>NC_085842.1:130253535-131493535 GCF_035594765.1 Anolis carolinensis | reverse complement strand
CTGTACACTGACACTTTCTTCCTTTCCTCTTATTAACCATCTTTGTGGTCTGGATAATGAGATGTCTGCCACAGATGCGTGCAGAAGGAGAACGGGGGAAAGTGGTGTCTTTGTGACAGCTGCACCCATAACACAAAGCAACACCACTAAATCACAGCAACATAGGCTGCCTTACACAAAGACAGATTATTGGACTTATCCAGACCAGTGGTTCCCAACCAAATACCTTGGCCCTCCAGTTTTTGGACTTTAGCTCCCAGAAGCCCCAGCCAGATTGACCAACTGTCAGGGATTCTGGAAGCTGAAGTCCAAAACGCTCCCAAAGGTTTGGGACCACATCTAGACTCAAATGGTCAATTCTGAATGACAGTAACCACTCACCAGGGTTTTGGACAGGATCCTTTCTACGTCCTACCTGGAGATCTCTGCTGACCTTTGGTGGAATCCCATTCAAGTACTCAACATGACTGATCCTGCCTTATTCTCCAAAATAAGGTGCCCTTTCAATGATATGATATTCCAGACTCCTATGGTCCTTTCATTTACTAAGATATAGTACAATAGGTAACTGGTAGGTCCAGGGCCCAATTTTCTGTGCCAGCACTCGCAGGGTAAAGTGGACTGCCATAAATGTCCCTCCCATCATCAGAAGGAATTTTTTTTCCTAAATGATAGGCAGAGTTGGTGGAGGCAACCAGGCAAGCTATTTAAAGAAGTGAATTCCATACCCATTTTCTAATGCTCACCTGGCGAGACCATTTGGGAAGTTTTCTCTCAGATTGAAAAGTTTCTCAAACACAGTTAAATACTGATATGGAACAGCATATTTTTGGATTTTATTTGATGACATGCTATTGAGACAACCATAAAGATCATACAGACTTCAAATTTTACTACTACCCCATTGTCTATAAAAATGTGAAAACTTCATCATAATGGTCACAGAGGCAGTTTTAATGACTATATTGAATTCCAGCTGTAAGGCTCATGGATATTTTGGAGAGTGGTCAACAATGAAGGTTTTGATCAATATGCATTTTTCAAAAAAGAATTAAGCATTATTTTGTCATTCCTTTTTAATGCTAAATGTTTTAAGCTAACCATTCTCAGGCTGGTGCCCCCCAGACCAACTGGGCAAAATCTATCCAAAGACTGGCTAAGTATGATGGCAGTTCCAACCTAATACATGCAGGAACATGGAGATGAGAGGCTGATCTTGACTAAGTTAGTTGTTTGTTTTCACTGTTAAAATTGATATCCCAATGCTGAAGAACAACCAGTTAACCAACTTATGGGAAGGATACTGCAAGATGCAATCTTTTTGCTTAGCAACCTGTTTCCAACTGTTAATACAATCCAGTATATATGAAGGAATTAAATACAAAGCTTTATAGTATTTGACTAATTATATTTCAGTAGATAAAGAACAGAAACTTCATAAGCTCATATGCAATGTGAAAAATATCAGACAACCATAAGATGTTTTTAATGCTAAAATGAAGTCATAAATGTCTGTAACATCCACTTGAAATTACACTGGAAAATATAAAATATAAATGGACATTTATACAAAATCTGTTGGCAACAGATAACTTTTGCTATCCTTCACATGAGCAGTTGTGCAAATAAGATCACTAGTTTTAGTCCAAAAACTCTGACATTTGGTCCAATCCAGGGCTTGAAGCTAGCTCAACTGCTTCAACAGCAGAGCTAAAAAATCCTTTATTCCTGTAAGTGCATTTGGCATGTACTGTTCCTTGCTCTTAATTAGAGCATTTGGGAAACTTATTTCAGCTAAATTTAAATGAAAGTAATAAAGTCTCTGCTGTCCTTGCTTCCACCTGAACCCCACCCCTTCCCCCATATTCCATTTTACAATGTCCAAGATGGCTCCAAAAGCCACCAGAAAAGCTTTCTGGAAGGCAAAAGAGGCAGAGGAGGCAAATTCCCTTCTATTCAGTTCCTTTTTTCCACTTCTATGGTTCTCATGATCAAAACCATTATCATCATTTGTTGTTTTTGCAGTCAACTAGAAACATACATTCATTATTCACGCTAATATAAGCCACGGATGTCAAAAGTCTTACTTGTCAAAAGACCTTGCCTACATATATTGAAGAACAGCTACTCACCCAGCAAATCTGCACCTTCATCCACATCCCCAATCAAACCAGAGCCAGCAGAAGACAGCTCTTCAAAGACAGACTCTGTATTACGATCAAATGCTATGTTCTCTATGCCTTTGGTAGGAGTGCTGCATAAGTAGAACAAAAAGTTAGGACAAAACGTTTTTTAAAAATCTCTCCAATCTGGAGCTGTGCATGCACATGCAGTTCATCTGAATTATTTAGGAAGTTTTTGCATGTGTACATTTGTGCATATGTGTACACAAAACACATACGACCATTAAAGGCATACAATGTGGTCTGTAGTCTATAATAGTTTATAATATCACAACAAACTACAGTAGAGTCTCACTTATCCAACATAAACGGGCTGGCAGAATGTTGGATAAGTGAATATGTTGGATAATAAGGAGGCATTAAGGAAAAGCCTATTAAACATCAAATTAGGTTATGATTTTATAAATGAAGCACCAAAACATCATGTTAGACAACAAATTTGGTAGAAAAAGTAGTTCAATATGCAATAATGCTATGTTGTAATTACTGTATTTATGAATTTAGCACCAAAATATCACGTTATATTGAAAACATTGACTACAAAAATGTGTTGGATAATCCAGAACGTTGGATAAGCGAGTGTTGGATAAGTGAGACTCTACTGTAGTTACAAGTAGGAATGGCTAAAAAAAAGTATGGCTAAAAACACAAAAAGTACAAGCAGCCAGTAAGAGGTAGACGGGTCACACATACAAATTAAGGAAACGGTCCTGCAACATACACATTGCAGGTAACCTACTCATTCTCTAATCCACAGATTACATCCTCTTGCCCTCCTCCCACTTTATCTCCTCATTGCTTCTGTATCAGTTTGGTCATGCTTATATTCTTATTTTTATAAGCATTATGTAGCCCTTTATACTGAGCATAAATGGCATGAGAGCATCCCATATTGCCCTTAACGTACTGGAAGCTCTGAGTACAAGGATAACACTCTGTTGGCCCTTGATTAGCGACAAAAAGGGAAGATCTAAGATAAGAAAGAACCTTGGTGTGGCATCTTACTCCATGAGTCATCCTGAGCAAAGCCAGAATAGCAGAACGTTCATCTGGTGGACCAGTTCTGCCATCAGAACTCTGGCATTTCTTCACATTCTGTCATAGCTGCAAGACAATTGCAGCTTTTGTATTTCTCGGGACATCTTGATTGACTGATTGATTGTGTGCAAATACCTTGAGCCTTTATATCCACTAAGGTCTTTATCAATATGAAGCTCTGGGGTGGATTCGATGATGGCTTGAACTTCTGATTTGTCTTCATTTTCATTAGAACCTTTGGAAGAAAGTAGTAAATGCTATTTCAGGAGGAAGAATGAAATAAGTGGATCCTGCTAGAAAGCCTCTGAACTCCATCTTAAAATAACAATATACTATTAGTCACATTGTCATGCTTTCTATTTTGGAAACAGTTTCTTATTAGAAATACTCCAAAATGCATCTTTATTACAATGAACTACATATGAGTAAAATTGTGAGCAAGCCTTTGAAATTTAGAGAATTTTTCATCAAAAAAGATGTTATAGTGTTTCACAGTATATGGATCTTTAGCTGTGACAATCATACACATCTATACTTTAACCAGTAAATTTGGAAGTTGTGTATATTTTGATTTCTTAAGTATACAATACTGAAATATATTTGTGCTCAATTATATAACACCATGTGAACAGAAATCTCATATAAGCATCTACATGACGCAGATTCCCACATATCTGTGGATTTTTCTAACTATTACTATGGACTCAGTGTGTATGCACAAACATATTGATGTAACAACCAATTTTAAATTGGATAACTATGGATTGTGAATAAATCAAAATGCTATCTCTAGCAAAGTGTTTCAAGACTTACCAATGGACACACTTCTTGTTTCCTGGGCCACCTGCACTTCAATGTTCTTGCTTACATCCAAGTTCTTGTTTTCAGTTTCAGAGTTTTTTACAAGTCCTTCCTTGTCTTCATTCTGGAGAGATTCAGCAGGTGCAAGCACATCCGATGCAGCAGTTAAGATTGGTGTAGTTGATTTGGAACCTGCTTGGCTAACATCCGAAATTTCATCCTAAAGTGTAGAGAAGTTTATAGTAATTTTAAAAAAAGGTAAAGGTTTCCCCTGACGTTAAGTCCAGTCATGTCTGACTCTGGGGGTTGGTGCTCATCTCCATTTCTAAGCTGAAGAGCCGGCGTTGTCCGTAGACACCTCCAAGGTCATGTGGGCGGCATGGCTGCATGGAGCGCCGTTACCTTCCCGCCGGAGCGGTACCTATTGATCTACTCACATTGGCATGTTTTCGAACTGCTAGGTTGGCAGAAATTATAGTAATTACAGGATTTATATAAACACATCCCAAGCCCTTGGATAGATAGCAAATGAGCCAAAACCTCTTTCATTGGCAACATGTACATATTATTGCCTGCAAAAGTAATGTAATTTAAAACTTTACCAAAAGAGCTACCTTGGTGTGCACTGGCTATTTTTTAGAATTCCACTGCTCACATTCAAAAACCACTCTTGTGACCTGCCACATTCAAGAACCTAACAGGAAACTGAGCCAAGCAATTACACCATCCCAGAAAAAGTTCATCTCCCTCACACAGATATCTTCCACCTGGAAGTACCTGCTCTTACACCAAAGACCACAAATCTTAAGTCCCAGGTTCCAACATCATCAGTCCCCTAGTTTCCTAGTTCAGCTACCAGCACTACTGAATGATAGAAGACGGACTTGATGGAATATTAAGTTGTGCAATCACCAAACACACTTAGATTCAGTAGCTTCCAATAGGAACTAAACAGTACTGTTTGGATACCTGGCAAGCACTTCTACCTCTTTCACAAACTTATATTCACATCTAGAATGTATGCAAACATGATGTGCAGTTTAGCTGTATATATCTCCTATCTGTCAAACAAGCCAGGTCTTACAATATATTCTAAACACAAAAACACATAAATAGCTTGCAATATCATTTCACATTCATATATTCATGGCACCCTTAAGAAAGACATCAATCTGAAACAGACTGGACTCAATTTAAAAAAATAAAACAGTTTGTGCACTTAAATGTTCACTTATTTTCTTCCTGAAACCCATGTATTTGTCTTCTGCAAAAGATTCAAACATTGAATAATCTCTCTCTTCACAGTGGACGCTGTTACTTCCTACCCTCTGACAAACTTTTAATTATATGCCACCTCATGGGAAAATATGAAATGTGACATTCACTAAAGACAAACTAGCCATGAGAGACCTGACACATTTGTTTATTCATACATGTTTCTTTTACACAAAGAATGGTATATATGAGGTTTGAGTTAATCTTTCTCATCACGATAGTTGTTAAAGATATACTACACCAGCCTACAACAGACTGAGAAGCCACTGTCGTTGTGTTAATCACACCACTGCTGGGACCTCACTCTGTGAAGGCTGTGTGTTGACTGGCTGTGCACCGACCTCCACACTTAAAAAAAAATCACGCACAGGCGTCTTCCAAAAAAAATAAAAACAAACCAACAAAAGTCCCATGGCGATCAGCAAGTGGTGACAGGGGCAGGACTGTGAAATCTGGAAGCCCCTAGTCATAAACTGGCACATGGGCGGTGGATATGGACTCAGTCGCTCTACCTCAATGTCCGAGGCAGCTGAGTAGTCCGGCAGCTGTATCCATGACTGAGCAGCCCTTTTTAGGATCCGCTCCGCTCACCCCACACGGGGAAGAGGCTAGAAAAGGTGCCCTAAACATAGTCTGCCTCTCTTACCCTGACTGGACTGCCGCGTCCAGAGGGGTCACCACTCTGCGGCCAAAAAAGAGAAATGAACTTTGGAACATGGAACATATGGACACTGTTGGATAACACTGACAGCAAACGCCCCGAACACAGGACTGCAATCATTGCAAGGGAGCTGGGACGCTTTAAGATCGACATAGCAGCCCTTCAGGAGACCCGGAGAGCAGGAGAGGGACAGCTGAAGGAAGAAAAAGGAGGCTACACCTTCTTCTGGAAGGGACTGCCTGAAGAAGAGCGAAGAATACACGGAGTTGGCTTTGCTATTAGAAATGACCTGGTGAAGCACCTGACTGAAGCACCCACTGGCATCAATGAACGACTCTCAACCCTCTGAATTAACCTTGCCAAAAACCAACAGGCAACCATCATATGTGCCTATGCACCAACACTAGATGCTGAAGAAGATATCAAGGAAAATTTTTATTGTCAGCTGGACACTGTCCTATCGGAGATACCCAAGGAGGACAAAATCATCCTCCTGGGGGATTTTAATGCAAGAGTCGGACGGGACTCCTGTGAACAGGGATCATAGGAAAAGATGGGGTCGGAAACAGCAACTCGAATGGCATCTTGCTTCTCACCAAATGCGGAGAGCACAATCTTGTCATCACCAACACGCTCTTCCGCCAGAAAAACAAGCTCAAGACATCATGGAAGCACCCCCGGTCAAAGCATTGGCACCTCTTGGACTATGTAATTACACGTGCCAGAGACCACCGCGATGTGCTTCTCACAAGAGCCATGACAGGTGCCGATGACTGCTGGACAGACCACAGGTTAATCCGATCCACGATGGCTATCAAGATTGCCTCCAAACGCAGACTCCAAGGAAGAAAAATAAGGTGCAAAATGAACACCCAAGCCCTTCAGGAGCCTTCCAAACGAGCCCTTCTCCAAACAACAATCAAGGATCACCTATCCACAGAACACCCCAAAAATGTTGAGGAACATTGGAACAAACTGAAGACCTCCATCATCACGGCCTGCGAAGAAACCCTTGGATACCAAACTAAGAAACATCAAGACTGGTTTGACGATAACGACAAAGAGATCCAACAGCTAACTGATAACAAAAGGAAAGCCTTCCAAACATGGCAGAGAGACACCAACTCTGCTGCTAAGAAAAAGATCTATGCCAGTGCAAAAGCTGAGGTCCAAAGAAGGACCAGAAAACTCAGGAACATCTGGTGGACAAAGAAGGCTGAATAAATCCAACACTTTGCAGATACCCATGATGCTAAGCAGTGCTGCGGAGTTCAAAGAGGCACAAATGGAGGGCTTAAGGGAGAAACATGCCAAGAGGGACCGCCTTCCACCTGGAAACCGATGTCCTCACTGCAGTAGAACATGCAGATCAAGAATAGGTCCAAAACATCTGGAGGGCACCAGGTTGAGCAAGGTTGAGGTACAGTTTGATTCGAAAAGCACCTTGCAATGGACTGACATCAGTCTTGTGAAATCCATTTTGTTTTTCCATTAGACCCTCAAAGCTTTCCACCAGGAACCAAGTACAAAGGACACAATGAGAATTAAAGAATATAGAGCCCAGGAATTTGTTCCATGTGTCAAAACATAATGATTACTAGTAACTATTCTGTCTTAAGCTTTCTTCATTCAATAAAAGAAGGGGAAAGAGTCATTTTGTTATTGAACAGCCAAGAGCTCGAAACATCTACTGAAAACCACCCTGATATCTAACATGAAGTCTCAGCCTACCTTTTGCCCACCTCTCACATAAACCAAATTGGTCACAAATGTCTACCAAGAAATTGATGGAAGCAATTACTTGATCCCTATTGCTAGCCGTGATTAGAGTAGACCTACTGAATGAACAGAATGTACAGATATGTTTACTCACCATTCAACAATTGGGTCAACAAGTCTAACTGAATTGGGAATAAGCAATAGGATGCAAATCTACCAATAAGTCCAAAACAGCACATTTCTTTAAGATATTTTCATGTTCTAATACTGGTGCTTCACCTGTATGTTTCACACTGTTGTCAGTGGTGAATCTCCAGCACTGAGGAAGTTTTTGTACCTGCTGGCTTATTTTGCTCTACAAACACCCGATTGGTTAGCCCTCTTATTCTTCTAGCCACTCTGCTTCCTCTTCTACTTCTCTATCAATCCAGCAGCTGTCAGTATAGCTCCCTCTATGTCTCTCTGAATCATACTAATATTTTCCTTTTTCTGTCTAGAGTTTAATTCAACTGACTTTAGTTCCTGATTGTGTTTCTAAAACAAGAATGTTACACCTGGCTTCAGACCTTGGGCCCTGTTCACTAAGTCGCTTTAATGAACCGTTTTCTCCCTTAGGTAAATATCTTTCCAGATTAAATGTTAGGCTGTTAGGAATTGTAGGAGTTGAAGTCCATAACACCCAGAGGGCAGAAGTTTGCCCATGCCTGGATTCATGGGCAAACTTCATCACTAGAGTCATTACAGGAGAGTTTTTACTTCATGCGTTTTTATGGAATACAACGTCTTCTTTGATGTGACAGTGTAATTTCTATACATATTAATTTGAAAATCTTACTATATTAAATAAGACTTACTCCTGAGTAAATTAAGTTGGAATCACAACTCAGCATCAAGTAGAAACACCTGAAAATGATGTCTATCTTTAAACTGGATTTAATGCTACCTGAAAAGAAATGGCTTTTCAATAAACTGCTTACAAAATGCATTTAGATTGATTAAATTGTGAAGATTGGATTTCTGTCCTGAGACACCAAATCAAAATGCTAAAACCTGAACTCAAAAACATAAAATGCATATAAATTGCCTATCTATCCTACTTATCCCAGTCACCAAAATCTAAATAAAACAGAATAGCATTTCCAAAGCATAAAATCGCAGGTGCCAGTCAGTATGTCCAAGGTCTGTGTGTAAAGGGAGCCTCGTGAGGTACTCATTTCACTGAGGTTTGAGGCACAATTACTCTAAGGCTGATATGAAAGATACAATGAAGTCATTCCACAAGATTACTTTTTTTAAAAATCAACAAGATTTGCATTACTGCCACTTTTTTCTCCCATTGGTGGTTCCTTTGTTTTTGAACCCCTGTGCAATATCAAAAAAAGGCTTTTCCAACTTTTTTTTAGCTCCACAAGCCAGGAGCAGGAGACACCTGAGTGCAGCACACTCTTAGGCAGTTTGAAAAAGAAAAATAGTTGACTAGATCTTGTTTTAAGATTGCAGCCTTCTTGTCCCAAACTAGTTTTTCCCACCATCGTGGTGCCAAAATATTCCAGACTGTGGTATCACTACATACTACAGGAACTTAAATCTATGTGGATTCGTATTATGCTCTTTTTGTTTGACCAGAAAACAACAAAGCTGTCCATTATTATTCAGTAACATGCTTCCATCAGCTGTTCCAGCAAAGCACTTATAGAAAAGGTTGAACATAACTGCTCCCCTCCTCCTACCACTGAGCTTCTGACCCTTATTTCCACAACTACATCACATCCTCAAAAAACAAAACAAAACAAAAAAAAACTAAGACTATTCAGCACTACATCTTCAACCTTAATAAATAACACATCTATCAATCAACCATTTATGAAAGGAAAGGAAACTGCATTCTTATCAAGTTAATCCAAGGTAAGCTATAATCATGGAATAAAAACTTGGCTTTGCTTAAGCGTTTCTCCGCCTCTGTATTCTGAATGCATCCACAAAAGAATGCAGCACACAGACCACTAACCTTTGCAGACAAAAAGCTCTAGACAAATGGTCTGACTGCCAACAGAAAAGGGCCAAGGAAAACCCCAGAGCTTACTTTGAACAGCTTAACAAAAGAAACCAACTGGCTCGGTTTCATAATTAGAATTCTACTGATCAACTGCCATTGTTACATTTCTGCTCTGGCATTTGAAATATCATATTGTCTGGGAGAATATTAGCATGTTCAAAAATGCCCGAGGATTTGAATGAGAAAATTAGGAAAGCAATCTTAAGATTTAATCCCTCTGTTGTGGGCTCTTTTTCCATTTTCCTTTTTTCTTGCACTTCAGCTGTTTCATCTGTGGTAAAGAGACAACCAGGTAGCCATAAAAATGTAAAAAAAGAAACGTTGATATTCTGGAAATGTCAATATAAAAAATGTCCTCTGTTGGCTTTTTTTGGAGGAACCATTTAAAAGAACAGAAGTCTGGGGAAAATTAGTAGAATATGGAATATGTACACCAAACCTAAATTTATTTTATAGTGTCAGCAAGACAAAATGCTTCACCCCCAACATATATAGCATTAAAATATATTACTTGGTATATTTATGGAATTTAGAAGTACAGTACAACACCCCTTTATCTAAGGATCAATACCCACTTACCCATACTCCTAAATATATACCACTCCGTCCTGGAAGTGTTGGGGGGGGGATGCATCTCTCTAGTGTTTCTAGTACTAGTAAAAATAAATCCACCATTTCAGGTATGCATGGTGAGGTTTTGTAATCCATCCCCCACGCATACTGGGGGCACATATATACAATCTTTGTTTTATACAAGGAGAGCTGGAAGATACTTTCTAGCTGTGCAGGCAGATGTAGTAATGTAGTCTGTGGTTCTTTGTCAGAACTTTCTTCCACACACTACCAGATTTTTCCTTTGAGCCTTCTGTGCTTTCTGATCCACTTTCTTTTCTCTTTTTATCATTCAAGGCAAGAAGAGGATTTCCCCCCAAAAGGCAATAGGGCGTTTGTATCACAATCATTTGAGGGGAGAGCGGAAATATTGACTGGCATAATTGTTTTTGTTTCTACTGAACTTCAGTGAGTCACCAGAAATAGGAAATCAGCCATTAGAATCCCCTTCCTCCAGTATGCTCCTCTCAAGAAGAAGGCTGTACTTACCTACAAAGTATGGAAACAGAGTGGATATGATTGCTGTATACATATAGAGCAAGGACAGGAGTTGTGCAGCCCTCCAGTTGCTATTGAGGAGCAACTTCCAATATTGTTCACTTAAAGTTTCTGGTACTACTAATAGAGTTATATCAGAGGGGCACATGAATCTCACTTCTGATCTAGAATATGTACAATAATTATTGTTCCCTACTTCCCCAGGCTCTCTTAAACAGAAATTTCATACTATTCAATTCTGAGAGCTGATTTTTTTAAAAAGCATTTCCTTGTTAGGGAACAGAAAATACCTCACTGACTTTTTTCTATGTTTCCAAAGTTCTAGTCCTTTACATGAAAAAGTGAAAGTGTGTGTTGGGGGGGGGGGGGGGAATAAGGGGGGAAGCATCTATCCCACCCCATTTTTGTTCCTGACTCTCTCATCTCTTAAAACTGTCAAACCACAGCACTGGAAAACCTTTATTCACCCTGACATAATCCACAGGGTGGTTGCTAGGAAAAAAAAAACAGGTTTGGACAAATCCAGTAGATCACCATGAAGGACATAACAAGTATGTAATGCAGCAAAATTTTGGACAAATGCCAAACTACTTTGCAATGTGTTAGTGATTGGATTTACTAATATCTAAACTGAAAGTTAGGAAGAACCTTCCTCTGCCCATCTTCCTCAAATAGACTAAAGTGTGGTTGGTTTACTGCAATGTTCAGTAAACTACAAAAGCTTCATTTCATTGTACGTTCTAACCAACTGATCTTCATAATCTTTACTTTAAAATGTTCTTATGTGATGTAAACTATGAAAGGCTCAAACCCATGAAAATAACTGAAAAAATTCTTGAGTGAGTTCAGTGATATTTTTAAATTATTATTTTTTACAATGATTCTACCCCACTACAAATTATAAGAGCTCTTGGAGGTGTGCAATAAAACTATAATGCTTTCTATAGCATACTTTCTGTAAACTGTAATAACTGTACGGTTTACATGAAATTTCAAAACCCTCCATGTACAATCCAGTTCAGATTACATGAAAGGAAATAATTTGAAAAACTTGATCACGGACAATACCACATTCAATTTAAGACAGGGTGTTGATGGGGGCAAAATCGGGGCCGGGCTGTGGCGCAGGCTGGTAAACAGCTGCTGCAATAAATCACTCTGACCATGAGGTCATAAGTTCGAGGCCAGCCCGTGGCAGGGTGAGCACCCATCAATTAAAAATAAAATATAGCCCCTGCTCGTTGCTGACCTAGCAACCCGAAAGATAGTTGCATCTATCAAGTAGGAAATAAGGTACCACTTATAAAAGTGGAGAGGCAAGTTTAACTAATTTACAACATTGGAATGAGGAAGTGAGGAAGTGCCATTAGAGTGGATGATGAAGCAGCTTCTCCCCCCTGTGGCCAGAATCGAACATCCCCTCAGGAGAAGTTAAATTGCCTTTGCGTCTGTCTGTCTGTTGTCTCTGTCTCGGTTCAATGTGTTTATGGGCATTGAATGTTTGCCCTATATGTACATAATGTGATCCGCCCTGAGTCCCCTTCGGGGTGAGAAGGGCAGAATATAAATACTGTAAATAAATAATAAATAATAAAATGTAGCTACACAAACCTATCCTAGGCATGGAACAATTGGTGGCTTTTGAGGTATATGGAAGGCATTGTTTCTCCACTTAATTTACAATATTTCTACCTTTCTTTTGCAGTATTTTAATCTACAGGATCAAGCTATACGACACCTTAGATAAGAGTGTAAAGGGTGTCTCCTTCACCAGAGTGTGACTTGCACATAATCCACATAGCAGAACATACACATATAGAGGAGTGATCAAGGAACACCAGCTCCTGATCTGTTTCCAGGGGAGCCACCCCCAAGCTATAACAGCGGCACAGAATTTCGGTTTCTAAAAGTCTGAACAATGTAAAAGCAAGAAACTGCAATCAATATAAGAACGTTATAAATGTCTGCTAGGTGGACAGAGTACAATCTCGAAGAAAAGATAATACCATAACCACCTCTGTAGGATACAGTGCTATGGCCTTTAGCACAGATGAAATGTGTTATTCAAGTAAAGAATAATTACTCTGGTTTAGCATGTGTATGTGATATATATCACAATACATTGCTCTTATCCTATGTGCACTCATAGGGTTTGTAAAAAACAAAAAGGTAGCCCTGAACTCACTGATAATCCAACAGAAAAATATTGCCTGAACTGTTAATTTGTAAAGGCATTCTACATAGGCCTTAGGAAGCACTCTACCCATTTAGAAAGTCAGATTTTAAAAGTCTATCAGGAAACTCAGAACTAAGGCCCTAGATTTCCAAATCTCAACAAGTAAATAAGACCAATTATCAAAACACATAGAAGGAAAAAAAAGACTCACCTTCAACTTACCTAGAATGATTCTTACTTACAAGTATAGAAACTAAAGAAAGACAGTTCAAGGTTTAGATTTCAATTACATATATAACATATTGTAAGAAACTTATTACTAAAAATTCTCAACGCATGAAAAATACACCAGTAACTCACCTTTAGGCTGGTGCGAGAGCGTGGCTGGCTTATTTCACGGTATTTCCAAGTGTCTGACCCAGGAGTGTCCACTGTTCCTCTCTGAGTGTCAGGTGTAAGAATCGCATCTCCTGGAGGAAGTGGGAAGATGCCCAGTGATATAGGAGGCTCCTTCCTACACAGAAGAAGAAAACCATTCATTAGTTTTAACTTCAAACATTGGCTGCATTCACACATAATACTAAGCCAGGGTTAGTCTGAACAAATCTTACTAGTGGATAAAGTAAGCAAATATTAATTTTTGGATCCTTTCCTCAAATGATTAACAGGTTTGCCTGTGTGACTGCAGATGTGGAGCTTGGTTTTATTTACGCTGGGCATGCAATTTGTTAGTTTCTGCCCTGTTTTTTGTTGTTGTTGATTTGGCAGGGATGTACATTATGAGCTATATAGATTTTTGCAAAAGGGTTTGAGGGGTAAGAGAGGTATTTCTAAGTGGAAAAGGTTTGTATTGGGGGGTTATTTTGGCTGTCCTGGTTGCTTTGTTATGCTGTGTGGATTTATAGAGTAGGTAGCTGTGGGTTTTTCTGCCTGTTTGTTTCTGAACACCACCAGTTTTCCTTTGTGGATCACTTATATGGTTTGGCATTTGGAAGTAAGACTACTGTCTTAGAGAATTAGAAAAATGAAGAATTTGAGGACAGGAAGCAAGCAAAATCAGCACAGTCTGAGAGATTTATGTTTTGGATGTTCTGGTCTCACACATCTACAGCTTGGTGTTAGACATGTGTAAGCCCAGAAACAAACTAGGAAGATAAAATAGGGAGTTCAAGTATGAAAACAAACAAAGCAAGCCTGTGTGGTTTTCAACCTGTGGGTCCCCAGATGTTTTGACCTTCAACTCCCAGAAATCCTAACAGCTGGTAAACTGGCTGGGGTTTCTGGGAGTTGTAGGACAAGACATCTGGGGACCCACAGGGTTAGAACCACTGGATGAGCTATCCTCAACCATGGCTTAAACTGGGTTTTGCTGTCAAACTACAAATATTGTTTGAGACCAGGTATGAGTTCAAGCTTTCAAAGAAACTATACCCACACTAAACAAACCCTGATTTAGTATTATGTCTAAGCAAAGCCTCTGTATGAACTTTTCAATCTTGGAGGAAATAAGGAAGTCCAATATTCAGAAGAAATCAGACATTGTAAAATACATGCAAGACAAAACTTTCTTACATGTTTCAACATGTAAGTAATAAACAAAATGGATCATATTCACTCACTTTGTGGGAACTATTGGGATTTTTTAAAATTGTGATTTAATTATTAGAAGATCTCAGTTTACACCAATACTATGGAATGGGGCACCATTATATAAACATAATGAAATCAGAGCAAGGTCCAGCAGGAAATAGAAGAACTACACATCACATTTGAAAACGTTGAAAGCAATAGAATAAAAGCATTCTGTCCTGACTAAGAGATTACTTGCATGGTAGCTAGTTTCAAACAGTGTCAGTGAAAATGCCTAGCCAACCAACATTGCAAAAGGGGTAATTAAACTGTGAGCTTCGTGCCTCCCCTGACTGCAAGGCCCAATGCCAAGATTTCCTTAATAGGAAGAAGTGATTTTTAAAAGTCTCTATTTAGAAAAATATCTACTATTCCTAACTTATAGTGGAACAATTCTGGAATTTCCAAAAACTGCAAGCCCTAGTGCTAAATTAAAGATATTTTTTCTAGCTCTAGTTTATGCAGGACTCTTAAAAATACTATCAACATGACAATGAATTTAATTTGAAACTATTCCTTTTCCAGCAGACCTAAGAAATGGTCAAATTGTGATCCTAGACGTTGCTGGACTTCAAGTCCCATCATACCTCCCCCACTGGCTATGCTAGTTATAGCTGATGGGAAACCCCCCTCAGCATCCCTCTAGACTGCCTCCGTTTCTCTCAACTCTAATAAAAATGAACAATTAATCAGGTTATTTCTCATATATGAATATTTTCACTCTACCTACCCAATAAAGGCATTTTGTTTTCAACTGATGAAAACAAGAGGCTTTAACCTCCACAGTAAGTATTTAGCCAAACTTCTAGCTATCAGTCACTGACATTATATTGTTCATTCCTTTGTTTCTGTGGAGGTGTAGTTGAGCCAAGACAGATTAAAAGTAGAAAGACAAAGCAGGTGAAAAAAATGACAAATATATACAGCACACAGGCGCTATATTTCATATTTCATATCGCAGAATGCAATGAGTGCTGTTCATAAAGAGTATACATGTGAAAATGTTAAAGACATAATTTATATAGTTAAAATAGGGAAACATAAAAATGCATATAGACAAATGCAAGGGTTTATTGGAAATGTAAAACAGTGTGAACAGTAGTTCATTTAGCTGTGAGTTAACAGTTCCGTGGTCACACATTCAAAAGTATTCAGAAAAACACATGAAAAAATATCGAAAGCAAGTTTGATTTAAATCGGGGGTTTTCTAGCCGATTTAAATTGTTGATTTAAATCTCCATGATTTAAATCAGTCTATCCTGATCTGATAAAATTAGTGCCAGGGAGAAGCAATACCTGTTCAGTGTCCTTACTACGGTTGGCATTGGACTAATGATAAAGAACAGCTTGGTTAATTGGCCAATAAAATTTGTATTTAAACATTAACATATTCAAATGGCAACAAACATACAGACTAATTAGAAACACAATCTTCCTGAAAACTCCAAATTAAAGTATATCACTTGTGCATGCATAACAGGGAGTAAGTGGGCGATATACTGGCATATGGGTGGAACATAATGCAAAACTGATTGGTAGGCAGGTATGCCGGTACTGACAGCAGTTATAAGACAGAATGCCACATACTATAGGCAGGAGCAAAACACTCCAAAGTAACATACATTCATGCAGTGGACGGTCTTATAGCAAAGAAAGGTACAGTACATTCAGCAAATAATAATCATTTCATCAAGTCCACAAAGCCGAACAATGGACTAGAATGATTGAAAATCTGGCAACCTATATAAAAGTCTCTAGTTATCAGAACTCCTATTTATCTATACTGGAGGAGAGAATATTGCAAAACCAAGGAAGACTATTATCATGAATTGTCTGAACTGTCTTTGGAGCAAATAGAAATTGACAAAGAACAAGAAATAAGATGGAAAACGCTCACCTACATAAAGAATCCACAAGTGTGCTAAATTTACAAAGGAAGAGTCTTTAACATGGCAATGCCCTTCCTACTGAAGACACGCTTGTCCAAATCACTTTTTTCGTTTCAGGAGCGACTTGAAAAACTGCAAGTTGCTTCTACTGTGAGAGAACTGGCCATCTGCAAGGACGTTGTCCAGGGAACGCCCTGATGTATTGATGTTTTTACCGTCCTATGGGAGGCTTCTCTCATGTTCCCGCATGGGAATCTAGAGCTGTCAGACGGGAGCTCATCCTGCTCCCTAGATTCAAACCGCCAACCTTTCGGTCAGCAGTTCAGCCAGCACAAGGGTTTAACCCATTGTGTCACCAGGGGCTCCATGTCCAGATCACTGACATCATTTAAGAAGGGCATTTAAAACCTTCCTTTGTAGGAATGTGTTATTGATTGGGCTGATGCTCCTACTTCCATTGGTTTTATCGCTGGATTTTTTTTGTTTGGTAACTATGTATGCTGTCACAAGAAATTTGGCTGAATGGTGAGGTAACATTTTCACTAGGTAGGCATGAATGACTGAAACAAATCACCGCATCAGTAATGGTCACACAACACTGAAAATTTTGAGTGTAATGTGAAAATGAACATAATGGCCTGACTGAACAAATTATTTGGTAAAAAGAAGGAAAAAAAGAATTAAGTAGTTTGCTGAGTGTTCTCACATTTGTAAAACCCTGGTGGGGCACATTGCAAGTGGGGAGGAAGAAAGTTCACTTATATTAGCACTACTGATAAGTCTTCACAAATTTCCAATAATTTTTCAGTATACTGTACTACAATTATGCAAAAAAGGAGGTGGCAGAGTATTTCTATATGAGAAACTCTTGCCCCCTTAGGATACAAAATCCCTGTTAACAACAGGATATAATATCAAATTCTTTACAACAGAATGTTACAGAAAACCCAAATAGCTGGCAAGGATTTATAATATATGAAAGAAATAACTTTTGCAAATAAATATATACTTAGCAAAGCAAACTCTTACAGAACTCAATTTATCTCAGATTGATATAAGATTTAATTCTAGTCACATTATACCTATCAAGATTTTAACTCTAGATCAAGCTGAGAGATCAGGGATCCTTTCAGTTCAATTTAAAATGAACGTGTGTGTCTGTGATAACGAGGATGTTGAGAGGCAAAGGCAGGCATTTGCCAAGGGATCACCTTAGATTGCTGCATGCATAGCTCCAATTACTGTGTTTGCCACCTTAACACTTTGACAAATATTCTTGATTCTGCAGACATGTAAAGACTGCATACCAGACACAGTTGACCCTCCGTATCCACAGACTGTGCATCCAGACTCCACCAACCAAAGCATGAAAATACTACAAAAGCAAAATCCCAAAAGCAAACTTTGATTTTAACATTTAATACAAGGGACACCATTTTACTATAATGGTTGAGCAGCTACGGATTTTGATACCCACAGACTAGGTATTGGAACCAAACCCAGGGGATACAAAGGAACCACTGCATTCAAAATAAACTAATATATGCAAAACTCTCTTTAGTTTGTACATAAATGTACACATCCTTATTGACTGTTACACATCTCACCTGAACCCATGCCACTGTAAAAAGATCAATAAAACAGTTGGGGATTTTTCAGCCAAACAACACATAAAGTGTGTTGGTTGCCAATCAAATGACAGTAATCTGACTAGATCACAGTGTAGTCCAATACACTTTGAAACTGAGCTGCTGTGTACTGATGGCAGCTACAGTACAATATGTGCCTATAGTTTCATAACCCTGTAGAAATCTGAACATTTCTCTGTGCACACATACATGTGCATGCCTATATTTTTCTTTGAAAAGCAAGCGCTCCCTCCATGCAATTAATAACTGTCAAACTTAAAAATTTATGTATGTCTTTTCATTTTAAATAATTACTATTCAGTGAAATCCTCAGTTTCAAAAATGAAAACCAACAAAACACTGTTTTCTTGAATACTATATGAATATATTTGTTGCTGTTCCATGCCTTCAAGTCAACTCTGAGTTACGATAAAGCTATCCTAAAGTTTTCCCAGAAAGTTTTAGTCAGAGGGGGTTTTCCATTAGCTTCAACTAAGACTGAGAGTGTCACTGCCCAAGGTCACACTCTTGCCCACTGGATTTTCACAGCTCAGTCGGAATTCAAGCACTGGCCTCTCAAAGTCCTAATCTAACCTCCAATTTACTACACTATGCAAAAAAAATTAGAATGTATTTTCCTTTCAGAATAAGTACCCAAAGGAATCTGAAAACTGGCACCAATCTATTACAATTCAATTAAACATTTTAAATACTTGCTTATCATTTGACTATGAAACTATCTCTCATGCAATGCCAAACCATAGACCAGCACATACCAAGAACTAGCTTTGTGCTTGCACACTTTTCATCCACATGACAAACACACAACCTAATTAATTAGCAATTATGCTACTGGTGGACTGTATATGGCCTGAAGCAATGTTGCCATCAGCTTTATATCCTCCTAGTAGTTTAAAAATTCTCTATTATTTCAGCTGTCTGGTTTCAGATATCTATATTCATCCTAATATATACAAATATATGTAATCCATATTGCATAATACTGATTATAATATACCAAAATATTTAAACACACAAAGGCACCAGAGGGCTACACATTAATACAGTTTTAACATTAACACTGCTTTTATGAATAAATATTTGACATAGTGAAAGATACTGCTTCCTAATTAAGCTTTCTTTACTTCCCAGTTCTGTGAGACTGGTCTTTTCCTCTAGTATTAAGTTATATCTAAACAGATTGGGTTCTTGGGATTCCTGAGGTAATATTGAACATTTCCAGCTAATTCTGCACTTCTAGGTACCATGAAGTTTGTTGTCACATGGGGGAGCCTAAACTGTGAATCCTCCCTCTGCCAGTATAAATTGAAATTTTAATCTTAATTTTATGGCACATGTTAAAGCTTTGTGAAAGACATACTTACAACTTAATGTTTAAAATGTAGATGCTGCTAATTACAAATATACATAAGATTGCAGTTCTTAACATTAGAGCATTCTTATCAGAAAACATGGTTGCCCTGTTGTAAAAGTTGCAAAACCTCTGGCAAACTCTGCTGTTATGATGAAGTAAAATCTATAGCATGCAATTATGTTTTATATTGTCCTGTGTTTTATGTTTTTAGAGGTTTTCAGAAATAATTTTTTGATATGTTGCAACCTTGTATGAATGTAGGTTTGCTACCACATTGCATAATAAACCATTTATAAAATAACAAAATCACAGATGGCATGTAATATGAAGGGCATAAGGACCGCTATAGAGGATTAGGACCACTTAGGACCACTACTACTAAGCAAATGGTTATAAATGCGCATTTGAATCTCATTTTTTCTTGTTAGTATGCTAAAAGTGCCTTTGCTTTTAAGAAATCAACTTAGAAACAAGATGAAAAGACACACATTTTGTCAATACAGTGAACATAAGCTCCATTTGTAATTTTTTTCACTCAGCCCTTCTCTTTATTACTGGGGTGTAAATAACACAAAAGTGCTAACAGATTTTTTTTAAAGAATACTGGCTTTGTAATCTTGGAGAAAGCACAATGAAAATTTCATTTTATGGTTTACAATGGGCATTTCTGTGATCTTTGGATAGTCAACCAATGCCAAATTTGGACTTGATATGCATCATTCTGCTGCTCCCTCCCCCCCCCCTTTCCCCGAGAAGAGAAATAACAGGGAGGATAAGAACAAAGAACAGAAAACCAGCAGATGTTCCATGGACTGAGTACCTGAGAATCCTTGGCAGGTTCTGCGTCAGAGCTGGCACGCCAGTGGATATAGAAAAGTGCACAAGCAGCAAAACAGAGAGAGAGACTAGTATAGCTGAATTAATGACCACCGCCCCGCCAACGAAGCCAAACACAAATAGCAGCATGCATCCAGGACTCATGGCGCTGAGCTGGCATGGTGAAATGCAACAACCAATGCTACACCGGGGACAAGGGAGTATCTTTGTAGTGAGAGTCTGTCATTCAGAGGCTGCCACAAAAACAATGCCATCGGCAGCAGCTTTCCAATCTCTTCCGCAGCAGCTCCAAAGCAAAATGACATCACTTCACTCTCCTCCCCCACCTAGAAGGGGGAAAAAACCACCAGAGCAGCTTCTCTTCTTGCCGGCATTGATGCTGCAACCTAAAGATACAAGCAAGCTTTTTTGCAGCTTTCTCCTCCCTGCTACCTCAAACCTTCCTACCTTGGTTCTAAGTTCATTGGCTCGGAAGCTATGACATTTACATAACACAATCGTAAAGCTATAGTTAAAGATGCTCTCTTGTGAACACATGCCCCCCCCCAAAAAATGTAATCATGCAAACATAATTCAATTATTTCAAATCCCTTAAAATCGAATGCTTTTATTGTTTCTTGTCTCTTTGTTCTTAGAACAAAAATGAAAAAAAAAAACCTGCTCTTCTAGATCTGTGTAGACACACCCATCGGTCTAAAGAAGGTAGCTGACAGTTGAACCCAGGTCCTGAACTATCCCAACAGTAAAAGCATTCCCTGCTCCAACTTTTTTCCCCCTCAGTTTTCTAGCAATACAGTTGTTCCAATGCAAGCTCACTATTGTTGAAGACAAAGAAGATACAGCACTGCAGAAGACAGAAATGGCAAAGATGATTAGAGCTTACCTAACCCTAGTGTGCATGACAGGCTCTACCTGATCGCCCCCCGTCAGCTGATGAAGTTTGGCTCTTTCCAGGTGTTCCATGTAATTATGAATCATCTGTCATTGAGAGGGGAAATAACACTAAGAATTATTTTTAAAACATGTCTATTTGATAAATGTATGTTCCCCATCTCCCTATAATAAAACTCATTTGAAGGTACTAGATGCATTCCATTTGTGGTGCTTGGATTTAATGAAGTATTTTTACCGTAATAGTTAATTCTGTTCCTTATACTGAGAGTTATCCTTCCATGCTCAGACTCCACATTGCCCCTATGCAACCATAATAAATTTTAAAGTTATTATTTCAGGGTAAACAGTCAATTGTTAGCCCAAAATGTAAATAACAATGTATACAGTAGGGTCGCACTTATCCAAGCTAAACGGGCCGGCAGAACCTTGGATAAGCGAATATCTTGGATAATAAGGAGGGATTAAGGAAAAGCCTATTAAACATCAAATTAGGTTATGATTTTACAAATTAAGCACCAAAACATCATGTTATACAACAAATTTGACAGAAAAAGTAGTTCGATACACAGTAATGTTATGTTGTAATTACTGTACTTATGAATTTAGCACCAAAATATCATGATATATTGAAAACATATCACAAAAATGCCTTGGATAATCCAGAACCTTGGATAAGCGAATCTTGGATAAGTGAGACTCTACTGTATTTTCATCAGGACAATATACAAATAGTTTGTCACCAAGTGCAAATCAACCAAATAGACGCTAATAAGTGAAGCAGATGCCACAGTAAAGTGAGAAAACCTCCAGAAAATTTTCACCACATGTGTTTACAGACAGACATTCTGTTCAGACAAAACAGCAGACCCCAATGTTGACTAGATGACTAAGGCACGATAGGTCTTGAATACTCTCCATACTCCTTCCATATTTGTGAGAAGATCAGAAATGCACACTTCCCATTTTAAGCATTCCACTGTTCCCCAGTAGCACCTGAATTTGGCAAAATGAAGTTTGTTCTGAAACCATTAACACAAACAAGTCACAATTAATTTCTTCCAGCCACAATGTTAAATTCAGTTTCTGTGCAATTTCCATCTTCCAATGGTGAGCAAATTAAAAGTGTGGGACAAAACATATTGTCATATTTTACCTTAAAGTTGCTACAACTACTAATAAGAAGGATGGGATAAATAAATAAATAAATAATAGAAGAGACCATCAATTATTAAACACTATATGGCCACATCATGAGAAGATAGGAAAGCTTGGAAAAGATCATGATGCTGGGGAAAATGGAAGACAGGCTGACCAAGGGCGAGATGGATGGATGGTATCCTTGAAGTGACTGGCTTGAGCTTGAAAGAACTGGGGGCAGGGATGGCCGACAGGGAGCTCTGGCGTGGACTGGTCCATGAGATCACGAAGAGTTGGAAACGACTGAATTAATAAAGAAGAAGAATATGTTCAACTGAACTATTTTGAAAGTGCTACCAGCTTTTAAAAAAGATGCTTGGACACTAACCAGTAAAGAAAATATCTCTCAACCTATTTGTCCAATTGTGAAAATATATAAGCTTACAATTAAAAAATACAAATCTTTAATACAAACTCTTCTACAGTTGAAAAAAAAATTGTTAGCAGACCTAATATATTTTAACTACTGGTAATTATAGCTGGAAACACCATCACATCAGATTATTTCACACTGTGGTCATCAATATGTCACAACATTGTTTTTCCAGCCTTCAGGGCTGATTTTAATTAAACTTCAAACTGACAAAAAGTAGCTCTTCATTACCAGGACCACAATAAACAAGATGTAATCAGGAAAAAGCCACATTCACTCTCATCAATAACTACACTTTTAAACAAAGGCTTTATCTTGTTGCTAATATTGCAAGCTTTTGACTGCCAATTAACACATTGAAATGATCTAGGAATGTCCTGCATGCTAACAAAAGGCATGGTTTATGACCAACTACACCATTTATCTCTCCTGAAACTGTTTGAGGAAAAATTCTAAAAAGCAAACCTTGACTTTGCAATTCACCAAACACTATACGTATAGATGTGCAGGCATACCCCTTCTGTAGCCTCCTACCATTTTGCAGATCCTCAAGATCTCTCCAGCACCATTATACGTTTTCTATAATGGGATCTGTACATCTATGGATTTGGGTGTCCATCTAAGATCCTGGAAACAAACCCCAGCAGGCACTTCTGATTAAGTCATAGCTTTTAAATGTATTTGTTTTACTATGCCAAAATGCTTTCTGTTACATGCACTTAATGTTCAACGCCTTATATAATAGAACACTATTATCTACATAGCTTCAAAATGACTTCAGCTATAGCACAGCCATAAGGGATAACAGCATGCCAGGACCTATATTTCATTTCAGGATTAGCTACACAAATCCAGCTGTCTCAGAGTAAACAAGCCTTTTATTAGGATTCAGATTTCTGAAGGCGTAAAAGGGGCTCAAAAGTAGTGCTGCCCACCATCTTTGTTTTTCATCCAATTTGCTTTCACACCTTATGTGCTCTAAGCGGCTCATTATGCTGCCATTAATGAACACGTAGAAGTCATTAAGATTCCAAAAATCTCTGATAACTGAGTTATACTGGAAGACATAGAGAGATGTTCTTTCAGGTTAAATAAAATAGTTAAAAAATCACTTTTCACAAGACTTCTGTACCCCTAACCACTGCAGGATCGCCTTCTCCAATACAATCCTCTGAGGTTGGGGGGGGGGGGGGGGTGCTACGGCAGCCAACAAGAACCCAACTGGCAATCATCACCAAAAGGACCTTTAATTGTATTTTCCCTGCATGTCAGGCGGTTGGACTGGATGGCCCATGTGGTCTCTTCCAACTCTATGATATTATGATTCTATTACCTTTTCATCAGCTGCTCTATGACTGCGGAATGACCTGCCGGAAGAGATTTGACAACTAAATGAACTGTCCGAATTTAAAACACAACTAAAGGCCAATCTCTTCCAGCAGGCTTACCCAGTCAGATTTAACTTGTGAATTTTAAACATGTATTCTATGACTATTGCATTTTAGTCTTTGTTCAATGTATTTAAATATTTATGCTTTATAGAAATGTATTTTAATAGATGCATATTACTGGATGCATTTTATGATGATATGTTTTAAATGTGTCGTGCCCTGCCTCAAGCTGTGAGGAGAGGCATTTGGCAAATAAAATGTATTATTATTATTATATAAGTATGACATAGCAAACAAGATAGATATGTTGGATTTCCTTTAACAAAATCACAAGTCGAACACTTCCCAAGTGTCTAGGACTGTGTGATGTATTTTCAGATGATGCGCGCAGATCCCAGTAGGGTGGCCTTTTGCAGTTGGCAGATCGTAATTTTGTCAATGTCTATTGTTTCCAAATGCCAGCTGAAATCTTTTGGCATGGCACCCAGTGTGCCCATCACCACCGGGACCACCTGCACTGGTTTCTGCCATAGTCTTTGCAGTTCAATCTTGAGGTCCTGATAGCGGCTGAGTTTTTCCTGTTGTTTTTCGTCAATGAGACTATCACCTGGGATGGCAACATCAATGATCCAAACCTTTTTCCTTTCCACAACTGTGATGTCTGGTGTGTTGTGTCTCAGACCTTTGTCAGTCTGGATTCGGAAGTCCCACAGTATCTTTGCGTGCTCATTTTCCAATACATTTACAGGTTTGTGATCCCACCAGTTCTTTATTTCTGGGAGATTTCTGAGAATTTTTCTGACCCTTTGTGTGTATTCTTTGCTGACCACAATTTTCACATGTTCATGCTTGATGTTGTCCGGCTGTAATATGCCCAGATATTTATAGGCCTCTGGCTGGTGACACTTTATTGTTTGGCCATTAGGCATATTTATGCCCTCACTTTCAATATTTTTCCCTTCTTCAATACCACTGTTGAACATTTGTCCAAACTAAACTCCATGCTGATATGAGCGCTAAAAATTCGGACAGTGTTAGTCAGAGACTGGATTTCAGTTTGCGTTTTCCCATATAGCTTCAGGTCATCCATGTACATCAGATGCGAAATTTTGTGAGATTTTTTAGATGTTTGATAGCCGAGGTTGGTTTTTTGTAAGACTGTTGACAGAGGGATCATGGCAATAATGAAAAGCAGAGGGGACAATGAGTCTCCTCCTCTTCTGATGTTGACAGGTCCATAGCTTTCATTTCGAACAAACAGTTCAGTTTTCCAGTGCTCCATCATGTTTTCAATAAAGGTGCCAACATTTTTAGAAATCCCGATGGCGCCCGGGCACTTGATGATCCAGCTGTGTGGGAGTGAGTCAAAGACCTTTTTGTAGTCAATCCACGTCATGTGAAGATTAGCTTTTCGGCTTTTACAGTTCTCCAGAATCATTTTGTCAATCAATAATTGGTCTTTTGTGCCTCTGATTTTCCGTTTGTTGCCTTTCTGTTCATCTGGCAAGATGTTTTTTTCTTCAACATAGTCTTGAATTCTGTCAGCTATGATGCCAGTCAGTAGTTTAAACATTAAACGTTATTGGCCTGTAGTTTCCTGGTGCTGCTCCTTATGCTGGATCCTTTTGTATCAGGTATGTTCTTCCAGTTGTTAGCCATTCACTGATACTTCCTTTCTGCAGCATCTCATTGAATTGTTGGGCCATTTTTCCATATAAACTAATCAGATGTTTGAGCCAAAATCCATGAAGTTGATCACTACCAGGCGCTGTCCAGTGTTTGACTTTTTGCACTCGTTTGCTGATCATTTCAGTTGTTATTTCCATCTGTTCCATTTTGTTCTGTGAGAATTTTCCTTCAAACTCCTTTAATCCACCCAGCGTTTTTGTTGTAGTTCTTATTATTTTCCCAAAGCTCTTTACAGAACTTTGTTGTTGCAGTTTTCTCTGGCTTTATGGTTACTGTGTCTGTTGTTTGGTTCAGACTCTGGTAGAACCATCTCTGGTCTAATTGAAACAGTTGATTTTGTCTGTACTGGATGATTCTGGCTTCATATCTTTCCATTTTTCTGGCTGTTGCTGTAATTTGTTCTTTCGCGATCTCCAAAGCTTCTTCAATTTTTCTGGTGTTCAGTCAGTACTTTCTGATCAGGTATTGCTTGATTTTGTCATTCTTCAGTTTCTTCGCTTTCATATTTTTCAGGTTACTTGCATCTGATCTAAGTTTCTTGATTTTCAACTCTAGCCTGACCTTCCACTTTGGTTTTCCAGTTGATTTTCTTTGGGGCTGCCTTGGTTGTAGGAGCCCAAGCTCTTCTGTTACTATCACTGCTGCACTGTAGGCATACTGGTTTGTTTGTTCAATTGATGTTATTTGGACAGTGGAGAGTACTGTATTCACATCTTTCATGAGAGGTGGCAGGTGTCTCTTGGGCACTGTTTTTAGAGTTGGGAGCAGTTTTCTCATTGCATTTGGTGCAGCATGAGCCATGATCTTGTCCTTGAGCTCTTGTTGTCTTGCTGTCAAGGTTCCTGGTGGTTCAACAGGTGTTTCAAGTGCTGGTTCTTCAAATTCTTGCAAAAGCGCCACACTTTCTTCTGGTTCAATCTGTTCCACCATTCCAAGTGTTGCTGGAGTCTCTGCTGCTGTCTGCGCTGTGGTCTGATGGTAATTTGCTTTACAGATTTTCTGGATTTCTTCAAGTTCAACTTCACTGAACACTTTGTTTCTGATTATGAATCTTCGTTGATCAGCCAGTCGGGGTTCTGTTATCTGTGAGTCAGGGTACTCTTGTTTCCATAGCTGATGCATCCTTTTTTGGTAGCCATGCTTTTGGGGTTCAGATTTGTAATAGCATTTCATAACTGCCGTTTTCTGGCATTGTATATTTCTGCCGCTTCTGTGACTGTTCATTTATTTTTATTATTATTATTATTATTATTATTATTATTATTATTATTATTATTATTATTGAGGGATTATTGTAATTGCAAACATTGTCATGTGTACTTTTTCCCCATAATTTGTTCTGTGCTTTGAACAGCAACAATTACAAAATTTAGATTTATTATGTGTCCGTACTAAATGGAACAGAAATAATGTAAATAGATATAGCATATATACTCATTGCCAGATTTTGGATAATGTGGGTTCCTTATATGTAAATTAAATCAAAATGAATTTTATTCAGATGATGATGGAGTATTTTTTCCTCTTCTGCAAAACATTCATTGTTCTTATATACCATGTGATGCATCTCAAATCAGCCATTAGGCTAGTGTTTCATCTGAGTCTATAACCATCGGTCCATATTAAAATTCCTCTGCCTCTGTTCTCATTTTCTTTTCCTCAACCGAGTGTTATCTGGATCTTCATTTCCTCTTCCTCTGATTTCCCCCACTCTCTTTCCTCAAAGTCTTCTGCTTTCTGCACTGTGATCAATGTATGCTATTATTGCTTCTATGTTCTCCTATCTGAATGAAATCTGCTTGCCCTCAGTTAGTTAAAAAAATGTAGTTCTTCTGCTTTCTTAAAATTCCAGTTGGAATGACTGTCATCAGCACTTCCACCTTCTCTTTAGCCTTCATAGTCTTTTCATTATAGTGTATTGGATCTTGATCCAACATCTGCTTCCTTACAAAATGAACAATGATATCTCTTGATAGGCTACACTTACTCACTACCCATGGCAGACATATCTGGTTCCAGTTCTTCAGTTTATTTCTCCAGAAGAGTTGCAATTACATTGATACTCTTTTCATGAATGTTCTCATTAGGTTACACAGAGAGCCCTCTGGCGCAAACACACAATTCTCTTTCTCTCGTCTTCACTAAAGGAAAAACATCTAAGCCATGGTCATGTTCTTTCCAGTCTCCCTGTAGTTTCTCACAATTTTTCTGCTTTTGCCTCTAGACACTACACTTCTTTATTCATCTCCAAGGTTAATTGTGTCCACATTTGTTTCACTTCTTTTAGTTTTCATGTAAAGTCACACATGAATTCAGCCTTCAAGCCTCTCTTTATATCAGAGCCATCTGATCTTTAATCAATTGCATTTCACACAGAAGTCTTTAATTTATTTTGGTGGCTTTTGGTATCATGTTCACCCATTCTCTTCTGGCCTCTGTAGTTTTGACCTTTAATCGAGTCATAGTACTCACCACAACAACAAATACCTTGTATAATAAATCCATGAAAAAAGGGAAAACCAGCTTGGATGCAGTTCTGCAGTTTCACCACCAGACGTCACTCTTTTCCAATTGCTTCAAATTGCTGCTATTTATAAGTCTAGCCTTTCAGCTCTCAGTTGATCACATAAACAAAGGAAACTGATTGTGTCCTCATATCTTATTATGATATATAGTCAGTCTTGTAGCTATTAATATTTACTGTGTCGCCTTTTCAGAATGCAGTTTAAAACTCTAATTCTAATTAAAAGGCAATTTATTTGCAATTTATTTTTCATTATAGGTAAAGGTGATATTGCAGGAGAGTATCAGATTCAGAAAGTTTCCCTAATATGCAACATAAATGTATACTTGACTTCAGAAAATTGATTTCCTCACCACTTTTCCTCCTGTCCTTTAGACAGCCTACTGATGCAGTGAAGCACGTTGGCAATCTCTGCCCCTTCTGTTCCTGAATCCCCAAGGAAGAAAAATGTAGAACACGAAACAATTGCTCCTATACCAAGGAGAAACTTTTTGCATGTAATAAACTTGCCATTGGTGCAATCACTGTTCCCATCAAAGCAGAGTTCTTTTCTGGAGTTACAGTATACAGTACTGCCATTTCAAACCAGAAGTCCTACGATTCTCTAACACTAATCAATACTTAATCAAGGTAAACAAATATATATCTGCAAACAATTCTTGGTATTCCTTTGCAATTAAGAATGTACGTTACATGTTTATCAATATATGATTCGTCATCAAAATACTGGCATGGTTCATTTCCTGTGAGACATAATAAAATTATCCAAGACAGCACTTCTATGGGTTATATCCTTCTGTCATTACAAGAACTGTATTTTCTTGTCCTTTGCCAGTTTGGGTATTCAACAAATAAGGTACTTATAAGGTACATTGTGGAGGAGGAAAGCGTCTGATAGTTCACAATATTTACATGGCTAAGGAATTTCCTAATAATTGTGACTTAAGTACCGGTAGCAGTTCTGATGAAAATACTGTTTTTAAAATATTCCCCAACATAATTTTTCCCCTACACAGTACACACAAATCTGACCGTATTTAATTGACTTGATCTATGCTTAAAAACATGTGACAGAATAGAGAACAGAGCACTAACAAAACATTCATGCTATAGAAATACAGACAAAGAATCTATATTGGATTGTATTCCGTAATCAGCTGTCAGAGCAGCCTAGAAAAATGATACCAGATATCATTACTAGATACTTCTCTGAGAAGCTTTAAACAATTCTACTTGGAGTACTGAAATGACTGTCAGTAAGCTGTGCATAAAAGAACAAAGCATTGTAATTGATGTAAAAACAAGTTTTCTTGAGGCAAATTTTCAGTAGTTTCCCTTCCCCAAGCGATCATGCATAAGTAGAAGAATTAAGCACACTTTATGAACATATGTCCTTTTTTACCCCACATTCAATCATTTCAATATATATGAGACCCTATCAATTATATTGTTGACATGCATATTTGAATCAGATGTAACATTTCACTTCGATTAAAGGCATTTTAAAATATACCTGCAAGACTAGATCCAACAAGATTTCAAAAGGTCATTGCAAAAAAATCAAAGAAATATGCTGGCAAAATTGAGAAGAAACCCTCTTGATATCTCTAACATCAGGTCTCTGAGCCATAAATGCCTGCACAAATCAAATATAAAACATAGCTCAAAAGAAGATTTAGTTACCTACCTCTGTATGTCTTGAATGAAGAGCATTATATTCCTTCTTCAGTTCTGCCTCCCTCTCTTCTAGCCTGCTAACTGAAAAAAATTAATTTGCTCAAATGAGATGTATTGCCAACAAAATTAATGGAAGTCATTTACATTTCTTCCACTCTCTAAAAACTAGTGATTCACCTAGAAACCAATTATTGTTCAGGAAAGTGCATTCTGTCTTTCCGAGCTCTTATTCCAAACATTTCACTCAAACACTGAACAAGACAAAGCTGCAGAGCATTTGGAATGCGCACCAAAACAAGTTTCACATATGATTCTTAATCCATTTTCCCTTCTTGCTCTTCTGAATCAATGCAAGCTGCCCATAAAATGAAAAAGAGTGCTCACAAATCCCTCAAAGAATAGTACCATATATACTCATATCGAAGTCAATCATTGTATAAGTCAATGAAAGATTTATTGGCTAAAATGTATGGATTTTTATATGACCCGTGGATCAGTAGAGGGTCATTCAGCTGAAAGCAGAAAGTACCAATGCTGTCTCAGAGGGCCAGCTGCCCCTATACGCCACTGCCATTTCCCCACCCAGGCATCCAAAAAGGCCAGAAGTGGTGCAACAAAGGAAAGAGAAGAAGGGGTTGGTGCTGCTTTTGGGTTCTCCTAGGCTGGAATGAGTTCTTGCATTTTGTCATTCTACTCAGAAAAATGGGTGGCTCCCTTTTGATAAGGCACAAGAGTCATATTGATCCATGGATACGTCAACCCAGGTTTTTTCAGTTAAGTTTTTAACTTACATTTTTAGACTAATACATATAGGGTACTCATTAAGAGACCACTGTAAAATACAGGGAAGAACAAAACTCTGCCTTACATGGTAAACTCTAGAGCCATATCTGACTTCCACCACACCAATGTTCATATAACAGAAATGAATTACCAGCCCTACAAATAATGAAGAAAGGCAAGAGATAATAACGAGACTATAAAATCATTATTGTTTGCCTTAAAGCTATTTTCAACTTTTAGTAACCTAAGGGAAACTTATAACAGTGTTTTCCGGGTCTGAGGGTGTGTGACTCCCCCAAAGTCAACAATGGACTTCCATGTCTCACTGGGGATTCAAACTCTGGTATAGCACTACACCTCACTGACTCTTAATACCATTACCAGCCATATTAGCAATTACCATGGAAACAGATAATTTCCAGTTAGATACTCCTATTTGAATTGTATCTATAAAACCATTAATATTTATTTTGGATGGGAAATCTGGCTTGTACATAGACTTCTCTTCTTCTCCTAAGCCCAAATTCCCTTCATTTGGTAATACAGTAGTAAAAAATAGCATAGCATACCTTGCTCCACTGTAGCACACAGTAGATACTAAAATTATTCCATGATACATTTTTCCTGAAAGTGGTAATAGTTATTTTTATATAAAAATAATAATGAGATTGTAGTCTACACAGAGACTTGACAGCATTAAGTACATTTACAAACATTGTCATATACCCACTTCAAGCCATTCTCTTCATAATTTGATTAGCTACACACACGGAAAACAAGCAAGCAGTGTTAACAGACTGATCTCTCCACTTTTTTTCATTGTAGTCTCCAGTTCTGTAATATGATTACGGTATTTCTGTCTACCAAACTGTTTGCCAGCTATAGTTTCCACACCATCTAGTGGGCTAATTTAACATTACAGACTCCTGTAAAGTAAAGACTCCTTTCAATAATTAAGCTCATTCAAATATTTTGGCAACTTTGCTTACTGAATACAGTATGTGCTTTTGGGTGGTCAGTCAATATATATTCATGTGGTTCCATAGTGGGGCCTAAATCATTACTGGGTATCCCTTGACACTACTTTAAAAAGTGACTTCCTAATGTTATTGATCAGCCTTCTAAATATCATGCTAGTGCTTGTCTACTCTACTGAATGATGTACTCCTCCGCTCCCTTTTTGCAGAGTATCCCACTGAACTGTAGTTCAGTAGAGTAGAGTAGACTGCAGGGTTCTCACTCTTTGGCCCTTCACATGTTTAGGATTTTAACTTCCAGAAATCTCAGCTTGCATGGCTAATGTTCAGGGATGCTGGTAGTCAAAGCGACAAGCACCTGGAGGAGAACAGTTTGGGAATCATTGGACTAGATCCCCCTAGTGTAAAATTTTAAGAGTCTCAGCAAACCATTAATTATTCTATATTGGGTAGAGCTACAATAGTTAAAGTGACATCTAACTACTATAACAATGTAGTGCAGATACTCTGCAAGCATTTGCCATTCTTCAAATCAGTACTTTATTTTCTACACTACAGCCAATGCTGTAAATCTACTCAATCAGCTCACAACATATTAATTCAGCACTGAGAAACTACTTATGAAATAAATCTAGAGGAGTAAGTAGGATCCTACGGGAGCACTATGCTCCCCCATCAAGAAGGCTTGTAGTTTAATACTTTCCTCCTTACAAGTAAATAACGAGCATTTGTTATTTCTTCAAGAATCTTTCAATGGGAATTGGTTGCATACATACGCATACTTCCATGTACCCCTCCCCAAAAAAGGAAACGCAAAAAAGCAACAACACAGTTCATTCTTTCCTTGATCTGACTATGATAGTAGATGGTTCAAGCTCTTCATCAAATGAAAGGAGAAGTGAGAAGCAGATGTGAAGCATCTTCTTACTTCAACTGCCTGAGGGAGAGCAACAGAGTCCATACATTACTCCCTTCCACAGAACCAAAACTTCCTTAAGAGTGGAAGAATAATGGTCGTCCCGAGACATGTTTTTGTGTACACTGGAGAGATAACACACACATTTACAACACATTAAACAGACTGAAATATCCACTGAATCTACTCAAATCTAGTCCAACAGTCATTAGTGACAGCTGAGGAAAGAGTTTCTTTATTTTATTGTTCTGTAATTAAGTTTATTGTCATATTCTCTTCTTATCCCCCTGACTAAGAATCTTCATCCTTCTTCTAAGATGCATTACATAGTTTGCCAATGTCGGAACAAATAAGCAAACATCCATGTCTTTGTGTCAGAATATGTTTAAATCATTGCTGTCCTACTCCTCAGCTAAAAATGTTCCCAGGTCCTCTCAAAACAAAGATCATCAGTAAGAACATGGGGATTCTTTAGTAATGATAAACCCATTTGCACTGCCGTAGCCTAGCAAATAACATCAGCACCAGTTCTCCCTAATGCTCAAGAAGCATGAACATCCACTGTGACCCCTACTCATCAATCCTGTGGCACTACACTTTAGTGGACCATGAGCAGCTAATTCAAGTAATGGCTGCAATTGTACAGAATGGGGAGACAGGACTGTGGAGGGCCATGGTGCCTTGTGAACAAACTGCAAACTAGTCTTTACAGGTCACAAGATAAGCAGTTGAACAAATCAAAAATTAAAACTTTACTATGATGTCCAAATCCAGACTCATAGGTGGTTGTACCCCTTATAAGCCTGGATTCTGAAGCAGAATTTGCGCTCATTCCTGATATATGACTCATGACTTGGTTCAGAGCAACAGAGCAGGAGTCCAAGTTTAGATGTAACAGCAGCAACTACGTGATTTCTGGTTAGTTTGGTCACTCAGGGGATGCTCAGTAGAACCGAATAAACTGTATACATCTCGGTGACGATAAATCAGGGTTCATAGGCTTATCATAACAAACAAATAAATTAGTGGATGTTAGCTGTTTTAAAGCAATTTGGGGAAAGGTATATTTCATTTATTTCAAAATTATTCTGTAGTTCCCAGGGCATGTCTAATTTCCAATAAAGCTAGACATGTTCAAAGAATTCAGCAATGCAGGAATATCACTTTGCAGTTGGCCAAAAACAGCTTCAAACAACCTAGCAATAAGCTGAAGGAAAAACGGAGCAGAGCAAAATATTTAAGTACTTAATATGCAGAGTTTTGGAGTACACATAGCAGAAATTTCTCATTTACATTATGATGCATTATTTATTGAACATACATCTTCTGAGTCTGGGAAAGGTAAGATAAATATTTTCTAAATAAATAATTTAGTACTGCCTTGAATCCAACAGAGGTTCAACAATAATAAATAATAAAACTTTATTTATATACTGTCCTATCTCCCCGAAAGTGAACAACAAAATCAGCATTCAATGCCATACAACAAACATAAGTAAAAACCCATCCCACCCAAATCCCAGAACAAAAACTCATTTATACCAAAAACAAGGTTCAAATACTTCAAGAAAATTACATGCTTATGGATTCAGTAAAACACCAATCTTATTTTTAACTATGGTAATTCCCCCACTGCCTTTCCCCTTAGAGTGACTCAACAGATAGCTTGTTGTGGAAACAAGGATTGGCGATAAAGCTTCAGTAGAGACACTTTCCCCCTGGTAACTCTTTCAGGAGTGAATTTTCCTTCCTAGGGATAGATTTATCTCACTTCCTGTTATCTCACCCCCGTTCTTAACTATGAGTCATTTGTAAGGAGGGTGTTTGTAACTTGAAGATTGTCTGTATAAAACTTATTTAAGAGAGTAAAGTACAAGACAAAGTGAGTGCTTAAGATGACTTTTTAACTGAATATAACAGTCAATAATGCTCTAGAATGAAAAAGTTTAAAAAGTCAAAGCAAACAAGAGGTAAGTAATTACTTCTGAAGACCTGTCCCAAGAAATGTGCACTACTGTCCTACCAAAACTAATGTTAATTAGATAGATGATCTTCTGACAAATGAGATCACTTTAAGGAGGAGATGCGACCTCACCCTTCAAACAAATAAACTGGCATTGGAAAATAGATGCTACTAATTTTGGGTTGGAGGACTGCACATGCAATCTTTAGCCCAGCAACAGAGACAGGTAATAAATAAAATGTATTATTATAGCTAAGAACTACAAATAGCTAGTTCTTCATCCTGTGAAAAATATGTTTGAGCAGACACAGTAACATCACAGCTTTTAAAACATAATATCTATACAATATCTAGTGTTTCTATACACTAGAAACAAAGTCTTGAATAGCTGGAATAAATATTCCTTAAAATTGCATCTATGGGAATCTTTTTAACATTTACAGACAAGAAATTCATATTCTGAATCCACAAACCAAATTACTATATGTGAATATATCCTATCTCTCCTGAGTTTGAGACAGTTTACTGCAATGTTTTGAAAAACAGATCATATTTTTCAATTCGCGATCTCTTCATTCATTGGGGGAGGCCCTCCTCTCGCTTCCACCTCTGTCACAAGCACGGTTGGTGGGGATGAGAGAGAGGGCCTTCTCCATGGTGGCCCACAGGCTCTGAAACTCGCTCCCCAGGGAGATTAGGCAAGCTCTCACTCTGTTAGCTTTTAGGAAAAGTTTACAAACCTGGCTTTTCCAACATGCTTTTGAAGAATGAATTTTTCATCTTCATGATAGATCCCATACCACTGACCATTACTTTATCTGATGCACATTACTTTAGTCAATCAGTTGGAAATAGTTCCAGTGCCCATCCCATTCCAAGTCTCTTATTTATTGTAGCACTTCAGTCATCTACCTCATCCTCTGTGGTTACAACACTCACTCTGTGCACTTTGGCCCAGCTCGTCTTTATAACTTTAACTCTGGTGTCTAAATTACGTTTAACTATACTATGGTCACCATTTTAATTTTTAACTATATTAATGTGTATAATATTGTACTTTGATTTTGATGTGTTTTATTCTGTTTATTGTAATTTCCCGGGCTTGGCCCCTTGTAAGCCTCCCCGAGTTCCCTCGGGGAGATGGAGGCAGGGTATAAAAATAAAGTTATTATTATTATTATCATCATCATATTAGAATAGGTTTAAGTATTGTGAAAACTGACAGTTATCAAGAAATATAAAGCAAAAGACAAAGCACAAAAACAAAAGTTTTCATGTAATTAGGTGCCCTTGACCTTCAACACAAGACCTTCAGGCTACATTACAAAAAACTGCCATTTCACTATAATATCATACCTTAGAGTCTACTACAAGATAGTATCAGAAACGTAACTCAAATTTCACTTTTAAGCATGTATTGTCCTAAATGGCACTTTGGGATCTGTTGTGTTTTTCTTTCCTAATAAAAAGTGAAATATATTTACATATATAACATTGGGGGATCCAAATTAAATAAAAGTAGCAACTTTGCAACTTTAAGAAAAGTTCAGGGGGGAAACTACAAAGCCGTCTACTCTATCAAACAACAGAATTTTAAACTCAAGGTCCATACTGGAAAAATTCATCACAGTAAAAACGCTAAATCGTACAAAGTATGTTCTGTGTGAAAATATAATTTTCATGAGCTGTAAATATGCAGTACTGCCATATCTAAGAGGAAGTCTTCTAACAAATAACTTGCTCTCAGTTTCCATCCTCCTTCTTTCCTGTTTTCTATTAAAGACTGCATCTAATAGTCTTAAAAGACATACTGCAACGGAAGTTTTAAAAACACTTTAGTTAAGAATCTTTTTATTCAAAAATAGATAAACAATCCTAAAACCAGTATCAAGAATAAGTAATCATAAAAGTCATAACTAAAAGAAACTTAAATATAATTAATCATTTCACCAATTTAGGCATCAACCAATCCCAGTGAATTAATCATGTTCTGAGTTTAGACCCTCCTTCCTCCATCACAGGAACCACTTTTATTCCCTACTGCTTTCTGAGAGGCAACATGTCTGGGCGAAACCAGAAGCAATGGATCATCACTGCCTATTATTGTAAAAAGTCAAGCATTTTGGAACATTTTCTGGAAGTTTGATAGGAGATCAAGAGGTCAACGTGAACCCACAGCACCATGTTGTTGTGGGGGTTGGGGAGACTTTACTCAAATAAATCTCATCTTGGGATGGGGGCCAGAACGTTTCTCACCTCTATTCTAGCATGTCTAGCATATATTTTATATTTTATACTGTATTTAACTATTTGTAATAGATTTTATATGCTGTTTGTTTTAATGATGTGTCGGCATTGAATTGTTGCCAATTGTACGCCGCCCTGAGTCCCTTCGGGTGAGAAGGGCGGGATAGAAATATTGGAAATAAATAAATAAATAAATAAATATGTATTCCTATATACTCTTTGGTTAAGCAGAGGAAATTGAAGCTTTATCTCAACACCAGCATTATCATGGCAAACATTAATCAGAGCTGAAGGCAAAGTGTTAAGCCAATTTAAAATCTTAATCATATAACATGTTCTTTTCACTATGACCAATGGAAAAGAGTGCTGCATCTCACCAACCTCCAAAATTACATTTGGACCATTATTTCCAAGAAGAAATGTACAATAATAATATTCAATATCATCACTATCATGACAATTATGAAACAAATTATTCACTACTGTTGTTTTTAAAAAATAAAAGCATAGTGAATAATACCCACGAAACTAAAAATAATAGTTTTATCAAGATTTAAGACTTTATTTTCTCTAACAACCACCCCACTGCGCAATCCTTATGCTACAAGGCAAATTATTTTTGAATAATAAAATTAAAAAGAAGTTTATGACATTACTCAAAAGCCTGCTGCACAAAATAAACATTTCTATTTGGTCAGACACAAGCCACTTGCATGAGCCTAAATGGCTCTTTGATTTCTGTTCATAGTTAACATTAACTGAACAAGATTAATAACATTTTTCTATTTAAAAATGATGGCATCAACGTTTTTTAAAAACTAAAATTACTTGTCATTCGATTGTTTAGAAAAATCTAAGACATTATTAAACCTACCTAAATTCTGACTCCCTGAAATTTGACTTCAAGCAAATGATGGGAAATTTCAGTTACAATACTGGTCAGCTGATTCAGGGTCAACCACAACAGAAAAAGTCACATGGTATATCTCCTCTGGCATTATATCACTTCAAAATGCTGGTGGCAGACTGGATGAATATTTTGCATATCAAGGACTCTTTGATATGTGATAACTTAATATATTAACTGTGGTAACATAATATATCAAGTTCTTCCCCCCCGCCACCAAGTCAACAATATGCATGTTATATCATGTTTTTGTGCATTTTGTGTTATTTTACAGAAAAATAGGAAAGTATAATTGAACAGAAAATTCTTAATAGAGTCTCACTTATCCAACATAAACGGGCCGGCAGAATGTTGGATAAGTGAAAATGTTGGATAAAAAGGAGGGATTAAGGAAAAGCCTATTAAAGGTTTTTACAAATTCAGTACCAAAACATCATGTTTTACGACAAGTCTGCCACTTGTTTGGGAGTGTGGCTGCACTTGTGTTGTTAATGGCCGTGTTGGGGCGCTGTTCATTGCTGCCTAGAGAAACAGCTGTGGATCCGAGAGAGAGGCAGACTGTGTTGGATAATACAGAATGTTGGATAAGCGGAGATCGGATAAGCGAGACTGTTGGAATAACAGACGTCTTAAAGGGCCAGACTTAAAAGTGACTTCAAAACAGAGTTTATTGAAACAAAAGGGAAAGGACGCAGGGATACTTAAATGGAGTTCCACTGGTCAAAACTCAAAAACCCAAACCAGACCTGATCCAAAAGGTAAACAGAAATGTAATCCAGATTAACTGGATGTAAAGAGCAACAAGTCAAACAAAGCGCTCTAAGGCAAAACCAAAAAGGCACAGTACACAAATGGTTAACAAAGGGAGTTGCAAGAAGAGAAGCATTGTCAGCCGAAGTCCAAGGTCAAAGCAGGAGGAATCAAAAACAGCGTTGCTCCAGTGTCCACAGAAGCAGCGTCTTTAGCCAAACCAGTTCAGGTCCAAACTGCAGATCCGAGTCCAACGCTGAACATGAAACAGGCAGCAGCAAGACTGCAAGAAACTTTTCCAATACACAGGACCCAGCACACGAACACACATCAACACCTTGACTTCTGCAAAGACTCCTCATCCCTGAACTCACTTTTATCTACAAATCACCATCAGAAGATGAACTGACCACTGCCCCATCACCATCCCCCGCAGCTGCTCCCAGCTCTTCACGTGAATTCCCTTGACTCTCCCTCCAATTCCTCCATCTTCTGTCAAGACTTAGATCCCCCCAAGAATCAGTTGGATCCCCTGATTGCCAGTCTTCACTCCCAGAGAACCCCATAAAGGTATCACTAGTTGTTGGTGCCTCACAAATAGCTTGCACTTCTCTTGTCTTAGTCCAATCCATGGAGTCTCCTTCTTCTCCTTTACTCATTGACCCATCATCCCCAGAGAATCCCTCAAACGACTCTTCATCTGTAGGTGCTGTAAGTATGTCCCGGATCTTTTTTCTCTGCTGCTCATCATCAGATTCCTGCTCCCGAGTTACCCTTTTTCCCCTTCTGACACCCATACTACTGTTTGTAACATTACTCACAGGCTCTACTACAACAGAGACTCTACTGTAATGTTAACAAATTTAACTTGTTCATCAGTTAATGTAAAATGTAATGTAATGTAACTTAACATATATGAATAAAGCAAATCATATCAACTAGCAAACTATCTTGATCCAAAGCCATCAGGCACTTTAAAAAATAAATCAGAAATGTGGAGAGAGTTGAATAAGATATGCTATGATAGCCCAAATAAAATCTATGGATGTAATGCTACTTACTTTGATCAGCATAGTTTTTTGCTTTCAGTTCAAGTTGCCGAGTCTGTGACTCCAAAGTTTCCACTCTGATCTGCAGGTCTTTTTTTTCTTGTTCTTGAGAATCTTCAAATTCAATAAATTTCTATAAAATAAAAAAGGGAAATATGTTCATAGGGATATTTAATTATACATATTACCACCTTTTCTGAAATGAGCCAGCTGCACAAGGGGAAGGCCCATTACATTATTTCTGTTCATACTCTTATATACTATAGTAGGTTCCCAAATTGATTAAGCCTCTATCCCCTTTTCAGAAAAAAAGGAAGCAAGAACACTTGCTGGTTAAAAACGGACTGTGCACCTGACCACTGATCATTTATATCTTGCATTTTGTGTGTTCATGGGGAAAACAAAGAAATCACTAAGACTTTAAGTCTATGTTACATAACAGATGAAAAATTTATGATTTTTCAAAAAGTTCTTCTCTTTTTTGTGTTTCCATCTCCCCTTATTTTAATTCAAGGCCCCCTACTTGCACCCCAGGCTACTACCACCCCCATGGATCATCCCAGCATCCTTTGGGGACAATATCATCTTTAAACTTTTAAGGGAATATTCTAGATATAATATCATATCTCAGCAGTTCAGATCGTAAGACAGGAGGCTGGATTCAGATAAAGTTGTGTGCATAAGACAGGAAACTGCAAGAAATTGATAGTTCTGCTCCCACAACCTCACAATAGCCCTTCTTCCGTATATACAGAAGGTCAGGGTACGCTGTGATTCGGGGGTGGGGAATGTCACTAGATATAATGTGATCCCTCAACAAAAGAAAACTGCACACTTATATTGTTATTTTTAACAACAGCCATCTCTACGACCTCATCACACAAGCGTTTTAAAGAGTAGGTAAAGTGCATGCCCTCGCTTTATATCCCATGAAAGCCTCCTGCAGAATTCTAGGGTTTGTAGTTTAGGGAGGGGCTTTTAACATTCTCAGACAGAGAGGTCCTCAGTCTCACTAAACTACAACCCCCAGAATTCTGTAGGAAGGAGCCAGAGGATTTAAAGTGAGATGCATACACTACACCTACTTTTAAAAATGTGCAAACATACGCAATAACTAAAATCATTTTTAGAAATCATCAATGGTCTGAGCAATCTTCGATGCAGATGACCTGATCAGATCAGTTTGTGAAGAATACAAGTTTTTAAACTACAAGATTAAACTAAAAGAACATCTGTACAACTTGAAAGTCTTTATTTTTAAAATCCATTATTAGTCTATTCAACTAAAATACTTCACTATTTCCCACTCTGTCCTTTTATGAATCTCATGTAAATGCATCTCATGTAATAGTTTGGAATTACTAATGCAAATATCTATCTAGAATTTTTGGCATAGTGGTAAGCTTAAGCTACAATTAAGTAGTACTATGCAAGATAAAAGTAGAAATACAGTAGAGTCTCACTTATCCAAGATGAACGGGCCAGCAGAACATTGGATAAGCGAAAATCTTGGATTTGGCGGGATTAAGAAAAAAGCCTATTAAACATAAAATTACATTATTTTACAAATTAAGCACCAAAAAATGTTTTATAAGAAATTGACAGAAAAAGCAGTTCAATACATAGTAATGTTATCTAGTAATTACTGTATTTACAAATTTAGCACCAAAACATTGCAACATTTACTACAAAAACAATGACTAATAAAAGGCAGACTGCCTTGGATAATACAGAACCTTGGATAAGTGAAGCTTGGATAAGTGAGACTCTACTGTAATGTAATAACCTGAGATCTGGTGCTGGCAATACACGTCATTTAACTCACAGATTATACTTCCAAGGAAAAATATCTAAGACATCTTTGTCAATCCTGTAAATAAAGATTACCATAGACCAGAGACTGTAAAAATTACTATTTGAGATTACAGCCCCAAGAATTCCCCAGCCAATCAGGCCAAATATCTTAATGGAATTTCACTGGTTTCAGAGGGAAGTAAACCATGATTACTTACCCTGTTCGACTGATTTCAGCAGAACTACATTCAATTCACATACGGTATAAGGCTTTATTGGCCAACAGCAAAAATCAGTCATGTTTGGTGATACCTGACCACAATGGCACTGGTTGTAAAAATCATGTTTTATTGATTAGCCCATCGGCCGTATCAAAACATTTAACACATAGACATACATACAACATACAACCCGCGGTACAAAAGAAGTTAAAATAAACAAGCTGTTAACAAGATCCTGTTCAGGTCAAATAACTGCATCAGCTCCACAGTTTATCCCAATTGATTCCAAATATGCAATTCTCAGCTGTGTTGCTTTGAATAAGAAAAGGGCTGTTTTGTGTGTTATTTTAGGATTCTGGCCGGCCAACAAAAATGAAGTTTTAATATGTGGGTCCCAGTGTGTTTTGTAAATAATGTATGGCCTGAGGCATTGGTCTCTCTCTTTCTTATACAATTCACAGCTGAACAGTACATGTGCGATATCCTCCACCTCTGATGCTCCACAAATACAAAATTGTTTGTTGTATGGAACTTGATTAAACCTTCCGTGTTTGACCATCATATCCAGCTGTTCAAAACGAGCTCTGGTAAATACCCTCCTGAGGTGTTTTGGCATTTCTGTCTTTAGATACCGAGATTTGAGATTTGATTAGAGATTTCGATACCGACTCAGAAGTCCACAACTCCTAATGTATTTTGTCAGATGAACTAGCCAAGAGGTCTGATGTTGATTTTCTATCTGCTCTAACAGGCACAGTTTTGGCAGTCTATCATTTGCCATGGCACTCAGTTTTACCCAGTAGTTGTAGGCCCTGATTTTGGATAAGCCATCAACTGTATATACTCCCATTTCCACTCTTACAGCAGCAGCTGGGGTTGTCCTGTCCACTCCTAGAAAACTTTGCAGGTGCTATGATTGTGATTGCTCTAATAATGGTACAGTACAGTCTCACTTATCCAAGCCTACCTTATCCAAGCTTCTGGATTATCCAAGCCATTTTTGTAGTCAATGTTTTCAATATATCGTGATATTTTGGTGCTAAATTCGTAAATACAGTAACTACAACATAACATTACTGCATATTGAACTACTTTTCTGTCAAATTTGTTGTATAACATGATGTTTTGGTGCTTAATTTGTAAAATCATAACCTAATTTGATGTTTAATAGGCTTTTCCTTAATCCCGCCTTATTAGCCAAGATATTCGCTTATCCAAGCTTGTGCCGGCCCATTTAGCTTGGATAAGTGAGACTCTACTGTACCTGGTTTAGACCCCAAACTTCGGCTCCGTATAAGAGCATGGGGGTAACCTTCGCTTTATATACTTTAAGAAGTGGGTCTAAAGATCCTGGTTGGCTGTGATTTGTTAATTTAAGTAGTTGATTTGCACGTACTCTTGCCCTGATTGAGCTTCTTTGATGATGTGGTAGCCAAGAGCCGGTCTCAGAAAAAACAATTCCCAGGTACGTGAAAGTGCAAACTTGCTCTATTGGTTCACCGTACAGGAACCATCTATGTCTGTTATGCCGTTTTCCAAATACCATTATTTTTTACTTTGATTTATTAATAGTTAGAGAATTGTTATGACAATAAGAATTAAATCTTCTCGGCAGCCTACGTAGCCCAACTTGCGAATATGATAATAAAATCATATCATTGGCATATAGTAGGATGTTAAAGTGTGTTTTGCACAGCTTAGGCATATGTACCTCTGGGTCCTTCAGCTGTTTGGGGAGATCATTTACGTATAAGCTAAATAACAATGGTGCTAATATACACCCTTGTCTTACCCCTTTGTATGTTTCTACACTGTTTGTCATGGCCCCTTGTGTCCCAAATCACACTTTCAGGATGGTGTTTGTGTACAGTGCTTTGATTAGTGCCAGCAGTCTGGGTTCCATATTGAGATCAGTTAATTTCTTCCATAACGTCTATTTACAGTATCAAATGCTGCGCTAAGATCTATGAAGGTAGCATACAGTTCTTTCCTTCTGTTGACATATTTTGCAATTGTATGACTTAAAACAAAGCGATTGTCAATAGTTGATCTACTCTGCCTGAAGCCAGCCTGTTCTTCAACGAGGATATGTTTTCTTTTTCCCAGCATTCAGCTCTGTTCAGGAGATATCTGGCCTATATCTTGGCCACAATATCAACTAGGCTAATTGTCCTGTAGGAACCAAAGTCTTTTTTGTTCCTTTTTTTGTAAACATGGATAACTATTGCCATCTTCCATCCAACTGGAATCTGGCAGATGTTATTTGTGTGTGTAAATAAGCACAATGGCACTGGTTGTAGAATATGCACAGAAGAACCAAACAACAATTTTGGGAAGATAGGTATATCAGGACCACAGTATAGGAAAAATTGATTAAATAAATATCCTTTCACTTACAGCATTAACAGTCTTGTACTTACTCAGAACTGAAAAAAGGTACACAACAGAGTTGTGGAGATCAAAGGCAACTATGCTCTCTTTAATCATCACAATCTACACAGTCTTTTGGAGCCAGCAACTCAGCAATCTGACACATTTAAGGAGGCCAAATTTCTACTACTGACTTCACAAAAGCTAGGTTCCTTGCTTCTCATGTGTAATCTATTGTCACCTCATGTTTACTGTCTTGCACTCTTGTATAATGTAACCATTCTAGCATAGATATCTATTTCAAAACTTTGTATATCAAAACCAAAGAACAATGTTAACACATTTTATTTCTAAAATTCATTTTCCTCACTGCAGTGCAACTCTCAATTGTTTGTTTTTTTTTTAAAAAAAAACCTCCTTGACCTTAAAACAAGTAGATTAGCTCTGCTCCTCCTCCCTCAATTGCTACTTCTATTTATATAAATGTGTTTATTGTCTAGCTGGTAACTATCCTCCCTCCTTCGTAGAAAACATGCCTGTGATGAAAGTTGTTTAATTCCAAAGACACAGGCCAATAAAGCCCAAGGCACAAAAGATCATATGTCTTAGTTTTGCTGTTGTATAAACTCTTATAAATATATCCATATAACTATTAACACAGCCAAAAGAAAATTATTCTGGCAACTGGCTGTTTCCAGTAGCAAACATGTTGGTTCTTGGCAACAAATTACTGCAAAACATTATTTCTATAGATGTTCAGTGCAGGTTTATGTTACTTTGAAGCATGCATAACATAATCCTCCATAAGTAGTGTTATGACACTTGAATGCTGAACTTATTGGAATATTTTTATTAGTAGCACTAATAACTGAGACATAAATGTTGAAAAGGTACATATAATGTTGTCAGCACTGAAAAAACTGCCCTGTTTTTGAAAATCTTTTTATTCGTAACTGTTAACCTCAGTTGCAAAAGCAAGGTGCTAGGAACCATTCATATTTTTCAAATTCACACAATAAAGGAGAGAGAATGTAAGAAAATGTATCCTAAATCATATTTAACTGAACAGCACACAACTCATGATTTGGTAAAAAGAGAAAGGAACCTAGAGAGAAATCTAAAATAGTATCCTGTCTCCCTTCAGCTAAAAAGTGAGCTTACCCCAGAATAACCAAACATTTGCAGATTCGTCAGGAAGAGTGCTATGCAATACAAAACACTGAACTAGGCAGAAACAAAGAGGACTGCAGCTATATAGAATACATGGGCAAATAATCTCTGCCCCCATCTTCATTTTGGAGAACTTTAGAGACAATTCCTTTTTCAACTCAATTTGTTTCTCTGAATGCTCATTTTATGAGAACAACAACTTGTTCCATATTAGTCACATACAGATCAGATTCTACAATTTTCTTTCACGCTGACAAGACTTCAGATATCGCATCTTAATTATAATGGCAAATCACATGCATTTACAGACTATTGAACATTAGCTCTTTTCACTCCTACATCATTATCACAAAAGACAATGTTAGCAATCTGTAAAGGTATAAACACTGAAGATAGGGAAATTCAGTATTTAAACTGGATTTATAGCAAATATTTAATTCCAGCAACAGTAAACAGGGTCAGGTAAGGAGTACCATTCAAAACTGTGTATACAGCATGACATCTTTACCTGTAGGATGGTGCCCATGGTTTCACCTACCCGTATCTGACAAGACAAGTCCTCTCTAGAAATCTTCTAGGTGCTCCAGGAAATTCTATATAATGGATCCATAAGAAATTATCATTGAGTCACCTTGAAGAATCTAGCAAATTCCTACAAAAGATACTTTCTACGAATCTTTCTGACATATAACAATGTATTAATATTCTATATCATAATCACATTTTCAAATTTTGCTCAATACAGGTATGGTTTTTCCATTTTTACCATCAGTACCATAGGTTGCAGAGGCACACCTCAAAAATGGATAGATTTTTGCTTCTATCAAGACCACACAACAAGCAAAAATCAACAGTGTGCAATTCCATTTGGAGAGAAAACAATTTACTGCTTATCGACTATTCTCCCTCTACAAGTCCACTAAATGCTAAATTCTGCACATATCCGCATTCTAGAAGAAGCAAAGATCACTAGCACTGAAGCAATGATCCTCTGACATCAACTTCGCAGGACTGGGCACGTTGTCCAAATGCCCGATCACTGTCTTCCAAAGTAGTTACTTTACTCTCAGTTCAAAAATGGAAAACTGAATGTTGGTGGACAGCAAAAGAGATTTAAATGTGGGCTTAAAGCTAACCTTAAAAAATGTGGTATAAACACCAAGAACTAGGAAGCCCTGGCCCTAGAGCATTCTGACTGGAGGCCAGCTGTTAGCAATAGTGCTATGGATTAGTGCTAGGGAATGAAAGGAAGAAACGTGCCAAGAGGAAGGAGTGTCAAGAAAACCCTTGTTGTGACAACCTTAAACCTGGAAATTAATGTCCTCACTGAAAAAGACCATGCCGATTCAAAACAGATCTTCAGAGTCACTTATGAACCCACCGCCAAGACTCTACCCTTGGAAGACAATCATACTCGGTCATGAGAGATCGCCTATGATGATGACATAACACAATTGTAAAACAGTGAAAAATGACATGGCCTAGAGACCTTTTGAGATTTGGTGGCATGTTGAGCTTTAAATGTAATTTTAATTATATTTTATTGTATTTTAATGTTATAGCCATGACACAAATATTTAATTTTTAAAAAATGTTTTTGCTTTGTTTTAATTTTTATTGGGTTTTGTCATGTTATTGTTAGCCACCTTGAGCCCTTATAGGGAGAAAGATGGGACAGAAATAAAATAATAATAATAATAATAATAATAATTATTATTATTATTATTTCACTGTCAGTATAAATTTGAAATACTTGCAAATAGGTAATGGCTAACAAAAACAAGCAGAGAGTCAGTAATTATAATTACCAGCTTTATATTTAACACTTTTTTTTCTTTATGGCTTTAAAATATATGAAACTTAACTGTCACAGATTTGACAAGCCATCTTGCAACAGAAAAAACAATTCACAAATGAATAGAACCTTAAAAGACAGCTACAACACACAGTCATTGGTGAATTCATCACTAAAGTACAGAGAAGGCTACTAAAGCTATGAACTTCAATCAAGTTAATTATGATCTATATTTTATTGTTTTATGTGTTATGTTTTTATTTATATTTGCTTCTGTTTTTATGACTGTATATGGCATCAAACATTTGGGAAGGTTAGAAATAAAAAAATTATTATTTACATTTTGGCATTTATTCTCAATATGGCACACCAAGTCTAGAAAAATATTTCCTATTTGTAAACAGCAAAACAATTAAATGAACAAACAGATTTCTGGAATTTCCTAGTTCGAACCATATGCAAAATATTCCCTTCTCCTTTCTAGACTGATAACATGACCAATTACACCAAAACAAGGATTTATTACTTCTGCTTTCAGGCCTATAAAATGTGTTACTCAGAGTAAACAAAAACCATGTGAAGAACATATGAGCTCAATAGCTGTGTTTTTATTCCACCACCAGAGACATTTAACTGGATGTGGCAGCAACTGAAACTGGAACTGTATGTATCCTGGCAAAGACCAAACTATGGCTAACACTAAATAGGATGATTCTTTTCCTTGACATTTGGTGTTATTTAGCTAAAGCTGCCCTGAAAGTTTTGACCAGAAGAGCTATGCGAGTCCATTCTCCACTTGCCATTTATTCACTCAAATCTTTACCACCAGCCAAGCTTGTTTTCTTTCTGTAGGAGAAAAATAGCAGGCTTAAAGTATGGCATATTTGCTTCAAATTAACTATATTACAAAAAAGGTACATCTACTCAATTTCTAAAAAGGCTGTGACCCAACACATAGACATTACAGACAGTAATAATTATGGGCTGCTGTGAGATTTCTGGACTGTATGGCCATGTTCCTGAAGGATTCTCTTCTGATGTTTCGCCCACATCTATGGCAGGCATCCTCAGATGTTGTGAGGTATATTGGAAGGGAGGTTTATATATCTGTGGAAGGTTCAGGGTGGGAGAAAAAACTCTTGTCTGTTGAAGGCAAGTGTGAATGTTGCAATTAATCACCTTGATTAGAATTTAATGGCCTTATAGCTTCAAGGCCTGGTTTCTTCCTGCTTGGGAGAATCCTTTGTTTGGAAGTGTTAGCTGGTCCTGATTGTTTCATGTCTGGAATTACTCTGTTTTCAGAATGTTGTTTTTTATTTACTGTTCTGTTAAAATAATAATTTTATTTTTCAATGTGCATGATATAATTCTCAAATGTGGTATTAAAAACTGAATTAATGATGTGGCACTTACTACTGATATTTATAATCATTTGAAATGAAGAATGTTTCTTACACTATCTGTTGCTTTAACAGATTTGTTAAGTTGTCAGCCTGAAGGCTGATTCCAGACATTACCAACCCCTAGCAAAGCATCTCTTTTTTCAGGCCTTAATGCTGTATGGTTTGCATGTGACAGTTATGCATCACTAAAGCCGTCAGGCGCTAGTGAAAAAAAGCTCTGAAAGAGATTAACAGAACTTTTCCAGAAGACCCCTCTTAGTCAGGCATTCATCTAGAAAACTGACTCCAGCAGCCAACCAACTTTCTGACAGGCCCACAAGACATGATGCTTGCATGCCAAGGTGGGGCAGCATAAACTCTTGGGCCTGGTCTAAGGCAGTGGTTCCCAACCTGTGGTCCGTGGCCCACCAGTGGTCTCCAAGAACTAAAATATGGTCCGTGGCCTCACAGTTACTACACAGTTGCAACAAGAGTGACTAGTTTCAAGAAACCCTCTGATAGTGCCAAGGCAAAGGGGATGTTGGGAAGGGAAATGCTGACTACGAACAAAATGTGTGACAATAAGCCTCCTGACTGCTGCTTCTCCTCCTCCTCCTTCTCCCTGAGCGGAGCTGTTCCATGTGGCACCTGGAAGCCTTGTTTTTAGGCCTGTACCTGGGGTTATTTGGAGTGGTGATTCAGAAATTTGCATTGGATAAATCACATCAGCTCTAGATAATTAAATATGGTTTTCTGTGGGCGAGCAGATGGCGACTACTGCATGGCTTATGTTCTGTATCAGAAACTAGAGCTGATGTGATCTATCTATCCAATGCAATTTTCTGAATCAGCACCCCAAATAACCAAACCGAATCTAAAATTGACCAAAAACTGATTCATAACCCTTTTGGTACTAATGTTGGCAAGTGGTCCCTGGTCAAAGTGGTCCCTGGTCAAAAAAAGGTTGGGTAGGTGTAAGGAGCCAGGAGGCTTCTTTCAACTTTGTGACATTGCTCCTCTCAAAAGCAGGACCAGGTCTCCCTCGACCTCATGGGGCAGAGGCGCCAAATTCTGTTGCAAACGAAGTTGCAGAAGGTTGCTGTCTTTCAGGCTGTATGGCCATGTTCCAGAAAGACTCACAGCAACCCAGTGATTCCGGCCATGAAAGCCTTCGACAATACAAAGTTGCAGAGCTTCCCTGGGCAGCATCAGGTCCAACTTCGCCAGAGTCAAGGCTCAACCTGTTGGGCTTCCTGTTCACCTCGCCCTTCTCCCACCTCGAATAAGGGGCCCTTCCTTCCGCCCAGACTGGCACCCGAAGGCCCTCCGCCCCGTCCCCGGGCTCACCTCCTCGGCCTGCTTCCGCAGGGCCTTCTCGCGCTCGTACTGGGTGAGGAGCTGCTCGTTGTCGTCGCGCAGCAGCTCCAGCTCCACGCTGGTCTCCTGGCTGTGGGCGCAGACGGAGTCCAGGTTCTCCAGCACGGCCACTACCAGCGGCATCAACTCGGCCACCACCTCCTCGTCGTAGCGCCCGATGAGCCGCTCGAACTCGCGGTAGATAGAGCCCGCCAGGCCGGACACCCGCTCCGACATCATAGCCGGGCCGGGACCGCCGGGGTCCTCCTGGTAGACCACGCCGTCCGCCAGCTCCATGGCCGCCGAGCGCAGGGCCGCGAGGGACGGCGAGAAGGGCGGGCGTCGACGGCTCCCTTCGGAGGTGGCGGCGGCAGAGAGAGCAACAGCAGCAGCGCCTCTCCCTCTGCAGCGGCGGCGGGGCCTTGACTCCCCCTCAGCGCGGACAGGAAGGAAGGAAAGAAGGAAGCCTGCCTGACAGGCGCGCAGCACTGACCTCACCCACGGCGGAGGGAGGGGGCGCGGAGCAGTGACGTTGCCGTGGGCGGGGCTGAGGCGCCAGCTCGCGTTACTAGAGGGGCTCTAAGCGGGGGCGGAGCGTCCAGGCTGACTGACGTGACGCCGCGAGGCCAACTAGGGCGGGGCCGAGGCTGAGGAGGAAACTAGGACAGTGAGGGAGGCGTCCAGAGAAGAGCTCGCTCTCGCCTCCTTTTCAGGAGAGCCGGAATCAGGCGTAGGAGCCTCTTCCTATGCTCCTTGACCAGCAGGGTCCCTCTCCAGCCAGTTTCGGGTTCTCCACAAGCACTGTGGTTGGGCGACGTGCAGCCCTTTGGGTGGCGGCCTTATTTCCTCTATAGCTGTCAGTGTCAAAGCGGGCCAAGTCTTGTCGGAGAGGGAGGAGGGCAGCCCTGGGCGGCCCACCAGAAGGTAATCGATCCGGCTGCTTCATCACAGTCTCCACAAGGGAGCAGCAAAGGCGGCCTGTTTATCGTCGTGTGCCTTCCAGTCACCTGTCAAAGCCAACAGGTAATTGAAAGTTACCTGGGAAGGCCAAGAGCTCGAACACTGTTTCCAGCCTAAATATCTCGGTGTCACCTTAGATCGAACACGAACATATAAGAAACACTTTATGAACACCAAGCACAAAGTATCGGCACACAGTAACATCCTGTGGAAACTTACTAACAGTGCATGGGATGCAGACACAAAATTAATAAGAACATCAGCCCTGGCCTTGCCTTACTCAGCTGCTGAGTACGCCTGCCCTGTTTGGCACAAGTCGAAGCAGGTGGACACAGCACCGAAGGAGACGTGCAGAATAAGCACATGACGCCTTAAATCTACACCTGTTGATAAACTCTACAAGCTAGCTGGCATTGCCTCCCCACTCCCCATGTGCGACGGGAAGTTGCTGCTGTGAGAGAAATAAGGTTGAAAACTGTTAAAGCCATCCTCTGCATGGCTATCAGCCTCCTCTCAGTAGACTCAAATCAAGGAAAAGCTTCATGAGAACCATCACTCCTTTTAATGTTTCCCCTGCAACAGCAAGAGTATCCCTCTGGGCAGCTAAACCAGGAAATCCCAAGTGGATGGCCCCCCACAAGGATCTGCCTCAAGTCCAGGGGCAACCCAAGAATGGGCAGTTGTGAGCTTTTCGGACTGTATAGCCATGTTCCAGAAGCATCCTCTCCTGATATTTCGCCCATATCTATGGCAGGCATCCTCAGAGGTTGTGAGGTATATTGGAAAAACTAAGCAAGAGAGGTTTATATATCTGTGGAAGGTCCAGGGTGAAAGAACTCTTGTTTGTTGGAGGCCAGTCTTAATGTTGTAATTACACCTTTATTAGCATTAATGGTCTTGCCAGCTTCATGGCCTGGCTTCTTCCTGCCTGGGGGAATCCTTTGTTCAGAGGTGTTAGCTGCCCTTGATTGATAACTGTCTGGAATTCCTCTGTTTTCGGAGTTTTGTTCTTTATTTACTGTCCTGGTTTTAGAGTTTATTTAATACTGGTAACCAGATTTTGTTCATTTTCATGGTTTCTGTTTAAACAGACAATTTCTGTTGAAATTGTCCAAATGCCTGTGGATTTCAGTGGCTTCTCTGTGTAGTCTGATGTGATAGTTGTTAAGAGTGGTCCAGCATTTCTGTGTTCTCAAATAATATGCTGTGTCCAAGTTGGTTCAGTAAGTGTTCTGCTATGGCTGACTTCTTTTGTTGAAGTAGTCTGCAGTGCCTTCCATGTTCCTTGATTCGTGTTTGACACTGTGTTTGGTGGTCACTATGTTGACTTGTCCACAGCTGCCTGGTATACGGTAGACTCCTGCAGAGGTGAGAGGATCCCTCTTGTCCTTCGCTGAATGTAGCATTTGTTGGATTTTCTTAGTGGGCCAGTAAATACTGTAGTTTGTAGGTTGTGGGGCCATTAACAATACAAGCGCAGCCACGCTCCCAAACAAGTGGCAGACTTGTAAAACATGATGTTTTGGTGCTTAATTTGTAAAATCATAACATAATTTGATGTTTAATAGGCTTTTCCTTAATCCCTCCTTATTATCCAACATTTTCGCTTATCCAACATTCTGCTGGCCCGTTTATGTTGGATAAGTGAGCTATATATAATCCAAGCTGATATCCAAGAAACATGAATATTTACTGTCACACACTTTTGGGCAAATTATAGGTATGGTGGTGATAGCTGAAGGAAAGGATCATGTTTCCATAGACAATGCCAAAAGTGCAGCATTGTATGAGATTTATTCTGTAGTAAGACATTATGTAAAGATAACATGAGATATAATTTCCTGTAAATGTTTCCTTTGGAGACTCAGAGCAAAATTTAATCATTTATTAAGAACATAATCATGGGTCAAGGTGCCTTAGTAGGGCTATTTCAGGGCATTTGCCTTGGAGAGGTTGATCCTATGATCTCTGTGTGCCAGACAGCCTCTGGGCCAGCTTAAGGAAGATGTATTTCAGTGCACTCTCAGCAGCAGCCTAGAAAGAAAGACTGTGCTGTTTGGAAAGTGAGTACACCAACACTTTGAACCCACAGCCCTAAGACAACTCCATCATCAAATGCCAGTTACGTTGTCATTTGCTAAACACTGTTCCCACCCCCTAAATCCATGCAGCAAATATGAATGCCCTGGTGACAATGTAGAACAGGCCTGCACAATCTGTGGCTGTTCTGACCCCATGGTATCTAACTGCTTGGAAGACGAGTTGGTTATGCAGGGAACAGATAGAGGGCACTTAGATAGTCAGCAAGATTTAATAACTGAAAAAAACTTCAACCCCTTTCACCTGCCAGGTCAAACTGGCACAGAGAGTTATAGTCCTTGAGAGAGAGACTCTGAATTACTTCTCTGCTGTTTCTTCTCTTGCTGGTATCTGTCTGTCTTTGGAGTAATACTTGAACTAACTTTTCCTTTAACTTGAAATGTCTCTGACTTGGCTCTAACATAACTCCATCTGGACATGCTATTTTGTGAACCTTCCTGGCCTTCCTCTCTCCTCACCTTCCACTTTTAAAATGGCTGGTTGTTAAAGGGGCAGGGAGGGGGTGGCTTAAAGGGAAAGAGGCAATCTAGACTCCCCCCCCCACACACACACACACACAAAACTGTACATGAAATGCTAATCCCCTTTAACTAAACATGGCTTAAATAGGAGTAAACAGTGAGAGTCTTTGCAGAGGCACGGCAGTGGCCCTCCAAATTTTTTGGACTTCAGTTCCCAGAATTCCTGACCATTGGAGAAACTGGCTAGGACTTCTGGGAGTTGGAGCTCTAACCACCTTGCAGGCCACAGGTTGTGCAGGCCTGATGTAGAACATAATCCATGGCTCCCCTTTCCACATTCAATACAGAAGCATCCCCAAAATTGTAGGATGCACTTCCTCTCAGGACGTTAGCCTAGGTGAGCAATTTATGGCACTGCAGATATTGCTAAAATACAATTCCCACGATCTTCACCATGAACTATGCTAGTTAAAGCTGCTGAGAGTTGCAGTCTAGCAACATATGGTCCAGCCATCAAATGATTTCCTTGTGAAACCAGACACATCCTGGAGAATGTTCATGTTTGGAGTTTTCAAAGAATTAGCCATGTTAGCCCTTGAAGCACGAAAAGAAAAAAAGATGGGGGAGAAAAGGGGATATAGTAACATCCTTAAAGATTAGCTGGTTTTTATTTTAGCATGAGATTTATTGGATACAAACCCACTTTTTAAAATACAGTATAGAGATCTCAGATATAAAGCTGATTTGTTTATGATGAGTCCTCGGTTTTTGCTGTGGTTTGGTTCTAAAATCCCCTGTGGACACCCAAATCTATGGGCACTCAAGTCCCATTATAAAATGCAGTAAAATGGCATCACATACATAAATAATAATAGCTGAGGGAAAAGATTATTTTTTTGTTTTTTAAAACAACAATACCTATACAAAAGCTATAGAGCTTACTACAATATTTTCTAAATTCTAAATTATAATTTTCTAAAAAAAAATTAATACATTCCTAATCAAACACAGAAATCTATATTTCAAATGTTCATGCCTATATATGTTGTATTTCTAAGCTGATGACTAGCAAACTTGCTTCTTGGAGAGCTATAAGCATGCTGAAGATAGTTGAAAGAAACGATCACAACGTCATATTTCCTTAGACTGCGGCAACACATCAGTATCATACAAGGTTTATTCTCTAGTAAGAAATTACATAAAGATAACATGAGGTATAAATTCCCTGGAAATATTGCAGTCATGTGATTTGGGTAGTTCCCACTCACATACTGTCAACAATAAATGCATACCTCTGATAATGCAGTAGGAGCGTTTTTGAGTATTCCTTCTTTAACAGAATTTTTGGTACCAGAAGCAGAAGTAACACGGAAATAATGGAGAGGTTCCAATATCACAAAACAGTACCAGCTTGGACATGTTTTAGCAGACATTTTATTCTGAACTAGATATGCACAGCCGAAATACAAAACCAGGTCAAGCAAGCATTGCATGACTACAGTTAGACCTCAATATTCACAGGTTCTACTCCCACTGATTGAACCAACTATGGCTTGAAAACACTTGGAGGGAGGGGGGAACCCAAAAACAACCTAGATTATGTCTTGTGCCAAGCACTATACTGGTGTGTAGACATGATTTGCAATAATCTCTCACCATTTCGCAGGTCTTTAAACTCTCTCCGACCTTTGTTTTAGCTGTTTCTACGAACATACAAACTGTCTGTTTAATTATCTCTTCTGGAATATTTCTTGATACTGATGTCAGGCTAACTGGGTGTTAATTCTTTAGGTGTTCTTTTTTCTTTTTCTTTTTAAAATAAAATAATTTTAAAAATTATTTATATCCCACCCTGTCTCCCCAATATTTTCTTTTTGAAGATAAGAACAGCTTTTGATCTTCAATCTACAGGAACTTTTCTTGTGCTCTAGAATTATTACCAATGGTTTTGAGATTCCCTTTGTCATTTGTTTTAATAACATTCAATGTAATTTATCTGTCCCTGGAGACTTGAATTCATTTAGAGTAATCAGGTATTCCTGTACTAAGTTTTTACATATTCTGTGCCATGCTTCTCCAATTGCATCATTTCCTTCATTTTCCCTAGTTTGATTGCTGTTTTCCTTTTGGGAGAAGACTGAGGCAAAGAAGGTGTTGAATATTGCTACCTTTCATATGCCCCATTAGTATTTTGCTATCTTCTCCACTCATTCTACCAGTGATGTCTACTATATGTCTGTTTCTTGTGTTAAGAGCTCAAGTTCATCTTGTTCATTTCCCGTGTTCTGTGCATTAGTGTAGAGATGTGTCTTTTATCTCCTTTTCTCTAAGCTTTTCTGTTCACACACATTTTGTAACGGATTCCAAAGACAACATCTGTTTACCTTGCCTTTTGTAAGGAGGAACACATGGCTACGGTGGATCAGTTAAAGCGGAATCCTATTCTTTCTCTGCTCAAGCATTATTGCCTTGTTTACTATACACTGTCATGCCCTGTTTTCAAGTCTCAGACGGTGAGTGGGGAAGAGCAGGATGAAGTGCCAGCTCTTGAGCCTAAGAGTTGTAGTTCCCAGCAGCTACAAAACTTTTAACTGGAAGTAAAAGTTTCTGAGCCTGAAAGTAGCTACCCAAAACAGCCACAAGACAAAGCCACAGAGGTACCTACCTTTGTGGAATGAAGCCAAAAGAGAGAGAGTCTCATAAGATCTCAATACCTTTACCAGAAACACTTGGCAACCAGAATACATAGCTGCAGGACTATACGTCTAACAGCTGTAGCCTTTGTTGTTGCCAACTGACCTTCATGGTGACAGCAACTACCCAGCTCTGAATCTCTGTCTCATTTTTTCCCATGTGACCTAATATTTGCTTCTTTGTAGACTACTTTCTTGGACTTCCCCTGATGGACTCCTTTGATTTATGATTTTTGTGTAGATCTCTGACTGCTTGATCTAGCGAACACACACTCTGCTCTGCTGGTAATTCTGGGTTGGATTTTCAGAGAAGGGAAACATATTACTGACTCTGGCAAAAAACTAAAAAAGCTCACCTCTTGGATGTCCTTCCAAATGACAACAATGCAATGAAAATAAAAGGCAGCAAAGCTTTTACAGCACAGACCATGTGATTTACCACAGATAGAAGGGAGAGGCCTCATGTGGTCCTTGTACTCTGCCAAGAGCCTGGCCTATGACGCATCACTCACACATACATACAGATGAGAAAAACTCTGTGAGGAGAATCTAGAGAATGCAGCCTTCAGGGGTTATGAAGCCACAACTCAGTGGAACAGTACAGACCTGTGTTGGAGAGGTCACACATTTGATGTCCCAATTCAAGGAGATTTGAGCAAAGCAGCCCTGTGCCACCCAGGGGAGTATATGTCCGGACAGGTCACATTCTAATCCTATTTTACAACTGTCTTTGACATAGGAGGCAAAAAACACTAATTGCTGCAAAGACAGGACTGTAAAGAAAAATTATTCTTCAAAAGGGATGGGAATGTTCTCTTCTAGATGAACTACCCCCAGGGTATTATACCTCATACTGATTTGCAACACTGCTTTTTAAAATTAATTACAATGCTGCATGGTTTTCAAATTGATTAAAGATGTAGAAGCATAGTGAGCAAAATGGACAAATGAAGGCTCTCCCCTTTTAAAAATACAGTAGAGTCTCACTTATCCAAGCTTCTGGATTATCCAAGCCATTTTTGGAGTCAATGTTTTCAATATATCGTGATATTTTGGTGGTAAATTCATAAATACAGTAATTACAACATAACATTACTGCACATTGAACTGCTTTTTCTGTCTAATTTGTTGTATAACATGATGTTTTGGTGCTTAATTTGTAAAATCATAACCTAATTTGATGTTTAATAGGCTTTTCCCTAATCCCTCCTTATTATCCAAGATATTCGCTTATCCAAGCTTCTGCCGGCCCGTTTAGCTTGGAGAAGTGAGACTCTACTGTATATCAATATTCCAAATACATTAAAAGTAGTGCTGGATAAAATCCCAATGAATTAGGGTGAAATAGTATTTTAAATACAAGGTTTGGAGGTTAAAAAGCACCCCCAAATCACTACACTACAGTTTAAAAATGTTTGGGAGGCTTTGGTGAGCCCCTGGAGGGTGGTCCTGCAAGCCCACATTCAGAGGGCCTGCATGTGACTGATAGACTGTATATTTTCACTCCTGACTTAGAAGTACAATTTAGGTGTCCAAAGAAAAGGGTAACAACAAGCTACCAACAAAATGTAAAATAGAACAAATGTAAGAGTTCTAATTGTGAACAGTTTTCACTGACACTCTGCAATGGGTTGCTGTCAGTCTTTAGGGCTGTGTGACCATGTTTCAGTAGCTGCCTCTCCTGATGTTTCACCCACATCTGTGGCTGGTATCTTTAGAGGTCTGTTGGAAGAGAGACAAGTGGAGTGTATATATGTATCTGTGGAATGTCCTGTCCAAGGTGGGAGAAAGAACCCTTGCCTGTGTTAAGTAAATGTGAATGTTGTAGTTTGCAAGCTTGAATAGCATCAAATATCCATGAAGCTGCAAAATCAATCAGTGAGGGTATCTGCATAGAGGTATCCTGGCTGTTGTTGCCTGAAGACATCCTGTGTTTGGGAGGTGTTAATCGACGATTTGATTGTTTGCTGTCTGGAGTTTCCGTTTTTAAGTGGTGTTCCTTATTTACTGTCTTGATTTTGGTGTTTTTTTAACAGTGGTAAACAGATTTTGTTCATTTTCATGATATCGTCCTTTTTGTTGAAATTGTTCACGTGCTTATGGATTTCAATGGCTTCTCTGTGTTGTCTGACATTATGGTTATCAGAGTGGTTCAGCATTTCTGTATTCTCAAATAATATTCTTTGTCCAGGTTGGTTTAGCAAGTGCTCTGCTATTGCTGACTTGTCTGGTTGAATTAGTCTGCAGTGGCTTTCATGTTCTTTGATTAGTGTCTAGGCGCTGCATTTGGTGGTTCCTATGTAGACTTGTCCACAGCTACACGATATACAGAGAAGCAGAATTCTTATTTGTGAAAGTAACGTTCTCTTGTTGTCGAACACAGCACCCGTCCACCCCAATGATGTATAGTTCTCTCAGGGCACCAAAATGAAATAAATGATTTTCCTTCCCTTCTCTGCCGAACCTCTGTGACCAGCAAAGGACACGACTGGCAGGGAAACAAGCATCCACAACTCTCCCTTAGTAACCTATTTTCATTTTTATATCTTTTAATTAAAGGTCCACAGATATGCGCTGATAGGTATTGCATCTGCAGCAGTAAATCTGTCACAGAGACCCTATCCTTTTTCAACCCTTTAATAAAATGTATCTTTCCTTGGAACTCTTTGCCTATCTTGTATCATTTATCATCTTCTGTATCCTTCCCCCCCCCTCTCTCTATGTGTGTGTGTGTGTGTGTGTGTGTGTGTGTGTGTGTGTGTATAGAGAGAGAGAGAGAGTCCCACTTATCCAAGCTAAACGGGCCTGGCAGAAGCTTGGATAATAAGGAGGGATAATATCTTGGATAATAAGGAGGGATTAAGGAAAAGCCTATTAAACATCAAACTAGGTTATGATTTTACAAATTAAACATCAAAACATCATGTTATACAACAAATTAGACAGAAAAAGTAGTTCAATACGCAGTAATGTTATGCTGTAATTACCGCATTTACGAATTTAGCACCAAAATATCACGATATATTGAAAACATTGACTACAAAAATGGCTTGGATTATCCAGAGGCTTGGATAAGCGAGGCTTGGATAAGTGAGACTCTACTGTATATATGTGTGTGTGTGTGTATATATACAGTAGAGTCTCACTTATCCAACATAAACGGGCCGGAAGAATGTTGGATAAGCGAATATGTTGGATAATAAGGAGGGATTAAGGAAAAGCCTATTAAACATCAAATTAGGTTATGATTTAAAAAATTAAGCACCAAAACATCATGTTAGACAACAAATTTGGTAGAAAAAGTAGTTCAATACGCAATAATGCTATGTAGTAATTACTGAATTTATGAATTTAGCACCAAAATATCACGATATATTGAAAACATTGACTCCAAAAATGTGTTGGATTATCCAGAATGTTGGATAAGTGAGTGTTGGATAAGTGAGATTCTACTGTATCTTCTGCCTGAGCCAGCCACAGGGGTCTTTGCCCCCTTGGTGACACCACTGAGGAATTTCCTGGAATCTGTGGTTGAGCAAAATCTGTAGACAAAGGTGACAATCAAGTGCCACTGCGTACACATATGGATCAGCAGCTGGTTTCTACTCTTCATCTAATATCATCAGCTGATTGTCTCCATCAGGCTGCTAGATGGCTGGCAACGGAAACAGAGACTCAAGGTATGTACACTCTTTTGAGTTCCTTTATTTGACACCCAAGACCTGATTATGGAAGATCATTATCTTTTTTCTCAAGACCCCTTGCCTCGGTTTTTCCCAGGAAACTTCCTCATTGCCAAGGACTAAAAGAGTTAAACTATTCAAAGACTTATTTACATTTCCCAATACAGACAATGAACTTTCCAGGGCTCACCTCCCTCACACGCCCTCGACAGCTGATTGGCGTTCCCCGAGCCAGCCCCCATCATCTCCTCCCCTCCGCCAGGGAATCCCAGCCTGGAGGAAGCAACATCACCAGAGCACCAGCCAATCAGGGTGCTAGTTTAGACCGGCCTCTCTGCTGGCCAATTAGGGAGTGGGCAGAACGGGAAATCTGAATAGCTGTCAACCATATAAAAATGCATGTCTCTGTATTGAATGTTATGCTTGTACATTTTGGCATCAGCCATACACGCATCCTTTCTGGCCTGATTCCTAATAAAACTGTGGCTGTCTTCACCTGGTGAGTGTGTTCTTCAATTGGGAACTTCAGGTTTTAGCGTAAACGCTCACCAGGCACGGACCCTCAATATCCACAGTCCTAGTCTAAATTTGACCTCTCTTTGAAGCTCATCTGACAACTGTGCCCCAAATACACACATGCTAAAAACTACAGAGAAAAGGGGTCACTCCCAACATCTTTGCGAAGGCCTCTTTGTAAGATAATTGGTAATGATAGCCCCAATATTTTTTCAAAAGATTGTTTGTAATTCATAGAGTTTTAAGGCCACAAGGGCCATCCAATCCAACCCTCTGCTATACAGGAAAACACAATAAAAAACACTCATGACAGATGGCCATCCAGGCTGTGCTTAAAACCCTCCAGAAAAAGGCACTCCATAACACTCCGAGGAATCATATTCCATTGTCAAACAAATAAAGCACACAAAGATTTGGGATTTTTGGGGTGGAGGGATGGACGGACATGTGTTACTTATTTCAAATGTGTCTATTGGTCAATGAAATTTACCGATAGCAGGGTGATGATTACTGAGTGTCATTGTCTATGCAATTGCAGTTTTAAAAACAAACATGTTAAATAGATTCACATTTTTATTGTTTTATCTAGTATGACCTTAAACAGCAGTATTTTGTTCATCAGGCTCATTTTATTAATGGGAAATGTTGATAAAAAATTACTTGTCAGAAGTGATGAGTTATTGATGGAGAACATCTCTCAATCGGTTTGCAGAATTAGATCAGAGAAGGTTTGAGCTTGAGATGCTTGTCTGTTCTTAAGATGAAAAGCACACAGCAATAGATGATAGATATATAGATAGAATAGATAATCACATAGATAGGAAAATAGTTTAATTTTTGATAATGTGTTATTGCTTTTGATGTCGATGTGGGTAAGGGTGTGTTTTGGGTCTGGGTGGGCTGGGTTATTTGTCCTGGTCTAGTGTTTACGGCATTGAATGTTTACCGATATTTGTTGTTAACTGCCCTGAGTTCCCTCTGGGAGACAGGGTGAGATATAAATAAAGATTATTATTATTATTATTATTATTATTATTGACACAACAACGTATGACACAGCAAACAAGATAGATATGCTGGATTTCGTTTTACAAAACCACAAGTTGAACACTTCCCAAGTGTCTAGGACTGTGTGATGTATTTTCGGATGATGCGTGCAGATCCCAGCAGGGTGGCCTTTTGCAGTTGGCAGATCGTAATTTTGTCAATGTCTATTGTTTCCAAATGCCGGCTGAGATCTTTTGGCACGGCACCCAGTGTGCCCATCACCACCGGGACCACCTGCACTGGTTTCTGCCAGAGTCTTTGAAGTTCAATCTTGAGGTCCTGATAGTGGCTGAGTTTTTCCTGTTGTTTTTCATCAATGCAACTGTCACCTGGGATGGCAACATCAATGATCCAAACCTTTTTCTTTTCCACAACTGTGATGTCTGGTGTGTTGTGTTCCAGAACTTTGTCAGTCTGGATTCAGAAGTCCCACAGTATCTTTGCATGCTCATTTTCCACAACCTTTGCTGGTTTGTGATCCCACCAGTTCTTTGCTGCTGGGAGGTGGTACTTGAGGCATAAGTTCCAATTGATCATTATTATTATTATTATTATTATTATTATTATTATTATTATTATTATTATTTTATTGTATGACACAGCAAACAAGATAAACATGCTGGATTTTGTATTATATTATTATTATTATTATTATTATTGGGTTGTTGTATGTCTTTCGGGCTGTGTGGCCATGTTCCAGAAGCATTCTCTCCTGACGTTTCGCCCACATCTATGGCAGGCATCCTCAGAGGTTGTGAGGTATGGAGAAAACTAAGCAAAGAGGTTAATATATATCTGTGGAAAGTCTAGGGTGAGAGAGGTCAGTGTGAATGTGTAGTTAATCACTTAAATTAGCATTGAAAAGCTTATCTGCTGTCTTCTTCCTGCCTCTGGGGCATCCTTTGTTTAGAGTCGTTAACTGCCCTTGGTTGATTCATGTCTGGAAACCCTCTGTTTTCAGAGTATTGCTTTTTATTTACTGTTCTGATTTTTGAGTTTTGTAATACTGGTAGCCAGATTTTGTTCATTTTCATGGTTTCTTCCTTTCTGTTGAAGTTGTCCACATGCTTGTGGATTTCAATGGCTTCTCTGTGTAGTCTGACATGATAGTTGTTAGAATGGTCCAGCATTTTTGTGTTCTCAAATAGTATTCTGTGTCCAGGCTGGTTCATCAAATGCTCTGCTATGGCTGATTTCTCTGGTTGAATTAGTCTGCAGTGCCTTTCATGTTCTTTGACTCTTGTTTGGGCGCTGCGTTTGGTTGTCCCTATGTAGACTTGTCCACAGCTGCATGGTATCCGGTAGACTCCTGCAGAAGAGAGAGGATCCCTCTTGTCCTTCGCTGACCGTAGCATTTGTTGGATTTTCTTCGTGGGTTTGTAGATAGTTTGTAGGTTGTGCCTCTTCATCAGCTTCCCTATGCGGTCAGTAGTTCCCTTGATGTATGGTAAGTACACCTTTCCTCTGGGTGGATCTTTGTCTTGACTCTCATGGCTTGTTCTTGGCCTTGCAGCTCTTCTGATGTCTGTGGTGGAGTATCCATTGGCCTGTAGAGCCCAGTTTAGGTGGTTGAGTTCACCTTGGAGGAGGTGAGGTTCGCAGATTCTTTGTGCACGGTCTGTCAGGGCTTTGATTGTGCTCCTTTTTTGACTTGGGTGATGGTTGGAGTTTTTATGAAGGTATCTATCTGTGTGTGTAGGTTTTCTGTAAACTGTGTGGCCCAATTGTTGATTGGGTTTGCGGATGACCAGAACATCTAGAAATGGCAGTTTTCCTTCCTTTTCTTTTTCCATGGTGAATTGGATGTTTGGGTGGATGCTGTTAAGATGGTCCAGGAACTTGCTGAGTTCTTCCTCTCCATGGCTCCAAATCGTGAAGGTGTCATCTACGTATCTGAACCAAACAGTTGGCTTTTTTGGTGCTGTTTCTAGGGCCTGTTTTTCAAAGTATTCCATATAGAAATTTGCTACTACTGGGCTGAGAGGGCTCCCCATGGCCACTCCATCCTTCTGTTCATAGAATCCAGTGTCCCACTGAAAGTAGCTAGTGGTGAGGCAATGGTGAAACAGGGCTGTGATGTCTTCTGGGAAGTTTTGTTTGATTAGTGTGAGGGTGTCAGCTACTGGGACTTTGGTAAAAAGGGACACCACATCAAAGCTGATCAGGATGTCCTTGGTGCTTAGATTGAGGTTGCTGATCTTTTCTATAAAGTGTGTAGAGTCCTTGATATAATGTGCAGTGAGCCCAATGTGGGTTTGTAGCTGTGTAGCCAGAAATTTTGCCAGGTTGTAAGTCGGCGATCCAATGGCACTTACAATGGGTCTGAGTGGGATGGAGTCCTTGTGGATTTTGGGGAGTCCGTAAAGCCTGGGTGGGAGGGCTTCTGATTTGCACAGCTGTTGGCGTATGTCAAAGTTAATGGAGGAGTTCTTGATTAGAGTGTTCGTTTTTCTGGTGATTTTGTTAGTGGGGTCTTGTTTCAGTTTCTTGTAAATTGTGGGATCTAGAAGTTGTCTGATTTTTTCTTTGTATTGTTTTGTTTCCATGATTACTGTGGCATTCCCCTTGTCAGCTGGAAGAATGATGATTTCAGGATCTGAGTTGAGATCTTTGATGGCCTGTCTTTCTTTTCTCGTTATGTTGCTGGGGGGGAGTTTTGCATTTCTCAGGATCCTTGCTGTTTCAATTCTTACCTCCTCTGCTTCTTCCTCAGGGAGCTGGTAAATTGCTGATTCAACATTGGCAATGATGTTTTCTACTGGGATCCTGGTGGTGGTGACTGCAAAATTTCCTCCTTTTTCTAGAATGGATACTTGGTCTTCAGTGAGTTGTCTGTCTGTCAGGTTGATGATGGTCCGTGATTTATCCAGTTCTGGCTTTGGCTGTTGCTTACGGCATTTGTCAAATTTTTGTTTTTGTCTCTTGGTGTGGAGAACCATGTCTTTCTCCATTTTCTTGTAGGTAAGGCTGTCTATTTTATCCCAGTCCTGGGTATTCATCTTTTGGCTGATGTTGATGTGGAGGTGCAGCAGTTCTTTGTCTGTGTTTGCGAGTTCTTTGCGGATGGTGTGGATTCTCTCTCTCAAGAGGTTGCGTTCCAGGCGGTTGTAAATGCGATGAGCCTGTGGTGTTTTGAAGGTCCTTTTGGCTGCAAGAAATTGTGGGATGGTATCTGTGTCTCTGCAGCGTAGAAGGAAGGTCAGGGAGCACAGCAGATGTGCTTTCCTGGTCCTTAGTTTTTCCAATCTCCGTGTGTCTTGGAACAATTTCTCCCCGTAGAGATGTTCAATGTGTTGTCGAAGGCTTTCATGGACTTTCATATCAAGGACTCTACACACTTTATAGAAAAGATCAGCAACCTCAATCTAAGCACCAAGGACATCCTGATCAGCTTTGATGTGGTGTCCCTTTTTACCAAAGTCCCAGTAGCTGACACCCTCACACTAATCAAACAAAACTTCCCAGAAGACATCACAGCCCTGTTTCACCATTGCCTCACCACTAGCTACTTTCAGTGGGACACTGGATTCTATGAACAGAAGGATGGAGTGGCCATGGGGAGCCCTCTCAGCCCAGTAGTAGCAAATTTCTATATGGAATACTTTGAAAAACAGGCCCTAGAAACAGCACCAAAAAAGCCAACTGTTTGGTTCAGATACGTAGATGACACCTTCACGATTTGGAGCCATGGAGAGGAAGAACTCAGCAAGTTCCTGGACCATCTTAACAGCATCCACCCAAACATCCAATTCACCATGGAAAAAGAAAAGGAAGGAAAACTGCCATTTCTAGATGTTCTGGTCATCCGCAAACCCAATCAACAATTGGGCCACACAGTTTACAGAAAACCTACACACACAGATAGATACCTTCATAAAAACTCCAACCATCACCCAAGTCAAAAAAGGAGCACAATCAAAGCCCTGACAGACCGTGCACAAAGAATCTGCGAACCTCACCTCCTCCAAGGTGAACTCAACCACCTAAACTGGGCTCTACAGGCCAATGGATACTCCACCACAGACATCAGAAGAGCTGCAAGGCCAAGAACAAGCCATGAGAGTCAAGACAAAGATCCACCCAGAGGAAAGGTGTACTTACCATACATCAAGGGAACTACTGACCGCATAGGGAAGCTGATGAAGAGGCACAACCTACAAACTATCTACAAACCCACGAAGAAAATCCAACAAATGCTACGGTCAGCGAAGGACAAGAGGGATCCTCTCTCTTCTGCAGGAGTCTACCGGATACCATGCAGCTGTGGACAAGTCTACATAGGGACAACCAAACGCAGCGCCCAAACAAGAGTCAAAGAACATGAAAGGCACTGCAGACTAATTCAACCAGAGAAATCAGCCATAGCAGAGCATTTGATGAACCAGCCTGGACACAGAATACTATTTGAGAACACAAAAATGCTGGACCATTCTAACAACTATCATGTCAGACTACACAGAGAAGCCATTGAAATCCACAAGCATGTGGACAACTTCAACAGAAAGGAAGAAACCATGAAAATGAACAAAATCTGGCTACCAGTATTACAAAACTCAAAAATCAGAACAGTAAATAAAAAGCAATACTCTGAAAACAGAGGGTTTCCAGACATGAATCAACCAAGGGCAGTTAACGACTCTAAACAAAGGATGCCCCAGAGGCAGGAAGAAGACAGCAGATAAGCTTTTCAATGCTAATTTAAGTGATTAACTACACATTCACACTGACCTCTCTCACCCTAGACTTTCCACAGATATATATTAACCTCTTTGCTTAGTTTTCTCCATACCTCACAACCTCTGAGGATGCCTGCCATAGATGTGGGCGAAACGTCAGGAGAGAATGCTTCTGGAACATGGCCACACAGCCCGAAAGACATACAACAACCCTGTGATCCCGGCCATGAAAGCCTTCGACAACACATTATTATTATTATTATTATTTTGCTGCATGCCTTAAAAAGGTGAAGAGCCAGTGGTGGCCTGGAGAAATACACAACAAATGATCATCACTGTTTTAGTGGTAAAAGGGAAAAGAAATGCAGATACTGTATGTACAATAAATATATCCACACATACACACACATACACACACTTTATAGAGTGACTTGTATTAGCAGACACAGCCACTTTGAACTTATGCTGGCACTAGCAACTGGGGCGTTAAAGGGCAAAGGATAAAAGGATCAAGAGTATTCACAGGAAGAAAAAAAAGGCAGAGGATCTATCTAGTGAGAGGATTAAAAGACAAATATCAACAGGCTGATGTATAAATAAATATTACGAAAAGAGTGTGGCAAAAGGATAAGAGAAGTGAGGAGACTGAAATTATATTAATGATATGCAGTATTTTTATCGAGAGACTGTTTGTTGTATAAGTTAAAGTGTTGGTCTGAAATTTGGTGAGCCATGTATTTCACTGAGTAACCTTCTCATTTATTCTTTTCTGATTAAATGTTGCTGGAAAAACTCTAGGATGGGTTGCCATATGTCAGAGTTGATTTGAAAGCACAGAATAACCACAAATGTCTACAAATAGTCATGTAAGTCTTTGGCAGCAACAACACTTGTCCTGTGCAGTTTTTCATCACTTTACTGACACAGCACAATGCTGTGTCATTTGTTTATTTGTTCAGTCGTTTCCGACTCTTCTTGACCTCGTGGACCAGCCCACACCAGAGCTTCCTGTTGGCCATCGCCACCCATAGCTCCTTCAAGATCAAGCCAGTCACTTCAGGGATACCATCCACCCATCTTGCCCTTAGTCGCCACCTCTTCCTTTTTCCTTCCATTTTCCCCAACATCATTCTCTTCTCCAAGCTTTCCTGTCTTCTCATTATGTCTCTAAAGTACTTCATCTTTGCCTCTAATAGCCTTCCTTCCAGTGAGCAGCCGAGCATTATTTCCTGGAGCATGGACTGGTTGGATCTTCTTGTGATCCAATGCACTCTCAGAATTTTCTTCCAACACCACAGTTCAAAAGCATCTTATCTTCCTTCGCTCAGCCTTCCTTATGTTCCAGCTCTCGCATCCATAGGTTACTACAGGGAATACCATTGCTTTAACTATGCGGACCTTCGTTGCCAGTGTGATGTCTCCAGATGTCTCTTCGTTGCCAGTGTGATGTCTTCACTATTTTATCGAGGTTGTCTGGAAAAAAATGTCTTCACTATTTTATCGAAAGTCTGATAATTCTTTAGTGTTTCCCTTTTTTGGTATGGGAATATAAATTGATTTTTTTCCAATCTGATGGTCATTCTTGTGTTTTCCATATTTGCTGGCATATGGCATGCATCACCTTGACAGCATCATCTTTCAAGATTTAAAACAACTGGAATCATAGAAACTGTAATTTTCTATGATCTTATGCTTTCTCTGCTAAAGAATGCCAATGTCTCACCAAACTACAAATTCCAGAGTTCCACATTACTGAGCCATAGCAGTTAAAATGGTGTCAGACTGTCTTAATTCTACAGACCTTGTTGATTTTGGTGGAAAAATGAGCAGCCTGAGTGTCTACTACATAGAAATGCACACAGCTATCCTTGAAAGCAACAGCAGATGGCGTCCACTGAGCCAAGAATTTAGCCCTACATTTGGCAAAACCCCCAAAGAAGAGATGACACCAAAGCAGCCGGCTAATGGACACGTGGGGTCCAGCCCTCTCTCCAAAAGAGTCCAACTGTGAGGCTGGGCTTTCGCCAGGCTGGGGGCTGCAATAACCCTACCACAGCCGCCAGCACAAGCCGCTCAGCAGAAGCAACAGCAGCAGCAGCTCAATAGCAGGTATGATGGATGGATGTTTAGGGGATGCTAAGGCGTCTCAGGTGACATAAGGCATGGGTAAGCTATAGGAAAAGTAGTAGAGGAAGCTTATCAGTAGGAGTGCTCAGGGACTCGAAATTTGGCTGAATTTTCTGTAGGCAGAAAAAAATGTCAAAAGCATATGGGCATTTGAGGAATATGCCACGAGAAATGTCAGATGAAATATTATATGACTACTCAAGATCATTGGTGTTGAAATTGTAGGAAGAGTGGATGCATGTGTCATTCTGTAATGCCATTTGAGGTCTGAAGATTGATAGAATTTAATGAGATCAATCAACTGATGGTATGATATTGCAGGTGGTTTATAATAACATTCTTTTTATAATGCTCTGTTCCTAAACGCACCGCTGAAAGAGATTTAAATTAAATCAACAGAATGTTTAAAATAAATTTGTTTAGGAACAGGATGTGAAGACAGTGGAATAAATAAACTATGATATTAACCCATACTGAGACATTGTCTTATGTAATTATTTTGGGACTATGTGAAAAGTGAAAGAAAGTTATTACGTTTCAACTCATGAACTGTAATTGGTATATTTGATTCTGTAGGGGAACGACTTTTGGATATCATAGTTTTCTCTTAATTTCTCATAATGTTATAATACAAACCTATTGATTGTTTCTGATATCCAAGTTAGGATTATTAAATAATTGTTTCAGATTCTTTATTGCTAGATCTCTATTACTATGTACCTCTTAATTTACATGATTATTTTTGTAATGGGGATGCTGGGAGCAAGATTTCGGGGGCTTGTGTCATTTTTAAATGTAATTTTAATTGTATTTTTATGCTTTTATGCTTCATGACATAAAGATGTAATTGATTTTGAATTTTTATATTCACATTTTATTGCATTTGCTCTGGTTTTAATTGTATTGTGGCATGTTGTTTGTTGTTGGCTGCCTTGAGTCCCTGTATCGGAAGAAAGGCGAGATAAAAAGAACAGAAGTAAATAAACAAATAAATGTATCTTTTCTCATGCAAGTGATTGTTTAGCAAGATGATAATGATATAATTTCCAAATTATTCATCTACAAATGGTTGAATGTGCTTGGTGTATTTTTGATTTGAATATTCTGTATACACTTGTACCTAATCCATTCCACTGATGGTTCTATACCATAATGCTTTGGTAGACTGTGTTTCTACCCTCGAGACATATAGCCAGATTAATCCTTGCTTTCTATTGCAGTAGGACAATGAGTGAGCGCACTTTCATAGCTATCAAGCCTGATGGAGTGCAGCGAGGCTTGGTCGGAGAAATTATCAAGCGATTTGAACAGAAGGGATTCAAACTGGTAGCCATGAAATTCATGCATGTAAGTTTTCATTGTCACTGTCATTTCTGGTCAGTCAGTCTATCATTCTCATTAGAAGTACTTGTTTGCAAAAAATATTTTCTGATTATTTATGCAGCACTTAACATTGCCAATTCCCCTGTAATTCAGTGAATTCTTTTTAATTATCTATTTTATTGTTTTGACTTTATTTTATTGTTTCTAGTAGTTTATTTTATTCTACCCTTTTCTACCACATTTGAGATTTTGAAAATATCAAATGTCATTAAAATGCTCATTGGTTCACCAATTCAAGCAGATATATTCATCCAACACCAAGATAGCCTTATATTTTGGAATCTTTCCAATACCTGGCAGACGACAAAGCCATGCTGAGTACTCTAATTTTAGTAAGTGGTGTCCTTAGTCTGAAAGGTGAGTCCCCCATTGTAGATTTTAAACTTTAAGCTTTGGCTGTTCTTGGAGCTGCAGAAATCAGTAAACTGATGTAAGTAGAAAGCATATTTACAAATAAACCAAAATAAATATTTTGGACTACTATTAGGCTGCTTCTCTTCTAATACAGTGTGGACCAGTCTTTGAAAAGAATGCATGCAATTTAAGGATTAATACTGCCCCTGTGGCTAATGTTATGTGACATAAGATGCTCTTAAGTTCTTATGTTAAGCATTTGTTCCTGCAGGCCTCCGAAGATCTCCTGAGAGAACATTACATTGACCTGAAAGATAGGCCATTCTATGCTGGTTTAGTTAGATATATGCACTCTGGACCTGTTGTAGCCATGGTAAGTCTTCATATATATGCACTGAAAGTTTATAATGAGGCAAGTTATCTAGATTATACTTGACCTATATGTGTGCGCGCATGCATATGCATACAAATTGCCTACCAATTTATGGCAATCCCATTAATTCCATAGGATTTTCTCAGGCAAAGAATATTCAGAGATGGTTTTACCAATATCTTCTACTGAAATATTGCCTACATCATCTGGTAGTCTCCTGTCCATGTACTAGCTTGGCTTAAGGGTTCTTAGGACTGCCAACATTTATATGCATGGTTGTGGGTATAGAGAAAGTTAGGGAAGCTATGGGTTAATGTGGCTTTAATCGTGTAGTCAATATTTTGTTCTCAAACAGCAATTTAGCCAGAACAGCAAAATACAAACAATTGCCATAATAACGGATCAGCTCCTTGATCTAATCATCATCTTTATGTAGCTGTCATAAAAGTACGAATCACCATAAAGCAATATCATAAGTGAAGGGAAGGATCCTGGCAGTAAGAACTACAGGAATAGTTGCTTTCTCTTATAGGTGCTTTTCCAAGCTTTGATGCTGTTTTGCTTATGTTTTAATGATTTTAAAAACTCTTATCAGTAGAATTAATCCAAACAAACCCATAAAAGACAAAATTAAAAGAAGTCAGTAGTGCTGCACACTATTGTATTGCAGTTTTCACTTATCAACACAAAGAAAACAAGATGGGAGCTATCCAAGGTCCCATCTATACTGATCATTTAATGCAATATCAAGCCAATATTAACGAGTGGTTCCTTGTGCAGATGATTACATAGGAAATCCTAGAACCAGTTTGAGGCCCGGAGGGTTATGACACAAACCACAGAACACTGTTGTGCAAAAGACTCTCTTTTGCACACTTCTGTGGGAGTTTGGTGTCTGGCCACCACAGTTTGAAGCTAGTTTTGAATTGTCAGTGTAGATGATTTCATCTTCTCTCTAAGGTTCCAAAGGTTGAGAACAGCCACAAAAAGCCCTCTCCCAACTTTAGGAGACAGCTAGCTTCAACACAGTATCTTCTGGAAACAAGTTAGAATTGCCAATTCACAGTTAAATACCATATGTACAGAGTTGAGCTTAAGTGTGAATAATGCTGCTTTAGGATCTGTACATTGTTTACTGATAAATTGGGCTTATCTTATATTCACATTGACTTTTAACTCTGTATACTGATTGAGTTCTGTTCATATTAATACAAAACTGCTAAGAATGTGGCCTTGGCTTTTTTACCCAATTTCTATAACACTCAATGCCCAAACTTTCCTGGAAAAGCTCCCTGAATATAACCGTATTTACTCGAGTCTAATGTCCCATCGAATCTAATGCGCACCTCGGTTTCAAAACAATGAAATTTAAAAAATGCTGCTGAATGTAATGAGCAGCAGCAAGAAGAGAGCTCTTTGTAATTTGGCCAAAAAAGATATGCATTACTGTTGTTGCCTGCTTACAATTCCTTCATTATATAAAATTTGTATTAGAACACCAAAGCTTCCAGCAATGTTAAAGAAAACTTTGGAGTACATCTGTGCTGTAGAATGAATCCACTTTAATTGCCTTGGTTCAATACTATGGGATCTTTGGGGCTGTAGTTTTACAAGGTTTTGAGCTTCCTCTGCCAAAGAATGCTGGTGTCTCACCAAACTACAAATCCCAGGATTGCATAGCACTGAGCTTTCACCATTTAATTAGAGACAGCATCCCTCAAAGAGGAGCCCCAGGTGCACCACCTGAAGCAGCTTCCCCTTTTGCTTTCACTCTGCACTAAAATTACTGTATGATGCGAATCGAATGCGCACCCCAATTTTGGAAAGGTAATTTAGCCAAAAAAGGCAAGCATTAGATTCTAGTAAATATGGTATATACCTGCTAACAATAGAACCCACTAATAGCCTTCAAAGCTCATAGAACAGAGCTAGGACTACAGAATATTTCAACATAAAACATATTAAAATTCTAAAAATGTGTACAAAATAAAAACAAAGTAAAACCAACCACATTGAAAGGATTTAAACAAGTGCAGTTTTTAAAATCTGAAGAAGTCTGGGAAAATAAAAATGTCTTTACATGGTGCTAGAAAAAAAATCAAAGACAGGCAAAAAAAGGATTCTGGTTTTGTACAACCATGCTGCTACCATTGAAAAGTTTCACTATAATAATTATCGATTCACCTCATCCAGAGGGCACTCAGAAGAGGGCTTCTGAAGATAATCTTAACATCCCAGCAGGTGGTTATGGTATTCTACTCTAATACTGTTGCTTTACTATATGCTAATTCTTATTATGACAGTCCTTTCTTTGGCTATTAAAGGTATGGGAAGGTCTTAATGTGGTAAAGACTGGGAGAGTAATGCTGGGAGAAACTAATCCTGCAGACTCCAAGCCAGGGACCATTCGTGGAGACTTCTGTGTACAAGTTGGCAGGTAAACTTGTTGTTAAATGTCATAAAATCAGCTTCAAATTATGGTGATCTTATAAATGAAGAGACCTCCAAATCACTTACTTGTTCAGATCTTGCAGACTTTATACCATGGCTTTTTAATTGGGTCTATCCTCCTCTAACACCACATTCTTCTTTTCCTATTGCCTTTATTGTATTTTCTAGAGAGCCATGTTTTCTCATGTTATTTCCAAAGTATGGCAGTGTCAGTTCAATTATCTAGAAAGGGTTCAGGCTTGATTTGCTCAAGGACCAATTTAAAGATCTTTTTAGCAATCCAAAGTATCAGTAGAATTCTCCTCTAGTGTCACATTCCAGATGTGTTTGATTTTCTTCCTATGGGCTTTCTTCATTGCCTGACTTTACCAACTATACATAAAAATGAGAAATGTGATGGACAATTCTAACAATATTAAGTGATGTATCTTTACACCTTAGGTACTTGTCTAGTTCTTTCATAGCTGCTTATACTAGTCTTCTGATTTCTTGATTAGTTTCCTTTCTGATTATTGCTTGAGCTAAGATATGGAAAATCTTTTTAACATCTTCATCTACTTTAATCAGCTGTGGTCATTATTTTTGTTTTCTGTTCATCTGTAAACCTGCCTTTGCACTTTCTTCCTTGACTTCTTTTCAGTAAATCTTTCAAAGTTTTTGTAATTTTCTGCTAATAATGTCATCTGTATATTTTAAATGGTTGCTATTCCTTCCTCCTAACCTGGGAGTGTCAGTGTATGGCTTGCTTCATTTTCAATTATCTCATTGTAGGATTTTTAGTTAAAAGACATTCAAAAGGATTTAACATGCCCCCTTTTGTGCAGTACTAGCAAGTACTAGCTATGTTGCCACTGCTGTTATATTTGAGAGATGTACCTCCAGTGTCATCCCCCACGACTACTGCTGCCTAGGAGCTGTTTGGCACATTCACTCTAGCTCCTCAGCAAAAGCCTGTCTACCCTGGGAGAGCCTTCTAGCAGGACTAAAGCCATCAGCACAGTATCTTCATAAAATCATAGCATAACAGAATTGGAAGAGATCTCATGGGCCATCTAGTCCAACCCCCTGCCATGGCAGGAAAAGCACAATCAAAATATCCCTGACAGATGGTCATCCAGCTTCTGTTTAAATATTTCCAAGGAAGGAACTTCCACCATACTCTGAGGAAGAGAGTTCTACTGTTGAACAACTCGTATGGTCAGGAAGTTCTTCCTAATATTCCGGTGGAATTGCCTTTCCTGTCATTTGAACCCACTGCTTCTAGTCCTAGTTTCAAGGGCAGTAGAAAACAAGCCTGCTCCCCTTCCTTATGACACCCTTTCACATATTTGTACATGGCTATCATGTATCTCAACCTTCTCTTCTTTAAGACACTTCTCATAGGAATTTATGATCTCCAAACCTTTGATCATTTTAGTCACTCTCCTCTGGACACCTTTCAGCTTGTCAATATTTCTTTTGAACTGTGGTGCCCAGATTTGGACAGTCTTCCAGGTGAGGTCTAACTAAAGCTGAATATAAAGGAACCATGGCTTCCCTTCATATAGACACTATACTCCTTTTGATGCAGCCCAAAATCCCATTGGCTTTTTTAGCTGCTGTATCTCACTGTTGGCTCATGTTCAATTCGTTGTCCACGAAGATTCCAAGATCTTGCCTCACAGAAGCATATAGTTGCCTCACCATGTAGAGGTAGTGCCTTGGGAGGGCTTAAAGATCATAAGATTAAAATGGCCAAATATTTTTCTTGTGTATGTGTGTTGTTGTTTTTTTGTAAAAAGTAAAAGAAAACCTATTATTCTTGTATATTTGTTTAACATGATAACCACAGTTTAATTTATTTTAATTATGTTTATTTAGAAATATAATTCATGGCAGTGACTCTGTAGAAAGTGCTGAGACAGAAATCAACTTATGGTTCGCTCCTGAAGAACTGGTTGACTACACAAGGTGTGATCATGCATGGATCTACGACTGAAACCTAGCATGCTATCCTAGGATATCTCTTTGTTCCATTGACTACTGGTCTATAAACAGTCCCTACTGCTATTATTCTTTAGGGTTGTTTTCCTCAACACACTTTCAAGTATATTTTTGGAAGTATTACCTAAGTTTCAAAGTATATATGTAATAATGTTTGCTATTTTGCCTCAAGAAAAAGGTTCTAATTATTGAATTTTTTTTCTTATTTATTTGCTGTCTAGTCCATTTATTTTATTTTTCTGCATGAAGTATAATTATTTTAGTATTGAGAACAGAAAATTTCAAATGAACCTCTGAAAATAAGTACAATAAAACTGATTAAATAAAAATAAATGTTATTCCATTTTATAACACCACAAATGAAATACCTGAAGTGGCTGCCTCACTCTACCTAATAGGAGGCCTGGCACAGAATGCTAATACTTAATTCTGTATTTCTTCAGTTCTAAGACATCATCAATTGTAAGACGCACACTACTTTTACTACCACCAACAGAAAAAAGTTTTCTTATGCATATGTATATACACACAAAAATACTTGTGGTTCTACGATGCATCACATTTTAGAGAAGTTTATATGGGGGGAGTGCATCTTAGAATCAAAGAATACAATATTATAGTTTAAAATTAATTGTATTTAATGGATTCAACCCAACATTTTAGACTAAGCTTATGCTTATGTATTTCAAAGGTGATACAGTATACCCTGGTTGCACAACAAATCACACAAATGATTTGGGGTATAACTAGTATATTACCTAAGACTGATTCACAGAGGAGTTGTTAAAGTTTGAAATGTTAAAGGATGGATGCTATAAGACAAATGAAAACATCATAAGGTTATTGAAGTACTGTGTAACTAACTCCATATTGAAGAATGATCAAATTTGTGCTATAATGAGGTTGTATGTAGTGTAGCAAATGTTAGTAAGGATAGCCACATTATTTCAATGTAAAAAGAATATGTCTTGAAACACTTTGAAGAGTAATAATAAATAATAAAATAATAAAACTTTATTTATATACCGCCCTATCTCCCAGATGGGACTCAGGGCGGTTTACAGTCATAAAAGCAAACACAAACATTACATAACATCATAATACACATTATTGAACAAAGTAAAATAATACAATTATAACAATAAATCACACTTACATGACAAGATCAAGGGGACTGGAACCATAAAACCAATATATTAAAATGTATCATTTTAGGCTAGGGAAATCTTGTGCAATATATTCAGTAACCTATATTAATTTTTCAGCATAATTTTTGCTGACTAAGGACTTATTTTGATGCAACGTTTTCAAATGTTAAGTTGAATGTTGTTTTTGCTTCAATTGGATATGCCTTGGGTTAGAATATCACTTTAAAAATAAAACTTTACACAGATGTTTACTCCTTTATTTTGTTCCCCCTCGTCACTCTGGCATTGCTCATTTGTGCCATTTTAAAGCAAGATAAATATAGTTGCTTATGAAATGTGCTTTTATGAGAAAAGAAGATTACTGTGTAAGCTCAGTCCTTCTGTTACCGTTTTCTGTAATTCTCTTTGATGTTGAAAATGAGGGTATTATAGAATTGTGTCTTCATTCAGCTGAGCTATCCATTTTCTTTATTACATCTGCATGGGTGTTTCTTTTTCCTGATTATCTGGATTAAAAATAAAACATACATAAACAAGATCGGTTTTAATAACACGTCAAACGAGAGTTGAGAATTAGGGCTACAATTTGATGGGTCTGAAATGATAAAGCAGCTTGCAGTGTGCCAGGAAACCATGAATAGTTGAAAATGAGTTTGCAAATCATGGATGGAACCAGGTTGGCTGAACCATGATCCCATCAGAAAAAAATTCCAGAGGGGTAATCATGTTAATCTTTTGATGTGGATACATCAAGGATTCTAGTGAAACCTTATAGACTGACAAGTTGGACAGTTTTTCCTGAAATAGGCCTGCACTGATGCCTCTATTAAGAATTACGTTGCAGCCCCAAAAGCTTATGGAAAATAGAACTTGTTAGTCTTTAAGATGTCACAATGTTATTTCGCATTTAAATTGTCTTAAATTCCACTGATATCAGTGGGAACTAATTTCACCTAACTGTAGATCCAGTGCCATTGTTTATGTTAATTAGAAAATACAAAGATATGCGAATGACTCTGTTGCAGAGGCCTCTGAAAACTAGCTAGGCTAGGCTAATATAAAATGAAAGCAAATTGGTGACTCTAAATATGAGTTGTCTGTACATTTGATTTCTTAAAAATGCACACAGGAAACATATACCGCGTTTCCCCGAAAATAAGACAGTGTCTTATATTAATTTTTGCTCCCAAAGACACGCAAGGTCTTATTTTCAGGGGATGTCTTATTTTGTTCCCTCCTCCTCCACCGAGGAAGGCACGTGTGGCGCGCCTTCCTTGGCGGAGGAGGAGGGAGCTGCCACCGCCGAGGAAGGCAAAGGAGGAGGGAAAGGAGCATGCATGCAGCCTCCTCCTGGATCTTACTTTTGGGGGATGTCTTATATTTGGCAATTCACCAAAACCTCAACTAGGTCTTATTTTCAGGGGATGTTTTATTTTCAGGGAAACAGGGTACTAGTCTGTTGCAGTATTGTCTGTTGTTACTGGCTCCAACTCCACAACATACTAGGAATTTCTGTCATTGGCTATCTGATTTTTCTAACTGGAGATGTTGCAACCGAACTTGGGTTCTTCTGAACACAGAGCTGCTAGTCCTGCTCTTGCTGTATACCTCATTTCATCCTATGATAGTCGCTATTACATAATAGTCACACACCCTTCTGGGCGCCCCGTTTTAGGGATTTATGTGTCCCTCACATAAGTTGCAGCGCCGCCTACATGCCTGCCCCTCACAGCATCTCTCGTAGTGCCAAGGGGCAGGCGCACAGGTGGGTGAAGGTGAAAGCGCTAGGCTTCCTTCAGCTACCACCAGCTGAGAGAGGCCTTCTAGCTCTGGCTGGCAGGCACGTGGGTAGGTAAGCCTCACCTGCCCATGCACCTGCAAGCACATGGGCAGGTGAGTCTTATCTACCCATGCGCCTGCTGGGGAGAGCTATGGGGCCTCCCTTAGCTGTTGGCAGCTGAAGGAGGTCCCATAGCTCTCGCTCACTGGTGTGTAAGGCACACAAAGCCTATGGGTCAGCTGCCGACCTTGTTCATCCATGTGCACCCATATTCCCTTGCATAAAAATCACAGCACTTTTTTTAAAGGGAGGGAAAGTGTGATTATTATGAAATGAAATACAGTAGTTTAGTAAATTTAAACACAAAGTTACATCTAATGAATGAATCAACTGTAATGTCCCTCTTGCTAAACTTAAAAGTTGTTGTATATCTCTCCAAATTTCAGCAGTGAGGGTAAACAAGGCTGAACATTTTCCTGCAAGTAATTACCTGCCCCCTTGAATTTCCTCTTCATCCTGGGGTGTGATAACCTCATTATGCTTGCTATTTCTGCCCCCTATCCTAATCAAATGTTTGGAGGAGGTGTATGTTAAGTATGGAAATATCTTCTTGTCTCTTTGGAGTGAGTTTTCAGTCTATTCACTGAAATCTTGCACTTGTTTGGAACATCCATCTATTCCTCAAGGTGGTTTGTACTATACAGCGGTTAGTACTGGACTACAAAAGTTAGTGTGTTTAAGATGAAGGCCGATGTTCAAATCCCCACTTAGGAGGAAGCCCGAACTGGACATCCTTAAATACAATGTTTTTCAAACACAATGCATTCAATGTGTTTAGTGGAGCTTGCTACCATGTAGGTGTTCATACAGTAGATGGCAGGCAGCCATTATTATTCCCAGGTTTCAACGAAAGTCATAATCTTAGTCTTTCTTAGCCTTTGGTCATTTACTACAGTTCTCCTTGATAATGCCTGAGAAGATGGAACTGCATAGGAGTCTAACAATGTTATCCCATGTGCAGGAAGTGAAAGCAGGGTAAAACATCCTTAATAGTTGGGGACGCAACCTATCCTGGCAAGATCCGTATTTGGGGATGGTCTGCCATCTCATGTTTCCCTGCTTTCCTCCGCTTCCTATCATTGTCTTCTATCAGGAGTTGGGGGAACATCTGATTCCTGAAAACAGATTTTTTATTCCATTTTTTCATGCTGGCAATACCAATTTCAATGCACAGCCACCAGAAGTGACTGTGCACCGTGGGAAGACCTAGATTAAACTTCATTAGCCAGTGTATGAAGACAGTGAGAAAATGGGGAAAATTTAGAGTGGGATAAGTTCCTTAGTGGTCCAACTTTCCAAATTATTTGAGAGGGAGCTTCATATTTTGTGGGATGCTCCTCCTATTCTTGATTTTAGGCCAGTCTATTTCACAGATATGTTATGATGATAAAGGTATGAATATTGATTTCATTAATATTGAAATCTGAAATATATACAGAAAGTCTTTGATCTCAGGTCATGTAGCTTGAGGTCATTTGAGGAACAATTAAATATAAATGAAACTAGCAGACATACTTCTATGACTATCCAGAAAGACGACTTATATAGCCACACCAGTGGTGGGATGGGAGTAAGTCAAAGGCCATTCACAGTAACATCCTATGCAAGTTTGTTCAGATGCAGGTCCTGGGAATCCAATGGGACTTCCTTGTATGTAAACTTTGTGTAAGTTTGGTGATGCTTTGAGGTAACAAAGTATCTTCCATCTACAGCCAATGTATTATGAAAGGCTTAGAGAAGGATTCATTTGCAAACTGAAAAGTCTGAATCTGCAGCCTTGGTCTGCAGGGTGATTAAAATTAGGCTGCTTTTACAGCACTCATAGTAGTTCATAGCTTTGAGGCAACTGTGGAAATTTGTGGGCTTGTGGTGCATTAAAACCTGTGTTTGCTGAATATGAGGAATACTTGCAACTGGCAAACAGTTGAAACAGCAAGCTATTTTTCCAGATTTGTCTATAGATCCTCCCAATACTATGGATTCTCCTAATACTATCCCTTAGGTTTTGCCTTTATGTTTTATGCGAATCCTCATTCAGTGACTCATGGTCATAGCACCTAATTGTCACTATATGTGGATGGCAATGTTTCCACACCAAATGCGTGAATGAGGACACAGTGAAGCAAAAGTGTTAACAACACACCACAAATATGATATACAGTAAGTGTGGCTTACATCTTTAAATTGAAATACTTCAACATGGTATCTTTTTGTTTGGGAGAATCTGCCTGGTTCCATCTGAGGAAAGTAATAGTCCTACCACATTTAGTGTTGATCAGGCCTCACCTGGAGGACTGTGTTCAGTTTTGGATCAACTCATTTTAAGAAAAGATAGAGAAGTTGGAGCCCTGAGAGAAAAGCAACCAGGCTCATTTGAGACATGGAGGCAAAACATCTGAAGGAATGGCTGAAAGAGCTGGGCATGTTCACCTTCGTGAAGAGAAGGCGGCTGAGGAACAGCATATTTGCTCTCTTTAAATACCTCAAAACTACCCCAAAGAGGTAGGTGCTGCAAGAGTGTGCCTTCCCAAATTCTTGATAGCTTTATTAGTATACTCAGGAACTGAAGTTTTGTCTCTTTTGTAGGAAGTCTAGACTTCTTTTGTGCATTCTCAGATTCATTTGTTCCCTCTGAGGGGAGAGCCAGGTCTAGTGGTTCTAAGTAACAGGAAGAGAGTATGTTGTCGAAGGCTTTCATGGCCAGAATCACTGGGTTGCTGCAAGTTTTCTGGGCTGTTTGGCCATGTTCCAGAAGCATTCTCTCCTGAAATTTCACCCACATCCATGGCAGGCATCCTCAGAGGTTGTTGGAAACTAGGAAGTTAGGTTTATATATCTGCGGAAGGTCTAGGGTGGGAGAAAGAACTCTTGTCTGTTTGAGGCAATGTGAATGTTGCAATTGATCACATTGATTAGCATTTAATGGCCTTGCAGATTCAAAGCCTGCCTGCCTGCGGGAACCCTTTGTTGGGAGGTGTTAGCTGGCCCTGACTGTTTCATGTCTGGAATTCCCATCCACCACAGACATCAGAAAAACTGCAAGGCCAAGAACAAGTCACGAGAGTAAAGATGAAGATCCACCCAGAGGAAAAGTGTTCTTACCATACATCAAATGAACCACTGACCGCATAGGGAAGCTGATGAAGAAACAAACCATCTATAAACCCACCAAGAAAATCCAACAAATGCTACATTCAGCAAAGGACAAGAAGGATCCTCTCACCTCTGCAGGAGTCTACAGAGTACCACGCAGCTGTGGACAAGTCTACATAGGGATCATCAAATGCAGCACCCAAACACAAATCAAGGAACATTAAAGGCACTGTAGACTAATTCAACCAGAGAAGTCAGCCATAGCAGAGCAGTTGATGAAACAACCTGGGCACAGCATATTATTTGAGAACACAGAAATGCTGGGCCACTGTAAAAAACCACCATGTCAGGCTACAAAGAAAAGCCATTGAAATCCACAAGCATGTGGACAATTTTAACAGAAAAGAGAAAACAATGAAAATGAACATAATCTGGCTACCAGTATTTTAAAAACTCACTCTGAAAACAGGGGAATTCCAGATATGAAACAATCAAGGTCAGCTAACACCTCCGAACAAAGGATTCCCCCAGACATGGGAGCCCCCCCATGGCTGCAAGGCCATTAAATGCTAATCAGTGTGATTAATTGCAACATTCACACTTGCCTCAGACAGACAAGAGTTCTTTTTTCCACTCTGGAGATTCCACAGATATATAAACCCTGCTTGCCGAGTTTCCAACAGACCTCAGAGCCTCTGAGAATGCCTGCCACAGATGTTGGCGAAACGTCAGGAGAGAATGCTTCTGGAACATGGCCATACAGCCCAGAAAACTCACAGCAACCCTGTGATTCCGGCCATTAAAGCCTTCAACAACACATACTCTCTACTTCTCTTGTGCATTCTCCGATTCCTATGTGCCCTCTGAGGAGAGGGCCAGGTCTAGTGGTTCTAAGGAAGAGTAGGAGGGATTTCGACTGAAGATGGAAAGAGCATCTTGCCTCCTCTGGAGGCCTTCAGAGAGAGAGCCAGTAACAAGAAAAGGCAGAGGCCCTGCAAGAAGCACCGCGTGGGCTGGGTGGGGCCCCTTCCACGACCCTCACGAAACCGGCGGGGCGGGGCCGAGGCGGCCTTCTTCCTGGCCGCGTCGGGCAAGGGGAGGAGCCGGTATCCTCCTGAGTGGTGCCGGGCCTGGCTCCGCCTCTTTCTTCCCCTTCAGCACCCGAGGAGGACGGCTGCCGTTGCCACGTTGTCCAGGCGAGTGGCCCTTCGCCCTTCTGGGACCGGGGAGGAAGGCAAGGGGCTCTGTGGAAAGCGGGCAGGTGGGCGGAGGGCCTGCTTCTCCCTGGGAGGCCTCTGAGGTGCGAGGGGAGGCGGCCTCCGCCTCCGTGGCCTCTCGCAGAAGGAAGCCCTAGTGTTGTAGGCCTCGCCAAGTTCCCGAAGGAGGACAGACCGTGGCTCCTTTCTTGACGGGGCCCTGCTGCGTCTCGGGGAGGGGGAGAGGGAGGGAAGCAGGAGCCTCGCCTTTCCAAAATGGCTCCTTTGAAAGGCTCACAGACCCGCAGAAAGGCAGCTGAGGGCGGGGCCCGAAGGGTTAAATGGCGCCCAGCGCTGCCCGAGAGGGGCGGGGAAGGTTCTGAAAGGCCATCATCCCTCGCACATGCGCACTACGGCTCTCCCCCGGGCGCCATGAGGACCCTGGAAAGCCTTTATCGGGCCTGGGCAAACTTCAGCCTTCCCTCCAGTTGTTCTGGACTTCAACTCCCACCATTCCTAACAGCCGCTGTGGGAGTAGGAAGTTCAAAACACCTGGAGGCCAAAGTTTGCCTATGCCTGCCTTATGGATATGTCACATTTCTGGTTGGTTGGTAACAGTTCTGCCTCATGGGGCCACCTCCATTAAAAATACAAACGCCTACATCAGATTGATGTCAAAAATGTAGCAGAATGGTAATCCAAGGCAAGGGCGGATTAGAGGCGCCCTGCTGCTTATCAAGTCAGTTTCCATTTAAAGTACGCTGTGAAATTCAAATGGTTCTCCTTCGTCCCATCCAGTGTCATAAAGGAACAAAGGGTGGGCAGATGTTTCAAAACGATGGGCAGTTCCAGAGCAGGAGGAAAGGGGAAAGACGCTGGAGAATTGGAGGCAGGGATGAGATTGAAGAAGAAGCTGGAGAAAGATCAGGAACGCAGAGGAAATTATGGGAGCTGGGAAAGGGAAAGAGCAGATGGTTTTCTCCTTTTGCTCTGCATGTTCTGGAATCATTGCTCTGCATAGCAAGAACGTGTGGCTTTCCTCTATGTCAGTGGTTCCCAACCTTTGGGCCTCCAGTTGTTTTGAACTTTAACGCCCATACTTCCTAACAGCCGGTAAACTGGCTGGGGTTTCTGGACTTGAAGTCCAAAACACCTGGAGGCCCAAAGGTTGGGAACCACTGCTTTATGTGAACGTATCTACATAGATCAGTGGTTCTCAATCTTTGGGTCCCCAGATGTTTTGGCCTACAACTCCCAGAAATCCCAGCCAGTTTACTAGTTGTTAGGATTTCTGGGAACTGAAGGCCAAAACATCTGGGGACCCACAGGTTGAGAACCACATATGCTTGTTTAAAATATATTACATCTCTCCACAGTACAATGCAAGATGGAGAACTCCATGGAGATGTAGAAGGGTTGTCCTACACACAGGAAGCTGGATCTAACATTCCTGCATTCCTTTTACTTTCAAGAAACCTCTTAGTATCAACCAGAAGCCTCCTGCCCTATATCATCCTGTTGGATCTGGCTGTAACAACCACTCCACCTTTCAGAGAGGGCTGTTGTTTTCCCTCAGACTAAAATTGGTTCAGTCAACCTTTTTGTCACAGTTCATCCTGCATATGCTAAGCAGTTTTATGGTGTTTGGACTGCTTTAAAACATTGCTGATGTCAATTGCTTTCTTTGCTCCACTGGTCCATCTTTCTTTTTTGTTTCTGTTCTTTAAAGAAAATCAAACTAGTGGCCTAGTTGGCTTTTGGTTTCTTACAGTTTTTCTTTGCATTTCTCTTTCAGTGGAATCATGGCTCCAAACACAGAACGCACATTCATTGCCGTCAAGCCTGATGGAGTTCAGCGGGGATTAGTCGGGGAAATCATCAAGCGATTCGAACAGAAGGGTTTTCGCATGGTGGCAATGAAACTTTTGCACGTAAGTTTCATTTTCTCATGTCTGTAGTGATGCAGCAAACTTCAAGGTATGAAAGCTAGCGAATAAGTGCACACATTTTGCCTTTGTTTGAAACAGGGCTGTATTCCTAACATTTTGGCACAAGTCTTGTATCAATATGGAGCCTCTATATAAGTTGAGTCCTGCCATGTTACTGCAGAAAATTTCTCTTCGCACGCTTGTGTTTGTACAAGAGAAAAACAGTTCAATGGACAGGCTACTAGAGATTGCTCCAAATCAAAGGAGTCTGTGACAATTATTAAATCACTTGTGGCATAGCTTGAAATATGGCAGCATGTGCTGATGGCCATACAGTTTTTAAGTATCCTTTGGTTTATATTACATATTTCTTAGTTTGGAGGCAAATATTGTAAACCAGGGTGTTTGGTGGTTTATGCCTATATTGTTGTAATTCATATACAACCAAGTTAAGAAAAAAAGTCAAAATGTGTCCCAGTTATTTTTGATCTCACATCAGTGTGGCTTTTCAACTGATTGTTTTTACACTCATTGGTCTCGTAATTTTCCATTTTGTTTTAAAGCAACTTATGTAATCCAAATAAACTTGAATGACTTTGACTTGACATGTGATTTGGTCAGTGACAAGACTTACTAGATCTCTGGAAACTCACTACCCAAATGTAAGGTGCCATGAGCTTAAACTTTCTCACAACTTAATTGTGAGTTAGTGACATGTATCTTAATATTTTGCATTTGATACAGTACTCTTTCAGTTATTTTAGAATGATTGAAAGTAGGGACAAATAGGAAGCTTCTTTTGGCAATTGAGAAAGCAGTATTAATTCATTATTGTACTTTTCCTTTCTAGGCGTCTGAAGAACTTCTCAAGGAACATTACATTGATTTGAAAGACAAGCCATTTTACCCTGGTTTGGTTAAATATATGAATTCTGGACCTATAGTAGCTATGGTAAGTGTCCATATGTAAAGCTGTTAGCCAAGCCATGCATTGTTCTCATGGGTACTGCCTGAATTGGCAAGTGCAGGCAGATGATACAGGGCTTTCAGTTGAAGGGGGCTTTGTAGGGGCTGCTATGGTCCGCATGTGTTTACTTTCAACCCTCCTCAGATAGAGGACAGATGTGTAGTATCTAGGAGCCAGGGCTAGCATAGAGTGGGCCTTGGGATAGGCTGCGGTTCCATGGCCCTTGTGGATATTCCATGGATACTCAAGTCCCATTGTATACAGTGGTGTGGTAAAACATGTCCCTTATGCACATTAGTTTTCTTTTGGGATTTTCAAACTGTGGATAATTGAAACCATGGACAAGGAAGTCCGACTCCACATTCAGTACCACTGGGGATGTATCTTCCATGAATGGTTATGAGTGAAAAGCAGTGTATGGTTTCTTTTGTTTTCAAAAAAAGCTCTTATTCAGTAGTTTTGCCAACAGTTTGGATCATGAAGTAGGTATCAATACAGCATGACTGAGAATAACTCTTCACATTATCTCACTCCCCCCCCCCCCCCAACAGTTTACCAGGGGCTTCTCTGGCTCTTTTTATTGTATTCATTGAAAGACCAGCTTTTTCATCATAAAATCTTTTTAACTTTTTGCTTTGATAAAGTGTTGTGAGTATCCATACTCGCATAAGAATACTATGAAATTCACATCATCGCCTAAGTCAAAAGGCATCTTAGTGACATACTTAGTTTCGAATCCCACCCGGGGAGAGTGCGGATGAGCTCCCTCTATCAGCTCTAGCTCAATGTGGGGACATGAGAGAAGCCTCCCACAAGGATGGTAAAACATCAAAACATCCGGGTGTCCCCTGGGCAACATCCTTGCAGACGGCCAATTCTCTCACTCCAGAAGCAACTCTGGTTGCTCCTGACACGAAAAAAGTGACATACACATTCATGTATTAAGCCTATTCTTACAGGTTTGGGAAGGTCTCAATGTTGTGAAGACGGGCAGGCTCATGTTGGGAGAAACTAACCCAGCAGATTCCAAACCTGGCACTATCCGTGGTGATTTCTGCATTCAAGTTGGCAGGTTGGTGTGGGAATTTTCCCATTTTGTATATTAGAACATTTGCAAGCTGCTGTTGAAATGTTGATAGTATTTAAGGTCTTTTTTAAAACGATGTACAGGATAAGAGGATACACTCCCATCAAGGAGATATAGATTGCCTAAATTTCTCAAGGCAATTTCTTACAGGATGGGCTAACATGCTTGTTCAGGGGCTATTTTGATCTCAGCGTTTCCAACTGTTCATTTTCTTTCAGGTCTTAATGATAGCGCTGTTCTGTATTAATGAAGGTATAAAGAGCTAAGCTACTGTTACAGTTGAGCAGTCACTTGATTGATGGAAGGTGATGTGTTGATCTTTATGTGTGTAGTTGAGAAATTCTTAGGTCTTACTTGAATAATGGGTAGTTTAGGCTTATAAAAAGTACATGTATCAGTGCTGTAAGCTTAACTGTGAGTAGTCCACTCAAACTCAAAAAGCAGCCACTTCTATACAAGTCTTTTAACTACATTCTTGGTCTTCTCTGAAGGAATATAATTCATGGCAGCGACTCCGTGGAAAGTGCTCAGAAGGAAATCAACCTGTGGTTCAAGCCTGCAGAACTTGTGGACTTCAAATCATGTGCTCACGACTGGATTTATGAATAAGACAGACTTTATGATGAATTGTGTCTTCTTCCAATGAAGCATCTCATTCCACTGTTATTAACATGGGAGCGATTATCACGGTTATCTTTGTGATTGTTGGCACTAATAAAATATCAGTAACGAAGTATCAGTAACTTGTGTTTTTTAAAAATAAACAGAAGATAATGTTTGTGATCAGCTTTGAATTACTAGAAAAGTCCAGAAATGATGTTACACCACATCTAAATTTTTGCAAAAACTCAAGTCGCCTAGCCATAATACAACCAAGTCTCAGTTTGTACTGCCCCAATTTATAATGTTTCTCCAGATTTTTGTCCCTGTCAATTCTTGAGTAATTTAGCACCCTAAATTAATGTTTGGACATTTGTCATATAGGTGAGTGTTTGTCAAATGGAACTGTTGTGAATGGGTCTTCTGAGGCTGTGAGTGATCATGGTGGGATCAGGAGGGGAAGGAAGAACCCTCGCGAGGGGGGCTCGCTGGAAGATTTATACAGTAAGAGAATCAGGGAGTTAGATGGGGAGTCTTCTGAGGAGGATTCATGTGTGGATTTAGAAGGGGATCCTGGGGTGGAAATGGATGCTGAGGAACCGGTAGTGGCGGAGGAGGTTGGCATAGACTGGGCACGGGCTCCGGAGGATCTTGGGGAGGAAACTGGGTCCATGGATGCTGTGGAGGCAGGAGAGGCTTGGGTATCTTCAGAAGTAGACCCCACATGGTCTACCTGGAGGAATGAGGGCAGTTCCACGGGTGTGGATAGAGTTGGGTGTGGACAGGATGATTTTGATTCTGATGAGGAATTTGGGATGCCTGATCCTAGGGTGTTGGCTGTTTGGAGTTTGGATTCTGATGAGGAACTTGGGACACCTGACCTTAGGGCGTTGGAGGTTTGGACGCCCAAAGGAACCTAAATAAATTGGGGGTTGTTGGCCATTATTCTTTGTGTGTGGCAAGGTGTTGCTGGGCGCCATTGGGTTTCCTGTACGTGATTCTGAAGACTAGCTTGGGACTTTGCAACCGATCTGCTGTTCGCCTTTGTTGTCTTGGCTTTTTGTGCCATCCCGTGACGTGGACCTTATTGTGACGACTTCACCCCTTGGACTGGAATTCAACTTGGCGTATCTCTTCGCTCCCAAACTCGGCTTGGTATCGTTCTCATCTCTGTGGTTGTCTACTGTTGCTGACTGCTGGCTTTGTCCTCGACTCTGGCGCTGCTTCCTTATCCCGACTTCGGACCGGCTTGACTTCGTCACGACGCTACGCTCCTTTAACTCCCGGCTTGGCTTTCCACTCTGCAGCGGCTTGCCGCTATCTCTTCAGCGTTTTCCTGCTTTGCTCGCTTGTGCCGCTTTCAGCGAAGAGCTTTTGCCCGGTTTGGGTTTTTGCTTTAGGTTTGGGATCTTTACTGTAGTTCTGGGTTTTGGGGAAGTTTTGGGTCCTTGGGACTATTTACCTTTGTGTGTTTTGTCATTTTGAGCCTGTTTTGTGATTTTGAGCCGAGTTCAAGCATTTTAGTTTTAATCCGGATTTTATCTCTGGATAATCCGGATTATACGCCAGTTTGCACTTTTGGCGGTTTCTCAGTTTTGACTGCTTAATAACACTGAAAATTAAGTGTTTAAACCTTCTGGACAATTTTCTGAACCGCTTTTGAGTTGTTAATTAAATAAACTATATTTTGCTCTCAGTTGGCGTCTGACCTTTGACAGGAACTGAATCCAGGTGATGAGATTTTGTTTGTGACTATCTCATATTTGGGATAAGGGGTAAAGTTGCCTAAAATAACATTGCAATTTCTATTCTGTGTTCTGTTGGTTCCAGTCCAGCTTTTTCATGGCTATATTTATTGCAGTAACTAGAAGCACAAATATGCCTTATTTGTGGGGGGAGACGAGAGACAATCTTTAATTAAAACCATTATTTAAAAGGAAATTCCCAAATAGAGTTCCAAAAGAGGCCATACAACTGGGTTTACTTTAACATTTTATTCTGTGTAAAAAAGGCAAATTTAGTGAATTATTTTCATCTTGTACACAAAGTTATATCTTTAATGTTTTTCCCACATCCATGCTTGAAAATCTGCAGTCTGGTAAAAATGAAAGTAACATTAATTTTTTTCAAAAGCATTTTTCACTGAGTTATTTACATTTCATTAGAGGCTTTAAAATGCTCCCATTTGACCACACATTACCAGGAAAATAAAAGATTAAATTTATACAGATATTGATCTATATATCAAATACATACAGAAATGATGTAAAAACCCTAATCATTTTTTAAAAAAAACTTCTGCCCTGAAAGAGTTTTCCCAAGCAGAAGTTGATACTTTTTTTCTCTTTTTTTATAAATGGCAGAGGCCTTACTTAAATATGAAAATTAAAAAGAACAAATCAATTTAATCACAGTTTTAATCCCTTTCCAATAAAGGATTGTTTCCAAATATATTAGCACCAATAATACAAATATTGATGGGAAAAGGTGTTCACATCACATAAAAATGACAACAATAAAAACAAACAAACACTGAAACCCGTGTTAGTATCAATAGAACAAGAACTTGATAACTGCTCTTGCTTTCCTCAGATTCAGCAAGAAAATGCAAAACATGAATAACTGTCAGCTGTAAAAATTTTAGCTGTAGAAGGAAGGAGCACTTACATTGTAACTAACCTTGTCTGTGGTGCCTTTAAAAAAAATCACACCTTGTGCCTAATACTGAGCTTATTAGCTGGCCCTTAGCATCAGTACTGGCTTCAACCACCTGGCCAACTCCCTATCTTAACATCCTCCTGACCTGTGTAATTTGTTCACAGTAAAATAAAAAGAGACAGTTCTTAAAATTAAATGCATGCATACAAAAGCAACTGAACCAGTACTAAGAAAGCCCACCATCATCCAATCATCTGCTGTGTTAAAGAGGCCACAAAAAAGCATTGCTTAGTCTCAACACTGAACAAAAAGAACTGAGGCAACTAAATTAGAACAAGGGCTCATTTGAGAAAGCTTCATGGCATTTACATTAAAAGCCGCTTTATGAACAGAAGTGAGTTTCCATACTTCGAATTTCTGTCATACACACACCCTTATATCAGGATGTATTATCCTGCCCCAAAGCAGAAATGGAACAAAGCTATAAAGATTGGCAGTGCTGCAAATTTGACATAAATATGCAAACCTATCTTCAAAAACCTGAGGACTAACAATGTAACAAAAATTAAGATGATCATGCAGCAGCATGATTCCAAGTCTATTAGGTCTGGCAGGATATTTTGAGACTGGTTGAGGTTCATGTTCTGGATGAATGTGGCACAGATTAAGTGTGGCTATATATTTTCCAGGAGCTGCCATGTTCAACAGAGGTAGAAGGAGCGCTGCCACATTTGATCTTGACAAAGGCCCATGCCTTTTGACAGTCACATAGCTGGCAAAAATTTAGTTGATAAAGTTTTCTTGGCATAAAATGTGCAGTGAAGAGAAAAGCTGAACCTTATTCATTTCTGCCCATCAGGCAAATGTTGAAGATGCAACATTGTGTCAGGAAAAAGGGGGGCAACAACTTAAATGGTGTGCTGTAATGGTTCTAGCTCAAATTTGAATTTTATGATGAATAAAGTGCTATACTTAAGTCCAAGCTTTCATGCTGGCCTATTTTTCATGAAAGGGGACACTAGTAAAGCTCTTTCTCTTTTTCACATTGCAAAGAATTAGGTATGCAGATGGTCCCTACTGAAATCAGAAGAAATACTTGTGCAATTGCTAATCGAGTCCTTTGAAGATAAACTCTCAGTAACAAACAGAAGTAGCATGCGCCAGCTCTTGAGCACTACAGTCCTCACGCTGCCAATTCTGCATGGAGTTTATCATCTTTATTATGTGTAGACAAGGCTAACAGAATCTCACCTTAAGAAGGGAAGGATAATGAACTGCATGTTTTAATCCTAACTCTTTCTAAAATCACAGTTCGCCTTTTGGGTCATTCTACCCCTAAACATGGTGGGATTATGTAAGGGTCATCCTTGTTTTGGGAAGCACTGCCTTACAAGAAATACTGTTCTCAAGTAGAAATGTTACAGAAGAAAGAAGATAGGCAGTCCATTGGAAGAGATCTTAAGGCAGTGGTTCTCAACCTGTAGGTCACCAGGTGTTTTGGCCTACAACTCCTAGAAATCCCAGCCAGTTTACCAGCTGTTAGGATTTCTGGGAGTTGAAAGCCAAAACCTCTGGGGACCCACTGGTTGAGAACCACTGTCTTAAGATAAAATTGACTAGATTTTTTGAAAACATTGGTTGTAATTAGTGTACTGAATGTGCGCCTTCTGCACTCCTCCTTCAAGAGCAGTGCTCTTTGTGACATTATGAGCTGCTTTTCAAACTGAAAAGCTTTTTTAAAAAATAGTTGCAGTGCGGCATTTGTAGAAGGTAAAGGGCATTCTACCCAAGAGAAAAGGCTAGCCTAGCCAAGACCAGATCTCTCCTGATTCCTCTGAATCACAAACACAATCTTTTAAGAAACAAATGTAATAGTCACCTAAATTCACAAGTATTTGACACCTGATACTCAGTTTTAAAAATATGTATATATGAAGCAGTTGTCAAAAATGGCCCAGCTATATGAAAAAATGGCTAGAAACAGTCCATACATTCCTATACTATACAGAAAAAATGTACTTCCAGTAGTTACTACAAAATTTTACACCATTATCCCCTCTTGCATAGAATGTGGTAAACCTTTGCATATCACCAATGGTATATACCCAACAATAGAGCAAGATAATCAAGAAAAGAATCAAAATTGCTGGTTTTCAAACTTTCTATGCGCTTTTTAAAACCTTTATATGCCAAAAATTGTTTCTGGGGCTTTGTAAGTTGCTAGTCAGAATGCCTTAGTTTTAAAGAGTGTAGAGATTAATCTACAGGATTAATTTTTTCTAACTTTTACCTTAAAGAGTCAAGAATTTGAATGACACTGCTCTAAGGAGAACTTACTACGACCCAGAAGCAGTTACAGAACATAAGAAGTTAATTCCTGAGAGTTTAGTTAATGAACCTTACTGGTAAAAGCAAAACTCTTTTGACACACATCATCCTGTCACAATACTGCAGAGTGGAAATGTCAGCATGTTAAATTCTGTGAATGAAGCCCTCGGTTAACAGCCATAGAGAGTTAACTCTCTTGGAAAAATCCCAGGTCATTTAGTATCATTATCTCAGAAGTCACTACAAACTCTTGAAAATGTTTCGCATGGTAACAACACCAACAGCCAAATCACAGAAAATATAACGCTGAAAGCAGGGCCCAAGCCATCTGCAGGCAAGTTAGCTCAATTCATAACAAGATGAGAGGATCTCCAATGGGGTGAGAGAAGAATGCTGTGTCCCAAGCAGACGTCTGTCTTTCTCCTCTGTCGTTACCTCTTCAGTAGCAATATCTTCCACCAGGCAGAAAGTCAAATCTGCTAACATTTTAGTTTTCAAAAGGGCCATTTGAGTCTGTCTCCCTTTTCTTGAACAAGACAAAAAGTCCCAAAATCATGTCATTGGATAACTGCTTTAGTTGAATCTTTGCTGATCATTTGCATGGGTATCTCAAGAACATAGAAGTATGAACAAGTGTTTCCAGTCCATGAGCTGATGACTTTGAGAAGGATGGGAACAAAGCATAATTATCCAGAAACTGAAGCAGACTCCCATCAATTATGTTGCCACTTCCAGGAGATATTCTTCTCTATCCCTCAACTTATTTTGATATGTATTCACCACTCTAAAATTTGAGTCTTGTGATGTAATTCTGGAAAAGACAGGGTGCGATTAGTGTAGCTTTAAAATCCAGACTCTTCCAGCTTGTACCAGAAGGTTCACTTATTTGCAAGCAGTTCTTTTGTGTTTTCCACCATACTACCTCACCTTCTTCAAATGGTTTCCTGCAATCTTGCTATAATTAAGCTTTTAATTTTTTTTACCAAAAATTAGAATCTCATTTTTAAACAATGCACAATAAATCTGAACTTGAAAATATTACAAAAATTCTTTGAAAAGCTTCAAATACAACACAAAAGTGTTAACTTTAATAAATTGAAAAATCTTCTTTCCCCCATTAAAATAGTTTCCTCATCCTCCAAAAATCCATAATTGAAATCTTTTCTGCAGTTAGCAAAGTGCCCTTAAGTAGAAGCCATTGAACTGTTATCATCAGAATGGGAAGTTCGGTCAGACTCCTCCTTGTACCATCCTGCCCTGATTTGCACCTAGGGCTCTTGCTTGATGTAGTGGCTGGCTGACCCATTGCTTTCCTGATCAGATGCTCCTTGAAGGAAAGTGTACTCTTCTCCATCTAGCAACTCCTCCTTCAGCTGCAGTGAAGATACTAGACATGAAAAAGGAGGTTAAAAAAACCAACACCAGTGAATGTTTGAAGGTACATTTTATCTCACTTCAGGCACTGAAACTTTCAGCAATGCTCCAAAATTGGTTGTTACTTCTGTGAGTAAAAATATATGGACATTCCACATTTTAATAATGAGAAGCAAATATTTAGATTGTGTGCCTATAATGAAATGCACTAAACTAATGGAGTGAACTGGAAAATGAGACCATGAAAAGAAAAAGAAAAGGTAGCATGGAGATTTTATTTAAAAAAATTACCATGATTAATATTTTATAACTTTGTAAAAAAACTGATTTTACATAGGAGCATGATCCTATACATGTCTACACAAAAGTCATTTTTTATTTAAATTGGGTTAATGATCAAGTAAGGTGCATAAACTTGCCACTCCAATGTATTTTTTTCTTGTGTCCCTTCAAGTCATTTCTAACTTAAGGTGACTTAAGGTAGCACAGGGTTGTTTTCCAGAGATGTTTGTTTAGATCTTGTTTGCCATAGCCTCTCTGTTCCTGAGAGTGTGTGATTTACCCAAGGTCACTGAGTGAAATATACAGAAATACCTCAGTCAGCAAAGTAGAGATGTGCTTGGATAACACTTTCAACAGAAAGTTTAGTACAAGACACAGATACTACACAGAAAGAGTAGGTTCAGCAGTTCAATGTGTTTCATCACACTTTTTATTCAAAGCTAAAAACATTCACATGTGAAAAGAAACACCTAAGTAAACCTGAAGGTTTCTCCCTAAAATTCACCCAGTGATTTTCTTTTCTTTCACCACCCCCTACTTTCCTTACAATTTCCATTCTGGTAGCCAAATTTACAGATGTTTCTTTAACATGCTAGGGGGGAGGGGTGTCTCCTTCACATACTTTCATGATTCTGGAGGCCAGGGACTGTTGTAAGCAGGCACACACTGACAGTAAGACTGTCTAGATTAGAATCCCGTTCTTTCCTGGCTCTAGATTTTATTGCACACATGCTTCCACAATCTGAAATGCAAGTCTGTCACTCAGTCCCCCTTCACCATCCTCAGTCCCCTGTCAATCCTACTAAAAATTCTTCCAACTAGTGAAAAGAAAAGGAAGAAAATTGGGGCTGGGTAACCATTAAAAATGTGAAAAGGAGCTTCTTTTTCAGTAACTTTGTTAACTGAGGTATGCTGATATTTTCTCTCTGGGGTGCAATAAAAGACTTTCCGTTCTCTCATAAGGTAAAGTTAAAGGTTTTTCCCTGACAGTAAGTGTAGTCGTGTCCAACTTTGGGAGTTGGTGCTCATCTCCATTTCTCAGCTGAAGAGCCGGCGTTGTCCATAGACACCTCCAAGGTCATGTGGCTGGCATGACTGCATGGAACATCGTTACCTTCCCGCTGGAGGTAACCAATTGATCTACTCACATGTGCATGTTTTAGAACTGCTTGGTTGGCAGAAGCTGGGTTAACAGCAGGAGCTCACTCCACTCCCCGGATTCGAACCACCGACCTTTCAGTCAGCAAGTTCAGCAGCTCAGCGGTTTAATCCGATGCACCACTGGGGGCTCCGTTCTCTCATAAGCCTATTTTATCTCCCATTCTGTCACCAATTTCAACATAATATAACATCTTCCACAGGGCTACATAAAAATCTACTAGCTATAAATGAAGTTCCCCCTCATGTAGGCACAAAGTATATCATTCCAAGATAGGACAAATGAAGTCTTATGGTTTGTTAGCACAGGAACACCTCTTCTACCCTGAACATAATGGCCCAGATCCACAGTCTGCACGTGGAATATATATATCACTAAACTGGTGCACCCATAGGCACAATTAAACATAAGTGTAGTTCTAGTCCCATCCCCCCCTCTCCCTTTTACACTGAAGAGGATCTAGTACAGGAAAAGGATGGTTATAGAGAACACTGGTTCTACCCGAATCACCCTTGACAGATTAGAGTACAGTAGAGTCTCACTTATCCAAGCTTCTGGATTATCTAAGCCATTTTGTAGTCAATGTTTTCAATATATCATGATATTTTGGTGCTATATTCATAAATACAGTAATTACAACATAAATTTGCAAATCATAACCTAATTTGATGTTTAATAGGCTTTTCCTTAATCCCTCCTTATTATCCAAGATATTTGCTTCTCCAAGCTTCTGCCGGCCCGTTTAGCTTGGATAAGTGAGACTCTACTGTATATGTATTTCATATTGAGATAAAAAGTTTGAATGTTGGGTAGGGTGGCACCATTCCATTATTGATACAGACCTAAACCTAGGGCTTTCTTCATAAGGGATAAGAATAATCTGGCCCCTCAAATGTTTCTGAACTTCAGTCCTAGCAACTGCGCTGGTGGTGTTGGACTGTACAGCATGTGGAGGGTTGCATGACTCGCACCTCTGCAGTACTCCTCGGGATAGCAAAGGAGGTAGCACTGGGAATAAATACTGGAGAAATTGTCTCTTTCTCCTATTACCAACAGAATTCCACTGAGCTTTCCCTAATATGCTACATTGCTAAGAGCAGAAGTAATATCAAATAGAGATACTTAAAAAAAACCCCTTTCACCGCATATTTTCCAAAAAGCAATTCACATTTTTCTTTGCTGTACATTGATTTTAGATTAGCTGAGAGAACCCCCATACTTAGGCCAAGTAATAATCCATTCAAGGACAAAGTCAATGTGTTTTCTATCATTGCCTTACAGCAGCTGTTTTCAAAGTGTGCTCTGCAAAGGCCCTGGGGCTCTACAGTTCCCACCCCTCCAGGCTTTCTCTCCTCTTTCCTGCTTCTTCCCCTCCCCTGCCTCCAAAAGCTCTTTTCTTTGCCCCCAAAAGCCTTTCCGTCACCCTCATCACCGCCCAGAACCTTTCCATGTCATCTTGCTTGCTTCTAAAACCCAATTTTCCTCCCACCGCTCAGGTGGTGCTTTGATTGTGCTTTTCCTGCATGGCAGAAGGGAGCTGAATTGAATGGCCCCCTGGAGTTTCTGCTGCTGTTGTTATATTGCTATTATTACTACTACCACTACTACAAAGGCTGGGTGACCATCTGTTGGGGGTGCTTTGCTTGTTCTTTTCCTGCATGGCAGAAGGGGATTTGACTGGATGGCTCCTGGGGCTGCCGCTATTGTTATAATATATATAATATATAAACATTTCTTGGAGCTCCACAATAAACTTTTGCTTCAAAAAGGACTCTGCGGCCTAAAAAAATTGAGAACTCCTGCTTTACAGAGATGGAACCCCTTTTCTGTGTTAAAATGCTCATCTTTACTTTTTCTAGAGGCATGGCAAAATGTTTATTTCTGCCCTAACGGTTGAACTTAATGGAGAATGATGTTTCTGCATTATTTCATGACACCAAGAGAAACCATTCAGTAAATAAAAACGTAATCAGTATGTATACAAACATTACCTTGTGCTTTCAGAAAGGTACATAAAAACTCTTAAGAGTCACTGAAATTTGGCATCAGTAAATTTACATTCCAAAATGCCTATTCTGAGAACGGTGGTTCATATTTCTAAACACTGGACCAAAACATTCATCCTATTTGGCAGAGTGTGAGCTTCTCCCCTATCCCTATAGGAATGTAGGGATGGACGCCAGGGCCGTAGCCAGAAAAAAAATTCGGGGGGGGGGGGTTTGAAAATTTCAGGGGGGGGGGTTAACCCCTAGCACGCACCCCTCCCCGCTACAAACCTGTCAATATCTGTTTGAGATAGTGCCTGGAGGGGCTCTTAATGTTTTGTGTCTCATAGACTTAGCATGGGGATTTGGTTAACCAGTTAAAATTCATGAGTAAACCAGGTTTTTTTTATAACCTGAAAATTTTCAGGGGGGGTTTGAACCCCTAAAACCGCCCCCTCGCTACAGGCCTGATGGACGCTTCCCCCCCCCCCCCCGCCTTCACTTCCATCATAGGCATACAAAAGCAGAGGAGGGCTCCCAAGCACACCTCCATTCCCCTGATCAACTGTGTAGGTAGACCTGGCCATTTGCCTTCAAGAAAGTGTGTGTGTGTGGGGGGGGGGGGGGGGGGGAGGGGGGCGCTAAAGTTAAGGTTGCACCTTCTTCCCCAGTGTACTCAAGTGTTGTCAGAATATGCCCACATATTCCCTTTCAGGCCATCAGTGACTAGGAAGAGACACTGCTGCTGCTCCTAAGCTTCTACTGTATAACCAATGTCGGAGCTGTAAGGTGGTATCCAATACCTCCTTCCACAATGTCCTCAATCTACATAAACCATTACAGCTAGAGATTAGGCCAACATACAAAACCTAAAAGAATATAGCCACTAATGGTTACAGAAGCAAACTATCAAAATATGGCCTGTAATGGAAAATGTGTTATATCTGGTATAGCTAACACAAACCTAGTTCAGTCAGTTTTTTAAAAATTAATTGCTCTGCTCTTTAAAAATGTGATATAACGCATGGCCATTGGCAGCTGCTTGAAAAGAAAATGTTGATATTAAGGGAGCAGAGCAGCAAAACGTAATATTGATGAAGTTTAATAAGAAGCACAAATAGTTACAAAGGAGTCTGTTTTAATACAGTCTCAAATGACTGGTGATGAATAAAAATATCCTACAGTATGGTTGGGAAGAAGGGGACATAGGAATGGTTTATACTGTAATTGTTGTATCCTTCTATGCTTGTATTACTTTGGATGACAAGATGGCAAGTTCAGCTGATCTTCGCTTTGTTCCAGTATTGCAGCTTCCATTATTAATGTCTGTGTCAACGTCTTTTAAAAACACAGAAGAGTCTGCTTTAACATCTCAAAAGTACTTTCAGTTGCTACTTGGAACCTTACTAAAACATACAGGCCACTTGACTTCGGTCTTAGCATGGTTCTATATCATCTTCCTTGCGATACACATTGTTCTGCTAAATAAAATTTTAGAAAAAGTTTAAGCATTAAAAAGTGACATGCTACATTATACGCATTCTACAAAACACAAACCTAATGCTTACTCAGTGTTATTTTAAACTCTAAAACACATATATCTACTGCATTTGTCAAAAACAGTACTGAAATACAGCATCCTACTAACTGAATAGATATATATGTCTATTCTACAATAGGTTTTACAGTCACAAATCACCTATGTGGTGAGAAAAATCAAATAGAGGTTAATCAAGCTGAACAGCCCAGGCTTTTCTTTAGAAAAGACCCAGCAGGAAACAACAATGCAAGCCTCATATTCTAACTGCCCCAAATTTTACTCCAAATCTGAGGTTGGTGGCAACTGGATATCAGGGCTACAATGGCTGCCGATAAACTGCCGGGCCCAATTCAAGGTGCAGGTTTTGACCTATAAAGCCCTATATGACTCGGGCCCTACCTATCTCTGTGATCACATCTCCTCCTATGAGCCAGTGCAGACTTTGAGATCATCCGGGGAGGCTCTTCTCGTGCTCCCACCACCGTCTCAAGTGCGGCTGGTGGGGACAAGGGAACGCGCCTTCTTGGCAGTGCCCCCCTGGCTCTGGAATGCATTGCCAAAAGAGATCAGGCAATCCCCTACATTATCTAATTTTTGTAAGAAACTGAAGACCTGGTGGTGTCGGCAGGTTTTTGAGTAATTACATTGGAATACCGCCGATTTCTGGGCCTGAATATATTGCACAAGATTTCTCTAGCCTAAAATGATACATTTTAATATATTGGGTTTATGGTTCCCGTCCCCTTGATCAGGTCATGTAAGTGTTATTTATTGCTATAATTGTATTATTTTACTTTGCTTAATAATGTGTTATTATGTTGCTATGTAATGTTTGTGTTGTTTTTATTACTGGAAACCGCCCTGAGTCCCATCCGGAAGATAGGGCGGTATATAAATAAAGTTTTTTAAAATAATAATAATAATAATAATAATAATAATAATAATAATAATAATAATTAAAATTATCATATGGTAAACATGCCACATAATAACGAACTCACCAACTGCACACTGCAATCGAAAGTATTTGGGCATGACAACTGAGTTGTGGGCCAGGACTTCAATCTTTGTAGCACTATATGCCTTTTTGATAATTAATATCCCACTTTGCTGATGTACAGAAGAATTCCTGAAGGCAGATTTTCCAAAGAAAAATGTATCCTGCTATCTGTCTTAATCAGAGCCATTTTAACTACTACTATAACTTGGTATAGTACAAAGTAAAGGTCCAATCTGTCAAATCTCAAATTTGCCAAATTATTTCAAAACTATTAAAGTTACATACAGCTCAGGAAACAAGATATGTGCTTTAAAACTTCCATGCAGTGGCAGATGTGACTGCTTGGAATTATCATCCATGAGAATTAAGTCCCTTTGCTCATGGTAACAATATTATTCTCATTTAAACCTTATTCCAAAGAAACTGTCAATACATTTCAGTTAAGCTTATTTTACTAAGAGGATCCCCCCTCCACTTCTGTCATTAGGCTTATTACATTCACATTCAGAGCAAAAACAACAGTGCAACTTGTGCACAGGTTTTCTGAGTACACAGAATCTGGTCACCCCTTAGGATGGTTTAGGAGCTAGGCTGTAATTCAGGCACCAAGTAATTTCAAAATAATGCCAAACCATGGTATTTATGTTGGCTCTGCATCTTTGACATCTGTATATTGAGAGTTAACATGTGTGTTCTGAAGACATGGTAAGGCAGCCTAGATCAGTCCCCTGGTAGGATACTACGTAGTTGGGAAGCTATGTGCCAGGTTGAGCATCTAAGAAAAAGGACTGAATATTATTAATACAAATGTGATAAACAAATGGATCTGGTAAGCACAGTGGTGTGAAACAACCAAGACTATCTGATAGAAATCAAGAGTGCAAACTTTGATTTCCTTCTGGTAGTATGTGTCAGTCTTAATATTAGGGAAATGTTTTTTGTTGTCTGTAAAATATTTAGATTTTTAATCAAGTTAAAATTTGCAAAATTAAAGCTTTCCTGTGCCTTTCTAAAGGAGGACTTTCGTTACTCAAAGAAAGCATTGTGAGTATTAATCCTGAGGAATCTACTTGTCTTCTTATGTTGTTTCTGGAATACATATGGCATACATTAAAATATACAGTTAAAATACCAGGTGGCACTTGCAAACTGCATCTGTTTTAAGCTTGGCTACTAAATCTATTATCAACAACAAATATTGAAATTGGCTCTTAGATTTTGATCAAAATAGTGACACTAGTCTGCATAAATACTTTGAACCACTTTGAATTCCTCTAAGGGGTGGTTGACAGGAGTTAAAGACCATTCATTTCATCTGTGTAAAATAAGTATGTACTTTCTGGCCTTTTAACATGATTCAGTGCCATAAACATAGTTCTTCAGAATGACCAGAGAAAAGTTTATTCCAAAATAAAAAGAAGACATCTGGCTTCTAAATATACAGTATAATATAAAGAATTCTATTTAAACCTGGTACCTTTCTGGTCTCTGGTACATTGAAACATTTTCAGAAAAGAAAAAGGAAGTAGGTGCATTACGTTCAAGTTCTCACAAATCCAGTGAGACAATACAGTAATTTCACCTATGACTAAAAATCCAGGGAAAGGTGTGGCCACTATACTCCCACAGTAAAGCACCCTCATTAAAAAAAATAAACACTGAGAATTAGGTTGGAGTAGAGATGTCATATGTTTTCAAAGAAACCATTATCTCTAGAAAAGTTGCCTTGAAGGCTCCACATCTTCAGTGCTGAAATGAAAAACGTTTTACCATTCTTAACATTTGAAATACAAACAAAAATTAACAATTCCAGGAAAAATGTAAGATTTTACAGTAGCAAAGTGAATAATCACTGAATAATGCACTGTAGAGATGTTGGATGGCAGAAAGATGGGGATGTGCAATGAGCTGGATTTAGCATCCTGACTACATTGAACAGTGTTGTAGGCCTTCGGTATGGTTTCTGGGAAAAATAGCTGATCTCACTTTATGATGTGGAACTGCAGGCAGGGATTGAATGCTCTCTCTTACCAGCAACTATAGTATGCATATGCTCCAATAGTTGTAAGTACCCAAGAAAGAATAGTTGGGGTGGGAATAATAAACAGATTCTTCCTTGGTATTGGTTTCCATGATGTTTCCTGCCTTTGTCAGCCTGTTCACCTGGCAGAAGTAGCTTTGAAGAACTCACACTTTTTATTGGCTACCGACCACCACTAGCCATTTGTTGTGTGGTCTTTTTAGCTGTGTATCTGGATAGCTATTTAGGGTCTGATACATGTCATGCAGCCAGTGCAGTGACTTTCCTCTGCTGGGTAATACTGATGTTATCACTGATATGTTCCGCAGCCCTAACAAGGTATAATCATGTCTACAGATGCCAAAAGACCTCTTAAGAACAGAACAGAACCTGAACTACGTTATATCCAGAAAAAACTAATATTCTAGACATAATTTTGCAACAGTTGGAATTCACAAGGAAGGGAAATCTAGGAATATTTTCTACGTTTCGAGTCTCATCAGTTTACACATTTTTCAGAGGGCAATGGCCATTGTCCAAGGACAGTGAAAACATCTTAGAAAGGAAAAAAAGTTGCTAGTCTCTTTATCTGGTAATATTCTTTCTACAGAAAGCAATCCACTAAATAGTTATGAGTGGGGAAGTTTTTCATACACTAATAGGGTTCTATCTGTGTCTTTCAACGTATGTGTTTTAATGGTATTTTTAAATTTATTCTTTTAATAGATGCACATACTAAACATTTGAAAAATCTGTTAAATATGAAATGGTTATAATGTGAATTTGTTGGTCCGTGTTCAATTGTCTAATAGTCTTTGTTGCTTGTGTAAATGTAAATAGAGTTTTATGTTTTGGTTTATGTTATTTTGTATTTTTATATGGCATTGAATGTTTGCCTCTCTAAATGTTGTAAGCCGCCCTGAGTCCCCTGGGGAGATAGGGTGGGATAGAAATAAAGTCTTGTTCATTCATTCTAATATAAACAAAACAAAATGCAGGGATTTCTGCTGATAGTTGTATTAATTTAAAGAGGCATTGTTGTTGATGCCTTCATGTTGTTTTAACCAATGGTTACCCTAAGGCTGAGAGAACGTGGCATACCTAAGGTCAACCAAGGGTTTCCATGGCTGAAGAGGGAGCCAAAGTCTGGTACTCAAACTATTACACCATGCTGGCTCTTAATTTAATTTCATTCAATTAAATGGGAATAAGTACATGTACAAATGTAAATACTTTTATAGTACAGTGTAACTTCCAATTATTTAATCTGGCAGGAGATATTTATATTGAACTTTTACAGGTTATATCAATATTAAAATATATATAATTAAATTGCTTTTACAGCTTTGATATTTTTCTCCTGTTCAGTTTGTGAGTATGGCTATAAGAGATAAACACAAATTTAAATTACAAGTTATTGTGTGGAATAGATTTCTTATCCATTTTCAGATTTTAACATTTTATTAAAAATGTGGATGAATATACACTAAGCTTCAATATTTTAAAAATTCTTTAACAAGCACTTTGCTGCTAGTAAGGAGGACTACAATAATTAATCTATTTGGATATAATTACAAAAAAGCTAATAGTAAATTAAAATTAATGAAAATCTTTTCACGTTTCTTTTGTTTTCAAAGGACTTTGCTACGTTCTGAAGCAGCAAAAAATAGGGTCTGAACACTTATGATTAATTCAATGAGATGGGCTCATGGGCTGATGTGAGGTTCAGAGGAAATGAATGTTCTATCTTTTTAAAAAAATGAAAAGTGAGGGCGGCAGTGAATTGGCATGTTTCATGCCTCACCATGCTTGTTCCTCTTTCAGTTTTGCCCTCCATCATATTATTTTTTTCCCATGACCAATTACCTGTTTTGAGGCTGGGACTGAACTCTCTGCTAGTCCTGGGAGGCTGGCAGGCCTCCGGGGCTGGCTGTGCTGGAAGGGTTCGATACTGAGGAGGAGTCAACTCTTCATCACCAGAGAAGCTCCTCCGTACCGCACCTGTCATGGGGACGCTGGACAAACTGACAGGCTTCTTCCCAACTGGTATCTTCCTCTCTAAATATCAAGTCAAACTGAAGTGAAACACTTAGATCAAAGTGCATTAAGGAACTCAAAACTCACTGAAAAAGGCTTCTGCTTCGTGCTCCTCTGACTCATGGACAATTTTGTGCGCGCCCAGAACTTCACTAATGTCACTGATGACTCTATCACAGGACTCTGTGAAACATCCTTCTACTACAACATGTTTTGAGTAAACACCTTAATTTACAACTCCTCATACAAATTATTAATTCATTTCTAGATATGATTAGCTATCACAATTAAGATGATTTACTAAACAGAAACTTTTGCGTGCCTACCCTCCAATCTAACTCAGAAGGCAGAACTGATAGTCATTGATTTGGGAAGCCAACATTTTCTAGACCAAAAAGAGTATGCAGCTTTAACATAGGATAATAGTAATAAAAAAGAGAAACCTTATGTGCATGCCTTCACTGACATGTTATCTGTAGAAAATGGCTTGGGGAATAGTAGTGATCAATAATGCCATCCATAACTCAATAAGTCAGGAGGTAGGGAAACATCCAGAGATTGATGGAGAACTGAATTGAGAAATACACTTAATTGTGGAGTATATTTCTTGCTTGTACATAAAGGTCTCACACAAACAGAAACTTCTGTTCAGATCAATTACTTTCTACACAAGAAAAGTATCAACTGCAAGTACTATGGGTACTCCCGCATTCAACAAAGTATGATGAGAAATGTCGGACGAGAGCTTTAGTCTGAGCAGGACAGACTCAACCTGCAAAATGTCTTCTCATAATTTATGTGATAGGTCAGTTCTGTCTTCTGAGCAGTTGAACAGGATATGGCAAAAAACAAAATATCTGCCTTCCAGCTCATAAAAGCTGGAATTTGCTAAAAGTGATGGCTCTTGCCTAATAATAGCATTTCAACACAGAATGTTCTCACTGTCTACTTGATGGATTTATTTTTAAAAAATCTTGTTAATTCTTGTGAATACATCATTGTCATCTTCGACAGCTAGTCATTTTTAGTTTTGGGTCAGATTCACATATGATATTATTCACATTATACAATGCTCTGCACTTGATACAACTGTTCCAAACACAGCATCAGAACATTTCAGTGTATGCTGAAAATGCGAACTCAACAAAAGTACGTACACATCAAGTACGATTTATGCTGTAATTTCTTGATATAGTACACTCAAGCACCAAACTTTTTAGAAATCTTGAACAGATCACTCTTCATCTAAGTAGGTTTATTACAGATATAAATCAATCAACCTTCTGTCAAAGCAACATTAGAGAGCTTGGTTATTAGAATTATCCATTGTTTCTGATGAACTAGGGTGCAAGAGAATATAATCAGACATAATCCAGTTTGTGTATTATGAAGATATGAGCAGTGAGAAAGGTAGGTTGCTTACCTATAACTGATATTCCTCAAGTACCCATCTATGGATGTACACATACAGCTCGACAAAGCATCCTTTGAAATCTTTTAGGTATCTGAGATTTGGTAGTCACCCTGGTCTCTTACTTTTGAGCATTCCTAATGCACCACCTCCTCATTTTACTACCAGTTGATACAGTTGTAGCAAAGAGCATACAACAAAAGGGTCGCTCAGGAAGAACAGACAAGTTGAGTGAATACACAAATTACTCCTCAAACCACCTCATTTACAGGGAAGTAACCTGCCCTTTTTTTAGTCTCTGTGCTTCACACATACAAGTGATGAGTGTTCTCGGTTGGTGTCTAAGTCTTTGGTACAAATTGATCTCCTAGCATAAAAAGCAGAAGTGCTTGGTTTCCAAATAGTTTTTTTCCCCATTGGTAGGATGCCACAAGCTTTCCTAATTCCAAAATCCAAGCATTTCTTGCCAAAGAAATAGCCATTAATGTGCATGGGAATTAATTTTACAGGTTATGCCCATATATACAAAACATCTTAGAAGCCTATGAAAAGCTACAAAAACTAGCATATGGCATCTTTTTACAAAGTTGAAATTAAAAACAATATTATGCCAGCAGCTGAAAAAGAACCAAGGCAGATGAACCTCATTTCTCTTCTAACCTCATTTGTGATGCCACTGGTTTTCAAATTATTCTGAAGTTGTGGAGTATAAAATGATAAAGGTGAGGTCAGCCATCCATAACTGGAACTGTATCTGATCACTCAGAGAATATAATATATTCCTTCAGATTACAAGTTACACATTGTCTGCACTCTTATTGTAGGCAATACCCTTGTTACAGGAGTTCCTGGCAAACTTTGTCCCTTTGGTTATCCAGTATTTAATTTCTAGAATGAAGCATACTAGGTATTGATTCACATGGAAGTCTTACTATGTAAGACATTAGCAACAATTATTGGAAGTATGTGAATTTCAAGTTGGGTTATCTAAGGCACTTTTTGCATACCACTTCTTAGTAGCTCATATTCTGTAATGTCTACTAAGTACAGTAGTAGTAAATGCTGATGCAGCATAAGGGAAAAATCATGATCTTTCTTTCTCAGTAAAAAGTACACTATATTCCAGTTAAAGGCAATGATTCCATATTGGGTTTGGTGTACATGCTCAGATAGAGCCTTTTTCTCTATGTCTCCCTGCTCCCATACAAGACAGGTGGCTGTGCATTCTCAATTATCATTGAGTGACTAAGAGAGGGTGCACATGAATGGGAACAATCCACCTACAGTTCTGCAGATAAACATGATCAAAATCTCAATTGCCCTTTCCTTGTCACTAAATGCCTGCCCTAGCCGTCCAGGGACACCAAATATTGTGATGCTGCTTTGTGCAGTGAGGGGGGGGGGGGGTGCAGAGGCACTGCACAAGCAGATACAGAATAGTTTCTTCCACAAAGAACATAAAAGCACACACATTCCAAAAATCCCAGGTTATGTGCACATATATCACGTGCAATATTTTATTTATCCCAATATAATCTACACTGTCTTTTTGTTTTAATATACACAAACTAGAGATTTTCTACTCCAAGTTTCTAGGTAACCTTCAATGTGTCTAATGACAATGCTAATAAAAACTGGTGTATTCATGTGGCTATTACTGCCAGTAGCTTTGCATGTGGCTTTCAGTTTTAAAAAACCTATTCTCAAAAGTTAAGAAATGTTTAATAAATTCAGAGTCAACTTGGCTTGGACCACAATTCTATACAGATTTGTTAAGGATGAAGTTCCACTTAACATCGTGTCCTTTAGACTTCTCAGTTTGCTCATGACTAGACTAACAACCAAAACAAGCTTATGTTGGTAGAAAAAGGAAGAAAAAGGAGGCGATAGGGCCACTGCAAGGAGTAGATGGGGTGATGGTGACAGGGGATAGGGAAAAGGCAGAACTGCTTAATGCCTTCTTTGCCTCGGTCTTCTCACAAAAAGAAAGCCATCTTCAACCTCAGCAACATGGAATGGACGAAGGATTGGGGGAAATCCAACCCCAAATAGGGAAACAAGTTGTCCAGGAACACCTGGCCACTCTAAACGAATTCAAGTCCCCAGGGCCAGATCAGCTACATCCAAGAGTATTGAAGGAACTAGCGGAAGTTATTTCAGAACCACTGGCAATCATCTTCGAGAGTTCTTGGAGAACAGGAGAAGTCCCAGCAGATTGGAGGAGGGCGAATGTGGTCCCTATCTTCAAGAAGGGAAAAAAGAACGACCCAAACAATTACCGTCCGGTCAGCCTCACATCAATACCAGGCAAGATTCTGGAAAAGATCATTAAGGAAGTGGTCTGCAAACACTTAGAAACAAATGCGGTCATTGCTAATAGTCAACACGGATTTACCAAAAACAAGTCATGCCAGACTAATCTGATCTCTTTTTTCGATAGAGTTACGAGTTGGGTCGATACAGGGAATGCCGTGGATGTAGCATATCTAGATTTCAGTAAGGCCTTCGACAAAGTCCCCCACGACCTTCTGGCAAACAAACTAGTAAAATGTGGGCTAGACAAAACTACGGTTAGGTGGATCTGTAATTGGCTAAGCGAACGAACCCAAAGGGTGCTCACCAATGCGTCGTCTTCATCATGGAAAGAAGTGACAAGTGGAGTGCCGCAGGGCTCCGTCCTGGGCCCGGTTCTCTTCAACATCTTTATTAACGACTTAGACGAAGGGTTAGAAGGCACGATCATCAAGTTTGCAGATGACACCAAACTCGGAGGGATAGCTAACACTCCAGAAGACAGGAGCAGAATTCAAAACGATCTTGACAGACTAGAGAGATGGGCCGAAACTAACAAAATGAAGTTCAACAGGGACAAATGCAAGATACTTCACTTCGGCAGAAAAAATGGAAATCAAAGATACAGAATGGGGGACGCCTGGCTTGACAGCAGTGTGTGCGAAAAGGATCTTGGAGTCCTCGTGGACAACAAGTTGAACATGAGCCTACAATGTGATGCGGCGGCTAAAAAGGCCAATGGGATTTTGGCCTGCATCAATAGGGGAATAACGTCTAGATCCAGGGAAGTCATGCTCCCCCTCTATTCTGCCTTGGTCAGACCACACCTGGAATACTGTGTCCAGTTTTGGGCACCGCAGATGAAGGGAGATGCTGACAAGCTGGAAAGCGTCCAGAGGAGGGCAACTAAAATGATTAAGGGTCTGGAGAACAAGCCCTATGAGGAGAGGCTTAAAGAGCTGGGCATGTTTAGCCTGCAGAAGAGAAGGCTGAGAGGAGACATGATAGCCATGTACAAATATGTGAGGGGAAGTCATAGGGAGGAGGGAGCAAGCTTATTTTCTGCTGCCCTGCAGACTAGGACACGGAACAATGGCTTCAAACTACAGGAAAGGAGATTCCACCTGAACATCAGGAAGAACTTCCTCACTGTGAGGGCTGTTCGGCAGTGGAACTCTCTCCCCCGGGCCGTGGTGGAGGCTCCTTCTTTGGAGGCTTTTAAGCAGAGGCTGGATGGCCATCTGTCGGGGGTGCTTTGAATGCGATTTCCTGCTTCTTAGCGGGGGGTTGGACTAGATGGCCCTTGAGGTCTCTTCCAACTCTACTATTCTATGATTCTATGATTCTATGATTCTAAGCAATTGGAAATCGCTTAGTGACTTCCTTCCTGACACAAGTCACTTTCAGTTCAAAGACCAAGGTCTTACACACTTTCAGTATCACTTAAATATATGTCACTGTGGTTTCATTAGATATTACAATTCTCAAAAGGCACTGCAGTTTTGTGTTCTCGTGGTGCACAACTGTTAATAAGTCCTCTACCTATCAAGCCAAAAGTGAGAGAGAAGGCTCTGCACTTGCAAAATTATTGACTGCACTATAAATCACATGATAACCCTTCATTGATATACTTTTATGCATTTAATCTTGTGTGCCTCTACTGTAACAAAAACATTACTCCTTGAGATTCTATTTCAGTATTAAATAAATGAGGCCAAAAGAGTAGCAAAAATGCAAGATACTGTATTCTAAATTCCATCTTCAAAATACTTTCCCCCCAAGACAGTTTCTATGTCCACACTGGTCTGTCAGTTCCATCATAATCCATTGTTCTTCTACTTAGTCTTTTCTGTACAACGTTGAAGAGGTAGCATGAATTTGCAGCTACAGAAGCCAGGCAATACAATTAAATATATAATTTAAGTTATCATATTGAAGAAGATTATCTCAGACTATCCCCACCCTCTTCATTCTGGATATAAACATATTTGTATGAAAACGTCTAATCAACAAAATACTAAGTAGAAACCTCCCCAGAGTTTACTAAAATCTTTTAGACTACAACATATTGCACTTTAAAATGCATTTGTCAGTTATAAAAAGTTCTCCTCATTCTATTATCTATTTTTAAGTCTGTAAACATTTCACTAAAAAGCATGAGTCAAAAGAAAATGCCTGAATTCTAATATGATTAAAAACATGTATTTTTGTTACCCACTTTTCTTGTGTCCTTTATACTGTTGTGACTTAGACTTTTTCTTCTGTTTTGATGAACTTGATTGGCTATCCCTTGATGCTGAAATATAAGTATTAAAAATGTAGTTTAACACTACTTTGTAGGACACAATATACTTCAGAATAACTTGGTTTATGAAATAAACTTCACTATATAACTCCAAACAAGACCACAGATATAACAAAAACATTTATGGATGATATGCCCTGTGTTTCAGAAGTTCTCTAAGAAATTATTTACATTATGTCAATTGAAACTGCAGGTTTCCATTATTTTTAAATTAGACATAATTAGGTTCTGAGTTTGATGACACGAATCTCTAACATAAAAAAGAACCTAAATACTTCAGTGGAAAATTAAGAACTATGTCAAGTTGATTTTTCAAATTAAAACTACCTCTGTCATGCCCAACCAGTCAAAAATAAATGAAAACCATGTGACTACATCTGTACTGCCCATTGGGAATCTGCTATATCCAATCAAGCTAAACTATTGAAGTACTTTTTTCATGGAAACATAACTGTGGGTACATAACAGATTTTTTCTGTTTGGCCTAGAACATATCTTTTGTGACTGGAACACTATAATGCTAAGAGCATCCCTGGAATATGAGAAGAGGAACAGGAAATACAAACCAGGAATCAGAACTCAACATTAATATATAGAAATAAAACAGAAGAAACCTAAAGACAGATGAGGATAGAAGAGCAAACTAGAAAATATACACATAAGGGAAGAGGAAGAAAGTGAGAAAGGGAGTAGTGAAGAAGTCAGTGTGTATAAACACTTAGAAATATGGCTGACTACAGACAAGGGAATTTAGATACATTGACTGGAGTATTAAATGAAAGTTGGAATTGTGTTTATGTCAGATGGGACTCTAACAAGTGGATGAAACTCTAAAAATAGAAACAAAGATGCTGAAAAAGTGAGAAATCTCAGCATAGCGAATCACTTAAATTTTCGTTACACAGAGGCTACTTACTTTGTGAGGCAGGAGGCTGCAGTTGGTAACCAGTTAGGTGACACCACCCTACAGGATAGAGATCAGGAGATTCACAATCCACCCACTGATCATATTCATCTTCCCAGCCATCAAAATGTATCCTCAACAGACGGTGGATAATGCGAGTTACAGTGGCCACACATACTAGACGAGGTTCCATAAGATCCACAGCTTCCAGTTTCATTGCAACATGAAATCCATGGTTTGGAACATCCTGGAATGGGAAACCAAGATGGCCATGTTACATTGTGCATAAAAATCAAAGTTTTGCTTTGGCACGTTAAAAAATAAACTCTTTTATGCCCTACAGTAATTTTGACCCTCTAGCTCTCACTTCTCTGTCTGGTGAGAACACTTGCCCTGCCAATCCCAGGTAACAGTAACACAAAACCCAGCAAAGCACCGTGTCAATCTGTATTTAGGATTTCTCCAAATCTGTTACCCATGCCCTTTTTCCCCAATATGGACAGAATCACTGGGTTAAGACATCTGAAGGAGAGGTTAATCTAGAAATGCACTGGATTATGCTTTACTTTTTGTGGGCAAGGTCAAGTCTCTGTTTATGACAACTCTTGAAAACCAGTCTCTTCTTCAATTATCTCCAAAATATTCATTCTACTACTTTTAATTCCATATTGCCAGTTTCCATAGGTCTACCTTAATATACTATCTGTACCATATCCCCAAATGGCAATGCTTTTCATAACTCAACTATGTATTTCAAAATGAGACAATTTGGTTTGGGTTTTTTTTTTGCAATATAGTTTTTATTTATTTCTTAAGAATACATCGAAAGTGGGAGAACAAAATAAATAGTGAAGAATAGTAGGAAGGAAAGTAAATGAAGAAGAGGCATGGTAGAAAAAAGGAAATAATAATAAAGAAAAAAAAATTTAAAAAAGAAAAGAAAAAGGTGTTCCATGCTTTGAAGACTTTTCTTTCGCTTTCTCCGACATTTTCTTTCATTTATCCTAACCTCCGCCTTTTTTATTTGTTTTTACACGCAAGACTGATCTATCATGAAGTTAATTCTTCTTTCTCTCAAGAAATTTACAACATTTGTCCAGTCTGTTTTATTTTTCCCTTCTCTTATTTTTTGTGTCAATATGTCCATCTGTATAGTGTCTAATATTTTAATCAGCCAATCTTCAACATTTGGAGCTTCTTCCTTTTTCCATACTCTTGCTAGAGTCAATCTTGCTGCCGCACTAATGTGGAATAGTACTCTATCTTCATTTTTATTTAATGTTGTGGTTGTGAATTCTAATAAATACGTTTCTGGTTTTAGTTTAAATTTGATTCCTAACATCTTTTGCATCATTTTGTGGACTGTCTTCCAAAAATTTTTGATTTTTGGACAGTCCCACCATTGGTGGAAAAAAGTTCCTGTTTTTTTCCTACATTTCCAACATGTTTTAGATTTTTTTAAATTGAATTTTGCTAGTCTTTCTGGGGTGTAATACCAGCGGTATTGCATCTTGAACCAATTTTCTCTAATATCAGTTGCTGCCGTGTATTTTATTTTTTTCCTCCAAATCTCTTCCCAAAGATCCAAATTTAAATTAGAGCCTACATCTTTTGCCCATTTGATCATACATTCCTTAATTTGTTCCTTTTTTGTTGCCCAGGTTAATAATTGTTGATAAAGTAATTTTATTAATTTTGTATCTTTTTGCATTACAATTTCCCACACCCCCTTTTCCTGATTGAATCCCTTTCTGGCGTCCTCTTTGTAACTTGCTTGTACTTGATAGAATTGATACGATATATGTTTGTGTGTTTTTTAAAATTTCGGTTTGCGTTTTGATTATAAATTCGTTATTTTGTTTTTTTAATAATTGGTGATATGTCAGTCAATTCTCTTTGCTAAACTCCAAAATGGGACAATTTGTACAAGGTTTTTAAAACTCTTTTCTGTAAAATTAACTAAATCTATGCAAAATAACTACTGGGGAGGGGCAGAGAACTAGTCAACTAGCCCCAGATATGATGACACAGTTAGCTCAAAGCTGAAAGGAAGGCTAACGGCCGACGGTGCTGGAGTTGAACGACAAATCCAATGTTCTAAAGATCAACACACTATAGGAACCTGGAATGTAAGATCTATGAGCCAGGGCAAACTGGATGTGGTTATTGGTGAGATGTCAAGATTAAAGATAGACATTCTGGGAGTCAGTGAACTGAAACAGACTGGAATGGGCCACTTCACAAAAGATGGCCACCAGATCTACTACTGCGGACAAGAGGAACACCGAAGACATGGTGTGAAAGCAGTGATTGGATACAACCCAAAAATGATAGAATGATCTCAATTCGAGTTCAAGGCAAGCCGTTTAACATCACAGTGATCTAAATATATGCCCCAACCACAGCTGCTGAGGAAGCAGAATTAGATATGTTCTATGAGGATCTGCAGCACCTACTGGATAATACACCAAAAAGAGACATTATTCTCATTACAGGAGATTGGAATGCTAAGATGGGCAGTCAAATGATACCCGGGATCACAGGCAAGCATGGTTTGGGACAACAAAATGAAGCAGGACACAGGCTGATAGAATTTTGCCAGGAAAACTCACTGTGCATAACAAACACTCTCTTCCAACAACCTAAAAGACGGCTTTATACATGGACTTCACCAGATGGTCAACACCGAAATCAGATTGACTACATCCTTTGCAGCCAAAGGTGGCAGACATCCAGCCAGTTGGTGAAAACAAGACTTGGAGCTGACTGTAGTTCAGATCACGAACTTTTTATTGCAAAAGTTAGAATCAGACTAAAGAGAATGGGGAAAATACACAGACCAATTAGATATGATCTCACAAATATTCCCAGTGAATATGCAGTGGAGGTGAAGAATAGATTTCAGGGACTAGATTTAATAAATAGAGTACCTGAAGAACTATGGGCAGAAGTCCACAACATTGTTCAGGAGGTAGCAACAAAATATGTCCCAAAGAAAAAGAAAACCAAGAAGGCAAAATGGTTGTCTGCTGAGACACTGGAAGTAGCCCAAGAAAGAAGGAAGGCGAAAGGAAACAGCGATAGGGGGAGATATGCCCAACTAAACGCACAATTCCAGAGGTTAGCCAGAAGAGACAAAGAACTATTTTTAAACAAGCAATGCATGGATGTGGAAGAAGACAATAGAACAGGAAGGACAAGAAACCTCTTCCAGAAAATCAGAAACATCGGGGGCAAATTTCAGGCAAAAATGGGCATGATCAAAAACAAAGATGGCAGGGACCTAACAGAAGCTGAAGAGATCAAGAAAAGGTGGTGAGAATATACAGAAGATCTGTATAGGAAGGATAATAATATAGATGATAGCTTTGACGGTGTGGTGAGTGAATTAGAACCAGACATCCTGAGGAGTGAGGTTGAATGGGCCTTAAGAAGCATTGCCAATAACAAGGCAGCAGGAGATGATGGGATCCCAGCTGAGTTGTTTAAAATCTTGGAAGGTGATGCTGTCAAGGTGATGCATGCCATATGCCAGCAAACATGGAAAACACAAGACTGGCCATCAGATTGGAAAAAATCAATTTATATCCCCATATCCAAAAAGGGAAACGCTAAAGAATGCTCAAACTTCCGTACAGTGGCACTTATTTCCCATGCCAGTAAGGTAATGCTCAAGATCCTGCAAGGAAGACTCCAGCAATACATGGAGCGAGAGTTGCCAGATGTACAAGCTGGGTTCAGAAAAGGCAGAGGAACGAGAGACCAAATTGCCAATATCTGCTTTATTGACTATTCTAAAGCCTTCGACTGTGTGGATCATAATAAACTGTGGCATGTTCTTGGTGGCATGGGAATACCAAGTCACCTTTTCTGTCTCCTGAGAAATCTGCATAAAGACCAAGTAGATACAATAAGAACAGATCACGGAACAACAGACTGGTTCAAGATTGGGAAAGGAGTACAGCAGGGCTGCATACTTTCACCCTACCTATTCAACTTGTACGTAGAACACATCATGCAGCATGCAGGGCTTGACGAATCCAAGGCTGGAGTTAAAATTGCTGGAAGAAACAATAAGAACCTTAGGTATGCAGATGATACCACTCTGATGGCCGAAAGTGAGGAAGAGCTGAGAAGCCTTATCACCAGGGTGAAAGAAGAAAGTGCAAAAGCTGGGTTGCAGTTAAACATCAAGAAAACCAAGATCATGGTAGCTACACCTACTGATAACTGGCAAACAGAAGGCGAAAACGTGTAGGCAGTGACAGACTTTATATTACTAGGTGCGAAGATCACTGCAGATGCAGACTGCAGCCAGGAAATCAGAAGATATTTACTTCTTGGGAGGAGAGCAATGGCCAACCTTGACAAAATAGTGAAGAGCAGAGACATCAAACTGGCAACGAAGGTCCGCATAGTGAAAGCAATGGTATTCCCCATAGTAACCTATGGATGCGAGAGCTGGACCATAAGGAAGGCTGAGCGAAGGAAGATAAATGCTTTTGAACTTTGGTGCTGGAGAAAAATCCCGAGAGTGCCTTGGACCGCAAGAAGATTCCAACCAGGAAATAATGCCCGGCTGCTCACTGGAGGGAAGGATATTAGAGGCAAAGCTGAAGTATTTTGGCCACATCATGAGAAGACAGGAAAGCTTGGAAAAGATCATGATGCTGGGGAAAATGGAAGGAAAAAGGAAGAGAGGCTGACCAAGGGCATGATGGATGGACGGTATCCTTGAAGTGACTGGGTTGACCTTGAAGGAACTGGGGGCGGTGACGGCCGACAGGGAGCTCTAGCGTGGACTGGTCCATGAGGTCACAAAGAGTCGGAAACGACTATGTGATTGTGATTGAGCAGCAGCATGCAAAATAAGTCTGAAAACATGTGTCTGCAAGATCTGAGCACGACTCAGATATCCATCAATCTTTTCTCAATCACTAATGACAATACAGAATCTTAAAGCTGCAAACCAAATTTATTGAAAATAATTGCCACTATTATGAGCTTTTCTGATATTAATCAATATACAGTCCATAAGAGAAAGCATTTTCTAGACCTTTGGAGTCAACAAAATAATTATGAATACAAAGCACATGCTCACAAATCATTACAATCTATTATGCCTGCTTACCTTGTTAAAGAGCTTCACAGGAGCTGCTACTGAACCCGTTTCCCTGAGGTAGTCAAACCATTTGAAAGGTAGTTTTGCATAACCTGCAATATAATTGTTTTCAATGAAACTGATGACATTTCAAAATCATTGTCCTAATCCATCAATATGAATATATAAACACGTACATATTCTAACTACTGCAATGTAGGTGAGTTGCATATTTCCGCAAATAAATGATGAATTTAAAAATATTTCTTACTATGTTTATAACAAAATCTATGTTACTAAGCTAACTTAGGCTACTGTACAGAAAGACAGACATCTGAGTTGAGATCTTATATAACGAAGAGAACAGTGAAGACACTAAGGCACTTCACAGCCTTACTGCAAGCCATATGGTGATTAATCCACCCCCTTTACTCGGCACTAAAAGTTCCTGAAGGAAACAAGACAGAGAAAGGCAAATCCAGCCAGACAAACATCCACTCAAGCAAGCGATAATGTAATACCATTATTTCTGGAACAATTTCAAATTAAATTATGAAAAAGATACAGAAGTAAGGATATGATAGTTACAAGCAATGTTAAGAAAAAAATACTGAAATATTTCTTTCCATGATGCTTGCCAAACCGAAGTACCTCGGGGTGGAGTTAATTCTATCATGTTAATTTCACAGAAACCAACAGGGAATATAGAAGGGGAGGAGGCATGGAAGCAAAACCAGTCAGATCCATCTGCTGCCTCAGAACCATCAATTCCAATCATGAGATAGCCATCGGATAACACCTAAATAAAAAGCAACAAAATTTAAGTTAAATACAAATTGATGCAAGATAGAAAACATCAGAAACTGAAAAGTAATTAGCTAAATTTCAACAGGAATGTACATGTAAATATGTAATTTTTATAGGGCAGCAGACATTCATAGGCAGGCAAGAAAACTGCCCAAAACATTTATGAAATGACACATGAAACCAAAAGTAGTCCTGTTGGTCCATGAAAATGAAATAAAAATGAAAAACCATACAACAAAGAAGGTATTGACCATTTGCAGATTATGAAACAATGTAATTTTGCCAGTTTTAACTGGTACAATACTCCGGATCCCTTTAAACAATTAAGAGGGAAGAAGGCTATGGGACTGCATACTTCGTGTCCTCCTTTCTTAGTTTTAAGCACAACTAATGTTGACTACATTTCACCATAAAATGAGAGGATTAAAAAAGAGATTTGTAGTACTTCATTATAAGTGGACCTTAGCCAGTATTAGCTGAGTTTAAATATAATACTGACAAAATTCAGCAGTTAGTTCCATTGAGAGTAGGACTGTCGAATGGGAAGCCTGAGACCAGGAACTGGATTTAGATTATAAATTTTACCCGTAGTAAAGACTGGCAGAAAGTCAAGGAACAGCGCAAGTTTCTGTCCCAATCCCAAACCAAGGTTAATGAACTGAATTACAATGCACTGGCAATTATCAAGGAACAACCCTACTGAAGTTCACTGGAGCTCCATCTGCACTGACCATTCAATGCAGTCTGAAGCTAGCTTCAAACTGCAGTGGCTAGACAATGGATGGCCACAAAAGCATGTGAAAGAAAGCCCTTAATGCACTATCAGTGCTCTGTAATCTGTGTAATCACCATCCGGGCTTCAAACTAATTCCAGAATTTCTTCTGTAATAATCTGCACAGTAAAATCACTTTCTTCAATACCAGTTTGAAATTGTATTAAATTGTCACTGTAGATAGGGCCTAAGTTAGTATTTGCATAGAAAGAGGCTTAATAAAATTTCAGGCTTCAAATAGGAACTGCATCTCAAAATCAGATGTAGTAGGAAATTGTGAATACTCTATGCCGTCTTCATCCATTAGATGCACTCAGGCTTTCTAAGGATGCGTAGTCAAATTTGTAGTCCATCCCCTTGGTCTGAGTAGTAAATATGGCATGCAATTAGTCATATAGTGTTATTCGCGAACACTTTGAAAAACAAACTAGTTTGATATTAGGCAGTAGGCTGTACATTTTATATATTAAAATATGTTAGGCTGGCTGATTTGCTTCTGTGAGTCTATAAAAATGTATGTTAATACCTTTACCTTTCTAATTGTGGCCACACATATTGCAGAAAGGTTTAATGGATCTATGGCTTCCAATTTCATTCCCTCCTTGAACCATTCTCCACTTGATTCAGTTTCTTTTACCTAAAGAAATCACACTGAACATTCATCTGAAGCAACAAATGTAATCAATACAAAGGTATAAATTAAATATGGCATGCAGCAACACTCAATCTCTTTTACAGGATTTGCAAACAGGTCACCCAGTAACAATCAATATTAGTAAACATCACATGGAATAATTTCATTTCTCTCCATACTGAAGGAGTGCCTCATGTACAGAGGAGGAGTTGCTTAAAGCTACGGACAATGCAGTTGCTGTTGCCTGCTTTTGGTCTAAAACTATTTAGGTGCTTGTGATTTTCTTCCCCCCCCCCCATCATTCTAAAATGTATTTTGTTATGCAATGCTTTTTGACACGAAATAAATAAAGGAGTGCAATTCTAATACACATTTCAATACTGATACATACTTCCTTCTAAAATATCATACCTTGATAAATAAATGTGGAGGTGCATCCAAGTGGGATTCCTGTTTCTTTATAATATCTGTGAAGCAGCGAGAGTAAAACTATTAAGATTCCTTGCTGAACTAGCCTAAATATATACAACCCATTTGAAATAGTAACCTGATACTAACAATGAAGCTATTTAAAATCAAACAGAATTACGGTAATTGCACTCTCACATTTTGAGAATATAATTGTAGTGTTAATGTGTTTTTGAAAAGTAAGCATATTGTTCATTATCTACCTTTAAGTTTTTTTTATCTTAAAAAATGAACAGAAAGCTATTTACTAAAGCACCTCTCTAGTCAGATGACCTTACCTGATCTTTTGAACCGATGTCCTATACTTCGAGACCAACCAATAGGGTGGATAAGTGGGCTGTACATATGGCACCAGAAATCATCTGTTTTGTCTTCACTGTCTTCATATACTAATCTTAATCTGCCTCCAATTACATTGTCTACAATTGCTACCCGTGTTCGACAGAGATGGGTTTTATCAACAACCTCGACTCTCATAGAAGGCTTGAAGGGATACTGCATGCTTTCTGACACCTGAAAACAAGTATTTGTGTAGCATTAGTATATCTGCAGGGGCAACTTTCCACATTATTTTCAAACAGTATTAGCTAGAGGAATTTGTGACTGCCCACAAGGATATTCGTATAACAAACATGCTTTCAGAGATCATAAAGAGAGCAATAAAAATGAAATAAAAATAAAAGTGATGGTATTAATCCTTTAAATGTTACATTTTGTTTGCTTTAGCATATTGATATATTCTCTGATCATGCCTGCCTTGCTCTATGTACTAAAATTAGAAGGGCTAATACTCCAAACCTCCTTCCTTCTCTGAATGTAGAATGATGAGGATAAGAAGCAGAAATAGTCTCACTGGTTCTGAGAAGGTACCCATATCACACGCATCTTTAGTCAAGCTGTAGGTCCCTACAAAGGATCACTAGGCTACTTCATTCAACAACAACAACAACAACAATAATAGTATTAATTGCTTCTCCCTGTGACTCAAGGTGGAATACAACATCATTAAAACAAGAGAGTAAGTACTACATAAAGACATACAACAAGATACATAATTAAAATACAGGTTAAAATCCACTTATAAAATCCAGATTAAAATTTACAATTTAAGATAGTTGCTCTTTAGGGATTAAAAGGACAAGTTGTCTTCATATAAAAACACTGTTCAAAGTTAAATCTTGTTCAGTGGTATCAGAAGTATTTTCTTCCACAGTAATATTCCTTTAGTTTTAAGAGGAAAGCCCATTAGAAGATATGGAGAGGGAAACAGATATAAACCAGTTTTGTCTTTTAATTCATTCTCCAGTATAATCTTTATTTGCATTCCCTATTTATATTCCACCTCCCAGATTTGCAGTCAGCCAGCAATATCAGGTTCAATCACTTCTGACATTAGAATGTCAACAAAAAGCAATAAGAGTTTTATAGTATTTTATATAATATTATACTCTATCCCTTCAGATTAGATAAACTTCTATATTGTCCCTTTTCAAAATCTGAAATCTATAATGTGATAGAAGTGTGGGTTATTGTTCTAACTCTTGTTTCTCTTATGCTATTGCCATCTTTAGTTAAAATTAATAAATCTTTGGATAGATTTTTAGACCAGAATCCAGATTTAGGTGGAAGCTATGCGCTTGGGGAAGTAAGTAAGAGATATCCACAACATGTCAAGCCAACCCCTCCCCATACATTAGGGGATTTGGAGGAAGTCTTTCAAAATGAGGCAATGACATCTTTCATAAGCAAAACGAATCCTCAGCAAGGTAAATTTTACTCTCCCAGAATAGTTTTTATTGCAGAACTCACACGGAATGACACCAACTAGGAATTCATTTTGCAACATGGTCATATGAATAGCTATAAATACTCATATATCTCAAGATTCAGACACTTCCCATGTAGACTTTCATTTCTTTAATGAAAAAAATAGCTAGAATAAAATATCTTAAAAACTGAATACATTTGTATTAAGTTACCTTTTTAAAAAGTGGGGGCAGACAGCTAGTCAAAACAAATGTTTCACCTTATGTCAGAATGTGTTCCCTCAGTTCTAAACATCTGGGCATTTTCTAGTACTCTAGATTTTGCACTTCAAAACCATTGGAGTCAGTATATTTTCAAAAACTACAACACAGTGAAATTCTCATTGGTGTCTAAATACTCCGGATTAAGGTGCTTGGTGGAAGGTTTTTGATTGGCCTCAGTGATAGTCTTTTCAGAACTAGCCTTATTAGCCTTACCTTCTGAGAAAAGTCAGGAGGAAGAGTTTTGGCACCAGTTAGTCGTTTCACCAGGAAAGCTTTCCAGTTTGTATATTTGTGTTGAATAGCTGTCAATGATTCAGGAAAAAGATATTATTAGGGTTTTTCTTGTTGTTATTTGCATTAGATTTCAGTAACCCAAATGTATTATTTAGTGTCCAACGCATTAATATTTCTGAGAACACCATGACTGGGAATCAAACATCTTAAGACATATAATATATACTTAGTTTTTCTAACAGTTAAATCAACATATTTACATTAATATAAAGAACATCATATTAATACAATAAACAAGACATCAGTAATTGAATGTCAACCTAGTACTGCTGGATTTACATACATCGAGGTGGCACTAGAGGTTTCCCACTGGTTGCACACCAGCCAACTGGATGGATATCAGCATCACAGACATTACACCAGAAGTCAAGGTTTGAGTCACTTTCAAAGCCTTCATATCTTAATAAAGCATTGTAACCTGAAAGAAAGCAAACTTGCATGCTGATACACATTGTTGTTAATAGTGGAATGGAAATATAACAACCCAATCCCTTGTTTATAAAGGTTTCTAGAAATGGAAACTGACACTGGAAAGAAATACTCTTGAACTGACTGCTTAGAACAGTTATGGGATGAAAGGAAGCAAGACCCTTCTTTTTAAGGCCAATAAGGCAGAAGAGGGGAGCATAGATTACTGAATGCTGGTAAGCCAGCAAGTCTTTTAGTGACAAAATTCAATACTGTATACATTTTAAAAAGTGCAGAAGACATTTTTTTCTAAAATCTTTGGTGCTTTGTTTCAGAAGGCAATTTAATGTGTCTGAGGAAACAATTTGCAGATACAACTCAACACATTTATCCAACCTAATGTAGTCCCTTAATGGCTATCTTAAGACGACTATACACATATATCGTAGGAAAAGACAAAGCCAAGAATCACTAGCATGCCAACAAACATATTTCATCAAAACCCAAAGAGAGTCTTGCAACTCTAAAGGTTGCACACATTGTGTCAACGATAACAAAGTTTTTAAGAGCAACCAATGCAATTATTTCTTATCAATCCCAGAATAATGGCAAAGCCTCCAAATAATGATCTTTGAACCTTTTAATATGCCAGATGCTACTATGACTGACTTTTAAAGCCTCTATTAACCTCATTCATTGCCAGGGTTCCAAATATGTCTGCTGACATAAGTTATATTGACTTTATCAAAATTTGTCATATTACAGCAACGGCTGGCAAAGTGTATCATTCAAAATATTGTTGAATGGAAAGTCCCAAGAGTCTTAGCCAAAATAGCCAACAGCAAGGAAGGCAGAGATATATGACGAACAATATCTTGAGAGTTATAGAGTGATTACTACTGCAAAACAGTACCCAAATGGTCAGATGAGAGAACTTCTCTGTGTGCGTGCCACAGGCTATATTTCAGAGGAAGGATATCTCTACAGCTTTGCATTTGGTTTTAAGAAAAAGATCTGCTCAATACCCACAAGATCTTTTAGACAGTTATATTTTAAAATATGTTCTGTTATACAAAATATGTAACCTGCTAATTTCACAATCCCCGCAATCCAGAAGACTTTGGTAGGTAAGTTGCAGTCTGTGTTAGGGACTTCTATTCGTACACCTTCTGAGATGTCGCCCCAGCAAGTCCCCATAGGTGCCTGAAATTCAAGATGGAGAAGAAAAAAAAGATTCACATGACAAATTTAATAAATAACACTGCAAAAATGCAAATGTACTGCCTCTTCAAACAGCAACACAAACACATCTGGTGCTGAGCCATTGAGTTACCGTTCATCTAATTGGCAATTCATAGCTTACCTTGGTGGGTGACACTGAATCCCTATCCCTCCCCTGCCTTAATCTGTGAAGTTCATTTTATTATCACAATTCTCATATTAAAACAAACAAAACAAAACCCTCAACCGCTGTCTTCAAAGTCTTTTCTTGCACTGAAGGTTTGTAATAATTCCATTTCAAAAGTTAGATATGAAAAAGAAGGTTGATGTAGTTTCTCTTTGCTAGCAATAACCATTGTATGACAGTTCATTTTAAAAAACCTTAGCATATGATTTAGCTATTTATTTATTAAAAATGAATATTAATTTTGACTGGCACAATATGGGAAACAGATGTAAGACCAAACAGGAAACCCAAACTTGTTACTATTCATTAATTGACGTCGCTACATTCAAGATGTACTCAGTAATATTTTATACTGTGATAGTACTTGAAGGCATATACATATAAATACACATACATCAACCCACACTACAATAACTGTAAAAGTAATGTGTATGATGGGAAAAATACAACAGGCCAACTTTAAATGTCATGAATATACAAGCTTGAGAAACTAGAAATAGTAAAGTGGACTGCTTTTAGCCAACAGAAATGTGGTAGCAAGTGATTCCAGAGAACTCTAATTTTTTTCAGCAAGCTAAGTAGTTTACATGAGAGTAATGTTCCTGAAATAGATACACACAAATAAATTTAAACATTGAAATCCTAAATATATTTTTTTGGAATGGACAATTTTTCAGAATAATTAGCATTGGACTAGTCCACTGAATTTTGTGCGACTTATTTCCAAGTAAAAGTCTTCAGGATTAGACAACAAGGGCTATACATATTGCTAAGAAAATATCCACATCTTCTTAGCCTTTAGGAATGAGCTGGAAAAGAAAGACCAGTCTGAACGGTGGCACACTCATTTCTAGCAACAAATGAGAAGAACAAACTATCCAAAGGATGTTCCTTCCTTTCCTGCTAGGAAACACTGCTTTTCAAAATGCTTCCCTCATTTTTGGTTTAATGTTGTAGTGCCAAGCCAAGGAAAAGGAAAGCTACCACTGAAATATCCACGATATAGCTAAGACAGTTTCTAATATTCTGACATCCTCTCAGTTTTATACGATTGTGTCCCACTGCATGCCACATGGCCCTCTTATGATTTTTCTTGATTTTGACAAGATCTTTGAGACAATCAGTTTTACATAAGTATCAACTAAATACTTTTCTGTATTTAAAAAAAACCCCAACACTTTGCTATACAACACTCTCATGCAACTTTTGCAATCCCTACATTCTTCCACTCTTAGCTTTCAGTGCACATTTTAGGTGCCTTCATTGTATCTATATCTTTCACTATACACATTGCATGCATGAGAAAATCAACTGCTAGTGAGAAGTCCATACATATCCTTTAAAACATAAGAAACAGACTAGTACCATCATGCTTTTTATCTGAGTTAAAAGATAGTATTGAGCAGAGGAAGACAGAAAGCAGAGTCAAAGAATCAATTTGTGATTGATCATTAAATATATATTTATATTCCAGATTCATGAATTAGTATTTTCCCCTTTTCTGTTCAAATGGCACCAGAGTTGATGTACCAGGTTTGAAGGATGTGGATTGGTATAGGGGTATAGCAGAAAGTTAAACTTGTCCTTGTCTGTGAAGATAGCGGTTCAGCCAGTTCCTCCTACACCAATCCATATGGCTCTAACTTCTGAAGAAGAAAGCCATAATGGGTATGGATCTTGTGGGCATCTAATGATGGCATACAGTATATGCAGTATGCTGTCTTCTCTCGCATATTATGTTTACTAGCAGAACCATAAGCGTACAGATAAGAACAAGTTTACCTTTCAGACTCATGATGAAGACATCCACCTCGGGCTACTTCCCAATAAAAGGAAGGTCTGCCTGGCCACCACTTTGATCCAGCGCACACTCTGGAGGAATTATCTTTGGGTGACAGCTGCCTTCCCTGCAAGGTAAGTTGCAATCAGGAAGGTCTTGATGGGCGAGTTCCAGATGCATGTAAGTGGGCTTCCCAACCCCCCAAAAAGGCTAATCTTATTGTTGCTTGCCAAGGGTCACTTAAGTGTTACTCCTAGCTTTACTAGAAGCACTAAAATCTGGCAGAAAATCTTTGAACATACCTAGGATGGCTCACCTCAAAAATATTCTGCAAGTAGAACACTGATGCAGAATTCTGTCTCAGAGGGCTAAAGTACAATCAATACTTATTATCCTTTGCATGTATAATGACCACAATCTAGAGTAAAGTCTTCTACATGAGGGCACACATATACACAAGGGATTTCCTTCTTCAATAATTTCCCCCTCCCCATCCATAATTCAATAAATGAACAGTATTTTTCAGTTTAGAGAAATTTCAAGAGCTATTTCCAAAGGCAAGCAGGTTTAGCTCGAAATAAAACCCCAAAAAACCAATCAAACGATTAGAATGTATATACTTCGAAGAACAAAAAGCAACATTACTATTAAAAAAATAGGGCAGGGAGGTCCAGCAATATGTAAAAAATGTCAATTGATCAGGGCCACCTAGTGCAAAAGGGTAGAATCTCTCTTAATGCATGCAATTTATAAAAATTACCTGAACTGGAAAAATTTAATCAGAAACAAGTTCCACTAAGTTGAATGGTGTCCACTCCTAATTCAGCACATAAAGGTTTATCAGCATTAATTATCTGGGCACTGTTCCATTATTTGGACAGAGGCCACAAGGAAGTGCTAGAGAGAGAAGGATAGTGCATTTTATGAGGGAGGGAATTGAATGATTAAAACAATTTCCCCCATTTTCACTAGTGATTCCCCCTCCCCACTTCCCATTTCACAAACAAGGGTTGTTTCCACTACAAGAACATTGGTGGTGGGAAAAACAAGAAAACAGAAGGAAATGGTTTTCTTTCTTCAACCCTGCCTTCATCCTTGTTACATGAATTATCATTCCCTCTCTACCCCCCCCCCCCCCGGCCCCCTTTTGGCCTCCACCCGAATAACGGAACAATACCATCATCTGACTTATAGTGTAGTTCAGAGTACATAACTACATTTATGGTGTAGTTCAAAGTATTGAACAAAATGACTTAACACTTGGTTAATGAATGGTTAGGTCAGCAGGGAGAAAATAAAGTTTCCCATTCAACAAAAACCTCACTGTGCAGACAACATTCCACTCTCTTGAAAAACCTAACAAAATAATACTATCTGCAGGACATTATCTCTATTGCTATAAGGGTCAATGACATAACTTCAGGTGAAAAGCTTTAGAAGAGTTTCTGATGAACTCTAATAACAGAAAGCACGAAATTTTACAATGAAGTTTAACTTGGAAAAATGCACGATATAGATATGAGGAATGTTATAATTTCCACAGGACCGAGTCCTTAAAACTACCACTTTTAAGATGACAATACAAAGGAATCAAATGGATCTATCTACACTCCTGTATGGAATCTGAGCACTACAATAGAGTCTCACTTATCCAACACTCGCTTATCCAACGTTCTGGATTATCCAACGCATATTTGTAGTCAATGTTTTCGATGCATTGTGATATTTTGGTGCTAAATTCATAAATACAGTAATTACTACATAGCATTACTGCATATTGAACTACTTCTTCTGTCAAATTTGTTGTATAACATGATGTTTTGGTGCTAAATTTGTAAAATCATAACCTAATTTGATGTGTAATAGGCTTTTCCTTAATCCCTCCTTATTATCCAACATATTCGCTTATCCAACATTCTGCCGGCCCGTTTATGTTGGATAAGTGAGACTCTACTGTATTTGCAAGAAAGCACACTTAGAATGCGCCCATTATCCAACATGGAAAGTCTGTAATTTCTAAAATCAACATCATTATATATAGGGGCTTTAAAGCAGTGGAGCTAGTTGTCTAGGCAACATCAAGTACAACCTACCACTGCTAGACATAGCCTTCAGTATTGATTAATTTAAAAGCGGGCATGTTCAACTGCTACAAAATGCAGGACTAAATGTAGTGGGCTTAAGTAACAGGAGTAAAGATTTCTCTTGAACACTTGGGAGAAACACTGAAAGGTTGTTCTGAGATGGCTTTTTGAACATAATGGACAGACTGCCTCAAGCATGGAAACAAAGTTTAAAACCCGGTTTAGTTGACTGGTAAGGTCAGCTGAGTAATCAATAACAGATTGCACACTAGAAAGTGGAACAGAACAGTGGCTTGAAAATGGCTTAGTGCTGCCTGCACTGTGTGGCATATGATTCCGATAGAGGAATAATTTTAAGGAATACCTTAAAATTAGCATCTTAAAAAGTTTGCTTGTATTACTTGAGAATCATCAAACCTTACTAGATAACCCCAAAATATCAAGTATATTTTGACTGTGGTGTTATGAATAGCTATCTAAAGTACAGAGAACAGAACATTGTCCTCATCATCAAAAAGCAGTGACTTGGCAAGCATAATAACTTTTTGAAACACATTTAATTTGCCGATGCTACCCTAATTTTTTTAAAATAGGAAAATTCATGCCATTCCAAAAATATAAGATGGATGCATTAACAATCAAACATGGATGCTGATTTTCTCCCTCTTCATGCATGACATTTGCTTTTAGGATTCGTCCTCTATACATCTGGCCATGTTTCAAAATTGTTTTCAAATTAGTCAACAAAATTCTGGTAAAAAGTCCTATAAACCCCTTACTCAGCAACCAACATAGGGAAAGAAGCAACCGCTCCTATGTACGCATAGAAAAGCCAAAAACCATTTATACATACTTGTGCTACCATCCCCACAGGTGACCCATGTTTTTTCTAGTTGGAGAAACACATTGGGCACCCATTGACTCTGTATTGATTGAAACGTGGATTATAAATGTTTAAAATTTAAAATAATAATGCAGTGCTATGGCTCAGTTTCCATACTTTGACTTATCAAAATCAAGCCCTTTTCCCCAGAAGGAGACTAGAATTGTTATTTTCTTGTTTGGGACATCTGATAGCAGGGACATTTGTGTGTAAGTATGTGTTTTCAAGTCACTTTGCAAAACACCTATTGTGTCATCCAATTAAGCCAGTTTTATTAACCTGATCTTTTAATCTTGCTGTTTTAGTGCTGCTCTTGCTCTCATTGCTATTTTTATGACAACTGATTGATTTCTTGTTGCTCCTAGGACTTTACTTCTGTGAATTCTTAGCTGCCAAGAAATTAACAGGGACAGAAGTACATAAGAGTATATTAGTCATTCCTCCTTCCTAAGAAATGTAATGCCTGGAATGAATAAAAGTCCTTTAATTGAAGCTTTTCACTGCAAAAGATAATGGCAATATTTATGCCAGACAGAATCTTTACCAAACTTCAAGCCTCACGTTAACTGCCTTTCATTACTTTGCAATGTTTTTTGTTCTGAATGAGAAGAGTTTTTCATTCATTCTTGGCATGCAATCTCCTTTCACTACAAAACTCTGCATAAACTATACTAGCTCCTGAAAACTTAAGAATACATTTATTATTAAAACAATCTGATGATCCAGAACTTGAAAATATAGAGCAAAAATCACCAAAAATCCTTATTAGAAACAAAAAGAAACACACTGCACTAAAACTAGACAACTACTAGAACAAGGGGAAATGTTTTCATACTGCTATCTACTGAACTTTTCCCTGTTCTGAAACTCATATTTGAATCCCAATTAGTGGACTATGTTCTGTTAAACCAGAAATCTTAGAAATATGCAGTATATACACTGAGGGGGGGGGAGTATTTAGTCAGATACCAATTGTACATGTTCTCCCACTTAAAAAGATGAGAGAGGTCTGTAATTGACATCATAGGTAGACCTCAACTATGAGAGACCACATGAGAAAACACATCCAGAAAATCACATTGTCTAATTTTTCACGAATTTATTGCCAAATTATGGTGGAAAATAAGTATTTGGTCCATAACAAAAGTTCATCTCAGTACTTTGTTATATATCCTTTATTGGCAATGACAGAAGTCAAACATTTTCTGTAGGTCCTTACAAGTTTGGCACACACTGTTGCTGTTATGTTGGCCAATTCCTCCATGCAGATCTCCTCAAGAGCAGTGATGGTTTGGGGCTGTCACTGGGCAACACAGACTTTCAACTCCCTCCATAGGTTTTCTATAAGGTTGAGATCTGGAGACTGGCTAGGCCACTCCAGGACCTTGAAATGCTTCTTACGAAGCCACTCCTTCGTTGCCCTGGCAGTGTGCTTGGGATCATTGTCATGCTGAAAGACCCAGCCACGTTTCATCTTCAGTGCCCTTGCTGATGGAAGGAGATTTACGCTCAAAATCTCACGATACATGGCCCCATTCATTCTTTCATGCATACGGATCAGTTACTCTGGTCCCTTTGCAGAGAAACAGCCCCAAAGCATGATGCTGCCACCCCCATGCTTCACAGTAGGTATGGTGTTCTTTGGATGCAACTCAGCATTCTTTCTCCTCCAAACAAGACACTGAGTTATGTTTTTGCCAAATAGTTCTACTTGTTTCATCTGACCATATGACATTCTCCCAATACTTTCCTGGATTATCCAAATGCTCTCTAGGAAACTTCAGTCGCCCTCAGACATGTACTGGCTTAAGCAGGGAGACACATCTGGCACTGCAGGATCTGAGTCCCTAGCAGCGTAGCGTGCTACTGATGGTAGCCTTTGTTACGTTGGTCCCTGCTCTCTGCAGGTCATTCACTAAGTCCCCCCGTGTGGTTCTGCAATTTTTGCTCACTGTTCTTGTGGTCATTTTGACCCCACGGGGTGAGACCTTGCCTCCCAGATTGAGGGAGATTATCAGTGGTCTTGTATCTCTTCCATTTTCTAATTATCGCTCTCATAGTTGATTTCTTCACACCAAGCTGCTTGCCTATTGCAGATTCAGTCTTCCCAGTCTGGTGCAGGGCTACAATTATGTTTCTGGTGTCTTTCGACAGCTCTTTGGTCTTCACCATAGTGGAGTTTGGAGTGTGACTGCTTGAGGTTGTGGACAGGTGTCTTTTATACTGATAACAAGTTCAAATAGGTGCCATTACTACAGGTAATGCATGGAGGACAGAGGAGCCTACTGAAGAAGTTGTTACAGGTCTGTGAGACCCAGAAATCTTGCTTGTTTGTAGGTGACAAAATACTTATTTTCCACCATAATTTGGCAATAAATTTGTGAAAAACCAGACAATGTGATTTTCTGTATGTGTTTTCTCATGATGTCTCTCATAGTTGAGGTCTACCTATGATGTCAATTACAGGCCTCTCTCATCTTTTTAAGTGGGAGAACATGTACAATTGGTATCTGACTAAATACTCCCCCCCCTACTGTATCAGACTTACAGCCTGATCCATGATTATTTAGAAGTAAGTCTTGCTACACATAACTGAGCTTACTCCTAAGTAAGCATATCAAAGCAGTCCACAAATACATGAATCACTTCAACTATTTGTTTGTACAGCTGAGAAGCAAAGCTAAACATCAGTAAGACAGATATGTTCTCTCTGTTGTGTCATTTGCTGCTTTGCTTTTGTAATATTTATAGTAAACCTTCTTTGCTGAGAACGATAACCTATACCCTGCCTTCTTGCTGATTTTAGTATTTACTCTATCAACATAATGAAACTCCCTTGCGAAGTATGAGAAATGAAGAGCAAGTAGGACAAGACAAAGTAAAGAATCTGGAAGTACCAGCAATTTAAAGGGCAAAAGAGAGTGAAAGTTTACTTGTCATATTTTGGTCATGGTTCTCCAATAAGGGGACAATACATATCAGGTCACAACTACTGTATATTCTCTGCCTTTTTATTTACACATGTTGCTATTACCATTTGTCACTCCTTAGTTTTTATTGTGTTCCCCTACAGCAGTGGTTCCCTACCTTTTTTTGACCAAGGCCCACTTTGACTGGGGTTCACTCTGCAACATTAGTACCAAAAGGGTTACAAATTAGTTTTTGGTCAACTTTAAATTCAGTTTGGTTATCTTGGGCGCTGATTCAGAAAACTGCATTGGATAAACCACATCAGCTCTAGTTTCTGATACAGAACATATGTCATCTAGTAGTCACCATCTGCTCGGCAACAGAAAACCATATTTAATAACCTAGAGCTGATGTGGTGTATCTAATACAATGGTCAGCTTTTCAGAAAGGAGCAGAAATGAAATTAATAAAATAAAATAAGAGGAAGGAGGTTCACGGACTGGATTTTCCTTCTCATGGCCCACTGCTGGGCCACGGCCCACAGATTAAGAACCACTGTCCTACAGCATCCAAAGAATGGGGTCATGGTAAGGGGTGTGTGACCAAAATGGCCAGAGGTCTGGAAGCTAAGTCCTCTGAGGAACGGTTTAGGGAGTTGAGTATGTTTAAGTTGGAAAGGAGGGGACATGATAGCCATGTTTAAATACAGTAGAGTCTCACTTATCCAACACTCGCTTATCCAACATTCTGGATTATCCAACACATTTTTTGTAGTCAATGTTTTCAATACATCGTGATATTTTGGTGCTAAATTCGTAAATACAGTAATTACTACATAGCATTACTGCGTATTGAACTACTTTTTCTGTCAAATTTGTTGTATAACATGATGTTTTGATGCTTAATTTGTAAAATCATTGTTGTGACTGCGCCTTTGGGTATTATGGTTGATGGGGATGGAATTCGAAGAGGAAGAAAAAACCCTCGTGATGAGGGTTCACTGGAGGAGTTGCGCAGGAAGCGACTTAGAGAGCTATATGGGGGATCTTCTGAGGAAGATTCAGATGGGGAGATGGATGCTGAGGAACAGGTGGTGGCTGGGGAAGCGGGCACTGAATGGGCACAGCCACCGGAGATGTCTGGGGATTTGGGGTCTATGGATACTTCTGAACCTGGGGTTTCTGCAGGAGCTGATCCCAATTGGGATGCTTGGAGAAGGGAGGATGGTTCTTTAAGTGTTCATGGGGCTAAGTGTGGGCAGGATGATTGGGACTCCGACGAATTGCTAGGTACTCCAGATCCACGAGCTCTAGCTGTGTGGAGCTCAGACTCTGAGTAGATTTGGGACACCTGGTGTTTGGGTGTGAGTGTTTGGTCACCCAGGAGGAAGGGGAATAAAATGGGAATGTTTGGCCACTGCACTTTGCGTGTGGCAAGGTGTTGCTGAGGCGCCATTGGGATCTCTGTGTTTCCATGAAGACTGGACTTGGACTATGATTTGAATCTGCTGTTATCACCTAGCTTGGCTCTCGCTGTGTCTTATCGTGGACCTGTTTTGGATGACTGCACCCTCTTCAGACCTTGGATCGGAATTTGACCTTGCTACTGCCTTCGCCCTGTGATTGATGACTACTATCGGCTTTTGACTCCTGGCTTGCTCTTTGGACACCGCTGTTATCTCCTGACCTGACATTGGAATCCCGGACGACGTCTTTTCACCATCCTTTTGGAGCCTTCGGCTTTATCCACATTGTGGAAGCAGTCTACTGCATTCTTAGTTTGTTTGTTTGTTTCCTGACCAATTTGGTGTTTTCTTTTGGGAACTGTTCCTTTGAAAACTACAGGGCTTGGACTCAGAAAGTGCAGTTTGCACTAAGTTTGTTTAGCTTTGTTTTTACCTGCTTGTGTTGCTGAATTACATTTTTGTTTGAACTGCTCTTGAAGCACTGATAGTGAAGTGTTTCAAGGTTTTTTCTGTGTTAACATTACTTTTTGGCTTATCTGCTGAATAAACTCTATTTTTGTTCGCTAATTGGCGTCTGACTCTTGACAATCATAACCTAATTTGATGTTTAATAGGCTTTTCCTTAATCCCTCCTTATTATCCAACATATTCGCTTATCCAAAGTTCTGCCGGCCTGTTTATGTTGGATAAATGAGACTCTGCTGTATTTGAAAAGATATACTGAGGAGGAGGCAAGCTTGTTTTCTTCTGCTTTAGAGACTAGGACACAGCAATGGATTCAATCTGCAAGAAAAGAGATTCTACCTAAACACTAGGAACAGTTAAAGCTGATTGGCAGTGGAATATACTGCTGCCTCAGAGTGTGGTGGAGTCTCCTTCTCTAGTTTTTAAGCAGAGGCAGGATGGATATCTGTCAAAGTGCTCTGCTCTTTCTGTATGATAAGATGGGGTTGGATTGGATGATCCTTGGGATTTCTTCCAAATCTAACATTCTGATTTATGGATAAGGTGGATTTCCTCTAAAATATTATCTTGACATTCAGGATTTTCTGTATTCTGATGACTGCTTGTCATGTTTCTAGAAATAGCCATGTATGCTTTATGAAGAAATGTAAGTAATTTAACTCTTCATCTCTGTTAGTGAACAGGAACTACTTTAACATTATTATGGAATTTAGATATACAATAGGACTTATTAATGACAAAACGCCTTATTACAACATGTCTCTTCTTGCAAAAGTAACCTGAAAAACTTGCTTGTTCTGAACTCCACCCACATCTTCGGAGAAATAATGAAGAGCTCTCTTTTGCATATAAGAGATCTGGAAGTAGTCTGAACTACCTTGCATGACTAGGGTGAGCAGTGTCCCCACCCACATAAATAAATAAACTGGGCTGTTTATCTAGATCATCAAGATTTCAAGATACCAAACATACACATTATTGAAAAAGTTATATGCACACAGGAAAGCACCACATTCAAAACTCATTTTGAAATTTGTCACAGCAGATATGACAGACATTAGTAATATGAATAGCTGGATACCTCTTTGGAACTGAAACTCCCTAGACTAAAACTTTCACACCACAAAGAGTTTATTGACTTAAGTATGCCATTCACCTGAAAGAAAATCTTTAACAAAAAACAAATAGGCACATTCTTCTCACAAGAATGTCATTATTTTATAGCTATTTATTCAAAATAGTTAAAACAAAACAGGGACAACATACTTACATGTTTAAAACAGTTAACAGGAGCTGCTGTGAAACTATTGCTATTGATGTAGTTTCCCCAACTGAATCCATCCACTGGAACTGGTGCTAGAATGAGAAAGTTTGTTTAGCAAGCTCACAGCTAATTTGCCATGTGTTTACTATTTCTAGGAGGGGAGGTGTACTGATGGAAAAACTTCAAAGACCCTGCAGGGGATTGCTATGCCCTAATAAATATGGTGCATTATCTCAAAGATAGTCAGCAGACAACCCCATCAAATCAACAGAATATAAATTTTGAGCAAAACTAACTGATATAGGTTGGAAGGAAGCAGTTCCTGATGTCAATGCACACAGGACAATAATGGTAAGCTCTTAATATCTACTGGGGTTTGTTCCACGAATACTCAAATCCCACTTATATACAGTAGCAAATTAAAATGATTTAAAAAAATATTTTCAAACCATAGATGGTTGAATCCATGGATGTGGAAGGCCAACATTTATCACAGGGCTGAAGAACTTAATGGTTCTCCAGATGTAGATAAAGTACTTGGGCCAAATGAGGCTCTTAAGAACAATATCTACAGAGTCACAGACTCTCTGCCCATAAACCACTAGATCCATATAAAATGCAGCACTATAAGAAGAGTAGCTATTTTCCCCAACCTGATAAGGTAAAAATACCTTTCTTGTTCCTAACATACTCACTAGTCTAGTATCATAGAACTGAAAGAAACCATAAAAGCCATTCAGTGCGACAGCAAGGTTCATGACATATCAGAATGCTTTATCCATAGCATTTTACTGAATGATCACATAAAACATTCCCACAACACACTCACAATATTAAAATTCTCCTCTTTCTGCTCTCAGGATACTGCTGAAGCTTAGAAAGGTCATCAGAAAATTGTTCCCCACATCAAGACTTTGCATACCCGTGTTACCTGTTTTAGTCTTTGACTGGTTCTGTACCGTTGCTTGATACTGGGCATATGCAGCTAATTTAGCAACTAAAGGTTGTTTTTGAAGCACTTTAGCCTTCTTAGTTGGAGGTTTTCCCTAAAACAACAAGAGCTGAATAAGGTCCTTCTCAAATACACAATGGAAGCCTTAGCAGCTTTGCTTCTGCTTCTCTACAGCGCAAGGCAATAAGATACTGCATAGTTTTACAAACAAAAATATTTATTCAGAAAACCATTTTTAAAAATAGTCTAATATCACAGAAAATATTCCAGTAAAGTAAAAAAAGCAAAATATTACTGAAAAGCAGGCAGGATCTTTTAATGCAGATATAACTCTCTTTAATCAACCATAAAACTTTTGGTAAAAATTATTTGGTTCCTCCAATTTGATCACAAAACATGGCTAATATGATATGGTCAAAAATGGCCTAGACACATGATCTAGATAATGAGGGTGTTTTCAGCCTTAACAGTTTCTTATAAATATCAGGTATACGATTAAGATTAAGGAGAAGAAGAGACAATAAGGGAGTGAAAGAGATGTAACTCCGAAACTTGAAACAAAATGAATAGATGTGTTGTCAAGGGCTTTCATGGCCGGAATCAGTAGGTTGCTGTGATTTTTCCGGGCTGTATGGCCATGTTCCAGAAGCATTCTCTCCTGACGTTTTGCCCACATCTATGGCAGACATAGATGGTGAAGGCCTCAAAACCTCCGAGGGTGCCTGTCATAGATGTGGGCGAAACGTATGGAGATAATGCTTCTGGAACACAGACATACAGCCCAGAAAACTCACAGCAACCCAAAACGGATACTTAGCTCCTACATAAAATATAAAAATCCTTGTTTCCATTTCTCTTTCAACTTTTAGTATACAGCCCAACATTATAGTTGCTAAGAGATTTTTTTTAATAATTCAAAACTAAACGTAGGCTAGGGAGACAGCACAGGAATATTCACCCTGATATTTCTGGCTTAACAGATGAAAATGCATTAGTATTATACTGCCAGAAGATTTTTAATACTGCAGATGGAATTAAGTCCATGAGAGCCAAATTCATACAATACATATTAATTTCTCCAACTGTAGTAGAGTAAGCACAAAAAATGTCTCATACATCATCACAAAAGTCACAATCAAATTCCAGCATGAATATGCCCATTTTTCCACTTGCTTTTGATGAGGGCTCTGAAAGATACTTGCAATACTGAATTTTAACACAACACTCACATCTTCTTGACCATGAACTGGAGAAGGCCCTAGTGAACTCTCTTTTCCGGTCAAGTCTCACCCATATATGTTCTGCCTGTGGTTAAAGGTCTTTGATGCCTACTACAGTGATATCAATGTAGTGTTCATAAAGAACTCATATAAAGTTTATTAAAGAGTGAGAAGAGGGTACATTTGAAGAAACTGATTAATTTTAATTTTATAAAATGATCAATGGTGCAGAAAAAGAAGGAAACAATCCTGTGCAAAAATAGAACTCCGGATAAGCCAATTAAATTGACAGAAAGTTACATGACACAAACTTCCCACAGTACAGAATGTAAACATATGGAATGCTTGTTCTGCACCCTTCATGTGAGGAAAGGTTACTTGCTCAGATAGATTCTCGTTGTTATGTGTAACCGCTTCCTACAAACATAGATGAATGAAACACTCAGATAAAGTGCAAACTGAACACGGATTCTAAGGAAAAACAGCAAAGGACTGCTGCCTTCATGCCCTCTTTGCAGATGCATTGAAGGCACTGGATTGCCTGCAGTAAAAAATACATTGGTGGAATAAACAGGATTTTGGTCCAATCCAGTAGAACTCAAATATTTATTTAAAATCAACTATTTATTTAACTTTATTTTCATCCCACCTTTCCTTAATAGAGGGACTCAAGGCAGCTAACACCAAACATGACACATTACAATTAAAACAGAACAAATGCATTAAAATTATACACACACACATATATATATATTCTTTTGTGTCACGGAACATATAAAGTTCACCCATCTAGAAAAGGCAAGCAAAATGGGGACCATTTTGATCTCCCTGGGAAGGGAGTTCTAGAGTCTAACAGTATGCATTGATTCGAACTCTCAAAAATATTATTAAAACTTTATATATATAATATATATATAATAAAGATAATAAAACTATGACTGTACCGTTACCTGAAGTCTGGCCAGAATGCTGGCCTTCTTAGAGTTCGATGAGTAACTTCTTGAGCAGGAAACACTGCAGAAACGCTTGGTTTTAGAGTAAAAGGCATCCCTGACACCGACCATTCCACACATTTCACAGGTAGCTAATAAAGAATGAGAAATTATCCTTGTGTTACATACAGTGCATGATGTGACAATTGGATTTTGAAAATTTTAAAATTTAAAAGGTTGTTGTGAAAACAAGGGCTAGTGATAAAGCATCCCATGATAACTCTTATGTTTCCACTCACTCCTCATTGCCTTACTCCTGTCTGTAACTAGGAATCATATGTAAGTCATATGTTTGCAACTTTGGTACTGCCTATAACTGCATCCATCAATTGGGAAAAACACTTCATGCATTTAATGAAGCGAATGGCACACATGAAAGCAATTATACTAAAGCAATTATGTCCTAAGTCCTATTGGTAGTCCTATTCAGAGTAAACCTATTGAATCATCAGAATTTACATATGTATTAACTTGTTATTCAATTGATTTATTCTAGTTGAGATTACCAATAGCACATTTGTTAGCAATTAACACTAACATTTCTTGTTTTTTTAAAATATATACATGATAAATACTAGTCCAAGAGGTGAAGGCACACTTTCACATTGGGATTTGTAGAATATTATAGCTTGCAAACAACAGGCCACCATTATTCCTTGCAGCAGGGGAGCTTTGTCTTGTTCCTGCTGAAACAGCAATTTGTTGTTAACTGTCATCATGTGGACTTTGACTTATGGCAACCCCATAAATGGGAGCCCTCCAATACCCACTGTCAACAACAACCCCACTCAGGTCCTGCAGATTCAGTTGTGAACTACCTGATTGACTCTAAAACCAATTTTTAAAATCTAATCAACTATTCTGTCTACAAAATAATATTCAACAGTAGCATAAATTTGTAAAACATTTCTATTTCCCCAAAACAGTCAAGCTTTGAGAGCATTTTGATTTGAGGGGAAAAAAAGCCCTTTCATTCCAGATCTAGTTTATCTTCTTTTAATCCTATCCTTTCCCCCCTAGATGGAACCAATACTGTTTTCATATCAATTTACATACAAAAACAGGTGGGAACAACCTAGATTTTGATCAGAGAAGATTCTCAAAGAAATGGCAAACTGCCTACCTTGTGAATAAAAGCAAGTGGAGGCAAGTATAATTTCTGCCTTAGTTATCAAATGAAACAGAACTGCTCTAAAATTATGCTGATGCAAATACAAATGTTCATTATACGCACCCATGCCAGACTTGCCATCTGGATAAGTGTAGACCTGTCCATTGTTCTTGATAATTGGGAGACTTGAGGGCAAAGGAGTTACTTCCTCTTCACTCTCGTCAGTACTGGAGCTACTACTGGTATCCTCACTACAGCTATCATAACCATCAAACATCCCGAATGAATCGCGTCTCTTCCTTTCTGGCCGTGAAGGATGCTCAGTCTAAAAAGAAAAATGATTCGGAATTTTTAAATATAAAGCCTTGAAATAGTTCAAGATTTTAACAAATTTCTACTTAGTATGTAATTGTATATTTAGAAATTTTACTATATAATTTGAATTATTGGAAAGGAGTTTTAACTGTTAAATAGATGAAACAAAATAAAATGCCAGTTCCATGGTTTGTTAAGTCTGCATAAAGCTAGTCAAATTTAAATTTATGTATAGACTTATATGCAATATTAAGTAGATAACAAAATTATATTAAACATATTTTATTAGGGATTTGTGAAACTGACAAACTCAATCTGTCCAAGGTTCACCCATTTCTACCTCCAGAACTCATTCTGACTCATATTTCTAACTAGGTTGTGCTTTTTTCATCTTCCATCAAAATTTCAGTACACATTTTCCAAAAGCAACAGTTCCTGTCCACATTTGTCATTTATATACATTCTCTCACCCATGTAAGTGTGTTTGTGTTTTTCAAATGACCACAATATTCCATATACATTTTTGAAATATATAAATTATGCTTTTTTCCTGTGATATGCAAATTAAATAGCAAGTTGATAAATTGAGAAGATGTTCTGATCACCGAGTTCAGACCCTGAGGATGAATTAGGTAAACTCATAGCAAGTGAACACAAATAATCTGATGGTTCCATTAAATCAGGGGGCTCCAAACTAAGGCCTGTGGGCCAGATGCAAGCCACTCAGGACATTTACCTGCCTCTGCCCTAAACTTTAGACTTAGGGTCACCCTAAGTCTGAAACAACTTGAAGGCACACAACAACAATCTTAATTAACTTGAGTAACCTCATCAGGCAAAAGCAGGCCCACACTTTCCATTGAAATACTGGGAAGTGTGGGTTACGTTATGTTGGTTAAAATTGTTCTTCATTTAAAATACTGTATTGTTCTTTCATGGTTATTTGAATTACAAATATGATATGTGGTTGTTGTATGTCTTTCGGGCTGTGTGGCCATGTTCCAGAAGTATTCTCTCCTGACGTTTCGCCCACATCTATGGCAGGCATCCTCAGAGGTTGTGAGGTATGTGGTGTTTTTTTACAAGGTTTGCTCAGTGAGAGTTCCCTTTGCCCTCCTCTGAGTCTAAGAGAATATGACTTGCTGCAAATCACCCAGCCGATTGCCATGGTCAAGTGGGTATTTAAACTCTGGTTTCCAGAGCTGTTATCCAATGTTCAAACCACTGCATCACAGTGGCCTGAAACTATAAATATTAAAAAGAGAAACTGTTCTGTATTTGAGCTCCAGTTTCTTCGGGTCTCCCACAGTCAACATGACCAAATGCCTAGACAAAGGCACAGGGAGTACATCACATCTGAAAAATGCTTTTTTTTTTTTTTGGAGGGTGGGAAGAGGATGTTGACATAACATATATATACTGGATCCATCTTGAATATCATTCAGACAACAAGGCACAAAACAACTTGCACCAACAGGTGGGCAAAGCATAGCCGTGTACTTACGTACAGCCCTCACCCCCTCCAGAACACTTTGACTATCTTTTTTTCTGATCAGAACATGTGTGCATTGCTTTTCCTGGTTGTCTCAAGAAGAGGCAATTCCTAAATGTTGCAAGCTTTAATGGCACTGTTTAACAATAAGAAAATAACTGTTTTCAATATTGGAGATGGAACTTTGAGCCCCTTTGAGTCTCCTTTGAGGAGAAAAAAAACAGGGTATAAATAAACATAATAACAATAACTTGTGCTCATTTCTGGTTTTGTTTTGAAAGTATTTTTTAGCAGTTTTACATATACACACACACACCCCAAGAATCTGGGATAAAACTTATTTTATGAGCTTGCCACAGTTGCCTGCCTCACGTGGGGGATACATGATTGTGATGTTATTTATCACAGGTATTTCTTTCAATAAGGTTTTAATCATTTAAAGCAATCTTACATGGAGTCAAAGGAGATGTACTGACACTTCGATAGACTTGCTGGAAGCTGGACAAGTGCCTTTCCATTTTTTACACCTAGAGCAACGTTGCTGCTGAGTTAAAAAAAAGTATATCCTATTGATTATAATAGGAGGGGCTTTTTCTAAAGTATCAATATCATATGATAATTTTTATTATTCAGCACTTGTTTATGGATTTTCTAACTAAGTTCTTTAAGTGGCATACAAATACTAGAAGGGTAAGATACATGTTTTAGGTGTTTAGAATACACCAGCTTCAGGCACAAAGCCCTTCTCAGAAAAAAATGGAGCAACTTTTGATGCAATACATCCAAAGCCCATTTCTTCAGGATTAACCATTTAGAGCTCAATGATTGTTAGCATTAATGCAAAAAACTGTCACTAGCAGCTTCCCTCCTACTGAGTCATGTTACGGGCTTTGGCCTGCACTGTAATACAACTATATTTTAGACAACTATATAGAATCTATATTTTACACCAGTGTTATTCAAGATATGTTATTACATTATGTATATGTAATACAGAAAATCCAAAATAATAAACTTTCAAGCATTTCCAATACAGTATAGGATAGTGTGCTCATAAACTGCTATGATAGTATGATACAGCCACTAGTCATATGGCCTTGAAGACAAACATAACTATTTCTTGGCCATGGCATATTGAAGCAATTTATAAAACAAAGCCGTGCTTTTAAAAAACATCAATAATGGGTGGATTAACTCAGTGAAAATTTGCCCTTGGAGCAACATCATATTCAGGTGGCTCAAGAATACATCTGTCTCCCTGGGGTGTCACCTGCTCTGTGCCTCTATCACCACCATTGCTACTAACTGGTCATAGAGCTCTAGCAAAGCTCCTAGACACTGTGGGAGCCTTTGCTGGTGTCAGAATGGTGCAACAATGTGATCATCAAGAAAGAAAAGGGGTGCTCCCTCCTTCTTGCTGGTTGCAATGAAGCTCTTTTCTGATATCAGCAAAGGCACTCGCAAATAATCAGGTGCTTGGTTGGTGCTCTGTTGCTGGCTAGGAGTGACAGCAATGGTTATATGGGAATGATCCATTCCCTTTCCTTGTTCTGATTAATGGGCAATCCATTGGGTGGAATTGGACCTGGTTGCACTGGACAAACTGTCACAAAGTCCCAGGATACTTTGGACACCATGGATTGATGTCAGGCTGAAAACCATGCATTACATGTCCCTGAAGAGTTTCGAAGGAAGAAAGGAACAGTTTTAATACAGGCAGCTAATATCTAGCACATGGGGGTGGAAGAACTGTGGGCCTGCTACATCAGAAGCTGGAGAAGCATTGATTTACAATACAGTTTTTTAAAAAATAGGAAAGTTACTAAATAATTTTCCTTCTTTAACATACAACTTTGATATTTCAGAACTCTAGAAAACATCAAGCAGAAATGTGTTGTCGAAGGCTTTCATTGCCAGAATCACTAGGTTGCTGTGAGTTTTCTGGGCTATATAGCCAATTGTTGATTGGGTCACCCAGTTTACAGAAAACCTACACACACAGATAGATACCTACATAAAAACTCCAACTATCATCCAAGTAAAAAAAGAAGCACAATTAAAGCCCCTGCAGACCGTGCAAAAAGAATCTACAAACCCCACCTCCTCCAAGATGAACTGAACCACCTAAACTGGGCTCTACAGGCCATTGGATACTCCACCACAGACATCAGACGAGCTGTAAGGCCAAGAACAAGCCAGTAGGCTTGATCGATCCACGAAAAATTTGATTCTAAACTCGTTTCAAAACTAGAGGGGGGCAGCGTTTCGTTTCTGAAGGTATTTCCGAATTTTGCCCCCAAAAAAATTCGAAATTAACAAAAATTCGTTATTTTCGAAATTAATTCGTTAATGGCGGATGCGCATGCGCAATTCCCAAAAACAGCACAGAGGGAGAGGACTTTACAGGACTCTCCCACCCTCATTTTTTGAGTGATCTTCTTCAAACTTGGTACAGTGGTAGAACACATTTAACACTGATAGCTCACCAAAATTTGGAACGTTTCCCTTATCCTCTGATTTTTGGCAAATTTTCATAGCTTTTATAATAAACCATTTTTTAATAATTGCAGAAATCTGTTCCTGGTTTGAAAGTCTTATTTCCTGTTAAATTGGGTTGTCTTTACTGTGAAAGTCATTGTTCTACTTCAGAAACTTTGTTTTTGTGGCTGAAACTTTGTTAAATTGGTGTGTGTGTGATATATACTGTGTATATATATATAGTCCCTGCATATGTGTGTGTGTGTTTGTGTGTGTGTGTATATAGGTAAAGGTAAAGGTATCCCTTGACGTTAAGTTCAGTCATGTCTGACTCTGGGGGTTGGTGCTCATCTCCATTTCTAAGCCCAAGAGCCAGTGTTGTCCATAGACACCTCCAAGGTCATGTGGCCGGCATGACTACAAGGAGTGCCATTACCTTCCCGCCAGAGCAGTACCTATTGATCTACTCACATTGGCATGTTTTCAAGCTGCTAGGTTGGCAGAAGCTGGAGCTAACAGCGGGCACTCACTCTGCTCCTGGGATTTGAACCTGGGACCTTTCGGTCTGCAAGTTCAGCAGCTCAGTGCTTTAACACACTTCGCCATCGGGGCTCATGTATATATAATATACATACACATACACACAATGTGGAGAATATGTGGAAAGGTAGATAGATAAGTTGGGAGCCACAGCGAAGGCACCTTCCTGGGAGCAAGGTCTAATAATAATAATAATAATAATAATAATAATAAATCCCTTACAATATCCAAGATGGCTCACTGCTACAGAATCTTGGGAGGTTTAGTTTGGTATGGTACCATTATTGGCAGAGAAAGCTAAGCTGTAGGAGTTGAAATCCAATCATTTATCCTCCCTATAGAATCAATTTTATATGCATTTTTAGCTACAGAAAAGCTAAAATCAGGACAGTAAAAGAACAACACCCAGAAAATGGGAATTCCAGACAGGAAACAATCAGGGCCAGCTAATACCTCCCAACAAAGGATTCCCCCAGGTAGGAAGCAGCCAGGCTTTGAAGCTGCAAGGCTATTCAATGCTAATCAAGGTGACCAATTGCAACATTCACACTTGCCTCCCACAGACAAGAGTTCTTTCTCCCACCCTGGACCTTCCACAGATATATAAACCCCACTTGCCTAGCTTCACACAGACGTCAAAACCTCTGAGTATGTCTGCCACAGATGTGGGTGAAACGTCAGGAGAGAATGCTTCTGGCACATGGCCATAGAGCCCAGAATACATACCACAACAGTGTGATCCCGGCCATGAAAGCTTTCGACAACACAACCACAGTATCCATTCAAGTTCATGTAGCGTCGTATGGAGACCTGTATTGGGGGGAGGGAGGGTGCGAATCTGGGCCCCTGGGAGTCGTAGTCCTCCCTCCCTCCCTCCCCGGGAGCAGCCGAGGACGGGCCTGGCCCACACCCCCTCGCATCCCGGGCCTCTTCCTCCTCACCGCCGGGCCCCTCTCTGTCTCTCTCGGTCTCTCCATTCCCGGCTCCATCCGCCGCCTTCCCGCCTCACAGAGAGACACCATTTTCCCCCTCCGTCTTCCTCCTCCTCCTCGGCCTCCTTCCCCCTCGCCCCCTCCCATTGGCTGAGCCCGTGACGCCCCTTTTGCTGAGGGGCAAAAGGAAAGGGCCTGAATGGTGGGAGTTTGGGTGATTTGCAAAAGCTTTTTTTCCTAACGAAAAAAACGACGAAATAAGAAAAAACGGCCTCTCACGATTCGAAACCGCGATATCCAGACGTGTGGACAATCAAGGCCGTATATTGCTTCAAAACTAACGAAAATAACGAATTAATAACGGGTAACGGGGAAATCGAATTATTTGAGCAAGCCTACAAGCCAGGAGAGTAAAAACAAAGATCCACCCAGAGGAAAAGTGTTCTTACCATACATCAAGGGAACCACTGACCGCATAGGGAAACTGATGAAGAAACACAACCTACAAACCATCTACAGGCCCACTAAAAAAAAATCCCACAAATGCTAGGTTCAGCAAAGGACAACAGGGATCCTCTCACCTCTGCAGAAATCTATCGTATACCATGCAGCTGTGAACAAGTCTACATAGGGACCACCAAATGCAGCGCCCAAACACGAATCAAGGATCATGAAAAGCACTGAAGACTAGCTCAACCAGAGAAGTCGGCCATAGCAGAGCACTTGATGAACCAATCTGGACACAGCATATTATTTGAGAACACAGAAATGCTGGACCACTCTAACAATTACCATGTCAGACTACACAGAAAAGTCACTGAAATCCACAAGCATGTGAACAATTTCAACAGAAAGGAGGAAACCATGAAAATGTACAAAATCTGGCTATGAGTATATAAAACACTAAAATCAGAACAGTAAATAAAGAACAACACTCTGAAAATAGGGGAATTCCGGACATGAAACAATCAGGGCCAGCTAATACCTCCGAACAAAGGATTCCCCCAGGCAAGAATCAGCCAGTCCTTGAAGCTGGCAAGGCCATTAAATGCTAATCAAGATAATTAATGTTTACACTTGCCTCCAACAGACAAGAATTCTTTCTTCCTCCCTGGACCTTCCACAGATATATAACCCTCCCTTGTTTAGTTTCCAATATATCTCACAACCTCTGAGGATGCCTGCCATAGATGTGGGCAAAACATCAGGAGAAAACATACACAAATTCTAAGTGACTTGCAATCTGAAGCTCACCAAGGATTGAAGTTAGAAAGCATACGTATTTCTATATGCTTCTGCCACTATGAAGATGTGCATCATGGGATGCATCAATGAAGCAACAGCTATCTATGCCTGTTTACAGCCTTTCAACTGATATCTTAAGACAAAGAGCAGCCACAGTTCCAAATGTTATGCACTTAGGGCTGCACAGAGATGCATTCTTCTTGATCATAAACCTTTTCACTATGTAGTGCAGCTAAGCACTACATAGTGCATAAGCTAAGAATTTTGTCTTTCACATTGTCAATATTTCATTTAGGTAAGGCACTAGCCAGGTCTTTTGATTATCCACACATCTATTGCTAATACAATACCAAAGATGCATGAAAAGGCCTTCTGTGACTGTTCACTGGAAGAGAAGACTATCAAGTCATTTTAAAGAAAATCTTGCTTGCAGTTATCAGTTCTTGGACAAACAAAGATTTGCAAGATCAAGGTATCAACATGTTCCTTTTCTGGTGTACTTGACATGAATAACAAGAGAAATGAGAACATCAAACAAAGGAGAATGAGTTACAAGTATGCGCCCACTAATGAATTACAGTCATTGGAGGTTATGGGTGCAGCTCCTCGGTGGGGTGGGGAGTAACCGTTGTGGCCCCTGGGAGAATAAGGAACTGGTCCCGCATACCACTTTACTTTCTCTGCAGACCCTGATTCCTTTTCTCTTGCTGCACGCTGTGAGTGCTTATTTAATTTCTGCAGAAGAAAGCAGATACTAGGACGAGAGAACAGGAAAGGGAAGAGGAGGAACCTACCTGGGGTTCCAGTTCCTGCTCCTCTTTCTATGTGTTTCTGTTCCCTCAGTTCTGTCATTTTCCTTCCTTTGCCCAGGCAAAAGACGTTTGCAGCACACAAGAAGAGGATTAATGAGGTAAGTTAAGTAGCATGTGCAGCCAGCTCTTCCTCTTACCTGTATACCACAAGTATCTGTTTCACAAGGGTAAAGGGGGATACTGAGTGGAATAGAAACACTCAGAAAAGAGAAGAAAACCCAGTCCCTCATTCTTCCACAACATCATTTACATTGTGGACCCAGTTCCTACTCTTCTTGCTGAGTGCTGCATGTTTCTATTTTCCCAGAAACCTCCCTCCCCTCGTTCATATAAAGAAGAAGAGGAAAATAAGCTTCATCTGCGAGTGAAGTGTAGGTCCAGCTCCTCCTCTTACCTGCATGCTGTGTCTGTTTCACCCAGGAGCAGAAAAGGAGACACCTGCAACATCACTTACTCTGCGGATATGGTTCCTCCTCCTTTTCCTATTTGCCATGTATTTCTGCCCCCCCCCCATCTCTCTTCCTTTGCACATGCAAAACAGACATTTGTGGCGCACAGGAAGATGAGCCGGATCCACAGATAACAGTGGCCCACAAGGCTGGCTCCTCTTCTTCCTGCATGCCGTGAGCGTCTGGTTTTGTCCTGGGAAAGGAAGGGAGACACTGAGTGAAAAAAGAAACATGTAGCATGTTTGCCTTCCTAACAGCAACCCCCACTCTGCTCATCTCCTTAGGATGGGGTGGCTGTGTGAATGTTCACACAGCAGACCTGACTTCGGCGATGGTGACACAGGTTGTGAATAATCAAAACTGTGATGTGAAACCTGGAAATGTGGGAGGTCAACTGTATAACAAAAAGTCATAGGAAGCTAATGTTATAAACATTGTTTCAGATAATAAAGGTTATATTGAGTGCACTGGAAATGCTACTGAAAAGGAAGAGGAATAAAGCTCATAATCCAATGCCACACTTTTCCAAAAATATTTTAAAACTTACATAGCAAAAGTACATTTAAATATATCACCCGGTTTTATGTATAACAAAACTACCTACATTTTCAAAGTTTAGGAGCCCCGGTGGCAAAGTGCGTTAAAGCGCTGAGCTGCTGAACTTGCAGACCGAAAGGGTTCAAATCCCGGGAGCGGCGTGAACAGCCACTGTTAGCTCCAGTTCCTGCCAACCTAGCAGTTCAAAGGCATGCCAATGTGAGTAGATCAATAGGTAACGGCAGGAAGGTAACGGCGTTCCATGCAGTCATGCCGGCCACATGACCTTTGAGGTGTCTACGGACAACGCCGGCTCTTCGGCTTAGAAATGGAGATGAGCACCAACTCCCAGAGTCAGACATGACTGGACTTAACGTCAGGGGAAACCTTTACCCTTAGTGAAACTACATTTGAGCAAAGAGCACACAGGACTATCACTAGCAAGTATAGTGTACAAAAATCAGTAGTCAATGTGTTTTAGATTCCTGCTACCATTCAAAACAAATGGCTTGTTGCCAACATACAATGTATCTTAATTTAACAGTTTCTCCTTCAGTGCCTTTTTCCATGTTAGTTTTAAAGGCCTGTGAAAGGAGAAAACTATTCAGGGTTTTTCAAAATAACATTTAAACATACATGAAACAGGCTTGTTTGTATCAGTCATCTTCTGTTCCAGGATGTTGGCACTGTATACAACATTATTCCTTGAAAATGTCTCTAAACAAGCCCAAGTGTTAGAAGAGATGTGGCAGGGAGAAAAGGCAAGCACAATAAGACCACAGTAACATGTCCTTAGTGAGGTTTTCCTTCTTCCTTCTGAAGAGTTAATCTGCATAAACCACTTACAAGCCTTTCTTTTACAACCTTTAAACACTACTGTCTTCCCTTGAACGAAGTGCTGATTGAGCACCCAGAATTTAGGATGCCAGAACCTGAAATGCTCCAATATTGTCTACCTTGCTGGCTGACAGTTCAACTTTGTTTCATGCACAAAATTTAAAATGTTGTATAAATTTACTTTCAAACTATGCATATAAGATGTGTATGAAGAAAGGTGTACAGGGTGCATATGAGACATAACTGAATTCTGAGTTTAGACCTGGCTCCCATGGTACCTTACTGCATATGTACAGTATATGCAAACACAGGTATTCCAAAATCTCAGCCTCCAAAATCCAAAACAAACATTCCCGAGAAGGGATGCTCAGTCTGGATCCAGAGGAGGAGGAAGAAGGGGAAGTAACAGCAGCTGGTGTGTATTGGCCCCGTTCACTCAGCTCTCCTTTGCACAATTTCTTGCAAAGCCTATGAACACTCAAGGCAAGGAAGCCGACATGGACTCCGTAAGATTTGCATTCTGTCTAATACAGTAGTTCTCAATCTGTGGGTCCCCAGATGTTTTGGCCTTCAACTCCCAGAAAGCCTAACAGCTGGTAAACTGGCTGGGATTTCTGGGAGCTGTAGGCCAGAACACTTGGGGAGCCACAGGTTGAGAACCACTGGTATAACCAGACAAAGAAAGAGCAGTAGTACTGGGCTAGGCGATCCTTACACCTTTTGTCTGTAAACTACGGTATTTCCTCAATTCTAAGATGCATTGAAACACCTCTAGAAACAGGATGCATCTTAGAATCACAGGTGCTTTTAACATATAAATAAGCAAAGCATTTTCCCCCTGTCGGTGGTACTGAAATGAGTTTGCATCTTCCAATCGGTGCCATCCTAGAATCGAAGAACTACATTATTTATTTAGGTATTGCATTTCTATACCGCTTTTCTCACCCGGGGGGGGACTCAAAAGGGTTTACAACATAATGAATGGCAACATTCAATGCCTCACATATATAAAAATACATCCCATATCTAAAATAGCATATAATTGTAAATTAAAACCTTTAAAACTATAAAATATCAGACACAGACATAAGACATGAAACACTGCAACAATTCTGAGGTTATCATTTCACTGCTTTGTTGCTGCTGTCACTCACCGAATGCTTGTTGGAATAGCCAAGTTTTAAGTTGTTTTCTAAATGCCAGGAGGGAGAGGGATGATTTAATACTGCTGGGAAGGGAGTTCCACCGCCAAGGGGCTGCCATCGAGAAGGCCCTGTCTCTCGTTCCCACCAGTCTCACTTGCAAAGGCGGTAGGACTGAGAGCAGGGCCTCCCCAGCTGATCTTAATGTTCTAACTGGCTCATAAAGGGAGATGCATTCAGACAAGCAGGACTGGGGGCGTTTGAACTGTGCTCGGTAGCAGACTGGCAGCAAGTTACTAGGGCAAGGCAAGAGCATCAGTACAGAGCAAGGAGTAATCACCACTTTGAAAAAAAAACAAGCAGCAGCAGATAATCGGGAGCCACCTGCTTGCTCACAGAACTGTAGGATAGGCATACAGCATGACAGGCTGATAAGCAAAGGAAACTGGGGCTAGGAAGTAACACCTGCTGCCCCTGAGGAGATTTCCTCACAGAGCTTCCTCACAGAGGAGAACTTTTGAGAGGCCCGCCGCTCTCCACAGGTTGACGTCCCCAACTGCTGACTGATCCTCCTGGAGGCATATACATCTACGTCCCCAGAAGGAGGAAGGTGGCTGGGATGAGGGGCTCTGCGGCCCCAAGCAGCTGCCCCTCGGCTTCCTCCTCAGCTCACCTCCGGCTCCTATTGGCACGCTTTCTCCCGCCCACGGGCCCCCTCTGGTTCCACTCACCAGGTCCTTTGTGTTTTCCATCAGGCCCTCATGGGCAGGAGCAGCGGCGGCGGCGGGCGCCTGCTGGCCTTTCCTCCCCGCCTCCCGCCTCCCTCCCCCGGGACTCTGCCCGCCTCCCCTTCCCGAAGGGCCGGGCCAGGATGGAGGAGGAAGAAAGTTTGGCCCCTCACGCCATAAACAGGGGCCCACCGCACGGAGAGCGCGAGAGGAAGAAAAAAGACATTCAACTCTCCAAGCCTCAGAATATCAACAACATTAGCATAACCGCACTGCGCACGCGCAGAACGGCCCCGAGCCACCGCGCGCCCCCATTGGCTCCCGGGCTGTTTGGATCGTCCTCGCTCTCCGGACTGAACCATCAGGCGGAAGAGGCTGGGGGAGGGGGCGCCAGTTGGAAGCCTCCGCATTGAAACCGCCGGCATAATGGTCTTGGGAAAGGTGTCCCCGGACTCTTTTCTCAGTTTACGTTCAACGGGGAGTAGGCAGCTCTGAGGAGTTTTTCAACCACTGAGGGAAAGACTTGGAGGTTAAAATGGAAACTTCCCCATGTGACGAACAATGGAGCAACCCGCTCAAAGAGCGCTTCTGAGGAAGGGAGGGGGATTATACACATTGAAAAATCGGGGTCATGTGAAAGAGGCGGGGACGGGGGCGTGACGTCAGAGCCCTCCCCGAGGGAAACGGAGGCCAGGATTACGCAGAGTGGATACTTCCGGACTCCATTTGATCGCCGCCGCGTGGGGGCGTGGAAGAGGAAGCGAAAGGAACCGGCAATAGAAGTGCTCCTCAAACGTCTCTACCTCTTTGGCGCGCTGTACTCCGCGCGCCGCCGGCCGTCTCTATGGTAACCAGCGCAAGGAGGGCTTCCGGCGGGGACGAGGGCCCTCTCCTTTTCTCCTTCCGGCTCTGGAGGTGGCGGCAGCAGCAGCAGCAGCATGGAGGCCAAGGCCGGCGCGGCGCTGAAGAAAAAGGGGAGCCGGGCGAGGAAGAGAGGGTCCCAGGCGGGTTCGGAGCACGATGGCCGGGAAGCCACAGCTGCGGTTGCTGAGAAACGCCTCCAAGCCAAGCACTTGGCTCTGCTGGGCGAGAAGCCCGCGGCGGAGAGGGGCCTCGAAGCGCTGGTCTTCGGCGACGTAGGCGAAGGAGAGGCCTTGTTGCGGCGCTTGCGCGGGCCTGCCCACACGGTATGGCTAGGCTAGGCACTGTATTCTTGACCATCCGCAGATTGTGGCCCAGCCAGTACTCTCGCAATTAGCAAGACTTGTGTCCAAGGCTTTCATGGCCGGAATCACTGGGTTGCTGTGAGTTTCCCGGGCTGTATAGCCATGGTCCAGAAGCATTCTCTCCTGACGTTTGGCCCACATCTATGGCAGGCGCCCTCAGAGGTTGTGAGGTTTGTTGGAAACTAGGCAAGTGGTGTATATATATCTGTAAAAGGTCCAGGGTGGGAGAAAGAACTCTTGTCTGTTGGAGTCAGACAACCAGAGAAGTCAACCATAGCAAAGCACTTGATGAAGCAACCTGGACACAACACAGCATATGATCTGAGAACACAGAAATGCTGGACCACTCTTAACAACCACCATGTCAGACTACACAGAGAAGCCATTGAAATCCACAAGCATGTGGACAATTTCAACAGAAAGGAGGAAACCATGAAAATGAACACAATCTGGCTACCAGTATAAAGAACTCTAAAATCAAGACAGTAAATAAAGAACAACACTCTGAAAACGGGAATTCCAGACATGAAACAATCAGGGTCAACTAACACCTCCCAACAAAAGATTCACCCAGGCAGCAAGCACACAGGCTTTGAATCTGCAAGGCCATTCAGTGGTAATCAAGCTGGCCAATTGCACCATTCACACTTACCTCAGACAAGAGTCCTTTTTCCCATCCTAGACCTTCCACATATATATAAACCCCACTTCCATATTTTTCCAACAGACCTCACAACCTCTGAGGTTGCATGCCATAGATATGGGCGAAATATCAGGAGAGAATGCTTTTAGAACATGGCCATACAGCCCAGAAGACTCACAGATCTTCTGTTCTGTGTATTTCATTTGGGCGACATTGCCCTGAACTTCCGGTGGGTTGACATGGCGGCAGGTCGGGTCCTCTGAGCGCTCTCTCTCAAGGACCAACGCTCGCAACGGTTGGGTAGAGCCTTTGCTCCCCTCTCCTTGTGGATCGAGGCAAGGAGGGACGCAAGGCCCCTGCACCCCGTTTGAGCCGGCCCCCGAATCGTGTCGGGGGGAGCGGATCCGGGTTGCTGCAGGGGAGCGCGAACCGTAGCGACGGCAGCGGCTAAAACCGCACAGACTGCCAGCCGAGCCCATTTTAACAGACAAGAAGACAACGAAGAGCGGAAAGCCGAGGGAACGTAAGCGTTCTAAATATATCTCTTCCTATCGGACACTAGCTTAAACCTTTTTCTAGAGTATAGTAAAGTGGTGTAACTAAGCCACCGAATCTCCAGCAGAGAGAAGCCGATGACCGAACGGCTCAGTCGTAAGACTAATAGCCTCCCAAACAACAACAACAACAGGGAAATAACTGAAATAACTGAAGTATACTAACTTAAAGATTTGAATCAGCCTTAACCCGGTGGACCTCTGTGGCCGAACGTGAGAGTCCAGTACCAGTGACGAGCTGTACCGGCCCGTTTGGCAACCTCTGGGGCGCTGCGACGGGCGGTTCCGGGTAGAGAAGACCATCTTGGGCGCTGCGGATCTGCTCCGTCATGGCAGACCGTTCTGGATCCATGTAACCAGCCCGAAACTATACTGCATGGCTTGGAGCAAATTGCTAGATTTATCTTACTCTCAAGTACCCACAAGGCTAGCAATAGACTTCTTAAGGGAAAAAAAAAAAAGGAAAAAATATAAATATACACAGTAAATGAACGGAATTAAACTCATCGGACGTTCAGGAGGATTGGGCGGACGCCTCCCTGGGAGTGACAGGCGAAAGGACAGTGAGGAGACCCAGCAAGGAACCGCCATGAATCAACGTCCTTGAGTACTATCGCTGTTATGACTGTTATGACTAATCTCTCCCCCTCCGCACCAAGCAGGCATTAAGAGATTAGAAAACTGGTGTGTGTGTCCGCTGGAAAAGCGGCGAGCGGCGAGCGGCGCGCGGCGCGCGGGAGCTTCTTCACCAAAAGGGAGAGAAGTACTCTATACAAAGCCACAGGAAAGGAAGAACTAAGGACAATTTAACCAATAAAGGAGTATCCTTGGACAATGACTTTTACAGCTGCACCAAGGGGAAAATAACACCAACGAAGAGGACGGAGACCGAACAAACAAGACGAATCAAAACTGATTTATTAGGAATACAATATTGGGAAAGAAGAAACGAAGACCCAAAGAACCTAGGGACTAAAAGCTTAACCATCTCTATCTCTTATTTCTTCTCTAAGAAACTCTCTGTCACTGCTGCTGTCTCTTTCTGTCTCTCTCTGTTCTCTTCTCTTTCTCCCTCCCTCCTCCCTTCCTGTTTCCTCTCTTTTTCTCTTTATCTGTACCCCCTTATCTATCTTCTTCGCTATCTCTTACGTGCTCTCTCTTTCTCTTTGCTTAAGCGTGCTGTGAGCGAGTAATAATGGCAATTCCCAAGACCAAGTTTGATAAAGATCTTAAAGAGAACAAGGGGCTGGGAAGGAGACCTTCACAGTCGGAGGAGATTAACCTAAAAGATATCCTCCGAGAGATACAGAAACTAGCGGAGCGACAAGAAGAACATCAGAAACAAGCTCAGATGAAACTAGACCAACATAGCCAACAACAAAAAGAACTCTACCAAGAAATGATGGATATGAAAAAAGACATTAAGGAGGACATTGGGTATCTGAAAAAGGAAATGATTAAAACTCATAAAGATATTAACGACTTGAAAATGGAAAATCAGAAGCTAATTAAAATTCAAAAGAACCAACAACTAAAAATAGAAAGATTAGAAACTAAAAATGATAAATTGGAGAAACTACAGGAAAGAACTGAACAGCATGAAAAAGAGTTCCAGTTAAGATTTCGAAATATCTTGGAGGATAGTAACGAGGACATTAGACAAATCATTACCAAATTACTTGCCAGTTTACTATCGCAATCGGAAGAATTCATAGAATATGAATTAGACAGAGTCTACAGAATTCAAACTAACTTCTCGAGAAGAAACAAGGTCTCAAGGGACGTGATCGTCCACTTTGTGAGGAAAAAAATACGTGATGAGGTACTGATGAATAACAAACATAATCCGCTAATATACAAAGAGAAAAAGATCATTATTCTGAAAGAATTCCCACAACTAACCCTAAGTAGAAGAAAAAAATACTTCTTTTTAACCGAGGAACTTAAAAAACAGAATATCAGATTTCGGTGGGAAAGGAATGAAGGAATCATGGTCACGCTAAAAGGAGAACGCCACTGGCTAACGAGTGAGGAGAAAGCAAAGGACTTTTATAGAAAACACATACAAGGCAAAGGAAGACACCCTGCAGATTCAACCCCCCCATCGTTAAAAAGGAAAAAACCAAAAAGAGCAAGACACCACTCGCCACAAGAGGGAGGTCCTAAGTCAAGCAATCCAAGCAAACTCTTACAGGCATCAGAGGCGTCGGATGTAGGAGGAGAAGATGAGGAAGACGAAACCAACATAACAGAAGAAGAATTAATAACAGAGGAAGAAGACATAACAACCAGGGAAGAAAACAAGAAAAAAGAAGCGAACGCCGACCATGTCTAAAAATAGATGTAACTTGAACCGCCAGCTAAAATTTTACTCCAACAATATTAACGGAATTAACATTTCAAATAAAAGGAGAATTCTATTTAACCAATTAATTAAGGGAAAATATGATTTCGTTGCTCTGCAAGAAACACATATCACCTCCAAACACGAGGCCCTGCTAGTCAACAGAAAAATTGGAAAAGAATTCTGTTCATCGGATAAAAAAAAAAAAAGGGGAGTGGTACTTTATGTTAATGAAAACCTATCAGCTACACTACAGTTCAAAGACAATGAAGGAAGATTCGTGGCAGTCCTTATAAATTTAGATAGGCAAAAAATTCTCGTTTGCAACATCTACGCCCCTAACGGCCCCCAAAGTCACTTCATTAGAGAATTAAGAAAACAAATAAATAATTCGGACTTTGACCACCTGATCATAGTAGGAGACTTTAACAGTATAATGGACACAAAATTAGATACAAGTAAAAAAATAATGAATAAGAATTATGCCAAAACAAGATTGATTTCACAAAATTTTAGAAATTTAAAGGAAGAATTCCACCTGCAGGATATATGGAGATTACACAATTCAGAAACCAAAGACTATACTTTTTACTCCCATAGGCATATGTCGTGGTCAAGATTAGATATGATTTGGCTATCAAACTCCCTCTGCGCTAAGGTAGACTCTATTAAAATCTTGCCCAGAGATAAATCGGATCATTGCCCATTAGAAATGTACCTAAATCAAAAGAAACCGGGATATAAGTGGAGATTAGATGAAAACCTTCTTAAAAAAGAAGAGGACATAGACAAATGTAAAAAATTGACACAAGAATATTTTAAATTCAATTGGATACCAGAAACAAAAGAGCACATTGTATGGGACTCATTCAAAGCAGTTCTAAGGGGCCACTTTATCCAGCAAAAGGCAATAAGAAACAAATTAAAGAATGCACAAATAGACACAATAAACAGAGAAATAACCCAAGTAGAAAAGAAAATGAAAGAGAAACCCAAAGATCAAACACTAGTAAAGCAACTGTTGGGATTGAAAAATAATAAAAAGAACCTGGAATTGGAACAAGTAGCGAAACAACTGAAGTTCATTAAACAACATCACTTTGAAAATGCTAACAAGCCAGGTGCTTGGTTAGCGCGGAAAATTAGGCAAAAAACGCAGAAACAACATATAACAGTGATTAGAAAAGAGGGGATGATCTTAACAACAGATAAGGAGATTAGGCAAGAATTCCAGGAATTCTTCAAACAACTATATCAAAAAAATGCCCTCGATTTGGATGAAATTTCACAATACCTGAGCAATCAAGGTCTACAAAAAATATCAGAAAATCAAAGGGAACAGTTAAATAAAGCCATATCTAGCGAGGAAATTAAAAAGGCCTTAAAACAGATGAGACCCAGATCAGCGCCAGGTCCTGATGGATTTACACTGAATTTCTATAAAATTCTGGCAGATGACATTATGCCCTACCTAAAGGAAATAATGAATATGGCACTGAAAGACAAGATAATACCGAACTCTTGGAAACAAGCGGACATTATAGTGATCCCAAAAAGCGACACAAACCCCGCAAATGTAAGGAATTTTAGGCCAATATCATTACTGAATACAGACTATAAAATCTTTTCAACAATCCTTGCAAATAGATTCAAAATATTTCTGAACAATTGGATAGGGACTGAACAAAAAGGCTTCCTACCAAATAGATATATGAAAGATAATGTTAGGTGTGTATTAGATATTATAGAATATTATGAAACATTCCATCAAAAAGAATTGGCCTTGATAACAATTGATGCTGAAAAAGCCTTTGATAACTTAAATTGGGAATTTTTTAAATTGCTGCTAAGAGAATTGGATATGGGCTATTACTTTATAAATGCAATCGAGGCGATCTATACTAACCAAGAAGCAAAATTGTTAATTAATGGGCAACACTCAGAAACTATCCAAATTGAAAAAGGAACAAGGCAGGGATGCCCCCTTTCCCCCCTCATTTTTATATTTGCTTTAGAAATTTTGATTAGAAATATACGGAATGACGACCAATTAAAAGGTACTAAAATTAGAAGCCAAGAATACAAAATCCGCGCCTTTGCTGATGACATAGTTTGTTTTATTGAAGACCCCCGTAGACACATAAAAAAATGGATTAACAACATGGAAAAATTCGGCAGAGTAGCGGGTTTTTTCATTAATAAGGAAAAAACAAAAATTCTGACCAAAAATATAGTACAGGAAAATCAAGGGAAATTGGAAGAAGCCACAGGATTTAAGACGGTCGCGAAAGTTAAATATCTCGGAATTTGGATAACTGCCAAAAACGCCCAATTACTAAAAAACAATTATCAAAGTAAATGGAAGGAAATAAAAACCGACTTACAGAATTGGCAAAATCTAAATATCTCCCTCCTAGGAAGAATAGCGGTCATTAAAATGAATGTACTCCCGAAATTAATGTATCTATTTCAAAATTTACCCATTTTAAGAACACAAAAAGTATTTCAGGATTGGAATAAAGATATCACAAAATTTGTATGGAAAGGCAAAAGGCCGAGAATAAAATATAATATTATGACTGATGCAACAAAAAGAGGGGGCTTTGGATTACCAAATATAAAACTTTATTACGAAGCCTGTGTTTTAAACTGGGTGAGGGATTGGATAGCACTAAAAGATAATAACATACTGACCTTAGAAGGCTTTGATCTCCGACGAGGGTGGCACGCGTACGTGGGTTACGACAAAAGAAAGGTTGAAAAGAACTTTGGCAACCACTTTATTAGAGCTGCTCTAATAAAAGTGTGGGAAAAGTACAAAAAGAGGTTCTATAATAAAACCCCTTTATGGATCTCTTCACTCGAATCATCTCAAAGACATATTTTACAATGGCCCGCCTGGCCTCGGTATAAAGATCTATTGGTAAAAAACAACGGGACTTATAACTTGTTACCACAAGAAAGGTTAAAAGAAAAATTTAAAAATATGTCCTGGTTCCAATATGCTGTCATCAAGGAACAATACACTAAAGATGCCTGTATAGGCTTCAATGATTCCAACTCCGTGTGGGACAGAATTATGCTAACCGAAAAGAAGGTCATTTCTAAAATCTATGATACATTATTAGAGTGGTCAACAGAAACGATAACAATTAAAAGCTGTATGATTACCTGGGCTAGAAATATCGGACACCCAATCATGTTAGAGGACTGGGAACGGTTATGGAACAAAAAACTGAAATACACCTATGCCACGGAATTAAAAGAGAATTGGCTAAAAATTTTCCATCGTTGGTACATGTCTCCCAAAAAACTCGGACAGATGTACAAGTCCTATAATAGCACCTGCTGGAAATGTAAAACGCATGAAGGATCATTCTTCCATGTCTGGTGGTCTTGCGAGAAAACTAAAAGGTATTGGAAGATGATCCACGAAGAGACACAAAGTATCTTAAAGAAAAATTTTCAAATTAAACCAGAATATTACCTTTTGGGAATAACAAACTCAGACTTACAGTTTGATAAAAATGACGACATTTTATTCATGTATAGCTCCACAGCGGCAAGAATAGTTTTCGCAAGAAATTGGAAAATGGCTGAACTTCCAACGAAGGAAGCATGGCTTCAAAAACTGATGGAAATACAAGAAATGGACAAATTGACTTTTCTGTTGAAAGAGTCCAGAGGAAAGGGAACTGAACAAACAAATTGGGAGAAGCTCAGAAATTATATTTCACATTGAAGACAGAAAGGACAATCTTAAATAGATGACTGTAGTACCCGATATGGAGGATAAAGGAAGACCATCACCCCCGTCACCCTCTCCTCTTACCCCCAGAACCTCTTCTTGTTATCCCTCCCATCCCCTTCCTTAAGACCCCCCTACCTCCCTTGCTTTTTCTTTCTATCCCTACTTTACCATTCTTCCCCTCCCCTGCCCCCCCTCCCCGATACCCACCACATTGTTTTAATTAATGTACCTGTAAAACGTTAATAAAGATTATTCTAAAAAAAAAAAAAAAAAAACTTTTCAGCCCAGATCTACGAGTGGTTCTATCTTTTTTTTTTCAGGCTACTGATGTACTCAGTGGGAACTTTCTGGATGGCGAGTCTGAGGATTCAGAACTGGAAAATGAAACAGATGACAACTTTATTTCACCAAAAAGGCCAGCATGGATAGATGAGGATGATGAAACTGAGGAAATGTAAGCAATCATCATGGTAAATTGACTTGTTGACTGAGTAGGCTGAAATAAAGCTGGATTTGTAAGCAGTTATATTGAATTATATCAAACTTCTGTCTTAGTTTGCCTGTTTGGGATGAGAAGGTAAAGAGGGATAGGCTGTAAAGAGCCCACAAGTGATTTAAAATGTCCTAAAAACATAATTTAAGTAAGTGTAGAGTTTGACTGTTTAAGTAAACTTTATAGCTGAGTGGCGACTTGAGCCTGAAATTTCCCTTAGTTTCATTTCTAAGCTAAGCATACACTTTTGTTCCAGAATTGACATGACCCATCGATATCGAAAAAACATGATGAAAAGTGATGCAGAAAGTAAACTTAGCAAAGAAAAACTTCAAAGACGACTTCAAGAACAGTAAGTTTTAGTAGCTTGTAAAAAGGAAAATGTAATCTTGCACACTCTACATTAAAAAATTAAATACCTTGTCATATTCAAAAACTGTTTGTATATAACTCAATTAGGTCTTGTATATGTTCTCAAATACTTCTCAAATGAGTTTGCATTTTGAATACTTCTATGTTTAACCATGTACTAATAAAATGCAGAAATGATAACACTTATAGGTATATGCTACTACAAATTTTTATTTTCTAATCAAGGGAAAGCAATTTATGAAAAATGGGGAAACATGTTTCAGCGAGAAGCAGAATTTGAATTAAGCCAAACAAAAAGAGGAAATGCATGTACTTGTGTACATGTACTTTTACATCATTTCCACCTATCGTTCGAAACAAAAGAGTTTGGAGGATGATCTCTTTGTTCCAAAACCTTTAATCTAAGTGATCCTTCTCTGTTCTTGCATCACAGATTGGTTGCATGTGTTATTGCCAAGAGATTAGAGATAGGGAGCAATGTTGCGAATAAAATGAGTACACCCACCTCGATCTCATTCACCTCATGCTCTGCTATATATATTCTTCTTTATCAGCTGTTCCTTTTTTCTTTTTTCCATCCTTCAAATGTAGCAATCATGTGCTATTCATAACATTTCGGATGTGTTTGGGATTACAGTCAACTCTCACTTATCCAAGCTAAACGGGCCGGCAGAAGCATGGATAAGCGAATATCTTGGATAATAAGGAGGGATTAAGGAAAAGCCTATTAAGCATCAAATTAGCCTATGATTTTACAAATTAAGCACCAAAACATAATGTTATACAACAAATTTGACAGAAAAAGTAGTTCAGTACGCAGCAATGTTATGTTGTAATTAGTGTATTTACAAATTTAGCACCAAAATATCACAATATATTGAAAATATTGACTACAAAAATGGCTTGGATAATCCAGAAGCTTGGATAAGTGAGACTCTACTGTATATGTCTATGCAAGGCTATAGTATCTTAAGTAATAATTACTGGCAACATTATTATTCTTCCTCAGATTTCAGGGTGCTATGGGAACAACTCCTTCTTGGGCACAGAGGGGCATGAAAAATACATTAAAGACAAAACATGAAGGTAAGTTTGGGACTTTCTTTAATGCAAACTATAGCAGTAAACGTAATTAATGTGCAGTAAATCATATGTACACCTACCAACATTTCAGTGAAGCTTGAAACATCCTGTGACAAGTGTGGTAATTGTGTGGCTGTGGTTGTACTGCAACTGCCAAAAAGCATAATGTAGCCAGTAGTATTAGGAATGCTGGGAGATTTGGTCAATAACATCTTGGAAGGCACAAAATTACCTCCTTTGCTGTAAGTGTAAGGGGTATATACCACATGCTAACTGTATTCAATACAATTCTAAGGTTTTTAGGTTACTTTTTACTAATCTGGTTGCATGTCAGTATTTCTGAGCTCAAGTAAAATTGAAAATTGAACTTTTGAAATAATTTCTTCTGTTTTAAGATGACAGTGAGGATGAAGGCGATGATGATTTGTTATGCAAGACAGGCAATTTTGTGGCAACATCAGACTCTTTACCAAAAGGCATTTTACAGGTAAAAAAAATCCTAATTTTCATGCACATATAATGTGCTTTATTCATCACCTTTGGCAACCTCTACTTTGAGATATTCCTGATATGATAAATGTACAAAAAGGATTCATAATAAAGTAATTCATAGCAACTAGCCTGTAGTTATAGTTTTGCTTTATGTTGTGTTAATCATTAACATCAATAGAAAATTTTCATGCAGATAGCAGCCTTTATCGTAGGAGTTGTCCTATTCCTTCTCGGTTACTTTTCCATCTTTGTTATATTTTCTAAATTGTGAGTCTGAGAATTAATGGTCTTTGTGAGCCCTCTGAAGAATAGGATCAAATGTTCTTTCAATAAATAATCCCTCCATTCTGTGTTTGAATAATATTAATTTTAAACTCTTGAGACCCTAACCTGTGCATATTTATTAACGTATGTTAGTATATTGCAAAATTAGAAAATGTTTAAACATTTTATCAATTAGCTGAATTGTGAGAAGTTTGCTGGAATATACTTCAGTAATGCAGACTTTGTTCTTAAATTTTATATTTCTATACATCCTTTTTCTCAGAGATGTTAAGTTCTGAATTAACTTTTCATGTCCACCTTCCCTTTTAGATGAAAAACTGCTTGCCTGCCAATAATGAACGCCTGTCTGCTGCAAATCTGACAACTGTGCAGTTCCATCCTTCTGCCCAGGTTGTTATGACAGCTGGCCTTGATCGGTCTGTGTCCTTATTCCAGGTGAGGAATTATTCGAGATTACAGCCATTGAATTAGGGGAGTTGCTGCATGTTTGTGTGCTTTGGAAGAATTAGATTTTTTGAAATCAGGTATTTACATTCTGGATAAACTGTGTTATGCATGCATTAATTACAATTTGGAAATATGCTTATATTGAGGTGAAAAATAACTCAATTTTCTCATTCTAGGTGGATGCTGTCACTAATCCAAAGATACAGAGTATACATTTGGAAAACTTTCCAATCTACAAAGCATGTTTCAGTGCTGATGGAGAGCAGGTTATAGCAACTAGTACCCGCAACAAACTGTTCTATATATATGACATGATGGGAGGAAAAATTATTCCTGTAAACCATGTCAGAGGTACGGTTTTAATTTCTGTCACATTTCTATCCTAGTAACATGTTAAGCAGTTTAGAATGCCAATTGTAAGACTCAATGCTATAATTTACATTTCCTGAACTAAACAGAAAGCTTGGTCAGATATCCAGTTTTCATTGCCTGATTAACTGGTTCCTTTTTTGTGTAGATCAGTGGTTCTCAATCTGTGGGTCCTCAGGTGTTTTGGCTTAGAACTCCCAGAAATCCCCGCTAGTTTACCAGCTGGTAGGATTTCTAGAAGGCCAAAACATCTGGGGACCCACAGGTTGAGAACTACTGGTGTAGATAGACAGGTTGAGGGAATGGTGAAAGCCCCCTCTAGTAAATAACTTGAGCAGTATGGGAGACATGGAATGTTGGGGGTGTAATTTAAAAACAAATATGCCCCTTTCTCTGATGTTTAGAATTATATTCGCCTGTTGAAGACCAGTGAATGTTATAAAAGTATCATTGTTTCTCTGATTTCAAATTAAGGTTTGGAGGAAAAGACTGTCAGAAAATTTGAAGTATCTCCAGATGGGAAATTCCTACTTGTTAGTGGGACATCAGGCTATCTGCATTTGATAACAATGAAGGTAAAACTTCTGCTTAAATGTCAAGAAAAATGTGATTTCAGATTAAATTAAGAGTTTCTTTTATTTCTTGTCTTTGTTAAAACTTTTGGTCTCTTCTGTTTGAATTTTGTGTTGTATAATTAAGCTTAATTTTCAGATGATATTTTTTTTAAAGTGTCAGTATATTGGAAACAGTAAAAGGGGGGAAAAAGCAGAAGGAAATCAGTACAACGTAATCATCAGAACAGAACATGTGATTTATAACTGACCCTAAAAATGTACTGTATATATTCAAAATTCAGTAGAATATTTATTTCTGCACATCTGGGCAATTGCCTATCCCCGGAGACTATAAAATGGCATACATTTTAAAATGACATCAGGCACTGTAATTTAATCTTAAGAATACAGCATATGCTTTATATACAAGTCAACCTCATGTATAAGTCAAGGACAGGTTTTGAGACCAAAATTATGGATTTTGATATTATTCATGGATAGGTTGAGGGTCATTCTGTGAAGAAGAGAAATTACCAATGCCACCTCAGAGGGTTAGCTGCCACTGCTATCACCTTCCCCACCCAGGCATTCAAACAGCCCAGAAGTGGTACCATGTTGGAGAAATAGAAGCATCATTGCTTCTTTTAGGGTCTCCTACAATGGAGTGAGCACCTGCTGTTAGCTCCAGCTCCTGCCAACCTAGCAGTTCGAAAACATGCCAATGTGAGTAGATCAATAGGTACCGCTCCAGTGGGAAGGTAACGGCGCTCCATGCAGTCATGCCGGCCACATGACCTTGGAGATGTCTATGGACAACGCCGGCTCTTCGGCTTAGAAATGGAGATGAGCACCAACCCCGAGTCGGTCACGACTGGACTTAACGTCAGGGGAAACCTTTACCTTTTTTACAATGGACTAAGCTCTTGCCCTTTGCCACACTACTCAGAGAAGGGAATGGTTCCTCTTTTAAAATAATAGTAATTAAGAAATAATAGTCACATTGACCCATAGATAATTCAACCCAGTTTTTTGGGTTGTTTTTGTCTAAAATTTCTAGACTTATCTAGGAGCATATACAGTAATAATTTGTTAAAAATTCTGTATCTGTTTTAGACAAAGGAGTTTGTTGGAAGCATGAAAATTAATGGGAAGGCAGCTGCATCAACTTTCTCACCTGATGGGAGCAAAATCTACACCCATTCTGGTATGGTTTTCAGACTTGATGGTATGAAGTATACAGTATGAAGATGCTCATTGTTGAATGAGGGAATGCCTTAATTTATCTGCACTGATGTTCCGGTATCATTTATTTCTGATATATTTTGTTTCATTTAAAAAAACACATAATAACTGAGTTTGGAAGGTTGCTTTTTTAAAAGTATTCTGTGACTTCCCACATAAATCCCAAAAATCAATGCTTGCATTCCAGTTGTAATTTGATTATTTATCACTTTCTCTGTTTTTATTCCTTATTTGAAACAATTTTAAAATATTAGAAGTAGCCTAAAATTTGAAGTGGATATCCTCGAAACATATTTCCTCAAAAAATTTGTAGTCTTTAAAAATTGCATAAATATCATTGGTAAATATCAAAAGTTGCAAAAAAAAAAAAAAAGGTAATGATGTTACCTGTAACTAAATTACTGTGCAAAAGCTTGTCTTTATGCCTTTGTTAGCCCCAAAAGTAATGTATTACAGAAATTGTTGTTACTTACGACATGTTGCATCAAAGCACAGCATGCATTAAAAAGTAAAATAACATGACAAACATTTACAACCCAAACAGCATATAATCACATGGTGAACTTGTCAGAGTAATTTGCAGCGCAGCAGTAGTTGGATGGAATCAGTGGAACGCAGAACGAAGAGACATCAGAGACGTTGGTAAAACTATATACAAAGTTTTACTGACTTCAGTAATAATCAAGACAAACAGGCTTGCAGACAAAAGACGAACACAGGACTTTCACTCTCAGCAGACAGCACTCAACTCAACTCAGAACTGAACTGAACTGATGCAATCAGCAAATGCACACACACTTGTGTCTGGATACTCCCCAGCTCCAGCCACACATCAAGGACATCACAGCTTCTTAGCAATTAACTCTTTCCAGACTATAGTACACTCTGGATGATGCAATCAGTATGCAATACAGGCAAGACTCAAATTTCATTTAAACACTACCAATACACAAATCCCACATTAACAGAACTAACTAGAGTCTTTGAATTTTTGCATGTTGAAGTTTACGCCTTTTAATACGTTCGCAGCAAAACAACAACACATGAATCTATTAGCACCTTTGAGATAAAGAAATTTCTGAACAATAAAAATAGTTAGGACGCAAAAACTGAGGTTAGTGTAGTAGATGTAAGATTTTGATATGTTAGCAGCAGATACATATATTGCTTTTTCTGACTTTTTACTTATGTATCTTGTCAGCTGAGGGTGAGGTCTTCATATGGGATGTGAAAAGTAGGCGATGCCTGAACAGGTTTACTGACGAAGGTTGCCTTCGAGGTACATCTATCACAGTCTCCAAAAACAGCCAGTATGTGGCTTGTGGGTAAGTGAAAGCAAAGTTAGTTTGCCTAGGACTATCCACTCTATCTGGACTAAACTTCAGTGATATTGTCTAACATCCCAAAACAAACAATGCCTTCTTCTAATAACCTAGGTACCGCCGGGTCCCCAAGCTAATTTCAAATAAATATAATCATTCCTCACTCCAGAGAAAAATCATTATCATATTAGCTCACATGTTCTAATTGTGAATGCTTTTTAAAAGAGGTTCTGAGACTGAGCTTTCATACATATTAACCATTTATCCTGCTATTGGATGATGAATTGATTACTGTGAAGGATACATACCATGCCAGGACACAGACAAAAAAATTGTTACAGAATCTAGGCATAGCAAACCTATGCCATTTAGTAAAGGAGTAAACTACACTGAACTCCCTGATATTTCTGAATAGATGTATATAACCATCTGAACAGGCCTATTTTTTCAAATGTATAATTTCAGTTCTTCATATATTCTTTGACAGCATTTTGAAGCATTTTGTTTAGAATTTAAATTATTACAATGTTTATGAAATTCTTATGTTTCTATACATATACACAACGATTGTTAGAAAGTAATCCTCAGTTCTTTTGGATATACATGTATACTGTGTATTAATATCTGCCTATTTTTTATTATCCCTAAAACTTAACTATTCTAGTTCCAGTTCTGGAGTTGTGAATGTGTATTCACATGATGACTGCCTCAGGGAAACCAGTCCTAAACCTCTTAAAGCTATAATGAATGTGGTCACACCTGCTACTTCAGTAGTATTTAATCCCACAACTGAGATCCTAGCAATAGCTTCAAATAAAGTTGATGAAGCTGTAAAACTGGTAAGAAAAATAACTTCATACTGGGTTTTGTGGTTCTGCTTTTTAATTAACTGAATACATGTGCTAGAAAACATATTGTTGCTTATAGTGACTTTTTAAGGTAACAATATAGCTACATCACAGTTACTCTTATTTGTATAAGTCTAGAAATTTTAATTAAAAAATCAATCCCCAAAACATGGGTCAATTTATCTACAGGTGAATGGGAGTACTGTACCTTAACTTTGTCCTCTTGTTAACAGGTCCATATTCCTTCATTTTCTGTATTCTCAAATTTCCCTGTATTCAGAAGAAAACAAATATATTTGGCTAACTCCATGGATTTTTCACCAAGAAGTGGATATTTTTGCATAGCAAATAACAAAGGAAAAGCTTTATTGTATAGGTATGTAAATTACACTGATGGAATTAGAACTACATTCTTAAATTAATGCATTCTGTTCAACATCTGGTATACTACTGATTCTGCCTTTGTTACTAAATTGTACTAAAATGTCATTTTACCATGTTTGAGCAAGATGGGGAAATAAATATATCTTCAAACTTCAGATGCATTTCAGCTCACTTGAAGCTCTTTTGATGTTTATTTATTTATTTATTACAACATTTATATCCCGCCCTTCTCACCCGAGAGGGGACTCAGGGCGGCTTACAATAAGCACACATATAAAAATTATACAATACACTATAAATCAATATAAAAATTATAACTTATGTCAACATTCATAAAAACATTCTAAAATACATTCTAAAATGGGCGTGTCCAAATTCAAATGTTTGGTTTTTCTACATGTTGTATTATATGTGAATTTGTTGGATAGTTTTTAATGGGAACTTCTTATTTAAATGAATGGTACTTACCAAGTGATCATAAGTAGAGCTAGGCATGCCTAAGCCCTATGAAGTTCATAAGAACATCTTAAGATTTCAACTTGAAGGTCACTTAGCTGGATGGATTTACCCTGGGGGCACAATTTTCTTAAAATTGTTACATTTTTGTGTGCTATCTGGAAGCTTATTTTCTTTTTTAACCTTTAAAGACAGAATATTGGTTGGCTCTGGTCCAACTTCTCAGAACATATCTTCCCCTATGGGCTGTCCCGCAGATTAAGATCTTCGATTGAGACCCTGCTCTCAGTCCCGCCGCCGTCACAGGTGGAGTTGGCAGGGACAAGAGACAGGGCTTTTTCGGTGGTGGCTCAGCATCTGTGGAACTCCTTGCCAAGGAAGATTAGAAAAGCCCCCTCACTCATGTCTTTGAGGAAACCGCTGAAGACCTGGCTGTGGGATCAAGCATTTGGCCCATCCTAAAATAGGAGTTGATATGACCTGATGGATTAATATTAATTCGAACACAGACTGGCTCTGAATTTGGCTTGAAACTTCCCCTTTTGTAATGGTCACGTGGTTTTAATTGTTTTAATTTGATTTGGATGCTGGCTTTTATTTGTGTTTATGTTTGGTTTTTCTACATGTTGTATTATATGTGGCATTTAATTCTGCCATTATGTAAGACCGCTCTGGGTCCCCCTGGGGGAGAAGAGCGGTATATAAATAAAATAAATAAATATGCATTTCTAGTAAATATGTCATGAAACAGATTACAATTACTGTGATCTATATTTTAAAAAACAAGCATAGTTCAATATGAATAGTTCCATAGACTCGTGAATACAGTATTAACTCCTTTTTTTAACTTTTCAGATTGAAGCACTATTCCAGTTTCTGAATGACTTACTTTAGAATGAGGTAATTATCAATTGAAGTTGAAGCACTTCTCTTTTGTTAATTTGCTTTATTATTATTATTATTATTATTATTATTATTATTATTATTTAAGCCGCCCAAGTCCCTTCTGGGATATGGTGGCGGGATATAAATAAAGTTGTGGTTGTTGTTATGTATTGGTATCACTGTCCCATCAAAGCTACCAAAAAATTCTTAGTCATTACATGGAACTTTCTTGTTAACTCATTACTTTGGTCTTGGTCAGAGTGGCTGCACAGCTTAATATTGTAGTTAGCAGAAGCACAAACCTGTTGAACTGCAAAAATGTTGATTCTTGAATTTTATTTATGCGGTACATGTTCTTTTGTATTTTCTAGTAGTAAATTTGATCCTGCTATTTTCAAGCATTACTATTCAACTAAAACCTAATGTGTTTATCCAGTTGGTGTCCTGTTGCTGGTTTGAATACTCTTTGATCCCCAGAGGCTTTCATTGGCATAATGAGGAGAGAATAGATGTCAGTCATGCCCTCTGGAGGGTTCAGAAATTCTAGAATTGCCTGGGAAGTGTGTTGGTGCGTTGCAGGGGACAGGAATGATGGTTGAAAACCATTTCCCCACCCTTTACTGCGATGTAAGCCTCTGGGTTCCATTCTGATGTAGATTAACTTAAGCATACATATTATTTGGAAATACCCTTGGTCATACAAAAGTTTATCTAGGATTCAGTATTCAGTCTTGTGCCCAGCTTCTTGTGAAGAGCCATACTAAACTTAATAGAACTAGTAAGTATGCATATATAGAATTTCCCTGCCCAAGGAAGCTTACATGTGTAATTCATTCATTCTTTTGTAGACAAGGTGTAAATATAAATCCAACGGGCATTGCTTCAAACAGCATTAGGAGCCCTCTGTGTTTTAACTCCGTTGATCATAGAGCTAAGCAACAAAAAAATATGATGCAGTATTGTATAAATCAAAACCCAGCCATTTTCTAAGCATGAATTTTAAACTGATGTCCTTTGCTTAATCACTGTTTTGTGTATTTTAATATGTATTTTTAGAAATACATTTTAATATGTGTATTTACAACATTTGTGTTTTGATTATTCAGTAACCCTCCTCGAGCCACGAGGAGAGCCGGGTAAAAAATACAGTTGTTGTTGTTATTATTATATTGATTTGTTGTTTGTACTTTTCTCTTGCAGATGCTATAATCTCTGGTTCTAAGAATGCAGATTGAAGTTTGTTCATCTCTTTGTTGTTTTTTTCTATGTATGTACATGAGTATCAATATATAGATTTTTAATTACTTGAACAGACTGGTCTCCAGTATTTTCCAGTACATTTCATTTAAATGACTATTTTTCTTAGAAGCTGACCACATGTTCAAGGAAATCTCACAAAACTCATTTGCAAGGTCTGCATTAAACTTTAAGAAAAGATGAATCTCTAAAGTCAGGTAGGAGAAAGAAAATAGCTTATCTAGTCCAGAACTGTTTTGTCAGTTGAATGTATTCTATATACTGATAATTCTTTCAGTCTGTGGTAATACTTTGAATCGAGTGCGCATTAAAATTTACATGAGTAAATTTTCAAGCAAGCTTCAAATACTCAATAGCAAGAGTGTATCAGAAACAACTGAACGAATAAACAACAAAACTGGTATATCATCATAAAGAAATAATTTGCTTATTTTTTCTTGATGGTTTTTCCTACCATTTGGACATTTTTCTGAATCAATTGAATTCAATCACAAATATTTCTGAAAATATTTCCAAACATTCACACACACACAACTGCTTAATACAATCCCAGGTGCTAGACTTTAATTTAAAGCAAATTATTTCAAAGAACTGATTTCCTAAATGTAAATTACAATATTTTATAATACCGTGAGTAGTTTGTATGAAATATTTCTAGTTTTCCACGCCAGTCATTTCTGGGCATTTGACAATTATGACCAGCAATTTTCAAACATCTTTCCCAGAGTAGAATAAGCCACTCAATCATTTGGATTTCTTTGTGTTTAATTAACCATTAAGTAAAAATGAACTAGGTTTGCTGTATTTGAGACTTGCAGCAAGATTTAGAACAATGGTTACTATTTTTCTGATCTAGTACATGAAATGTTATATTTTTGTCCTTTTACCACTGAGTTAGGAGAAACAGAAAAGGATTTTGAGGACCACTGTACCTTTGAGCAAGAAAATTATGTACAGTATAAATAACAAATTGAATAGGATATAAACCCCTAATATTGCCAATAAGCAATATGGAATGACTTTTAAAATATGTTCATATTTATTGAATGCAATTTTAGAATAGGCTAATTTTATCAGTGAAACTTCTGTAAGTATTGCAGAGTTCCCATTTAGAGTGTGTGTGGACAAACTTGGAAGTCACCTGAAAACATAGCAACTTAATGAATTTCATAGGGTTTTTCTAGACAAAGAATACTCAAAAGTAGTTTTGCGAGTTCCTTCCTCTGAAATGTAGCCTATAGCACCTGTCTCTCTGGTTGGCTTATCATCTATACATACCCCTCAGCTGACCACAGTGAAAACTGGGCATCCGGGCCACTCTGGCCAAGTTAGAGGGAAGCTGCCAACCAATGAGACCTGGCAGGATTGCTCCCATTGGCAGGCAGCTCAATTGCACGCTAAGCAAAGTTCCCAAACTGAAGAGACTGCCAGGAAAAGCAACAGAAGGAGGCACCTACCAAGGCTTCTTTCCTGACTCCACCACAACGTTAGCTGCCCAGTAATTCACGCATCTCATTTCACAGGGGAATCCAAGGAATTCTTAAGATAGGAATTAGCTTCAAACCAAAACTCATCCTTCTAGGACTGTTGGATAATCAAATAAAAAAGGAATGTTAGAAAATGCTGCAGTAATGTTAACAGTAGCAAAAATCCTACATCATCAACAATGGAAAAAGAAATACCATCTACGGAAGATTGGACAGTGAAAATTAATAGAAATTGATAAGTTAACAATTTTGTTGAAGGGTAAATCACTGGACAAATTTAGAAAAATATTTCTATTAATATATATCTGATGGAATGTTTTGTATTATATATCTGAGGAAAAAGGAAAGACAGGTTTTGGGGGTAGTCATTTGTTAATGTTAAAGCAAGCAAATGTTAAATTATAGAGAAACTGGTAAAAGGAAAGCAGGAAATCCCTTAAAAAAACTAATTCATATATATGCCCGTATTTCCTTTGGAGATCTCATTGATTCTAAGACACGCTATTTTCAGTATGAGCAACAGAAAAAAAGAGAGCACCCACAATTCTAAGACACACCTGTTTTTAAAGATGTTTATATGGGGGGAAAGTGAATAGGGTTTGTTTATGCTTTAATTAAATGTAATTAGAGTACAGTTCTATATCAGTGAGAAAATTGTGTAAAAGGTAAAGGTCTTTCCCTGACATTAAGTCTAGCTGTGTCCGACTCTTGGGAGTGGTGCTCATCTCCATTTCTAAGCTGAAGAGCCGGCATTGTCCATAGATGCCTCCAAGGTCATGTGGCTGGCATGACTGCTTAGAGTGCCATTACCTTCCCACCAGAGCGGTACCTATTGAACTACTCACATTTGCATGTTTAGTTGGTATTTGTTATTTATTTTTAATGTATAAACATTGCTGCTTTTGTGTTTCTTGTGTTAAATTTTGCATTTTAGAAAAATGGGGAGAATTGAGAAATTTATGCTGGCTCTCATGTTGGTTTTTGGAAAGACATCTTAGGCTGAATCTTCACAAAACATATAATGCAACTTGAAGATAGATCAAGGTTGGGGTGTCCACAAAACATACATCCCAAATAGCTAGAAACAGTGTGTTCAAAAACAAAGTTCGGAACAAGCCAAAAAAATTACTTCATCCAATCAGAATATATCCCATGCAGGGTTCCAATCTGAGACTGGAAAATGCAGAATGCTTGTCGGGACACCTCTGGTACTGACGTTATTTAAAAATGCAGAAACGGCTGGCTGGAAAGTTAACATGCACCCCCTGGAAGAGGAGATATTATTCCCATGGGAAAGTCCTCTTCCCACTCCTCTGTTCTCGTTTCCTGCGCCCTGCCTCCATCTAGCACTGATCCCAGATGGACATTGTGATGCATCTCAGTGAACTGGGTAAGAGAAAACATTGGGTTCAATTCCAAGCTGCAAGTAGCGGATGCTCCACTTCGAACCAGTTCCTGGATGTTTGTGTAAGCAATGCACAGTAAAACTGGTTCATTTAGATCTACAGTAGAGTCTCACTTATCCAACATAAACGGGCCGGCAGAATGTTGGATAAGCGAATATGTTGGATAATAAGGAGGCATTAAGGAAAAGCCTATTAAATATCAAATTAGGTCATGATTTTACAAATTAAGCACCAAAACATCATGTCAAGGACAGAACGCCACAAGATTCAAAGTAACAGAGTTTATTAGATTACAGAACTCAAAAATGCCCGTAAAACACAAGGGCCAGGCAGTTTTTGCCTTTAGGAGCAAAAAGGGGCAAAAGTAAATGTTCAAAAGATAAACCGGATTAAACCGGAGTTTAATCCGGGTAAAAACAAACTGCTTGCTTCAGCCTGGGTATAAACGAAACGAAAGCCAAGGAACAAAAGATACAAAGAATGCAACTAATTGGCAGCAGATTCCTCTCTGCTGCCAACACTGTGCTTAGAGTAACTTGCGTCGCTCCCCCACACACACAGCAGACAGGATCTCCAACACGAGTAAATCAGCCAAGGATTGTAGCAGTTGAGTAGACCAGTTCCGTTCCGTAGATCAAAGCCAGAAGCAGCCGTTTGTAGTTTTTCCAAGTCCAAGAAGGGGGGAAGACAAGCCGTGGTCAGTTCAGTCCGAGTTCTCAAAGCAGGAGATGGCGTCCGTCAAGAAGACGACGGAAGGTCAAGCTAATAAGAGTAAGCACAGGTTTGCACAAACAAATGCCCACACAATCCCTCCCGCCGTCTGACCCTGGATTCCAATCAACTTACGTCACAGCACAGGAAAGCACACAAGTCTTCAGGGAAGCGTCCCACACACACACGGATCCCAAGCGTTTGCCCAGATTACCTTGCCCAACGCAATTTGCAATTGCTCTCAAGCCCCATTTTATGCCAGTTACAAATCTTCATCACTGTCAGCTGTCCTCCTTAACCCGGGCGTTTCCTCATCACTTTCCTCGTCAGAGCTGGGACACCTCTGACTACGCCCAACACAATCTCCAGCTGTGGATCCCGTCCCATCCCTCCAGCTAAACCATGGGTCTAATCCTGAAGGTCCCCATTCATCTTCTGTCCCATCATGGCCAGTGGCACCCACTTCCTCCCTTACCCGAGTCCAATCCATCTCATCCTCCTCTGAGCTAACCAGCCCCTCCTCCATTCTCTCCGTAAACCCTTCGAAAGACTCCTCGTCAGATGGTGCTGCAAATATGTCTCGCAGTCTTTTTCTCTCTCGCTCCTCGAGAGTATCTGACTCTCGAGGAGTCTTACGCCCACGTCTGTCAGTAACAGAGCCATGAGGCTCAATCATAACACATCATGTTAGACAACAAATTTGGCAGAAAAAGTAGTTCAATACGCAGTAATGCTATGTAGTAATTACTGTATTTACGAATTTAGCACCAAAATATCACGATATATTGAAAACATTGACTACAAAAATGCGTTGGATAATCCAGAACATTGGATAAGCGAGTGTTGGATAAGTGAGACTCTACTGTACCTCCAAACAGGATTATAGCGTCTACGTAGTGTAGAAGTGGCCTTATTTGAGGGCTAAAAAAGTAACTGGGTGTACTGAATATGCAAAAGTTCACAGGAACAGCAATGGCCACCTAGTCCAACTGTGTTTCATATAGGAGTTTACTGCAAATGTTCCCCTGAGAGATGGGCATTAATCTTGATTAATATAATGACGAAAAGGTTACATTAGAATATGGTACCTTGAGTTCAAATGACAAACTCTTCATCTAAGTCAATAAAGATGTTGAACAGAACTGGGCCCAGGACAGAAGCCTGTGGCACTCCACTCATCACTTTTTCCAGGATGAAGAGGAAGCATTGGTGAGCACCCTTTGGGTTCGTTTGCTTAACCAATTACAGATCCACTTAATCGTAGTTTTGCCTAGCCCACATTTGACTAATTTGCCAGAAGGTCATGGGGAAATTTGTTAAAGACCTTACTGTAAATCCAGATACGTTACATCCACGGCGCTCCCTGTATCGACCCAGTTTGTAACTCTATCAAAAAGGATCAGATTAGTCTGGCATGACTGGTTTTTGAAAAATCCTTGTTGACTATTAGCAATGACCACATTCGTTTCTAAGTATTTGTAGACCACTTCCTTAATGATCTTTTCCAGAATCTTGCCTGGTATTGATGTGAGGCTGGCCAGACAGCCAGGATGTCTTTTTTTCCCTTCTTGATGATAGGCACCACATTTGCCCTCCTCCAATCTGCTGGGACTTATCCCGTTCTCCAAGAACTCTCAAAGATGATTGCTAGTGGTTCTGAAATAACTCCCGCTAGTTCCGTCAATATTCCTGGATGTAGTTGATCCAGTCCTGGAGACCTGAATTCGTTTAGAGTGGCCAGGTATTCCTGGATCACTTGTTTCCCTATTTGGGACTGAATTTCCCCTAATCCATCGTCGACTCCATATTGCTGAGGTTGAGGACAGCGTGAGAAGACTGAGGCAAAGAATGCATTAAGTAGTTCTGCCTTTTCCCTGACAAGCTTGAGCTTATTTTGTACTCTAGCCTTACAAACCTTTTCCCTACAGGAGTTGGCTATTCATTTGAATTCTTCTTTGGTGATTTCCCCCTTTTCCACTTCTTGTGCATGTCTCTTTTGAGCCTTAGCCCCGTTAGAAGTTCTTTGGACATCATTCTGGCTTCTTTGCACTTGTCTTATTCCCCCCCCCCCCCAATTTCCGCTTGTTTTCCTGTTATGAAATGGTAAGTGGGGAATAACCAGTGAAAATGGGGTAAATTGTTTTCCTCCTTCAACACACATACCCCTCCATAAAATGGACTATCCTCCTCTCTCTAGTGTCCCCAGGTAGCCTCTGCCCAAATAATAGAACAATACCCCACTGGGAAATTGGAAAGGGACTGGAATTCTGAACATGGTTATTTCTTTAAGATGCTGAGAGTTGTAATGCAGAACAGGTTTTAGAGTTCTTTACCCCACCAATGGGCTGTATTGCTTAGGCTTTCTTAAGGGGAGGGATAGTAGTGGAGACATCAGTTTGAAACATTTACATTCTTAGGTCAAGGTAAAGGTTTTGCCCTGACATTATGTCCAGTCGTGTCTGTGGGTTGCTGCTCATCTCCATTTCTAAGCTGAAGAGCTGGCATCCGTAGACGCCTCCAAGGTCACGTGGCTAGCATGACTGCATGGAGCGCTGTTACCTTCCCGCCAGAGCAGTACCTATTGATCTACTCACATCTGCATGTTTTCAAACTGTTAGGTTGGCAGAGGCTGGGGGTAATAGCGGGAGCTCACCCCACTTCCCAGATTCGAACTGGCAACCTTTTGGTCAACAAATTCAGCAGCTTAGCAGTTTAACCCGGAGGGCCACCAGGGGCTCTTTCATTTACATTCATAGCATTGATCAATCCACTGAAGATATTTTGAGATTTTTGGGTGTGTACTGCAATGGCGGTACCTGCATAGTGAGCTCTTTGCCTTAATTTTACAAGGTCATTCGCCGCCTCAGCCCAATACCGCTAGTGCCCCACCAGGCTACAGCCCCCAAGATTCCCTAGAACTGACTGCCTCATCAAACTAGAGCATGAATCCACTTAAAATCCGGTTTCTGGCTCCGGCAGAATTCTGAAGTTTGTAATTTGGTGAGGCCCAGCCGCCCAGGACCTGTCTGACTGAGCTGTTTAAAGCCCCCTCTCTGAAGTGGATTTAAAGTGGATCCAAGGTTTAGTGTGATGAGGTCCTGCGCCACTGAGGTTAAAGCGGTGCCAAACCATTAATTCTACACTTTGAAAGAGGAACTGCCCAGAGGGCCTACCAAGCCCAACTGCGGCTTCGGCGGTTGCCCCGGCGACCGGCCTGCCCCCCCCCCGCCTCATAATCTGCAAGCCCCGCCCCGTTCCCGCCCCTCGAGATGCAGCCCCCGCCCCCAGTTGCCAAGGAAGTGAGGTCACACAACATGGCGGCTCGGCCCCAGCTGCGCTGAGCGGGAGGGGGGATCCGGGTCTCTGGGAATCGGCCTCCATCCTCCCCCCCAGAGCCCTCCGCCGCCGGGAGACGGGCCCAGGGCCGCCATGCTCGCCGTCGTGCGCCTGCTCTGAGCCGGGCTCCGTCCTCGCCGCTGGGTTGGGTCTGCAAGAGCCGCGCCAATGGAGTTGAGAGTCGGGAACCGGTACCGGCTCGGCCGGAAGATCGGGAGCGGCTCTTTCGGGGATATTTACCTCGGTGAGGAGAAGGCGGTGGCGGGGAGGGCTGCCTGGGGTCTCAATGAGCCGCCGCAACCCAACAAGGGCCAAGAGCCTTACCCCAGGCCGCTCTGGCCTTGTTTACTGCGGGTGCGCTTACACCAGGCAGGGGCTAACTTGGGCCCTCCTGAAGGGAGAAGGGAAGGGGCCTGAGGCTGTTAGGAATGGTGACAGTTGACGCCCAAAACACCTGTAGGGAGGGCCCAAGTTGGCCCATGCCTGGCCTATACTGTTGAATAAATGCAGGTTGACACTACTTTAACTGCCATGTCTCCGTGCTGTGGAATCCTGGGAGCGGTAGTTTGACAAGGCCTTACCCTCCCTACTTAATAATCTTGGGGCCTCCTCGAACTACAACTCCCGGGATTCTGTAGCAGCCAACCCTTGCAGTCAAAGTGGTGTCGGGCATCATTAATTTCTCAGTGTAGGCCCCGTCCTTTCCCGGGACTTACTCAGGGCAGACCCCCGCGCTCTCCCCGCTTCCTCCTTCAAGAGAAGCCCGAGACTTCCATGGTGACCTTGGGCCAGCGGCCGCCCTCCTCCCAGGCTCCCTTGGATGGGGCAGATAAAATAAAGCCCATCCTCCTTACAAAGCATGGACTGGGCCCAAGAGTTCTGACTTCAAAGTCTAGTCTTGGCCAGGAGCGCAGGCCTTAAATATGGCTTCTACTGGGGCTGTGTAAGGCCTCCAGGAAGTAGTTCACTTTTACAAAAAGAATTGCCCAATTGCTTTGTGGTTGCAAAATCGCCCATTTTGTGGCTTGGGGTGCTTTCTGCCTTTTTGGTTTTTAAGCAGGACTTTTGGTGGGCCCTTCCACACAGCCATGTAATCCAGAATATCAAGGCAGAAAATCCCACAGTATCTGCTTTGAACTGGGTTATCTGAGTCCACACTGCCATATATTCCAGTCCAAAGCAGATAATCTGGGATTTTATTCAGCAGTGTGGAAGGGGCTGGTATAATGTTTTGTTCCTTTCTGAGGTGTAAAATTCTGGTTATTTGCAACCCGGTCCCCTAGTTTTGATGACAGCATAATTGTGTGAATCTAAGCCAGAGGCCTGCTGACTTACTTCTTTGGCGATGAATCTTTAATAGATCCCCAGGGATGTGGGTTTTTTCTTGAATTCTGTATATGGTAAGCTAACCTAGGTGTCTTCTTTCAAAGTAGTAGGCTCTGTAAAGGTAAGCCAGGAAAAAAATCTGATGTTCTTGCAAATAGTTCAAGGTTCAGTCCCACAAAAGATTAGGCCTATGCATTGCAGTATACACTTGAGTAGCTCTAATGAGATTGCTGACTCTGCATATTGTTGTACAAAGGGGACAGCTGATCCAAGTTTGAACTCCTATGTTTAAAAATAAATGTAAATATTGAGATCAGTACGTCCATATAACCAAGGCTGCTGTTTCTTTTTATACAAAAGGTTACTTCCTTAAACCTTGCCTCACCTAGTGCTTTTCTAACAGAACATTAAATAACTTGTAGTGTTTTGTTCTTTCCTATTTTTCAGAAAAGGATGTGAAATGTCAACACCTCAGTTGAAGTAAATGCTTTTTGTCTTTGATCACATGCTCACTCAGAAAACTTTGGAAGTACAGTCTTCTGAAATTCTTATTGGATGTTGTCTTTGCTTCCGCCTTGTAAATAATAAACTTTAAGGGATTTCCTTTGCTGCATAGTATGCAGAATTATTATACGTACATATTAGGGTGTGCACCCATCAGAACAAAGGATTGTCATTTGGTTGCACCTTCCCCTTTAATTAAAGGTGTTGTGGAGGTTGGAAAAACTTTGTTAAAAGTCAGAGAAGGCTTGTCCCTAATAAAATGTTATATCTCTGTCTCAGACTTCAAGCCAGAGACTTTGCCTGTGGCAGCTACCCATTTGATTTTTTTTTTTTTTTGAGAACCATGTGCAAGAAAGGGCACAGATACTTTTACCATATGATTATGATTCAAACTAAAGATTGATCATAGGTTTATGTATATTTCTTAACCATCACATCTATTACTGTTTGCTTTTGTTTTATTTACCAGACTTGGGTTTCTTTTAGTTCTAATACCTAGGAAGGTTCAGAGAATGACAGTGACGATATTTAAATTATTAACCACTGTTGTCCCACCTGATGGGGAAGAGAAGGATGATGACACTTTCCCAAATTCCTAATCCCAGAAGTTTGATTATCTTGTAATACAGAAAAGACTTGACACAAGAAATTGTCAGATCCTTTGGCAAAGGCATGTTTTGGTAGCTGTCCAGGGAAGAATATCCTTGTGTACTAAAGCATTTCTAGCCAAACATTTTCTTAAGATTTCCGGGTGTTGTAGCTTTCACCATCCTTTCTTTCTCATGTTCACACTTTAGAATTAAGTTGAATTTGGGAGAGATTTCCTTTCACTGAAATTAAGAGGGTAAGATCCCTTACTCATGTGGTGCCATTTCCTATTTCTTTGAGAACTTTGTATTATTATGAACAGTAAAAGGCATTACTCCTATATATGAGGCAAGAATCACAGGTTATTAAATAGTTGATAATGTGTATAAGGATTCATTTCAAATAAGAGTTTCTAACAGTCAAGATTGTAGAGTCTCTTAACCGGCCCATGTTTCTGATATTTTCAACTAGTAAATGTCTGATTGGAAGACCTAAAGTCACTAACACTTTACTGTAGATCTGTATCTGAAATCTGACAGATCAGTTCAGCTTTGTTCATTCAAGATCTTTTCTACAACCTTAATTGCTGTCTGATTTCACTTCATAGGAATCCCACTTTTGAATTGTAATGGTGAAAACTCTTTCTGCAGTAGTTTCATTTATACGTAATTTTTACCATATTTTACTAAGGTATTTTGATTTTGCTTCTACTGTACTGGAAGCTGTGATAGACCAGCATTGCGCATTACGTAGCCAACAAATTCATTTAGAGATGAAGAATTCAGTCATGCACATTTGTGGGACCAATTACCAAGCTACTTCAGTGTTTCCCAGAACCTGAACTTTAGCCAACTTCTATTTTCTGAAGATCTGTGAGATGCTGCCCAGTCACTAAGAATTTGTTGGCAGAAAATATGCTTACCTAAGAAGGACTTCCTTACTCTGTAGGAAAATATGTATGATTGGAGATGAATCCTCCTTATGCACTGCATAAACAAGACATTAACTACATCCTACAGTTTTGCTTGATGGAATTAATATTTTTGTACCATTGTACAATAAATATGCAGTAAAGCAACTCACTTTTAAACAGCTTGCCACTTTCCTCCTTTGTAGCCCTGTAAGATTACAAAATGGACCACAAAGTGGAAGGTTTAATGTGACGTGTTTGCTAAAAATGGTTTCTGTAGAGAGAAAGAGTGTGTGAGACAGAATGGATATATTGCAGACCACACTGCTTGTGTATTTTAGAAAATCTGGAGCCACCTCTATAGTTAAATGTCTTCAGCAAAAACAAACAAACAAAGGGTTAATTACCTATACTTGTTACCTTCTCCAACTGTCTTCAGCCCTGATCATCTCAATGAGTGGTGAAGAGTGCTTGGTGTTGCAGTCAGGCAGTACCAGCAGGGCCTCATTTTGCTCACATCTTCTATAAATAGTAACCTTACTTGCCTCTTACACAAATGCCTTGCGTGTGGTGACAGACAAGGGTAGTTTCTATGCTTCTCACTGAGATTACCTGTGGGAGCCTCCCATAATGTGCTTCTGAAGGGAATAGTCTTAAACCAGAAGGCTCACTGAAATCAGCTTTGAAATGAGCTTAATTTTGGCAAGGTTTATTGAAAATCTGAGATAATGTTTAAGAGAAATTATGAGGAAAATGCATAAATAGTATTTTATCCTTACTATATGTTGTAATAAACATTTTAAGTATGTTTATGCTTTCAGGGAGGCTTTAGACTGAAGTGAGTTGTGTTGTTTTAACAGTTTGTTTTAATGTAGTAGTATATTATGATTTTTAACTGATTTTAATGTATAGTGTATTTGTATGTTTATGTTTATTGTGGCATTAAATTATTGCCAATTTGGAAGCTGCTTCAAGTCCCTTTGGGGTTGAGATAGAGCGAGGTAAAATACAGTAAATAAAAATAAATGAAATAAATAAGTATTTTTTGTTTGTTTGCTTGCTTTGCAGTTTTAAAAAAACATTTTTGGAAGTAGGATTAATGTGGCCTTTCAAATATTGAACAAGAAGTTGCAATATTTCTCACCTTTAGGTATACTGGTTAGGGCTGCTGAGAGCTTCTATTCAACAATTTCTGCACCTATGTACAATTCCCACCACTGGCATATGTCACATGGCAGTTTGCTTTTTGAAACTGACATAACTTTCAAATGAGGTTTGTACCATGGGATATTGATTGCTCTTTAGAAATGGGCCAAAGCTGCTCTTTGTGGCCTACCCATTGTGTTTTTGTGGAATTCTGCAGGAAGCTTCACTGGGCAAAAACTTTTCCCTGAAGTAGACAAATATTCTGAAGGTTTTTAGTTATGCTTGTTTTCCCCCTGTAATATTAAGTTTCTAATAATTTACTTCAGATTAATAATCAAAAGAATGAAGTCATGGTCCAAAAACTTGTCATACTTGTTCAGTTGGGCTTTTGATTATTTGGAAGTGTCCAGTGTATTATGACAAACTGTTTTTGGATAATTTTGAAAACAGTTATCCAGAATTATACTGAAGTAGCAAAATATACTTCCTATGTGGTCATCCTGACCTAAACATTTTAATCAGTTCTAGTTTCTTAAACTTAATAGGTTTGTTTTTTATATAGTTTACCATCAAAGTCAATGAAGCAAGAAAGCCATGACCTGATTTACTGGGAGTTATATTAATCAAACTTTGTCTGGCTCCAACTCATTATCCATAATTCTGTAATTTCCTTTCAAAACCTGTTCCAATGATGTCTGCCAGCTATTTTAAGATGAGGGTTTTAATCATTAGGATTAAAATATTAATAATGTTATTTGTTACCTAATAAACCGTACTTTTGTAGTAGAAATTTCTAGTTTAACCATTTTAAATGCAGTTAAACAGAAAAGCTTATAGTACCAAGAATCCCATTAAATTAAATACGAGAAAAAGAAACAGGGTGTGATTTTAATTTGATTTTATCTAGTGGAAGCAGCAACAAATTGGCTGTTTTAATATACCCTCATCGATCATTCAGTAATCATTGTCCATCTGTTTTCAAGTCTTATGAGTCACTCTGTGACTCTACTCTGCAGGTTCAGCAAATATGGAGTGCTGGACCCCTGTCTGCTGTTGGATTCTTGGCTTGGTTTTGGTGTCAGTTAATTTTGGCCTGTCTTTAATTATGGCACGGAATTCTCTTTTCTTCTTTAGGCACTGATATAGCAGCTGGAGAAGAGGTTGCCATCAAGTTGGAATGTGTAAAAACCAAACATCCTCAACTCCATATAGAAAGTAAAATTTACAAAATGATGCAGGGTGGAGGTAAGCATAATTCCTGATGGCAAAGCTTATGTTTATTTATATTTCAACTATTGACTGCAAAGGGTATATAGTACAGGAAATGTCTGTAAGATATTGCACAGTCATTGTCCCTGTCACTCATAAGGTATTTGCTGCCAGATATTTTTACTTCGTGAAATATATTACAGTGTAATCATATATATTCTTACAAATACATTTAAAATTCATTTTTACTTTTATATAGATCTGACTAGAATTACAGCTCATTATCCCTGTGTGGTAGGAGATTGTTCTGGTTTGAAAAACTCCCAGAATTATTTTTCTGAGGAACACTCAGTGAGCCCAAAAATACTATACAGTTTGAGTCAGATTTGAGCAAAACACACTGTACAGTATGTCATTCTGGTTGTATTGCCTAACTCACCTGATACATCAGTTATAGCTGTCTTTAGATATGTGTCCTAAAAGGATACTGTTCTTTCAATTGTAATAAACTTTTGTTGAACATAAGGGGAAGTATAGTCTACTCTCTTTACACTATTACAATCATTCTAATAAACTGATTTCCATGTAAAGCTTTGTATATATTGGGATATAACATTTAAACCAGATCTGCTAAATCAATTAAAATTATTTAGAACATGGAAAAGCTTTCTGGAATTTTTTTTTGGGGGGGGGGGGGGGGAGCCAGCACCACTGAGATTGTGCAACAATGAAAGGAGAGAGACTGGGCAACTTTTTCTAAATTACTTTCGAGAAATCATTTGGAACAAACTATCCCCAAAAATTGCTCACAGAGTAAATAGCACAAATTAAAGCCTAGTCAATCTACAAGTATACTATAAATTACCATTTGAATTCTAAGCGATCAGATTCCCAGTCCCAAATCTATGTTCTCATTTGACAGCGGATAATTTAATGTGCTTCCACCATGCCACACTGAGCATATCTAATCTTGTCTGATTTTGGAACCTGATTGGGGTTGGATCTAATTAATATGTGGGAAAGACCTTTAGGAGAAAGAATCCTATCTGAATTCCCAGAGAGCAAATTCTGCCACTCAGAATTGACAATAAAGAGATAGATGGACCAATAGTTATAATCACTACCAGACACTTCCCAGCACAATTATAGTGTAATCTTTGCTTTTTGCCTCCCTAATTTAATTTCATGATTCTTTGATGCCTGGGTGAGACATTGCACATTTATATAAGGTTTCCCAATTCCTCCTCCTAGTTCTTGTTGCCCCCCCACCCCACCCCAGAAAATATTTGAAATTTCTAATTGTTGAGCAGTAACTGTTTAATAGTAATGTATATGGTCGTGACCCTTATTGATGTGATACTCCCCCAAATCTTCCTTAACAGACAGACTCCAAGAGACAGAATTCTGCATCTGGTGATTGAAGCGCATCAGGATGACGTTTCCAGCCCTCTTCCCTCAGTAAACTGCTGTTTGACAATCAGAAGCAGAACAAGTATCACAACTCCTAATTGCACCATGGTTTGCTGGTGGGATGGGGCTGGAAATGCATCCTGCTTCATTCCTATTATCATTGGAAGAGACATGCACATAATATTACTACTAATAACAATATTTCTTAAATAGAAGTGTACTGTGATAGCTGTTCTTTTGAAATGTATAAATAATCATATTTCATTGTTCTAGTGGGCATTCCCACAATTAAATGGTGTGGTGCTGAAGGTGACTACAATGTAATGGTGATGGAGTTGTTGGGACCAAGCCTTGAAGATCTCTTTAACTTCTGTTCAAGAAAATTCAGCCTCAAGACAGTCCTCTTACTTGCTGACCAAATGGTATTACAATCTTTTGATTTGACTATTCAGTGGGATGACTTCCTTTTATATCTCTACTTATATTGTGTATGTTTGCTTTTATTTTACATGATTGTGAAAGGGCGAAGCAGCGAATCCATTCTGTTAAAGACCAGTATCAAAATATACCACTTAAATCGTTTCCTTTACATTAGCAAAAACATTTTTCCAATGTGAAGAAGGCTTCATAAGTTATTTTTGACTCTTAAGAATGTGATTATATAGCTGTACCAGGAAACACATCCCCCCACTTTTAAACTCTGCCTTTACCACAGGAAGAATTTTAAGTTGATTGAAAAGAATTTGTCTTGTTACATATGAAATTACATTTCTTGTCTATCTCTTGAGGGGAAGGAAAAACAGTATATTCTTAGTAGTTGTTAATCACGAGCTTTAAAAGAAATAGCAGAGCTTTAAGTCAAGTCACTTTCTGTTGTTTATGCCAAGACACTGAATTACAATTATGGTGGGGATGGTTGAATATGAAAGATGTTTATGAAGGATTTCAATTCTTTCATCTGATTTATGTTCAACTCCTTATTTGAAAACTTGACTGAATATTTTTGCAGCTACTACAAAAATACCAGTCTGTCCGTGGTATAGAAAGCTGCTTGCTTTTAGAAAGTGGACATTTTATATCAATTTCACACAGACAACATTTTATAAGAATTTCACCTGAAGCATGCCTTCCTGCACTTGTCACTTCTGGTGCTTAGGGGGACTTAGAAGCCCTATCACATTCTTGCATTCCCTATTGAAATGGCACGTGCCAGCAACAAATCCAGAGATGTGGAGGTCTAGCTGTATTTTTATTCATATATTGTGAGAAGATGGGGTGTAATGTCCACATGTAGATGTAAAGAGAGTTACAGGGTAAAAAGTTTTAGAGCCACTGGTGTAATAACATGCACACTCCTTTCATCCATAACCATTCTGTTCTCTTCAATTCCAATCTTCTTAATCCCTGCACAGATAGCCTGGTTTCCAAGACTGTTTCTGTACTCTGCTTTAGTCTCAGGTACTGGAATCCAGGAAGGAAAGCAACTGAGAAGCAAGCTAAAACTAGTGTGTGTGATACTTGAAAAGTGAATTAACAAACTAAGACAGTATATGATACAGGAACAAAGCATTTAAACTTGCAGTCTAGCAAAGTAGAAATTTATTGTTAAAGCCCAGTTGGTAATTATAAAATCCTGTTTTACAATTAGATAAGCCGAATAGAATACATTCATTCGAAGAACTTCATTCACCGAGATGTAAAACCTGATAACTTCCTGATGGGATTAGGCAAGAAGGGCAATCTTGTCTACATCATAGACTTTGGGCTGGCCAAGAAATACCGGGATGCTCGAACCCACCAGCACATTCCATATCGTGAAAATAAAAACTTGACAGGGACTGCCCGATATGCCTCCATCAACACTCACCTTGGGATTGGTAAGCTGGTAGCAGGTTACAGCTTTAGTTTCATAAGAATGTTCTTTCAAAAAAAGATCTGGTGTATAGGTTCTCCAAACATTATTAAACAGAATTCTTAACCATAGGCAAGCTTTAGTTCTGAGAGATAGGAGATCACCTTGTCTTTTACTTGGAGCTTTATTTTGTACTCTTGAAAGCAAATGATCAAGGTTAATAATAAATAAGGCTATGGCTTGGCTCAGTTGTGTGAATTATCTTTAGCTGTTGGTGGTTTAACTATCTTTTTGCAATACATCAGTTCTCTGTCCTTGATACCGTGGTCTGGATTGTCAAAGACAACTACAGAGCTCCACACATTTCCTTGCACCATTCCCTAAGTTCTCCTTGGGTTTCAGAGAATTTAGTGAAGGGGTCTTTGCCATCACACAAGCTAGCAACTGAATTTGTCAGATTGATTCAAAATGAAATATAGTCCCTTTCTTCTCAAGTTTTTTAGTCCAGGCAGAGAGTTTGAAGTTGTTTGCCAATGACAACCATAAATAATGGCTGGATATTATGCCAAACAAATACCCTAGGCTAGGGGAGTTGGATGAATATGTCAATGAATAAATCAACATTTCTGTACATGTTTTGAAAAGCTGAGTTTTGGCTCTCTTTTCGTTCTACATTAACCATAAAGGCTAATTACAAAATGAAACATTGTCCTTTCATGATTTATCAGTAAGCTTAAAATAACTATTTAGATGTGTAATTTTTATTTCATACGAGCTTTTCATAGTGCAATCTGTTGCTCTAAACATCTTTTAACCATTTCATGATAGATCCTAATGGCTCCACTCTTATGCTCCCTGTAGAACAATCTCGCAGAGATGACTTGGAGTCCTTGGGCTATGTACTCATGTATTTTAACCTGGGCTCCCTCCCCTGGCAGGGACTAAAGGCAGCTACAAAGCGACAGAAATATGAACGCATCAGTGAAAAGAAAATGTCTACACCCATTGAGGTTTTATGTAAAGGATACCCTTGTAAGTTTATTCTCTGGAATAGATCTCTAGAATACTCATTCTAACATTATTTTTCTGTGAAAGTTGCTTTAACTTGATCTTGCATCTCCTGTTACAACATATCCAATTTAAAAATGATTCTGTGGCTTAGGTACATCATGTAATGTTCACCGTGGTGACTTAATGCATGTATTTTCTCTCAAATGTCTGTAGATAATATTCTTTTATCTCTGTATTCCTCCTCTACATGACAGAGAGCTAAACTTAGAGTATTTCTTTCTCCTACCTACGTAGTTTGTTGATCATACAGACGGCCTTTATAAGGAAAGTGAGATGCATATTCAGTCAGCACACACAGATAATTGTGATTTATTCACAGTTGCTAGCAAGGCAGGGCTTTATTTAATGCATACCTAGCAAGTATGCACTCCATAGGATTGCATTTGTTCTTCAAATTAGAAAACTGGAAATGCTAATGTTAATACCATTGATTTGTCTGAAAGAAAAAATGGTTTTGTGTTGAGAAGGGTTATATATCCTTATATTTGTACTTGAAACTGACTAAAATAGAGCCCTCTCCACTCCATTTTACATTTCCTATGATTACCATTACATTGTGATGAAGCATTATCCAGAATATGATCCAGAATACTGAGAATTGCATATCTGGAATCAATTGGGGTAAACTGTGCAGGTGATGCAGATATTTGACCTGAACGGGGTCTTGTTAACAGCTTGTTTATTTTAACTTCTTTTTTTACCGCGGGTTGTATGTTGTATGTTGTATGTATGTCTATGTGTTCAATGTTTTGATACGGCCGATGGGCTAATCAATAAAACGTGATTTGATTTTGATTTGATATAATAGTTATTATGAAGAAGTTTCCATTAAATGGGGGGAAAAGATTGCTACTTGCCATCTATAAAAGATGCATCACTTGGATCACACATTAATGTTCTGTCACTTCAGTAATTAGATAAACACTTTAAGGTAGAAAAACAGTGGCCTGATGAATCAGTGTGGTTTCTTTTCTATGCACTGAATTTATGATAATATGATTCGGACTTCTTATTTCAGCTGAGTTTGCTACTTACCTGAATTTCTGCCGCTCATTGCGCTTTGATGATAAACCGGATTATTCATATCTAAGGCAATTATTCAGAAACCTCTTCCACAGACAAGGCTTCTCTTATGACTATGTATTCGACTGGAATATGCTTAAATTTGTAAGTAGACTTTACAACTTACTTTTTAATGTGAAAAACCAAAATGGCTTCCCTTATGACTATGTATTTAACTTTGAAAGTATTAGACAAGTTCCAACTCTTTTGGGCTTTAGAAGAGCCCTAAAAACATGGCTATGTGCCCAGGCTTTTAATGAATAAACGATAAAGATGACATGGACTGACTTATGGATAAAACACAAGGTTTTTGGATCAGAGCATATGTATTTTTAATTGATATATTGTAATTTTATATTGTATTTAATAGTTTTAACTGATTTTATGTATTGTTGACTGATTTTGTATAGGCATCTAATTGTGCCAGTGTTCTAAGCCGCCCTGAGTCCCTTCGGGTAAGAAGGGCGGGATATAAATATTGGAAATAAATAAATAAATAAATTGAAAGTTAGTTCTTGCTTTGCATTAAATGACATTTACAACAGAACCTCCAAAATCTGTCTAGATGGCCAGTATACTCTTAATGTTGAATTCAGTGTTGAAAGTGTAAAGCAGCTTTTTTCAGTCACTTGCTGCCATGAACATGGTTCCATGCAGAAAGAAGCACAGTATTACAACTTTAATCAAATGCTTTAACTACTAGACCTGTAGAGAGGAAATGCTGTCCAGCACCTTACTGTTTTTGAAAGTTCCAACAAAGTTATTGTTTCCTACAAAAGGGCCAAAGAATACCTGCATTTTAATATGGAGTACCTGAGTGAAAATGTATTAATTTGAATAACAGAGAAGAACTTACCAGTTATAATAAAGGTTCATTTTGATGTAGCATTAACCTGGCTATAAAAGCTCCAAGGTGAAAAATCCCCTTTGTAGTCCCCAGAATCCCCCATAATAGCTCCCCCAGCACCTCCCTCAGAAAAAGGGCAGAACCCAGACATCATATTACTTCCAGTTTTAGATTTGCTTGTTCACGTGCCCTATCCAGGAGTACAGTTGTCCACCTCTGTAGTAGATCATGTGGATGTATTGATTATTGTTTGCTTTGTATAGCACTGAAGCCAGTGTTACAGATCTTTGTCTGGAACTTCAGAATGACTACTTGGAATTATTTGAATATCTGTTACTTTATTATTGCAAAGCTGTAGTATATTTGCCAAGGTCACAGGAAGCCTCTAACATTGGGGGCAAATTTAGAGACTTAAGTTGGACCAAGAGCACCTTTGGCTAGAAAGGATAAGCTCTAAAAATCAAATTTCAGTTTAAGATGCTCCTTTAGTGCATTGGCCATTGCTCAATGGCTAAATTTGGGCTTCTGTAAGTCATATGACAATTCCAAAGCCTGTATGGGAGCAATATCTATTAAGTAATGAAAATGAACACAAAATCTGTTACATAGACTACAGAAATGTACAGATTCGTCAAGCAATGATAATAAATAGCATGCATAGAAGATAAGGGGGAAGAAAAGGTGATAATATCAAGAGTCACAAAATCCATGTGCTGAGTTATAAAGGTAGGCTTCTCATACTATCAAAGTAGACTCATCAAACTATACTACCATTATACAGCTAGGAAAATCACATTCCTGTATTTGCATTAATGTAATCACATTAATCCTTTCATTGTTATCATTTTATGCTATTTAATATGAAAAAGAAAATCCTGAGGCAGGTCAGACTGCTGACTCTTCTCAGTTAAAAATGCCTGCTTCTTAGTGATTTCTTCTATTAATTACTGTACATCTAAAATGCTACAGGAGCTAATTCGTATTCTATTACTATTCTAAAGGGAGGAAAGAATAGCATGGTGATCTGTTTCCATCAAACTGCGATATTTACTCAAGTGTAATGTTCGCCTTTGTGGCTCAATTACATTGCTAAATTTGAGGTGTGTTAGATTTGATGGCGAGTTAGAATCACATACCTGAGCAGTTGGGCAAGAGATCATCCCAGCTGGGGACAGAGGAGAGAGAAGCAGTGGTGGCCATGAAAAGTTTGGTGAGAAAGCCAGGCGGAGTGGCACAGCTTCCAATCAGCCTTTTCGCGGCCACTGCTGCCTCTCATTACATTCAACGGTGAAGGCTTTTTTTTTTGTAAGACACCTTCAAAACGGACGTACACCTTACATTTGATGATGCATTATATTCAAGTAAATACGATATATTCTTTATGATATCTTGGAAATATGAGAATATGTCCCATCCCTGTTCTGTAGGAAAACATGTTCCATAATTTGACTTTACCTATATAAGACTATCATAGTCAATATGCAGATTCATTTCAAAGCTATTAAAAGCTGAGACATGTCATCCAAGAATAGAAGGATAGCCTTTAAACATCCATGCATTTGTCAGGCTCTCATTAAAATAATTAATCCCCCAAGATAGATTCCTAAGAGTTGCATCTTTCATAGCATCTTACACCAACCTAAAGCTACTTTATGGGGGTTGGGGAAATCTTTGTGAATGGCATGGGGGACTTCAGCTGGAAGTGGAAGTTGCAAGAGTTCATTGCAGATCCATTCTGTTTTCTTCCTTTCTCCAAAGGCTTAGACCGGCTGATAATTTTTTGAAATAATTAATCATTGCGAGCTGAAATCTTCTCCATAAGAAATGAAAACAAGGTTAAGAAAATAACTTCCTCAATGATACTTATGTAAAAAGTGTTGATGTGAATGCAGTGTTGAACTAGAATGCTTATTTGCTTGATCCTGCAGTAGTTCAGATGAGCTCAGCATTGTAACCTTGAAGCAGGAACTGCTCACAAAAACACATACATGCATTTAAGTACATCATCTAAAATTCATTATAATGGATTTGTGCAAAGTGGTGCAAAGTGACATTGTTAGATATAAGCATCGGTGATATAAATAGTACTTTTAGCCATTGTTTATCAGCTCTCTTTCTGTGTTGCAGCTGCACTGTACAAAATTCAGTGCTCCATCTCTACACATATTAAGTTGTTGGATTTTTGCAGGGCGCAAGCCGTGCAGTTGAAGATGCTGAACGCGAACGGCGAGAAAGAGAGGAAAGAATGAGACATGCACGAAATCCAGCTGTTCGTGGGTTACCTTCCACTGCCTCTGGCAGGCTGAGGGGGACACAGGATGTAGCTCCACCTACCCCTCTTACCCCAACTTCACATACTGGTAAGCTTTATAAAATGTCCTGAAATTGGTGAAATGGTAATTACAGAAGTCAGTAAGTCACCCTGAGTCCCTATGGGGAGAAAGGCATAAATGAATAATCTATACAACACTGTATTTTCCAGTGATAAAGTTATGGTTATAACTAAAACACAGGTATAAAGCTACTGGCTGGGTTTACACATCATGACAAGCCAAAGTTCTGGAGAAATCTTGACTTACTATTTCTGAGAAGCATGCTGGTTCATATTGCCCAGCACTGCAGCTTAGGAGAGAAGGAAGCCAAGTTCAGATGTAAAAGGTCAAGCAAGAGTGGAAGGTCCAGACTAGTTTAGGTCTATAAAAGCACACTGCCTCATTCACAGTAACTAATTGGGCTTTTGATGAGCTTCTCTTAAAAATAGATTTGGCTTTATATGTCATTGAAGACTGGGCCCTAATAAACTGCAAGGGAAAGTACAGTAGATTTGTCTAAATCTTTTTTCTATCATGCAAGATAACATGAATCTTTAGATTGCATGTCATTATCCATTACATGCACATGTTACTTAAGTTTCCAAGGAGCTCACAGCAGCATACATGGCTCTACTAATCCCCTTTATCTTCTCAATTGTGTGGGGTGGGTGAGGCTACGAAACAGGGAACTCTTCCTGGGCTACTAGCGAGTTCCTTGATTGTAGAAAAGATTTCAGATAGGACCTCCCCAGTATTTTAGTTCCCATTTTGAATGCTTCCAAATTGGTTCTTCATCGATAATAACAGAATTATATAGAATTTCATAAAATCATGTGCTTTTTCCATCTCGTGTTCATTTCACTAGTATTTTACTTTTTCCCCTTCTCACAACCTTACTTATTAGGCTGGTTGATGCCCATATCCAATCTGTAAGATGCTGTAGGTATTGAATCTAGGTCTTTCTACATCCCAACATAACACTCTCTACTGGACCTAATATTGCCAACTGCATATTACAAATAAAAGTCATAATTGGTGAGGATTTTACAGTAGGAGAGCATTTTGAACTTTCATTTGCTCAGTGTATATTAATGTGTTTTGACCTGAATCCATATCTGTCTACAGCCAATGGATATGCTTTAGTGTTGGTTCTGCAGCAAAGGATAGTAGCCAGAATGACTGGTACAAAGTTGTTTATATCTGTTTTATTGAATAAATATGTAACCTGCTCTGTAGAGCTGAACCCTACAAAAATGTATTGCAACCATTTCAAATACACAATGAACCAAACTATGAAAGCTATTCATTATAACGTAATAAGATAAGCAACACATTTAAACTTTCCTCAAAACATTGTAAACTGAAATTAAACAACCGCATATTAAAATCAACAAGCCTTTACCAGTAAGCAGAAACTATACATAGTACCTTGGGAATTATATTCCAAATATACAGAGATGCCACAGAAAGGACTCTGCAATATTAACTGGTTTTACTAGTAACCTGTCTTAAATGTAGCTCTTGGTTGAGACATTACTAAGCGGTGTCTTTGGCAAACACCAATGTAGAAAATTCCTAAAACACTGAAACAAGGTTTAGGACTGTCCCCATAATTATAGCATAACAGAATTGTGTAATGTTGATTTTTAATCTGACTTCCTCATTCAAATAGGCTGATGAAGGCTGATGGTTTTAATGCTAACACAGGGTATTAGAAATATAAGCTTTCTCGGTTGAGAAAGGCAAGTTTACAGCAAGTGTTACTTTGGGCTGATGACTACCTTCATAAAGCTTGCTTCTTACTTTTCCATCAGCGAACACATCTCCTCGGCCAGTGTCTGGAATGGAGCGAGAACGGAAAGTGAGTATGCGATTGCACCGTGGGGCCCCTGTCAATATCTCCTCATCTGATCTAACAGGCAGACAAGATACCTCGCGCATGTCAACCTCACAGGTACAAACAGTTCTGGCTTAATTGTTCTTTTTATAGGCAAGGGGAAAGGAGTTTGACCATTATTTTTGGCACAACTCTGCAGTGTAAAAACGCTCTGGGTTGGAAAGTTCACTTCATCATTATTTTCTGGTGTTTAATACCCTTAATTGATCTGAATCAGCCTAATAATGGCTACTTGCAGAGTCCCTAGATGGGTAGCTTGCTTGTTTAATACATTTCTGGATGTTAGTGTGTTCACAGGATAAAGACATTCAGTAGTGATTGAAATTTCAGTGACTTTTACTATGCTGTGTCAATTATCGATTGATTTAAAGGCCACATTTTTTTCTAATCACTGCAGATCTCGGAAACAAATGAATGAATACTAGTATGTGTGACATTTCATGATGATGAAGAAGGATCAATAAGTGCTCTCCTTCCATGTTTAGTACATGCTCAGTGTTACAAATGGACAATATCAACTGTAGCAGTTACGCACTATTTGTTCTGTAGTGTCCAGTGACAAAAATGTACCTACATGAAGATTTTGAAATAACCTGGGCTATATTTCTGAATAAATTACCATTTGTGGAAAATGGCTACCAGCTTCTGTCTGGTATAAGCACTATCCATAATTGCATCTGCTTTAAGAGCTAAAAGCCTCTGTACCTCTGGAGTTGTGCCTGATAAGAGGAAGAAAGACGGCTGTCTTACCTGTCTTCCATCCTTTGTATTAATTTGTTAGGTACTGTTTGTACAGCATAGATATTCTTTTTCAGCCTTTTGCGAATCTTTTAAAATTTGAAAAGAAAAGTAGCCTCTAAGCTATTTACAGGGCATGCATTCTTGTTAAAGCTAAACATTTGTTGTTGTTAATTAACTATAATGTCTATAGTGACCAAACTTCTTGACTTGTGGACTTCCCCAGTGCGATATGCATTCTATTTGTGTGTGTGTGTATGTGTGTGTGTGTCAGATCTTTAAAAACCTTACAGTATAAATCCTAAAACCGGCTGTAAGTGTAAATTATAAAAATTGGAGTATTTTTGGAAGGTGAATAATGTTATGAAGAAGGATGGCTATTGATACCTTTTGCTTGTCAGTTTTTTCTTGGTTCCTTTTTATTTTCTGGGGAGAGAAGGGATACATTGTAAATGTGTTGCGGAAGCTGGGGGGGGGGGGGAAGTTATCAAATAGTATTAACAGCCAGCCTTTTTACCTCGTGTATGTGTGCATGTGACTAGGTTTCATCCGAGCCTGTAATGTGTTACAAGTTGTGTTTTGTCTCATGAAAATTTCAACATTGAGACATGGTTGTCAGAAAACATTTTCTGAGCTTCATATACTGCAGTTCTAAAATAATATCTGCAAAACCTGAATTGGGGGGAAAATCTGCAAAATATCAGAATTTAGAAAAATTAGCTTATTATTTGAGTGTATATGGGCTGGGAGGGGGGAGAAATAATGTGCACGATAAAGTTTAGAGAAGTCTAGGCCAAAAAGTGGCTGCTATTGAAACTGTTTGCTCATAGTCTGTGGCTTAATGTCAGATTAAATGTGCCAAAGGAGAAAAGGGCTCAGTAGCTGATAAAAACATAAATGTGGAGGTTGTGCTCCAAAGAATGTTTTAAGGGCCACACATCAGATATTGGCCTATCAGGAAGGCAAGATAAAGTCAGCACAGGTAAGATTATGTTGTCCTTTTTAAAGGAGCCTTAAGCTTTATAGTTTAGAAATGAAAACTTTAAAAACTATGGTTATAGTTAAGTGAAGCTTAACTCAAATTAATTGTTGGTGTTGTAGCAAAAAAGTGAAACTATACACAATAAAATAAATGTCTAAATGCTTACTAAGAAGTACATTTATTTTGGTATAGTGTGGTTGATTTTTGATTAAATATGCATAGCATTGGTCCTCTGTGCTGTTTATTACCAAGGATAAATGATACATTCATGAGGCAATATTAAGAGTTAAGTTTCAGAGTTTATCTGTAGCAAACCACAGGTTTTTCATCTGAATTCATCTTTTAAAAGTATTTGAACCATCATAAGTCTTGGAGCATTAATAAATGATCTTTGATAGAAGACCCTCTTGGAAAGACACTCTCAGTATAGAAAAAAAGTGTAATATAAAGGTTTTTGGTTTTGTTGGAAGGGAAATACAATATCATAAATGCAGCCAAGGGAAACATTCAGATGTTTAAATTACATAAATAGGGTATTTCCCCAAGACCACTGTTTGCTTAATAGGCATTACTGTAATTATAGTGACTATAAAATAAATCATGGAATACTTCTGCCTTTCTGGAAGACTGTGCCTTGGTTTCATGTCCAAATCAGATTGTGGTCTTAATAAGTTTCTGAACTTTCAGCATCTGCAAATGAAGAACCACACACAATGTTCTACTCCGAATTCTAATGAGTAAAATGGCACTCCTAGACTTAAAAGATCTAGGAACTTTGTCTTTGTAAGGTGGCAGGGTGCAGGTGAAGGTGTTTTTAACTAAGATTTGAATACATATGACTTGTGATTATATTAGAGGCTTGCTTCTTTGGAAGAAATTAAACCTTGTAAGGTTTTTAAACCTTGTAAGGTTTTGAAATACTGTACTCTCTTTTGTTCTTCCATCTGTAAAGCCAAGATCCTGCAGAACTCAAAGGAAGAGGAAGAAAATGCGTTTCTGAAGTACTTAAATTAACTGGAATAAAGCACTTTTAGACTGAGGCCTAATCACTGGGTTTTGTTTACATCAGGGCCATTGAAGCACAACAGAATATGCTATGTCACATGTTGCAGATCTTTTGCTTAATTTAGAACATACTAAATTGCCAATCGGGCTTATACTACATCAGTATATCACTTTTCTAGGGCTTATTCATACATGGTAATGTTTTCATTGTATATTAGGGAGTAATCAAAAGCAAACTGTTTGTAAATGAGCCACTTTCTTCCCAGATGACTGCTTTAAATGCTGGTAATCATGGCTGGTAGGAAAACTCAGAAATTTCTGCTTTTGATTTAAATTGTGATCTGTGTCTCAACATTTCTATACAACTAATTGAGGTTAATGCTAATTGTGATCTGTTCAGTTTCAGAATCTTGATTTTTGAAGCTGGTTTGTTGAATCTTAACGTATTTAATATTAACTGCAATTCCAGCTCTGGGTACAATCAAGCTATCTATCTACTGATGATAGTACTCCAAATTGTGAGATAACTGTGCAGGAATGGGGTTCATTATGTCATTTTAAATTATAATATAGTCAGCCTGTGGGTTCCCAGATGTTTTGGCCTTCAGCTCCCAGAAATCCTAATAGCTCATAAACTGGCTGGGATTTCTAGGAGTTGTAGGCCAAAACACCTGGGGACCCACAGGTTGAGAACCACTGATCTAGTGTTACACATGTAATAGGACATTTTAGCAAAATATAGTGAACAGTTAGGCCACAACAACAGATTTTCTCCATGTACAATAATGCACAAATTTGAGATTTTTGGGGGGTCAGATACATTCCTCTTCTCTAAATTGTTGCACAGATCAGGAGTTAAGAACCTGTGATCCCATTGCTGTTGTGGTGTGATATTTAACACTTCCAACTGGCCTAGTCACTGATGAAGGATAATGACAACTGTTTTCCAACAGTAACAATATGTGTCAAATGTTTCCCATTTCTGGAATAAGAGAATAAATATTTAAATTGTGGAATCTACTACTTCAACTAAAAAGGATTGTCTTGTTTCAGTGCAATCATATATAACATGCTTCTAAAGGAGCTTGAGGCTTTCAGCATAGAGAAGGAAATGTACTATTCCATTGTATCTCAAAGATAGGTAGCTAAAGTCTTTGCCTATGATTGTGAGAGAGTTGCCTGCAGCCGGATAACTGTCATCCTGTCACAGTGTATAATGCTTTGGCCATTGTTTGGTGGCAACTGTTATAGCCAACACATTACTTGGGTCCCTTTGTGGTAACTCTTTACTAATAATCTGGGTGCTGTAAACCTACACAAAGTTTCTGCCTTTTCTGCTTTAGTACGTATTGGGAAGGAAAGACACAGTATTACCCTGATGTATTTCTCAGATTTAATGGATCAACTAGGAAGAAGGAACACCAAATGGAGCAGAGGTTCCAGTACCAAAACAGTTTGAGCAATTCCTTTGTAAATTTGAATATTGTCTTCCCTCTCTGAATGTAATGCTTTCATAGTCTTTGAAAATTTACCCAAACTAAATCACAGATCTTTACTTTAAAAGGGTTTCCCTTTTTTAAAATGCTGTGATCTATTACTATCTTTCCTGTGGGTGAAACTCAGCTTACTTTCTATATGTACATTACCTGCAACTCAGCTACACAGTCCTAGCATTTTGTTTAAATTTATGTTGGTGAGTTTCATAGTTTTAACCTAAACACTGACTTTTCAGGAATAGAAAAGAACTTCCAACATTATTTAAAAATGTGAACTCTTATCCTGCCACCCCAGTTAATATTTGTTCTGTCTATATTAATTCCCAGTAATGATATCTTATGGGTCTACATTAACTCTTTCCTTGGTGACCACTCTAGCAGGTACACCAGGGGATGGGGTGTGAGTGGAGACTACGGGGAGCTGAAAATTTGAAGTTGCTGCAAAGGAGGAAATGCAGAAGGAAGAGCAAATGAGACAAACAGTCAGAAGATGGTGAAGAAAGAAGAGTTAATAAAGAGCAGAGAAGTAGATTTAAAAGGGACATTTTACCTCTCAAATGTTTGAATTTTTCTGTGTAGTATTTAATAAAACTGCTAAACTTAGAGTCCTTGCCAGATTGTTCTTATAGCCCCAATTGAAACTTCTTACAACTACTGATAGTAAGTGGCTTGGACCTACTGGAATTATTTCTCATACATATTGGCCAATTAAGAGATGAGATGCTCTCATGATTTCCATTAAGTACAGTTCATTAGTGCCTCCATGTAGGGAAATAGAACAAAAGTCATGGTGTAAATTAGAAGTTTGGTCAACAATTTTATCAACTGTAGAATCACAGTGTTGACATATAAAATAGTCTGGGATAGAGAAAGGTGCAATTTCAGTAATGGAGTGGGGTTTATTTGGAAATGAAACAAATACACAAATGGCCATACGATTGGATTGATCTTAGGTACTTGTTTTGAATTGTTGTACGCCTTCAACTTGTTTCCAAATTATGGCAACTCTAAGGTGGCCTAATTACAAGGCTTCCTCGGCAAGTTTTATTGGGGAGGTGCCTTTTCTTTCCCATAAACTGAGAGAATGTGACGTGCCCAAGGTCATCAAGGGAGGGGGGTCCAAGATTGAGCTGAGATTCAAACCCTGTTTTTCTAGAACAGTAGTTCAACCCTCAAAGCGCTACACTTAATATCCTGATATAAAACGCTTCAGATTCTAAGTGGGAGAACTCATGATTGACTATTACTATAAGAACATCCTTGCAAAAAACAAAACAGTAGGGAATAGTTCTAGTTTAGCTATTTCTCCAATGTGCTCTTCTGTATGTAGGAGAGTTTGGTTTTATATATAGATCCACGTGTGCCTTCACCTTAAAATGGTACTTCCTGGATAAAGTGTTATGATTACCGTGCAGAATACACTTGATAGGCTTTGCCATCAAAGTGCTGGTAGTGAGCAGTTCACTGAAGATCACAATCTTAAACCATATTGTTAGCATATACAGGAGATATTGTATATAGCTTCCCCGGTAAAAATTGGTCTCTATATAGTAAGACCAAAGCAGAAGGCAGAAGTTAGGGGTGATTAACATAGCCAGTAGCTAGGGATGGTGGAAGCTATAATTCCAGCATTATTTGGGCACCAAATGTTACGGTTTCTGCCCAGAAATTTTTAGGCTAGGAATTAGGACCCACAGCATGTTCATGACATGATGCCTCATTCATCTATGGCAGGCATGGGCAAACCTCAGCCCTCCAGGTGTTTTGGACTTCAACTCCCAAAAATCCCAGCCAGCTTGTGGGAATTGAAGTCCAATGCCTGATCTATGTCTGATCTTCCCCCTCAGTTGACACAACAGTTAGAAGCTAAATGTATAAACCTGCAAATGTTATCATCTATAGTAGAGAACCAGTGCCACATCAAATTCCTATGCCTCTTACCCATGTGGATTGGATAATGTTGTGGGTGTTGTCTCTCTCACACATACACTCCTTCTGATGTCATAGGCTTTCTATTTGCAGCATTCTTGAAGCTAGTACTTGGCTTTAGGTAAATGTTTTTTACCTGTTGAAGAGGTAGAGCAGTGAACCTGGCTCCCAGAGTTAGGCACTGGTTGCAAAGAAACATCTGCAGCTTCAGAAAACATTCCCCACTCCACACATTTCCTCCAAAAGGTGAAGCTTCTTTACCAATAGGAGAGCAATGCAAGGGGGGAAATTCTGTTATGCCTGAACTTTTGTGATAACTAATAGGGCTTCAACTCTGCTCTTCTTGTGAATGACAAGGAATCTTCCGAGGGTGGACTTTGGTGGGGAGCTTGCTTTAGATGACCTTCCAGAGTCACCCCAGCAGCCAAAGGCAGCATATCCTGTGGGAAGGAATGCTGAGCTTGGCAGTCAGTCATCTGGAGGGTTGTAAGGTTACCACCTATGTGCTTGGGACCACTCAGTTCCAAATTAGGCTCACAGAGCAGAGGTTCCCCCTCTTTGATATTTTTGGATGCTGACTTTCAAATGATCATTAGTCTCAGTGGTCATCTGTTTCAAACACACCAACTAACTTGATTAACTCATTCATCACATGTACTGCTACTACATGAATTTTTTTCACTTAGCAAATCCCTGTATTTTCTGTAATTTTATAGAAATAATACCTAATATACCTTATTTGTTTTCCTAGGTTTGCTATACATTTCCTTCATGATAATTTGAAGCATCCTAAATTTCCCTAATTACATTTTGGAGATTCTGTTGTTTTAGGAATTATTTTCCTTTGTTCTTTTTCCTAGACTTGATAACATAGAAATGGTATAGGGGCTTGTGTGAGTAAGGATTCACTGGAAAGTGATATGTTGCTGTACTAGAAGGCCATGTACACAAATACAGATTTAGTATGACTTATCCAAAATGCTTGGGACCATAGGTGTTTTGGATTTTGAATCTTTTCGGAATTTGGAATACCTGTTTTTGCATATATGATAATGCAATGTCTTGGAGATGAGACATAATTGTCCATGCAATATTTTTAATGATTTTATGGATGTAACAAAGTTTGTACACTGAACCATCAGAAAGCAAATGTGTTAATATTTCAGCCAGCCATGTGGGCAGTTTAGGATTTTGGAATATTTCAGATTTTTGAATTCCAGATAAGGGATGCTCTTATTCTTATATATTCTTATATTCTTATAGCTTTGCTAATAGAACAGGTTTTACAAACTTATTTGTGCAGAATGTTGGTAATTGGGCATATTCACCTATGCCAGGGTTGGGGAACCATGTGACTCCAATTCTTATTGGAATGCAACTCCCATTATTCTTGGCCACTGGTCATGCTAGTTGTGGCCAGTGTAGGTTGGGATCCAACAATATCTTAGATGGCTACATGTTTTTCAGATTTGCTGTATACAGTTGGAAGCATTGGTACATCTTCCGTTTATTAGAAAATGGTTTCTAGACTAGCAGAATTGTGCATCAATATTAGAAACCTAGCAGTAGTTCTCAACCTGGGGTCCCCAGATGTTTTGGCCTTCATCTCTCAGAAATCCTAACAGCTGGTAAACTGGCTGGGATTTCTGGGAGTTGTAGGCCAAAACACCTGGGGACCCACAGGTTGAGAACCACTGATGTAGACCTACTTAGATGCCACAGAAATGGACACATCAGATGTCTCATTGCAGTTTTTCTCTGATGGTTAAGGATGTATGTCACCTACTGACTGTAACTGAACATTAATATTTTAAAAACAATAATCCTGAGATGTACATCCATGGTTCCCATGCCATGTTTTTCACATGGCAGGGTTTCATGAATTAAGTGTTGTGGCTGATTGGAATAGACACTCCCTTCCACCCTGTATGTATATTATGGATGATCTTCAGAAGCTTCAGAACAGTTTTGGTGAATTTCGTGTCTACTGTGATGTAAAGGACCTTTTCAGGGTTTTGTTCTGGTGCAGCAGAGAAGTGAAATGCCAAGAGGGTTTTTTAAAAAAAGAAAAGAAAAAGAAACATTTTTGACATGCCCTCCATGGACCATGGGGTTTGAGGGTAATTTTCCCTTGTTTTTGGAGATTTTGAGCTATTTCAGTTTCAAGAGAAACTTTTTAATGAAGAGGAAGAGAATTGAAAATTTCCCTGATTGACTTTCCGTTGTTGTTAGCTAAAATAGTCAAGGCATGCCAAAATGTAATTAAATTTACTCCACTCTGTATCTGAAGGTGTAGTGGAGCAATTTTAGGCAAAAAGATCTCATGGGGGTGTAAGTATAATGCTTCCCAACCCCTGGCAGTTTCCTACCCCGATATAAAGGAAGGGAGATATTCAGAATGAAGGAATGGATGAATAAGGGCCCTTCCAGACAGGCCTTATATCCCAGGATCTGATCCCAGGTTTTCTGCTTTAAACTGGGTTATATGAGTTTGCCCTGCCAGATAATCTGGAAGAAACAGAAAATCTGGGATGAGATCCTGGGATATAGAATCCTGTCTAGAAGGGCCCTCAATTAATCCTTGTGTGAGAGAGAGAGAGAGAGGAAGAGAGAGAATAGTTATAAAATGGTTATTCATCTAGAGTGAATGTAAAAACCATAACATTTGTTAGCATTATGTCCTATAACATTCATTGAGAGAATGAAATCCTTTTGAGTGAAATGTGGTCAATCTGGAAAGTTTTCAACGTTATTTGAAAGGGTGTGCATGTTGCTTTAAACAATCAAGAATGGTAAAAAGATTCTGCTTCAGTTAAGTCCTTTTTAAAGATTGTGTTTGCATCTTTATGGATGATAGTCTGAGGATGCTAGATTAATCTTGTGCAAAACGTACTAATGAGAGCTTTATTCTGTTATAAAGAGATTAACATTACAAGGTAGTCACGATGCCAAAGGAAAATGTTTTTTTGAATCAGTGGCCATTACTGGCTAGAAATGAGTTAAAATGATGACCCCTTATAAGCCTAGAACAAAAGACGCTTCCAAAAACACTCTGGTGATCTGTCACCTGTGACTGAGGCAGCCTTTCTCTAGACCTCAGTGATCAAAAACACATTCAGTTAAACTGTGAGGTTGTCAACTTTATGAGGACTTCTGATCAGTAATGGGCCAGGGTCTGTGAGGCATCAGAAGCAAACACTCTTCCAAATGAAAAGTGGCTCCAGATAGTATGAAATTCATAGTGGGCAGTGGAATTGTTACAAATGGCTGTCTTTTCCCCCACCTCAGAATAGCATTCCCTTCGAACACCATGGCAAGTAGCTGCGCGTCTCGTTCTCGTTGGAAAGTAGCACTGGGTGAGTCCCTTCTTGCAAGACACAGCTTGGTGGGAGGGGTGGGTTTAACTCCGGTGGATATTTCAATTGGGGAGGCTTTTCATGTTCATTCTGCACGTTATTTCTTTCTGCTTTGCAGATGACATCACATTAGGTATGCTTCAAATTATCTATTTTTTTCCTAAAATCTTTTAACTTCACTAATAGAAGAGAAACCAGATAACCTATATTGCAGCCAAAGGTCAGAGTAGCTTACACTTTCTTAATGAAGCACTTGGAGTGCTTCATGTGGCTTTTTTTTCTTAGACCTTATTCATCTCACCATAAGAAATATGTTATCAGACTGAGCACCATGTCGCCCCCTTTAGTTAGCCCAGATAGTCTGCAAACTACATAAGAAGAAAACTGCACAGTTGCAATTGACTAGAAATTCACAAATTCATTAAAGAATAGATGGACATGTCTTGCATAAAGCCTCCATTCCAATGCATATTATTCTACATTAATTACATCAGCCTGCATGCTTAGTGGTGAAGTAGGTACATTTCAACAATATTTGGGAAATCTCATATTCCCCATCTAAACAGTATCCTATGGTAATAGAGCTTTTTTTTTCACCCAGTGGTAACCTGCCAGTAGATCTGTAGGAAGCATTATCGAAAAATCTGGAGAGTAAATAGTGCATTTTTCCTAAAGGAAGCTAGACTTTTTTAAAAAAAAGAAAAGAAAGAAAAACACTTCTTACTAGCTATAGAAACATTGCATGATATATACCACAGCCATATTCTCACAATAAATTATTAAATAAGGCAATAAAACAATTGTTCATAAATTCTAACGTTGTGAAAAGTAAACACTACAATTGTCATTATTGCCTTGTTAAAGTGTGGTTTACTTCTTCTATGAGTAATACAGAACATTAATACAACCCTTATTCTCTGCCCTTTCCCGCAAGCAGCCAAAGATTAAAAAAACATTTTCAGAACTGATACTGAAGCTGGAAAGTGTGCCTGTGGACTCTTTACAGGAGACTCCTCAATGCCTGTGTTGGTAGAAAATGAATGAATGCCTGCAATAGGCGCAGTTTTAAAGTCTATCAGTTGATCTTTCTTTTTGTCTTGACAGCCAGTAGGGGCTTCACTGAAGCAAAAAGGAAGTCTGTGGAGGCAGTCTGTAGCTTGTAACCAGTCTTAAATGTTTTAGAAGCTATTCCTTTGGCTTTTTCATGCAGTGAAGTCTCATTCCTTTGATTCTATTTCTGAGCATTTTCCCTCCTTGCCATTGATAAGCTCCATGCCACACTAATTTCTCCTCTTGGTGCAGGATTGCTCTTACTCCTCTTCTCCTTGCTGCTTTTGTGTTTGTCTGATTCCACAGCTCTTTACTTTGTTAACTACATTTGCAAACTGGATATCCACATGGGCTAGATTATATGGATAATCCAGCTGTTTAGAATTTTAGTTGAGTAGGAAGATTTTCTTCCGAAGCACCTTCAACGTCAGATGCACTGGGCTGTGCTAAATGGAGACTTCCTGCCATATGTCTGAGCAAGGGACCCTACTAAAAAGACAGTATTGTGATAGAAGATGTAGGACATTTGCCTTTAAATCTGTGCAGGGGTGAGGCAATGTGTGCGTAAGCGGGAGGGGTGGATACAAAAATTGTTGAACTGCAATTCTCATCAGGTCTTGCTGGTATAACCTGTGGGGCAGCATGATGGGATTCATTATCCAATACCTGGAGAGCCACAGATTGGGACCATGATGGCATGTACTTTATGCAGCTGGCAGATTTGAAAGTAGACATTCAGCCGTCTGGCTTCCAGTTAGATTTGTGTGGGTGTTCTGTTTTCCAACCCTAGTTTAGGTGGGATGAAAATTTAAAGAGGGAGGAGAGTATGATGTGGCAAAGATCCAACATTTGAGTAGCTGAAATGGGAAGCTGTCAAAGTTACTATACAAACTTCAGCTAGGAGAGTTGAGTTGTCTGCTTATAAACTCCATTCCTGTTTGCAAACAGGAAAGAACTGCAGAAGCCAGTCCACTATCAAGACCCTTGTTTGTAATAATTAACCTCTTTTTGCATGTGAAATCAATTGTTGCTGCTGCAGTTAATACTTAAGACTAGGTTCTGTGAACTGTGCATTTAAAGACTATGCTTTATTCACCCATGTGAAGACAAAATTTTACAAACAGATCCTTACTTCTCAACCTGAGGAAAGAAGCTGGAGGATCACTGTTGAATTTGTAGACAATTTCATTATTAGAGAATAAAAACAGCATTGTAATAAAGGGAAGCGCCCCCCACCCCCGGAAATTGGACCTGTTTTTAGTTATGTAGAAGCCTTGACAAACACATGCTGACATCAATTGCATCCTAAATCCCGCCTAGTCATTCTAGAAATTGTTTTAGGGATAGATAATGCATTGCCAGATTTGGTGTAAATGTATGATTGCAGAGTTCATGGGACCTTTCTTAACACTCAATTTGCATATGGAAGGATATTGTAGAACATATTCAAAACAGCGTAACTGCTAAAAAGGCAATTTCTTTTAGGTAACACTTGCATTTATCACCTTGCTTCTTGATTTGGGTTTCATTACTGATTCAGGATTTTGCCTGAATCATCTGATCTGTTCTTTTGCCAGCATGTGCTTTTTTCCTCATTCTTCATACTATTTATCCTTGCTCATGAGGTACCTTTGTTGCCTTAACCTTATTGCAGAAGGAAAATGCCTTTCACTTCATGGGTGCTGCAGGTGGGTGCAACATGGATTCTGCCGGAACACAGTTTTGTGCATTCTCATTTCATTCTCCTGAAATGGATGCATCGGTTTGTTGGTGTTTATGGGAAGTGGCTGAGGTGACTAATGGATCCACTTGTGTACCATTGCAGTAGGTCTGGGCTGATATTGATACCTTATTCCTTGGCTTCAATAGATTCCTGCTCTGGCAACGACCAGCGTTCTCCAGTCTGCTGTGCATCGGTGAAAGAGTTGCCATTGAGGGGCAGATAATGCATGGCTGATCTCCTATGTTACCAATGGCTTTTACTAGCAAAACAACCCCAAACTAGAGCAGAAGACATACTTACAACTGGATCTCTCCTTGCCACTTACTAAAGATACTTGCAGGAACATGGACAGAATCCAGCAGCTGCAACTACAAGAGGCTTTGGCCAGAAACCCGATAACCTTATCTGAACTCTTGCAACAGGGCTGGAAAAGGAAGAGACGGTTTACAGCATTAACCGCCTGTTATTTAATAGCCATTTCAGTTCTCCCTCCACAGGCGGCAGCCTTTACCCTCTTTTTATTGTTCTACTGTAACTGTAAATCTTTTACTTCGTTTAAAAAAGTTTTGTATTCATTTTGCTAAGATTACTGGCTTAACTCTGTAAAGAATTCAGTCTCGCTTTTGTCTGGTTTGAAACCTATATAGAAATGTGAACAATCCTGAAACCTACAGCAAAACAAAAGACTTGAAATTTCTTGTAAACCTAAGTCAGGGAAGGAATGTGTAATTTGAATTAGAACTGTCCAGCTTTTATTTTTCACTATTACTTTTGTATGGTGTCGTTCTACAGAAGAGGAGGAGAAAGGGTGTTCTCAAGGGTTGCTTTTTTAAAAACAAAGCAAATCCTTATTTTGCATTTGGCTGTCTTGTTCTTCCAGTTTTTTTTCCTTTTAATCAAATGTTTATGTAATTCAAAAACATTCTTAGAATGTTTGTTATTCCTTAGAGATGTCAAAGAAAGAGCAGGGGGTATTTTGAAGAGACCCCAGTAGGAGGTAATAAGAATCTTTCATAGAGTTTGAAGAACAAAATTCAAAGCTCTCAATTTTAGCTTCAAAATCATCTATTCAGGAAAGTTTTGAATGTACAATATCTGCTCTGCTTTGTTTGTGGTTCATATGAGGGATAGGACCAACAGTCTCTATTCAGTTTTTTAGTACAGATGTTGTTGAAATCTGCTCTCACTGCAGTATGAGTAGTGTTTAGTAGGTTGTGCTTCTCTTGAATATGCAGAGAATTGCAAATGCTTACAGCCTGCTGTATTATGCCAAGGCTTGGAATTATAAACAAAATATTCCTGCTGCAAGATCCCAAGACTTGAGAACATTCACGCTGGTTGAATTCTTTAATATTAAAGTGTGCAAGTCTGGAACAGCTGGCCTTCAGCTGAAGATACATTTATGTAATGGCCAAAACACTTACCTTAGCAAATGAGTGTGCCATCTAGTAGATATGGAAGAATCTTTGTTTTCCTGAGCAATACATTTATCCCTTTGTAACCTGGGAAAGTGGAAGGCATGTGAGTCTAAGCAAATACCACTCAAAGTAACATCAGTCCCATTTTGGGAGTGAAGATGCAATACATATATAAGTTGCATTGATGCTTTGAATTAAGAAGCATGAAATTCTTGCCTCCTTGGAAACTTGGTGGCTAATTTAACTCCATAATTTTCATTTTCTGTTTATTTGCAAACATTTTTTTTACTGCTCCAAAGTGTTGCCACTTTTTTAGTCTTGTGGATTTGGAAATATGATCACTCTTGTTCTTTTTTTTTTTTAAACTACTTTAGGACATTAACCAAGTGCTTATTTAAATTCAAGGTCTGATTTCTTGCAACCGATGATTGGGAGAGTGCAATGGGAATGTTTTAATGTTGGTCCATGAAGAATTTTGAATAATTGTATCACTTGGTTGCTATAGATGTTGGTTCTTCGGGCATGTGCACTTCCATTTTGTACAGTTCTACACTTCTGTGTGCTTTCTTTGTAAATAATTGTGGTCAATGATGTAATGTTAGAGACTTACAAAGGCAGCCTCTTCTCTCTATATATCTGGAACCTTCAATAGCTGTACTATACTTTAAAAAGTTGACTGATGCAAATTTCTCAACTTGTACTTGGTTGTGGGCAGTCTTTGCCCTTCCATTATAGTTAAATCCTACCATCACCTACTGAAAATATAGTTAGAATGTCTCTATAAACCTGTGTACTGGTAACAGATATCTCAGAACACCTCATTTGTATTACCACTGTATTTGTGTACTTTAATAACTGTGTAAATAAATTCATAAGGACTTCTAACTTTAGTGCAGTATCCGTATTTGCATGTCGAATTAATTCTCTACATATAAAATGGGACACATTTCTACAGATCCACTAAATGTTTAAGATAAAGCAATTTACCTTAATTGATGAGCATTCCACCCTGTAGAATTAACATTACTGGGCAGATGGTGGGATGTCTTGGAGTTCAGTTCTTCAGAGTCTTCTTTCTGTTCCTATATTTTTGTGTTCATGTGTATTTAATAATCATGCTTGTAGCTGTCATTAGCTACAACCCTGTGATGAAAACTCTTAAATCAGAAACTGACCAGAGATTAGTCTGTATAGAATAACAATGTATGTGCATATACACTCTTGTATAACTCACAAGAAATGTAACACGGATCTACTTTCTATAACTCTGCCTGAGAGTAAGTTACTTCAAACTATGTTATATATGAAGAAATTACTTCCAGAGTGTCAAAAGTAAAGGTACAAATTTCATATCATAATCCAACAAAGGGTATAATGTTCAAGGAGTAAGTAACAGACATAAAGTAAAGCATATGCAAACAACCAAGTCCATATTATTCCTGGAGCTGCGTGAAATCTTGAGTCAATGTCAATCGTAGTAAAGAAATCCAGCCTCCCAAGATAACAACTTCTATATTCAAAGGAATTATTCGTTTGATTCGCAATGCCAAGAACTGGCACACAACAAGGTCTCCTGGGTTGTTCCCCTTGTTTCCTTATCACTTCTTCGGGTGTTACGCCTGTCTTTATCTTATTATGCTTGAGTACACTGGATAAAGGAGTGAAACAACATACAAACAACAGATATATGAAAATCCCCAAATTAACACTGCTTAGGAAAAGTTTTTAAAAATTGATAAACACGCTCATCTACTTACATTCCTATTAGTAGCTTTGGTTCTGTTTTGAGTGGAGTTCTATAATGAGCAAATGTAAGAGTTCCAGGATGCCTCTTAAGTAAGGCTACTTGTTACAGAAAACAGATGTAATCTATTCTGTCATTTAGCCCTTGAGGGAATAGTGTTTGTAGTTTGAAAATCCGAAATGACTCTTTGTAGAAGACATCTTTTCACATCTGTATTTGGTCTGGGCGATACTTTTTCCAAAGCACAAAATTTAAAGCTGTGGTACGCATGGGCTTTTTCATTAAAATGTACATACAATGAAGAGTCAGTGGACCCATTTCTTATGTGGGAACGATGTTGACTTATCCTGGTTTTCATAAAGTAAACTACATTATCGGTTGAACATGTCAAATGCTGCAATGTGATATTAATATTAAGTGTTGGATGTTAATATATTTTGCCCTTAAATGACTGAGAACAGCAGTCGCAGTGGCCACAGCTAGCGTGACCCTTAATGTTCAGTTTATTGGATGTAGTAGAATTGTATTCTGAATGGATCATAAGATCTCTTTTAAGTATTTGGATCTTTTGTGAGCAATTATTGGTTTGCTTTGGCATCCAGGGATGTCTTGTAATAGATTAGTCATCATGAAACCTTAAAGTTAAGTATATCCTTGGCATAACCTTAATCTCCATAATGGAAACGACTCATGCCCTTTGGGCAAAAAATTGCTTCCTAGAGTGGATAAGCAAGACAAAAATGTAAAGCCTGCATACTCAGGATGGTTATTTGAATTGCTAGTTAAAATTAGTTACATATACTATTAAGGGGTATTTGGTTATATAGGTTATGTTCTAATTTACTCATTAGCCTTTCAGAATAGGATAACCAGGGACACATCAGCAGGCTGACCAGTAGAAGTTAGATACAGTATTCCCCCGCTACTTTGCGGTTCACTTTTTACGGATTCGCTGTTTCGTGGGTTTTTTCATATGGCTCTCTCCCTCTGGCCTGGCCTGTCCTCCTCAGCTGCCTGCAGGCAGCGCCAGTAGGCCCCGCCTGCACCTCATCACCTCAGCGAACAAGAAGGAGTACAGTACAGTACATTAAAAGAGGGTGGGAGGGAGGGAGGGACACAATATTTATTAAAATAAATATAGTGTCCCTACTTCGTGGATTTTCACGTTCCAGGTCCTGGAACGTAACCCCCGCGATAAGTGACAGAACACTGTATATGTACTGAGTGAATTGAACATTTATAAATGACTGAAGTACATGCTAAACTGTGTTTTCTCTCCTAATTAAAGTCGGAAGCACTGTAAAGTAGGAAAAGGTGAACTATAAAGAGAAATTGCATCCCCTGAGTTGGTCTGCGTGCCACTGCTTTGGGTATATTACCTTCAGGAAAGTTTGCTCATCTGCCTGGGAGAAGTTAATTCTCTTCACATATAGTAGCAAGGGGTTCTGGGCACATCAGTGACAGAACAGTTTTCCATGTGGCACTGTCAGACAGGAATGAAAAATCACAAGCTGTGAATTATGTAGAGTTGCAACAGTTTTTTGGTTTTCATTCTTCTTTGCAGTCTCTGAAAACTGCACATATGGTATTTTCTGCACCTGTGCAGCCAGTTCAGAATCTTCTAGAAAGCTTCAAGATGCATTTTGGTGGAAGTCCCACCCACATCTCCAAGGAGATATGTAGCCAGTGCGGGGGGGGGGGGGGGTTTACATCCTCAGTTCCTTTAGTCCGCCGCCATTGCAGCAGCTAAGGAATTTCTCTGTGACTAGCTCTTTTGCAATTGTTTGGACTGATTTATTGTTTGACTTAGACTGCTTTTTTGGTCTGTGTGACTCTCTCCTTCCTTGACTCAGACTGTTTTTAACTACCCTTTTTTTGTCAGGCTGGTAATATCTTCTACAACCTTTTTAAAACAGTGTGTGGCCTGTGGGAGGGGGGGGGGGGAGCTGCCTGATACTGATGGGCCTGCAATGTTTTTGCTATGCCTTGGAGAGGGCCATGTGGTGCAACTTGTCCCATTTGCCTCTCCTTCACCCCCCAGGCATGGAAGAACCGAGAGTTGCAGCTTAAGGCCTTGCTGTATGAGCAGGCTCTCTAGATGTAGTAGCCACTCTAGGTTTAATGACACAGATGACCTACCTCCCAAACGACTGCTTCCTCGCCCTTAAGTCCTTCGTCCTGCAGGCTCTATTGAAGGCATTGTTATTGGCCAGATATGTCCAGTCGGTGTTGAGCCACATGGCCTCTACTATGGTGATCACGCCTCTTGCAAGGCTGAGGCCCTGCAGGCCTGCTTCCTGTGGACCTTCGACCCTCTTTGGAACAATCCCTGCATCCTTCTCTCACTCACTCCTGTACATCACTCATTCACTGAAATTTGCACATCCCTGCACATCCTCCCCGCTATTGTCATGCCTCTGTTCTTCAAGCTGCTTCTCTGTGGCAGAGGAACTGAGGCTGTCGCTCCTCCCACTGGCTATATACCTCCTTGGGGAGTGTGAACGGGACTTCTGCCAAAATGTATCTTGAAGCTTTCTAGAAGATCCCAAACTGACTGCACAGGCACAGGAAATACCATATGTGCAAATTACACAGATGACCACTCAAAGAAACATGGTTACAGGTAAGCAACCATTCCTTTCTCCCCCACCCCTATGAAGAGTATCTTGTTACAGCCCTGCATAAACAGCATAGCCAGTTGTGGAGTTTGAAGGCCACAGCTTAACCACCTCTGTCAAAGTTGGACGCTTTGGCTAATATAACAGGGTTGCACTTTGGGAGAGGGGAGTCTTCCTTTTCCTTCTTTCCTGGCTTCTTCCTCTGCTCTTTCACCCCTTTTGCCTTATGACTTGGGTGTCATACATGTGCTTCATACTCCTCCTTTCCCCAATGCCTCACCTTGGTGCTGACATACCTGCTCAGGAAGGCACTGACTATGAGGGCTTATTTCCCTTTGAAATGTTTGTGTAGAGAAGAGAAATTGCTAATGAAAGTCTCCAAAGAATTGTTTTAAAATTAATTTCTTTATGGTTTATTGTCAGTAAATGTTTGATTTGTTTAGCTATGTTTTATACTTGGGTTTGCATAAACATTTCTCAGGCAAAAAAGGATTGTGCTCATTTAAGGTACTGTAAACAAATTGCCACTCTACCAAGTAACCGTCTTCCAATATTGTGTTACTTGTAAATAAATAACCATCAGCATTTGAAAACAAGTCTAGAAAATTTACAACACAGTTGCAACCTCTCTGAGTTTAATTCTGCCTTGGACATGGACAAGAGGCTATTAAGAGACTGGCTATTTTGGTTTGATTCAAGAAGGGCTCTGCAATCAGTTAGGAACTCAAAATTCTCCTCCCCATGGTTCCCCATTAGTGAAAACCAAACATTTTAGAGCCAGGCATCTGATTAAACATAAGCCATCCTCCTTAAGAATTGTCTTCACTAAACTGTGATTCCTAGTAATGCCCACCAGTGTTAGATAGTTGTTACCATAATGTGCCATGGGAAAACAGACTTCGCATCTGTAGCCAATGCCAGGTGGAAATCATTGTGCACTACATGTTAAACTGCTCTTTGTATAGTGACCCAAGAGAAAGGTATTTAAAACTCCTATTGATAAAAGAAAATGGCAACTCTCTTGTAGAAGCGGTTCAGTTTTTGTTAAACGACTCAAATGCTTGTGTAACATAAAGTGACCCTCTTTGCTTTATCTGCAAAAAAAATCAGAAAGAGAGCTAGATAAAATTGCTATCATCTGCCATGGAGACTTAAAGGGCTAATTTGACCCCCCCCCCCAATGTATATGTAACTATTGATAATTCACATTGTTTTTGCTCTTTGTGTGAGCATGATGATGAGCTTTGTTATCTTTTGCTGTTTCCTTTGAGGGTACTATTCTGTACACACTGTACTTTTTGTCATGGCCTTGAGCTTGTGCAATAAACTATTTGATTGACTGAGTCAAAAAGGTTTGAGGAGCCCTGCTGTAGAGCACGAAAATAAAGGCATTGTTACCTGCACTTGTGGATTTTGTGCCTTTTTGAGCATGCAAGCCTCTGGTTTCAAGGTTCCCCTTACTAAGGAGGAGAGCCAACCTGCAACAACCAAGGAAAATTAATAAGCATCCAGTGCCAGCTGTGGATTACCCCGGTGAGTGTAGACAAGTCACAAGCTCTCTGATCATTTTTTAATTATATATTTTGTCCTGTTATTCCAAAGAGCTCATAGTCACATGAACAGAATGTATCTCATTTTATCCTCACAATAATTCTGGTTAAACACAAAAAAAGAGTCGCAAAACTCAAGTTTCTGAAGCACACTGAGTAATCCGGCCCCAAATCCTCCTTGTTCAAGTCTGGTCATGAATTTACCATATCATAATGATTCTCAAGGCAATATAGAAACCCACCTTGAAGATAAATAAAAAATTATTCAACTGAAAATGTTTCCTCACTGCTTTGGGGTGGCAGAGGAAACGACTGAAGAATCCTTGTCTCTTGGTAGTGCTTATCTTTCTAGGTGGAGCCCCCGGTGTTGCAATGGGTTAAACCCTTGTGCTGGAAGGACTGCTAACTGAAAGGTCAGTGGTTTGAATCCGGGGAGTGAGGTGAGCTCCCGCCTCAGATCCAGCTTCCCATGCGAGGCACGAGAGAAGCCTCCCACAGAATGGTAAAACATCAAATATCCAGGCGTCCCCTGGGTAACATCCTTGCAGACGGCCTATTCTCACACACCAGAAGCAACTTGCAGTTTTTCAAGTCACCCAATACAAAAAAAAAAAATCTTTCTAGGTGGGATGTGAAGCAGTGGACTCTCCTTTTTGCTCCACTTGATTTCTAGGTTGAGTGTATTTGGGAAAGAAAAGGCAATTGGTCTTTCCTCCGCCAGTATGCTCATTCGCCTTTATACAATATCTTGACTTACTAGGTAAGTGCTAAAATATTAAGTTGCTATATATTAATTGAATGAATTGGTGAATTTGAGTGAAGTGTTTTGTACCAATCTTTAGTGGTCCAGTCCTACAGGTTACTTCTACCAGGGTGCAGCTCAGAACTCAATCAAGCCCTCTTTTTACATGCAATGAAAAATAAAGGTGCCCCACCCCATTCTTAGTCCCAAAGCCAATGAAACTTGTAATTGAATCTCTCTTCAACAATCATGATGGAAGAGTGTCATCTACCACATCTGAAGGCACTAGATGAGGTTAGAAAGTACAAGACAGGTACATACCTCAACTTTCTGGTGCTTTGTTGTTTCTATCCCGTGTCTGCCCCATGGCACAACTTATTCCTTCTGTCATTGATAGAATTATACAGTTGAAAGAGCCCTGTGGCTGCTTTTTTGATACTTCAATGGTGTAAACATGTCACCGTTAAGTATTTTCTTCATCCAACTGAATATACCCACCTCCTTTAATCTTTCTGCATATGTTTTGTGCTTTCTTATCATCCTTGTTGCCGTTCTCTGAACCAGGTTCCTACTTGGCCCCTACAAAGTTCACTCGGGTATTAGAGAATGGCCCAGAGGAAGCTCTACTGTTACTTTGCACAAAAAAGGCTAATTCTAGCATGTAATATGTTAATTTTTTTGTAAAAGTCCCAAACATAGGGCATTGTTTTCTCTGCTGTGTTTTAAACCATTTGCTTTATGGATGAATTGAGGCCACCAATATTGCGTTCGTAGAGTAAAATGCAATTTCAACTGTTTAAACTTTAAAGCAAAGTATGAATGCTGCAGCTGCCCTGATATTACTGGACTGCAACATTCTTCATCATTGACTGTCCTGGCCAGGGCTGCTACTTGCTTTTGGAATCCAACAGCTCCCAGGGGATTACAGAATTCCTACTTCCTGTTTAAAGATAATTTCAAAAATTCAAAATATACTTAGCTATGGAGGGAAACCTTTCTTCATTGATAGACTTCAAAGTTAATACTGCTTTAAATTTATTGCCTGTGTTCTTTTGGTTGCACAGAAGCTATCACCATCTGTCCTCCATTTAATTCACACTCATTCAATTTCAACTTTCACGCAGCAAAGCCTATCTGTTATTTTATCCTAATAGTACTCCACTATACAGTCCATATAGTTAGATGCTCAAAATAAACAGAAGCAAAGAGAAATCTAGCTGAAATCTAATTCTAGGATACAGTAATCCTAAAGTTCTTAATTCTACAACAAAAAACTAGTTTCTAGAATTTAATGGACTACACATATATTTAAAATAGATTGATTTGCCACTGCATATCCTTGACAGTTGGAAAACATGGACATTATTCTAACATTTCTTACAAGAAGTGCCCACTATATTTTTCTTAAAAGTGTACAGAAGTGTACGTTTGTGTGTAAGGTGACTCATCTAAATGTCTGAAAAACAAAAGTGAGAAGCATTGTATTGACTGGGTTGCTGTGAGTTTTCCGGGCTGTATGGCCATGTTCCAGAAGCATTCTCTCCTGACGTTTTGCCCACATCTATGGCAGGCATCAGCCCTTGCCAACATGGTCATCAAGGAGTGGGAATGGAATTGCAGTCCAGCAACATCAGAAGGAAAGCAAACACGCCCCAGCCCTTGACATAGCAATGTCGTACTGTAAGAATAGGTGGCTTATAGCCCACCACTGGTTGTATTGAATTAAAGCCAACAGCTTTTCGGGAACTCCAGCTCTGTTGTGGTAACGTATGATGCTACATGGCATATTTTCTGGGCTTTTGTACTGCTAAGTTTCTGAGTGAATATTCAAACTGTATGAGAACCATTTAAAAAATCTGGTGTTTCCAATGCCACATACAACATTTCCATTCAAATACATTCTGGGGTCTCAGTACAAAAAACAGATGCTGGTAAATGAAAAGAACATGCTAGATCCTGTCTAAGTAGTTTTTCCAATGTGATCATACTCTAGAGCAGTATTTCTCAAACTCTGCTCCTCCAGGTGTTTTGGACTTCAGCTCCCAAAAATCCTACCATTTTACCAGCTGTTAGGAATTATAGGAGCTAAAGTCCAAAACATCTGGAGGAGCAGAGTTTGAGAAACTGCTCTAGACAACACCTGAAACAATTATTTTTTTACTAAAATAAAATTGTTAGAACCTAATAAAATAATTATTCTTTGCTGTCAGAATTAGGCTTTGCTGCCATTTCTGTCATATCAAGAGATAATCTAGATAAGGCACAGAAGAGCTATAGTCCAAATGTGACTTTTATATTAACTGCTGCTAGAAGTTGTAACCTTGGGGGAGATGGGATTACCTCTTCTTCACTTTGCCCCCCCCCCCCCCTAATTTACATCCTTCCACAAAAGCTATGATTTGCCCTGCAGAAAGTAACTTTCATTGCAGTTGCTTTTTGTACCTTCTCAGAGGCACTGTGTTTTGCTCCATAGCTTTCGGGTTTTGAAATCTTGTCTGATTAAAAATAAGTCATTGACTTATCTCCAGAATGAAATGAAAGGAGCAGAATAACCTAATTTCTATGCTGTATCTTTTGAGGCAACAATATTGACAACAGAATAAATAACTTTATTCACTATATTTGCAACAGTTCACTAAAAAAGCATAAATCCAAATTACATTGACATCGACATATTACATTAAAGTGCAGTTACATGAAAGCAGGGACAAAGGTGACCTCACTTGCCTTCAACCTATTAACAAGCACGCACTCATATGCAGCAATATGTTGACACACAGACTCACTCACACAATCACAACTGGTACTGACAAATTCTGCACCTAATACCTGTTGCACACAAGAGCTTTGTTCTCCTAAAAACCCTTCACCATGATTGCCTTACAGTTGCACCCTGCAGAGTTACTTTCACTCTGAGAATAAAGAAGGCAAACATTGTGATTTCTTTTTCATATGGTAGAAAGGTGAAGGGGTTAGTTTATTAAACAGCAAACGGTTGCATAGACTCTGGGTAGCACAAATGGCAAGTTTACAAATGGGACCCAACAAAATATATCCGTATAAAATATCTTGCTTATCTATACCCTGCCATATCTTAGCTGTAAGTAAAATTGCCGAGCAGCCAAACGTATAGATTGAAGGGATAGAAACACAGCTCTTGGGCACTGGTTAAAATCTGTTGCATTATTTCAGTATACAGTATTTGGTTCAGCTATATCCATTCATTCTCTGAATGGAATATATATATATTTCAAAAGATGGCAAAAATAATGGGAATGTGTTTGCTGCTTGCCTATTCTGGAAAATCCAGGTGCCTGACTCCAGCAATCTCTATGTGAGACCATCAATATAATTTTCCCTACACAGATGGCATTTCCACTTCATTTTAGAAGGGAAGGCTGATCTGTATTACAGTCCTTCACACATATGGCTTGGCACCTTCTTTTGAATTGAATGAGAACCTTAATCTATGCAAAAAGATGAGACATTTGAGTACGTACAGGGCTCTGGATCAAGGTTTGTATGCCTGTGGGCTGCTGCAGCTCATTTTCAATTGTGAACACATATGCCTTGTATTGAAGTGACTCCTGTGCGCGCGCACACACACACATATTTACACATACTTTATATAAAAACAGGAGGGAACAAGAGAGAAGATCATCAAATATAAAATAGTCAACCATCATTTGGCAGTATGCAAGTTATAACAGGTACCTAATCAAAGCCAGTGCTGAAACTTGCAAGCATTCAACCACAACAAGAGGTAAGATTTCCTTACTCCTTCACAGTTATCAAAGGAACTGTGAAAACATTAACAATTGCCCATTAATGCATAGATTTTTCAAATAGTAATTTTTCATACAGAGGTTTTTGGCTCAAGCAAAAGAACTCAAAAGCTGAATTCAGTCAATAATATGATGATGTCTTCTTATAAAAATGGGCAAACATGTAAACAGTCTTCTGTGTTGAGAGGAAATCGGATAAACTGAAATGCTATCCATGCCCTATCTCACTTGGCGGGATTGTCTCTTTAAAAACATAATCCCACCCTCCCTGTCTATGATTTCTTCAATAGTGTGTCCCATCACCTAGTTAAATTTCTGTCCCCGAGAAATTACAATTGGTAGAATCTTTAGAATGCTGGAGATAAAGGGAAATGGTTTTGCCTAATTTAGATATATATTTTAAATAGAACAGCCTCCCTCACCTTCTGACAAACCATTTTTGGAATAGAGAGAGTGGGGAACACTTAATGAGAGTGTCTTTTCTTTCTCCCATACACCACAGTAGTAAAATCAGCATGTTGTTTTCAAGGACCAGAGGCTAATTGCATTCTGAGGTACATTAATCCAGAGCATTACTTTTGCTGGAGCCATGTCATTTCTCCCTAATTCAGAAGCACATATACAACTCTTTTAAGCTCTACAGTTAACCCATAGAAGTCAGCATAATGGAACAGACATTGTCTAGCCACCTAAAACCAAAATAAACAGCAGACATGGCCTGAATTATGTAGAAGATCTGAGAGAAAATACACAACCTTTTCTGTACTACCAATGCATTGAATTTTCAAATAAATTCCTTTCGATGCATTCAACCAAACAAAAATATTCACACTTCTGACCCCCATCTTTAAATGTATTTTAATTTAAATAACTTGGGTGTGATTACCAAACATTCAATGTTAGTAGACCAAATATTCATTGAACACCTAAGGAATGCATGAATGAAATGCTTTCATAGAAGAGCCAGTTGACAGATCTATCAGTTGACCCTGCTCTTAGTAAAACTGTTTTGCAGACGCTGCTAGAAAAAAATGCCCTTGCCAACCTTTCCCAAGGAAGCCTGATCATTACTTACCGTTTCTGAATCACTGTTCCGGGTCAATAGATGGGCATCTCATTTTGCTACTCAGGTCAATAAATCCCTAGTTGTATGGTAGATTAACTCACATCTGGCTCTGTATTTTAGTACCCCAAAATTTGTTCTCCAGTCCAAGCTTACCTTAATGTCCATGATGTAGTTTTAAACTTTGATTTGGTCATACAACCCTACTAGCAAAATGTGGGATGGTGGAGGTTCCAACTTTCTGCCAAAGACATTATTCATAAATATATATTGTTCCTCTTTGGTTAGATGTCCTGATAAAAATTTAGCACAATTTACTTAGCACTTTCTACTTTGTATCTTAACATCTGCAGCTGAACATGAAGGGCTGTTTGACAACTACCCAGGACATAAGAACTTTGTATATGGCTCCAATAAAGAGAAAGTAATATTAGCTCAGTTTATTATGACAGAAATTCAGAAGCTGACTTTGAAACCACTGGCAATTAGCTTCCGAGGTGACACACAGGGATACAGGACGTGGAACAATCTAAGGCCCCTCAGATGTTAGTAAAATGTTACTAGAGCCTAGAGGTTCTCTTCCGTCATTAATCTTGGAGGGTCAGGTTGGCAGGAGTAGGGAGTCAAACAACATCTGGAGGGTTATATAGCCTATCAGTCCCTTCTAGAGAGGAGGGTACAAAAGTGAGAGAGAAGATCAAGCCCTGCTCAAGCATCTCCACCTGTTTTGGGTCTGTGCAACATGGATACAGTATACCAATGGGCTGTCAAGTAACTCACCTTGCACACCTGCTGTTCTTCTGTGGCAGTTACTTGGTTATACACACATTATCCAATCATGTTAGGGAATTTACATTTGTTATAATGTCCTCTGAAAACAGATGGGATCTGGCACATGACTCAGAACTTAGAACAGTTAGTTTTTTGGACTGCTACTTCCATTGACACGCATACTGGTTATGGCCAATAATTTGGGAAATTCTGGTAGTTGTAGTCTAAACCACAAAATGTTCCAAGTTCTGGCATAATTCCAGCCAAATTTTCATATAAATTTTGTAGGCTTGTTTATGTAGGTAGGTGTTACTAATACTAGGTCTAAAAACCTTACCAAAACCTACCTTTCCCTTCCCTAGTAACTGTAATTGTGTTCAAATGCTTAGAATCCCCAACCCACTTTTAAAATGCTCTTTGATCAAGCCTGCATTTACCATAGTGACAAAATAACAACATGCAGGAGTTTAAATGAGACTCTAATGACTGCTTCATTCCAAATGTGGGAAATTGAGTGGAAATGATTTTTACAAACATCACACATCCCAATCCAACGTACTCCCAAATGTTGTCTTTTGCCATTTGATGGCCTTAAAATCACTTTATCCAGTCTCATTCTGAAGAAGAGGAAGGATAGCAGGAAGCAAAACTGCCTTCTTCATCCTGTGCATCTTTCATTAAGTCTATCACTGCATGAAAGAGCTGACGGTTCCATTAATGCTTCATCGTGGTTAAATAATTGGGGCAGCACACTATTTTGTCAAAATGTATTAGCACCTTTTTCATAAAAAGATTTCTAACACTGACTACACAGGTCTTTATGTGCTACTTTGCCTCTGGTTTAATCTAGAACTCATATGTCAGAGGCACACTTTCTCTGTGGAAAGAAAGCTGTGGAAACCATAAAAGTAAGACACATTTTGAAGGGGCTATATTTAAAGCAGAGGGTCAGTAAATAGTGGAAAGGAATTTGCAATCTTGCTTGCTGGCTTCTTAGAATGACAAAGAAGTTTCAGTTTGTTTTTACATAATTTGGAAGCAGCCATTGTAAAGTGTCGCAGGAAGCATCACAATGCCTTTCTTGGTATTGGTGTATTATTTCCAGTAAAAAGGACAATGAAAACAAAAACAAAACAGCATAAAAATACACTGACAAACCAAAAGCTGTTGAAAAATTGTACATGTTATCAAAATTGGATTAGAGCTGAGTCAAATGATCTACACGCATTTGGAAAAGGAGAGGTTCTGAAATCTTTCTGAAGATGACCGAGTCCCTGAGATTTCTCCTTACTAAGTCAATCCTATTTAAAGCAGACACAAACATTGAAGATACATTGAAGTGTACCACACACACACAACCAGACAATTATTTCATCTGTGTTAAAGGGAAAATTTATATATAATTCCTCCTAAATTAAAATGTTTTCACCCATGTGAACATTTTCTGGTGATGCATAGTGGGACTTCTACATGTGTTTAGAAGGCCATTTGTTTAGCTTGCAGAAGTAGTTACACCCAAGCAGTTTAATTTGAAGTTCAATCCATTTTACATCAGGGAGAAAATGTTTCCTAGTAAGCCAGCTTCCAACAAGTGATTTCATGAGCTGGTTGGCCTCCAGAGCCCAAACAAGATGGCCCAGCCCTAGACTAGTCCTACTTATAAAATAAATAACAGTGTTGAAATTATCTCAATCTCTTTCTAAACAATTTGACATTCATTCTTGTCACACTCACACACATGTTTCTGGGTTAGTTACAACTTCCCCATTTTTTTCATCTTTCAGAAATTGTTCCACTTCAATAGAGTCCACCTTCGTGTCTCCAGGTTGTTTGTTTAACTTCTCTCTTTCTGCTGCATCTTCTTTTACATGTGTTTCAGCTGGCCTTTTGATACAGCAGGCATTTCCTACAGCCAGCACCACGGCTGAAGTTACAACTTCAGTGCCAGCGATAATAAAAACGAACATATATTGGTGGGTCGCATCCAAGAGTTTGCCTGGAAAAGAAAATGGATATCTTCAACAGCATATTCAAACACATTTCTACATTAGGGCTCACATGAGCTGTTTTAAAGGAATAGTAGCAGATACATTCTTAGCACATATGGGGGGGGGGGGGTATGATGAATTATCTCGCAAAAGAACCCCATCAAATGTCCACATTAAATGTTCCTAGTAAAAGATTTTGTCCTTATAAAAATAGATTTTGTGGGGATGAAAAATATTGCTGTTTCTAGATCTGATATCTCAAGGAACAGGCACTCTGAATTCTATATATGTTATTGGATCCCATGTTGGGAGAAAAGCACAATGAAAATATAATAAGTGTGTAGACAGCCTCAAAACAAAGGCTGTCTTCTGTTTCCTCAACATATAATGGACTGCCTCCAATAGTAATTCTTAACACCTTTCTTCTTTTCTTACAAAGTGCCCCCATTAATAAACAGCAAATTACCTAAATAAAACATACCTGCTGAAGGCGGTCCAACTAGAACAGCCATTGCTTCAACCAAGAGAACCAAGCCAATGGCACTGGAAAACTTCTGTGTACCAACAATAGCCATGAGAACTTCAAACTGAAGGGCACCGACCATTCCATAGGAAATGCCGAAGAAAATGCAGAAGACAACCAGACCAGCATAGTTGTAGGACATGGATCCCATCAGATCAGTAAAGCCGTTAAAGAACATGGCAAAACTAAAGAGGTAGACACAGCGGGGCCTAACCCACTCCAGGCCGGCCACTATTCCACAAAGAGGCCGAGCAAATATATCAATTAATCCAAGAATGGTCAAAAGGAAAGCCGATTTGGTGTCCTCATACTTCAGATCCTTAGCATAGCTCACCACAAACACAGGGGGCACAAATAAGCCCAGCACCATGATGGATGCAGCCACTGTGTAGATAAGGAAGCCACGATCCCTGAAAACACTGAAATCCAATAGCTTTTTCTTGACTTGTTTTTCAGTGGGTCCTTTGGAAGCGTCGGGTTTTTTAGGAGCATCCAAAGGTCTCATCAAAGCGCCACAAACACAACAGTTCAAGAGTAGTCCTCCCAAGATGAGAAATCCCCCTCGCCATCCATAGATAGGTTGCAGTATCTGTCCTAATGGTGAGAGAGCACAAAGGAAGACAGGGCTTCCAGCTGCAGCCAAACCATTAGCCAATGGCCGTCGCACACTGAAGTAGCGATTGAGCATGATGAGCGATGGCTGGAAGTTGAGTGCCAGGCCCAGTCCTGAAAGAGAACATATATTACAGTTAAAACTACAATCTATATAATAAAAGTCAGTGTTTGTATGTATGTATGTTTGTTTGTGTGTATGTATGCGAGTATGTGGCAGCTTTCTGATTGGCCGCCACTTCCGCAGGCCACTGTGACCACCAGGAATGACGGACCTGGCCCAAACTTGGCACGCATAACCCCCATGATGCACTTTACGTCCTGGTGCCATTTGGGGAGGATGGACCACAGATGATGGGAATTGCAGTACTTTCAAATGCTTCCGCTCCCACAGACCACTGTGATGCCCACCAGTGATGGAAATGGACCAAACTTGGCAGACAGAACCCCCATGGCCCACTTTACACCCTGGTGATGTTTGAGGGAGGATGGACCATGGATAATGGGATTTTCAGTACCTTCACTCATTTCCTGAGATCACTGCAACTGCCAAGAATTACAGAATTGAACCAAACTTGGCAGACATATCCCATATGGCACACTTTACAAACTGCAGCACTTTGGAGAGGGATGGACCAAGAATTATGGGATTTGCAGTACTTTCAAACACTTTGTCTCTGACAGACCACTGTTACTCTTAACTAATGACGAATCGGGACCAAACTTGGAACACATATCCCCCATAACCCACTTTAGGTCCTGGTACAGTTTGAGGGAGGACATACCAAGGATAATGGGACTTGCAGTACCTTCATTCACTTCCTGAGACCACTACAACTGCCACAAATCACTGATCAAGACCAAACTTGACACATAGAGCCCCGATGACCCACTCTATAACCTGGTGTAGTTTGGAGGATGATGGACTATGGACAATGGGAATTTCAATACCTTCACTCACTTCCAGAGACCACTGTGACCTCCACCAATGACTGATCAAGACCAAACTTCGCACACAGAGCCCCAATGACCCACTCTACACACTGGTGCAGTTTGGAGAAGGATGGACCATGGACGATGGGACTTGCAATACCTTCACTCAGTTCCTGAGAGCACTGCGGCTCCCATCAAGAACTGTTTAGAGGGGGATGGATCATGGAAAATGGAATTTTCCTATGGGAGTTGTAGTTCACCCGCACCCACTCCACCCAGCTGACATTGGATCTAGACTAAACCTGGAACACAGCCAAAAATGCCTTTCTTTAATAACCCGGGCACCGCCAGGTCCCCAAACTAGTGTTTCTTTGTGGGTATGCGGCAGACGGCATATGTATGTATGTGGCAGCTTTCTGATTGACCACCACTTCCACAGACCACTGTGACCGCCATGAATGACGGACCTGGGCCAAACTTGGTACACTCAACCCCCATAAACATGTCCAAGAGCCCTGCCAATGTCCTCCACAAACACCATACTGCTCACCAACCAAGTGTAGGCTTTCATACGGGGATAATTTCCTCCTAGATTTTCTGTTTTTCCTCCACCAAAGGCATCCCAGTGTTTCTTACTCTCTCCATTGGTGTGGAATTTGCATGACCCCGCCCACTGCCTCTCCCATAACCCTTTCCTATTCTTGTCTATGGCACACAGTGAACAGTGGAATTGATCAGCAACTGAACATACTAGAGAGGTTTGGGGAGAATTCACCATGATTTATAGTAGTTGTAGGTCCTGGGATGTATAGTTCACCTGTAATCTAAGAGCACTCTGAACTCCACCAATGATGGACCTGCAACTAACTTGGCACACAGAACCCCCATGACCAACAAAAAATACTGGAGGTCTTTGGAGAAATTTATAGGAGTTGTAGTTCACCTATATCCAAAGCGCACTATGAACCCAAACAATGATGAATCTGGACCAAACTTGACATGCATACCCAATATGCTCTCATTTGAATACTGGTGGGCTTTGAGGGGAATTTGAGATACTAAATTAGATTTCATTTTGTAGATTTCAAGATTTTTTCTCTTTTTAAACAATATTAAAGGACATATCATTAATTTAACAACTATAGTGGTAACGAGCCCAGCAGTGAACTTATACTGGCTACAGCATGTTATGTGCAAACAAGTCAATTCTGATTCCTAGCAACCCTATGAATCAGTAATTTCCAACATATTTTACTGTTTACTTAATTTTTCAGATTTCACAAACTCAGGGCTGTAACTTCCTTTAGTGAATAAGGAAGTCATTTACAACTGCATTTAGCTAGCTGAAAGTAACAATATACTTCATTGACCTAGTAAAGCTGTGGTTCCTGACCTTTGGTCCTCCAGGTGTTTTGGTAAACTAGCTAGGATTTCTGGGTGCTGAAGTCCAAAACAACTGGAGAACCAAAGATTGGGAACCACTGCGGTAAAGGAACAAAGGATGGTTTCTGTTTCTTGACTGCAAAAAAGTGATAGGGCAGCCATGCTGTTAAGCAGAGTGAAGCATTTGTCTCAGGCCCCTTTACACTGCCATATAAAATTCAGATTATCTTCTTTGAACTAGATTATATGGCAGTGTAGAAGGGGGCTCGGTCATTCCAGACTTCCTTGAGAGAACCATTTGTTTCCTGCATAGAAATTTCAATATACATATAAAACTAGTATATCAAGGCAAAAACTATAACACATGAAGCATTTTTCCTTCTGAAAGTGTAGTTTAGTTCACCCTCTCTTAGAGGCCATTGTAACATGAAGCATTGCTGAATGTATGGGCCACTCGACTGACTGATTCTTTGCAAGAAGTTTCATTAAGACTTACCAGTAATAACACCAGCAGTAAGATAGACTTGAATTATATTATGAGCGAAGGAAGCCAAGATCATTCCAGAAGAAGCAAAGAGGCCTCCAACTAGCATAACGGGACGACAACCAAACCGATTGACACACATACTGCACAGGGGACCTGAGCAAAAAGACACGATAATTCAGAGATTTGTTTCTGTAACAGTCCCAAAAAAGAATGGTTATTTATCAGTTAGATTTTGCATGTTTCTTTCATTGGTTCTTACATAATAGCTGTGTTGACTTTGGAAGTTTCAAATCAATAGTATCGTTGTACAGATGCTATTTAAAACATTTGTTTTCATCCGTCATAGGCTAATATTTACCCATTATCTAGCTCAACGTATGAGGCTTACTTTAATTGAATCTTTATGAGACTGTATCTTTTACCAGATTGGCTGTAATTGAACTGACTGAAGATAGAAAATCATGGGGTAAAAATGTTTTGTGGTTCTTGTGATATGGGGAAAACATCTTAATACAGCATGTAGGGACATAAGGAACTTCAGAGTATTTCACAACTGTCTAGGATGGCTAAGGCCAATGACAACTAGTGTCCTCCAATATCTGGAGTATCACAGCATCCCAAAACTGTCCCAATTAGTGGTCTTCAGCATCTCCTCGCTCAGGTTTGGAACTTGTCTCTGGGTCTACAACAGTTTCACCTGGAAACCAGATCAGAGGAGTAGCCAAATGTGCTATTAGCTGGATCACTTTGATTGAACATGATCTTAACCATATTTGACAAGCAGCATAGATGTCTTGGGAAGTTGGGACACTTCTACACTAACACTAGATTGCAGTTAGAAGCTGACTGGAGGCTGTGGTGGCCACAAAACACACTCTACCAATGCATGCTGCAGTGTACATCAAGAGTGATACAGCACTTTTTTTAATCCCAGGAAAGTCTGAGTTTAGCTACAAAATGCACTGCAACAGATGCCAGTGTATCCCAGATCCATAGCGAATCAGCTCTATAAAATGCGGAGCGCATTGTAGACACCTTCCTCTACTGAACCTCAGCAATGAATCTTAAGCAAGAGCTACTGAAAAATGCCCTAAGGGAATAACTGGGCAGGAGGACCCCAAGGGCATTACATATCTCACCAAACATCTTTCCTATCTTTGACCATCATGGCCTATGGAAGCAAAGTGCAAATGGCCAAAATATGTGGATAAACATTCTTGGTAGTTGCCCATGCCTATTGTTTTAACCAATATAATTTTTACAATTGCTCATATTGTATATCCAACCAATATGTTCAGAAACTTCACATCTATAGAATCAAACTTAAACAAAAACTAAAACACAGCAACTGTAATAGTAAGGTATCCCTTCACATTGTGAAACCCTTTCTCACTGCTGCTCTATACATTTTCCAGAAATGAAGTAAAATGGTTCTGAATTTTGTTAATTTTCTTCCCATTGTTATTTGTAAGCTATAATCTTATTCATTATCACTATGTTCCATATTTTCCATTGACTATGACATAATAAAGTTGGTAACAAAGCAAATGTCAATGCTTTTTCAGGTTATGTGTGTGTATGTGTGTGTGTTTCCCAGTCCTAATTCATCATATGCCTATTGTTATTGTTCTCTACATTACAACTTCATCTTTCTACTTTAAACCAACATACCACCTTGAACTTACCAGTCTTGCCTTATTTAAGGTGTTAAGTCATATCAGGACTGGTGTATATTTGCATAAGATGCCACTGAAAGATACCAGGGATGATCAGGTAAGGCTAAGAAAAAAAAATATTGCCTGGGAAACCAGAAAACCACTACCAGATAGACCAGTGAACAAACTCAACGTAAGGCAACTTTCTGCATCCCTACGTCCTAATTTCTTCAAACCACCAAATTACATACCAAAGAAAAATGGCTTACCTGTTCCATAAAGCATGGCCAATAGAATGGAGGAGATCCATGCTGTGTCGCTATAGCCAACATTGAATTCCCTGATAAGCTCCTTAAAAAAGACACTCATTGCCTTTGGAAAGGCATAGGAGAATCCAGTGATTACAAAGCACCCGAAGAGGACAGCCCATCCCCAGCCCCCATCCGGGGCTTTAACTCCTGATGGACCATCATCAACCACCACAGCTCCCATGGTGAAAGTTTATAGGGTTCCTAAGGAAGAATAACAACAATAACAAATGGTTATATAATCCATAAGCAATAGAACAAAGAATTGATTACTTATTCCATGGTGAAAAATTATATGATTAAAACGGATACTAAATAAAATGACTTATCACAAGAGGGCATTATCAATGCTATAGCAATTCTAGTTTTATATATGGTTATGAAAGCTAGAGAGTGAAGAAAGCTGACAAGGAAAAATATCTGCTTATTTGAAATGTGGGCTGGAGAAGAATTCAACAGATACTCTGGACAAATAAAAAGATGAATGAGTCAAAGATCAAATAGGCTTGAGGATGCATCCACACTGACCACTTAGGTCAGTTTGAAACAGATATAGGAAAAAGCAGTTTCACTGTGTGTATGATTAGATTGGAAATCCTGGAACTAGTTCTAGTATTACCAGTGTAGTCATCCTCACACCGAAGCTGCTTTTTCTGTGTGCTTTTTTTCTTTGAACTCCCTCTTGGGTGTCTGCACAGTGATTCTCATTCTACAGTGGACTTCGCTGTGGTTTATAATAGAGAGTGCTGATGCACATTTCAAGGTTCTGTTTTGGAGCATTCTCCAACTTTGGTTATCTTGATTTAAAAAGCTTAACATGTGCTGTAGTGTACTTTTGAAGCATGTGCTGACGAGGTGCCACTTTTTCAAACGACCTTCATGCTGTATTAAATGGTTGATGTAGATGATACCAAGATGACTAAACTGAGGCTGTAGTTCTCTGACATATCAAAAATGGTGTGACTCTTTGAAAAATACAATATGGCTTGGTAAAATAGAAAACGAGGAAGACTGAACTATGCATGGATTGAGTCCATTAAGGAAGTCCTGCCCCTGAGTTCACAAGATCTAAGCAGGACAGTTATAGGGTTGCCATAACTCAAAGTTGATTTGACAGCATATAATGACAATATATGCATGAGGAAGGTACTTTTTTCTTATATGAAGAATTCTCTGTTTGAGGAGACAGATTTGCTTAACTACCAGAAATAATTATAAAAATATATTTATATACCAGTAGTTGTCTATCTTTATACAGGGTGTTTGAAAAAGAACTCCCTAGTTTTAAGCTAAAACACATTAAAACTAGGGAGTTCTTTTTCAAACACCCTGTATATAAAAATACAGCCTGCATATGTTTGTGCATGCGGAACTCGAAAAGTAGCCGGTCAATCAACTTGAAATTTTGATACAACATGGCATACCAATATGCAGGTGTTTTAATAATGAGATTGGGGGAGGGAGAACCACGGATGATGGGACATGCAGTACTTTCAATCACTTCACCTCCCACAGTCCACTGCGACATGCACCAATGACAGATCAGGAGCAAACCTGGCACACAGACCCCCCCTCCCCCTCATGCCCCACTTTACGTCCTGGTGCAATTAGGGGAGGATAGACCACGGATGATGGGATTTGAAGTGCCTTCACCTGAATCAGACCACTGCAACCCCCACAAACGACAGACCTGGACCATACTTGGTACACAGACACCTCATTACCCACTTCATGTCCTGGTGCTGATAGGAAGAAGATGGACCATGAATAATGGGATTTGTCGTGCCTTCATCCAATTCAGGTCCAACTTCAACAGACCACTGAGACCCACACAAATGACAATCCTGGACAAACTTGGCACACAGTCTCCACATGACCAACAGAAAATACTGGAGAAGTCTGGGTAATATTGACCTTGATTGACAGGAGTTATAGTTCACCTGCATCCAGATAAACTGTGACCCCCACTGACAAAGGTCCAGGAGCAAACTTGGCACAGAGAACCCCCATGAGCAACTGAACATACTGCTGTGGTTTGTATGCATTGACCATGGTTATGGGAATTGAAGTTCATCCTTATTCAGAGTGTACTAAACCCAGCTGACAACAGATCTGGACCAAACCTGGCAGACAGACCCAACATACACGCAGGAGTTGGGGGCGATTGCCCTGGGAATCCCACTCATTCTGGCTGACATGGTGTTCGAGTTCAAATGACTTCAATTTCCAATATGCCTTGCGTTCGCAATGACTATCAATAAAGCACAGGGGCAATCTTTGCAAGTGTGCAGTTTGAAATTGGAAAACAAATGCTTCTCTCACGGGCAATTATACATCGCATGCTTCAGAGTCGGTAAACCATGCAGAAAAAAGACAAACCATTGTAGACAATCCACGAGCATAACAATAAAAAAATGATTTTTCGGGGAAAACCCTTTTTCCTTTCTTTCCATACATTCCACATAGACACAGCAACGCAAGGCAGGGTATTGAATTGAATGATGTGCTTTCTCACTGAATCTATGTTAGCTACAACACTTTTCTTTACTTTCATATTCATTACATATCATACTGAGCCGCAACGAAGTGTGGCCAGGTTTAGCTAGTCTGTATATAGATCGGAAAGAAAGATCTATGTTGAGCAGGATTTCCATTAGTCATAACAAGTATATTTGAAGAGGAAAAAATTAAAATTTATGTACTGTAATTTTATATTATATTTAATTGTTTTTAACTGATTTTATGTATTGCTGATTGATTTTGTATAGGCATCTAATTGTGCCAGTGTTGTAAGCCGCCCTGAGTCCCTTCGGGTGAGAAGGGCAGGATATAAATATTGTAAATAAATAAATAAATAAATAAAATATATGTTAGGATACAGCTTTTTGAAATAATGTATTGTCTCAATGACAAATACCGGAAGTAAAAATATCCAAATCATTTTATATACGTCCTATATTTCAGAGTGTCATCTTCTATTTCAGAGACAATAATGTGGAAATATGCAAAATGTGTGTAAATACAGTACCATTAGAGAAGGTTTGTGGTTTTGTTGGTATCTTCTCTAAGTTATAAAACAAGAATAATTTCACATACACACACTACACATACATACAATTCCTGTTAAAAAAGAGCACCTCTGATAAAAATTCTGCTCATAGGCCCCTTTGTATCTACTATTCTTATTGTCTGCAGTTAAACTTTACCCTCCTCTTTTGAACCATTCTATCATTTTGAACACACAGACCTTACCTGATTCAAGAAGCTAAATACAGTCAGACCTGGTTAATACTTGCATGAGAGACAATAAAAAATACCCGGACTCTCCAAATAGTGCAAATAAAACAATATGATCCCTGAAATCATAGACAGAGAGATCAAATTGTCTCCATCACTAATTGCTAAATCACTGATGGTCCTCAGATTGGGAAGATTCAGAAACTGAAAGATAGGACAGTTTTACCTACAGATGGTTTGTTTCAACCTGGAGGCCCAGGTATCATGAGTGATCAGGAGTGCTTTCGCACAATTAAAGTTTGTGTGCCAACTGCGTCCATTCCTGGAGAAGTCAGATCTGGCTACATGCTTTGGTTTCATCCCAGTTGAACTACTGTAATGCACTCTAGGTGGGGCTGCCTTTGAAAAGTGCGCAAACTTCAATTGGTCCACAGAACAGAAGCCAGACTGAAACTCCTCTGTTGCAACTGCTCCTGTGGCTGCCAACACCTTTCCAGGCACAATTCAAAATGCTGGTTTTGACCTACAAAGCCCTACACGGCTCTGCTCCAGGCTATTTGAAGGACCGTATCTCTTTTTATGAACCCGAGAGACATCTATGATCTACTGTGAAGAGCCTTCTCTCTCTTCCATCGTCCGCTCAAGCATTTTTGGTGGGACCACGGGAGAGGGCCTTTTCAGTGGCTTCTCCCAGACTGTGGAACTCCCTCTCAAGAAAGACCAGAATGGCTCCATCCCTGCTGGCCTTCCGCAAGCAGGACAAGCTGGCCTTCCTCTGCCAGCAGGCATTTGGGGAATGATAAGGGGCATGCTGCTGAGGAAGTGTGAGTGGGATTATGGGGGAGGGGGGTTGCAAGTTATTATTTTAACTTTATTACATTTTAATCTGTTTTACCTTAATCCACACTGTACTATTTAATTTTTTTCAACTTTTGTATTGCACTTTTCAAATTATGATCCAAGTGTAAGATTGTAAGCTGCCTTGAGTCCCCATGGGGAGAAGGGAAGGGTATAAATACAGTTAATAATAAAATAATAATCATAGGATGTTTTTTTAAAAAGAATCAGCTGCTACTCTGTTTTTTGAGATCCCGAAGAGGTGCTCCCAGTCAGATTAGACAGTACTGGACTGGATGGACGAGGATACTGGCATGTCATATGACAGACCTCTACATGCTCATGTCCCCACAAACAAAAGCACTGAATGCTGCTATTTATAGTGCTGTAATGGTAGATTCTGAAGAGCAGGTGCTCATTGTGACAGTTATGCTCCGCACTTATGCCTACAGCCAAGGAGTATCCAAAAATTCAATCTGCTTAGTCAATCCACATGAATAAAAGCAATTTTAGTACATTTCATCATTGGGAGCAGATTTTTTGCATACTTCACAGATCCTACTGGAAATATTAAGCTTCCATTACAACTGGAATACTCCTCAGCATATTGTTACTGGCAAAATCCACAACCACCTTCTCGAGCTTCTCAACTTCTGTGAGAATTATAACTAAATTCACAGTGGAAAGGGGAGCTGGGATTACATCAAATTTTTTGCTAATATAAAGATCATAGATTATACCCTACAAGCCCTGACTTCACTTTTGACTTGATTATATTGATGATATTTCTACTATCAAATGATACTTGTTTCTTACAGAACAGGGACAAATATTGTAGCTATTACAATGTGCAATTTGGATTTTGCTTGCCTTCTGTCATATGTACGTTATTCTGAAATATATTAATCCAAAGTTCTGTCTATCTCCCCTTTGGGGAGATAAAGTGGAGTATAAATAAAAACAACAGCAACAACAACAACAATAGACTGCTGGCATCTGAATACATAATAATTCAAAGATCTTTCTATGACATTTAGGCCCAACACTGCACAGTAAAGAAGAAACAATATCACATTCAAAGACCAGAAATAAACCTGGCAAACCTACCACAGCAGATCTATTGCTGCTCTTTCAGAAGAAAAGTATCTGAAGGCTTTTCCTTCGTCATCTCTTGATGACTCCCAAAGGAGATTCAGTTACAGTAAACACACAAGCTGCTTCAGTCTAAATCAAGACAGACCATGAAGTAAGCATAAAAGTAACACTCTGAATATAAACGGCAAAATCCAAAGTATAACACCATTAATTCCACATTCCTAAGAAAACTTTGGACATTTGTCTCTTGAATAAACCAACAACACACAATACAAAATATGAGGCATGTTTGAAACTCAGAGGCCCTTTAGTTTTAAGTAGTTTTAAGAGAAAAATATCCTACCAGATCTACTTTGGAATTGCTAAATATCCTCTTTGACTTCCAATCAAACAATGACCTGTCCCTAAAACAGTGGAGAGAGGCTTGTAATGTCCACAATTCTTCAAGGACAAAATTCTGTTGTAATCATATGAAAGAACTTGCTGCTTAGTTTCCAATTGCAGCAAGAATACATCTTTTTTTTTTACATCCTGCAAATTCTTACCCAATTTAAGAAGAAAATATTGTTTCAGCAATCACTGAATGGTGTGTCATTTCCTATATATGTTTTTAAAACCAATCCTCAGATTTCCTGGTGAATTTACAGTAAAGGTTATTTGTGATCCATCTGTCTACAACTGACCAATGATGTTATGCACCTTCAAACTGTGAAATCCCCAAGTAAGTTGGCAGAACATTAAATCAATAGTTAATGTTTATCAGAAATAAAATTTCCCCTTAAAAACACAACAATATTGTTTTTCATGGTCATTTGCTGTCAGAAGAAGCTGAACAATGCCAACCACTAAGCAACCAAAAGTCAAAATCTGCTATCTGAGCTCTTGCTTTTGTTACTAAAAGTTGTTTCAAACCAGAAGAGAGCACAGTTTCCCCAGAAATAAACTGGCGGTTTTCTCACACGTGCCTTCTACCTGATAATTCAATTGTTTGGGGACTCATTGCTATCTTACTAAAAAAATCTAGTTCCAAAACAAAACTCCCTACAACATTTTTATTAGGTTTAGCTGTATGTGCTGCAAGAGCGGAATAATTTTATTATCCGATATGGATAGATATTCTCTAGGGAAAGCAGATATCTGCATCTATGTAGATGACCTCTGGGTAGCTTTATTAAAGATAAACAAAGGCACTTGGTCCCCACATAGCAGCCTTCTAGCAGACCTTTATGAAGTTTCTTCCTCTCAGACATGACCATTTTATTGGAGGAGATATGTCATTTGGTTCCCATGGAAACTTGTACCCATCCATGCATACACCTACTCTCAGCCAGTTGTTTGTTCCTATCCCACAGCTATTCTGCCTCACAGTAATCAGGCATAAACCCCCGCTATTAGAGCACTTACTACGTACATAAAAAACGCAGGACCTTTGACATTCAGCAGATCTTCAGTTACAGTACGGTCAAGAGCGTACCTGGCTTTTGACTTTTTTAAGAACATAGTCATATATGTCTACTATGGCAGGAAAGAGTTTGGTAAAATCCAGTTCTGTTACCATGTTGGTGATTTTGCAATACTTTCTTTAGTTGCAGCTCTGTGACAAGCTTTCAAAATAGTAGAACGCCTAGCAGGTCTACTCCCTATTTGATGAAGCAATTGAGGGGTGCCTCTGAGCGTTACGCAGAATCTAGCAATGAAAAATGTTGATTATCTTCTTCCAATCCCACACTTTACTATTACTGTTGTTTATTTTAATCAGTGGCTATACAAAGCACAAAGCACAAATTAAACAAGGAAAACATCTTAAATATTAACATTTTTATTATTACAGCATGAGCTTTCATTTTTTAACAGAAGCCAAAATGATGATTAACTGGGGCTATTGTGTTCTAGACATAAGACAGTGTGACTCACTGGGGAAAAAAACAATGATGCTGGGAAATTGAAAGACAGTATAGAAACAGGAAGAGTGCATCACAGTAGGGTTGTTGATGACTGAGGTTCATGGAGGTCTCTTATGCATAGGGACACCATAAGTCGAACTTGACTTGACAGCAAATAAGAACAACATGAGCTTTCTACCTGAAGCAAGAAGTATTATCCTGAATTTGAGATATGGAGGCTGTGATGACTCATGGGCCTTGTAGTCCTGTTCCTAGTACTATTGTGGCAGACGAAGAGGAAAACATGGGATTTTTGCCGGTTCACCCAGAGCCGGAGCCTCTCCACCTGGAGGATGTTTGCCCTCAAGAATTCAGCCAAACAGGCCTTGGGCAGAACTCCCCCCCCCCCCCGTTTTCCCGGAGGGACAATTATACTAGAGATAGAGGAGTCAGAGAGGCTAATCGCCGAAGCCTAAGAATCGCTGCCAAACAACTGGCTGATTAGGTCTGCTTCCCTTGGGAAATTCTAAGGAGTCATGCATCTGGACAGAGTTGGGTTTCGCTTCTCGTTCTCTAGGGAAAGTGTTCTGTTGGCGGGAAAACGAGACCCAATATAGGTGTTTGTCGCAAGGGAAACTTTGCGGAGTCAATTTGTCAGCTTGAGGAGAGAGATCGTGTGTGGACTGCGTAATCCCTGTTCCCTGCTTCCCGGACCTAGTTTCAAGTCTTGCCTCGTCTCATGGTTTGCCACGGACTATTGTTTCATGCTTCAAGTTTGCCTCGTTTTAAGTCTTGGGTCAAGTCAAGAATCAAGTTTATTTCCAGCCTGGTTGTCAAGCTTCATTGGACTATAAAGACCTTGTTATTTCCCCACACTATTGCTTGGCAAAGTGTGTGTTTCGGTCAAGTGGATTATAACTTTGAACTCTAATATCTTATATTGGACAATACATTTCTGGACTATATTTGGCCTTATCTGAAAGGTCTGCTTCTGAATTATATTCTTCACTTGTTTTTATTGGTTTTATATATTTCTTTAATAAAGATATTAGATAGAGACTGGCCTCTGTGTAAGGTTATTGGTGCTCTGCAGCCTGGGTCCTGACAGAGGTATAGTGCTCTAGAAGACCTGAAACTACTACCTAGATGCCCAGTAGTAGTAACTACAAAAAGGTGTATTACATCAATTTTGAATTATTTCCTTCTTTTCCCTTTAATCTTGTTGATTAAAGATAATGTAAAACTCACTTGCCATTTGGGATAGGAGGGAGAAGTTAACAGACAGCTCTTCCTAGTGACTGCCATGAAAGGAACAGCTCCTGACTTTAATCTTTCATAAGAGCCAAAGAGGGATTTTCTCAGAGCATGTGTGGAGGACCACAGCCACTTTCACGCAAAGAGGTATAGAAAGAGCTGACTCCCAGCATAGAATGTGGAAACATTTGTGAATGAAAATTCCAGGTTGGAGGCCTCTGGGAGGTATATTATTATTATTATTATTATTATTATTATTATTATTATTATTATTATTATTATTTCTATTTAATTCAACAGCTTTACAGTCAGGATAAGACAACTACACACAATTTTAAAAATAAACAAAGCTAGAAGAATTAGAAACTTCATAAAAGGTAAAGGTTTCCCCTGACGTTAAGTCCAGTCATGTCTGACTCTGGGGGTTGGTGCTCATCTCCATTTCTAAGCCGAAGAGCCGGCGTTGTCCGTAGACACCTCCAAGGTCATGTGGCTGGCATGACTGCATAGACCGCCGTTACCTTCCCTCCATAGAAGTACCTATTGATCTACTCAGATTGGCATGTTTTCGAACTGCTAGGTTGGCAGAAGCTGGAGCTAACAGCGGCCGCTCCCGCCGCTCCCGGGGTTTGAACCTGGGACCTTTCCGTCTGCAAGTTCAGCAGCTCAGTGCTTTAAACCCATTTCACCACCGGGGCTCCTTTTCATAGGACCTTTTAAATCCCATTGAGACAGACAAGAGAGATTCTAAAATGTTGGGGGTGCAGTGTGGGAGGCATCGTTTATTTTGCCTTGTTCCACATAATCTTCCTCAGAGTTTGGCCAGCAGCACTTCCCCATCTCACTACTGTCCAGTGGGACTGAGGCAGCTGCTGTTTCAAGGTCACCCCAAAGAGCATTACCATCCAGTAATTTAAACCCACATCCCTCCACAAGTCCAACATTCAATCAGCTATCCCAAAGTGATCTCTCCTTTTTATTTTGTGGAGCTGTGATGTTATTATGCAATGAAACATAGTGACAGAGATGATTTAAAAGCAAGAAAGGTTATGTAACTCAGAACTATCTAGTGACCAACATACAACTGGCACGAAAGAAAAGCCCACTAATAGGAACAGCAGGCAGGAAGGTTGTGAGGTCTATTGGAAACAAGCTATCAGATCTTGAAGCGGCAGGGCTATTCAATGCCAATCAAGGTGGCCAATTGCACCATTCACACTTGCTTCAAGCAGACAAGAGTTTTTCTCCCACCCTGGACCTTCCACGGATATATAAGCCCCACTTGCCTAGTTTCCAACAGACCTCCACAACCTCTGAGGATGCCTGCCATAGATGCAGGCAAAACGTCAGGAGAGAATGCTCCTCGACAACTCAAAGCAACCCAACCCCTCCGATGTTTATTCTTCTAAATGCTATGATAATGCTTGATAAAGTGAGAGGCAATGGGAACAGAGGGAGACCTTGTGGTAAGCGTGCTTCTACCATACACTTTAGAGCAGGCATGGGCAAACTTTGGCCCTCCAGGTGTTTTGGACTTCAACTCCCACCATCCCTAACAGCTGGAATTCAAATCCAAAACACCTGGAGGGCCAAAGTCTGCCCATGCCTACTTTAGAGTCATGAATGCATTTGGGCCTCACTTAACGCTGCTATGGCTCAGAGTGTGCTGTGGGATCCCGAGAGTTGTCGTTTAAGTGAGGCCCCAGCGCTTTTTCCGAGCAGAGAAAGCAGAAGACCTTGTAAAACTACAGCTCTCGAGCTTCTATGTCCCTGAGAAAGGGGCAGTGTGCCAAGCTGCATTCGTTTTGCAGTGCAGATGCGCCCTCATAGCCTATCCCTTCTTCCTCCTCCTCCTGCTCTGCTGCCCCGCCCTGGACCGAGGCGGGATTCGGGGGGAGGGGGTAGCGGGGCAGCCGGGGACGCGACGCCGCTCCGCAGGCAGACGTGGAGGACGTGACCAGGGCCCGGCGGAGGGAGGGGGGCGAGGGGCGGGGCCACCGTCATCCCCGGAAGAGGCGCGCACTCCCTCCCTCCCTCCCATGCAGGGAGAGAATCCGAAACGCTCCAAAAGCCCCCTCCCCCCCCCCAGTGGCTGAGACAGCGTGCCCTGGACTTTGTCACGGCTCACCTCCCGCCAAGGGGGTTTCAGGCTCAACCTTCTTACAAGTGCTGTGAGGAAAGTGACCGCCAGGCTATGTATCTATCAAAAGGGCATGCATTCCATGTGGTGACTGACTTGGATCCCACCTCCAATCTATCTCACCAGGTGCCTCTCCACTGTGGAATCAATCCAGTCTGAACCGCCATGGCTCAATGCTACGGGATCCCCGGGAGTTGTTGAGGCACAAACACAAAGCAGCCAGACCTTGAAGCTGAAAGGCTATTCAGTGCTAATCAAGGTGGCCAATTGCAACGTCCACGTCTGACTCCAACAGGCAAGAGTTGTTTCTCCCACCCTGGACCTTCCACAGATATGTAAACCCCACTTGCCTAGTTTCCAACAGACCTCACATCGTTTCCATGACCATGTTCCAGAAGCATTCTCTCCTCACATTTCACCCACATCTATGGCAGGCATCCTCACAACCTCTGAGGATGCCTGCCACAGATATGGGCAAAACGTCAGGAGATAATGCTTCTGCAACATGGCCAGAAAACTCACAGAAATTCGGCACAAATGCTCTTTGGCAGCGATGGCTACAGACCTTGTTTTTTAAAAAACCCTGGTTCCACAGGAGGTTCAAGTGATCTCAAACTGCATTCCTTCTACAGTGGAGCCCTTAGCCATTCAGGACACCCATCTGTTGCAGGCATAGTCCATCTAATGCAAGGATTGACAGCATGTTGAGGAGGAGGGGGAAGCACTGTGGGACCTCTAGTTGTGTTAGGTGCATCCTCCCAAAAGCTAGTTTGAAAGGATGAAGACTGGTTTTTGTGGCTATTCAATGGCATATCTTTTTAAAAAGCTTGGGGTGCATTAATTGGATAGTGTAGATCAGGCATGGGCAAACTTGGGCCCACCGGGTGTTTTGGACTTCAACTCCCACAATTCTTAAAATTCTCAGGCCCTTTCCTTTCCGCTTAAGCGGCTGAAGGGGAAAAGGAAAGAGTCTGAGGCTGTTAGGAATGGTGGGAGTTGAAGTCCAAAACAACTTGAGTTGTTTGCCCAAGTTTGCCCATGCCTGATATAAGTGCACCCAGGCTGGACCAATACTGACAATCCATGATTCCCCAATCCATGATTCCACAACAACCCACGTTTTGTTGTCAAAGGCTTTCATGGCCAGAATCACTGGGTTGCTGTGAGTTTTCTAGGCTGTATGGCCATGTTCCAGAAGCATTCTCTCCTGCCGTTTTGCCTACATCTATGCCTGGCATCCTCAGAGGTTGTGAGGTCTGATGGAAATTAGGCAAGTAGGGTTTATATATTTGTGGAAGGTCCAGGGTGGGACCACATTTTCCAAATCCAACTATCACAGGGACAGAAAGTGCGGCAAAGTCTTCTGAACAGGTCCACAGACAGCAAAACAAACCCCACTGAGGTGTTATTCCTTCCACTTGCTACCCAAAGATAACACACACACACATATATATACACTTTTGGCTGGAGTTACACTAAAAAACTCTCTGTTCTGACTTCCATACACATTCAGTTTAAGAACAATCCTACAGAACCTTTCCTGTCCGTAACTTGAGGACTGCCTGTAATCCAGTTCAGTCCAGTTAAACTGCCTTCTGAAAGTACAGTTTAACTGGACTGGATCATGCAATTTTAATATTTATATTAGAATGGTTTTAATGCTTTGTCTTGGTGTTCAATGTTGTACTGTATATGCCTACATTTTAATGTTTTTAGTGATTTTAATTTATAGTTATATGTCTGTGTCTAGTTATTATGATTCTTATTTTATGTATATACTGTATGTTGGCATTGAATTCTTGCCATTAATATGTGTAAACTGCCTTGAGTTCCCCTCACAGGTGAGAAAGGCAGTATATAAATATAATATATATTTCTTCTGAGAAAAGCAGTATATAAATATACTATATATTTATACATGTCCTCTGAAAGCCTCTGGGCCCCAATCTACATTGCCCCATAGGTAAGGGTAAAGATTTCCCCCTGACATTAAGTCTAGTTGTATCTAACTCTGGGGGTTGGTGCTCATTTCCATTTCTAAGCCAAAGAGCTGGCGTTGTCCATAGTCACCTCCAAGGTCATGTGGCCACTGGCATGACTGCATGGAGTGCCGTTACCTTCCCGCGGAAGCGGTACCTATTGATCTACTCATATTTGCATGTTTTCAAACTGCTAGGTTGGCAGAAGCTGGGGCTAATAGCAGGAGCTCACTCCGCTCCCTGGATTCAAACCGTGAACCTTTTGGTCAGCAAGTTCAGCAGCTCAACGATTTAATCTGCTGCACCACCGAGGGTCCCTAACACACACACACACAATCTACCCTGCCATACACACACACACAGACACACACATATATATACACACATATACATGTGTGTGTATGTGTGTGTGTGTGTATAGATGGATGGATGGGACAGTATAGATTGGGGCCTAGAGACTTTCAGAAGAAGTTTCAGGAAAAGGTTTCAGGAAAGGGCCCCTGTGTTATGTACCTGTGGAAGAGGTAGCCCTGAGGGAAGAGGCGGAGTTTGGGCTCCTTTGGGTCAGGAGCGGCGGCGACGGCGGCGCATCTCTCCTCAAGAGAAGCAGGGGCCTCCCTCAGGCCGGGTCCCCCGTGACCTCCCTTGACCCCACACTTCTCCCACACCCTTCGCTTCGCGCCGTGGCCGCCCATTCCATGGAACCCGCCGAGGCAACAGACCCAAACTGCCGTCCGCGCCCGGTCTGTTTTTCAAACGGCGCTGGCGCTCCATCCCCCCCGCCCCCCTCGCCTGGCTCCAAATGGACCGGCCCAAGCGCGGCGTTCAGAATGGACCTTCGAGGGCGCAGGACGCGACCAACTGGAATTGGGGGAGGGGAGGGGAAGTCGCGCATGTGGGCAACAAGCATCCATCCCCTTTCCAACCTATTTGAGAACGCAGAAACACTCGACCACTCTCTCGACCACCATGTCAGACTACTACTACACATAGAAGCCACTGAAATCCACAAGCATGTGGACAATTTCAACAGAAAGGAGGACACCATGAAAATGAACAAAATCTGACTACCAGTATTTAAAAAAACCTCTAAAATCATTAAATAAAGTACAACACTCTGAAAACAGGGGAATTCCGGACAGGGCCAGCTAACACCTCCCAAACAAAGGATTCCCTCAGGCAGGAAGCAGCCAGGCGTTGAAGCTGCCAGGCTTTTCAATACTAATCGAGGTGATTAATTTCAGCATCCACACTGGTCTCCAACAGGCAAGAGTTCTCACGCCCACCCTGGACTGCTTTAGTGGCACACGGGAGTCAAAACCACAAGAAGGAAACATCCTGATGGCCACCCTTCCTCGCTCACACAGGTGAGGCGCCTTCCTCCGAGTTGGATGGGGAACCGCGAGGGGAGTGTATGGCCATCATCATCAGCCCAGCCTGAGAGAAGTAACGGCCCACCTCCCCTGTCCCTCCTCCTGCTCGCCCAGCCGTGGACCCCGGCGCCCCTCGCCGACTCCCGCTCCCTCCGCGGCGGCCTTACCTCCTCCTTCTCCCTCCCTCCCTGGGCCGCACGAGCCCGCGCTCGGATGCTCCTGCTCCTGCTCTTGCTCCTGCTGCCGCTTCCTCCCTCCGAGCGTTGCCTTAGAAACCGAGGAAGGCAGAAAAAGTGTGGAAGAGGCCCTCAAGTGTGCCTCGTGGGCGCCGAAACGCGCGCGGAACAGCTCAGACCTCCCGCCTGGAGGAGCGGAAGTCCCTACTCTGGGGTTTCCATCTACATCCGTGGAAAAGGAAGGAAGGGATGGTGTAACAGGAGCGGGCGGAGCGGTGTCTACGTGTGTATGTGTGTGTGGGGGAAAAAAAGGTGTTTTCCTCCCCCCTGCCCGCAGCATCAGTTTCAGGAAACAAAGTGTATTTGTTTAGTAAAAGCACACCCTTGGCATTGTTGCCATTGCTATCGCAGCATCCCTTCCTCACGCCTTCAGCCTGTCTGAGAGTAAATGGCATTTGGAGCTGGAAAGAGGCAACATGGATTCCCCAGATGGGAGCATTTCCCTGCATCCTCTCTGGGCTTTAGTTGGGGGAGTCAAAAGAGCTGTCCCTGGTGCTGAAACCGTTTTGGGATTGACCCCTTCCTGCAGCTCCTTGAAACCTTGGGCTGAAGCCCAGAGTGGATTCGCCAGCCCACTAGCACGCAAGGCAGCAGCCACCCATAAGGAATTGTTTAGCCTTGAAAAGCCTTGCAGCTTAATCAAGACAGTAAATAAAGAACAACAGTCAAAAACAGGGAGATTCCAGACAAGAAACAATCAGGGCCAGCTAATCACCTCCCAACAAAGGATTCCCCCAGTCAGTAAGCAGCCAAACTTTGAAGCTGCAAGGTTATTCAATGCTAATCAAGGTGGCCAATTGAAACATCCACACCTGCCTCAAACAGACAACAGTTCTTTCTCCCAACCTGGACCTTCAACGGATATATATAAACCCCACCTCACAACCTCTGAGGATGTCTGCCATTGATGCAGGCAAAACATCAGGAGAGAATGCTTTTGGAACATGGCCATACAGCCCAGAAAACTCACAGCAACCCAGTGATTCCGGCCATGAAAGCCTTCAGCAACACTGTAAGGAACTGTTTCAGGAAGAGAAGAAGGGGAATGTTTATATCCCCTTAAGAAAACTTGCATGTTTTCTTCAAAATGGCTCAATATTTCATTTTAATTATTTAATTAGCTTAAATGTTTGTTTTCAGTGCATCTTTGCCTCTCAAGGCCCACCAGGCAACATTCAAAAGCAGATCAAAGTACTCTTTGAAAACAGACCCCAAACAGGTTTAAAAGTAAAAATAAAATACAACATACAATAAAAACAATCAGTAAAATGTTTAAAAAATGATACACAACAATGCAGTCTTCACTACCTGCTCAATAATAGGAATAATAATAATAATAATACATTTTATTTGCTGCCCAAGTCAAACAGAGTCAAAATACATCAATATAAAAAAAACAAAACAAAATGCACTACAGTGTTCCCTCACTGTTCAACTCCCTTATTGCTGGAGTTAGATTCCAGGACCACCCGCAATAAGTGAAAATCCATGAAGTAGGGACACTATATTTATTTTAATATTTATACATTATTTTAGTAGTTATACACTATTTTAAGTCTTTATCAACCAGTCGTGTGTTGATAAATCGCCTCCTTCTCCTCCAATTGCCGCTTGGGCTCCTTTTCTCTCCCTTCAGCTTCTCCTTCCTCCCTTCCTTAGGCTGTAAATGGTAATTTTTATTATTTATAATAGTCTTTTAGAGTTTATGGAAAAACCATGAAACAGCGAATCTGCGAAAAGTGAACCGTGAAGTAGTGAGGGAACACTGTACTATAAAACACATACTGTACATCAAAACATGTGATACAAAGATCAACATACAGCAGCAATAGAATGTAAATCCAAAATGCATGGTTCAACTCTGACTGGGTAGGCCTGCTAGAAGATACTGCGTTTAAATTGTGTCTTAAATTGTGTCAGCTCTTTTAGCTGTTGAATCTCTTTTGGCAGGTCCTTCCACATTTGTGGAGCGGCTGATGAGTAGGTCCTCTGGGTGACAGTCGCCAGTCAGGTTCTGGCTGGTTGGAGTAAGCATACCTCAGAGGACCTAAGTGTCTTAAGGGGCGGATTATACAGGAGAAGGCGACCCTGCAGTATAACTTGCTAGCCTAACCTCTCAGGATAAAGACACAGAACTTTGCTGAGGACTTAAAGTCCAGGCAGATCCATGTGAAAGGATAACACAGAATCCACAGAGGACAAAACCCACTTTGCAAGCTTTCAAAGTTCCACTGGCTTCTTCATCACACAAAATACTTTCTTTAAGTATGTACAAGAAAGGGGAAAAAGACAGTGTTGGGGTCACAGGGTTGAGAGGGAACTCAGTGAAGGCAGAGAACACTCCTTTTGTGACATGTGGGGACAAGACAACGGCTAATAAAATTTCAACTCCATCAGCAGGAGTAAAATGACTCCTCTTGGGATCCAGGGTGTCTCCTTACCTTGTAAGGCCCCCTCCCAAATCTGATCCCTTTTAAGGCAGAAAAAAATGCATTTCTGAAGACATGTCTGTACTTGTATATCTGGGAAAACATTAGGTGCTCTATAGATAATGCTCAGCCAATTACAGCTCAAGAGAAAACTTTTATTTTTATTGGAGATAGAAACCTCCAAGCCATGTAGGGCTTTGCATATTAAACATGGGTGCAGCAGAGTTAAGTCTCACAAAGACAAAAGCCTGGAGGGTTTTTTTTTCTTCTTTTTTTTGGTAAAGCAGGAACTATGGTATCATATGCTACCACCACCATCCTTGTGGTCCCATGTTTCCTTTGAATTTAGGTACAATTCAAACAGATTATCCCAGCAACTGTGCATTTTTTAGAGCCATTCCAGTTGTTAACAGAAGCATCTGCAAGAGGCTTAGACCTGAGTGAGTAAGACTAATTATCCACACAAAAGTCCTGTCCCATGTGGAAATTGATATATATGTGTATGTATTTCCACAAGGACTGTCATGATGAGGACCTACACTTCAACATTTACCACTTCATGCCATCCTAAACTTGAGCATGGAAACAAATGCTTAAGTGGATATAAAATTAAGTACAGAGGGATTCTACAATTTCTAACCATGTTCATTCTCATGAAGGAGACCAATATTTGATTTTATATAACCGCATCAATTAGCTCCTTTTTCCTTCCTTCATAAAATGTAGAAGTGAACATACATATCAACTTATATTATTCAATAGAGAATTTTGAAAAGTAAAGTAATATATATATATTCTACTGAGTGGTATTAAGGAAAACGCAAATGTATATTAACAGCCTATTTATAGCTAAGCCATACCTGGCACTCTATCATGTGTCGTTTTCCTCCAGTATGTCCCAATCATCCACTTTTCTTCAACAAAATCCAGCTACAATGCAGATATACTGCTCCATTGAAGAACATTGTGTACATGTGTTTCCATCTCTTCTTCCTCTAGCTAATTTTTCTATTAAATTTCTCATCAGGATGGTAAAAACATCAAAAAAACATCCAGGCGTTACCTGGGCAATGTCCTTGCAGATGGCCAATTCTCTCACTCCAGAAGCAACTCCGGTTGCTCCTGACATGAAATTTTTTTTAAAAAAGGTAGCATAAACTGATAAATAAGAGGGAAGGGTAGTCAATTTTCCAGGGCCTAGTACCCACCCACACAGTCTTGTTTGCTATGAAGGAAGTGAATCTGAGACATGCTGTGAAGTAGTGTACAGAAAACAGACAGGAATCAGTAACCACCATCACCACTCCCAGATGTTGTAGGATTGCAGCTCTTTGCATTCCTCATCATTGGCCTTCCAGTTAGAGCTGACAGGACTTGTAGTCCAAATACATCTGGAGGGCTTCGTGATTCTCATCACGAATGCTGAGTGAGAGAGATGGAGGGGGAGTTGTGGTTATGAGTAATGATGTGAATTCTTTTCCTGAACTAGGAAGCATGATGTCGGTAAGAAGTCAGGACTTGTCTGATCTCTATTTCCTGACTACAATACTCATGACTTCTAGCTACGTTTTAGGCCCACGTAAAAAGGTAAAGATTTTCTCCTTTAAGCCACTCTTGGCATTCCCTTTGATGACTGCAAACTCTGTTGATTTAAACACTTGCAGTCTTGCCTTTGGGCCCCTGTCCGCTCCCTCCAATCTATCTTGAAGGATTTGAATTATTACAGCAGGCAGGTATAACCGGACTCAGCCTCCGGCCATTTGTGACGGGAACGTGATGAGGAAGGCCATGATTTGGCTAAAGTTGAAAGGAAGACAAAGGTGAAATCTGCGGATTTAAACAAAAGACTCATTACCCTCCACCTCCCTTTCCTAGCAGGTCCTTTGGGTTTTCCCCAGCTGTTCCCACACTTGCTCTTGCCAAACATTAAATGACAAATGAAAGGACTTGGGCATTGCCCTGTGCAGCTGTACACATCTGGATGCTTCGCTGCAGAAACCTCAAGAGCGCGTGCCAGTTTCTCAGGGTGCTTCCTGGGTTTGTTTGTAAAGTGGAGGAAAGAGAGGTTAAGTTTAAGTTAAGTTTAAGTTAAGGTTAAGACACATTAAGTCCAGTCGTGTCCAACTCTGGGGGTTGGTGCTCATCTTCATTTCTAAGCCGAAAAGCTGGCGTTGTCCATAGACACCTCCAAGGTCATGTGGCCGGCATGACTGCATGGAGCATGGTTACCTTCCTGCCGGAGCGGTACCAATTGATCTACTCACATTTGCATGTTTTCGAACTGCTAGGTTGGCAGAAGCTGGGGCCAACAGCGGGAGCTCACCACGCTCCTCAGATTCGAACTGCCGACCTTTCGGTCAGCAAGTTCAGCAGCTCAGCAATTTAACTTGCTACGCTATCAGGGACTCCTTTTTAGGCTCAATGTTTGTGTAATTTTCGTAATATGGGACTGCACTGAGTTTCCCACCCTACACTTCAAAACATTTCAGATAAGTTAAATATTTTTGTTGTTATCTGCATAGTAAATTTGAAGATTTAATTAGGAAAACAGTTTGAGAAAAAGGTATAATTTAAAAATGAGCAAATTGCCTGCTCTGTGTGGTTTTCTTCTAGAATTCTACAACTATTTTAGAATCCTTACACAAATCCTTTGTCATTTTAATGCATATGTGAAATCAGTTATACTTTCTGATTCTTGTATACTAAAATTATCCTAATTTGTCAGTCATATAAAGAACCCACTGATTACCCAACATCTCTTTATGAATTGGGATTTTACCACTTTAATTTTCTGATTAGGCAAATTAAAAACTCGAATGCATCAGAATCAAATTTGGTTTATATAGGATACATAGATTCTTCAAGTTGGGAAGAACCATTGGAGCCATCTAGCCATGTAGGAATACACAACCAAGGATGCATTTACACTGTAGAATTAATGCAGTTTGACACCACTTTAACTACCATGATTCAAGGCTATGGAATCATGAGAGTTGTAGTTTAGTGAGGTACCAGTATTCTTTGGCGGAGAAGTCAAAAGACAACTCTCAGGTTTCCATACCATTGAGCCATGGCAATAAACTACTTTGATTCTGCAGTGTAGGTGCATACTAAATCACCACTGAAAGATAATACTTTGGTCCTATTTGGCCTATAAGGTCTGAGTACAATAATGTGAAAGTGAGGGTGGGCTGCGCCCCATAACTCTGCTCATTGTGCATATAACACTGGACAACACATATGTTGTTGTCTCAAATGTTAGCCCTGTTTCTGGGTATATTTGACCTGCTGATTCCAAAAATGGCACTAGGTTTCCCCTATGAATTCCAATTTTTGATATACAGTACATACAACATATACCAGTTTCATCACACACAGTAAAATCAGTGTTTCTACACATTTAAGAAACGGCAATCTACGGTGGCCTTCACACAAAGCAAGCCTCAACTGTGGGGATGAGGTATCTTGCCATTTCTAAAGTGTTGGTTTTTCCAACTAGTCCTAAATTGGTTGGCAATCAATTTAATTTTAAATTCCCTGCATAGAGATTGGCAAAATGGCCAATTTCACCATGTGATGTTAATCTCTTTTGCCCACTTTTGTTGCCTGTTTGTAAATAAAATGATGACACTGTGTGTGGGAGGAGCCGAAATACCAATTTCCCCAAATTGCCCAAGCGGAGGCTTGGAGAAAGGGTTTATTTTAAACCACTTTCTATGATGTGGGGTGATTTTTTAAAAGATAAATAATCGAATCCTAGAGAGACAATGGGAGGAAATCTCAGTGCAAATGGGAAAGTGCCGCCTTAAGAAAAGTGCTTATCTCTGTTTCAGTTGGAAGGGTCTTGAGTGCAAGACCTCATGGAAAAGTGCCTTAAAGCTGCTTCATTTGAAAGGTCTTGAAAGCAGTGCTACCTTAAAGGATGCCTGTTTTAAAAAAAGTGTGTTGGTATAATTGAAATGGGAGGAGTCATTGCTTGCCCGTGTGATGGGAATTAAGTGGATGGTTGAATTAGAAGCTGGAGAAGGCAATCTTAGTGTGAGGAGATTGGATACATTTTTTGTCTTCTTTAAAGACAGAACCGCTTTCCCCCGCTTTCTCTCGTTTTTCCCAGCTCCTTGTGATGAAGTCCTAAGAAATTAGAGTTGATGCGGTCTATCCAGCACAGTTTTATGAATCGGTGCCCCAAATAACCTCAGGAACATGCCTAAAAACCAAGACACCAAGATTGTTGTTATTGTGTATTTATGTCCTTCACATGCTCCGATTCCACTTCAATGTCCATGGCTGCCTCCCATGGACTTCTGGGACTGGTAGTTTGGCTGGGGGTTCTCAAGGCCCCGCCCTCATCTCCCAGTCCAAGTATTCCTAAGGATGTTGACCTGGCAGTTAAAGTTAAACCATAGTGGTATATGTATGGGGGGTGAAATGGCCCCAAGCATCCAGCCTTATGTCATGGATGACAGTTAATAGGAGGCCAACACTCAAACAGATACTACTGGATGTGATGCAGCTTGGTTCCTCATGGTCATGTTACTTCGAATGAATTGACAAATTTCCTAAGACAGCTCAAAAGCATGCTTGACATAACAGTTCAGTATGGTAAGAAGAAAGAAACTGGGATTTGTGTTTCTTGGGGCTGAAAAATGTTCAGATTAAAATGAATGCTCGTTTAAAACTATGTGTCATGTTTGCAGTTAGTTGCCTTGAGTTCCTATATCAGGAGAAAGATAGGATAAAATAAAGTAAAAATAAATAAACGTTGAGCCCCAGAATACTTTGAATTTGGAAGGTTAAAACAGAAAAGTAAACTATTGAACAGCTACCGGTATGATCAAAACTCAGAAGCAATACATTTGTAGCAAGAGGCCAGACAAGGTTGCCCACTTTCTCCATAGTTATTCACTATTTGCATTTAAAGTTTTTTCAATCCTAATGAAGCCCCAATAAAAAGATTTATTTTCCTGGTTTGAAAGCAGCACATGGATCACAGTTTCCTGCTTCAGAATTCACAAGAAACCACAAATCAGTCAACTGCATTGTATTCTTAGAAGCTTATTGTTGAAAGAAGAAGGAAGAAAAGCTGAGTACAGACAGGAACACAAGGCTTGTTCGTAGTTCAGCTCATCATGATTTATTTAACTGAGATTGCTACGCCTTAATTTAGGGCATAATTTTACCTTTTTATAAAAGGTTTGTGATGGCAATACGATTTTAATTTGGCTTAATCCTGAAACAACCATTCAAATAAAGATTCACAACATTGTGGGCCATCCAGTTCAACCCCCTGCCAAGAAGCTGTAAAATCGCATTCAAAGCACCCCTGACAGATGGCCATCCAGCCTCTGTTTAAAAGCCTCCAAAGAAGGAGCCTCCACCACAGTCCAGGGCAGAGAGTTCCACTGCTGAACAGCTCTCACAGTGAGGAAGTTCCTTCTAATTTTCAGGTGGAATCTCCTTTCCTGTAGACATCAAAAACAATTATTTGCAGACATTGCACAAATGCAGGTTTTACAGTATGATGACACTGTATGATCTGAAAATCCCATTTTTTCCCTTAAATCCAGTATTTGAAACTAATCTCATACAGATTTCCACTCATATTAATAAGAAAATATAATTGCAAACAAAAGTAACATTAACAATAATGGTTCAGGGGAATCCCTGCCTAAAGGACTTGGGAAGTGTGAGCTGCCAATGGGAACAGGAAACCTTAGATCAGGTGTATAGGGAATAGCCATGGTGGTTGGGGGATTTTGGGAGTTGTAGTCCAAGAAGCAGCTTTCACATAATCTCTTCTGGAGTAATCAGCTGAGCTAGATGCAGAGTTTTCAGGAGGCTCTTTCCTTCTATTTGTGTAAATATAACCAGTGATGAAACAGATACACTACTTGAGTGTTTATACAATAAAGAATTTAGAACATCTAAATGGGAAATGTTTTCCTTGACTTCAGGGTTGCGTTCATGGGGGCACATTGGGCTCCTTCACAGCTATGAAGGAGATTCAGCATTCATCCGTTTTTAGATTTTAAAAATGACCCAAAGTACCTCTCCCCAGCATGGAGAGTGCAGAGGGCCAACATAATGTGTTCCTCAGGTTGTCCCAAATCACTCAATAAATGAAGTACTTGTTGTAATATTTATGAAGTCTTCTGATTCCAGAGGCAAAATTTAACTCAATACAATGCCACACCTCTGCTTACATCTGCAAGTTTGTAAGTAAAAGATTCTCCTGAAAAGTAATTTGTACTGAATTTCAAAACATTTGTTTGGAGGAGCTTAATCTGCAAGTGACTATTAATTAATAAGAACTGTAGTATTTTGAAACTATTTTTAAGATTTGAAAACAACTACTCAAGCAATTAATTTATCTAGGGAGAAGTTGTAAAACAACACACATTATGGAGAAGATAAGACCAAGATCATTTGAGCTCCATGGCTGCTGCACTATTGATTTGAAAATAAATATTTTTCTCTGTATTGTGATTTGATCAAGAAGTACTTTATTGGTGACATCTAGTGGACAGACTAATTATACCTACAGCAATTTATATATTTTTGTTCTGATTAACAAAATAATTACATTCAATTTTTTTTTTGCTTCCCCCCTTCTGCACGAGGGACAATTTAATAAGTTGAATTGTAATAGTTAATTGATGGTGAAAGTGAAATACTTTTTTAAATGGGCACTATGACAAGGAGAACTAAAATGGGTGTGTTCATGAAACAAGAAGAGGGTTAATAGACATGCCTACAAAATCAGGTAATGTCAACTCAAAATTCTGGAGGAATTTCAGCAATTAAGAGCTATGATAACAAAGACTGAACAGGATATAAGAAAATATTTGGCACAGGTGGAATCTGAGTTAAAATTAGATGTAACAATAGCATTTAAACAAAAGAAGAATGAAAGAGGTTAAATAAAATTTGGCAAAGATGTATTCAAGACTGAGATGGATTAATGAAAAAAATAAGGTATCTAAAATGAATATTTAACCTTAAGAGTTTTTCTGATCATAATTCTGTAATCGTAATTTTAAATAAGAAAGACACTTTTTAAAATTGGTGATTAAATAAAATTATTTTTCAAAATGATGCTCTGATAAACAAAACTAGGAAGACATTCTAGGATTTTTCTAAAGATAACATGGATTGATATGAGAACAGTAGGGGATACTAATAAAGCATTTATGAGGTGATTTTTATGCAACAAAAATAGAAATGAAGATAAAACCAAGATAAAATGCATTATTATGGATGAAAATTGAAATAAAGCAAGGTCTTAAAGAGTGGCCCATTAAATTTAAAAGTAAAAATACAAATTAAAAAGGTCAATCACAGCTGATGGCTAATGAGATGGAGAACAAATTGTCATATACAAAGCAGAAACATTTGAGTTCATGCTCAAATCAGTAAATACTTGGGATATAAACTGGGAAAGGAGAAATTACTTTTTTAAAATTCAGGGGTAAATGAAGAAATTATAAATAATTGGAAGATATAAGAAATATTTCATAAATACTGTTCTGATTTATTTAGGAAGAAAAGAAGTTCAGCAGAGAAAGGTAAAAATCAAATTAATAAAATTTACCACAGATTACAAATTTGCAGATTTATCTGGAGATTTCAGAAGCAATTGCAAAGATGAAAATAAGCAAAGTTCCTGGACCAAATGGCTTAACTGTTATTAAAAAATGTCCGATTGCATCAGATTTTCAATTTGATTTAATGGAGACTGAAGATGCCAAGTATTTGGGAAGAAGCAATGATATTGTTAATACTGGAAGAAGGTATTGAATAATGACTATATTTACTTCATTTTTGGTGGAAAAAATTAAGGTTTATCTAGAGCTCATACATGATGTGATGACCCATGGGCCTTGTAGTCCTGCTCAGGACATTGTAATTCCTGATGAAGATGAAAACTTGGGTTTTTTACCTTCCCAGTCTGAACTGGATTCCTCTCAGCCAGATCTTTCCCAGGCAGATCTGGGAACCTTGCACCTGCAAGAAAGTTGTCTCCCAGAAGTATGTCAAACAAGCCCAGAGCCTACTTCTCCCGTATTCTTGCGCCGGGAGTTTTGTAAACAACAGAGAAGTTTGGATTCAGCTTCGCGCAGGAGTGCGAGGATTGCAGCTAAGAATGTGGCCAATTAAGACTGCTTCTCGTGAGAATCTTTGGGGAGTCTCACATCTGGTCTCAGAGTTAGCTTTCGGTTCTGATTCCCAGAGAACTGCTTCGGCGGGAAGCTAGACTCTATTTAGGTGTTTTACCCGCGTAGTAACTTCGCGGAGTCAATTCGTCAGCCTACGGAGCGAGTTGTGTCTGGACAGCGCGCTCCGGTTCAAGCCTCGCTCCTGCTCAAGCCTTGCCTTGCTATCCAGCCTTCGCCTTGCTTCCCAGCCTTTGTTTATCTACGGACTTTGCCTTGTTTCCCAGGATCAATCCTTGCCTTGTTCCACGGATTTATCAAGTTATTCCACGGACCTTGTTCTTGTTCTTAGTTACCTTGTTCCACGTTCAAGCCTTGTTTCAAGTATCAAGTTATTTCCTAGCCTCGCTCAAGTTTCATGGACTAAAGGACCTTGTCATCTCCCCTCACTTTGCTTGGCAAAGTGAGTGTTTCGGTTATTGGATTACAACTTTGGACCTTAATATTTCTTATTGGACATTGCTTTTTTGGACTAATTCTGACCTTTCCTGAAAGGTCTAATTCTGGACTATTTTCTACACTTGTTTTTATTAACTTTATATATTCCTACAATAAAGATATTAGATAGATTCTGGCCTCTGTGTATGGTTATTGGTGCTCTGCAGCCTGGGTCGTGACAGTTTGACTCCGCCACCCTAAGCACCAATTAACCTCGGCCAGAATGTCTACCGGAGTCGTACCTGGGCCGAGCGGCCAGCCGATTACCTACACCATCGACAAGGAAGAGGTGGACCGAATCCGTGATAAGCTCAATGCACAGGATGGAGAAATAAGGGGTTTGAAGGAACGCGGAGTTCGTCTTCCGGCCATGGCGTTGCCAACCAAGTTTACTGGAGAAGCTTCTAAGGTTCATGTCTTCCGTCGCCAATGTCAAGCTTATCTGGAGGCCCGTGCTGCCGAGTTTCCCCAAGAAGACATCAAAGTGGCATGGGTTTACAGTCTTCTAGACGGGCCAGCGGCCAGCTGGGCGACGGCACTGTTCGACCAAGCCTCTCCACACCTAAGATCAGCGCAACACTTCTTGGACCACCTCAAGGAGACTTGGGGAATCGAGGACAATTTGGAGGCAGCCGGTCACAAACTCCGTCGCCTTTTCCAAGGAGACAGACCTATGTCTCAGTATATAGCCGAGTTCCGAGTGCTGGCCCACAACACCGGCTGGAACGATGTAGCCCTCAGGGGACAATTCCGGGAGGGTCTCAACATTGAAATGCTGGAAGAAATCTCCAAGGTGGATCCTCCCCAGACCCTCGAGGCACTCATTGATCAATGTTTACGGGCTGAAGTCATGATTGCCAACAGGAAACAGTGGGTTCGAGGCCAGGGCAGTAGAGCCGGGGCAAAACCCCCCGCTCCCGCCAGCGTTCAGCCACGTCCGGTGTGGAGACCCCCACCGCCAACCCCATACCCCAGAGGAGGCGAGGAGGTGCCGATGCAGTTGGGCAATGTGCGTCCCAGACTAGATGCCGCCGAGAAGGCCCGTCGTCAACGCTTAAACCTCTGCTGGTACTGCGGGAACGGGGGCCACTTCGCCAGAGAGTGCCCAGCCAAAGGGAAGCCTGCCGCCCGTCTTGCGGCGGCGTCCTCCACGGAGACGAAGGCGTCTGAGCCGACTGGCACACAGCCGGCGGGGGAAGCCAACGACCGGGTGTAGAGAGGCTCGCCAACCCGGTCAAAAAATCCATCCAAGAGCCGCCAACCGGGGTCCTGTTCCTTCTCGTGGTCACATTATGGTCAGCAAAAAGGGGACCCGTCATGATCCACGCCATGATAGACTCTGGAGCTACCAACAATTTCATCGATAGAGAGTATGCCGACTCTCTGGGATTACAATATCATGATTTCAAGAATGCCCGTGTGGTGCAAGCCATAGACGGCCGTCCCCTCAAGACGGGCCCCGTAAGTCAGTGGTCGGAACCCACCAGGATGTGGATAAGGGAACATATGGAAGAGATTTCCTTCTTTGTTACCGAGGTCCCCCATTTCCCTGTGATTTTGGGAATTCCATGGCTGACTCTCCACGACCCTAACATCTCCTGGTCCAACAGAGAACTGCAGTTTGCTTCACCGTACTGCCAAAACCATTGCCTCGTAGCCAAGGTATGCCATGCCACAGACACCGAGCCCATCATCACCTTGCCAAAGAAGTACTCCGAGTATTGGGATGTATTCAATGAGAAAGAAGCCGAAAAATTACCCCCACATAGACCTTATGACTGTGCCATTGACTTGGTGGAGGGGGCCCCGATCCCGCGAGGGCATCTCTACTCCCTGACTGAACCAGAGCAAGAAGCTCTCAGGGAATTCCTAGAGACAAACCTTCGCAAGGGATTCATCAGACCCTCTCAATCCCCAGCCGCCTCTCCAGTGATGTTTGTGAAGAAGAAGTCAGGGGAACTACGCTTGGTGGTGGACTACAGAGCATTGAACAATATCACCAAGCGGAACAGCTATCCCCTGCCTTTAATCTCGGATCTACTGGATCGGCTTCGAGGAGCCAAGGTTTACACCAAGCTGGATCTTCGGGGGGCTTACAACTTAGTTCGCATCAGGGAAGGGGACGAGTGGAAGACCGCCTTCCAGACCAAATTCGGATTATTTGAGTCCCGAGTTATGAATTTCGGTTTATGCGGAGCCCCCGCAACGTTCCAGCATTTTGTCAATGACATTTTTCAGGACTATCTAGACAGGTTCTTGATAATCTACCTGGACGATTTTTTGGTGTTTTCCAGATCACAATCAGAACATGAGAACCACGTCAAAATGGTGTTACAACGATTGCGGGATCATGGACTTTATGCCAAGCTGGAAAAATGCGCTTTTGATCTACAAGAGGTAGATTTCCTTGGTTACCGCATCTCGCCTCTAGGGCTTTCCATGGATCCAGCCAAAGTTTCAGCAGTATTGGAATGGCGGGCGCCAACTAACAAGAAAGAGGTGCAGCGTTTCTTGGGGTTCGCGAACTACTACCGCAAGTTCATTCCAGATTTTGCCCGCTGGTCCGACCCCATCACTAGCTGCATCCGTGGAAAGCAGCCTTTCCGCTGGACTGATCAAGCAGAGAAAGGGTTCCAGCAACTAAAGAAACTATTCACCTCCCAGCCAATTCTACAGCACCCAAATCCTGGAACCCCTTTTGTGGTGCAAGCGGACGCCTCTGATGTGGCAATTGGGGCTGTACTCTTACAACCGGTGGGAGATCACCTCCACCCCTGTGCCTTTTATTCTCGTCAACTAACCACACCAGAGAGGAATTACACCATTTGGGAAAAAGAACTACTGGCCATAAAGGCAGCCTTTGAAACTTGGAGACATTGGCTAGAAGGGGCCAAATTTCCCATTGAAGTCCACACTGATCATCGTAATCTAGAACATCTAAGAACTGCCCGCAAACTAAATCAGAGGCAGCAACGTTGGGCTTTATTCTTTGAACGTTTCAACTTCCAGATCCATTATGTGACCCCAGCCCAAACCAAGCAAGCAGACGCCCTGTCACGTAAACCGGAATACGCTGCAGGACGCAAGGAGACCTTTGAATCCCAACTGCTACAACCTGAGAACTTTGCCACGCTCACGGTGGGGAACACCAAATCCATTCCCATTGGTTCAACTTCCCCTACTCCAGGACCCATCTGTGCTCAAGAAATCAGGGCTAGTCAGCAAGCAGATGCCTGGGCGCAGGACCAACTTCGCCAAGGTCTGCATTTCCCCTTTTCGCTTAAAGATGGGCTGCTCTGCTATAGAAATCATGTTTATATCCCACCCGGACCGGGCAGGGAAAAAGCGCTTCGTCTGTGTCATGACTGCAAACCAGCAGGACACTTCGGACTATTTAAAACTATGCATTTGATCCTAAGGGATTTTTGGTGGCCCAAGATCCGCAAGGATGTGGAAAAATATGTCAACACCTGCCCAGTATGCCAGCGCTCCAAGATACGAAGGGAGAAGCCCTCAGGGCTTTTACACCCCCTTCCTACCCCATCTCGCCCATGGGAAATAATTTCCGCGGATTTCATCACTGACCTACCACCTTCCTGTGGATTCACCACGATCTTAGTGGTGGTGGACCTATTCACCAAGTTAGCCCATTTCATTCCCTGCGAAGGCCTCCCCACGGCCAAGGAAACTGCGGATCTATTTCTTCAACATGTTTTCAGACTACATGGATTGCCCAAGAGTTTAGTCACAGACCGTGGATCTCAATTCACCTCTCGTTTTTGGAAGGCACTACAAAAACTATTGGGCATAGACTCTCGCTTATCTTCAGCTCATCATCCCCAAACAGATGGGCAAACGGAGCGCACCAATGCCACTTTGGAGCAGTATCTTCGCTGTTATGTAAACTATCAACAGGACAATTGGGCTTCTCTGTTACCACTGTCTGAGTTTGCCTACAACAATGGAGTTCAAGCTTCTACAAAAGAAACGCCGTTCTTTGCAAACTACGGCTTCCATCCACGTTTCTTTCCCCCTGTCATTGAAACTTCAGAGGTTCCCGCAGCAGAGGATTGGCTGCAGGAACTCACAGCGGTGCAACAACTTTTGCTCCAGCAACTGGACCAAGCCAAGGAGGACTATAAACGCCACGCTGACAAACATCGCCAGCCGGGCCCTGAAATCAAGGTAGGAGATCGGGTTTTCCTGTCCACTCGCTTTCTGCCCTCCCACCGCCCTTGCCGGAAGTTAGATGCCCGTTTCATTGGTCCCTATCCAGTGGTGGCGCAATTAAACCCCGTGACTTTCAAACTCCAACTTCCGCGTTCAATGCGCATTCACCCAGTGTTTCACCGTTCCCTGCTCCTTCCGGCGGATGGTGTGCGACCTGATACAGACCAACCGGCCCCCCCTCCTGTTTTGATGAATGGGGAGGAGGAGTTCGAGGTTGAGGACATTTTGGATTCTCGCTTTCACCGCCGCCGCCTACAATATCTCATTGACTGGGTGGGTTTTGGCCCTGAGGAACGCTCTTGGGAAGACGCCTCCACAGTCCATGCTCCTGATCTAACCCGTCGCTTTCATCAGACCTATCCCACCAAACCGCGACCTCGCGCCTCGGGGAGAGGGCCCCAGTTTGGGAGGGGCCTTGAGGAGGGGGATAGTGTGATGACCCATGGGCCTTGTAGTCCTGCTCAGGACATTGTAATTCCTGATGAAGATGAAAACTTGGGTTTTTTACCTTCCCAGTCTGAACTGGATTCCTCTCAGCCAGATCTTTCCCAGGCAGATCTGGGAACCTTGCACCTGCAAGAAAGTTGTCTCCCAGAAGTATGTCAAACAAGCCCAGAGCCTACTTCTCCCGTATTCTTGCGCCGGGAGTTTTGTAAACAACAGAGAAGTTTGGATTCAGCTTCGCGCAGGAGTGCGAGGATTGCAGCTAAGAATGTGGCCAATTAAGACTGCTTCTCGTGAGAATCTTTGGGGAGTCTCACATCTGGTCTCAGAGTTAGCTTTCGGTTCTGATTCCCAGAGAACTGCTTCGGCGGGAAGCTAGACTCTATTTAGGTGTTTTACCCGCGTAGTAACTTCGCGGAGTCAATTCGTCAGCCTACGGAGCGAGTTGTGTCTGGACAGCGCGCTCCGGTTCAAGCCTCGCTCCTGCTCAAGCCTTGCCTTGCTATCCAGCCTTCGCCTTGCTTCCCAGCCTTTGTTTATCTACGGACTTTGCCTTGTTTCCCAGGATCAATCCTTGCCTTGTTCCACGGATTTATCAAGTTATTCCACGGACCTTGTTCTTGTTCTTAGTTACCTTGTTCCACGTTCAAGCCTTGTTTCAAGTATCAAGTTATTTCCTAGCCTCGCTCAAGTTTCATGGACTAAAGGACCTTGTCATCTCCCCTCACTTTGCTTGGCAAAGTGAGTGTTTCGGTTATTGGATTACAACTTTGGACCTTAATATTTCTTATTGGACATTGCTTTTTTGGACTAATTCTGACCTTTCCTGAAAGGTCTAATTCTGGACTATTTTCTACACTTGTTTTTATTAACTTTATATATTCCTACAATAAAGATATTAGATAGATTCTGGCCTCTGTGTATGGTTATTGGTGCTCTGCAGCCTGGGTCGTGACACATGAAGACCAAAGTGAATTTCTAACAAATAGGCAGCTATGTAATAATATGAGATTTGCCTTAGATGTTGTGCAATATTTGGAACTGAATTATGAGAAGCAAGCAGTGTTAATTGTTTGAATGCAGGGACAGCTTTTGAAAATGAGAAAAAATTGTTTACCGGATTAAAAAAAATCTCATTGCTTGCTGTCTGGATTGAAGATGGGATTAAAATGGAAAATTCGAGATGATTGTATTGATAAGGTTATTATTTAAGGTGCACATATAGAACAAATATACAAAGTGGGGGCAGGGGAAATCCCAGCACTTTTGCTTTCTGGTTTGCACTTCACTCTAATGCCACTATTAACATGGAAGAGACACTTTGTATTAATAAAAGAAGGCGTATGTTTCTTCACATAATTTGGATACTCAATCTGAAAAAAGTACTCAAATTGGTGGTTAATTGTTGGATGCACTCCATGACCCACCAGCCATGGGTCTCTGGCAAGTTTCCAAGAAAAAAAATGTAGTCAGTGGACATAGCCCACCCACCCACACGTTAGGTAGTTTGGGGTGCACTGACATTTTTAAAAATCATATTATTTTAATTATTTAGTAATGAAATGTCAGTGTGTGTATGTGTGTGTGTGCATATCAGATGTTAGTTTTCTTTCTGTTGTGGATAAGGACACTCTGAGAATTAATAAGAGCTTGGGAGGGAGAAAGATTGAGAGATCTACTGACCTGTGACTCTAACAGTGCGGGGTATGCTTGAGTTGCTGAGAAATAGAGAAATAATATATTTCACCTTTCAGTACACAGTCTATTGCAAGTCTTCACCTGTATGAATATGGCCTCACATCTGAGTTCTCAGAACAGTAAGTACTTGGGGGGGGGGGTATATTACTGAGTATTCTGATTTCCTAGGGATTAAACTCAGACAACTGAGCAAGCACATGGAAACAATTTGTTACTCTCACAGTGAGTGTGTGCAAGTATGTGATGTAGGCAAGAACACCATGGTTTGCCCCATACTGAGCTGATATTTAAACTCAGGTCTCACCTGTCCACATGAATTGTGTTGTTCTGGCCTCATAGCTGAACTCTGTCTGACAGTTACTTGGGCACATTCTTTGCTAGTTCATGTACTTCATATTCTGATAAATAAAACCATTCTCCCTCTACTATTTTTCAGAACTGTTATAAATCAAACTGAAGACTGTGCAGAATGAAAACCTTTGGCTCCTTTCCCACAGAAGCATAATGCTGGCCTCCTGAACACAGCTGTCCTCAGCTAGAATCTGTTTTTCTTCTGCCACTACAACTTCTTGAACAAATCTTTGTTTCTATCACTAGTTGTCTGTAAAAAGTGATTTCTCCTTGATGTTTTACAATCACCGTTGGTCAGTTTTTAAATTTTTTTTAACCATCCATCTTCTCCTGAAATTTTCCTTATTTTTTATTATTTGTCTTATTGGCTCTAGTTCAGGGCTTTTAACACTTTTTCCACTTTGACCACTTTGTCTGATAATTCTTTTCAATGACTCATTACCACTCCAGAAATTTGTACAGGATATAAAATAGGTATAAAAATACTTTAGTGAAAATAAACCAGCATTTCCAAGGCTTGGTAAACAGGCTGAGTTTCGTTTTTATGAAGTACAGCTGATGCATTTTCTGCAGAATCCATTGAAAACACTGCATGTTCTTGCTAACAGGGTCTTATAAAATTCTTTCAAAGTTATTAAATGGTGTTCATAAACCTTTTACTGTTGCCAATTTTGAGACCCTCAACGTTGAGCTACGGGGACCCCATTTGGGGTTGGGACCCACAGTTTAAGAAGCAGTGCTCTATTTCACTGTATATTCCATTAACTTCCTCAAGTCTCTTCCACCTCTCACTTTTTATTAGTATCCAGAATATATTTTCTAGGTTAACAGCACAATGGATGGTTCACTTAAAAGCGGTAATGTAGATTTCAGTTGTATGGAGCCTGGAAAGGATTGTGTGCGGTTTTCTTTTTGACTACCATTACCAAGTAATTGGCATGCTAAACATTCTAGGAGTCACAGTCTGGCCCTTAAGGTGGAAGGCAGTAAGACTGATGCTAAGAAAAGACTAGAAGGTCACCTTGGTCCTGCATCTTTCAGAATGCCATGAGTATATATTGCATAGAAAGGCCTTTTCAGCCCTCCTCTTTCAGTCACTGAAGACATGCCATTTAATGTGCAGTTTGATACTATTCAAATTCACAACTGCTTTTGGATGGATTTAATTAACTCATCTGGAGGTTGCATTGTAATTAACATATAATTTTTTTTCTCAACTTGGCCTCAATCCTTGCATGAGATGGACTAATTTGGAATTAAATACAGATAGACAAACAGATGTGTCCTGGATGACTAAGTCACCTTGAGGGTGATAAAACAGCATGCATAGATGGAAAGCCAAACAGTTTTTGAATATTTTGCCACTGCTGCTGTCAGGATACCTCTTCAACTCACAAGTGTAAATATGACATTTTTACATGGCCCAAATATTTTTCTTAGTAATTTAGAACATTCAGCAGCCCTTTCCCAATGGACACTTCTATCTCCATAGAACATGGGTGGACAGCAGCAACTTTTACCCTCCACCATTGACTATGCTGTCAAGGGCTGATGGAAGCTGTAGTTCAACAATATGTGCAGAGACACCTTTTGTATATCCTGGAGAAAAGTGGGAGAGAACTAATCAGAACAACACACAATTAAAACATCAGCCACAACAAGGTCACTACTTTATGAGCATCAGCCAGGACAAGTTCAAATCCATCCTGGCGCTGAAAGCCTGTCTGCATCTTCTTCTTTAGTTTTATGAATAATTGCCTGCAGGCTTTTCTGCTCCTGTGGACACACACACACACACACACACACACAGAATTTACTGGGTTCCTGTCCATGACTGCTAGCAGTGAGTGTGCAGATGCACCAGATTAACTAAAACGCCATTCCTTACTTAGCTCATTTTGCTTTGTTGTATCTGAAAAGTAAAACCAAGTCTGTGGCTATATCAAACATGGCTACCTAATTCATTAACATCTCATGCTTCTTGTCTGATTAACAATAGCCTCTCTAAAGCTTGAATCAGACCATAAGGGAGCCATTTAATCATTGCAGATCTCTGTTCCACACATTCATCTTGATGAGTAAGGGCCCACACGGTCATCACTCTGAGTCGACTGGGTCATCGTGTAGCTTATGAGGCTCAAATTACTCACGTGCACAAATGTTTGCAGGCTCAGAAGAAACCAAGTGATGGGGAGAACCGAATACCCTGGGAGAAGATCTGTTGGGTGAAGGTGTCATTTTACTGTCAGCACTCCGACCAGACAGTGCTCTTTAGACTGTGTCCCAAGCTATGCTGCCTTACATTCGAAGAATTTACCCTTCAGAAGGAGCAGACTATGTCAAGGAGCCACATTAGAAACTCAGTACCAAGCAATTGATGCTTCCATATAGCATCTGAATAAAGAGCAAAGCAAAGCAAAGCAGCACCAGCCTGCCGCTTGTATATTAATCTGCAACATTACATGGTGTTCCAGTTTCCATTTTAATTCTCTGTAATTACTACTCCTCTTTGCTCTTGTTATAGATAATGGGGAATCACAATAAATTAGCAGTATTGGCTGTCTGCATACAATTCATGACATCATTCATCCATGCCTCTAAATTCTGCTCCACAACAAATCTCCAAATTACTCTCTTTCAACCTCCAGAATAACTGATAAACACACATTTAGAAATACTAGTAGTTCAAGATCCAAGTGTGTATGGGGTGCTCACTATGTCAGTCTGGGGTGAGCCTTTCCCAAATACTTGAATGATTCATGTTCAGAAATAAGTGTTTGGGAAGTGTAGAATGTATCGAAATAACCATGCACAGGAAGATGTTGACATACAGTCTATTAGCTTTAGTATACAGTTAGAATGTCAGAGAAGCAGAAAACTCACCTTTCTAGACAAAATGGGACAAGCACTAATGAGGGATGGATGACCCGAGTCAAATGCACGCCCTTTAAAATCATTGTTTTGGGACATTCTTTTTAACATACAAAAACAAGGAAGCAGCTAATTAAACCCTTATGCCCGCTGAACTCCTGATCTGAAGGTTGGGTTGCTGACGTGAAGGTTGCCACTTCGAATCCATGAGACAGGGTGAGCTCCCATCTATCAGCTCTAGCTTTCGGGGACATGAGAGAAGCCTCCCAGCAACACATTTGGGCATCCCCTGGGCAACGTCTCTTCTAGACGGCCAATTCTCTCACACCAAAAGCAACTTGCAGTATGTTCTCAAGTGGCTTCTGACACAATTAAAAAAAAGAACAATCCAAAATATGAGTGGCACCCATTTCTTTACAAAATCTATCCCTGGGACAGTGTTTCAGATCTAAGCAAATATCCTAGATTCATTAAAAAAAACCCAAAACCATGGGATTAAATGAGGTCAGCAACAAGTATCTGAGCATTGGCTGTGATGCTATAGAAAACAAAACAAAATCCTGAATACAATTCTTTATCATATTTGCCAGAACTTGGAGTTTACTAGATCCTGCCCCAAGTGATAAGTGGAAGTAGTAAAATATACAAAAAGAAGCTATGAAAAGCTACAAAAAGAAATCTGAGGTAGATAACCCTTTCAATTGGCAACCATCCAGTCTAGAAATAATAGTACTACTAGTGTGTTTTGGTTGTTTTATTTATTTATTTATTTGGAGCAGCTCACCTACTTCCCTTCATCTTGTGTTTGGAGATGAGTGGGTCTTACCGGACGTAGCTTCCAAGTAAGTGCAAGCAGACCCTAAACTATTGTTTTATTAAAATTCAGCACTAGCCATTTACTATGACTAAGAGGACTGATGTAACTACGCAGAGTCAGTCCTGATTAGTACTTGGATAGGAGACCACTCAAGATTCCCAGATGCTTTTCTAGCAAAACTCTTTCTGAATGTTGGGTTGCTGTGAGTTTTCTGGGCTGTATGGCCATGTTCCAGAAGCATTCCCTCCTGACATTTCACCCACATCTATGGCAGGCATCCTTAGAGGATGTGAGGTCTGTTGGAAACTAGGCAAGTGGGGTTTATATATCTGTTGAAAGTCCAGGGTGGGAGAAAGAACTCTTGTCTGTGGGAGGCAAGTGTGAATGCTGCAATTAATCACCTTGATTAATTGAAAAAGCTTACAGCTTCAAGGCCTGGGTGATTCCTGCTTGGGGGAATCCTTTATTGGGAGGTGTTAGCTGGCCCTGATTATTTCATGTCCAGAATTCTCCTTTTTTCAGAGTATTGTTCTTTATTTACTGTCCTGATTTTAGAGTTTTTTTATACTGGTACCCAGATGTTCATTTTCATGTTTCCCTCCTTTCTGTTGAAATTGTCCACATGCTTGTGGATTTCAATGGCTTCTCTGTGTAGTCTGACATGGTGTTTCAGCATTTCTGTGTAATATTCTTTACCCAAGAAAATCATGCAGTCATGCCTGCCACATGACCTTGGAGGTGTCTACGGACAACGCCGGCTCTTCGGCTTAGAAATGGAGATGAGCACCAACCCCCAAAGTCGGTCACGACTGGACTTAACGTCAGGGGAAAACCTTTACCTTTTTAAGAAAACCCTACAAATCAGGGCCATAGCCAGAAAAAAAAATTGGTGTTGGTGGGGGGAGGGTCGAAACTTTTTTTTTAGCAAATCATGAAGAGCAGTTCCATAACGCAAAATAATTTAGAAATCAGGCTCCATCGATAAACTTCAATGAACACTAACATTCATGAATAAACCAGTTTTTAAAAAAACTTGAAAAAAATTTGGGGGGGGGGGGTTACAGCCCTGCTACAAGTCCATGGAGTCACCACATGCCAACAGTTTGACCCAAAGGCACACATACACATTAGTCGCTCGTACACCTGCATGTCGCATTACGCTCTGATAAGACCTCAAGGAAAGACTGCTTGAGCTCAAGGCTCTTTCCTTCCCTCCCGGGCAATTCCACTCTCCTTCCTTTGGACCCGCTGCAGAGTGTCAATCCCGGCGAAATGTCAGGGGAAGGGAGAGCGGGATGATCCTTCAGCCTCGCCAGAGAGCCAGCCTCCTCTTCATCGCCTGAAGCTCAGGACGCGAGGGCTGCTGAGGCGCCCCACGGCACGAAGGGTCCCCGAGCATCGCCCACCCCAAGCCATTCAGGCCAAGCAGGCCCGAAAATGGAGGAGGAGAGAGACGGGGAGGAAAAGAGGCCGAGGGAGACCGTGGCCCCTTCCACACCGCTGAATAAAATCCCACATTATCTGCTTTGAACTGGAATATGTGGCAGTGTGGACTCAGATCACCCAGTTCAAAGGAACCCCCGGTGGCGCAGTGGGTTAAACCCTTGTGCTGGCAGGACTAATGACTTGAAGGTCGGGTTGCTGACCTGAAGGTGGCCCCTTGGAATCCAACTCGGGGAGAGTGCGGGTGAGTTCCCTCTATCAGCTCCAGCTCCATGCGGGGACATGAGAGAAGCCTCCCACATGGAGAATAAAAACATCAAAACATCCGGGCGTCCCCTGGGCAACGTCCTTGCAGACGGTCAATTCTCTCACACTAGAAGCGTCTTGCAGTTTCTCAAGTCGCTCCTGACACGGGAAAAAAAACCCAGTTCAAAACAGATATTGTGGGATTTTCTGCCTCGATATTCTGGGTTATATGGCTGTGAGGATCGCCTGGAACACGTACAACGAGAGCGAAAGGGACCAAGAGGGCCCCGGAGAGGCTTCCCTTTGGGGCCAGCGGAGCCCAACTTGGCGGAAGAAGCGCGCGCGGAGTAAGTGGCACGAGCCGCTCCCCGATCCTTGAAGTCGCCACGGAGACTCCCGGGAGGGAGGGAGGGAGGGAGGGAAGGGGCAGCAGCACCCAGAGCCGCCAGGGTCACTCTGACATTGGCAGGGAGGCGATGTTACATTTACAACTCATCCTCGGAACCAAGAAAAGCTAGGGTTTACAGCATGGGGCGAGGAGGAGATGCAGGAAAGGGCGGGCGAGCGGGAAAAGAGCCTGGCAGCTCTCAGGCGCTTCAGCCCCACAGATGCTCCGGCGCCCGAGGAGGCTGCCTTCCCGCCCGCGGCAGGGCAGAGCGGGCAGCAGAGAGCGGCGCTCCGGGGCTGCCAGGAGGACGACGAGGAGAGGCGCGGAGTCCAAACCCAGCGGCGCGCACGTAGGCACCCGGCCTACGCGAAGCCCTCTACGCGAAGCCCTCTACTCCTCCTGGCCCAGGAGGGCCCTGCCCAGCGGCCGGGATGCTGCGGGCGCCGAGGCAAGGGGAAGCCCCCCCTCCACTCCTCGTCCCCTGACTCACCTGGGGTCCTGCGGCGAGGGCGCCTCCTCCTCCTATGGGGTCGGGGGTCTCCGCTCCCGGGGCGAGTGGGCGGCTGGGGCTGGGGCGCGGGTCTGGGAAGGCAGCTCCTCTGCGGGCGACGCCGGGGAGGCAGAGGGCGGGCGGGCGGGCGGGCGGGCGGCGAGATGGTCCTGGCGCCTCCCACGGGGTGTGTGTGTCTGTGTGTGTGTGTGGGGGGGGGGGAGGTCGAGACTGGGCGGCCGGCTGGTTGGCTAAAGGTGGATGTTTGTTTGTTGTCCAACGTGGGTGGGCAGAACTCCCGCGGAGAGACACAGTGGGCGGGATTTGATCCTCTCGATCCAAACCAGGACCGGATCAGAACCAGGGGAGTCACAAGTGTCCAAAGGACTGGATCCAGCTGGGCGGGATTAAGGACAGAGAGAACGAGGGAGGGCCAGGGCAGCAGAAAGGAAAGCCTTCAGCACCTTGGAGAGCGCCCGTAAAGTTCAGATTTCACCCCACAGGGAATTTAGAACAGTTTTTGGTTTTCATTCCCAACCCTTTTTTGACCAGGGGCAACATTAGTATCAGAAGAGTTACCAATCAGTTTTTGGTCAACTTTAGATTCGGTTTGGCTGTTTAGGGTGCTGATTCAGAAAATTGCCTTGCATAGACCACATCAGCTCTAGTTTCTGATACACAACATATGCCATCCAGTAGTCGCCATCTGCTCGCCCACAGAAAACCATATTTAATAATCTAGAGTGGATGTGCTGTATCCAATGCAATTTTCTGGATCAGCACCCCAAATAACCCCAGGAACAGGCCTAAAAACGAATACAACAAGGTGCCCCCTCTTCCAGGCACCATATGGAACAGCTCTGCTCAGGGGGAAGGAGGAGGAGAAGCAGCAGTCAGGAGGCTTGTTGTTGCACCTTTCCTAGGCAGTCAGCTTCTCCTGTCCCATCATCCCTGTTGCCTCCACACTATGAGGGTTTTGCAAGACCAGTCACTCTCGTTGCAACAGTGTAGTAACGGTGAGACTGTGGACCATATTTTAGTTCTTGGGGACCACTGGTGGCCCATGGACCACAGGTTGAGAACCACTGATTTAGAAGCATAGCATTGGAGGAGACCACAGGGGCCATCCAGTTCAACCGCACTCGGCCATGCGGGGACTTGGGACGGGCAGCCTGAATGCATTCCTCCGCCTTGGAAGGGACCAGAGCAACAGCATCACAAGGGTTGGGGACACCCATAGTGTCACCCATCATCAACCCTTTTCCACCTGGGGGAGGGAACTGGGGTTGGGATCTAGCACAGCAGGGTTTTGTACACTCAAAGTTCAACCAAAAGACTGCACAAAAAATTATAGACAGTCATTGAGGTGTCACCGCCTCCAATGTGGTCTGCATCCCTGGACCCGAGCTCTAACCCTCTTTTTATAACAGTGCTGGGGAATCTGTCTGATGTTCTCAAACCTCATGAATCCTCAGGAGTCTAAGGAGTGGCAAGAAATAACAGTCTGGATCTCAAACAGTCTGGGGAGTGGCAGGAAATAATGCCGGTAATCCACATCTGGAGAACTAAAGTTCACTTCTCCCCCAGTCCTGGCATTCAGGATTCTTTCATTGAGTGCCAGCACTCTGTCCCATTGGCCTTTTGTGTGAAGGCTATTTTGGAGGCTTGTACTGTCTTTCATCTGTTGCCACTGCTTATCGCTATGAGTCCCCTCAGGGAGATAGGGTGGGATAAAATTAAAGGCTATTATTATTATTCCTTAACAACACTCAAACGTATCAGCCTCGGATGCCTTTCTTTTCCCTCAGGCTCACAGTTCCCTTGGGCAACATAATTATTTAGCATTATTCCTGAGAGATTTTAGTTTCTGGGACCCCTTCTACTTTTAGGCCTGAATGAAACAGACAACTGTATGCGATAGCATGACATTTCATGCAGGTAGAATGACTCAGATCCATTTAATGCAGTATCAAACTGGTATTGAAGAAAGTGTTTTCGCTGTGCAGATGATTACACAAGACATCCTGGACCCAGTTTGAGGCCAGGATGGTGATAACAGAAACCACAGAACACTGATGCATATTGAGGGCTGTCCTTCATGTGCTTTTGTGGGAGGTTGTTGTGGGGCCTGCTGCAGTCTGAAGCTAGGTTGTTGTGAGTTTTCCGGGCTGTATGGCCATGTTCCAGAAGCATTCTCTCCTGACATTTCTCTCACATCTATGGCAGGCATCCTCAGAGGTTGAGGGGTCAGATCCCTCAAACTCTGAGGAGGCCTGCCATAGATGTGGGTGAAACGTTAGGAGAGAATGCTTCTGGAACATGGCCATACAGCCCGGAAAACTCACAACATACTAGTGATTACGACCATGAAAGCCTTCAACAACAGTCTGAAGCGAGTTTCAAACTGAATTAAATGGGCAGTGTAGATGGGCCTCCAGCAAAGGAAGCCACAGCTCCCTGGCTTCTGCAAGGAGTGAGCAGCTGTGTGGAAAAGGTGGGCCACTTTTGTTTCCCTGCTCTCATTGATGGACTCCATTGATGCATTCAGGTGTACCAGAAGTGACGTTGCAGCACTCCCAGGCAGCATTTCAGCCCATTCTCATTGTTTTTCAGTGTGTGGCTGATTCTGAGGAAACTAAAGTAAACTTATGTACTTGTGGGAATATGGATGTGCATTTGGGGGCAGAAAACTAGTTGAAAGTTAGCCCAAAATAGGCACAGGGGCAATAGGAAGTCTTCATAGGGAATTTGTGATGACACAAAAGTATGGCTTGGGGCTGCCACATTTTCTTCACTATTCCCTTATCTCTAATCTACCGTTTCACTTTTTAAAATACATATATTCTGTCAAAATTAAATACCAAATCACCAGTTACATGTCAAAGTAGCAACATTTCTATTCTGTTATAAATATAACACAAAACAAATTGGCCCCTTTGCTCAGATAAATGTGTTGACCTCTGAGCTCTGAAGAAACATTACTCTGTGGGAGAAATCTGGGAAAAGTACTTTGGGTTATAATGGAAATAAGTCAAGTATGTGAGCAATATTGACCACCAAATCTTATATTTGACACCTCTAACCTTAACTATGATAATCATACATCCCTCAGTAAATTCTCTGAATAACTGTCATGTCAGGAAAAAATATGTCTTTCCTTCTCTCTTATTAAGAAGAGACTTCAAGTTATCACACAACTGTCATAATGTCACTAGAAGCTGCTCAGTGTCACCTTTGTCATTGATTAGGCAGAGAGAGACGACTGTGCTAAGGAGCAGATTTTGGGTGCCACATAAGAGAAGCAACTTGTTACTTCTTTAAAATTATATCTGTATCACCACAAAGGGGAAAAGACGCCTGTGACATTTCCTGCTTCAAGGCTAACACAATTTAACTGGCCTGGTAGCCCCTGCACTGTGTCTATGGCCAAGGCACTTGCTGCTCTCCTTCAGGCAGAAATAGGAATTGTGCCAGACACATGAGCAAGAGAGGAAGAGGAAGCCAGTCATAAAGCAATAGCCTTGGGATAGGAAATTTAAAAAACAGCAGCTGTTACTATTGCCCTCTCTTAATCTTTTTTCAGATTTAATAACATATTATTGTTCTTTTAAGTCTTATATAAGCCATTCTTGGTGAGCCTGTCGGCACAGAGAATAAGACAGTGACACTTACAAAAGCGAAACCGGTGGTCCTTAAAGTGACCTCAGCTGCTTCTTGCCCTCAGGCTCCAAGGTTATACTCACTTACTAAGGAATAAATCTCATTGAAATCAATAGGGCTTACTTCTGATTGCACCATGACTCTTGTAGGAACTACATGCCAAAGCGGATATTAATAACTCATGACAACACTTCGTCTCGGGTGGGTTATTACAGTCTGCCAACCTTTGACTTCTTCCACGGATGCCTTTGGAAATGCTTTCCATATTCTTGGGATTCTGTGATAACACATATATATCCAAGGGGCTGATAAGTTTTTTTTCCTTTCCCATTTCCTCCCTTCCTTCTGGTCCATTTGGTTCCCCACTTTTGTCACTGCAATTCTTTGTTTGCACCCTTATTTATTTATTTTATTACAACATTTATATCCCGCCCTTCTCACCCAACAGGGGACTCAGGGCGGCTTACAATAAAACACACATATAAAACCTGTACAATACACTATAAATCAGTTAAAAAATTAACTTACATAAAACATTCATAAAACGCATTATAAAATACAGATAGGCATGTTCAAGTTTAAAAGACTGGGTCTGTCAATTGAGTTCCAGCGTACATAATAGTAATTAGTGCTGCTGATTCTTATTCGAAGGCCTGGCCACACAACCAAGTTTTAACCTTCCTACGGAAGGATAGGACGGAGGGAGCCTGCCTGATTTCAATGGGGAGGGCGTTCCATAGGCGTCCCTTATGCCATTATCTTCTCTCTCAAGATAGCATGGTAAAACAGCCCCCTTTAGATTATAATCCTAACTTTTAAAATGCTGTTTTCTAGTACCTAATGGCATATAATGTATTAACCTGTAAAACAAGAGTACAGTAATTTTGTTCTTAAACATCATTGTCACAGGATTTAATACATGTTTAAAATATATACTTCAGTTTAGTTGCCTTAAATTCAATTCTAAAAGCAACTGTGATGATCCAGATCTTCCAGTCGCTTCTCCCTTTTAAATGCACACTTCTGCATAATCACTCGGTCCATTTTATAATATCTACAATCACTAAATGAGAAACAAGATATTAAAATGAAAACTCTCATCTGATTCCACACCTAAAGTATTATTACTACTATGTTTATTTATACTCTGCTTTTTCTCTCCACAGAGAAGATTTAAAGTGTCTTACATTAAAAACATTTCAATATAATTTAAAATACACAAATATACTGTCAAGGACAGAACGCCACAAGATCAAAGATAACAGAGTTTATTGGATTTACAGAACTCAAAATGCCCGTAAAAGACAAGGGCCAGGCAACATTAGCCTCAAAAAGCAAAAAAGGGGCAAGAAAAACGTTCAAAAGATAAACCGGATTAAACCGGAGTTTAATCCGGGTAAAATCAAAACAGCTTGCTTCAGCTTGGGAACAAACAAAACAGAAGCTGGGAAACAAAGAGTTCAAAAGAATGTAACTAATTGGCAGCAGATGCCTCTCTGCTGCCAGTACTATGTTTTGAGTAACTTAGAAGTCACTCCTACACACAGCAGGCAAACTTCCAATACAAACACAACAGCCGAGGATTGAAGCAGTAGAGTAGTCCCAGTTCTTTCCGAAGGTCGATAGGCAGAAGCAGACGTTTGCAGTTTTCCAAGTCCAGAAGGAGAATCCAAGCCCGTAGTCAGTTCAGTCCGTAAATCCAGAGTAGCAGATGGCGTCCGTCAAGAAGACGACGGAAGGTCAAAGCTATTGAGATTAAGCAGAGGTTTGCACAAACAAAAGCCCACACAATTCCTCCCGCCGTCTGAACCCAAATTCCAAAACAACTTACGTAATCAGCACACGAAACACACCCGTCTTCAGGAAAACGTCCCACACAGATCCCAAGCGTTTGTCCAGATTACCTTGCCCAACGCAATTTGCTATTGCTCCCAAGCCCCATTTTATGCCAGTTACAAGTCCTCATCACTATCAGCTGTTCTCCTTAACCCGGGCGTTTCCTCATCACTTTCCTCATCAGAACTGGAACACCTCTGACTACGCCCCACAGCATCCCCAGCTGTGGATCCCGTCCCATCCCTCCAGCTTGTCCATGGGTCTAGTCCTGAAGGTCCCCAATCATCTTCCATCCCATCATTGCCAGTGGCACCCAATTCCTCCCTTACCCGAGTCCAATCCATCTCATCCTCTTCTGAGCTAACCAGCTCTTCCTCCATTCTCTCCGTAAACCCCTCAAAAGACTCTTCGTCAGATGGTTCTGCAAAGATATCTCGCAGCCTCTTTCTTTCTCGCTCCTCGAGAGTATCTGACTCTCGAGGAGTCTTACGTCCACGTCTGCCAGTAGCAGAGCCATGAGGCTCAATCATAACATATACAAACATTAAAACAGAATTAAATATCAATGTTATTAAAACATAGTTAAAATCCATAAAAGCTTATTAAAGATATATTCAAAGATGCTTGCTATCATTGAAATGTCTGCTTTTAGTAAAGGAGGAATATATCCACCCCTTTTGCTTAATTCTTCCACTTCTACTCCCAATCAAAAGCCTGAAAGGAAGCTGACTCAGCAATGTGTAACAGGTAAGCATTACTATTCAACATTATTTATTTATTGCATTTATATCCTGTCCTTCTCACCTCGAAGGGGACTCAGGGTGGCTCACAAGAAAGGCACTATTCGATGCCACATATACATACAAAGGGTAAAAACAACACATATACATTAATATCCATAATTAAAACATCATAATCTTAAAAACAGTTACTTAAAATCCATGCAATCCAAAGGCATATTCTAGGAGCCATTCAATCATGAATTGCACTGTCCCATAGTAACTTATTGCATTGCAGATTATTGTTCAAAGGCATGGCCCCACACCCATGTCTTCACTTTCTTTCTGAAGGACAGGAAGGAGGGAGCTGATCTAATTTCACTGGGGAGAGAGTTCCACAGCCAAGGGGCCACCACTGAGAAGGCCCTGTCTCTCATCCGCACCAGTTGCGCCTGCGAAGGAGATGGGACTAAGAGCAGGGCATCCCCAGATGATTTTAACCTCTTGGATGGTTCATAGAGGAAGATACATTTGGACAGGTAAGATGGGCTAAAACTGTTTAGTGCAGTGATTCTCAACCTGGGGTCCCCAGAAGTTTTGGCCTTCAACTCCCAGAAATCCCAACAGCTGCTAGACTGGCTGGGAATTCTGGGAGTTGTAGGTCAAATCACTTGGGGACCCACAAGTTGAGAACCACTGGTTTAGGGCTTTATAAGCCAAGGCCAGCACTTTCCATTGTGATTGATAGCAGACGGCCAGCCAGTGGAACTCACGTAACAGGGGGGTTGTATGCCATTTATATTTTTATTCTGCCTTGCCATTACTATTTCTGAAAGGCTTATGGGCCTTATTTTCCCAACCCTTTAAAATAAAGGAGCAGCATTCATAACCGAAACCTCAGTGAAACAATATAATTTTTACCATAAGTGTAAAGGCTGATCACAAAGAAGCTAATCTAACCTTCCTAAGAATTAGTTTTTAGAGTACGGATAATGCTAATCAAAAGGTCCCATCTCACTCCCGCACCTGGAGGAGGAACATGTAACAGGGACTCAGAAGATGAACAAATCCAATCCTCATTACCGATGTAGTAATTTTCTTGCCTCAATAGTACAACTGGAGTCCTGATTGTGCACTATATTCTTCTACTTATTTCCCAATAACACATGTTGGCCAATGATATGAATTCTACCCCTAGTCCCAGCCTTATTCTCATTAATGTTCATAGCCTAGCTCTCCCATATCACACACGATGATGATGATGATGATGATGATGATGATGGTGATGATGATGATGATAATTTTATTTCTTATCTGCCTCTCCTTGTGGGTAGGCGGATTACAACATAGCTGAAAACACATAATCAGCATAAACATTATATAAAATACACATATAAAAACATATTTCTACAAAATATATACATTAAATGCACAGAACAAATATTAAATTATAGTGAATACAAGATGTAAGTTTAAAATTCACAGTTAAAACTGACTGTGTAGGACTGCCAGCAGAGATAGGGTTTCAGATGTGTTTAAATTCCGACAGCTCATTTTTCTGTCAGATCTTTTCTGGCAGGTTGTTTCACAGTCTTGGGGTGGCCGAAGTAACCAATCAGTTTCTAGCAGGTTGGAGTAAGTGTCTCCCAGAGGACCTCAATGTCCTAAAGGGTAAATTGTACGGAAGAAGGCAATCCTATAGGTAACCTGGACCCAAACCATGTAGGGCTTTAAAGGTCAAAATCCACACTTTGTACTTTGAATATCATACATCTAAGATGTTATGTGCCCTCTTAACAGTAATTGCTGACTGTTCATTTTCTTTACAAAGATAATGAGCATGGGCTTGCTAGAAACAACTGTCTCACAACTTCCTGAAGAAGCTATAGGCTCTCCATTTCCTGTTATGTTAATACATACCACCACACCTTAAAAATGTTTGAAAGACGTTTACAAATATAATTAATATGGCATATGCTCAAAGGGAAAGAAAATTTATTCTCTTGGATCAGAAAGCCAATTATCCACTATTCCAATAGTACAAGAGTAAGAGTGATAATAAACATATACTGTACTTGTTTCAATAGACAAAGGTATATGCAAAACTTGTTAGTACAACATATCTTTAATGTTTTGTGTTCTCTTGTGAGTGACTAATACTCGCTATGGAATAAAACTTTGAGCAGAGCATCACCTAGGAGAACTTGTTCCACACTACTAGAAAAACTACAAATATAATTGATTACAGTCCTTGATTATTGAACTTAAATATTTGAGAGCTCAACCACCAGATGAAGATTCAGTGAGGAGACGAAACTGGTTGTGGATTGCACACCACAAGTCCATTCTCATACAACAAGAAACAAGAACACTCTTCGTATGTGAATGCAACAGGTTTATGTGAAGAGGAGTACATTCATCTGTTTAAAGAGACAAATAGTGGAAGTTTCCAGTACAAGAAAGAAGAATATTTTCATACATGAACATTGCAACCTCTTGCGAGGAGGAGTAGGTTCATTCTTATAGAAAGAAATAAGTATATTCATGATATTGTGAATGCAACAGTTTTATGTTTCACTGTATATACTGTGCCTTATTATGTACTAACAATTTTTGCATATACCTTTGTCTATTAAAACAAGTATATAGAAACAAGTATATGTTTATTATCACTCTCACTCTTGTACTTTCATATGTTCAAATTGGCTTTCATATGCTCAAAGAGACCAGAAACCATTTGATCATATGTGCTCTTCTGAACCCCTGAATATATACAATGGATGTAGTGTGAAATGAAAACATTGAGAAAAATACCATGAAATGCCCTCCAAACTACATAAAAAGTTCAGTGGCTTAGTGGGGCTTACACACAATTGTACTCTAGCCACTATAATGACTCTCCAAAACTATTTCTCATCATAGTACTTTTGCGAAATATTTCCAAAAATTAGTCATTACAGAAAGTGAAATACTGACTAATGAACTTTTGCCCTAACCCTAAAGGAATCTTCTTCTATTCTTATATGTTTGTCAAGTATCTCCCTATTTCTTTCTCTGCCACATACTTGACTAGAAATGTGTTTACTTGTGTTACAGTAAGCAGGAAGCAAACTAGATTCACACAGTATTCTATGTTGGAGGCCTATCTGAAGATTGTTGTCACGTGCCTCCTGACTTTGGCAGAAAGTAATGTCTGACTTATGACAACCCTATCACGAGGTTTTCTTGGCAAGGTTTGCTCAGAGAGGGTTGATTTTGCTTTTCCCTGAAGACAGTGTGACTTGCCCAAGGCCACCCAGCGGGTTTCCATGGCTGAGAAGGGATGTAAACTATGGATTCCCAGAGTCCTAGTCCAACACTTAAGCCACTGTGGCACATTGACTCTCTATTGGTAGTATATAGCTAAATAATTATTTGTAGTCTGAGCCTCAAAGGAAGACAAAAGCAACCCCTCTCTTAAACATTATGCCAAGAAAACTACGTTATAGGTTTGCCTTGGGATTGTCATAAATCAGAAATGACTTGAAAGCACACAGCAACAATAGTTTAAATAAATGAATAGAATACAATTAGAGTTGGTGGCCTAGCAACCCTTGAAGTACCCGAAAAGATTAATAAAATGGATCTGAGACAATACTCAATCATCAACATAAAAGGGTGACTAAGAGGAATCCTCCATTCTTTACAGACTTGATGGTTCTTCTAAATGAGTCTGGATTAATGCCATTTCAGGACAAATCAGCACAGCTGCCAGTTGCTTGCCTTTGTGGGTGGGTGGGACAGACAATAGTATTTCATGCAGAGCATTGCTGGCTAGTAAGGTATGTAACAATTCAGCTCTGTAGTTCTGACTTTGCCTCTTTCTCTCTCTGATATTAACTCTCATAATCTAGTGGTAAAAATGAATGATCCTCTCCTCTTGATCAAACTCAGGAGCAGATATCAGATGGCATATCTTTAATGTATATACATATGTCGGGGATAGGACTAGTTTATGTGCACAGCGTGGTCCCCAGTCTCTTCAACTTATGGATCTCACCATAAAGGGGGAAACTGATACAAAATACCTGGATGATATAAAAAAGATGTTCCTGTAATATATTATGTACATATAAACTAATACATAAAAAACTAAAAGAGTGAAAGGGAGATACAAAAGGGCAGAGACCTTATATTTGGTGGATTAATAAGGTGTACATCTTTAACTATATGACATATATCCTATGTGAGTCCCAACTAGATTAAGTTCACTCAATAATGAGACTTTAATCATAGAATCATAGAATGATAGAGTTGGAAGAGACCTCATGGGCTATCCAGTCCAACCCCCTGCTAAGAAGCAGGAAATCGCATTCAAAGCACCCCCGACAGATGGCCATCCAGCCTCTGCTTAAAAGCCTCCAAAGAAGGAGCCTCCACTACACTGCGGGGCAGAGAGCTCCACTGCTGAACAGTTCTTCCTAATGTTCTTCCTAATGTTCAGGTGAAATCTCCTTTCTTGTAGTTTAAAGCCATTGTTCCACATCCTAGTCTCCAGGGAGGCAGAAAACAAACTTGCTAATATTAGTAGACTCAGCAGTCAACAAACAATTCAACAGATCAGCTCGCATGAGAACTAATAATAAAGGTTTAGACTTAACTTTTTATTGAGACAAGTAAAGGGTATAAGAATTTTTCAAAGAAAATGATTCAAAAACCAATCTTTTCTATTTTTCACTTTCCTCTAGTTGAGAAAAAAGAGTGAAGGGAGTTCTCCAGCTAGTAAGTCTACCCCAATGTTCCTACAGCTATGAGCCCTTCCCCACAGCCATATAACCCAGAATATCAAGGCAGAAATTCCCACAATATCAGCTTTGAACTAGGTTATCTGAGTCCACACTGCCATATATTTCAATTCAATGCAGAAAATGGGGGATTTTATTCAGCTGTGTGGATGGGGACTATGTCTTCTCCTTCTCTGAACCCTGCTGCTGCTTATGTGGATGGTGAGGGATGGAGGGAGGTAGAGAGGTGCTGGTTTTTTCTTCCTGTGGAAAGCTGAGGGCCCTTCCAAACAGCCCTATATCCCAGGATCGGATCTGTTTATCCTGCAACTTGGACCCATATAATCCAGTTTAAAGCAGAAAACCCAGGATCAGATCCTGGGAAATAGAGCCTGTCTGGAAGGGCCCCGAGTTTACAGGGTTTTGCCTAGAAGCACAGTGTGAGTAAGTACCTCTTCATATTCAGTTACAGCTCTGCTTAGATAGTGAACAATAGAAGTTTGGTCTTTGACGTAGCTAGCTACCATTTCACCATCTTCTCCCTCTGGCTGTCATGATGGCGAAGGAGCCTGGACCTAACTATGAAATCCTGGTTTGAGTGACTCCCTACTTAAAATGCCATGCGTTATTATGTTTTGTCATTGGCATCATAGTACGAAAAGCCTTAGGACTAAACTTTACTTTTAGACACCATTATTTTTATTATTATGCTGTCAAAATAGTGGGGGAAAGTTCTATTTCATGCTCCCAGGAATTGCTATACCAAGCTTTCTGCACAAAACAATGGGAAAACTAAAATTGAAAATAGCCAAAAGTCTGCTTACAATTTTTAAAAGAGTAACCTTTTAAAAAAGTAATTGAAAGATGCAGGGATACACTGCATCTGATTTAAAAAGAGATTTTAAAGTTTTGGGGATTACTGGAATGACATTTCCCCCCCCCCCTTTTTTTGCTGAAAATCTGCTTTTGCTAGGAATTCTTAATTTTGTTTGATTTTATCTAAGTTTTATTGTTTTATATCCCACAATTTAACTATTTTATAGTCCTCTACTATTAGCTTTATAGTTTTACGGTTTATTAACTATTTACAACTTTTAATCACAGAGTAATTGCTTAGTTGCTCACTGTTCGGTTGCTCTGAAAGTAGCCAGGGAGTGGCTGCTTGTAAAATGGGTTGCTGATCAATGTTTAACCTCCACTTTCTCTGTGAATAACAGGCTCTTCATGCAAACAAAGAGCCTTGCTGTTGGGTCTGCCTTTTGCTCTGTCATTAGCATGACAAAAAAGGGGAAGGGATTAACTAATCCACTAACACCAGAGATCAAACCATCTTTAACAAAGCATACTGGATGACTATATTGCACTATATTGCATTGTAGACTCCCTCTGCATTTGAAATGTCAATGATAAATAGGTTTGCACCTTTAGCAAAACCAGGTAATGTTAGTATTTTAACACAAAGATATGCAGACTGTGTTTCCATGGAAATCTAATGCACTTTATACTGAACAGTATTTGAATACTCAGCATTTGCCTCCTTCCAACTGTTGCTGTTGTCATTGTGTGCTTGCAAGTAATTTATTGACAAAAATATTGTCCAATCTTTCCCATAATTTAGCTGAATTTACGTCCATAAAAAGCAACTTGACTTGCAGAGGTCTAGAATATTGGGTTGCTGTGAGTTTTTCAGGCTGTATGGCCATGTTCCAGTAGCATTCTCTCCTGACGTTCCATCTACATCAATAGCTGGCATCCTCAGAGGTTTGTTCAGACGTCTGTTGGAAATAAGGCAAGTGGGAGTGTATCTGTGGAATGTCCAGGGTGGGAGAAAGTATTATTGTCTGTTTGAAGCAAGTGTGAATGTTGCAATTAGCCAGTTTGATTGGCATTGAGTAGCCTTGCAGCTGCAAAACCTGGCTGTTGCTGCCTGGGGGCATCCATTATTTAGAAGGTGTTAACTTGGAGCCCCTGGTGGCACAGTGTATTAAAGTGCTGAGCTGCTGAACTTGCAGACCGAAAGGTCGCAGGTTCGAATCCAGGGAGTGGAGTGAGTGCCCGCTGTTAGCTCCAGCTTCTGCCAACCTAGCAGTTCGAAAACATGAAAATGTGAGTAGATCAATAGGTACCGCTCCAGCGGGAAGGTAACGGTGCTCCAAGCAGTCATGCCGGCCACATGACCTTGGAGGTGTCTATGGACAACGCCAGCTCTTTGGCTTAGAAATGGAGATGAGCACCAACCCCCAGAGTCAGACACGACTGGACTTAACATCAGGGGAAACCTTTACCTTTACATTCACTGGCACTTGATCATTAGCTGTCTGGAATTCCCATTTCTGAGTGTTGTTCTTTATTTACTGTCTAGGTTTTGGTGGTTTTTTTTAAAATACTGGTAACCAGATTTAGTTCATTTTGTTCCTGTTGAAATTGTCCACATCCTTGTGGATTTCAGTGGCTTCTCTGTGTAGTCGGACATGGTGGTTGTTAGAGTGGTCCAGCATTTCTGTGTTCTCAAATAATATTTTGTGTCCAGGTTGATTCATCAAGTGCTCTGTTATAGCTGACTTCTCTGGTTGAATTAGTCTGCAGTTCCTTTTATGTTACTTGATTCGTGTTAGGGCGCTGTGTTTGGTGGTCCCTATGTCGACCTGTCTACAGCTGCATGGTATACAGTAGACTCCTGCAGCGATGAGAGGATCCCTCTTATCCTTTGCTGAACCTAGCATTTGTTGAATTTTCTTGGTGGCTGTGTAGATTGTTTGTAGATTGTGTTTCTTCATCAGTTTCCCTATGCGGTCAGTGGTTCTCTTGATATATAGTAAGAATATTTTTTCTCTAGGTGGATCTTTATTCTCGTGGCTTGCTCTTGGTCTTGCAGCTCTTCTGATGTCTGAGGTGGAGTTTATCCATTGGCCTGTAGAGGCCAGTTTAGGTGGTTCAGTTCACCTTGGAGGTGGTGGGGTTCACAAATTCTGTCTCCACAATCTATCAGAGCTTTAATTGTGCTTCCTTTTTAACCTGGGTGATGTTTGGAGTTGGTGCCTGGGGTAGCAGCCAGGCGTTGCAGCTGCAAGATTACTCAATGCTAACCAAGCTGGCTAATTGCAAATGACCAGTGTGATTTTGATAATTACAATGTTGGTTTTTTTTTTTTTTTTTTGAGGCAGTCAGAATTAGAAAACTTCTGTGTTGGGGAGGGGAAACATTAAATAAACACTGTCTGTATGACTTCAACCAATTGCTTTTAATTCACCTTACATGTTGTGAACTTTAATTTGTAAGGTCTGTGGACAGTAATACTTCTTGTTGAGTAATTAAGATGGTTGCCTTTGAAATTGATGGATTGTCAGGAAGCAGCCTAGAGCCTGTGTCAAAACAAAAAGCTTTGGGGCAAGCAACATGATCCCCAGTCCTCATCTGTATCAGGGCTGCAAATGTTTACTTTAGAGTTGAAAAAATGATTGGGATCTTAAAGTGCATGTTTCACTTTTAATTTGCTTGTAGTTTATCCCAAAATCATAATAAAATTTGTAGCTGTGAGAGTAAAGGCAGCATTACTACTTTAAGTTGTGGCAACTTGCTGGAAGTATGAGAAACAAATGTAACCTTTTGGAGAGCAGCCAAGCTCAGATATATGAATCATCCTGAGATATTTGTTCTGTACGTGCCATTTGTCTTTTTCTAATTTTTTATCCTTTTTTGGTAGAAAACTGGTGTTGCGCTTATGACACTCTAAACATTCAGTTGACTGATGGATCTTGTGGGTGAAAGGCAGAGCAGCAGCTTGGACACAATAATTTATGCTTCCCTGTAATTCTGTGATTTATTGCATAAAGAGAAAGAAATTAATAGCGAATTGAGTGAGCTCTTTGATAAACAAAAGGCCACAATTTACTTTATTAACCAGAGATCTGCAGCAAGCTAATCGTATTTAACTGCTATTTAAATAACCTTTCTCAGTGTAGGTATCTAATCCTCATGAGATTAGAACTGATGAGACGATCACTGCCTTCCTCATCCATATCCAGCTTCCTCCTCTGCCTGCCCCCCCCCCCAAGCCAGCTCAGAGGCCCGCAAAAGATAGAAGTGCCTCTCTCTAAATAATTCATCATTTCCTCCTTAACATACAGTAGAGTCTCATTTATTCAATGTTCTGTATTATCCAACACAGTTTGCTTTTTAGTATTCAGTGTTTTGTAGTCAATGTTTTCAATACATTGCAATGTTTGGTGCTAAATTCGTAAATACAGTAATTAATACATAATGTTGCTGTGTATTGAACTGCTTTTTCTGTCAATTTGTTGTAAAGCATGATGTTCTAGTGCTTAATCATTAACGTAATTTGATGTTTAATAGGCTTTTCCTTAATCCCTCCTTATTATCCAACATTTTTGCTTATCCAACATTCTACCAGCCCGTTTATGTTGAGGTGGTAAAACAAACAGGAAAATAATAGGCTTGGATTCCCATAAAATTCCTTTACTGGGCAAAGGCAACCTAAAAGCTAACTCCAACCCTGTATTGTTTATCTCAAAAAGGAGTTCTGGCACAGGATGCAACCAGACAGAAAATCTAGTCTCGTGAGAGTACAAAGGCAAAGTTTATTTTCACCATAGCTATGAGAAAGGCAAAACAGACTCAAAGAGAAAGGGAGGGGAACAGGTCCTTTGTTACTTTGGCTCATACAGAGAGCTTACATTGTCTATATAAAAGCTAATATGATATGCAGAGGCAAACTATATATGCAAAAGTCTACTATTTTCTGACTTATGATCCCTTCAGTATCAATAGAGTAAGTACAATGATACTTCTGAGCTGGACTTGCACTCATAAATCTGCTTCTATCAGTGTATCTATACTGACGGTAAACATGCAGAAGTATCTGTGTACTTATTCTGCTGGAATTAAGGTGCATCAATTCTACATTGTAGAGGCACCCCTGGTCTGCACTGAGGTCTTTTCCCCTTCCACCGTTATAGTGCTGTGATTCCACTTCACCTGCCATTCAACATCTTATGAAATTTGGGGAGTTGTAGTTCAAGGAGGTGCCTAGAATTCTCAGCCAGAGAATGCCTTCCCAACCAACAGGCTAAAAGGTTGTGCTGTTCAGTACTGGGCAAGAACAGAAAGATCACTTGCATTCATGAAGCCAGATATGACTGCATGATGTCACCCATGATGCAGCAGTGCCTTGTGTCTGGCAGGATGCTTGTGCTGATTCACTGATTCAATCTGACCTACTTAATCAAGCTGTGACATGTTACATTCAGTCAACTGAACACACATGCCATTTATTGAAAAACTGCAGGAATAAACTCATTTGAATTTTAACATGGCTTGACTAGAACTTTGTGTTTATCTTGCCGTAACTCTTCCTGAAGATTTAGTATACTTAGATTTCTATATAGCTTTGCAACACTGTAGAGAAGGCTGAAAGGAGACATGATAGCCATGTATAAATATGTGAGGGAAAGTCATATGGAGGAGGGAGCAAGCTTGTTTTCTGCTGCCCTGGAGACTAGGACATGGAACAACGGCTTCAAACTACAGGGAAGGAGATTCCACCTGAACAATAGGAAGAACTTCCTCACTGTGAGAGCTGTTTGGCAGTGGAACTCTCTCCCCCGGACTGTGGTGGAGGCTCCTTCTTTGGAGACTTTTAAGCAGAGGCTGGATGGCCATCTGTCGGGGGTGCTTTGAATGCAATTTTCTGCTTCTTGGCATGGGTTGGACTGGATGGCCCATGAGGTCTCTTCCAACTCTATGATCTTATAATTCTATACATGTCTCTTTATTTTAATATTTTATTAAATTTTAATATTTTAATATTTTATTTTAATCGGAGCCCCCAGATGGCGTAGTGGACTAAGTGACTGGAAGGTTGGGTTGCTGACCTGAAAGTTGCCAGGTTCGAATCCCACCTGGGGAGAGTGCGGATGAGCTCCCTCTATCAGCTCCAGCTCCATGCGGGGACATGAGAGAAGCCTCCCACAAGGATGGTAAAACATCAAAACATCTGGGCGTCCCCTGGGCAACGTCATTGCAGACGGCCAATTCTCTCACTCCAGAAGTAACTTCGGTTGCTCCTGACACGAATTTTTTTTTTTTAATAATATAGGACTGATCTGATTTAGGGCCCTTTCACACAGTCATATAACCTAGAATATCAAGGCAGAAGATCCCACAATATCTGCTTTGAATGGGGATATCCGAATCCACACTATCCAAAGCAGAAAATTTTACTCAGCTGTGTGAAAGGGGCCCTAGAAACATTAGAGGTGTGGGTTTTCTAACTACTTCCCAGTTATAATCCACATCATTCTGGATTTTACAGTTTGTGTAAATGGGGCCTCAGTAGCATAAATACAAAACCAGTCTTTCCTCTATCACTGCCTAAAATACTTACAAGGTTTCCAACATTTTAGTTTGCCACTACTAAGCAAAGAAACAGAAAACACAATCTCTGACCTCATTGGTGTGTAGAAGAGGTTAAATCAACTGTATTGTTACTACACAAATTACAATTACAGCCCTAGGAAGTTCCTGTCTCTTGAAATTAGTGTCATGTTACCCTAGTTAAAGAAACAGGAGGAAACCCCTAAGACTATTTTATTTTATTTTATTACTGGTATCCCTTTGCTCTACTCTCAGAATCAGAATACTTCAAGAGAACTGTGATGACTCATGGGCCTTGTAGTCCTGTTCCTAGTACTATTGTGGCAGACGAAGAGGAAAACATGGGGTTTTCGCCGGTTCAGCAAGAGCCGGAGTCTCTTCACCTGCAGGATGTTGATGTTTGCCCTCAAGAATTCAGCCAAACAGGCCTTGGGCAGAACTCCCCTCCGTTTCCCAGGAGGGAAATTTATTCTAAAGACAGGGGAGTCAGGGAGGCTAATCGGAGAAGCCTGAGAATCGCTGCCAAACAAATGGCTGATTAGGTCTGCTTCCCTTGGGAAATTCTAAGGAGTCATGCATCTGGACAGAGTTGGGTTTCGCTTCTCGTTCTCTAGGGAAAGAGTTCTGTTGGCGGGAAAACGAGACCCAATATAGGTGTTTGGCGCGAGGGATTCTTTGCGGAGTCAATTGATCAGCTTGAGGAGAGAGATCGTGTGTGGACTTCGTAATCCCAGTTCCTTGCTTCCCGGATCAAGCTTCAAGCCTTGCCCTGTCTCACGGTTTTACCACGGACTCTGTTTCATGCTTCATGTTTGCCTTGTCTCCAGTCACGGATCTAGCCAAGAATCAAGTTTATTTCCAGCCTTGTTGTCAAGCTTCATTGGACTCTAAGACTCTGTTATTTCCCCACACTATTGCTTGGCAAAGTGTGTGTTTCGGTCAAGTGGATTAAAACTTTGAACTCTAATATCTTATATTGGACAATACATTTCTGGACTATATTTGACCTCATCTGAAAGGTCTGCTTCTGAACAATATTCTTCACTTGTTTTTATTGATTTTATATATTTCTTTAATAAAGATATTAGATAGAGACTGGCCTCTGTGTAAGGTTATTGGTGCTCTGCAGCCAGGGACCTGACAAGAACACATTTCCTTTGACAAGTTAAACTCTATAATGTTGAAATTAGTGTTAATCTGAGCAATCACTACAAGAAATTAGTCATAACATTTCCAATCAGACAGGTCATTGGGGTTTACTGAAGAAGAAAGTGAGCCTTGAGATCCCCATGTAGCCAGTTTAGTGAATATAAATTGCATCAGAATTGCATCAGAATTCTTACAGTGAATATAAATTGCATCAGAATTCTTACAAAAAACCATGTTCAGTACCACTTTACCCCACCTTTTGGGCTTTTGTGGAGGGAGAAAAAAACTTTTATGTCATAGTTTCTTACTGCAGGAAAAATATGCTTTGACACACCTTTATCCAACACTAATTTTATCTCAACCCTGCAGGGATCAACCCTGCAATATATTGCAGTTTCAGAATGTGGATTAACTGCATTGAACTAGATTATATGAGTCTACACTGCCGCATAATCCAATTTAGTGCAGTTAATCCATGCTCTGAAACTGCACTATATGGCAGGGTAGATCCAGCCTTAGTGTTTCCATATCGTAATATCATCTGAAAAAAAGCAGCTTTTAAAATTTTGCAGAGGTGTCACAGATGAAACTGTCGAGAATCTGTGAGCTGTTAGGCTCAAAATTAACCCTCTTTGTGAGTGCAGAAGCTCGCCTTCCAAACAGCAGGAAACTTACCTGAGCTGAGCTAAGGGAAGCCTTTCTTCTTTAGAATGGCAAAGGATTGCAAAGTCACCTTAAAAGTTCAAAAGGTATTTATTGAGGTAAAAAGAAATCCATTGTAGATAGTAAAGGGTTTGGAGCTAACTAGCTGTCTAAGCTAGCTTCTAAGGTAGGTAAGCAGGTAAAAATAAAGATATCTAGATAGTTACATTTTGCCCAAGAGAGTGGCAAAATGCATCCTTCTTGGTAGGAAGACAAAAGAAGGAAGAATGGGACAACCGCATGGTCTGTGCCTTCTCTTTTTGGGGCAATAAAAATTCCAATCTACGTAGAGGATGTAACCTCATCCCTGCAGAGATCACATTGCTAAAACAACAAGGTGAAGAGAGTGGATGTAGATAGGACAGAAGAGAGAAACCAGCAAAGGCCTATCTAGGCATACATGGGATAATGGAGAGATTTCCCTCAGTTTAATCTATCTACTACATATCTAATAGATGAGACTTGTGTAGTCCAGGATGATTTCCAACAGAAACATCACATAGCCTTTTGATCCAATATTTCTATTCCCCCCACCCATGAATATATTTGCCAGCTGGAGAGAACTCTTTTACTCATGAGTTTAAACCATAACAAATCAGTTACAATGCAATGTGTCAAGAGACTAATATTAGCCAAACTTCTCATCACAATACTTCAGTCACTGAATTCTAGGCTTTTAAAAGATATTACTGTCTTCCATATTACTGCCTTTCATTGCCTCCTCCTCCACCTATTCTTTTATTGGGGAAAATCCAGTAAGAAAAAAAAATGTAGAATAGCCACAGAATTAAAATAATACACGTGAAGAGTCCCCTATCTAGACATACTGCAGGTAGATATCAATTTTCAGTAGGATAACCGGGTTAAATCTGCCGCTGCAAAAACAATAACAAGTCTGTAGCATCTTAATACTTTCATCCAGTTGTTCTGAAAGTGTTCTGTAGAAACTTATTATTATTATTATTATTATTATTATTATTATTATTATTATTATTATTTATACCTCGCTTTTCCCCTCTACAAAAGAGACTTAAAGTGCTTTACTGTAAAACCAATGCAATACAATTTAAAATCTAAAAATATATGAAAACCAAAATAGTATTAAATCTTAACAGTATTAAGATGAAACAGTTAAAACCCTTAAAACCGATTAAAAACCTATTCATAGCTAAAACCACATCACCCCCTGACTTGATCTTAAAACCTCCTAGGGTTCCACAAAAGGGTTCTGTGAAAAATCTTTAAAACCTTTTAAAAATCTTTTTAAAAAACCAAAAACATGTCAAAATTCAATGTACCTCTGCTTTAAAAATGAAATTTGGATCTGTGCCACTGAATGACTATTGGGTAGGACGGATAGACATATATACCTGACAGTAACAAGAAAGGCTATCTGAGTAATGTTTCCCTTCATGTCCAGCTATCAATGAGAATTGGACTTTTCAGCTTATACTTACGCCAACAACAAATGTAGGAGTAGGTTGGATGCAACCCCAGATTCTCATATTCAGCTGTCAAACATAAATACCAATTTCAAAACTCTTTTAAGTAGAAAAACAAAACAATTTCATTCATCACTTTAGGGTTTGTTTGTTTTTTGGCCTTTTCTCCCCCCCCCCCCCCAAATGTGTAATAATAAGCCACAATTAAATTACAATTTTGTCGAAGGGAGTTATTGTTATTCTAGTACAGGACTGTACCCCTGGCATTGTCAAAGCATACTCGCAAACCTTCCTTAACGTTTCTCTTGTCATTTTGCAGCACCTTTATTGGGATGTTAAATTCTGTTAAAGAGTGTGTACATTTGGGTGAGAGAAAGAACAAAGAGCATCCCAAAAGTATAAGTAATGATGGGTGTATACAGCCCTTTCTACACTGCTATATAAAATAAAATATGGCAGTGTAGACTCATATAATCTAGTTCAAAGCAGATAATGTGGATTATCTGCTTTAATAATCTGAATTATATGGCAGTGTAGAAGGGACCTTGGATATGCATTCTATTGCAGCTGTATAGCGATCTTTGTACCGTCTTTTGGTGCCTGTATTTCATGTTCATGTGTTTTGACTGTGTTATACACCTGCTTTGAGCTTGAGGAGAGATGGGTAACAAATAACATTTATTGTTGTTATTGTTATTATTACACTATGTAACATGATTTTTGTTCCTGGATTATAAATGTCATTTTCTAATTGTTTCTATCATAAAAACAGTTTAATAAACTGCAAACACTTTGCTTTTGCAGGACATCCTGCTGCACATTTTGCTATAGTTTTTAATGAATATCTCAAAGGCCCCTTCTACACAGCTGAATAAAATCCCATTTTCTGCTTTGAACAGGAATATATGGCAGTGTGGATGCAGATAAACCTATTCAAAGCAGATACTGTCAAGGACAGAACGCCACAAGATTCAAGATAACAGAGTTTATTGGATTACAGAACTCAAAAATGCCCGTAAAATACAAGGGCCAGGCAATATTAGCCTTTAGGAGCAAAAAGGGACAAGGAAAAACGTTCAAAAGATAAACCGGATTAAACCGGAGTTTAATCCGGGTAAAAACAAACTGCTTGCTTCAGCCTGGGGATAAACAAAACAAAAGCCGAGGAACAAAAGATACAAAAGAATGCAACTAATTGGCAGCAGATTCCTCTCTGCTGCCAACACTGTGCTTAGAGTAACTTGCGTCGCTCCCACACACACAGCAGACAGGATTTCCAACACGAACAGATCAGCCAAGGATTGTAGCAGTAGAGTAGACCCAGTTCCTTTCCGTAGATCAAAGCCAGAAGCAGACGTTTGTAGTTTCCAAGTCCAAGAAGGGGGAAGTCAAGCCGTGGTCAGTTCAGTCCGAATTTCAAAGCAGGAGATGGCGTCCGTCAAGAAGACGACGGAAGGTCAAGCTAATAAGAGTAAGCACAGGTTTGCACAAACAAATGCCCACACAATTCCTCCCGCCGTCTGACCCTGAATTCCAAAACAACTTACGTATCAGCACACGAAAACACACCAGTCTTCAGGAAAGCGTCCCACACAGATCCCAAGCGTTCGTCCAGATTACCTTGCCCAACGCAATTTGCAATTGCTCCCAAGCCCCATTTTATGCCAGTTACAAATCCTCATCACTGTCAGCTGTCCTCCTTAACCCGGGCGTTTCCTCATCACTTTCCTCATCAGAGCTGGAACACCTCTAACTACGCCCCACAGCATCTCCAGCTGTGGATCCCGTCCCATCCCTCCAGCTAGACCATGGGTCTAATCCTGAAGGTCCCCATTCATCTTCTATCCCATCATGGCCAGTGGCACCCAATTCCTCCCTCACCCGAGTCCAATCCATCTCATCCTCCTCCGAGCTAACCAGCCCCTCCTCCATTCTCTCCGTAAACCCCTCAAAAGACTCTTCGTCAGATGGTGCTGCAAAAATGTCTCGCAGTCTTTTTCTTTCTCGCTCCTCGAGAGTATCTGACTCTCGAGGAGTCTTACGCCCACGTCTGTCAGTAACAGAGCCATGAGGCTCAATCATAACACTATCCCCTCTCACAAAGGCCTCCTCCCCCGATGGCGGAGAAGTGGCAGTGATACCCTCCGCTATAGCACCACGACGACTGGAGGTATCTAGTTTCAACAGCGAACGATGGAAGACTGGATGGACCTTTAAACTAGACGGTAAACGCAAACGAAACGCAACGGAAGAAATCTTTTTAACGATAGGAAAGGGACCCAAATACTGAGGCGCAAACTTTCCCCCAGCCTGTTTAATATGTTTGGAAGATAACCACACCAAATCCCCTTCTTCCAACTCCTCCCCTGCCTGCCTGTGGCGGTCAGCCTGAGTCTTTTGCGTTGCCTTAGCTTCCAACAGTAAGCGACGGGCAACATCATGCAATGCAGCCATTTCCGAAGAGCGGTACACAGGGTCCGAAGAGACCACATTGGTCGACGGCGCCACACCTCCCCGTGGGTGAAAACCATAAGTTAGCTCAAATGGCGTATGCTGACTAGACGTGTGCACCGCATTGTTGTAAGCGAACTCCGCCACCGGTAACCACTTCACCCAAGCCGTGGGTTGATCTAAACAAAAACAACGCAAATACTGCTCTAAGAGCCCATTAACCCGTTCCGACTGTCCATCCGTTTGCGGATGAAAGGCTGAAGAAACGTTTAACTTAGTCCCTAAGCACTCATGGAAGTGTTTCCAAAAGCGTGACACAAATTGCGGAGCCCTATCCGAAATAATCACTTCGGGTGCTCCGTGCAAACGATAGATGTGCTTAGTAAATAGTAAGGCCAACGTAGGGGCCGCCGGAATGGTTGAACAAGGAATAAAATGAGCCAGTTTGCTAAATAAATCCACCACCACCCAAATACAAGTATAACCCCCAGACTTAGGCAAATCCGAAATAAAATCCATGGAAATGATTTGCCATGGCCTCTCAGGAACAGGTAGAGACGACAACAACCCTCTAGGGCGCCCAACAGGCGTCTTACTCTGCTGGCAAACAGCGCAGCTGTCACAAAAGCGCAGAATGTCTTGCCGCATCTTTGGCCACCAGTAGCTTCTGGTGATAAGCTGTACGGTCTTGAACCTGCCAAAGTGCCCAGCCATGGGTTCGTCATGGTGGGCTCTAATCACCTCCAACCTGAGGGCCCCCACTGGTACGTAGACCTGCCCCCTGCGTACCAATACTCCGTCTTGATCTTGTAGATGCGGCAGAATTGTACGGTTACCTGCTGATAGCAGCATCAGTTGCTCCTGAGTCCACACATCATCCCTCTGAGCCTCAAGGATCTGGTCATGTAACCCGAGCTCATTATCTACAACACATAGAGAGGCAGTAGGCAAGATGGTCTGACATACTACCTGCTCATTGGTCTTAAACTCCGGCTTGCGGGATAAAGCATCGGCCCGCAAGTTTGCCTTCCCCTCCACGAACTGCACCTTGAAGATAAACCTGGAGAAAAACAAAGCCCATCGGATTTGACGCTGGTTTAACTTCTTTGCTGTTTGCAAGTGCTCTAAATTCTTGTGATCAGATCTGACCACGATCTGGTGCCGTGCCCCTTCAAGCCAGTGCCGCCACACCTCAAACGCCACCTTAATCGCCAACAACTCCTTCTCCCATATGGTATAGTTCTGCTCGAAGGGTGTTAGTTGCCGCGAGTAAAATCCACAGGGACGCAAGGTCCCTGAGGAATCCTTCTGAGACAATACAGCCCCCAACGCGTAGCTAGAAGCGTCCGCTTCTACCACGAACGGTTTGTCAACATCAGGATGTGTTAGTATGTTGTCCGATTGAAAACTAGACTTAAGTTGTAAAAACGCATCGTGAGCTTCCCGCCCCCACACAAATGGCTGTTTCTTACGCAGGAGCTGCGTCAAAGGTACCGTGAGCTTTGCAAAATTCGGAATAAACTCCCGGTAGTAATTAGCGAAACCTAAGAACCTTTGTACATCCTTCTTAGTCTTAAGCTCCTGCCATGAGTTGACGGCGTCAACCTTATGTGGGTCCATTTTAAGTTCCCTACCTGACACTACATGACCTAGGAACTCCACTTCAGGCACATGAAAGACGCACTTGGAAGCCTTGGCAAAAAGCCCATTAGCCCGCAGACGGTGCAGAACCTGCTTGACATGTTGACGATGTTCTTTCTCGTCCTTAGAAAAAATCAAGATATCATCCAAATAAATCACTAAAAATTGGTCAATTAGGTCCCTGAACACATCGTTCATGAATCTCTGGAAGACCGCAGGAGCATTGCAAAGTCCGAAAGGCATGACTCGGAACTCGTGGCATCCGAAACACGTGTTAAATGCCGTCTTCCATTCATCACCTTCCCGTATACGGATTAAGTTATATGCCCCCCGCAGGTCAAGCTTGGTAAAGACCTTGGCCCCTTGTACCCTTGATAACAGTTCCGAGATTAAAGGTAGCGGGTACCTATCCCGAATGGTGTATTTGTTTAGGATCCGATAGTCGCAGACCAGCCTAAGTTCCCCAGTCTTTTTGGCTACAAAGAATACTGGTGCCGCAGTTGGAGAGCTAGATGGGCGAATAAACCCCTTGGCTAAATTTTCATCTAGAAACTCCCGCAAAGCTTGCCTTTCCGGTACAGTCAAGGCATACAGCCTTCCTGCTGGCAATTTCGCACCTTCTGCTAGCTTAATGGCGCAATCATATGGCCTGTGCGGTGGTAATTTGTCCGCTTCTCTTTTACAAAATACATCAGAGAACTCCCCATACTCAGCAGGCACTCCCTCCATATCAGATTGAGTAACATTCAGAGTGCAACAATCCTGCCTCTTTAAGGTCAATTTACGTGTCGCCCAATCTACTTGTGGGTTTACTACAGCTAGCCAATCCATCCCCAGAATCACATCATATCTAGGCAAGCTCGTAATATCCCACACAAACGTTCCCGTTACTCCCTGCACTTCCCACATTACTGCTGAGGTTTCATGGTTAACCACCCCAGTCTCCAGCAGTCTCCCATCTGCTCCTTCCACCCACACGTCGCATGCCTTGCGCACTCTAGGAATGCCATGCTTCTTAGCAAACTCAATATCTACATAAGAGACCGTAGCCCCTGAGTCCAGCAGTGCCAAAGTAGAAACAAGTTCCCTTCCCCCAACAGATAATGTAATGGGTACGAAAACATGCTTCCTCCCCTCAGTTGACTGCTTGAGGAGCCCTAGTGCGTTGGACTCACGTCGCACTAGGGCTGGCCTTTTCCCGAAAGCTGAGAAGGTTTCACATTACAGTTTTTGGCAAAATGCCCAGCATTCCCACAGTACAAACACAACCCCAGCTGCCTCCTACGGCTCTTTTCCTCTGTAGACAGCTTTTTAAAGACCCCAAGCTCCATAGGCTCTTCCCCCATCACCACAGGTGCCCTGGTTACATGCATGGGTGGCGCACACATTGCTTTCGAGTGTTTACGAGCCTCGAACCTTGCGTCCAAACGCAGCACCTTAGCTACTAAGGCGTCCCAATTTTCAGCCGGCTCCAAGCGTGCTAATTCATCCTGGAGCATATCACTTAACCCAGCAGTAAATAAAAGCATGAATGCATTTTCCCCCCAATCCAGCTGGTGGCGATACAAGTTAAACTTATTTAAGTAATCCAAAACAGTCCCCTTTCCCTGTTTCAAACGATACAGAGCCCACCCAGCATTCTCCGTGCGGAGAGGATCCCCAAAAGTGTCAGTTAATAACTTTTTGAAATTATTCAAATTGTCCTTGACTGGGTCATTTCCCAAAATTAAATTAGTGGCCCATTGTCCTGCGGGACCGGTCAACAAACTCAAAATAAATGCCACCTTGCTAGTGTCTGTAGGAAAAGCATGAGCACTGAGCTGGGAAAAATAAAGCTCCACTTGTGCCAAAAAGGTTGGCAACTTGCACCTGGTTCCGTCAAAGCGTTCAGGAGTCAAAACATGTCCTTTCACAGCATGAGCTGCTTGACTGACGGTAAAAGCCGTTTGTAATTGCTCAAATTTGGCCCTTAACTCCTCCATCGTCTTCCTGACGGGTTTATTACTGCAATAAACTTTTTATGGGCGTTGGGCAATCTGTCAAGGACAGAACGCCACAAGATTCAAGATAACAGAGTTTATTGTATTACAGAACTCAAAAATGCCCGTAAAATACAAGGGCCAGGCAATATTAGCCTTTAGGAGCAAAAAGGGACAAGGAAAAACGTTCAAAAGATAAACCGGATTAAACCGGAGTTTAATCCGGGTAAAAACAAACTGCTTGCTTCAGCCTGGGGATAAACAAAACAAAAGCCGAGGAACAAAAGATACAAAAGAATGCAACTAATTGGCAGCAGATTCCTCTCTGCTGCCAACACTGTGCTTAGAGTAACTTGCGTCGCTCCCACACACACAGCAGACAGGATTTCCAACACGAACAGATCAGCCAAGGATTGTAGCAGTAGAGTAGACCCAGTTCCTTTCCGTAGATCAAAGCCAGAAGCAGACGTTTGTAGTTTCCAAGTCCAAGAAGGGGGAAGTCAAGCCGTGGTCAGTTCAGTCCGAATTTCAAAGCAGGAGATGGCGTCCGTCAAGAAGACGACGGAAGGTCAAGCTAATAAGAGTAAGCACAGGTTTGCACAAACAAATGCCCACACAATTCCTCCCGCCGTCTGACCCTGAATTCCAAAACAACTTACGTATCAGCACACGAAAACACACCAGTCTTCAGGAAAGCGTCCCACACAGATCCCAAGCGTTCGTCCAGATTACCTTGCCCAACGCAATTTGCAATTGCTCCCAAGCCCCATTTTATGCCAGTTACAAATCCTCATCACTGTCAGCTGTCCTCCTTAACCCGGGCGTTTCCTCATCACTTTCCTCATCAGAGCTGGAACACCTCTGACTACGCCCCACAGCATCTCCAGCTGTGGATCTCGTCCCATCCCTCCAGCTAGACCATGGGTCTAATCCTGAAGGTCCCCATTCATCTTCTATCCCATCATGGCCAGTGGCACCCAATTCCTCCCTCACCCGAGTCCAATCCATCTCATCCTCCTCCGAGCTAATCAGCCCCTCCTCCATTCTCTCCGTAAACCCCTCAAAAGACTCTTCGTCAGATGGTGCTGCAAAAATGTCTCGCAGTCTTTTTCTTTCTCGCTCCTCGAGAGTATCTGACTCTCGAGGAGTCTTACGCCCACGTCTGTCAGTAACAGAGCCATGAGGCTCAATCATAACAGATACTGTGGGATTTTCTGCCTTGATATTCCGAGTTATATGGCTGTGTGGAAAGGCCCATAGTTAAAAGTTAGTAAAGGTAAAGGTTTTCCTGACATTAAGTCTAGTCGTTTCTGACTCTGGGAATTGGTGCTCGTCTCCATTTCTAAGCCAAAGAGCCGGCGTTGTTCATAGACCCCTCCAAGGTCATGTGGCTGGCATGACTGCATGGAGTGCCGTTACCTTCCCGCCGGAGCGGTACCTATTGATCTACTCACATTTGCATGTTTTTGAACTGCTAGGTTGGCAGAAGCTGTGGCTAACAGTGGAAGCTCACCCCGCTTCCCCGGATTCGAACTGGCGACCTTTCAATCAACAAGTTCAGCAGCTTAACCCGCTGTGCCACTGGGGGCTCTAGGGCCCATAAAGTCTCAACCAATTCAACATAGTTTGTGGCAGCAACACAAACAAAGTTTCTGGAGTATAACAACTATTTTCAAAGGAAGTATTGCACCGTTAAACAGGAAATAACACTTTCAAACTAGGAACAGACCCCCCCCCCCCATTTTTGTTATATAGTGTTAATTACTCAGGTAGAAGAGGTCTACATCAATCTATATTTGAAACAAACAAGGTGGCCAATTGAGGGCCCTTCCACACAGACATCTAATCCAGAATATTAAGGCAGAATATCCCACAATATCTTCTTTGAACTGGGTTACCTGAGTCCACACTGCCCTATATCTCAGTTCAAAGCAGATAACGTGGGATTTTATTCAGCTGTGTGGAAGGAGCCTCGATCTCCCCTGGATCGAGACTGAATACTGAAAGATACTGCTGGGAGCTGTAAACGCCTTTCTCTTGGCGGCCACGAGGGTCTGAGGCGCCTGTTGCCGGGAGGAAAGACTTTCGCGGCGCACCGGCAGCTACAGTTTCCATGGCAACGAGGCCTTCGCTGGAGCGACGAATTTTTACGGCAAGGGTAGGGCGATACTTTCCAGAATTAAATCATGTCTCTCTTGTGCAGCCCCTTTCCCACGGGGAAATGTTTCATCGTGTTCGAATAGAGCACAGCACAGAGGAGAAGCCGCGCGTGCCCGGTTCTCCTTGCTTCCAAGGGAGCCACGTGCGCGGCCGAGTCTCGTGAACCGGAGGGAGCCTCTCTTGGGTCCCTTCCGCACAGCTGGATAAAATCCCACATTTTCTGCTTTGAACACTGTGGACTCAGATAACCCAGTTTAAAGCAGATACTGTGAGATTTTCTGCCTTGATATTCTGGGTTATATGGCTGTGTGGAAGGGTTCTCTGTGTGCATGACATGGGAAGAAATCCAATTGACTATAAAGTAGGGCGAGAGGTATATGCTAATGATCCTTGTTTTGTTTGTTATTGTATGATGCAAAAACGTAAGCGCAGTGCCTGTTTTCACCCTCATTTCTGTGCACTGTAGCCAAATGTGTCCTTTGAAACTTTGCTGGCAACACAGCCCTTGCCTTCTTGGCGCTGCCATCAAGTAGTAAATGTGTCAGAGGACATCTGAGGAGGAGACAACTCTTGGAAAGTAGGACCTCAAATGTCACTGAGCTCTTTGCATGATGTAAATGTCACAAATGTCCCATGGCAACAAAATAACACTATCGTGAATGAATATAGAACATGTGGACCTAGGGATGCAGGCTTTATCTCTGAAGAATTTAAAGAAAGATAAATTCAGTTTTTCCTTCATCACTGCATCTGTATAACAGGTGATGTGCCCATGGTGATGTCTCTTGTTGAATTCGAAGAGACCACATGGGCCATCCAGTTCAACCCCCTGCCATGCAGGAAAAGCACAATCAAAATACCCCCGGCAGATGGTCATCCAGCCTCTGCTTTAAAGCCTCCAAAGGAGGAGCCTCCACCACACTCTGTGTCAGAGAGTTCCATTGCTGAACAGCTCTTACAGTCAGGAAGTTCTTCCTAATCTTCCAGTAGAATCTCCTTCCCTGTAATTTGAACCCATTGCTCTGTGTCTGAGGGCCCTTCCATACAGCCATATAACCCAGAATAACAAAGCAGAAAATCCCACAATATCTGCTTTGCTGGGTTATCTATGTCTACACTGCCAAATATTCCAGTTCAGATCAGATAATGTGGGATTTTATTCAGTTGTGGAAGGGGCCCTAGTCTCCAGGACTGCAGAAAACCAGCCTGCTCCCTCTTCCTTATAATAACCTTTCACATATTGATACATGGTGATCACGTCTCCTCTCAACCTTCTCCTTTGTAGACTTATGGCAAACCCACAGCATGTGCTTATTTAACTAACACTTTATTGAAACATTGCTTGTGATCCTATATAAGACTAAACGTTGGAGATTTAGGGTCCTTCCACACAGCTCTATATCCCAGAATATCAAGGCAGAAAATCCCACAATATCTGCTTTGAACTGGGTTATTTGAGTCCACACTCAGATAATGTGGGATTTTCTGCCTTGATATTTTGGGATATAGGGCTGAATAGAAGAGCCCTTAGTAGTTACATAGAAAAGAAAATCTGGGCAGGTCTTGTGTTTTAACTTGATGCAGGGCAAGCGACTCCTGTTCAAATTCTCTTTTTTACACAATCATTAAAGGTACATAGCCATGCCTCCTTTTTTTCATTTGGAGCCCTAACATGTGAGTCTCTTAGGACCCTTCCAGACAGGCCCTTTATCCCAGGATCTGATCCCAGGTTATTTGGGTTTGGATGGGAATATTTTAATAAATCAAACACAGAAATAATCCTTAGAATGTACTCTTTAACTACCACTATTCACTTTTCCACATAATCACCAGACAATTGGATACATTTCTGCCAACGATGAACAAGTTTTCTGAAGCTGTCAAGGAAGAAGCCAACACTCTGTTTCCGCAACCAGCATCTCATAGTACCCATCATGCACAGATCTTCTGATAGCCAAGCAAAGCAATAATGTGTTCTTGTGAAATGCTGATTATGCTTGAAATTTCTCTCTGTTGATACGATGATCGTCCTGAATCAATCTGTCAACCTTTTGCTTGTGAAACTCGGTGGTTTCTGTCACAGGACGTCCAACTCTTTGTCACGCAAGTCAGGTGTTCCCACCTCAATATCTTTAAACTTAGTCTCCCAATGACACACAGTACTCACATCAACACAATCACCATAAACAGCTTGCATTCTCTGATGAATCTCCTTTGGGGCAACACCTTCTGCTGTCAAGAATTCAATGACTGCACAATGCTTAAGTTGCATTGACCAACCGTCTGTGAAGGGTTCCATACTTTGCACTTTAACAACACAATCGTTCAATGCTAAGGCTTCCCACCAAATGGAACTGTAGAGGTGAGTCTACTGAACAAGCCAGTACCTGCCGCATATCAGTACTGCCAACTGAGTTACGAAGGTGGAGGCATTATTTTTCATTCAACCCTCGTGTGTGTGTGCACGCGCGCGTGTGTGCATGCATGCATGCATACACACATACACATACATTCATACATATACGTTATTTGAAGCATTAAGGATTAGACAAATGTATAAAGGAAAAAGGAACTTTAAATATTGTAAAAAACCTCACAACCTCTGAGGATGCCTGCCATAGATATGAGCAAAACGTCAGGAGAGAATACTTCTGGAACATAGCCATACAGCCTAGAAAACATACAACAACCCTATTGTAAAAACACATGGCTGGCTTTTTAAAAGATATTAATTATGAGTACAATTAGCTTTCTATATTAGATATATTAGTGTTTGTATAGTAACTACATACAATTCAAGAGCAGATTTGCTTTGACCACAGAACAGTAGGGAAAGAAGAACATCTACTTTACAAACATGTGATTCTTATTTTAGAAGGGAAGGCGGTAAAAAAAACTGGGACTGGCTGTCCCATTTGTAATCTCTAAGGACCATTAGAAAGGTCTTGACTAAAGACTAGATTTCTAAAATTAACTAGGGAGACATGTGGTAACCACCTTTAAAAAGAAAGCACTTGCCAGTTTTCTGATAACACTTCTGTTATGTTTAATGGAGGGAAGGGCAGGATCAATGCTGGCAAAAATTGGATCCAGACTGCATTATTTTCCTACTTTCCCTAGAAATTAGTGGAATTTAAAGCTGTTACTAAGATATCTAACTAATTTCAAAAGAGACTGAAGTTCAGTTGATTCTCAGCACATTGTATGTTACAAATGTAGTATGATTCAGTTTTGTTTACTCAATACATGGTTGCAGGAATTATGATTAAAAAGTAGAGCATAGGTTCCTATTTTTACTAGTGGTAGGAAATATACAGGCAGTCCCCAAGTTACAAACATCTGACTTACAATTTTTTTTAATAGTGGCAGAAGCGATTTGAGAATATACTGCTAGTTGTTTCTGTTGTGAGAGAATTGACCGTCTCTACAGAGATGTTGCCCAGGGGTCACCCGGATATATTAGCTAGGAGGCTTCCCTCATGTCCCCACAAGCTAAAGCTGACAGATGGGAGCTCACCCCATCCTGCAGATTTGAATCGGCAACCTTCAGGTCAGCAACCCTATCTTTAGGTCAGCAGTTCAGCCGGCACAAGGGTTTAACCCATTGCCACACTCTGGCTTCTGACTTACAAATGACTCATAGTTAAGAGCAGGGGTGGGACAACAGGAAATGAGATAAATCTACCCCTAAGAAGAAAAATTCACTCTGGAAAAAATTCCCATGGGAAAAAGGTGTCTCAATTGAAGTTTTATCACTAATTCTTGTTGCCACAACAAGCCAAATTTTTCAAAATCCAATTATCGCAGGTTGAGGTGAAATTGCACAGATAGCAAACCAAACATCATTCATATATGGAGGCGGGGGGGGGGGGGGGGGGGCTGGAGATATTCTTAAAAATGTACCTATTCCAACTTAAATACAAATTCAACTTAGGAACAAACATACGGAACCTGTCTTATTCATAACTTGGGGACTGCCTGTACCTTCATAAAGATATTTTTAAAAATTGCATACAAACCAATTTAAAACAAAATGAACAACATTCAAGAACTGCAAGAAAAAAAGACTATGTACAAAATGTATATACCCTAGTTAAAACTAAACTATTCTATATTAATATTATAGCACATTATCAAAGCACTTATCTATTACACAGCTTATTAAATATTACACAACAAAAACACAAAAGAACCCTGAGCTATCCTCACTAATTGAAATGAAGGGGAAAACCCAATAAACATTTTGGACATTATTTTCTTTCACATTTCTGTCCAAGGTAAATTTTATATAATTTATCCACATTTTCCCCAACATCTATTTATATTTTTTGGGCAAAATGTTTGTGCCCACTTTTGTATATTCTTTTTTTATAGATTCTTCATCTTCCTCTAATTTCAAAAGAGATTTGTGCACTTTTTAATTATATCTGGTAATAATTGTAACATAGTTCTTAGTAATAGTAATTTTCCCCTCCTTTGACAACGTTTTTTTTTTAAATCTTGTTTAAAGCTCTCTTTAAGTTGCAAAGAAGTAACAGAAAAAGCAGTTCAATACACGGTAACGTTATGTAGTAATTACTGTATTTACGAATTTAGCACCAAAACATTGCAAAGCATTTTATTTATTTGTTTGTTTGTTTGTTTTATATACCGCTCTTCTACCCCAGAGGAGCATTGAAAACATTGACTACACAAACACTGACTACTAAAAAATTGACTACAAATAAAGATAGAATTGCATAAAATGAACTTACCGTAACACATTGTCAGAAGCTAAATCCATAAAAAATTCAGTCCTTACTACCTAGAGAAACAGCTGTAGATCCGGGCAGGAAGCAGACTGTGTTGGATAATCCAGAACATTGGATAAGTGAAGGTTGGATAAGTGAGACTACTGTATTAGGAAAAAAAACTTTGTTTATATTTATACTAAACTGCAGGAAAATCTTTCTGATTACATAGTTTTTGAAACCAGCATATATCTTTCGCTTTGTCATACTAGAGGAAAACCAATAAACAGATTTTAAAAAGATGAATATTTTAACTGACAATGCTTATGATTTTGATTCTGGAACAGAAACTTGTGTACCATAATTAAAATTGGAGTAGGCTGAAGGTATAGAAAAGCGGAAACAAGCAGAACAAACAGGGACGTTGTTTTTCTCTATCATGGTAGAGATTTGAAAGATAATGCTTTTCCACATTTTATTTCTTTTCTAGCCAGAGTTTCCTTTCCTGAACATTTGCCTGTCATCCAATAGAAGCCTTTTTAGGGGGAAAAAGTTGAAATTCTGCTCTTCAGTACTGAGCTACAGTGTACTTAAGTTGCGGTTCTGTATAAAACAACATGGAAGTAGGACCCATTGCTTCCGCTGGAATGTCTCGTCAAAGGAGCATAGATTTCCTTGGTAAGTAAATAAAGGAATGCCCTTTCCTCTGCTTAAGTAGTTTTTTTACTTTTATCTAACAAAAGCATTTTATTTTAGTTAATATTTCTTCCTTAGTTAGCACAGATTTCTAACACACTGATTTGGCTATTTAAATCTTTTAATATTGCAACAGAAGAACGTAAACAGTACAACCAACTTGCTTCTGTTATATTTAGATTAGTGATTAGAAAACCTCACAAGAGTTTTTGATAGCTTTGCCTTTACTCTAGGGAAGAGAGCTATTGTAATAGATCTCATTGTGAGTAAAAAAAATCTTGTTGGGAAAAGATATCTGTACTTGCAATGTATAAGCATTGTAAAAGTCTTGCACTGATAGGAAGTCCTTTCTTGCTAGGAAAGGGGTGGGCAACATGTGGTCCTCCAGGGTTTGCCAAGTGGCAGTTCCTTGCAGCCTTAGTCAGCATTGGTGATAGTGAGGAATGACGGTACAGTAGAGTCTCACTTATCCAAGCCTCGCTTATCCAAGCTTCTGGATTATCCAAGCCATTTTTGTAGTCAATGTTTTCAATATATCGTGATATTTTGGTGTTAAATTCGTAAATACAGTAATTACAACATAACATTACTGTGTATTGAACTACTTTTTCTGTCAAATTTGTTGTATAACATGATGTTTTGGTGCTTAATTTGTAAAATCATAACCTAATTTGATGTTTAATAGGCTTTTCCTTAATCCCTCCTTATTATCCAAGATATTCGCTTACCCAAGCTTCTGCTGGCCCGTTTAGCTTGGATAAGTGAGACTCTACTCTATTTGTAATCTGCAATTTGAATGAACATATTTTTTTTGTTCTGATGTAATTTTTTTAGTTTTGTGTGAGAGACCCACTGCAAAAATCCTGTCAAGAAAATCTTGTGATAGGTTTGCCTTAACATACAACTGCAATTACTTGAAGACACACAACAATAACAAGACTATTGTATACATAAGAGATGGACTTGTTTTGTTTTTTTAAAAAATCAGGTTTTGATCTATAGCAATTTTTAGTCTTCAGATATAAATTCTATATGAATTTATGGATTACTTAATTTGGAATCCTCTATATCATAGTACAATAAAATGAGGCCGAATCCAGTGTTGTCCATATCCTCCAAATACGTTGTTAAATCAAATATTGGCAGTCAGTATTACTCATCCATCCATCTTTGGTGGGGAAGTGGAAAGGATCCATACTGCTTTCCTCACTGTTGTGCTTCTGTTCTAGGACTGACATTTTCTAAGCATTCAGATTGCAATGACCCCCTCCTCCAAAAAACACCTTGACATTATGAGACCTTTGTATATTGTAGTTATACTTATTTATGCCACTGAGCACTCTTTCCTTGTACAACTCAATAACTGTTTAAATTAGAACAGCCACTAATTCTCTACTGACACAATAAATAAATAAATTAGTTATCATATGCAAGTTTACTTTTGTTCATGCTATATTTTTAATGTTTATCTGAATTACGATTTTTTAAAACTTGTTGGCAATTTTCAAAGACATTGTTATTCCCCTTCTCTCTCTCTCTCTCTCTCTCTCACACACACACACACACACACACAGATTTTAAATGAATGGTATTCTTTCCAGCAGCAAAGCTATCCAGTCTTCCATTATTGCTGTATTATTCACATTGCTGGAAGCACCCGGGGCTTACAGCAATGTAAACCCCAAGTCCTCTCAGGAAGATAGGATGGGATATAAATAAGGTTTTATTATAGTTTTGTTGTTGTTGTTGTTAGGGAAATATACAGTGCTGACACTAAATCCCATTTTAGAGGAAATAATTACATCTGTACCTTAAGCAATGTAAACTGCTGCGTTGTTGCTGTAGCCAACTTTATCAGGCTATCTTACTTGGAAAAAAACCCTCCCTTGCCTTTGAAAAGATTAAAGAGCTGAATTGGAAACAGAAGGTTGTCTGATTTATTTGTTCCCTGTGGACTTTACAGATGGGATAATCTGTCATAAATGACACACAAAAAACCCATGCTGCAAGGGAAGCTCAAATGAGATGTGCAGCAGCCAAATCAATTTGGGCACCACTAACCCCATAGAAAGCTTCAATAGTCCGACTGAAATCAAACTATGGACAAAGAAGCGAATGGAGAAATCGTTGGGTGTTAGCTCTTTTTCTCTTGGTGGACATTAGCCCCACTCAGTTTGGATGCAGCATTTATAGGTGCGTGCAGGGGAGGCACATGTTAAGGAGGATGGACAGTGCAATGAAAGTTAGAGGGGAGCCCTCAACTTCTCCCTTGCTTTTGTTGCACTATCTATCCTCCTTAAAATAAGGGCTCTGTTTTAACACATGCATCGACAAATCTGTTATCTAGGATGGCTCTTAAGCAACAACACTGAAAATGAAGCAGTTGTATGTCATTGAAGAGAATTAACCTTTTTCCGTGAAGAAAATATATTTGCTGTTTCAAAGTTAGATATGTATAGTTTAAAAACATGCGAATAATGTAAAATATAAAGACAGTGAGCCTAAGGGAGACAAGTTTTACTCTGCTGTAATTGAAACAATTCCTTGTAGACTTGTACATTCAGGGATAATCTCAGAATAAGAAAGCATTAAAAAAGGACTGATAACATAACATCAAGATTTCTGGAGGAAATACTGTATTATTAGACTACGTCAGTAATTTAGTAGAACTGTAGGGTTAGAAAAATATTCAATTAAAGAATATTATAATAACTCAGTTTTGAGCTACATTTATTGTTCTCAAATGTGTATTTGACATACATTTTTAAAATGTGGTACAGACTTCAATAATCCTAAAGTAATTTTATATAACATTAGCTTTGCCCGGCCACACATTGTTGTGGGAATCATTTGTTGTCCAGGTGGAATAGCAGTGAATAGCCTTGCAGCCTCAAGCCTGGCCGTTTTCTGGAGTAGCTGGAGTAGCACCCTCAATCAAAGAGCCACTTCGAAGCCTGGCTACTTCCTTTGTAGGGGAATCCTTGTTTGGCCAGGTTGAATTGCACTGAATAGTCTTGCAGGTTAAAAGCCTGGCTGCTTTCTACATAAGGCATCCTTGCTAGGCCAGTTGAATGGGACGGAGTAGCCTCGTGGCTTCAAAGCCTGGGGGTTTTCCATCTAGGGGAAATCTTGGTTGGCCAGGTTGAATAGCATTGAATAGCTTTGCTGCTTGCAAGCCTGGTCGCTTTCTACCTTGCGGAATCCTTGGTTGGCCAGGTTGAATGGCAATTAATAGTCTTGGTGTGGCAGGTATGAATGCTGCAATTAGGCACCTTGATTAGCATTAATGGGCTTGCAGCTTCAAAGCCTGGCTGCTTCCTGCCTGGGGGAATCCTTTGTTGGGAGGTGTTAGCTGGCCCTGATTGTTTCCTTTCTGGAATTCCCAATTTCCCTGCTTTCAGAGTGTTGCTCTTTATTTACTGTCCTGGTCTTAGAGATTATGTTCTGTATTATTATATCACAGTAATTATGTCATATTATATTTATAATCTTATATTATCTGCTTAGAAGTGGATTATATGAGGCCCCTTCTGCACAGCTGTATAAAATCCACATTGAAGTGGATTATATGGCAGTGTGGACTCAAGATAATCCAGTTCAAAGCAGATTATAAATGGGTAATATAGCTGTGTGGAAGGATCTTGAGTCTACACTGCCATATAATCCAGTTCAAAATCCGATAATCTGTATTTTATAGGCAGTGTGGATCAGGCCTAAGTGCACTCTGCCTGTGCCCTGGGCGCCATTTTGGCTGAGGAAGGGGGCGGGGCCTAAAGGCAGCCGGGGGGGGGGGGGGCTAAAAGCAGCAGAGCCTACCTTTCTGACTGGCAGTTAGGGGGAGAAAGGCTCTTCCTCATCCTCTGTAATTTGGACTACTTTTCTATGTTTTTTTTAATTGAAAGACATATTTTGGATGACTATGTCTTTTGTGGCCAAATTTGGTGTGATTGGGTTTAGTGGTTTTGTTGTTTACTCCATAGTAAAACGAACATTACATTTATATATATATATATATACTAGCTTTGCCCGGCCACGCGTTGCTGTGGCTTAGTCTGGTGGTGTTGGTCAGTCTACATTAGGTTGTATTTATGCTGTGACTTCCACCCTTCTTTATACTCACATTAGTAGTAGTATTTGAAGTCTGTTACCTTCTTCAATTTTTGTGTTGATTGATAATTGCTTGAGATCCCTGTTGTCTTTGGTTTGTTGTTAATTGTAATGTCTGATTCTGCTGAGTGCGGTTTATATTTTTATTGTGGTACAATAGTCTTTTTTTTGTTTTGCCTGTGTAGGTGTTTATTATTATTGTTGTTGTAGTGGTCATGAAGGTTGGATAAATTAGATGCTACTGTATTGTTTTTTGGAGGCCCAGTTTAGCACTGACTGGCCTCTCAGCCTCAGTGCCTGGCTGTTTCTTGCCTGTGATGGTGTTGATTCTTATTGTTGTTGTTGTTCTCATTGTTATTATTGTAATTCTTTTTTTTTGGAGGCCAAGTATGAATGTAGGGATTGGGGAGGTGGATGAGTTGTGTTGTCAAATTTTGTATTTGTTATAGTCACAATGCGTTGTTGTGAGTTTTGTGGGTCCGGATTCTGTTTTTGTGGTGTGGTTGTGTTGTTACAATTGAGAGGCAAGGCTTTTGTGTTCTGTTGCCAAGTTTTGTATTTCTGGGACGTTTAGTTGTGTGCCAAGTTTTGTATTTCTGGGGCGTTTAGTTGTGTTGTTATAGTCACGATGCATTGTTGTGAGTTTTGTGGGTCCGGATTGTGGTTTTGTGGTGTGGTTGTGTTGTTACAATTGGGAGGGAATGCTTTTGTGTTGTGTTGCCAAGTTTCGTATTTCTGGGGCGTTTAGTTGTGTTATTATAGTCATGATGCGTTGTTGTGAGTTTTGTGGGTCCGATGTGGTTTTGTGGTGTGGTTGTGTTGTTACAACCGGGAGGCAAGGCTTTTGCATTGTGTTGCCAAGTTTTGTATTTCTGGGGCGTTTAGTTGTGTTGTTATCACATGATGCGTTGTTGTGAGTTTTGTGGGTCTGGATTGTGGTTTTGTGGTGTGATTGTGTTGTTGTAACCTGGAGGCAAGCCTTTTGCATTGTGTTGCCAAATTTCGTATTTCTGGGATGTTTAGTTTTGTTGTTATAGTCACTGCGCAAACAACTTTATCATTTTATATATATATATATATATATATATATATATATATATATATATATATATATATATATATGTGAGAGTTGTTTATCTTAAATGATGACTGTGAAGGAAAAAATAAAAAGAGCTTCATCTTATATTCCAATATCTGATCCCAGATTATCTGCTTTAAACTGGATTATATGAGTCTCCACTGCCAGATAATCTGGGATAAGAAGATAATCTGGGATCAGATCCTGGATATAGGAGCAGCATGGAAGGGGCCTTACTCAGAAGAAAGTCCCTCTCTGTTTCACAAGACTTACTTCCCAATTAGTCTGTTTAGAGCAGTGGTTATCAACCTGGGGTCACCAGATGTTTTTGGCCGTCAACTCCCAGAAATCCTAACAGCTGGTAAACTGGCTGGGATTTCTGGGAGTTGTAGGCCAAAAACATCTGGGGACCCCAGGTTGAGAACCACTGGTTTAGAGCATTGGTTCTCAACCTGTGGGTCCCCAGATGTTTTGGCCTTCAACTTTTAGATATCCTAATTGCTGATAAACTGGCTGGAATTTCTGGGAGGTGTAGGCCAAAACACCTTTAGACCTACAGGTTGAGATCCATTGGTTTAGAGACTTCCGGCTGAATGTTACATCCAGTAAATATATTCTGCTTTGTAGTCTCTGTGAATTAGAGTTTTGCATCTTTATAGACCCTCATTCAAAATATTGTAGTGCCTAGTGATTTCAAGGTGAGAATCCAGACATTGCTGCACCCTTGAACTATATCAATGTAGCAGGAAGGCTTATATATAGCCCTTATTCTGGTTTTTTCCTTCTGGCCTCCCATACTTTGTTTCAGAAATAGACTGGAGGAGGTTAACAAGCATCGAGTTTCTCCTCTTCCTTGTTCATTCTTGTCTTTCAGCAGTGCATCAAAGAGAACTCTCTTTTTCATTTCTACCTACCATATATACTTCTACATCCCATACAATCTCTGCAGGAGGTTAGTTGTTGTTGTTGCTTTTTTTTGGCTTTTATGAGACTCCCTAGATGTAAGATTGCATATTTCAATGTCAGAGCCTTGGGAGTAAGGTTGTTCCAGGTCAGTCTGCCACTCATATGTAGCTCTGAAAGAATGCACGGCTCCTTCAAAAGGGGCCAAGCCTGTATTCCTGACCTGCTGAGGTATTTTGTTTCTCACACTATCAAAGGTAAAGAAACACCACCTGGATCATCCCCATATTGCTGGTAAGGGTAAAGTCCAAGAAAGTAACGATAAAAAAGAGATAAATTAATAGTTCTTGTTTTACAGTTAACTTAAAATCTTCATGATAAAAAGGTCTTGGATATACGTGTATTGAAAAACTAAGGTATCACCCAGTCTCTTCTGAAAGCATTACACAACTGAAATATCCTAACTAAAAGTCTGAACTGTAGTCCCTATCTGTACCTCTTAATATAGGAGAACATAGTCTTAGAGAAAAACCTTTATGTACAAGCAGGCTTGTATGGGAGTGATGGGAATCCATTATTCATCCAGATCAGGCCTGCACAACCTGTGGCCCACAGGTGTTTGGGACTCTAATTCCCAGAAGCCCTAGCCAGGCTGTCCAGTGGTTAGGAATTCTGAGAGCTGAAGTCCACAAAACACCTGGAGGGCTGCAAACCTGCTCTAGATGTTCCACTGCAAATTCTAGGAGCCCTAGCCAGCATAGCCAATATTGTTTAATGCTTTGAACTGTATTTCAGCTGCTCCTGTACCTCTGCACGATTCTCAGACAGTGAAGTAGTTGGTCTTTCAGGATTAGTATATTTGCATTTTCAAGTTATTTTTAACAGTACCCATGTTTTAATATATATATTGTAAGCTGTAGTGGTTGCTGTGCCAGGAAAAAAGTGGGATCTAAATTGAATAGAATAAATAATATAACTGATCTATCTGCTTTGAAGTTTCAAAAAAGTCTTTATAGCCATCTCACGAACTGCACACTGCAGTAGTCAGTCCTGGATGTTAAGGCAATATGTTGCCTTTGTAAACTAACCAATGTACTTATTGCCCATTGACCTTTTACTTGTATCGGCTGTACATGATAATCATAGACCTTATAATATGGAGAGAACCATTATAGTGTAGTGGTTTGAGTGTAGAACTATCACTCTGGAGGCCATGGTTTGAATCTCTGCTCAGCATGGAAGCCCACTGGATAACCTTGGGCAAGTCGCACTCTCTCAGCCTTGAGTAAATCCTGCAATGAAAATCCCATGATAGGATTGCCTTGGGGCAGCCAAAAGTTGGGAGCAATTGGAACATTGTATGAAATCTAAGAAGAATGGTGAAGGGAAAACATTTTCCTCTTCTTTAATTAACCACTGTTCTGTTTCTCAGATTCATCAATGCTACACACGGAGAAAGATTTACATGAAGTTCTTATTTATAAAGAACAAGAACTGAAAGAACTGCAAGCTTGTCAGATGCATTTCCAGAAAACAGCACTGCAAGACACCCGAAAGCAACTTGAAGAAATGCATAGGAAGTTCAACAGTTTAAAAGAAGATTTCACTTATAATCTTAGAGTTCTTGAGGAGAGAGATAGAGAGCTGAAGCATTATGATACTTTGTTCATGCAGTTGAAAATGGTTGAAAATGCCAAGCAGGCAGAGATTAGTGAGCTTAAAATACAAGTAGATAAACTGGAGCAGGCACTTGCTCAGGAATCAAAAAAACAAGCGGCTCTACAATACCAGTATCAACAAAAGCTTAAAGAACACCAATTAGAGTTGAAGCATATTCACAGGTAAGATAGAACTGATACTATATAAAAATTCACTTTTCAACCCTGGCACAATTCGCAGTAAACTCATTTGTGCCTGTGTGTTGGTTAAACCAACACTTCTCAAACTATCTGGTGTGATGGACTGGCAGTTGTGTCAGGGACCAGTGCTGTATTTTTTCTATATTGTTATTATATTCACCTACTTTCCCAGAAATTTGCCATGAAAAATGGTTCACAAATTGCCACTAACCTACAGACAATCACTTTAATTAGCTCAGGGATAAACAGCACTGTTATAATAGTAAAGGTAAAGGTTTCCCCTGACGTTAAGTCCAGTCGTATCCGACTCTGGGGGTTGGTGCTCATTTCCATTTCTAAGCCGAAGAGCCAGCATTGTCCGTAGACACCTCCAAGGTCATGTGACCGGAATGACTGCATGGAGCGCCGTTACCTTCCCACTGGAGTGGTCCCTATTGATCTACTCACATTTGCATGTTTTCAAACTGCTAGGTTGGCAGAATCTGGGGCTAATAGTGGGCGCTCATTCTGCTCCCCGGATTTGAACCTGCAACCTTTTGGTCCGCAAGTTCAGCAGCTCAGCGCTTTAACATACTGCGCCACCGGAGGCCCCTTACTGTTATAATAGCTGTATGGAAAAACTAAGTTTATTGTTAATAAGTAAACATAGATGTCATGACAATGTTTGGCAAACACAACATGGCTTTACATGCTTTTTTTAAAATCATTTTTTAAAAATCATTTTATTGCTTTACATGCTTTTGTATGCGACACAATTTCAGTATATAGCCCAGAGAAACACCTATATGTACATCGATGTGGTATATGGGGAATACACTCAATGTGTGAAGCTAGTATTTTTGAAAGTAGTCAATAATTATATGCATTTAAGATCTGTTCATATCAGATGTTGCTCCTGTCTTGAGAAGAGCTGGTGTAAATGCAGCTCATCCTAATAATTGCACTTATTAGGGATCTACTTATGTTTGGTTTGTTTTGAGGAAAAAGAATATCATTTTGCAAAAAGTACATTTTCATTCTGATCTGTAATTTATTGTCAGCATATGACTATCCTACCAAATCAGTTTGCTGGGTATGGTTCTGAGGATAGTGCAAGTAGGATTTTGGGTGGCTGTATATATTTTATATTCCATAACACAAATCTTTGTTTTTTATATTCATATTTGAATGCATCTACCCTGTTTTAATTGTATTGGTGCCATGTTTGCTGTTAGCTGCCTTGAATCCCTATATCGGGAGAAAGACAGGATAAAAATTAAGTAAATAATTAAATGAGCATTTTTTGCCAACAGGATCTATAAAACGAGTAACTATTATTAGAAATGGTAGCTGTTAGATGACAAACACAGAAATCACCCTTTTAAAAACAGGGGATAGTTGTCTGTCTTCTGTTGAGAATTGTGTTGCAGGGTATATAAAGTCCAAAAACAATCTTACAAACAATGTTTTTTATATATTAATTTTGTATTCATTAGTGGGATTTCAAGCTTGTTGGGTCTTGTCTCTTCTAAAATCTAAAGCAGGGGTCCCCAAACTAAGGCCTGTGGGCCGGATGCGGCCCTCCAAGGTCATTTACCTGGCCCCCACCCTCAGTTTTATAATATAATATTTTATATCAGTTTTAATAATATATTGTATATACATATAATATTGATAAAAATATTATAATGTTATACAATATAATACTAATAATAATACCATATAATAATATTAATTATATGTTATATATAATATTACAGTATATTGGTATAGTTCAATATCGTAATATAGAATGCTAATATTGTGCTATGCTAATAATATAATATACTAGCTGTGCCCGGCCACGCGTTGCTGTGGCTTAGTCTGGTGGTGTTGGTCAGTCTACATTAGGTTGTATTTATGCTGTGACCTCCACCCTTCTTTATACTCACATTAGTAGTAGTATTTGAAGTCTGTTACCTTCTTCAATTTTTGTGTTGATTGATAATTGCTTGAGATCCCTGTTGTCTTTGGTTTGTTGTTAATTGTAATGTCTGATTCTGCTGAGTGCGGTTTATATTTTTATTGTAGTACAATAGTCTTTTTTTTGTTTCGCCTGTGTAGGTGTTTATTATTGTTGTTGTTGTAGTGGTCATGAAGGTTGGATAAGTTAGAGGCTACTGTATTGTTTTTTGGAGGCCCAGTGTAGCACTGACTGGCCTCTCAGCCTCAGTGCCTGGCTGTTTCTTGCCTGTGATGGTGTTGATTCTTATTGTAGTTGTTGTTGTCATTGTTATTATTGTAATTGTTTTTTTTGGAGGCCAAGTGTGAATGTAGGGATTGGGGAGGAGGATGAGTTGTGTTGTCAAATTTTGTATTTGTTATAGTCACAATGCGTTGTTGTGAGTTTTGTGGGTCCGGATTGTGTTTTTGTGGTGTGGTTGTGTTGTTACAACTGAGAGGCAAGGCTTTTGTGTTGTGTTGCGAAGTTTTGTATTTCTGGGGCATTTAATTGTGTTGTTATAGTAACGATGCATTGTTGTGAGTTTTGTGGGTCCGGATTGTGGTTTTGTGGTGTGGTTGTGTTGTTACAATTGGGAGGGAATGCTTTTGTGTTGTGTTGCCAAGTTTCGTATTTCTGGGGCGTTTAGTTGTGTTGTTATAGTCATGATGCGTTGTTGTGAGTTTTGTGGGTCCGGATTGTGGTTTTGTGTTGTGGTTGTGTTCTTACAACTGGGAGGCAAGGCTTTTGCGTTGTGTTGTCAAATTTTGTATTTCTGGGGCATTTAATTGTGTTATAGTCACGATGCATTGTTGTGAGTTTTGTGGGTCCGGATTGTGGTTTTGTGGTGTGGCTGTGTTGTTACAACCTGGAGGGAAGGCTTTTGCATTGTGTTGCCAAGTTTCGTATTTCTGGGGCGTTTAGTTGTGTTGTTATAGTCACGATGCGTTGTTGTGAGTTTTGTGGGTCCTGTGTGGTTTTGTGGTGTGGTTGTGTTGTTACAACTGGGAGGCAAGGCTTTTGCATTGTGTTGCCAATCGCATGATGCGTTGTTGTGAGTTTTGTGGGTCTGGATTGTGGTTTTGTGGTGTGGTTGTGTTGTTGTAACCTGGAGGCAAGCCTTTTGCATTGTGTTGCCAAATTTCGTATTTCTGGGATGTTTAGTTTTGTTGTTATAGTCACTGCGCAAACAACTTTATCATTTTATATATATAGATTGTATGTACATACAGCTGCTTTGAGTCCCCTTCAGGGTGAGAAGCGTGGGATATAAATGTAGTAAATAAATGTAGTAAATAATTAATTAATTTTAGACTTAGGCTTGCCCAAAGTCTGAAATGACTTGAAGGCACACAACAACAACAACAATCCTAATTCACTTGACTATCTCATTGGCCAGTGGCAGGCCCACACTTTCCACTGAAATCCTGATAGGTTTATGTTGTTTAAAATTGTTTTCATTTTTAAATATTGTATTGTTCTTTCATTGTTGTTTTGCACTGCAAATAAGACATGTGCAGTGTGCATAGGAATTTGCTCGAATTTTTTTTCAAATGATAATTCGGCCCCTCAACAGTCTGAACGATTGTGGACCGGCCCTCTGCTTTAAAAGTTTGAGGACCCCTGATCTAAAGTGATGCCTCTGTGTATGATAGTATGAATTCATATTTGAAGAAAATATTTTTCTCCAAATACAATTGGTTCTGGCTTGTTTAAAAAGACCTAATGATAGAATGGTGTGCCGTTTCCGTCTTTACAAGATGAAAAGTTGCCCTAGAAGTCTCTGTATGAGCACAGAAGCTTCTATATTGGTCTTTGCTTTTTCTACAGAAAGGGGTTACAGCAAAATAAGAAGATGGCATCATGGTCTTTGCTGTCCTTAGCATACCAGATTTTAAGTCATGGTTATCCAAAATCACCCATGTGATAAGGAGGGAATAGTGGGTTATCCAGAGAGGGGAAGTTCTCATGTGGGTCTACCAGTGGACTATCACTAAACCAACCCTGTATTAGAATTCACATGACTATGCAAAGGACTTGAATTGACAGATAGATAAGCTACCCCAAGTATGTCATCACTGTTTCGTCTTTTGTTGGCAGAGTTTATTTTTTTCTTGTGTTTATTTAGAGAGTATTTACAGCTGACCACTTGATAATCACTCTTCATGCCACTTACAAAATGACCCCAGTGTACATTTCATGTGTCATACCATGTATATTAGCTATTGAGATGCCATGGATCTATTTGTAATTTTCACTTCAACTATGGCTTAAAGGATATTGTTATCTAGGGTATTAACCAATACTCCTGTTTTGCTATGTTAGTTGTGGATTGACCTTTTCCCATATCCCACTGTTCCAAGCTATTCCATGCAACTGAGCTGAGCCAAAGGTTATGTGCAACATGCAGGCTATAGTGATCCTGAAGTATGTTGCATATTAACTAAGTATCCCTTATGCAAAATGCTTGAGACCAGAAGTGTTTGGATTTCAGAATCTTTCAGATTTTAATATACCTGTATGTGCATATAAGTACATAATGAGATATTTTGAAGTTAGACCCAAAACTAAAGATGAAATTCATTTTGCACTTGTATTTTGTATGTCACACCTTGAGTGTTCTGTGAGTCGCCCCGAGTCCCTCTGGGAGATGGTGGCGGGATATAAATAAATACATTATTATTATTTATTATTATTATTATTATTATTATTATTATTATTATTATTATTATTATTATTATTATTATTATGCTTCACATATACCTCATATACATAGCCTGAAGGTAATTTTATATAATAGTTTTAATAATTTGGTGCATAAAACAAAGTGTGTGTATTTTGAACCATCAGAAAGCAAAAGTGTCACTATCTAAGAGACCCACGTGGACAATTTTGGATTTTGGAAAATTTTAAATTTTGAAATATTTCAGATTTTGAATTTTGAAGGGATGCAGAACTGTATATGACACATTTTAATAAGCAGTTACATTTTATACTATTTAGAATGCTAATAACCTCTTCCTATTTCAGATAAGTTAATTTCTTTAAACACATCTAATGTAAGAGGACTGTATTTGTTATTAAAGTAAAGTGATTCTGATTCAAGAAAACCTAAAAGTAATGGGAATGTATTTAGACACTGATACTGCCTGTACATGCAAAACAAAATAATTTATTTAGCTTCAAATAAATTTGTAGGTTTTCAGAAATATGACAAATATGATAGATTATTGAATTGATTACATTTAACTTCCAAATTCTCTTCCTTTCTTTCTTCTCTAGCATCAAAGAGGGGGCTGGGAGAAGAGACCTGACATCAGATTTTCTCTGGTGTTAAAGCTGTCTCCCAGGGACCATAAGATTATGCTTAAAGTTGTTGCTTGAATGTACTTTGTAAATTTAAAAATGCTACTGTGCTTGTATTTATAGCACTAAAGACTCTGATATTAGTCTTTATCGTGAGGAGTATGAGAATACTAAACACCAGTTGGAGAGAAAACTCCAGGAAGTAGAAGGTGAACTTGCTTTGCAAAGACAGGTATGGAAAATTTGATAAACTGTTGAATAGGAATGATGTTACCATTTATGTTATATACAAAAAAAAAAAGATTTAAAACTTGCTTTGTACCTCAGTGTTTTAAATGTCCCACTATGCATATGCAGTAAGCAATCGACAAGTCTCACATTGGTTTACCATTCTAAATATCAGGCAGTAATTATCTTTTTGCTCTTCTTCCCACTATGCTCGTCTCCTGTTGGGAAAAATTGGTAGGATTGTGTGTAGTAAAATAAGATGGTGTAAAATTCTTTCCATGGGGGAAAGCCAAAATGCTGTTCTAAATTCACCAACCTTGAAATTTCAGGAAGGTCAGAACTATAAATCAAGACCAGCTTTAGGCAGTTGCAAAGGCTAAATAAACACTCTGGTGCCTGCCAGCAGTCATTATGTATCTGATTTCAGGGTTCCCTTCCTGTCAGCTTTGTGTGTCATATTAAAAGAACTGTCCGCTGATATGAGACATTTTAATTTAATTACATACTTAATTAAAAAAAATATTGCCCTATAGTAATTGATTTCTGGTCAGTTTTGCATTCCTCCCTTAAATTCGCAGTAACACCAAATTGCCAATATAAAAATCATTTTGACGTTCTGAAAGGTGCATCAAAAATTAACTAAAATAAAGCTAAATATCAAAGCAAAGGTTATATTTTTATTAATTTCACAATAATAATAGTAATAGTGAAAGGACAACAGAAAATTCTGAACTTTGTCGAAGTGGGAAAGAACAATAAATTCACGAAGATAATTGTCAGGACACAAGTACAACAATAGAAGTAATATCTTTTCAGGAGACATAACATTATACTGGAGCAGCTGTGAAGATGTTTAGGAGTAAAAAATTTTGTTGCAACTAAGTCCAAGATTTGATAAGAGGATTTTTGATATTTTCTTTTTCATGTCCTACTGTTATTCTAGGGATGGGCAAAGTATGACCCACATGCTGGATGCAGATCTTCCCACATTTTAACTGCAGTCCAGCATCTACCCTCTCCCTGTGTCTCCCTGCTCCCCTCCTCCCACTGCTTCCTGGGTCCTTCAAAATATTTTTGGTAGTCACTTCTGATTCTGAATAAAGACCTCCATGGTGTTGTAAGGCAGACATTTGACAGAAAAGGCAGACACCACCTAGTATATGCTTTGGGCTATTTTCAGCCAAACACACTAAAGGTAGAAGAGGTATGGTTCACAGAGGGTCTGTGTAGCAATCTGAAGCCCAAAGAGACCCGATGCATCCCTTACATGTTGCCTACCCTTGTATTATACTAATACTGTGGAGTCCAGGCGCTTGCAAAACAAATCCCTGAGTTCATAGCCTTCTTAATTCAAATTTGCCTGCATTAATTAATAAATTAAAATATGTAGTTGACCATTTACAGCCTAATTCCCACAACAATCTACTTGTCCAAACGTATCTCCTCCCATGAGCCAGGAAGATCCCTAAGGTCATCTGGTGAGGCCCTGCTCTCGCTCCTGCCTGCCTTGCAAGCACGGCTGGCGGGGACGAGGGACAGAGCCTTTTCGATCGTGGCTTCTCGGTTGTGGAACACCCTCCCCAGAGATATACGACAAGCCCCAACCCTTTTGAGTTTTAGAAAAGCCCTGAAAACATGGCTATGTGCCCAGGCTTTCGAAGATTAAATGATAAAGACGACCCGGACAGATTTATGGCTACAGCACGAAGATTTTGGATGAACGGATTTTTAACCATATGTTTTATATTTTTATATTGTTTTGTTTTAATTGGATTTTCATTGCTATGTTTTATTTATGTGTAGGCATTGAATTGTTTCCAATTGTGTACGCCGCCCTGAGTCCCTTCGGGTGAGAAGGGCGGGATATAAATGTTGGGAATAAATAAATAAATAAACTCTCACATTAAAGTCAGAGTTATTAATGAGATTTTCAAAGACCTTCTTGTTTTTGTCCTGGATCCTATAAGATTTATATGCATGGTTATATTGATGTCAGACTTTGGTATTACATGTAATTTGTATCATATATTTCAGGAACTGCTAGTGGAATTTGATGCAGAAATCAAAAAGAGAGAATATGAGTTTCGACAGAAAGCAGATGAAATGAGCAACGTAGTTCTATCTCATGAGCTTAAGGTAGCTGTTTCCACAAAATATGAAATACACAAAGCTGTGTTAAAAATAAATCAGCATATTTTTGCTATGACTCTTACTTGGTTTATTTTGTAATCATTGGAAGTCATGGATAGGCTTTCCATTGACCAGTATGAAGTAAATAGTCTCAGGGAAAAATTCCCAAGAATATGCTGTTGTCCTCATTGATGTTCCCTATGTCTGCCAGGAAATAGATGCTCTATTTTGATTGGGATGCTGATGAGATAGGAAGCATTTAAAATTATGTTTTTACTTCAGATATGAATTAGTTGCTTTTGAGCCAAGGGGAATAATTTTATTAAAAATTGACAAAAAACATTTTTGCACATGAACGAAATACCCACCAGTTAGTCCCCTTAATTTCCTCATTATTAATAAGTAGTAAGCATTATCTCATACATTTCAATAGATTTTCTATGAAATTATGCCTAAGATTGCAATTTTATTTAGTACAATATAGAAAAAGTGTAAATATATATACGAGTACACATGGAAACCTGTAGGAGACAACCAATAGGCATGTCAACTAACGAACTGGATACCAAGAGACCACAAGCAGCCCTTGGGCAGACCTCGTGCTCAATGGAACTACCCAATGGTTAAGCTATTTGGCCAGAAATGGAAAAGAAAAAACACAGGATCATATATTTTGGCAAATGGTAGATTTGCATGAAGCCCAAAGGAGTGGATCGACGACAAATCAGATAGGATAGGATAGCTGTGGTAGGGCATATCTGTGAAGACTATATGCTTTGCTCTGTTGTAAAGGATATCTTCATGGGATTCCAAATATTGTTAAGGTTTTTGAGAGGCAGTGAAGCTGCTGGTGGCATATAGGTGTATTCTTTTACAGGTTTATTCTGACCATTTAGAAGTTTGGATATTGTGGCAAACCATGATTTGCACTTACTCTAGTTTAGAATCCAAACCATACTTTGAAGTTTCAAGTATAAATACACATTCTAGTTTAGAGGGGCTTGCAGCTTTTTATTTTTTACTTGGTTGCTTCATATTACAGAAAAAATGAGTTTTTATGTTATTACAGTTGTGGTCAACAGTTATACAATTTTTAATTTGGGAAATGATAATTTCACTGAACTGGATAGTTATTTTTTGACTCTTTCTTTTTAAAAAAGCAATATATATGTGCATGTTCTTTGTTTATGAAACTAGCTTGGGGACCCGGCGGTGCCTGGGTCATTTGAGAAAGGCACTGTTTTCCTGTATTCCAAGTGCAGCCTACATCCAATGTCAGCTGGGTTCAGTGGGTGTGGGTGAACAACATCTCCCATATGCAAATCCCATCGTCCATGGTCCATCCTCCTCCAAACAACACCAGGATCTAGAGTGGGTCATGTGTGCCAAGTTTGGTCCAAATCTGTAATTCGTGTCAATTGCAGTGGCCTCAGGAAGTGAGGTACATCCTAGGTATGTCCTCCCCCAATCTGCACCAGGATGTAAAGGGGGGTCATTGGGGTTCTGTGTGCCAAGTTTGGTCCAGTTTAGTTACTGGTGGGCGTCACAGTGGTCTGTGGGAGTGGAAGCATTGGAAAGTACTGCAAATTCCATCATCTGTGGCCCATCCTTCCCCAAATGGCACCAGGCCGTAAAGTGAGTTATAGGGGGTATGAGTGCGAATTTTGTCCTGATCCGTCATTAGTTAGAGTAACAGTGATCTGTCGGAGACAATGTGTTTGAAAATACTGCAAATCCAGTAATCCTTGGTCCATTCTCCCCCAAAGTGCTGCAGCATGTAAGGTGTGTCATTTAGGATATGTGTGCCAAGTCTGGTCAACTCTATCATTCATGTCAATTGCAGTAATCTCAGTGAGTGAAGGTACTGCAAGTCCCATCATCCTAGGTATGTCCTCCCCCAATCTGCACCAGGACGTAAAGGGGGTCATTGGGGTTCTGTGAGCCAAGTTTGGTCCAGTTCCGTCACTGGTGGGCGTTGCAGTGGTCTGTGGGAGAGGAAGCGATTGAAAGTAGTGCAAATCCCATCATCCGTGGTCCATCCTCCCCCAAACGGCACCAGGACAAGAGGGGCATCATGGGGGTTATGTGTGCCAAGTTTGGGCCAGGTCCGTCATTCCTGGCAGTCGCAGTGGCCTGTGGAAGTGGCGGCCATTCAGAAAGCTGCCACATACACATATAGATACATACCCACATACATACAAACACTGACTTTTATTATATAGTAGCTTGGGGACCCGGCGATGCCCGGGTTATTTGAAAAAGGCATTATTTTTCTTTGAATATTATGTATTCTCAGTTTGGAGTGGGTGAACTTCAATTCACAGAATCGTGGGTCAATCCTCGCCAAACCTGCCTGTATTCAAAGTTGGCCATTTGGTTCTGTGTACCAAATGTGGTCCAGGTATGTCGTTGGCTGGGTTCAGTGCTCTTTGGATGCGGGTGAACTACAACTCCCAGAATCAAGGCCCATTCCCACAAACTTCTCTGTACGACATTTGGTCCCAGTCCATTGTCGGTGGGGATCACTGTTTCTCTAGATGCAGGTGAACTATAACTCCCTTTCCCCCAAACTTGTCCAATATGTTCTGTTGGTTATGGGGGCTCTGTGTGCCAAGTTTGGTCCTTGTCCATCATTGGTGGGGGTCGGAGTGCTCATTAATTGCAGGTGAACTATAAGTCCCAGTACCTACTACTCCCAAATGTCCAGGCCAATTGCCCTCCAAACCCACCAGTATTCAAATCTGGGCATATCGAGTATGCATGGCTAGTTTGGTCCAGAGCCATCATTGTTTGAGTTCATAGCATTCTGGGTGTAGGTGAACTACAACTCCTCTACATTCCCTAGTAGGAGTCTGTGATGACTCATGGGCCTTGTAGTCCTGCTCATGACATTGTAATGCCTGATGAAGAAGAAAACTTGGGTTTTTTACCTTCCCAGTCAGAACTGGAATCTTCTCAGCCAGATCTTTCCCAGGCAGATCTGGGAACCTTGCACCTGCAAGAAAGTTGTGTCCCAGAAGTATGTCAAACAAACCCTGAGCCTACATCTCCCGTGTTCTCTCGCCATGAGTTTTGTAAACAACAGAGGGGCTTGGAAGCAGCTTCGCGCAGGAGTGCTAGAATAGCAGCTAAGAATGTAGCCAATTAAGCCTGCTTTTCGTGAGAATCTTTAAGGAGTCAAACATCTGGTCTCAGAGTTTAGCTTTCGTTTCTGGTTCCCAGAGAACTGCTTCGGCGGGAAAGTTAGACTCTATATAGGTGTTTTACCCGCGAAGTAACTTCGCGGAGTCAATTCGTCAGCCTCCGGAGCGAGTTGTGTCTGGACAGCGCGCTCCGTTTCAAGCCTCGTTCCTGCTCAAGCCTTGTCCTTGTTTCCAGCCTTCGCTCCTGTTTCCCAGCCTTTGTTTACCTACGGACCTTGCCTTGATTCCCAGGACTAAACCTTGCCTTGTTTCACGGATTTTACCAAGTTATTCCACGGACCTTGTTCTTGTTCCTCGTTACCTTGTTCCACGATTCAAGCCTTGTTTCAAGTATCAAGTTATTTCCTAGCCTTGCTCAAGTTCATGGACTAAAGGACCTTGTCATCTCCCCTCACTTTGCCTGGCAAAGTGAGTGTTTCGGTTATTGGATTACAACTTTGGACCTTAATATTTCATATTGGACATTGTTTCCTTGGACTAATTTTGACCTTTCCTGAAAGGTCTGCTTCTGGACTAACTTTTACATTTGCTTTTATTAACTTTATATATTTCCTTAATAAAGATATTAGATAGAATCTGGTCTCTGCGTATGGTTATTGGTGCTCTGTAGCCTGGGTCGTGACAGTTTGACTCCGCCACCCATAAGCACCAATTAACCAAGGCCAGAATGTCTACCGGAACCGTGCCGGGCGGCCAGCCGATTACCTACACCATTGACAAGGATGAGGTGGACCGAATCCGTGATAAGCTCAATGCACAGGATGGGGAAATAAAGGGTTTGAAAGAACGCGGAATCCGTCTTCCGGCCATGGCGTTGCCAACCAAGTTTACTGGAGAAGCTTCTAAGGTTCATGTTTTCCGTCGCCAATGTCAAGCTTATCTAGAGGCCCGTGATGCCGAGTTTCCCCAGGAAGACATCAAGGTGGCGTGGATTTACAGTCTCCTAGACGGGCCAGCGGCTAACTGGGCGACGGCTCTGTTCGACCAAGCCTCCCCACATCTAAGGTCAGCGCAACATTTCTTGGACCACCTTAAGGCGACCTGGGGAATCGAGGACAATTTGGAGGCAGCCGGGCACAAACTCCGCCGCCTCTTCCAAGGAGACAGACCCATGTCTCAGTACATAGCCGAGTTCCGAGTGCTGGCCCACAACACCGGCTGGAACGATGTTGCCCTCAGAGGACAATTTCGGGAGGGTCTCAACATTGAAATGCTGGAGGAAATCTCCAAGGTGGATCCTCCCCAAACGCTTGAAGCACTCATCGATCAATGTTTACGGGCTGAAGTCATGATTGCCAACAGGAAACAGTGGGTACGAGGCCAGAGCGGTAGAGCTGGGGCAAAACCCCCCGCTCCCGCCAGCGTTCAGCCGCGCCCAGTGTGGAGACCCCCACCACCATCCCCATACCCCAGAGGGAGCGAGGAGGTGCCGATGCAGTTGGGCAATGTGCGTCCCAGATTAGACGCCGCCGAGAAGGCCCGCCGCCAATGCCTAAATCTCTGTTGGTATTGCGGGAATGGGGGCCACTTCGCCAGAGAGTGCCCAGCCAAAGGGAAGCCCGCCGCCCGTCTTGCGGCGGCATCCTCCACGGAGACGAAGGCGTCTGAGGCGGCTGGCACACAGCCGGCGGGGGAAGCCAACGACCGGGCGTAGAGAGGCTCGCCAACCCGGTCAAGAAACCCATTCAAGAGCCGCCAACCGGGGTCCTGTTCCTTCTAGTGGTCACCTTATGGTCAGCAAAAAAGGGACCCGTCATGATCCACGCCATGATAGACTCAGGAGCTACCAACAATTTCATTGATAGAGAGTATGCCGACTCTCTGGGATTACAATATCATGACTTCAAGAATGCCTGTGTGGTGCAAGCCATCGATGGCCGTCCTCTCAAGACGGGCCCCGTAAGCCAGTGGTCGGAACCCACCAGGATGTGGATAAGGGAACATATGGAAGAGATTTCCTTCTTTGTTACTGAGGTTCCCCATTTCCCTGTGATTTTGGGGATTCCATGGCTGACACTTCACGACCCAAGCATCTCCTGGTCCAACAGAGAACTGCAGTTTGCTTCAAAGTACTGCCAAAACCATTGCCTCGTAGCCAAGGTCTGCCATGCCACAGACACCGAGCCCATTATCACCTTGCCAAAGAAGTACTCCGAGTATTGGGATGTATTCAATGAAAAAGAAGCCGAAAAATTACCCCCACATAGACCTTATGACTGTGCCATTGACTTGGTGGAGGGGGCCCCGATCCCGCGAGGGCATCTCTACTCCCTGACTGAACCAGAGCAAGAAGCTCTCAGGGAATTCATAGAGACAAACCTTCGCAAGGGATTCATCAGACCCTCTCAATCCCCAGCCGCCTCCCCAGTGATGTTTGTGAAGAAGAAGTCAGGGGAATTACGCTTGGTGGTGGACTACAGAGCATTGAACAATATCACTAAGCGGAACAGCTATCCCCTGCCCTTAATCTCGGATCTATTAGACCGACTTCGAGGAGCCAAGGTCTACACCAAGCTGGACCTACGGGGGGCTTATAATCTAGTTCGCATCAGAGAAGGGGACGAGTGGAAGACCGCCTTCCAGACTAAATTCGGATTATTCGAGTCCCGAGTTATGAATTATGGATTATGCGGAGCTCCCGCAACGTTCCAGCATTTTGTCAATGACATTTTTCAGGACTATCTAGATAGGTTCTTGATAATCTACCTGGACGATTTTTTGGTGTTTTCTAGATCACAATCAGAACATGAGAACCACGTCAAAATGGTGTTACAACGATTGCGGGATCATGGGCTTTATGCCAAGCTGGAAAAATGCGCTTTTGATCTACAAGAGGTAGATTTCCTGGGGTACCGCATCTCGCCTCTAGGGCTCTCCATGGACCCGGCAAAAGTTTCAGCAGTATTGGAATGGCGGGCGCCAACTAACAAGAAGGAGGTGCAGCGATTCTTGGGGTTCGCGAACTATTACCGCAAGTTCATTCCAGATTTTGCCCGCTGGTCTGACCCAATCACTAGCTGCATCCGTGGAAAACAGCCCTTCCGCTGGACTGATCAAGCAGAGAAAGGGTTTCAGCAACTAAAGAAATTATTCACGTCCCAGCCAATCCTTCAGCATCCAGATCCTGAAACCCTTTTTGTGGTGCAAGCGGACGCCTCTGATGTGGCAATTGGGGCTGTGCTCCTACAACCGGTGGGAGATCACCTTCATCCTTGTGCCTATTATTCTCGTCAACTAACCGCACCAGAGAGGAACTATACCATTTGGGAAAAGGAACTATTAGCCATAAAGGCAGCTTTTGAAACTTGGAGACATTGGCTAGAAGGGGCCAAATTTCCCATTGAAGTCCACACTGATCATCGGAATCTAGAACATCTAAGAACTGCCCGCAAGCTAAATCAGAGGCAGCAACGTTGGGCTTTATTCTTTGAACGTTTCAACTTCCAGATTCATTATGTGACCCCAGCCCAAACCAAGCAAGCAGACGCCCTGTCACGTAAACCGGAATACGCTGCAGGACGCAAGGAGACCTTTGAATCCCAACTACTACAACCCGAGAACTTTGCCACGCTCACAGTGGGGAACACCAAATCCACTCCCATTGATTCAACTCCCTCTACTCCAGGACCCATCTGTGCTCAAGAAATCAGGGCTAGTCAGCAAGCAGATGCCTGGGCGCAGGACCAACTTCGTCAAGGTCTGCATTTTCCCTTTTCGCTTAAAGATGGACTGCTTTGCTATAGAAATCATGTTTATATTCCACCCGGACCGGGCAGGGAAAAAGCACTTCGTCTGTGTCATGACTGCAAACCAGCAGGGCATTTCGGACTATTTAAAACCATGCATCTGATCCTAAGAGATTTCTGGTGGCCCAAGATCCGCAAAGATGTGGAAAAATATGTCAACACCTGCCCAGTATGCCAGCGCTCCAAGATAAGAAGGGAGAAGCCCTCAGGGCTTCTACACCCCCTTCCTACCCCATCTCGCCCATGGGAAATAATTTCTGCGGATTTCATCACTGACCTACCACCTTCCTGTGGATTCACCACGATCCTAGTGGTGGTGGACCTTTTCACCAAGTTAGCCCATTTCATTCCCTGTGAAGGCCTCCCCACGGCCAAAGAGACTGCAGATCTATTCCTTCAACATGTTTTCAGACTACATGGATTGCCCAAGAGTTTGGTCACAGACCGTGGATCTCAATTCACCTCTCGTTTTTGGAAGGCACTACAAAAACTATTGGGCATAGACTCTCGTTTATCTTCAGCTCATCATCCCCAAACAGATGGGCAAACGGAGCGCACCAATGCCACTTTGGAACAGTATCTTCGCTGTTATGTAAACTACCAACAGGACAATTGGGCTTCTCTGTTACCACTGTCAGAGTTTGCCTACAACAATGGAGTTCAAGCTTCTACAAAAGAAACGCCGTTCTTTGCAAACTACGGCTTCCATCCACGTTTCTTTCCCCCTGTCATTGAAACTTCAGAAGTTCCCGCAGCAGAGGATTGGCTGCAGGAACTCACAGCGGTGCAACAACTTTTGCTCCAACAACTAGACCAAGCCAAGGAGGACTATAAACGTCACGCGGACAAACATCGCCAACCGGGCCCCGAAATCAAGGTAGGAGATCGGGTTTTTCTGTCCACTCGCTTTTTGCCCTCCCATCGCCCTTGCCGGAAGTTAGATGCCCGTTTCATTGGTCCCTATCCAGTGGTGGCGCAATTAAACCCCGTGACTTTCAAACTCCAACTTCCGCGTTCAATGCGCATTCACCCAGTGTTTCACCGCTCCCTGCTCCTTCCGGCGGATGGTGTGCGTCCTGATACAGACCAACCGGCCCCCCCTCCTGTTTTGATGAATGGGGAGGAGGAGTTCGAGGTTGAGGGCATTTTGGATTCTCGCTTTCACCGCCGCCGCCTACAATATCTCATTGACTGGGTGGGTTTTGGCCCTGAGGAACGCTCTTGGGAAGACGCCTCCACAGTCCATGCTCCTGATCTAACCCGTCGCTTTCATCAAACCTATCCCGCCAAGCCGCGACCTCGCGCCTCGGGGAGAGAGTCCCAGTTTGGGAGGGGCCTTGAGGAGGGGGATAGTGTGATGACTCATGGGCCTTGTAGTCCTGCTCATGACATTGTAATGCCTGATGAAGAAGAAAACTTGGGTTTTTTACCTTCCCAGTCAGAACTGGAATCTTCTCAGCCAGATCTTTCCCAGGCAGATCTGGGAACCTTGCACCTGCAAGAAAGTTGTGTCCCAGAAGTATGTCAAACAAACCCTGAGCCTACATCTCCCGTGTTCTCTCGCCATGAGTTTTGTAAACAACAGAGGGGCTTGGAAGCAGCTTCGCGCAGGAGTGCTAGAATAGCAGCTAAGAATGTAGCCAATTAAGCCTGCTTTTCGTGAGAATCTTTAAGGAGTCAAACATCTGGTCTCAGAGTTTAGCTTTCGTTTCTGGTTCCCAGAGAACTGCTTCGGCGGGAAAGTTAGACTCTATATAGGTGTTTTACCCGCGAAGTAACTTCGCGGAGTCAATTCGTCAGCCTCCGGAGCGAGTTGTGTCTGGACAGCGCGCTCCGTTTCAAGCCTCGTTCCTGCTCAAGCCTTGTCCTTGTTTCCAGCCTTCGCTCCTGTTTCCCAGCCTTTGTTTACCTACGGACCTTGCCTTGATTCCCAGGACTAAACCTTGCCTTGTTTCACGGATTTTACCAAGTTATTCCACGGACCTTGTTCTTGTTCCTCGTTACCTTGTTCCACGATTCAAGCCTTGTTTCAAGTATCAAGTTATTTCCTAGCCTTGCTCAAGTTCATGGACTAAAGGACCTTGTCATCTCCCCTCACTTTGCCTGGCAAAGTGAGTGTTTCGGTTATTGGATTACAACTTTGGACCTTAATATTTCATATTGGACATTGTTTCCTTGGACTAATTTTGACCTTTCCTGAAAGGTCTGCTTCTGGACTAACTTTTACATTTGCTTTTATTAACTTTATATATTTCCTTAATAAAGATATTAGATAGAATCTGGTCTCTGCGTATGGTTATTGGTGCTCTGTAGCCTGGGTCGTGACAGAGTCACAGTCCTCTGACTTGATGCAGTGTGAACTACAACTTCGACCATGTGGAGTCAATCCCCCAAACTCCTCCAGTAAGTGTAGTTGCTGTTCAGTTCTGCTGTGTTTGTTATGCAGACAGATTTGAATGGGAAGAGCAGTAGGCAGAGTCATTCAAATTTCACACCAATGGAGAACCCTGGGATGCTGCCTGTGGTGGAGGAAAATGCAAAATTAGGATGAAATGGTCCCCAAATGAAAGCATTCTTTGGGTGGTGGGCCATAGCGTTTGGGAAGGACATTGGCAGGGGTTGGGATACATGTTCATGGAGCTCACAGTAACCACAATGTCAGTGGAAGGGAGTGACTTGCTGGCTCCTCATCACTGAGCCTGTTTGTGGAGGCCGGATGCTATCTGTGTGAGTGGACACCCGTGCCACATACACACATACGGTTTTTCACTTTTATTATGGATATAGATATAGATATATAGATATAGATATAGATAAAATAGTCTTACAAATTAACTTTGTGACAGATATGGCAGCCTTTTCCCATAATTTCAGATTTGATGAGAGAAATTGATTCTTACTTTGTTCTTCTTCTTTGAAAGGTTAAATTGTTGACCAAGGAACTGGAGGCTTTGAAAGAAGCTGGAATAAAAGCAGCAGAATCTTTGAAAATGGCAGAAGCAATTAATCTGGAGTTAGAAAAAGAAGTCAAATCCAAAGACTGGGAAATAAAGGAACTTGCAGCTGTGAAAGATGTACAGTACTGTATCATTCCATAGAAGATAAAGACGACTCTCCTTTTAGTTTGACTCTCCTTAATTCCTTCTGTTCATTCTTAATCCAGTTTTTAAATGGCATCAGAGCAAAATTGTTGCTTTTGAGGTTCACATCTGACTTTATTGTGCTGATTTCCAGCAACCCTTCCCTGTTTCTTTAATTACAGCCAAATTAAATCCAAATCATATATTTACACAACAGGGAATTATCTGTACCACTCTCAAAGTACTCCCCAAAAGTGTATTTCATCCTTGTTACTGGTGTGTTTCTTGCAGACTGCCTTTTCTAAAATGATACATTTGCAATCCTATACATATCAACTCAGAAGTATGTCCTATTTGAGGAAACTTATGGTTGATTGAACTGGAACTCATATCAACCCAAGCCACCACAGTAAATAGTGAGAGTGATCAGAGTTGTAGTCTAGCAACAATGCCCATCTATAATGTCTGTTTTTTTTTAAAAAAAAACTTTTACAAATACATTTATTATCTCTTTCAGTAATACATGTATCATTATACAATTTGTAGAGTTAGTAATTTCCCAAATCATCTATGCACCTGTTAAAACTAACTTCCCCCACTCTCCCCCTAAAAACAATAAAATATAAAATTAAAAAGTTAAAATGTACGTCTCACCCGCCATCTTAAAGACACATAACGAAAATATCATTGCTATCCCACTAACTTGTTATCTTAGACAACTTCTTTTTTCTACTTTGCTATCTCAATACTTAATCTTTAAAATCTACAAGCATTTTTCTTATTTTCTGAAAATAGTTCTTCACATCTTTTTCTCATTCCGAGCAAATTCATGTTTTAAATTCATGTACTTGTTTTTATATTTTTCTTCCAATATAGGATACAAGATTTAGAAAGCAAACTTCATTCATTGCAGATGAGTTGGAAAAAAGAAAAAGAATTATTTGAGAGAAAGTGAGTTGTTCTGACAGATAAACCTTCATTTTTTATGTATGCACTTATTGCAAGTATTAACTTTATTAAAAGACGGATATTGGCGTACTGTAAGACTGAAGGGTTTTTCTACTCTAAGGTGATGCTAGTCTTTTACTTTACCAGGTAGAAAAGCATAAAAGACAGTTTTTAAAAAATTGGATTAAGAACTACTGAACTGTAGTGCACATGAATTGTTATGAATGGTGTGTGTCAGGATAGTGGTGGCTCTGAGGTGTGTAAAATTTCATTTAGTCTGTGTAGATAAGCATGTCAAGAGCTCACTGGAGTAGGTTCCAATGTAACATGCAACTGAATTTGGCCAACTGAATTTGCTCCAGTGAATTATACATAGGATAGCCAATGGAGAAGAATCCTGCACTTTCAGCAGTTGTGTAGCAGAAGGAATTTTATCTTTTACACAACTACTATATTAAGAATAAAAGAGACGTTTTCTCTTTTGAGCTTTCTATCCAAATTACACAATAACTTTTATAGACCTGATGAGATCCTCTCAGAGCTGTTTGTAAAAGGGCAAATAACGATATTGAACCAAGAGATAACATTACCTTTTGTCATATAAACTTTTTTAAAGACATGCAACAATTGATCACTTTGCCAGAGAAAAGGATGTGATGCTTTCTTCTATGAAAGAGGCTCATGCAGAACAAAAACATAAGTGGGAAAATCAAATCCGAGAATTGCAGATGCATAATGAAACTTTAGAAATAAAACTGCACCAGGCTGAATGGAGGCATACAGATTTCTTGAAAGAAAAAGATGCAGTCATTGAAGAGTGAGTATGTGTTAATTTATCTTCAGTTTGGCTCATTGACTTCTTTTTTCAGGATCTGCATCATGATATTATCTATTTGTATACATTAAAACACATTTTCATGTCTAAATATTTATTTTCAGGAGATGATAGCATGTCAGCAGAAAACAGTCACAAATCTGTTGCCATGGCATTCTACTATCCTAAATAAAGTCATACAAAATAATATTCTCAGATACTTGCAACAAAAGTCAGATTTTGAGAACATAACAATAGAAAAGAAAACATTGAATTCATAAAAAGTAATATTGAATGTTTAAAAAGCTCATGTAGTGAAGAACTATGACACATTGTGTTTTTGTTTTTTATTGGGATGCAGTTATCTATATATTGGGATATATTAACTTATTTGCTCTTAGTGCTGCATTTGAAGAAGTAGGTTTACCTTATATACTCATGAAGAAGGAAAGGGCAGTTTTAAGGCCAACATTATGGATTTTAATATGGCCTGTAGATTAGTTGATGGTAAATTTTGAGGCTCAGCACATGCCTCCTCAGATCTATTCCACTGAGATTTGGTTGTGGTTTTCTTGCCTGTCAGGGCTGGATGGCCCATGTAGTCTTTCAACTCTATGATTCTATGAGAGGCAAAAATGCCAGCACTGTCTTGAGGTGGCAGACACCCCTGCTGCTGTCATTTTTCCACCTAGACATTCAAGGAAGGCTATCTGCTACTCTACTCAAATAAAGAGTTCATTTTTGATAAATGTTAATGTACAGTGTTAACTTGTATCACAAAAAGAACCATTTCCTTTTCTGATTGGAGTGGCAAAATCTAAAAGTTTCATCTGTCTTGGGAAAACCTAAAAGAAGTACTGACCCCCCTCTGTTTTCTCCACCACGTCACTGCTATGGCCATTTTGAGTGCCTGGACAAGAAAATGATGGCAGCGCTTAGGTTGAATATATGTAAAGTGTTTGTTCTCATGAACATACTGAGTTTTGTTTATTTCCTATAATAAAAGAAGGAAGCAAGAAGTAAAATTAGCTAAAAACACAATTAAAAAAAGAAGATAAACATTTTTTCATTCAGTACACCTGGGGATACAGCTATGTTCAGAATTATTCTAACATTTCTTTGAAGATTCAATAAAATCAAAGACTGGACTATCCAGGCAACTCCAGCAATTAGTAGTCACTAGTTCAGAGATCAGTGCCATCCCAGTGACCTTCTTTGAGTAGCATTGTGCTAGATTATGAAGTCTGATAGATCAGATCTTACAAACAGTGTATATTATTGTTTCTATTTTATTGTTGGTGACAAATAGACTCAAGTGATGTAGGAACATCTCCAAGATCACTCATTCAGCAAGCGGTAGACTTGGCAGTTGGAGCTAGGGCTCCTCTGCGTACTTTCTAGGCCACGAAAGTGCAGTCCCTTGTGGTGGTGCTACTAATTATAGTTCCAGGCGAAACCAAATACTGTTCCCTGAAACAGAACATTCTGAATGTCCTGGAGAGACAAGCAGGTGGAAGTCATCAGCTGTCTGGTAAGGAAAATACATGGTTTGCAGAATGGTTACCCCAGAGCTACTTGCCAGTGAGTTAACCTAATATTTTAGATCAGAATTTACTCACTAGAAGAGGACAACCTGAAAACCATAGGTATTCTCTTAGTACAGATAGTATACATAAGAATAGGGGAGATGTTCTTTATTATGTATAGAGCTTCCACTCTTATCAATGAAATAATATGTTGCCACATAAAAGAAAAGGGGGGGGGAGGTAAAGGAATCTAGGAACTCCTTTATCACTCACTGATTTATCTTTTAGCATGAGCTCTTGTGGCTATCGTCAGTTGCACTGATAGAGTACTAGGTTTTTAAATACAGATGCACACTTGTGGAATGGAATGGAATTGAATATAAAAAGATGCAAATTGTAATTTTGGCCATTTATCCTCAGAAAGCTATTGTATATAGTAATAAAATGACATTGCCCTGTCAAAGTCTCTGATGCCAATTCTATCCCCCTGTGTAATCTAACAGAAACAGTACATTTGATATTAACATCACCCACAAGGTTGGAAATGCATTTACTTGCTCATCCTCCAATATGATATGTACCATACTATGTCAGAAATGCTCCTCTGCACTGGACAAACAGGCAGTCTCTATATAAGAGAGTAAATGGACATTAGAAATGGCAATAACCAGAAACCAGTTCAAGAGCATTTCAGCTTTCCTGGGCATACAATATGAAATTTAAAAGTAGTGGTTCTCAAACATACTAAAAACAAACGAAAATCAAAGGAAAGACAAGAAAGAGAAATAGTCAAATTGAGAGAGATCCCCAAATTCCCAATGAAATATTGCAGATCACTCTTGTGTACTTCTACCAAGTCTCCCCTACACACCTGGAATTTCAACTTGAAAATTGCCACTTTGGAATCTAACAATCAAACACGTTTTTTCTTTTGGGAAGCCACCTGCTTGTAAATGGGATATTTCATCTTCAAATTGGAAAGTACGACTTGATTCAAAACATAGTGTCAAATGGTAAGGTCTCTGCCATTATATCTTGGTGGGTTTTAAGTGGCATTCTTTTTTACTTCTTGCAAGGTGCCCATATGGAATTTTGACCTAAAATCCTGTATTGTTACTTAAATGATTATCACAATACTCTTGTCAAATTTAAACACATCAAAGTGATGGACAGATATGGAGACATTCTTTTTTAGAATTATAGATATAAACTGTTTCCTAAATTGAGATTCATATCCTTATCAAGGAACAGCCATAAAACCAGGTAACATATTGAGAAGATAATGATAAGCATAATTAGATTGAAGAATGCTTTGAATGCTGTTTTCCTGCTTCTTGGCAGGGGTTTGAACTGGATTCAATTGATAGTATCCATGGAAGAGTCAGAAAAACACATTTATGATATTTCCTTTGCCTAATGCTCACATTGCATCCAAATGGGCATTCAAAATTTGCTCTGTTCAAAGAGATTCAATGAACTTATCTCCATAGGTTCCAAAACACATCTAAAATGATCGCCATATGAAACTAATGTTCATTTTGATACCAAATTAAAAAGAGAATTATTCAGGAGATGTGATTCCATCTTGTCTTTGATAATCCTTTTTTGAGGGGCAGAAAATGAAGTTGTACTTTAAAAAACCTTGTATTCATAGAATCAGAGTCTAAATTCACCAAAGCCTCTGATTTTATTTTTGATTTGAATGTACCTGATTCAGATAGGTGATGAAGTTGTTGTGCTTGCACTTGCTCTTTGCCCCTCTCGTCTTTGCTTTCTTTTGCTTGAAATGGAAAAAGCTATTAATGTGAAGTGACTTGTGTTCTATTATTTTATAGGCTCAAAAAAGAACTGGAGGCAATGAAAACAACTTGTGATTCTCAAGTAGCTCAGATGTCTAGGGAGACAGTTTCAAAAGATGTTCAAATTCACTCACTGCAAGAGGAAGAAATAAAACTGAAAGCACAACTGGCTACCTTATCTCAAGACATTGAAAGGTGGATTTTTTAAAACATTGCTTTTCTGTACAGTCCATTTCTGTAAATAATAATAATAATAATTATTATTATTATTATTATTATTATTATTATTATTATTATTATTATTATTATTAGCCACCTCTCCCCGTGGCTCAAAGTGGGTTACAACATTGCTAAAAACACCGTACATTCATCTAAAAGTATTTTACAAAATACAACATATTTTTACAAAATATATATTAAAATACACATGACAAAGATTAAACATAAATCACAAGTTTAAAATTCGTGTTTAAAACTGGCTGGGTAGACCTGCTGGAAGAGATAGGTGTTTATATGGGTTTTAAATTCTGACAACTCATTTATCTGTTGGATCTCTTCCAGCAAGTCGTTCCACAATCTTGGGGTGGCCAGTGAAAAGGTCCTCTGGGTGATGGTTGCCAGTCAGGTTCTGGCTGGTTGGAGTAGCCCCCCTCCCCACCCCCCCCAAGGACCTAAATGTTCAGGGCGGATTGTACGGGAGAAGGTGACTTGGACCCAAACCATGCAGGGCTTTGTGTTTTGCTCAGAAACTAATTGGCAGCCAGTGGAGTGACTTTAGTATCGGTGTATTATGTTTACTCCTATGTTCCTGTAACCAATCTGGCTGCTGTATTATGAACCAACTGGAGTTTCCAAATTTGGTGCAAAGGTAGCCCAATGTAAAGTGCATTGCAGAAGTCCAATCTTGAAGTAACCATCTTTAGGTCTTCCAAATCTAAGAAGGGGTGCACCTGACAGATCAACTGAAGCTGGTAGTAAGCACTAGTAATCATCGTATCTACCAGAGATGACATTTGAAGAGATGTATCCAGAAGTACTCCCAAGCTGCGAACACAGTCTTTTAGGGGGGGAGTGTAACCTCATCCAGGACTGGTTGACATATCTCCACCCCCAGATTAGGACCCTTGATGGCAAGCACCCCTATTTTGTCTGGATTCAGTTTCAATTTGTTTTTCCTTGTCCAGCCCATTACCTCCGTTAGCCATTCATTCAGAGGAGACATGCTATCCTTAGCTGAGGCTGTTTTTGAAGGCAGGGAGAAATATATTTGGGTGTCATCAGCATACTTCTAACACCCCACCCCTATGGATGCCTATGGATAATCTCTCCCACTGGTTTCATGTAAATATTAAAAAGCATTGGGGATAGAATGGCAATTTGTGGGGTGCCACTAACAGCTCCTTTTTTGAGGACCAAACACCACCATCTGGAACCTGCCTGATTAGGTATGACTGGAACAACTGCAACACAGTGCCTCCAATGTCTAAATGTTCCTAGGCGTTCCAGAAGGATACCATGGTAGATGGTATCAAAAACTGCAGAGAGGACTAGAAGCACCAATGAGACCCATACCCCTTATCAATGTTAAAATGAAGATAATCCACTAAGGCGATTATAGCAGTCTCAACTCTGTATCCTGTTTGGGTTTGAAATGGGTCAAGAAAGTTTGTGTCATCCAAAATTGCCTGAAGTTGGAGGGCAATTGCCTTCTCAATCGAAGGAAGGTTAGAGACTGGTCTGTAATTATTATTAAGATACAGGGAATCCAGGAGGGCTCTTCAGCAGTGGTCCAACTACTGCTTCTTTTAAACAGGATAAAAAATTTCCCTCTCTGAGAGATGTGTTAATAATTTGTTGTATTTGAGATCGAATTGCATCTTCTCAAAGAACAACCAACCAAGGGGGACAGATATTAAGAAAGCAGGTTGTCTTCCTTACTTGCCCCAGCAACTTGTCCACATCAACAGTATTCTCACCAATTAAAACTGATCCAATGTAATCCCACTCACAGAGTTGCTGGACACCTCATTGTTGGTTTCTGCTCCAATGATGGTGTCTAAGTCAGTTCTTATGCAAGAGATTGTATCTGAGAAATGGTTGTTAAAGGCACCTGATTAAGGTTGTTAAAGGCACTCTGAATAGCTGAGCTGGACATGAATCTGCAGATGCAATGTAAGCAGAGAAGAAAGCTTTCTTTGCTCTGCATATTGCTATCGTATAGGAGCAGAGGTACCCTCTATATTGTGTCTTGTCATAGAAAAAAGTATTGGTATATGCCAAGTATTGGTACACTAATGCTATAATGATAATGTCTATTCTTTCTGCAAATAACACCTGATAACAAGGATACACACTGCAGGATAGTTAGCTGGGAGGCCAGAGAACAGGCAACATTTTGTGATCCTTAACCCTCATTTGTTCTCTGCAATTAACCATGTTCTCTGGGTGCCAATTTTTTCCTTCTCTTTGAACAATGTTGCTATATCCATCTTTTCCTTTTAGCAATAAACACTGGGACATACTATCTGATTTTCTTTAGCCTTGGCTATTGGCACAAGGTTTCTATTGTCATACTTCATTATTTCTCTTTTATCCAAAGTTTTGCTTCCAAAATTGAGCTACTCCATACATATAGCTCTTCCAGCATAGTCTGTATCACATTATGATAAGTATATTATCATTAAGAAGTGAAATGCAGTCCATAAAAATGTAATAGCAACAGGGAGTTGGCTGAGTTTCAGCTGTGCATATTATATTTTATGGAAGAAAGAAACGGCTGCAGTTTTCCAGACTTGCTGATAAAAGTGCATTACTTACCCAATCCTTTGACTTTCTCCGTAAGTGAAGGAGTGCCATCTGCTTCTACAAAATGTGTTGCTCTTAGAGGATACTTGCTGTATTTCTATTCTGAACTCTAGTGAGAGAGGCTGCATGGTCAGAAAACAGAGAGGAGATTTAGGGCTATGGTGGGCTAGATATTTGAAAGTAACTGTTCTTGATGCTAATTCTCTGCTACACATTGCTACAGATGACAGTACAAGTTCATTCTTATGGGTGTCCTCTACTATTAGCAAGAAAACATTTGTTCTCTCTTGTTGCTGTCCTTTGACTTGAGACCAGAAGAAAAGCAGTGACATTGGTCACATACATTTGTGTCAAGCTTTAACAATGACTCTTCCGTTTCTATCTTAAGGGCTCCTGGCCATTTAAGGCAAAAGGGAAAAAACGAATCAGGTGCACAGTCTGATAAAACATAATGATTTTTGACACTCTGCCAATAGACATCTCAAGAGGAGAGGATAAGAGAGTCGAGATTGATTCCTGCCATGTTGCACTCACTGTGCTCCAGCTTTCTGACATTCTTCTGCCTTAAAGGGTCAGTAGCCTTTAAGATAGAAGAAATTTAACTCTGAGCATGCAGGCTGTTATGAGGCCAACAAACTCTGATATGCTATGGCTGTAGCCTATTAAGAGATAGCTCTTATAGCATTAAAATGAGAGATCGCCAAAGTATTAAGGTCAACCAGTGTGAGTAAGGTCATTCAAGGAGCTCGTTTGTTGCAATGCTTAGAATATCTGTTTAGTACATGGGAGACAGAGATGCAAATTCCACTCTGCCATGAGGTCATTAGGTTGTCTAGCCTACCTTATAGTATTATTGCAAGGATAGAAGAGGACATATATGCCACCTTTGATCATAGGAAGATCTAAATATAATAAATAAATAAATAAATAAATAATCTCAACATATAGTAAATTGCACACCACTCTAGTTTTTCCTTTACTTTGGCATCATACATACATCATACAGTCTTAATTTCTCATATCTTTAGACTTCCATTCTAGCACTGCGCTAATGAATTCTGAAATGTCTTTTAACAGTTTTCCATATTTTCAGTCTTATCTTTTGTATTCTGATATAATTGCTCTGTTTTGAAATTTCTTCACTGGTGTATCCAGAATTAATGAAAATGATCAAACTGATTTCCTTCCATAACTTCTGTTCTGCTGAAAGAAATGCATCAGGAGATAAGCAAAGAATGAATTTCTTCCCCCATCTAAATTAACATTCTAAAAAAAATTACTCATGTTTATTTCTTCCTGTTTTAGGTATAAACAGCAGCTTTCAATAGCAGCAGAAAGAGAAGAAGGCCTGGAAAGAGCTAAAATTCAAATTGAGCTGGACTGGCAGCGGCGTTGTGAGACGGTTGAAAGGAATCAGTATCAGAAATCAGAGGCCCTGATACAGAGCCTTTCAACAACTAGGGACCAGGTTAGAATATAATCACATTTCAAGCTGCTTGTCACAGACTATTAGCAATGTCATCTTTTGTGATGGATGATCTGATGATGTTGGATTAATCATTCTTCTTTGATTCTAAAAAATACTTGTTAAATTTCCTGTAACCGATTTAATCTGTGCTGGCTCAGAGAATATAATGAACTGATTTGATTTTAATCATTTATATAAATAGTGCCTGTAGTTCTTAATATAGGAATATCTGGCTCTTAGGAAGATTCTTTATATTTTCAAAAGGGAGTGGAGCTCCAATGGAATACCAGTTGAAGAAATAAAGGTTGCAACTTTATTGGACACAGCGTTGAAGTAATAAGGAAGACATAGACACAAAATGGAATAATCTGGGTGTTTATTAATGTTATGGTGTAGCCTGCCTACTGGTAGATGTAATGTGATGTGCCAGAAGTAGACTTTCAATTTCATGCTTCTTCTCCCAGTGATATGAAACTGTTCTCTTAAACTATTTATTTGTTTAAATATGTATTTATTTAAATATTTTTCTATCACTTCCCAATCCAGAAGAGCTCCCTTGATGGTGAACAAATAAAACTAATTTAAACAATACAAAGATTAAAAAAAAACATTTTAAAGGGGCATTAAAATACTCTTTTAAAATTGCTAAAGCAGCCAAAACAACCCTAGAATCCAGTTCTGAAATAGTTACAACAGTATTTTCTTTCTCTTGAATACATAAAAAATTGATAGAACTTGATATCTTCCATCTTTTTAAGGAAGCTGCATATATTATATTGGTGATGGCAGCAGTGGTGGAATAATGTTGATAGAAAAAGAGGCCAAAGGAATTTTATCTTAAAAGAAAGTCTTCTCAAGTTGCAATAATGTTGTTTTATAGATTGCTGCTAAACTGCAAGAGAAGGAAAAGAAATTGCATGAATTGGAAGTGGCCATGTCTGTGGTAGGTAACATTTGAGAGAGACCAAGCAATTCAAGAACTTCAGAAACACGGTCATTTGCCAAAAGGAGAAAAGCAGGTTAACATTATATGAACCACATTTCTTGAGCTGAACCAATCTTTAAAAGGCTTACCTTATAGTTCAAAATCGCTTTAAGAGCATGTGATTTTTCTGGAATATTTTGTGTCTAGAGAAAGAGCCATTGGTGTGACAATAATTTCCATAGAGATGGCATGTAACTCTTATTACATATTGTATTTGTATACAGGCAGTCCTTAAGTTATGAACAAGATAGGTTCTGTAGGTTTATTCGTAAATTTAATTTGTATGTAAGATGGAACAGGTAAATTTTAAAGTGTAACTCCAGTGTGTGTGTGTGTATATATGAGCTTTGGATAGCACACGGAAGGATTAATACCCCTGTGGTGTTTGTTTGTGGTGTTTGCCCTTGTTCAGAAGAGTTTACCTCACTTTCTTTTCCCTGTGATAATTGGATGTTGAAAAATGTGTCTTGTTGTGGAAGCAAGGATTGGTAATAAAGCTTTAACTGAGACACCTTTTCCCCAGGAGTAAATTTCCCTTCCTAGGGGTAGATTTCTCTCACTTCCTGTTGTCTTCACCCTCATTCTTATCTATGAGCTTTTGTAAGTCAGATATTTGTAACTCGGGACTGCCTGTATATAGTGTTTTACTTTATGTATAGGCAGTCTGGAGTCTTCATTGCACATGGTTTTCCTATATACATAATATCATGTTTACATGTAATAAAGCCCACACATGATGCTTGCAAATATTAGTTTGTTGCACAAGAATATGTGAGGACTTAGAGGGTGAACCCCTTCCTTCTCGATATTTGATCTTACTGCAGGGCCTGAAGGAACATTCAGTTCACATTTACATCAAGGCAAGTAGAAGACTTCACACACTTAATTTCAGCAATAGCATCCAGAGGCGCCATATAGGACTAAGTGGTTGCTAGCCTTAGTCATGTTTTGGCATTTTTTTTAGCTTACATCAATAAGGCTGTTTCCTGATACTCACTGAAGAATAGCTTTTATGATTTGCAGAGTCATTCTCACTATCCTCTGCCCTTGCAGATAATAGTACATGGGTAACTCCCTCAAGTGTGGTTTGTGTTTGACCAAAAATAGAAAGTTGCCTGAAATCTCTCTGCAGAATTCCTCTTTTAAATAATGTAGTGAATAGAGCTACCATTATCAACCCTTCCTGCTTTAGTCTGCAACAATCATATTGAGGACAATATCTGTGAAGCAAATGCAGATACTATAAGATCTTTTTTGTAGCAGAAAATGAAATACATGTTGTGAACGGTCCTTAAAATATGGAGGGAAAATATGGTAACTTATATAAGAAGGTACGGTAACTGCCACCAACGTGAGGTAATGTCTTTTAACGTAAATGATAAATGGTAAATGGTAAATGGTAATGGCTTTCCCCCAGGCGCAGAGTGAGGCAAGGAGACTGATCTTTATGAACAACAACGAAGTTCAAGTTTATTTGTACATAAGCTTGTGGTTGCAATATATAGACGTTTCAGGATCTTGAGTTACAGTGCAGTCTTATTTGTATGAATACTTCTTAAACAACTTCTCTTCAAAGAACAGTGATCTAACTACCACTTTAACAATCAAGCCGTGGATTGATCTTCTTTTCTTTTTTTTGTTTTTTGTTTTTGACCGACTCCCTCTAGACTAAACTCCCAGTCAGCTTATATCCTCAGCCTTTCCCTGAATGACAATAAGATGCCGTCTGCTTGTGTAAACAAGCCTCAATTTCCCAGCTTTTCTAAGCTGTCAAAGAGCAACCTCTCTTCAGCTGATTCAAACAGCCACACACTTCCTCAAAAGTCGAACAGCAACTAAATTTTTTAAAAAAGGTTTAAGCTTTAACTGCCAACTAAGCCACGGCCCCTTCTTGTCCAAAGAGAGGCTATGTTGCTATGGCAACCTGTTGTATACGGTTTCCAGCTGGCTTCTATGTGAGGCCTGCCTTCGTCAATATACAACTCCCTCTTTTTTTTCTTTTTAACAAACAAATAAAATCATATTAATAATAATTTCTGTTAACTCATAACATCCTTACACATGTTGTGAAACAATACACAATGTAGGAATTTCTTTGCCTTTATATTTGAAACTGGATTCAATTTTTCAAATCCAAATATGCTCTTAAGCAAGTGATCCTCAAACTCTGCTCCTCCAGGTGTTTTGGACATCATCTCCCAGAACTCCCAGCCAGCTTACCAGCTGTTAGGAATTGTACGAACTGAAGTCCAAAACATCTGGAGGAGCAGAATTTGAGGATCACTTGCTTAAGAGCATATTTAGATTTGAAAAATTGTCTCATGGTCCAGAGTAAAATAATGAAATATAAAAAATAATGTGTGAAATATGATCTCTGGCCAGAAATATTAATTTGGGGAGTGTTGGAGTATTTAGTTTAAATCATTTTGATATAATAGGTATAATGGAAATATAGTGAAATCTAGTGAAATCAGATAATATTGAACCTCATACTGGATTACGGTTGGTTTGGCATTGTGCTGACCCAGAAGTACATCTGAAATCTGTTTTTAGAAGGGGTTGTACTCCCAACAAAGAATGAAATGCATAGCTGAAAGTCCTGGACCTAGCATTTTTTGAGATGCCAGAGAGATCTTGCTAGCTTGAAGGGGTTTTCACCTGTCAGTATGCCAGTTACATTATTACCTTCAGGAAACAGACTTCACAGGGAATATTCATGCTGTAAATTATATCTAATTCAGACTTCTGTAGCATAATGTTATCCCTGAAATGTGTGTGGAAACAACAACTCATTCAATACAGTATCCAAACTGTTAGTTGCTTTGTGTCACATGAACTGTGTAATTTTGACATTCTTCCATCTGCATTATAGTACCTGCCTATTTGTTTCTGCTCCCCACCCCTCCAATTCAGTTTGAAATATCTGTGGGTATGTATGTGTATTCAAGTTGTCTGCCAACTTAGGTATGAAAATCTCAAAGTTTTGCCAGTTCCTTCCAGTCTAAAATATAGTCTACAGCAATGGTTCTCAGCCAGGGGTCCCGAGATGTTTTTGACCTTTAACTCCCAGAAATCCTAACAACTGGTAAACTGGCTGGGATTTCTGGGAGTTGTAGGTCAAAAACATCTGGGGACCCCAGATTGAGAACCACTGATCTACAGTGCCTGCTATTCATTAAAGGTCTCCCATCCCAATACTAACAGCTGAACTTGCTTCATTTCTGGTCACCTTTAGATTATTGGGCAAAGTACTGACCTTGACATTTTTAGCCTTAAGAGTTGCCTCTACCTGAGTGACTTTGATCAAACACTTTAATCAGCACCTGAAACCTTGCTCAATGTTGCATTGCTGGCAAAAGAGTACTGGTTATAAACCTTTTAAATGTTTGTGTATATGCTATGTATACTAAGGAAAGATCTCCGGAAGGAGGTCTCTTTTGTTGTTGCTTATGTTCCATTGAGAAACTTGCTTGTCTCTAAGATGCTCTGAGCTTTGTTATTAATCTTGGAAGTCTTCCCATTCACAAATAGCCTATTGCCTGCTAAATACAGCACTGCAGGAGACTGAAGAAAGTGTAACCAAAGCCTGTTTAAATCCTGGGTGGTTTTCTGTGTTGTCACCACAAATGCCATCTGTAATTCCAACCTCTAATTAAGACTAAAATCCTGTTCAGCATGTGCATCACTGAGAACCATCATGGCATTCCCAGGTCTAGACAGACTGTTCTTGACAATTAGGCTAGTCTTTTCAGGATGATATTTCTTTCCCTTATAACAGTTTTTTTCCCCACACATAGTAGTGGCAAAGTGTGAAAGACTGTTTTGAAAGCTGAAGAGAGAAATGTCTTGTGCTTCCCTCTAGTGGTTCCCCATTCACTGTTGTTGGTTTCAAGATCATGTCTTTCATGAAAATCTGGAGAATACATAAATATAGATTTTACAAACTCATAAACTGATCCACACAAATTTTAGATCAAGAGAATATTACTTAGCTTTCTAAGAAAATTATGCAATTTTGAATGAAAATATTCTTTGGAATAATACATTTAAATATGTAAACCATAATAATCTAGATTTCAGAAACTATTTAAAATTTTATTCCTGGCTTGTTTATTATAGTTTTTTTGGTCAGTTTATTTGTAGTTGCTCATTTGATCCATCTTCAGTCTTCTAGGAGTCATTGGGGGTTAGAACCCATTTCATATAATTGGGATGGAAAGCTTCTTAAGCTTCAAAGAACGTTACCTGGGAAATATGTCATAATAAATAATACTTAATTGATGTAGTGTTTTCATGAATAGCCATGTACATTATGCATGATATTTTATAACTGGTAGTGATATAAGAATAGACCCAAAGTCAACCAACAGTTAGTAGTTCTTCTATCTGCAGAGAAAACTAGGATCCAGTGGAGCCTCATTGCTCCAAAAGGTTGGTGGGATTTCAGTTTTTATTTATTCTTCCTTCAATCCTGTGACTTCCAATACTAGTTTCCCACTGTTCTGGCAGGTTCCCAACTCCTGGTCCAGATTTTAGGAGGCCTAGGAATCTGCGGAGGGAAAGGAAATCCATAAACTTTACCTTCTCTGATCCTTTAAGTTCATACAGTTTGCAGAATTCAGCTCTGCGGAGCTCTGAATTCAGACCCAAGATTTATCCATATTCATGTTTAGAATGTTACGTTATTTTTTTTAAATGCATTTTAATGCGCCTTAGTCAAATTCCATACATTGAGACACCTGCTTGAATTAATAAAATTTTCTGTCAGGAGCTATGTATTTATTCATTTATTGACATAATCATTTTAGTTTGATATAATAAAATTATTTGCTTACTGTTTCATTTTCAAAAAACAATTTATCTTTCATTGAACAAGATTAGCCCAACCCCTCCTCCCCCCCTCCCAAATTCCTATCACAGCCCTTCTATCTGAATTCCCTTTATTAAAAGAGACCACAAATGGAACTTGAATCTTTTGCTATGCCTTGCCTGAGTGAATCCCTTGGAATTTGTGGAGTCACCTTAAGTTGATAGGAGACTTGAAGTTGCATATGCACACACACACATAATAAACTGTCCCTGACTAACTAAATCTAGTCCTGTTGATACTAATTACATCCAGATTCATGAAGCATCACCAAGCAAACAGTTTAAAGTAAAGTGGGTGAACTGTTATTTTATTTGCCTTCTGATCATAATATTTGAAACCTTCTTCAGTCAGGCTGCTCTCATATAATAGATTTACATTGTATTTTGCATATTATTGCTTTCTAGGGCGTAATTACTCAGATATCTGTTATTTAACAACTCCAACGTTGCTTTTTCTTCTATCCATTTGACACTTAATTTTTTACAGTTGTGTAATCATTTTAGTCAAACAATTGTATTTGTCAGTGCAATTTTGATTGCTTGATTGAGTTGCATATTTTTCTTTAGAAATGTAATTCTGGTTTGCTTCTTGAATTATGTGATTATCTTGCAGAATACTATAGGAGTTGTTGGACAAGATTTTCCTTCTGCTGAAATCCAGAGATTACAGGAACAGAATAGTACTCTAAGGACGGTTATTTCCGAAATGAGAAGAGAAATGGAGAGACTTAATCAGGCATCTGACCACAGTCAAGGGAAAATACAAGATGTGGATAGGGCTGACTCTGCAGCAGTTTCAGTCACTCTTGGTAATAAATTGGATTGGGTTATGCTCCTCTCTAGATTTCTCTAGAGATATTTTGTTCCTCTTCACAACATAAGTGTTTATGTTCTTCTTTAAGGGATCCCACACATTCTGATACATGGTTAAAATATATTGATTATACAGTTTGTATTCCCAAACATCTTCAATAGCAGCAAAAATTTATATTTATCTCATTTTAGATTAAATTAGAACAGATGAGAATAATTCCAATTAAGGTTACAGTAAAAGGTCTGTAATTTCAAAATTATTGTCCCAGTCCAAAAGTATATTTACTACAGAATATTTTATCTACATTGAGTTTACATACTTTCAGATCATAACTTACATAATTAAAATATATGAGGGAATTACAGTTACATAAATTAACTTGAAGTGTTTTATTTTACATGTACTGTACCAAAATATTCTAGCCTGTTGATAATCTGAAACTATGTCTGTCTATGAAAACATGATTTCAGTTTGAACACTTTGATCTGTGCTAATAACAAAACAATTCGATCTCAGCATTCCCAAGATCATTAGGAAAGCGTTGCTGTGATCAGCACTTTCGTGTTAGACAGTTCACAAGAGTTCTGGATTCATTGATTGTGTGCTCATAGTTTGAGAATCAAGTTGTTTTTTTTTAAAAAAAACTAAATGTAAAGAGATCATTTTAAATGCATACTAGATTGTGTGTGCATGCATTTGAACATTAAATGTTTTTATTTTTAGTTTTTTTCTTGTGAAGTAAGTCACCTTGTCTAAGGCATGATGCCTAAATGTTTTAATTCATCATTTTATTTGTGTATCGCTGCTTCAGTTCCTCCACCTATGTAGATAATAAAACTGTGCCTGGTGGTTGACTGATATTACTAAACTGTTATAATATGCTCGTTTTACATTGTATTACTGTTTTTATCTTTTTATATTGTGAATCATGTTTGTTTTGGTCTATTGTGTTGTTGGGCTTTTGCCCCATATAAGCTGCCTCGAGTCCCCATGGTGAGATGGTGGCGGGGTATAAATAAAGTGTTGTTGTTGTTATTATTACTTTAGGGTCTTTGTAAGTCAGAAATCAGTAGATGATAAAGAAGAATAGCCAACAGATGGCACTCTATTCAAAAATTTCCAAGGATGAGTTAACTTTGACAGACAAAAAAAAAAAAAAAAGAAATCATGCCCTCAGACGAAGCAGCTCTATGTACAACTATTATTTGTATTTCTCTACAAATATTCTTTTGTTTTTATGGGTTTTTTTAATGTGCACAGACAATAAGCCTTTCAAAGTCATCTTGATAGCTGCAGAACATTCAGCTGAACACTTTTCCCCCCCAGACTATGTTCAATCCTTGGAAAAAGATACCAGACTTGTGAAGGAAAAGTGCTGGACCACAGACAAACAGCATGAAAATCCACCTAATCTTCCTGGAAAATCATTTGTGTTTTCTCAGAACTCATCCAGCTGTAATAAAAGTCCTCAAACTTCCTATCAGGACTATATTATCAATGGAAGAGATGGTAAGAGAAATAGTTTTAAAATAATTTAATGCATCATTCTATGTTTATTGTGTTCTAACTTTTGTTTCAGGTATTTGAATATGAATATGTTTTAATATATGCATTTAAGGTTATATTTTAACTACGTTCTAATATGTGATTATATAGATATATTTAATTACGTTGTGTCCTGTCTCAAATCAAAAGGAGAGCCAGGTGATTAAATAAAATAAAACAAAATCAATATAATAGGTTATAGTTTATGTAAACCCATAAGCAATACAAGTGTAGTGATTTCGTCTTCATAGTCTTTATGAAATTGTACATATGGGTCTTGTGTGCAGACACAGGACAGCTCAGAATTCTCTATCGTTTTAAGATGCCTCTTGGTGGTAGCCCCGCCTACCCTCCCCTGGAGGATATATAGCCCTCAGGTGGGGCTAGCAGCTAAGTTCCTTTCATCTGCAGCATATGCAGCAGCAGGAATTTCTCTTAGATAAATTACCTACATTAAGTGTTTGACTCTGACGGCTTGACTACTCTGTTGCCTACTCCTACACTTGTCTCTTTGTGTTGACCTTTGGATAGTTTGACTTCTCTTCTGTTACTCCTACTTGATGGTTTTCCAATGTTTGACTGAGAACTGTTCCTTAAAACACTCCTTTATGAGCAGGCACTTACAGCCTCCATTTCCTGGCCAAACAAACAGGCTACATTGGAGCCACAACCCCTTCTCAGGCATGGGCTTTGGATTTGCGAGCACCTCCTGGAGAGGGAAACCCAATGGCTGGCCCCATGCCAAAGGTGGCACACACGGACCCCTCAGCATTAGGAGGCGGCATGCAGTGCCAAAAACTGTCAAAGCAGGAAAAAAAAGGCAAAGAAAAGGCAGCGCTGGCATCCTCCTTCAGCTCTCCAACTTTGCCCCAGCTAGCATCGCCACACAACAAACCTCACCTGCATCTGCCCCACCCCGTATGAGAGCATTGATGCAGCTGCACTTGTCTTTCAGACACTAGTGGAGAGACACTAGTGGCACTCCCCCATGCAAGGCACTTTGGAGCAGAGGAACCGGGATGGGCCCTGTTCAGGGAGTTCCTCTTATGGATCATGGCTTATGTCATTCCCCTTCACCATTTGAGACTCCCTTACAAGGAGGCCTTTTATGGCATGGGATCTGAAGCGTATTACCCCTTGCCTCCTATTGGCCATGGACAGTACTTAAGGTGTTCCCATCATGAGAGCTTGCCTGCCTGTCACCACTATGGGCCTCTCTCTCATGACTGCTTATGACTACCCAAGGAGCCCCAGCTATCACAATGTCGCCTACTCTCCCTCTCGGGATCATGAGTTTCTGGACAGACACTATGCCACACCATCACGCCAACTCCCACAGGCCTCTTCACTGATGCCTTTCTACAGGCTACCTTTCTGTCGGCAAAGGACAAGATCATCTCCCTCCCCCCTGCCCCCCCGGACACCTCTAGATGAGACAGGTATCGAGCATGACTGTGAAGTTTCAGAGCACCAACACAAGGGCAGCCTGCAGGAGGCCCTGTGGAAGATTCACATATTTTCTCTTCAGAAAAGAGAAGCATGCCAACTTCACAACCACTGCCTCCTGTGGAGGATCCTTTCTTTTCTTCTTGGTTCAGTTGATTAAAGGCCCGGGTTGGCCTTTGGCCTCATACTGGCAACATCAAGGCAGACAGACAACCTCTACTGCATAGACCCGCATTTGGTGCTGGAGGAAAATCCTGAGAGTGCCTTGGACCGCAAGAAGATCCAACCAGTCCATCCTCCAGGAAATAATGCCCGACTGCTCACTGAAGGGAAAGATATTAGAGGCAAAGATGAAGTATTTTGGCTACATCATGAGAAGACAGGAAAGCTTGGAAAAGATCATGATGCTGGGGAAAATGGAAGGAAAAAGGAAGAGAGGCCAACCAAGGGCAAGATGAATGGATGGTATCCATGAAGTGACTGGCTTGACCTTGAAGGAGCTGGGGGCGGCGACAGCCGACAAGGAGCTCTGGCGTGGACTGGTCCATAAGGTCCCGAAGAGTCAGAAACTACTGAGTGAATGAAGAAGAAGAAGACTGCATAGACCTCTCAAAGGTAGAATGGCTAGGGAAACATCCCAAGCCAGATCCCATAGTAGTGGATATTTCTCAGTCTCAATCTTTGCAGAGGATTCATGCCACTCCAACTGACAGAGAATGAAAGAAGTTTGCTATGGGGTGCAAGGTCTATTCCTTAGCAGGCCTTTTCACAAGGCTAGCCCATTATGGCACCTATATGGGGGCGTACCATATTTTTCTCTGGAATAAGGTTGCCCCATACTTGGACCATTTGCCAATAGAAGAGCTTAGGCTGGCAAAAGTCTTCAAACAGAAGGCGATGATTCTGGCAGGCCTATAAAATGACCTTGTTAAACATATGGCCGATTTGGCGGGGAAATTGTTTGTGGTTGCAGTAGCCCTCCACTGCCATGCCTGCCTACGTCCATTAGAGCTTTCTTCATCTGCACGTGTGATGACCCATGGGCCTTGTAGTCCTGCTCAGGACATGGTAATTCCTGATGAAGATGAAAACTTGGGTTTTTTACCTTCCCAGTCTGAACTGGATTCCTCTCAGCCAGATCTTTCCCAGGCAGATCTGGGAACCTTGCACCTGCAAGAAAGTTGTCTCCCAGAAGTATGTCAAACAAGCCCAGAGCCTACTTCTCCCGTGTTCTTGCGCCGGGAGTTTTGTAAACAACAGAGAAGTTTGGATTCAGCTTCGCGCAGGAGTGCAAGAATTGCAGCTAAGAATGTAGCCAATTAAGACTGCTTCTCGTGAGAATCTTTAAGGAGTTTAACATCTGGTCTCAGAGTTTAGCTTTCGTTTCTGATTCCCAGAGAACTGCTTCGGTGGGAAAGTTAGACTCTATATAGGTGTTTTGCCCGCGTAGTAACTTCGCGGAGTCAATTCGTCAGCCTACGGAGCGAGTTGTGTCTGGACAGCGCGCTCCGATTCAAGCCTCGCTCCTGCTCAAGCCTTGCCTTGCTATCCAGCCTTCGCCTTGCTTCCCAGCCTTTGTTTATCTACGGACTTTGCCTTGTTTCCCAGGACCAATCCTTGCCTTGTTCCACGGATTTTACCAAGTTATTCCACGGACCTTGTTCTTGTTCCTAGTTACCTTGTTCCACGTTTTAAGCCTTGTTTCAAGTATCAAGTTATTTCCTAGCCTCGCTCAAGTTTCATGGACTAAAGGACCTTGTCATCTCCCCTCACTTTGCTTGTCAAAGTGAGTGTTTCGGTTATTGGATTACAACTTTGGACCTTAATATTTCATATTGGACATTATTTCTTTGGACTAATTTTGACCTTTCCTGAAAGGTCTGCTTCTGGACTATCTTTTACATTTGCTTTTACTAACTTTATATATTTCCTTAATAAAGATATTAGATAGAATCTGGCCTCTGCGTATGGTTATTGGTGCTCTGTAGCCTGGGTCGTGACAGTTTGACTCCGCCACCCTAAGCACCAATTAACCTCGGCCAGAATGTCTACCGGAACCGTGCCCGGTGGGCAGCCACTGAGCTACACCATCAGCAAGGACGAAGTGGATCGCATCCGCGACAGACTCAACGCCCAGGATGGAGAAATAAAGGGCTTGCGGGAGCGCGGAATCCGCCTCCCGGCCATGGCGTTGCCTACCAAGTTTACTGGAGAAGCTTCTAAGGTTCATGTTTTCCGTCGCCAATGTCAAGCTTATCTAGAGGCCCGTGATGCCGAGTTTCCCCAAGAAGACATCAAAGTGGCGTGGGTTTACAGTCTTCTAGACGGGCCAGCGGCCAATTGGGCGACGGCACTGTTCGACCAAGCCTCTCCACACCTAAGATCAGCGCAACACTTCTTGGACCACCTCAAGGAGACTTGGGGAATCGAGGACAATTTGGAGGCAGCCGGTCACAAACTCCGTCGCCTTTTCCAAGGAGACAGACCTATGTCTCAGTATATAGCCGAGTTCCGAGTGCTGGCCCACAACACCGGCTGGAACGATGTAGCCCTCAGAGGACAATTCCGGGAGGGTCTCAACATTGAAATGCTGGAAGAAATCTCCAAGGTGGATCCTCCCCAGACCCTCGAGGCACTCATTGATCAATGTTTACGGGCTGAAGTCATGATTGCCAACAGGAAACAGTGGGTTCGAGGCCAGGGCAGTAGAGCCGGGGCAAAACCCCCCGCTCCCGCCAGCGTTCAGCCACGTCCAGTGTGGAGACCCCCACCGCCAACCCCATACCCCAGAGGAGGCGAGGAGGTGCCGATGCAGTTGGGCAATGTGCGTCCCAGACTAGATGCCGCCGAGAAGGCCCGTCGTCAACGCTTAAACCTCTGTTGGTACTGCGGGAACGGGGGCCACTTCGCCAGAGAGTGCCCAGCCAAAGGGAAGCCTGCCGCCCGTCTTGCGGCGGCGTCCTCCACGGAGACGAAGGCGTCTGAGCCGACTGGCACACAGCCGGCGGGGGAAGCCAACGACCGGGTGTAGAGAGGCTCGCCAACCCGGTCAAAAAATCCATTCAAGAGCCGCCAACCGGGGTCCTGTTCCTTCTCGTGGTCACATTATGGTCAGCAAAAAGGGGACCCGTCATGATCCACGCCATGATAGACTCTGGAGCTACCAACAATTTCATTGATAGAGAGTATGCCGACTCTCTGGGATTACAATATCATGATTTCAAGAATGCCCGTGTGGTGCAAGCCATAGACGGCCGCCCCCTCAAGACGGGCCCCGTAAGTCAGTGGTCGGAACCCACCAGGATGTGGATAAGGGAACATATGGAAGAGATTTCCTTCTTTGTTACCGAGGTTCCCCATTTCCCTGTGATTTTGGGAATTCCATGGCTGACTCTCCACGACCCTAACATCTCCTGGTCCAACAGAGAACTGCAGTTTGCTTCACCGTACTGCCAAAACCATTGCCTCGTAGCCAAGGTCTGCCATGCCACGGACACCGAGCCCATCATCACCTTGCCAAAGAAGTACTCCGAGTATTGGGATGTATTCAATGAGAAAGAAGCCGAAAAATTACCCCCACATAGACCTTATGACTGTGCCATTGACTTGGTGGAGGGGGCCCCGATCCCGCGAGGGCATCTCTACTCCCTGACTGAACCAGAGCAAGAAGCTCTCAGGGAATTCATAGAGACAAACCTTCGCAAGGGATTCATCAGACCCTCTCAATCCCCAGCCGCCTCCCCAGTGATGTTTGTGAAGAAGAAGTCAGGGGAACTACGCTTGGTGGTGGACTACAGAGCATTGAACAATATCACTAAGCGGAACAGCTATCCCCTGCCCTTAATCTCGGATCTACTGGATCGGCTTCGAGGAGCCAAGGTTTACACCAAGCTGGACCTTCGGGGGGCTTACAACTTAGTTCGCATCAGGGAAGGGGACGAGTGGAAGACCGCCTTCCAGACCAAATTCGGATTATTCGAGTCCCGAGTTATGAATTTCGGTTTATGCGGAGCTCCCGCAACGTTCCAGCATTTTGTCAATGACATTTTTCAGGACTATCTAGACAGGTTCTTGATAATCTACCTGGACGATTTTTTGGTGTTTTCTAGATCACAATCAGAACATGAGAACCACGTCAAAATGGTGTTACAACGATTGCGGGATCATGGACTTTATGCCAAGCTGGAAAAATGCGCCTTTGATCTACAAGAGGTAGATTTCCTTGGTTACCGCATCTCGCCTCTAGGGCTTTCCATGGATCCAGCCAAGGTTTCAGCAGTATTGGAATGGCGGGCGCCAACTAACAAGAAAGAGGTGCAGCGTTTCTTGGGGTTCGCGAACTATTACCGCAAGTTCATTCCAGATTTTGCCCGCTGGTCCGACCCCATCACTAGCTGCATCCGTGGAAAGCAGCCTTTCCGCTGGACTGATCAAGCAGAGAAAGGGTTCCAGCAACTAAAGAAACTATTCACCTCCCAGCCAATTCTACAGCACCCAAATCCTGGAACCCCTTTTGTTGTGCAAGCGGACGCCTCAGATGTGGCAATTGGGGCTGTACTCTTACAACCGGTGGGAGATCACCTCCATCCCTGTGCCTTTTACTCTCGTCAACTAACCACACCAGAGAGGAATTACACCATTTGGGAAAAAGAACTACTGGCCATAAAGGCAGCCTTTGAAACTTGGAGACATTGGCTAGAAGGGGCCAAATTTCCCATTGAAGTCCACACTGATCATCGTAATCTAGAACATCTAAGAACTGCCCGCAAACTAAATCAGAGGCAGCAACGTTGGGCTTTATTCTTCGAACGTTTCGACTTCCAGATTCATTATGTGACCCCAGCCCAGACCAAGCAAGCAGACGCCCTGTCACGTAAACCGGAATACGCTGCAGGACGCAAGGAGACCTTTGAATCCCAACTACTACAACCCGAGAACTTTGCCACGCTCACAGTGGGGAACACCAAATCCACTCCCATTGGTTCAACTTCCTCTACTCCAGGACCCCTCTGTGCTCAAGAAATCAGGGCTAGTCAGCAAGCAGATGCCTGGGCGCAGGACCAACTTCGCCAAGGTCTGCATTTTCCCTTTTCGCTTAAGGATGGGCTGCTTTGCTATAGAAATCATGTTTATATCCCACCCGGACCGGGCAGGGAAAAAGCGCTTCGTCTGTGTCATGATTGCAAACCAGCAGGACACTTCGGACTATTTAAAACCATGCATCTGATCCTAAGGGATTTTTGGTGGCCCAAGATCCGCAAGGATGTGGAAAAATATGTCAACACCTGCCCAGTATGCCAGCGCTCCAAGATAAGAAGGGAGAAGCCCTCAGGACTTTTACACCCCCTTCCTACCCCATCTCGCCCATGGGAAATAATTTCTGCGGATTTCATCACTGACCTACCACCTTCCTGTGGATTCACCACGATCTTAGTGGTGGTGGACCTTTTCACCAAGTTAGCCCATTTCATTCCCTGCGAAGGCCTCCCCACGGCCAAAGAGACTGCGGATCTATTCCTTCAACATGTTTTCAGACTACATGGATTGCCCAAGAGTTTAGTCACAGACCGTGGATCTCAATTCACCTCTCGTTTTTGGAAGGCGCTACAAAAACTATTGGGCATAGACTCTCGCTTATCTTCAGCTCATCATCCCCAAACAGATGGGCAAACGGAGCGCACCAATGCCACTTTGGAGCAGTATCTTCGCTGTTATGTAAACTACCAACAGGACAATTGGGCTTCTCTGTTACCACTGTCTGAGTTTGCCTACAACAATGGAGTTCAAGCTTCTACAAAAGAAACGCCGTTCTTTGCAAACTACGGCTTCCATCCACGTTTCTTTCCCCCTGTCATTGAAACTTCAGAAGTTCCCGCAGCAGAGGATTGGCTGCAGGAACTCACAGCGGTACAACAACTTTTGCTCCAGCAACTGGACCAAGCCAAGGAGGACTATAAACGCCACGCTGACAAACATCGCCAGCCGGGCCCCGAAATCAAGGTAGGAGATCGGGTTTTTCTGTCCACTCGCTTTCTGCCCTCCCACCGCCCTTGCCGGAAGTTAGATGCCCGTTTCATTGGCCCCTATCCAGTGGTGGCGCAATTAAACCCCGTGACTTTCAAACTCCAACTTCCGCGTTCAATGCGCATTCACCCAGTGTTTCACCGTTCCCTGCTCCTTCCGGCGGATGGTGTGCGTCCTGATACAGACCAACCGGCCCCCCCTCCTGTTTTGATGAATGGGGAGGAGGAGTTCGAGGTTGAGGACATTTTGGATTCTCGCTTTCACCGCCGCCGCCTACAATATCTCATTGACTGGGTGGGTTTTGGCCCTGAGGAACGCTCTTGGGAAGACGCCTCCACAGTCCATGCTCCTGAGCTAACCCGTCGCTTTCATCAGACCTATCCCGCCAAGCCGCGACCTCGCGCCTCGGGGAGAGGGCCCCAGTTTGGGAGGGGCCTTGAGGAGGGGGATAGTGTGATGACCCATGGGCCTTGTAGTCCTGCTCAGGACATGGTAATTCCTGATGAAGATGAAAACTTGGGTTTTTTACCTTCCCAGTCTGAACTGGATTCCTCTCAGCCAGATCTTTCCCAGGCAGATCTGGGAACCTTGCACCTGCAAGAAAGTTGTCTCCCAGAAGTATGTCAAACAAGCCCAGAGCCTACTTCTCCCGTGTTCTTGCGCCGGGAGTTTTGTAAACAACAGAGAAGTTTGGATTCAGCTTCGCGCAGGAGTGCAAGAATTGCAGCTAAGAATGTAGCCAATTAAGACTGCTTCTCGTGAGAATCTTTAAGGAGTTTAACATCTGGTCTCAGAGTTTAGCTTTCGTTTCTGATTCCCAGAGAACTGCTTCGGTGGGAAAGTTAGACTCTATATAGGTGTTTTGCCCGCGTAGTAACTTCGCGGAGTCAATTCGTCAGCCTACGGAGCGAGTTGTGTCTGGACAGCGCGCTCCGATTCAAGCCTCGCTCCTGCTCAAGCCTTGCCTTGCTATCCAGCCTTCGCCTTGCTTCCCAGCCTTTGTTTATCTACGGACTTTGCCTTGTTTCCCAGGACCAATCCTTGCCTTGTTCCACGGATTTTACCAAGTTATTCCACGGACCTTGTTCTTGTTCCTAGTTACCTTGTTCCACGTTTTAAGCCTTGTTTCAAGTATCAAGTTATTTCCTAGCCTCGCTCAAGTTTCATGGACTAAAGGACCTTGTCATCTCCCCTCACTTTGCTTGTCAAAGTGAGTGTTTCGGTTATTGGATTACAACTTTGGACCTTAATATTTCATATTGGACATTATTTCTTTGGACTAATTTTGACCTTTCCTGAAAGGTCTGCTTCTGGACTATCTTTTACATTTGCTTTTACTAACTTTATATATTTCCTTAATAAAGATATTAGATAGAATCTGGCCTCTGCGTATGGTTATTGGTGCTCTGTAGCCTGGGTCGTGACAGCACGGGACTTTTTTTTTTTTGTATATGTATATTTTTTAGACACTTCCATTTTTTCACACACATACAGGGGAGAAGGGTATGGAGGTTGGGGAAAATGAAGGGGAGTTAGGGATAAAAAGTCAATGTACATAGTTATGGTTACAACATCAAATTATTCATTTCCATTACACTCATTTTCCTTATTAAAGTGTTTTAAACACCTTTTAAACACCTTAAATAATGAAAATGAGTAAGTTCATATATATCCTCTATAACAAATAGAGGAGTGATATTAATTAATAGCTTTTAATTAATGATGACAGAAGCTTAGGAACGACACTTTATAATCATATTTTTATTTTTATTTTCCTGGGAATTTTATATGGTTTTACTCCTTTTAATGAAAATTTTATTTTCAACCAGAATGTATGAAATTATTTTAATGGCTTAAAATTTACATTGCATAGCTGTTGTAAGCCACCTTGAGTTGTCGGAATATAGAAATTTTGAAAATAATAATAATAAAATAATAATAATATCAATTAGTTTAAATCTTATAGTCATATCTCGTATTGTCTTCTAGAGTTTTCTCATATTGTTCTTTCTTCTTTTCCAGCCTTTTTCTGTAAAAATTCATCTCGATTATTCTTGTCAGATTGTTTCTTTTAGATCTTTTATTTAATTTTAATTATTACTAAGGAATCTAAAAGTTCAAGATAGTCTGTCAGTAAGTTAGTATTGTATAAACAAAATTTGCTATATGTTAAAGAAATCAGAGTCTCTTGTTTCTGAGCAGTGTAGAGAGCAGCATAGAGCAAAGTGGAATGTTGTGACTGCACTTTTTTCAAGGTCAAATTTCCCTGGATTCTTCCACTCCCCGTTCTTCATTCTGGCAATTTGCAATCACAGCTAAGATTGTTTTATAAATCATTGGTTACTTTATAAGAAAGAACAGTACTTTATATTTCCTTTTAAACTTGTTTCTTTATTTCTCACATCTTCAACAGAAATTCACCTCTTTTCTTTTTTCTCTCTTTCTTCCTTAATATTTTTGTTAGTTTCACTTCAAAATGATCTTATCACTTTGTTAAATTATCTTCACTTCAGCTGTCTTTCCAATGATCTTGTTTCAAAACCATAGCTCATTACTTTCAATTAATATACTTGCCAGTCTGCATAGTCCAGAATTCAGTTACATTATTTCTTCCCTTCTCCTTTCAGCAGCGTATTTATCCTTGTCTTTCTTTGCTTCTTATGCGACAAACTGAGCACAGATTTGGTTTCCCACCTTCAGTTGCTCCTCCATCGAAAGCAAGGAGACCGAGCTATCCTTTTTTGGGACCCAGAGGTGGTAGTCCTGCCACCTCTGGGACCAGGACACCCTATCAACCTCAAGCGGCTTCAAATAGAAGACTTCCTCTTCCCCCAAGGGCTGCCAGCAGGGCAGGATTAAGCAGCCTGATCATGCTTGACAACGACAAGTTTAGCCTCATCTTTGGGAAGGGCGACAGGTTTCAAATTTTATTATCTTATGCCCACTACACATTTAGTTTCAGGTTTTCTTTATACCCATTTCTAGTCTCAGTGCCATTTGTGGCCTCCAGGGATGTTGTCTCCTCGCTCACTACAGCACCAACATTTTTGGCTCGCCTCTCCACTTTTCTGGAGGCATGGCGTGAAATCATGACAGATAACTGGGTGTTGGAGATTGTCAGAATCGGCTATGCCACTGAGTTTGCTAGCCTCTCCCAGTTGGGGGCCTTCAGACTACACCCCTCCGCTCCCTTATGGAAGGAGGTATAGGTCTTACTCCAGAAAGGCGTTGATCCATCACCAAAGTCCATTGGAATATCCCAGCTATTTCTTTTCCCATTCCTTTTTGGTTCCCAAAAAAGACGGTGGCCTTTGTCCAATTTTGGACTTGTGCAGAGTTAATCATTAAATTATACTGCGCAAGTTCCGCATGGTGACATTGCCTATCATTCTGCCATTGCTCAAGAAAGGGGCTTGGTTTGCAATGGTAGATCTGAAAGATGCTTTTTTCATATTTTAATCAGACCTCAGTATTGTAGGCTCCTCTGCTTTTTGGTTGGGCGCCAAGCATATTCCTTTAATGTTCTCCTCTTTGACCTGTGTACCTAAGGTTTTTCTGAAATGCATGGCTGTTGTGGCAGCCTACCTCCGCCTTAAGAGTATAACTGTTTCTTATATTGATAATTGGCTCCTTGTAGCTAACTAAGCCTCAGCCCCAAGCTCACCTTGTGTCCACCTTGTTTCTCCTCCAGAAACTTGGCTTGGTGCTCAACCACAAAAAGCCCTCTCTTGTACTGATTCAGTGGATCCACTTCATAGGAGCCATGTTGGATTCCACCTGGAAAATGGCTTACCTTCTGGAGAACCATTTCCAGGCTTTGCTGTGGGCAATCCATAGAGCATCAGCATCCCACTTTGTGCCTGCTCAGAACAGACAATCCATTCTGAGCCATATGGTGTCCACCACTGCTATCACCCCCTTCATGAGGCTCCACATGCGGCCCCTGCAGACATGGTTTTTGGGAGCATTCAATATTCTGCACAACAACCAAAATACTATGTTGTCTCTCCTTCCTGAGGTCATTCAAACCCTCGGTTGGTAATTGCACCACACCAATGTTTGTGGTGGAGTGCCTTTTCAGCAGGTACAGCCCTCTCTAACACTGATGACAGACTCCTCCCATATGGGTGGGGAGCACATACATGCCATTTGGTTGTTTTTCTGTTAAATTTGCACATCCCTGGCCATCCTCCCCATTGTTCGTCATGCCTCTATTTCTGTAAACTGTAAGTGGCAGAGGAACCAAGGTGCTAGCCCCACCTGAGGGCTATATATCTGCCAGGGAAGGGAGGGTGGGGGTACCACCAAGAACGTTCTTAAAGCTATAGAGAATTCCAAGCTGTTCTGTGCCTGTGCACAAGACCCATTTGTGCAAATTTCACAGATGACCACTCAAATAAACATGATTACAGATAAGCAACCCCTTCTTTGTTGGATCTGGTAGCCCAATTTGAATCCTCAGTCAGCCATGGAAACCGACTGGGTAAATTTGGCAAGTCACACTATTTCAACCTTAGAAGAGGTTAATGCCAACCACTTCTGAACAAATCTTACCGGGAAAAACATAATAAGTTTGACTTAGGTTCACCATAAGTTGGCTATGATTTTACAGTATAATCATTTTCAAAATATTGTATTATTACAGAATAAACATACTTTTCCTTCAAAAAAAAGATGCAATTTTTTTGTATTTGAATGTTTGTATGGTATTGAAATAACTTGGGCACAGTCTTTTCTGAAACACATTTTCCCTGAGTCAATATACACATTTAGACTATTATCTTGATTATTCTAGGATTGGGGCACATATAGCTCAATCTTGAGCTATAACTCACATCATTTTTCACTATTAACCATATTGGCTAGAGCTCACAGAAGTTACAGTTCAGAGACGTAGTGCCACACATTCCCCATTCCTGGATTGTTTTATTCAGTAAATTTGCCTGGCTTTTTTCAGTAGAATATTCAGTCTATTCAGTGGATTATTAAACCAGTGTTTCACAGAAATGTGCCTGTGTTTTCATGAGTAGATAGTGGATTTTTTTAATAGAAAATAATGTTTTGTATGATACGTAATGTTCTTGGTCAATTCAAGTTGTTATTTGTTTTGTTTGATTTTTCTCCTATATGTACATTGCATGAAGACAACATTGCAACTAAAACCAATGCGAGAAACCATTCAATTGGAGCTCTTCAGGTGGATTCAGTGGGAACACTAGAAACACAAATGGTAGGGAAGTGTTGAAATACTTAATATGTTATATTTTGTCTGCAAGAGGCCTTATGTACTCACATAGCCATCTGGGGCCCCTTGTACACTGCCATATAAAATTCAGATTATATCCCTTGAATGGGATTATATAGCAGTGTAGACTAATATAATCCAGTTCAAAGCAGATAATATGGATTTTATATGGCAGTGTAGATAGGGCATCGGGTTATGTTGACAGCCTGAGAGCTAGAATCAGGACCTAGTCTTCAATCACCACTAGGAGGCAATGTGACTACATGTTTCTCTTGTGTATGGATTAATGACACTGTTACCCTAGCCTAGTCTAATCAGCTAAGATGATTTACCTGCCTTCATGCCTTATGTCCAGTTAACTGGAGAGGGCCACAAAGCACAGTAAATAGTGATTCTACATTATGCTGCAAGGGACTAATATTTCATATGAATGTTCAGCTGGGGTAACATTTTATCTTCCTTTGGACACATTCTTAAATCATCCCCCCCCCCACACACACACACCTCAGACAGCTCTAGTAAAATCTAATAGTTTTGTTCTTATCTATGTTGTTTTCATTTAAAAGAAGCTTAGAAGACTTACTTTTTGAACTGTAGAATTCCACAGCTCATGGTGATTCTGAGTGTTAAAATTCAAAAATAATTTTTTTAAGTTCTGACACAGAGACCCAATAAGTAGTGAATGTATCCAAAAAGCAGCATTTCTCCCCAGAATTCTTCTCATTCTGTAAAACAATAAAACCATTATGGCTGTAGTTAATGTAAATAAATGCCTCCTAGGCTAAATTGTGTAGAATGGAGGGCTGACTTAGAGCTCTAAATATATTTGAAAATATCTGTAACAATAATCTAGGTCAAGTTTCAAAATTATATTGAATAATACAAGAAGCTGAATTTGGCTATGCTGAAGGAACGGTACATGCTTGGGCATCAGATTTAAAATAAAAATATGTAGATTAAAATAAATGGAACTCAATTTGGGAAAACCTGCTTCACAAATAAATGATATTATTATCCACCCAAATTACACAGAATTAATAATGGAGTATCAAGATTATGCTGGAGAGGATGTGGAGCATTAGGAGAGATACGTGTCTGTCATGTTCCAAAGACACCAAAGTTTTCAGAAGAGATCTTGTCTTGGATAAGCTGACTAATAAGCGAAAAAGTCTGTTAGAGGGGCATTACTGTTTATCTCCTTATTTGAAGACAAAAATGAGAATCTACTAACAAAGACATAGTATTGCTGGTATGTGTGTCAAGGAGGGCAATAATCAAAATTTGGGGGAAATTAAAGAATGCATTGATAAAGAATCGGATAAACAGAATATGGGCTATACCTTTATCTGAAGAAGGTTATATGGAGTATCAGTATCAGAGTAATAGTAAATTTAAATCACTCTGAAATCAAGTGAGATTTTGGTTAAACTGTTAGGGGAAGATATGGCTATGATTAAGAAAATTAGGCAGTACCGTAGAATATAATTTATTAAGAAGAGGACTGACAGGAAAGTAGTCTGTTTGCATACATCTGTAACTTGATAGGGGAAGAGAGGGTAGGTGTGATTTGTTTATTGTGATGTAATATATATAATGTGAAAATGTAATAAAAAATTAAAAAGCCCTTCACACTGTAGAAATGTTTGGTTTGCTGAATGACTTTGCTTTACACACCATTTAAAGCACACCATGTATGTTTCAAAATTGCAGTTGTCACCAATAGCTGTCTTTTGGGGCCTGATTTATTCTTTATTATTGTATACAATATGTATATTGCTGAACATTTTCCTTCATTAATATTATTTGTAAAAATTCATGTCATATTCATGTTTTACAATCCTATGAAATCAACTCTGTCAATCTCACACAGCAGTTACTTGGGATGGGGGCAGGTGATGGTCCCCATCAACATACAGAAAACAGCACACGGCTACAGAATAGACTGAAGGAAGCTGCAAGAAAGATCTGCAGTCTGAGCAAAGAGAAACAACAGCTGCTAGAGATGGTGAACAGACTAAGAGCAGAATTTGGAACTGCTTCAACAGAAGGTAGGCTTGTTGAATAGAAGAAGCTTGGCCTTTTATGAGGATCTCAGCCTCAGATTAAGGTGGTTAGGAGAATAAGGTTCTGGATGAAGGCCCACTATAAAAAGAGGAGCCAGTTATAACTTGAGAATGAAGTGCTACTGATTTAGAGAACGCTTCCTCCAAACACTGAAAATAGTGGGGTTAAAAGAAAGGAACAGACTCAGTATTTGTTTCTTATCCTTGGTTATGGAGTACTGCCAATAAAAGGTCAAGATGGCAACTGAATGTTGCACAACGGAGGGAAAATCCCACCTCTTTTATGTAATTATGAAGTATTTGTAAAGAGCTCTGAAATAAAGACTTGCCTGTTAATTTGTTTCTCCTGGAAATTAGAAAGCATGTAAAATGATATTATTGTGTAGCAAACGTGAGGCTTAAATAGAAGTACATTTCATTGTAAAGTTTGAGCTCTATAACCCAGTTTCTTTTGGTGAATATAAAGGTCATTGCTTGGCAGACATATTCCCATTCTATTTTGTAAGCATCTCTTTACCAATTTATTCTGAACATTGCCACATTGTGTAATTAGTCCTAATAAAAAACTCACTTGTTAAATGCAATACAGAAATGTCTCATGCATTTTCTACTTCTTGTTGGTAGGATCACTGGATTCCAAGCACTCTGAGCAGCATCAAGGTCACACTTTCCATGCTGCCCTCTACCCTAAAGAACTTGTTAGAGAGACTAGGCATCGTCTTGTAGCCTTAGAACAACTTCAGTACCAGCTTACAACACAGGTGAGCTGTAGGGCTCCTATGGGGACTCCACACTCGCACAACAAATGCTGTATTAGTTGTATAAATACAGTCTCTCCTGCAGCCAATCATTCTGCAAGTGCACCCCTACCCCCCCTCTCTGATCTTCATTTGGTAGATGGGGAAATAATGGCCTCTAGACAAAATTATGGCATTATTAAGTCTTACGGACAGAGTCCCTAGAATTAATTCAGTTCTCATGAACAAAAAGTAACCCTCTGTGAGTGTAAGCTGAGTGGGAACAAAAGCAGTAAAACAGAGGCAGTTTGGCTTTTCTGTTTGAAGAAATTATAAAGTACCAACTGTTTTAATAATTTCAAATGGAGAAACCAAATTGCCCCTGTTTTACTGCTTTTGTTTCTGGTTAGCTTACAGTTTACAGTGGGATGACTTTTCATCTATTAACAACAGTTACGGGGGGCTCCTTTTCATCTACTAATACTTCTTGTAAAATCCAAGTGTAGACACTATGGGCACAGTACAGTGGAATTCCTGCATTCCTATATTCCATCCTAAATCCCAGTCCCATAGTCTTAAGTTCTTTCCTTTATTGAATGTAAATGTATGTACTGCTTAGTAAGTTAAACATCAAAATTTACAATATCAGAGCTTGACTTCCTATACATACCTATACAGAGCAAATGCAGTAATATTTATAAATGTTAGGATAAGACCATCAAAGGTAGATGTGTTGACCACAAGTCAGCAGCAAGTACAAAATCCAAAACCCATCCTGTGATGATACTTTTACTTTACTCAAGATGTATCATGCTAAGTCTTTGAAGATTCACAGGCTTCTCCATCAGGCAAAGATGGTAAAACAGTATTACAGAGAAAATAGACTGACAGTTACCAGGGCAGTTGGATAGGGAATGAAAACATTATTTCTTTTCTCCTGAAATTCTTTGTTCTTACAATAATACAGTAGCCTTCCCTGTCCACAGGCTCTGAATCTGTGGATTCGCCTAGTTGCAGATTTAAAAACACACAGTACAGTAATCAATACACAACACATGTTATGTAGCATATAAAGTATTTGCAAAACTGGAGAGAGACTCAAGATCGGTGAAATGGAAGGAGGCTTAGATTTGTGCTGAGCACTGTGTTTTAGTCCTGCAATTTCACAGATCCTCAGTCTCTCTTCAGCCTCATACCTCATTCGTTCCCCACATGTTGTTAATGAAACTTATGAAACCATGCTGAGTACTATGCTTAGATTCCTCCATCTCTTCAGCCTTACATTTCTCTCCGTTCTTGGAAACACTGTATACGGCTTGAAATGGTGCATTATTCAGAGAGATTGAGGATCTGGGAAATGATAGGAAACCAAGTATAATGCTTGATGTAAACCCATATCTCCCACCATTTCACATATTTTTACTCTCTCTCTCTCTCTCTCTCTCTAGCCTCACGTATACATACAACACATAATGTGCCATTTTATCTAATGAGACTTGATCATCCATGGATTTTGGTATCTGCATGGAACCAGTCCTTCATGGATACAGATCTGACTGTATATTCAATTAAACGAGTGCATTTATTTCTAGAAAACAAAAGATGTAGCTTCTAATAAATGCAATGTAATGTGACTTAACTGCTGCTTTTCATGGCAGGAGTTACAACGTTCGCACCAAAAATGTGTCTTGAGAAAAAGTCCTCATTTTGTTGAGAAGACAAAAAATGAAAGTGTTCCAGGTAGCAACAGTTGTACTGAAAGAGAAGAAATGCCTTTGAAAGAGGTATAGTAGGGACTAAGTATTTTATAAATCCTTTGTGGGTGCTTCAGCAATCTTGTCCTAAGCCTGTTTACATAAAAGCAAGTTCTATTGGGTTCAATGGAATTTTATCCTTAGCATAGACATAAGATTACAATTTTAGATGGATAAATTAATGGTAACTTCTTTCAAAAATTGAACTTTGCATTGTAATCTAATGCCTTTTGTATCCAATTTATTTGTCAAGTATCTCTGCTCCACTCTCCAAGTACTGTTACAAATTTGAAATGAAATCCAATCTTTGACCAACTACTAGTATTCCCCTAATATGTATTACATTCTTCCATGGTTTCTATTATTTTTTAAATAAAATAAATGTAGATGGTAACCATATGTTGTGTGCATATTCCAGCATTAGAGTCTGATGGTGTTTTTAAAGATACAGAAGGTGGAGTTTGGAGATGAAAAACTCAGAATACCTACAATTTTCACTATCTAAATATTTGTGTACCAAATCCCCTCAACTACTTTCATCAACTTAAAGGATTTAATATGCCTTTTGACCCTCCCTTCCTTGTTTCACCTCCTAACTGCCCCCGCTCACCTGCTCAATTGCCATCCTGTCTCCCACTCGCCATCCTGTCCCGGTAATGTTGCAGAATTGCTATAGTATGAATATTTGTTGGTGAACTCTGATGAGACCTTGATTTTGGTGACTGGATTATGGTTTGAGTTGGTGAGATTGCTTGGTTTTTACCCTTGGAAAGAATGCTGGACTATTCATATGCTTTGCCCTTGTGGGACTAATTGCTGTGGATGACTTCAGACTGCCTTTGATTATGAGATGGTGGTCAGCTGTGTTAACAGAGATTCTGTGGACAGATCTTTGACCTTATTTGCCTGCTTTGTGACCATCCCACCCCCTGCTTGCCTGGTCATTCACCCACTTGCCTGCCTGCCTGCCCCCCCCCCCCTCTGGTTTAGGCATTCAGTCTCTAAGGGTCACCATCTGATAGTGTGATAAGCAAAATAAGTTTAGGTAAAAGTCATGTACACTCTATGTAATCCGTCCCTATGTTTGCATGTTAAAGTTGCTGATGGATGGGATTTGGACACAGAAAGAATTATGGATCACAGTTTGGCTTTGTTTTTTTTTTGACACATTTCCACCCCATGTCATTAATTCCGAACGCTGGAAAACAAATGTCATTTTTACAGATTCCAGTGGAATCCTTTGAAAGAAATTCAAATGCCCTGAAGCATGAAATGTCAGTGCCACATCAGACTCAGCAATATCAAAAAAGAAGACCTGGTCATTTCCAGCCAGGCATTTTGTCATCATCTGGTACACAAAGCTCCCTGGAGGAAATCTGGCAAATTCTAGAAATGGGATCAAGCCCTTCTGTTCTCAGCAGTCAAAGCAATAATGATCAAGGTAGGCATGATATGGAAGGAAACGACTCTTTAATTTTATTGAGAGTCAAGTTTCTAACTGAGTTAGTACAGTAGAGTCTCACTTATCCAACATTCACTTATCCAACGTTCTGGATTATCCAACACATTTTTGTAGTCAATGTTTTCAATACATCGTGATATTTTGGTGCTAAATTCATAAATACAGTAATTACTATGTAGCATTACTGCATATTGAACTACTTTTTCTGTCAAATTTGTTGTATAACATGATGTTTTGGTTCTTAATTTGTAAAATTATAACCTAATTTGATGTTTAACAGGCTTCTCCTTAATCTCTCCTTATTATCCAACATATTCACTTATCCAACGTTCTGCCGGCCCGTTTATGTTGGATAAGTGAAACTCTACTGTATATACTGAAATTAAATTTCTTGTTTGTGGATATATGAAATGGTTATATGTGAAATGTTCCTCCACATTGTCATATATTCATTGTGTGGGAAGCACACTCGTGCCTGTGCTTCAGTAATTGGTGACCGCAGATCTAAGTGTCCATTTCTGCCTGTAGTTTAATAGTTATCCAAACGTCTGTAGGAAACCTCCTGAAAGACAGCTTGCCTGTTACTACTGTCCTTACCATGCAATGTGCAAATCCATGGGTGTATTGGATAGGTTCAAGGTATTCACTTGATTCCCAGGTTTTCTGAAGTGATGTCCTAAAACATACTGAATTGGCCTATACGTTGCACAGAGATCTGGGTAGTAGTGATCAGGGACTCCTCAGCAGACAAAATAATGTAGCAAATGTGCTTGAAAGTGGAATGTATGGAAAGTACTTCTCATTTTCATCATTCTCATTTGTATCTAACCAGTTGTACATAATTAGAAATTTGCTGAAGAACTGTCTGAGTATATTGATTTGACTTATTAGTGGAATCATTTTACTGTTATCATTCAGACTACTACTTCACTTCTAGAGTTATTTCAGTTCATATAGCATCATCTTTATTTGGAAGAGATGTGAAATTATATTAATGCATGATTTATATTTGCAATGTAATTAAAGTGATTTATTTGTGATAGATTAAAGTTCTCAGGAAATTTTCTTTCAGGGCCTAGTTATCTACAGTGTTCCCTCACTTATCGTGGGGGTAACGTTCCAGGACCACCCGCGAAAAGTGAAAATCCGCGAAGTAGGAATGCTATATTTGTGTTGTTTACAATCTCACTGGCAAGTAGCGTCTCTGTCTGTCGCTGCCTTGTGAGGCGAAAACAAACTGCTTCAGCCTCCTTTTCTCTCTCTTCGGCTTCTTCCTTCCTTTCCTTCCTTTCCTTCCTTCCTTCGTTCAGCTTCTCCTTAGGAAGGAAATAGAAAGAGGGATTTGTAATATTATTTTATGATTTATACTATTATTTTAGTGTTTATTAAAAAACCGCGGAGCAGCGAATCCGTGAAAAGCGAACCACGAAGTAGGGAGGGAACACTGTATAGTGGATACATTTACTCTCACTAAATGTCACAGTGTAAGTGTTGCTTAGGAACTAAATCCCTCTTCATTCCTGTGCAAAGTAGATCCACTAAAGTTTATGGGACTTCTATTAATTGCAGCTAAATAATTGCAGTCATTTTGGTGGGTCTCTTTATATAAGATAAATGAACATCTTAAAATTTCATCAAACTTGATTCTACTTATTTTGACTATTTGCAATCAGCTAACTAAGAGCTCTGACAATTAATTTTGTTTCATTACTCTAGTAGAGGGGAAACAGAAGATAGATCCCATATTTAGGGAGACTTCCCTACTGAAAAACAACACAACAAAGAGGGAAGTCCCCATTATTCACCTCAAAAGCTACACTGGGCAAGGATGGCGCATTCTTCGAGCATGTTGTCATTCTATGGCATATCCCTGTCAGCAGAGGAAATATATTTCTGTCAGCGTCCTGCCTCATTACAGAATTACCTTTTGGGATGGGGCCAGATGCATGAGGTGGAAGATTGTCTCTTAGCTGCTGAAGGGATTATAAATCAAATGGCAATTGGCCTGCTGAGGGTGAGGGGATGCCTTGGGTTAGTCCTACCTTGAAGACACGCCTTAAACTTTTGAAGGGGTTCCTAGTAATATGGATGATTTTGTGTTTTGGTTTGTTTAGTTTTATTGTTTTTTAAAACAAAAGTTATATAATTATTACCATTGACAAAAGTGGGGGTTTTGTTTTGCTGTGTGCCCCCCCCCCCCAATAAACTGAGTTATAAAGAGTACTATTTCCAAAATGAAGCCCTTTTCTTACCAAATACTGTTAAAAATCTTGTTCACTTTTGTTTTAGGTGGGCCTGATTATTGTAACACTGTTTCTGTTGGGTTCCTTTTTTCTAATAGAGATTCCTTCTAAACTGTACACCTGATTTCATCTTAGTTTTACAGAAACAGTATCTGTATGATTCACTTCATCTTTCTAGTTTTTGACAATATACATGAACATGTTTCTCTTTGCTATTAGACTTCAAAACTATGACTCTTCGTTCTTAATACTGTTTCTGCACTATGATATGAATCATAGACAATTTTAGTAACAAGCTCTGTCGAGAGTAGCTCCAAAACTGTGGTTTTCTCATGAGTATCTGCTGAAGTCTTTGAAAATCAGAAGTATACAATGGAGGTACACCTTGCTGCAATAACTGTATCTAGTATTATTTATTTACAGTGGCAGCCATGTGGCAGAAATAAGGGATAACAGTATAACAGATAAGGGATGCAGGTATGAGTCATATGAGTCATCCAAGTTTTTGGGTGGACTGAGGCATAGGGAAGATATAACAGGTCAAGAACCTACTGATAAAGCCAAAACTGTGTTTGTACATGTAGATGTCACAACAACTTTCCTAATGTTTCATGCTCTCAGCTGGTGAAATTCAACTGGCAACATTACAAGGACACCAATTTCTTAACTTGGTATTAGAAACTACCATCCAGAATAGGAGCTCCAGCACTTTGTGTCCAGATATTCAAACTCTGGTGTAATAGAACAAAAATGATTATGATTTGCATGAAGATAGCTTATTATCTAATTTGTGCTGGCTGATTTGGAGAAAGTTCTAGCTTTCATAATGATCTTAGTATTGTTTTTGTATATTCTTTTGAAAAAGACATTACTGTGTATACTTCAAACTTTAAATTCCACTGATATTTCACTGATAAAAGAGGAGCACCCTTGGGTGCTTCTTACATGCACTTTCTAAAATAAAAAATTACTGAGCCAAGTAAGGTACAGTTGACCCTCAACTTTTGTGGGCTTCGCAGTCATGATTTTGATTATTCGCAAGTTTGAAACCCTACTGCCTCCTGAAGTTGGGGTTGCCATGTAAGCAATCACAGGGCAGCCCTGACTTCCAGAGGTGAACAAAGGGGCTGTTCAGGAGGCATACATGCTGCATCTTTGCTCCGCTTGCTGTCTCATTTCCTTTGCTTGGGTGAAACAGAGACTTAGGAGTAGAAGGCAATTAGGAGTAGGAGAAGCGAATCCTACACACCACTTTACTTACCCCATGGATCCAACTTCTTTTCTTGTTCCTGTATTCTGCAGATCTCTCTTTGCCTGGGTGGAACAGGGGGAACAGGAACACCCAGGAGGAAGAGAAGGAACTGGATCTTTTATGTAAGTGCTGGCCAGTTCCTCCTTCTGTTTACTGCTAGTTGTCTGGTATGTCCCTTTCCTTTGCCCAGATAAAACAGAGACTTGCAGCATGCAGGTAAGAGCGGGATATGACTCTACATCATTTCACTTACCTCGAGATCTGGCTCCTTTTCCTCTGTTCTGTAAATGAAGAGATGTACCAAAATGGAACAGGAGTACATGGTACCTGAAAAGAAGAACCAGATCTGTCAGATTTGTAATAATGCAGGCAGGGCTGGTTACTCTTCTTTGTCCTATTTGTCATGAGCTTCTTTTCCATGTGGTCTATCCTTTCCTTTTGTGGGCAAAACAGAGATGTGTGTCACACAGGTAAGAGGAGCTGTACCACTTCACTTACCCCAAAGATTTGGCTCCTCTTCCTCTTATTCTTCACTTACCCAAGGATCCGGCTCCTCTTCCTTTCTTCTGTTCTTCCCAATCAAAGGGAGGAAAGTATCAGTGGATCAGGAATATGTGGCACATAAGAGCAGGAGGAACAGATTTACTGGGTAAGTTATGTTGTGGGTGCACATGGAGCTGGTTCCTGCTCCTTTTCAATTTTGTTGCATGCTTCTGGTCCCCTTAGTGTCTTCTTTCCTTTGCCTGGGTGAAAGAGAGACTTGTGCCATGCAGGAATAGTAAAAAGTGTCAGATCCATAGGGTAAGTGAACTGTTGTGCAGGGACAGCTTCTCCTCTCCCCTGAAACAGCAGTGCTGGTGCCTCATTTCTCCACCCCCAAGATATTTACATTTTTTTGTGATCATGGGGGAGCGGCACCCCTAAGCCCCATTAGTTTGAAGCGATGTCTGTATTGCTAAAGGCTCTTTGCTGCCAGTGTGATACTTTTTTTTTACCTGCAGCATCCTGTTCTGATTTTAAGGCAAATAATTTGTTATAGTTAAAGACACTTTCAAAGAATAGATTTATTCTATCGTATAATTGTTCCATAATAACTCTACTGGCATTAGGATATAATAGATTGTGCATGGCAAAGAGTCTTAGGACCTGGCTGCATTTAATGTTTTGCAGACTACTGTAGTAACCAAAAAGCTCCTGGGAGGCAATTTGACAGGAAAGTGCTATAGGATTCTGTTTCAGAGCAAGAGCATAATCCAGGTCAGGCCCTCATGGCTGTTATCTTCCCCAATAAACAAGACAGTTTTATAATACTTTTATTTATCAGTTGTTGTACTATAGTCAGCCCTACACATTTATAAGTTTAACTTTTGTAGATTTCATCACAAATTTTCTAGAACTCTCCAGTGCAATTCTGTGGTCAACTTCTGCTGGAAGGTAACTATAAAGTCACACTGGAGGACCTAGAGCAGCACTAATTATTATTATGTATGCTGGAATTCAATTGACAGACCCAGTCTTTTAGACTCGGAACATGCCCATCTGTATTTTATAAGTGTTTTTATGAATGTCTAATGTAATTTAATAACTTTTTAATTGATTCACAATGTATTGTACAATTTTATATATGTGTTTTATTGTAAGCCACCCTGAGTCCCCTATTGGGTGAGAAGGGCGGGATATAAATATTGTAATAAATAAATAAATAAATAAATAAATAAATAAATAAATAAATACTTTTAAAAATCTATGTCTAAGAAGCCAAGAAGTTTAGCAATTAATTGTCAGAATGGGTCATTAGACTATGTACTCACCCTTTAATTTGTGGACACCTGTCATAGAAAATGGATACCATAAAAATCGAAAGTCTGTTAATCAGCATTCATAACAGTTTAAAAGACTAACCTGCTTTCAATGTATCATTGGACATGTATCTGAAACAACTAAAGCTGTAGTCCTAGATATATTTATTGGGGAATATGCCCCCTGAACTTATGAGGGTTTTTTTTGACAAGTAGACACCTTATACAGTCTGACTGTTGCTATCATTTTATGTGGGAAGACTTTGCTTAGCACACCCATCAACCAGATAACAGACAATTTTCATAAAGGGTGTGAGAATGTAATATCTTCTTAAAAATATACAGAATTGATAAAAATAGATTTGACAATGCAATCACAGCATTGGGAATAAAGTGCAAAAGAGCAGGCTGTGGCTGTTTCACACTTAAATAAATGAAGAGTGAAAGATTCTGTTAATGGAACCAATGGATCTCTCTGTTTAAATGGCAGGAACATATAAGCCTACATCTCATAAACAGCTAAAATCTTCTTTCTAATTATTGTTAGGGAACAAGTCTCAAAATAATATTATCATATCAATGACTTCATGACAAAATGATGTGATACCCCAATACTAACAAAAAGTAGATATAGCTTTTGAACCTTTTAAAAGGTAAGAAATTATAGCATATATGTAGTAGCTACCATTAAGCATTAAAGACAAGTAAGTTCTAGACTATGTCTAACATAAGAAGAAATGATATGCATAATCTTATTCAAATGGGTGAATAACCCAACAAGCCTCTATTAATTTCTGTTTATTGGTTAATATCATTAGAGCTTACTGTTAATATCAGTAAGACATAAGTTGGTGTTGGTGTGCACTCTTTTAAAAATTATATTAAAAAGAAGAAAAGGTTTTCCAATAAAATTATAAAATTTATGTAATTATAAAATTACATAAAGGAATTAATCAAACAAACCTACAATAAGCTATAAAATATATCTACATAAAATAAAAATAAACTAAATTTTCAAAGTGGGGAATACTAGAATACAATACTACACAAAAGGAGGGGAAAGGGTATTCTAATTGCCCAAACTAACTTCTTCTAACTACAGTAGAGTCTCACTTATCTAACATAAACGGGCCGGCAGAACATTGGATAAGCGAAAATGTTGGATGATAAGGAGGGATTAAGGAAAACCATATTAAACAGCAAATTATGTTATGATTTTACAAATTAGGCACCAAAGCATCATGCTTTACAACAAATGGATAGAAAAAGCAGTTCAGTACACGATAACGTTATGTAATAATGACGGTATTTATGAATTTAGCACCAAAATTTTGCAATTTATTGAAAAATTGACTACAAAAACATTGACTACTAAAAGGCAAACTGCGTTGGATAATACAGAACCTTGGATCAGTGGAGCTTGGATAAGCGAGACTCTACTGTATCTTGGATTAGATATTCCTTTAATTTTTTTACTATCCTTCAAAACCGAATACTTCTGATCTTCCCAATGTTCTTTCAAATATATGATTAGAAGCTGCCAATCTTGCTTTAGGTTTGTAATTTAATACAAGTTGTCAATGTGTCATTTTCTGCCAAGTCATGCATTTTCGGTAAACAGACTTCTATAGATGGGATGGTTACGTCTTTCTGCTTCTGTGCATAAAGTTTTCTTGCTGCTATAATCATATACTGCAGATATTTTATTTTTTGACCATATAACAAACTGAACAAAAAGTTTCTGCTTCAACTGAATTTCTAAAACATCTTTCATTAAGACATGTATCTCAATCCAGAATTTCAAACAGATATTATAAATGTGCCTTCTTTATCATTACATTTCTAACAAATATTAATAGTATTTTTCTACTTCTCTGACCATTTTTCAGGAGTTAAATGCCATCTATACATATCTTTAAAAATTCTAAGATTGTAACTCAATGTAAATTTAAAGCCAATATTTTGCCTATTCTTCCTCCATTTCCATTTTCATAAACAATATATACATCCTTGTTTTTAAGCGTTCCTCATCTGTACATAGTTGGATTTCAAAGACCATATATGGTAGTTTCTTATCCATTTAAAACTTCTCATAACATCGTCCATATTCATTCCAATGTATGTTAGGTACATCCATGCATTTCTGATTTTTCATTTGTTTCATCCTGTAAATAAATAAGTAAGTAAAACTTTATTTATATACCACCCTCTCTACTTGAGAGGACTCAGGGCGGTTTCCATCATCGCAAAGAAACCATACAACAAATTAAACACAATAAAGAATAATAAACATGAAACAAGAACATACAATTCAAAAGAACCACATTTTTTAAAATAAAGTTACAAAATGCTCTGTCAGTGGGACCAAGGCTTCAGAGTGGGCAAGGTCAACTATAAAGTGCTAGGCAAGGCAAGTGCAACAGAATATCATAGGGCTGGGAACTGGGTAAAGTGCTGAGCGGGGTTCTAGCTAACAACCCGGGGGGGGGGGGGGTGCTAGGACTAATCCTGCTCAAAAATCTGCAGGAACCACCAAGTTTTCAGAACTTTCCAGTGTAGGAGCTTGTCTGATATCTCTGGGAAGGGCATTCCAAAGTCGGTGAACCACCATCAAGAAGGCCCTCTCCCCCATCCCCACCAGCTGATGACAGTGAGAGGAGGGTATCCCCGGAAGATCTCAGAACCCACGCTGGTTTGTAAAGGGAGATGTGATCACGAAGATAGGGAGGGCCCGAGCTGTATAGGGCTGTTTTGTAATATCCTTTTTCCATCACCAGCACATCTTTATATCCCATCACTTTATTTATTTTGAAATATGATAAAGCTTTGTGTGGTGATATCCTTATACCTATTCCAAATCCTTTTATTTCTAGCACCCTCTTTTTGCTTGATAATCAAGCAGTGTTTCTTCTAATCCAGAGCACGGTCCAGACTAACTCCCAGATATTTTCATGTGCTGCAATGCTCCAATGTGATTTCTTCCCAGGTAATCCTCAGAGCTCAAGATGTTTGTCTATTCTTAAGATGAAAAGCACACGTCTGCATTTTAGATGGATTCGGAATTAACTGGTTTCTCCTGTAATAGGCAGTAAGAGCAACTAAAACTTTGGAGAGCTTCTGTTCAACCATTTCAAAGCTCCCTGCTTGAGTGGTGATGGCACAATCGTCAGCAGAGATGAAACTTTCTTTCTCTTCTGACAGTGGCCGATCATTGGTGTAAATGTTAAACATTGATGGAGCAAGCATGTTCCCCTGAGGCAGGCCGTTCTTCAGTTTTCACCATTTGCTTCTTTTACCCTGGAACTCAAAAGAAAGCTCCTGTTTTCCTATGAAATGGCTGAGGTGGTAGTCCTTTGTGATATTTTTTCCTCAGGAAGAGGCAATGATTTACAGTATCTATCATAAGCTGCTGACAGGTCTATGAAGACAGCTCCTGTAATCTGCTGCATTTCAAAACCATCTTCTATGTGATGAGCCAAGTTCAATACCTGTGATGTACAGCTTTTCCTTTTCCTGAAACCAGCTTGCTATGCAGTCATACATCAGTCTATTTTTTTCCATAATTCTATGCAGAATAAGTCTCTCCAGAACTTTATAAAGATGGCACAGCAAGAAGATTGGTCTAGAGCTTTTTGGATCATTACAGTCTTTGCCTGAAAGCATCGCTTGATTATCAAGCAAAAAGTGAGTGCTAGAAATAATATATGAAAGCTGGGCGCACAGAAGACTGGGCGATTTGAAAGGTGCTGAACAGAGTTGCTCTGCATCTTGTAGTACTAGAAAAGCACAATCTTAAGAAATGGGGCTACAAAGTGGAGTCCATGACATGTGAGTGTGGAGAAGAGCAAACCACAGCCCACTTACTACAATGCAGCCTGAGCCCTACCACGTGCACAGTGGAGGACTTTCTTACAATGACACCAGAGGCAGTCAAAGTGGCCAGCTTCTGGTCTAAGAAAATTTAGTATAATGCCAAGTTTTTAACTTTGTTTGTGCTTTTTATACATTATAACTGTATTCTCAATTAGCTTCTGACATAATAAATAAATAAATATTCCAAATCATTAACAAATAATTCTGATCTACTGATTATTAAAATCTACATTTGTTTTCGGTTTATCATACCAGAGGAAACCATTCTATTCAAATCTTAGGCCAAATCCCCCTATTTGTAAGAATTATCTTTTTTCCAAGTTAACCCAATCTTTAATTCAGATTAGACAACATTTTGAACTGAGTTCTAGATTATTTTCCCTTGCTAAATAGACAAAAGTGTCTTCTTGCCATTGTTTAAATGATATAACATTGGTCAAAATAAGTCATGTCTGAAACAAAAATAACGTTTTAGGGTGAACATTCATTTTATTACTGAATTTCTTCCCATCAATGATAACCTTGATGTATTTCATTTTTGTAAACAGACTATAATGCCATTTCAAGTTTTGGCATAATTATTTTGGACCCCCCCCCTCCCCAAATCTAGTTCCCCCACCCACACTATGTCTCAGGTATTCTGTGTCAAATAACATGGAGGAAGTCACTCTGAAAGCACCTGTATACCCTGTGTTTTCACTGGTTTATCAGAGTCCTGGGCTCTGTCTTTACCTGGACTGGTAAAGACTATGGTGTGGAAGAGAACTTTGAGAACTTTGGGAGCTGGTCTTTACCAATATTTGAGCCTAGTGCCTCTTAGTCATTCTTAGCCTAAGATGTCACATTATGAGATAAGGCTAAGTGTGGCAAGAAACAAAGTAAGAAAATAGGCAGACATGCATAAAGACAATCTCTTTCATTTGCTGTTGCTCACAGTAACACAATTGAAGCTCTGTCCCTAACATAGCAAATACTTGTTAGTGGTTTATCAGACCAACTGTCCAGTATTAGCTTGTGGTTCTTCTTATATATTCTCATAGAGGGGTCACAAGAACTCACATTTCCTGATTTGGAATTGCAAGCCTATTTTTCTCTCAAATAGGAAGCAAATGTGTTTATGTTCAAAGATTAGAAGGCTCTATGTCAGACCTGGAAAACTGTTGTATTTTGTGCTAAATAACCATAGATGAGAGGCGACCTATTTGGAATCTGAAGTAAAGGAGACCCTGTAGAACAAGAAAAGTTATCCTCAAACTTGGGTTTCAGACAGAGAATAATATATGGTAATAATGCATATTTAATAGCTTTCTCCACATTTCTTTTTCCATATTATCCTCATCACAGGGGTATTTTTTAACATCTGCCTTGGAATATTTACAGCCAAAAATTATGGAATTCATAATTGGAATTTATTTTTGATGGCAATTTTAAAGGAAAAAATTGACTTTGCTGTGATGCAGCCCACAGTAGAGGCAGACATTAATTCCTACACCTATTGATCTTGGGTTTTACTGTGATATCGGCCTTTGAGTCATTCAAAATGGATGCTTTGCATGCTATACATTTGAGAATATGACTCACTTCATCTACTGAAACAACCATTGCATTGATGCACAGCACTAAGTGAATAATTTCAATGTAAATCTTGAAAAAAAAAAGAAATAATGACTTACTGTGGGTATGTTTTTTTTCAGAGCTCCAGACCTTGAGAACTCATAGCTGCATGTTAAAAAGAAGTCAAAGGGTAGAAAAATAAGAGGATGGCCAGAACAGCAAGAGCCATTGTGCTGCAATATCTGAGCTCAGATGTTGAAAACTGAAGGGCCATTTTAATTATAATTCTTCAGTATCAATCCAATTGCTGTTGGGTCATTTGTTACACTCTTGCCTATTTGACAAAATTTCAACATCCTATCTGGGTAAAGAACCAGACAATAAGTAGGCTGGGTAGAATATTAACCAATAAAGAGATGAGAACTTCTTTTGAGCTCAAAGTATGCCATTTTCATTCTGTCTTACGTAAGACTTTCACCTTCCAAGTGCTTTACAAATATTAGCTTACTCTGATGTGATTTTCTGTACTTGAAATTTCCAACCATTGAAATTAAATGGATTAAGTACAAGAAGAAGTGAATTAGATCATAAGAACAGAAAACTAGTGGAGGTCAGTTTGTTCCATAAATTTTCTGCTTCCAGGAAATGTTGTAGGCTGGACCAAAATGTCATGTAATTATGTATGAGAAAAGACAACACAAAAAGATGAAGGTATTACATCTTTATTATTAATTTCCTTTTTAAAAAAAAGTTTAAACAAAATGTTTTCATTAATAAAAACTTTTTTGCCTTAGTAAATAAAGTAAAATAACCTTTAGTTTCTCCTTTTTCAACTACCATGCAGAACAAAGGTGGACAGTATTTTTACCCTCAAGGTCCAAATGGGCATGGGAAACATTCCAGTAGACATAGCCAGAAACAGCCGTAATTGGGGCTGTTAACTCACATGCAAATATTCTCATACTATCATACACATTCACACTAACATGCATTTACATCCACCTGTCCACCTTCTATTCAAACTATTCTCTTCCTCCAGATTTCTTTCTGTGCAGGGTGGGGAACAAGAGGCATCTCTAGCAGCCTAGCATGCAGAGAAAGCAAGTGTATAGTAGAAAAACAAAGCATTGTACTTTGTGACTAGATGACAACCTCTTTCTCCAGTAGTTCATTTTCATTTCATTCCAGGCTTGAAGAGAGGGAAGTCTTCTTTCTGTTGCCCAACAGAAAAGAAACATTTTATAGAATCATAGGATGTTAGAATTGGAAGAGACCCCAAGGGCCATCAAGTCCAAGACCCTGTCATGCAGGAAAAGCAGAATCAAAGCACTTTGACAGATAGCCATGCAGCCTCTGCTTAATAACCTCCAGAGAAAGTTCACCATGCTCTGAGGCAGCAGCATATTCCACTGTCAAACAGTTTTTACCATCAGGAAGTTCTTCCTAATGTTTAGGTGAAAAATTTCCTGCAATTTGAAACCATTGCTCCATGTCCTAGTCTCCAGATCAGCATAAAACAAGCTTGATTAAAGTAAGATTTAGAAGATATCATGTTGTCCTGTTTTGTCTTTCAAGAACAGCCTTAAGACACTGTGGTAAGTAAATGAAAACTACTTTACTTCAGCAAAACATAAAGTACAGCACACTCCGTGGAATAATGCAAAAGGAAGCAAGGAACTCTTAGGGCAAATGCAATTCTTAGTCTCTGATACAGAACCAAATCAAATAGACAGACAAAGAAACAGCAATAAATCCAGATGCAGACTCAGAGCAGGCACACAGGGAGTGAAGGCATTTTGTTAGAGCTGGCTGCACCTGCTTCTGCTTTGTAGCTCTGAGTCCCCTCACAGCTGCTAGGGCAGTTCCTAATCACTCAGCTGCATTTCTGGCAGCTATTCTAGCTGAACAACATCTCTGCTCTGTTTCCTTTCACCTCTCCTGAAAAGTGGGTACTCACAAAGTCTCTTCCTCAGATTCTAACTCACCCTCAGATTCATGAACACTTTCTGCTCCCCTTCCTCTTCTGAAGAAGAGGAATCCCTAACACATGTAATGCTTCTGCAGTAGACCTGGCAATTTGTTTTGAGTTTTAATTGAAAACATCTATGACAGTGGCAAGGCGAACTTGGGAAACATAATTAGAGCACTTGCAGTCAAAGGACAAGTTACCCTTATGTGATGTAAACTCATACAGGCACTTTCTGTTGTAGCTATAATACTGATTTCCAAATGGTCACCAGAGTATTAAGTAAGTGGCTTATACAGAATAAATGCACAATGGATTTGACCTTATCACATGAATATTTTTGTAGACATATTGTTCCATTAATATTTGTAACAACTCTATGAGGTAGGTTGTTATCATTACCTGTAATCAAATGGGCGATGTGTGCTGGGAAACAGCAGTTTTCCTACATCCATGGCAAAAATTATATTTGAACAGTGTTGGTTGAGAATATTGTGGCCATTTGGGGATGCTGCGCATGCGTCAGATAAGATAGACGTGCCTAAGAGAGCTCCCTAACTGCAAAAGAAATAAAGCTTATTTTTAAAGCCCAGGAAGATCATAAATATCTCTCTCCAACCTGGACCCGGTCGTGAAAAAAGAGGAAGCAAAGCAGATCGCAGTTTGAGCGTCTGAAACTTGAAACCTCAGAAAATAAATCTGAAGACCGGGTGAAGGAAAGAACTGAACGTGAGTGCCATAATGGCGGAGGGAGTGGAATGGGGGCGGAAGCTGGACCAAATATTACAAACATTGAATGAACTAAAGATAAGCTCTGATAGCTTAAAGAAGGGGAATGATGAATTAAAAGAACAAGTTGAAATGATTAACACCCAGCTGGGATCTATGGAGTCAAAGGTGCAGCAGTATGAAGGGAAATTTATGGAGATGCAAGAGGAGACTAGAAAACAGAAAGAGGAAATAGCCAACTTAAAAAAACATTTAGAAAGTGCAAACCAAAAACTCCTAAACAAGATAGCTGACCAGGAAGATTGGTCACGAAGAGCAAATATACGCCTGAGAACAGCAGGGCAGGATTTTCAGATGAGTGACAATTTAAAACAAAATATTGTCAGTTGGCTACAGACTTTGACGGAAATCTCACCGGACGATATAGAACGATCGCATTGGGCTTATAGAGGTAGAAAAAAACCCAGAGACATTTTGATCCGTTTTTCAAGGGAGGCAACGAAGGAAAAGGTGTATAATCAGCTTCGGAAAATAAAAGACCTTACCTTGGCAGGGAAAAAGGTCTGGCCTCTCCTGGATCTTTCATCAGAGACACTGGATAAAAGAGCACAGATGAAAGAAATTACAAAAGTCCTGGAGGGGAAGAACCAGCGATATACTTGGGCTTTTCCTGCCACCCTGATCGTCTATAGAGATGGTAAATTATATAAAGCTACCGATTTGGCTAGTGGAAAGACCATGCTTAGACTTCTGAGATTTTGTACAGAAGGGGGAGTATCGGATGAGACGGAGGATTCAGATAATGAAGAGGTCCATAGAAGCTTCAAAAGAAAGAAGGGGAGTAAGAAGGCCAAGGACACTCTTCAGGCAGCTGAACAGATAAGATCAACAGAGCTGGAAGCTGCAGACAGAGGCGGGCAAATAGAATCATGCTCGATTCAGAGGATATCTGTTATTGGAGACTTGATGAATAGGGAAGGAGAGCATGGCCAAGATTTACAAGAGACTATAGACTTAAGAAATTTGAAGCAAATGGACTTAGACCAAATACGAACTTTGGAAAAACAATTGAGAGAACTAAAAAAGCAAAAGCTGAAAGAGGAAACAAGGAGAATGGAAACAAGATCCAAGATGTAAGAGGGAAAAAACCACTTTGATAAACTGGGTTAAAAAGATTTGCAGGTGTGGGAACTGGCGAAGGGCAACGCAGCCGCCAAGTGGAGTCTGGGAAGGGAAGAGAATAGAACTCTTTCGAGTCCTTCTCTGATGGGAGAAGGGAAAGGACTGGACTCTGAGGGGAAAGGGGCACGATGGGGATCCAGGGAGGGGGGCAAAAAGGGGGAGAGGAGAAGAAAAGAAACTGAAGAGACAAGGGGGAGAGATAAAAATGGAATTATACAAAACAAATGGGTGACTTAACTATACTGGCACTGAATATAAATGGAATGGCAGATCTTAAGATTTATAGGATGTTGAAATTGGCAAAGGAATGTAGGATAAATGTGATAATGTTATAAAAAGAGGGGGAGGGATAAATTGATTAAGGATAAAACATGGAATAGAATTTATGAATCTCGAGGGACAGGGAACTCACGTGGGGTAGCAATTCTAATCAATGAAAATGTTCCATTTCAGGAGCTTGATGTTCAAATAGATAGGGAAGGAAGAACAGTTTTCGTGAAAGGCAAGATAAATCAGGTTAAAATAACATTAGCTGTGATGTATGCTCCGAACAGAAACACAAAACAGTATATATTGAATACTAAAAAGAAGCTGGATAATTATGCGGAAGGGACATTGATTTGGGCAGGCGATTTCAATTTGGACTTAACTAAAAAAAATAAAAAAGCAATAAATGTAAATAAGCTTAATATGGTGGATGCACATGCAAATCAAAGTATTAGGGATACTTTTTATTCAGCAAGACATAATAAATTCAGCTGTATAGATTATATCTTACTAAATAAAGCAAGCAAAGCCCAAATAAAGAAGGTAGAAAGGAAACCAATATTTTTGTCAGACCACAGTCCTCTGATTGCAACCTTGGGATTGAGTAATGAGATTAGTTAAAGAATTTGGAGATATAATTCGGTGGTAACAGAAAAAGATGAATATAAATTGAAGCTTCAGGAGGAGATAAAAGAATATTATAGAATAAATGATAATGGAGAGTTATCTAAAACTGGTGTGGGACTCATTTAAAAGTGTATTAAGAGGTCAATGTTTTAGTATTGAGTCCTACATAAGGAAAAGTTGGAGAGAGAAAAGAGAAAAATGTATAAAAGAAATTGAATCAATACAAGAACAATTGAGAATAACGAGGAGAAGAAATATAAATAGTATATTAAGGCAGAAAAAGAAAGAATTGGAATTAATGGATGAGGTGCAATGGAACAAAATGAGACAGAGTGTGAGGCAACGAATTAATGGATGGGGTACAAAATCAATGAAACAAATGGTGAGATATTTAAAGAGGAGAAAGGAAAAGTCATGTATAACAAAACTTAAAGATAAAAATGGATTGGTGAAAGATGGAAGAAAGGAACTCGAAGAAATAATGAGAGATTTTTACAGGGAGTTGTACCAAAAAGAACAGGTGAATAATGAAGAAATAAAAATTGGGAATAAAGTAAATGAGGAGGATAAAATTATGCTAAATGATGAAATAACACAGGAAGAAGTAATTCAGGTAATTAAAGGACTGAAACAATATAAGGCACCTGGTATAGATGGATATACAGCAGAATTTTATAAGACCTTTATGCATGAGTTGGTACCATATATGGCTGAAATGTTTAATGAGGTATATATGAGAGGTATTGTCCCAGAAACATGGAAACTTTCTGAAATTATTCCAGTTCTGAAGCCAGATAGACAACCGGAGCTCCCAGAATCATATCGTCCGATCAGTTTAGTAAACCAAGATTATAAGATATTCATGAAAATCATAGCAAATAGATTGGAAATTATTCTACCAAAGATTATAGGAGAAGACCAATATGGATTTGTTAAAGGGCGGAGTATCAGTGAACCAATAAGAAATGTTGTTAATGCGATTTGTCATGCGACAAAAACAAAAAGAAAATTGTCAATTCTAAAGTTAGATGTGTATAAAGCTTTCGACAAAGTAAACCATGAATATCTGTATAGATTATGTAAAGAACTGAATTTGGGGAATAATTTCTGTGAAATGATTAAAAATGTATATAGGGAGAATACGGCTTGTATTAGAGTGAATGGACAAAGAACAGAAAACATTCAAATTGAGAATGGGACCAAACAAGGTTGTCCATTATCCCCAATGTTATTTGCTCTGGTAATAGAACCCCTAGCATATAAAATAAGGATGGATGAAACATGGGAAGGGTATAAGATTGGGAGGAAGGAGGAGTTGAGATTGAACCTGTATGCGGACGATGCAATAATTTTAACACAGAGACCAAGGGAAATGATTAAATCAATGAAAATAATATTGAGGGAGTTTAAAAAAGTATCAGGGCTATCAGTAAATATGGAGAAATCAGAGATATTATTTACTAATACGCCACCGAAAGAACAATTAGAGATAAGGAAGGAATCAGGATTAAAATTGGGCATTAAAAAGATGAAGTATTTGGGAATTTGGATATTTAAGACACTTGATAAAATAATAGATGGAAATTATAGAATGGCATGGAAGAGAATGTTAAAACAAATGAGTAGGTGGAAGAATAAAAATTTGAGACAGATGTCTAGGATAAGGGCATTGAAAATATTGATAATTCCAAAAATGATGTATTTATTTCAGGCTCTCCCAGGAATTCCTCCCATGGCAAAATTAAAGGAATGGGATAGGAAACTAAATTATTGGGTTGAAGGAGGGAAAAGACCAAGAGTAAGGAAAAATTGATAATTGCAAAAGAAATGAAAGGGGGATGGGGCTGTCCATGCCTAGAGCTATATAGTGATGCCTTCCAAATTGAAAGAGCGATAGAATTACAAGTGACAAATAAAAAATGGGTGAGATTTGAAAAGGAAATGGAGTTAATTGTGAAGAAATAATCTTTAGAAAATGGGATAAGAGAAATATAGATAAATTAATAGGACCAATGAAAGGAACAATGCAAGTGTGGAAGAAATGGCAAGGGAGAATAAGTAGCTTAAAATCTAAAATGTCAACAGTATGGATAATCAATAAGGATAAGGAATCAAATATGAATAGAAATATTCAAACATTGAAGGAAAAAGGAATAGAGAGACTAGAACAACTATATGACAGAGAGGGAACGGTAAGAGAAAATAAAATTAAACAATGGCTTGGAGAAGAAAATTGGTTACAGATAAGAGCAATCTGTGCATATTGCAAAATAAAAGAAAATATTAATATGGTTAAGAGAGAAGATAACACCTTTGAAAAGATAATAAGAGAAAAGGGGGAAGGAAAGAAGGCACAGGCCAGCAAAATATATACAATGCTCATAGAGGCTGATGGATGTATAATACGGGATCTGAAAAGTATGTGGGAAACGGAGCTGCAAATCACAGAACAAGAGATGAGAAATGTGGTAGAGACAATAGGGATGAAAAGGAATACCAGAGTACGAGAAATGAGGAGGAAAATATTGCACAAATGGTATCGTACACCCTGCCAATTAGCATACTACTATAAAAAGGGGAGTAGTCAGTGCTGGCATGGATGTCATCAGAAAGGGCGGTTTATGCACATGATGTGGGAATGTGAATATGTACAATATTTTTGGCAGACTATACAAAATGAGTCAAATCAAATACTAGGAAATGAGTGGGTCATAACAAAGGAAATAGAGAGGAAAAGAGAGGAAATGGGAAATAAAAGGGAAATAAAAGAAGCAATAATTGAATGTGCACAAGCAGTAATATTATTAGGGTGGAAAGATAAATCAAAATGGACAGTAAATAAATGGTACCAATATATGGTGGAGCAAATGGAATTTGAAATTATGAACGTGAAACTAAATGTTGTAAAAACTAATGAAAATAGAACAAGAGAAATGGAAGAAAGATGGACAATGGTAAAGAACTATATCATGAATCAATCTGGAGATCAAGCCATAAGAAATAAGATACAAATGTTATATAGTATATAGGTTGGAAATGGATAAAGATAAAGATATAAAAATTGTCTCATAAAGAAACGAATATGTAAAAAGAAAACAATCCTCGTGTTGGTGGTGGGAATTGTAAATGTTTTGTATGTCTACGGTATGTATTGTTTGTGTTTAAAAAAATAAAAATTTATTTTAAAAAAAAAAGAGAGAATATTGTGGCCATTTCAGCACATGATAGTAAGCAACAAAAATGTTTCTTCATCAAAAACTGATAAAGACGTCTCAAATGGATGCAGAACATAATTGTTAAAAGGTAAAGGTTTCCCCTGACATTAGGTCCAGTCGTGACCGACTCTGTGGGTTGGTGCTTATCTCCATTTCTAAGCTGAAGAGCCGGCGTTGTCCATAGACACCTCCAGGTCATGTGGCCGGCATGACTGCATAGAGCGCCGTTACCTTCTCGCCGAAGTGGTACCTATTGATCTACTCACATTTGCATGTTTTTGAACTGCTAGGTTGGCAGGAGCTGGGGCTAACAGCGGGCGCTCATTCCACTCCCAGGATTTGAACCTGGGACCTTTTGGTCCTCAAGTTCAGCAACTCAGTGCTTTAACACACTGTGCCACCAGGGCCCCCCTGTTATATGACCTTAAAAGATTTCTTTACCACTAGGGTTGCACTGTGTTAAATCTTTTATATATTGTATTGTATTTTACTATGTTATTTAACTATTTTAATTGTTGTATTATTTTATTGTATTATGATATACTGGTAGTGATCCCGCCAGTTGTGTAAGCCGCCCTGAGTCCCCTCGGGGAGAAGGGCGGGGTAGAAATATCAGAAATAAATAAATATCCTGTAGAATTAAAGCAGTTTTATACCACTTTAAGTGCCAGGGCACAATGCTGTGAAATCATGGGAACTATAGTTTTACAAGGCCTTTAGCCTTCTGTACAAAAGAGTACTGGTGCCTTTACAAACCATGCCAGTTAAGGTGGAGTCAAGTGGCATTAATTCTGTAGTATAGATGCATCCTAGGTAACAGTAACAGGCATGAATGTTTTTGAGATCAATATATATTCCACTTTACTTGTTAGTTTTCTTTAAATAATACAGTAAGAATAGACTCTGTGCTTTTAGACTATAGACTTTTTGCCAGTTCTATAAAATGCAGAGACTAAATCTTTATGACTCAAAAACAAAATTTCAAATAGAAATGCCATATGACAACTGTCAAGAACAAGGTAATGCTTACAGAGGACTAGCAAAGATGCACTTTCCCCTAGTATTTCTTAAGTGTATAATAATATTTGTTTCTTTCTTTTAAAAAATATTTGTATAATATCCTTCAAGCATGCTAGTTCTCAAAGTGCTACATAATAGTTAATCATATTTGCAGGTAGGTGATAATACCCTCAGAAAAAGCACTGCTGTTGGTGGCACTAAAGAGTAGCATCTTGTGGTTTCTGATCCTAACTGCTCTGAGTGGCACTTTCCATGACCAATACACCCTAGAGGACTGCCCCTTCCAATGCCACCTTCCTTGTTTATAAAAGATAATGTGACACTGGCTGTTGAAACACCTGGGCTCCAGAGGCCTGGACCTGTGCTACATAATCCAGTCAGAGTGGCACTTCATGTTCCCCTAAAAGTGGCCATAACAAGTACAGGTGGGCAGATGCTATTTGTGTGTTCTATTCTACTTCTAGTAATGGTGCTGATTTGGACACACTAATCCTAAAATAATGTAAATTTCCTCTTCTGATTTGCAGAGAAATTCCAGATTGTCCATGAACCTGAAAGACTTGAAGATTCTCAAGAAAACAGCCAAATAAAGCATGCACAGAAAGTGCCAGCAGGTCCCTTGAATATTATGGGCACTGCTTTTCATGTCCATTCAAAGCCAAAAAAGTTATCTTATAAGCAATCCAGGAAGTCTCAGATCTCTCCACAAATAACCAAAATCCGAAACTACAACATAAAAGATTGATATAAATTGCATCTTTCAAATGAATCAAAGTTTGGGATCTAAAATATCCAGACTGTTGTTAGTAAGCAATTTGATCAGATGTAAGTATTAAACCATCAATTTCATTGCTACTTCATTCTTTTTTTAAAGTCACTAAGCTCCTTATTTCCGATTTGACAATTTCTCATAATAAACCATCATTAGTGTATATGCTATTGCATGTTAAAATGCTTAACTCACCTTTGTATGTATATTGATCTTTTAAAGGCCTGTTGAATCAGTATGCTTCAAGCAGCTTTCTTTAGTCTTTGCCAGACTTTGGTGAAACACTCTTGAATCAGAATAGTTGTGGAAAATGGATCTCATTTTCCATGATCTCATATACTGTTATGCTATATCATTTGTTCCTGCATTCATTATTTTTTCTAGAGTTCTTTCGAAAGTTTCAAACCAGACACATAATGGGATTCAGTCGTTTTGTCCATGCATCAATAAGTCACTCATACAACAATCTAGTTATGTCTATGTTACTCCATGCTCACAAAAACTCAACTTGTAACTCATTCCCGTGTTTATGTTCATTTATGTTCTGACAGAAATGCATTTTTACATTATAGCAGTTACCATAGTTTACCTCTAAAAAAAAACTTATCATATGCACAGATGTTAAGAATCAAGCATAACTGTACCCTGCCACAAGACTTTGAATATAATTTGAAAACATTGAAAAATCAATTTAGAAATAAAGGTTATCCTGAACATTTGATTCATAAGGTAAGTGACAAAGTAAGTAGAGTCTCGAGAACCACTATATTAAATGACAAGATCAGACCTAGAGACAACAGAGTAGGGTGGCCTCTTACAATGACCAATTTATCTAAATATGTAATAAAAACAGTGAGAAAATACTGGAATTTGGTAAGTGACATACCAGGTTGTGAACATCCCCCCTCTTATCGCCCACAGGAGAACACAAAATATCTAAGACATTTTGATTCATTCAGATTTAGATTCCACACAACACATTACCAAATCCAACTTGGTGGGTAATTTCACTTGTCACCATTGTTCTATATGCCCACAAGTCGTACAGGCAAAGTTTTTTAAGGATCATCACATTAAATTTCAATATAAAATAAACCATTTTGCTACTTGCTCCACTGAGGGGGTAATCTATGCCATCACATGTCCCTGGTCCCGGTTCAAATCCAGGGAGCGGGGTGAGCTCCTGCTATTAGCCCCAGTTTCTGCCAACCTAGCAGTTTGAAAACGTGCAAATGTGAGTAGATCAATAGGTACTGCTTCTGAGGGAAGGCAACGGTACTCCATGTAGTCATGCTGGCCACATTACCTAAGAGGTGTCTGCGGACAGTGCCGGCTCTTCAATTTAGAAATGGAGGTGAGCACCAACCCCCAGAGTCGGGCTCAACTAGACTTAATGTTAGGGGAAACCTTTACCTTTACTAGACATTTCTTAAGCCATCACCATTCTACATGCTAGAGGGGATGCTACACGCATCAATCCTCACCCCAAATCATCTTTTTCTGACATCAGTTGACAATCCAGCTCTCACCTGCATGCTGTCTTCTTTCATCAAGCAGTAATTACTAGTCATTCAGTGTCCATATCTGCAGTTCAGAAAACAGAATAGTTCCTTTCTTCTTCTTTCCCCTTAACCAAATTATTTCAAAATAATAACTTCCTTTGGTATTACTTCATTGGGTTGATTTGTCCTTCAAGCACAAGAAAAACAACCCGTCCAGGAAAACACTGCTAAATTACAAACCTAATAGCAACATACTTTCACAGAGGAAGTTCTCATTCAGCCATGAAGATCATTAGGAGCTTCTGCAGCAACAGTGGCAGCCATAATGAGAGATACCAGAACAGATGCATTCAGGTCTTTCTGCGATTTTATTGTTGGTCCACCAGTTGCCAGCTGCTTCTCCTTTTCTGAGACAGAAATACAGCTGAAGGACATATCCAGATTTCTGGAAGTACTTGGTTGAAAGATGGTGGAGAGCCACTGGAAGGCACTTCTTACTTTGGCTCAATCCCTCTCAGCAAGCTATACTTACAAGCACTGATTGCCATACTGTATAAGAATGTGTAGGGATGATGAGTAAACAAAACTGTATGCTCAAAATCATGTGCATCTTAGGATCATTACTATTGACCACCCAGGAATCCTTGAAGGGATCCTCCAAGTAATGTTTTTAAAAGGTCAGTAGCACTTGAGCAGAGCAACCCTTACTCTTCCTTTCACAAGAAAAAAACGTTTCAATGTGAGAAAGGAGGTAAAAGGGAGCAGAGGATTCTGCATAGAGCAAAGAGCAGCCTGATATGTGTCTCCATGTCTGGATGCAGTGAGACAGCTTTCATTGGGTAGATGTGTTGGATCATTGGTCTCTATAAAAGAGACTGAAATAAAATTTCTTCTGAGTGGCCATAAATATCACTAGGGGGGCAATGCCCTCATTTGCTATTCCATCACTGCTTTTCTGCTTCTTTTTGTTGTAAGAAATTGTGGTCTGAGCACTTTTGCCCACTAAAATGGTTGAGACTGGATTGCACGTTTTCCATTGTTGGCTGCTTGGAGAGTAGACTTTTTTCCCTTGGGAAAAAGGGACAGAGTAGCAAATTCCAGAAGGCAAAATATGGTATTAGTATCATGAAGATGAGCTTAAACCTTTTTACTTTCAACACATCCATTTTTCTGGAATGAATTGGTGTGGACATGCTGTCTTTGTCCAAGAAGGGGTCATAGTTGGGACACGTGTTTCAGCTGGTGGAGGAAACTCTGTCATATTAAAACCATGAGATGGTGGTAACAAAGTCAGATCTAAGAGCATATCTGAACTGTAGATTTCATCCTTTGATTGTAGGGTGAGGAAAAGCAATCCTATTTAGAATAGGATAAACATTTTCTGTTGAACATACAGATCATAAACAGGATCTCTGTTTAACAAGACTGACCTTTAAGCTATTCCATTCTGCCCCCTCTCCAACACTAACTTAATATTTCTACAGACTCATTTTGAATCTAATGTAAAAAGAAAACATCAGTACAGTATATTCTAGATGCGCTCTGCAGTTTTATGTATGTGAGTCCTAGGAAACATTAGGCCATAGGGGCTGAATTTGGTCTTCTGTCATTTGGTGTTTTCCCAACTTTATTGTTGTTGTGTGCCTTCCATACATTTCTGACAACACTGACTCTCTCACAGAGATTTCATGGCAGAATTTGTTCAAGGAGACTTGTTTTTGACTTCCACTGAGGCTGAGAGGTTTTCTATCCTTGTGCAGTTATCTTAAAAGAGCATAGAAATCAAGACAGTGTCCTTTGGAGTTCTGTGACATAAATGCCAAGAAAACAGTCACTCACAGCAGCACTTTCTGGTAGGAACTGATTAATTAAACACTGTGCCCTTTACAATATCAGAGTTAATAAGTCAGGAAGAGATGAGCAGACTGCATTCTGCCAAGAACCTTCTCCATGTCCTCAGAATGCAGCAACTGAAATTGGTTTCATAAAAAAGTTCCAAGTTCATCTTATCTGTAGAATCCATATCAGAGGTAAGCATTTTTATCCCAAGTACTTAGCAAATATTTCACAAGTTGTCTCTGACAGCTCTCTTACAATACGTCATTGTGTGCACCAAACTGTAATAGGCCCTGAACTGGACAGGAGATCTGAATGTAGGTTGAGCATTTCTTAGTCAGAATTCCAAAATTCAAAATACTCCAAAATCAAACATGATCCACATGGGTGGCTGAGATAGTGACACCTTCGCTTTCTGATGGTTCCGTGTACACGAACTTTATTTCATGCACAAAACTATTAAAATAGCTTTTAATGGTGTGCAAAATTACCTCCAGGATGTGTGAATAAAGAATATATTTTATTTATTGTTTATTTACTTTCTAAAAATAAATATTTATCAATACAAACTGAAAACAAAGTGAATATAAACATAAAAAAACAAAAAACAACTAAACAGTTTATTTTATTAAAACCATTAAACATTAAAATATAAAATGTATTGAAACATATTTATTAAATACAAATTAATGTCATGTTTAGACATCTCCAATATTGTGTGAGTGAGTGTGTGTGTATGTATACACACACATACACACACAAATCTAAAACAGTTCAGATCCCGAGCATTTTGGGTAGGAGATACTCAAGCTGTATTATTTATTTATTTATTTACTTCATTTCTATCCCGCTCTTCTCACCCCGCAGGGGACTCAGAGTGGCATACAACATATATTTAGGCAAAAATGCAATGCCGCATTATACAAAGCAAATAAAACATAACAAAAAATCAATAGAAACAATCAACATATAAATATAATTTAAAACCATTAACATTAAGATATTAAAACATAAACATATAAAAACAGCATCTGGGTACACTTTCCCCTCCCCCTTCATGATGGACTGGGCCCTTGCCAGCATCCTCCTTTTATGCCCCAGCCTCAGGAGGCAGCAGGTGTTTCTGCTGGGCCTTGCTTCAGCCAGGCAGTCAGGGCCAGAGTCTGCAAGGAGCCAGTCACCAGGAGCTGAGGTCAAAGGCAGCCTGCAGCAAACAAACACTGCCCTTTCCTCCAAGCTCCCCGTTGTAGATGTTCCATGGCTGTCTAAGATGGTGCTGGGTCTAAAAGTATTGATGGCACAGAACAGTTACTTTTTCACTGTCATACAGCATACTGTGGAATTATTAATAAGCTCTATCCTGTATTTAAATTCACATCTATTTCATACTCCAGAATTAAAGCAAAATGATTCTACTTTAACTGCAATAGCATTATTCAATAGGATCCTGACTAGCTGAGAAATCTATTACACATTTTGAACCACATTTCAGTAGGGGTGATGGCATGCCACTAATCTATATGCTTGATGTGGTGATTGTGACATTCTGAGCTGCTCTGAACAAGAAGCCTAGGTCTTGAGATCACCATCATAGTTTAAAGTGGAATACAGTGAAAAGTGAAAGGCAATGAGATGGTCCCTAGTGATGGAATTATCAATTTATCACACAAGATATGCATACTGGGAACTGAATCTTAGATGAACAGGACTGTCCCACAGGGAGTTGGAATCCTTATGGAAGATAGAGCTGATAATTTGAGCTGGGTGAAGATGCTCACTGTGTCTAAGAGTACATAAAACAGAGGATTTTAGATACTGAAATGGGATGTCAAATCTATCTTCTTAGACTGGGCCTATCCCAGACCTTTTTCTCCTAAGCCTTTTTCTGCTATGAAATTGGGGTCTAGAGCAGTGGTCCCCAACCCTTTTTTGACCAGGGACCACTCTCCAACATTAGTACCAAAAGGGTTATGAATCAGTTTTTGGTCAACTTTAGATCCAGTTTAGTTATTTGGGGTGTTGATTCAGAAAATTGCATTGGACAGATCACATCAGTTCTAGTTTCTGATACAGAACATATGCCGTCCAGTAGTCGCCATCTGCTTGCCCACAGAAAACCATATTTTTAATAATCTAGAGCTGATGTCTATCCAATGCAATTTTCTGGGTCAGCATGCCAAATAACCCCAGGAACAGGCCTAAAAATGAAGACACAAAGAAAAAACAATTTTTTTTTGTTGGACTGTGTTGTTATTTGTAGTAGTTACGGTGAGACCGCGGGCCGTACTTTAGTTCCTGGGGACCACTGGCCGTTCATAGACCACAGGTTGGGAATTGCTGCTCTAGGGAATGTCCTGATACTCTTGAATTTAGTTTCTGACTATAACAGGAAGCTAAGGAACCTGTTCTACTACTGGAGACAAACAAAGATGTTTCAAATTTTAAGCACGGTTGCTTTGAGAAAGCAATTTTGAAAAATACTATGAAAGCAGGGTTGCTTTGAGAAACTGATTTTGAAACATTCTATGAAAGTTAAAAAATCATTCTGGTTTATATATTTTATTTTTACTATATGCATACCTAGAAAATGGCAATCTTTAATTATTTGAAAGGTTGCCTCTCTCTAAGAACCATAAATTCAAGATTACTGAAACTTGGCATATATACTGGGAGTTATTTAAAATACAGTACTCCTTAATTTGCTTAAATTATTTTAAATGTCTTTCTGTATTTGAGGCCTACAGTAGTATCACCAATCAGTAGGTGGCAGATTTCTGTACATATGTTTGCAGACCGTAGAGAATCCAGGGAAGGAGTAGATCATTGGTTGTTGATTTTATGCTTTTATGATTTTTATGTTTTATGTATTAATTCATTGTAATTAACTATCTTATATTGTTTTATTTTGTTGTTGCATTACTGGGCTTGATCCCCATGTAAGCTGCCCCGAGTCCCTTTGGGAAGATGAGGCAAGATATAAGAATAAAGTTATGATTATATTGCTCTATTATTAGACCAAGGCACACAATTATGAGTTGGACCCCTTTGCCCTGCCTTGGCATGCCTGTAGACCAGACATGGGGCCTGGGGCTGTTAGGATTGGTGGGAGTTGAAGTCCAAAACACCTGGAGGACCCTATGGCTGATGTAGACACCTTTCTTGGGACTCTAGAGCAGTAATATGATAGCAAGCATGCCTCAAGGTACCAAGGACTGTGGCTTCACTCCGGTGGGGCAAGTGTAATGTACTGAAGAGTTGAATACCGCATAACCTGATGCTTGATAGATTGGATACATCAAAGTATGGGTGATTTCATCCTGTACAAAACCAGGTACTGCTATTAGTAACATCAGGGGGAGGAAGCTGAGGTTCAGCTTTCCCTTCCAAGCCAAAGCGGCAGAGATCTCTATAATAGCAAGTGCCGAGGTGACTTTAGTATGAAATAACATTGCATTGGTGTGGATTGGAATCCATTTCATCCCAGACAGAAGCAATTTGGGGAGATCAAAAGCTTTCATGGCTGGCATCACTGGGTTGCTGTGAGTTTCCTGGGCTGTATGGCCATGTACCAGAAGGGACCTCATCTCACTAGAACTTGGATCCAGTTTAAATCCACTTTAGAGAGGGGCCTTAAAACAGTTCAGCCAGAGGGGCCCAGGAACTCACCAAACTACAAACTCCAGAATTCTGCAGGAGGCAGAAACTGGATTTAAAGTGGATTCATACTCTGGTGTGAGGAGGCAGAAGCATTCTCTCCTGACGTTTTGCCTGCATCTATGGTAGGCATCCTCAGAGGTTGGGGAGACTTTGGGAGAAACAGGCGGCCTCTTTGTCCTAGAACAGGGAGTGTTGCATTTGGGCAAGTAAGTGGGAGGCTATGAATAAGTGCAGAGCTCACAAATGTTCTTGCACAAGATGAAGGAAGTCGGCACTGGGGAGCCCAGAAGAAGATTCTAGTGCCAGCCGAAGCGAAGGGAACAAGATCCTACAAGTTGTCAGTTCTAACTGGGAAGAGCCTGGGCTGTTCTCTGCTCTGCCAATGTCAGGAGGCGGCGCACACCCCAAGCGGAGGCCCACAGGCCGCGGAGAGAGCCGGGGAGACCCGGGGGGCGCTTGGCCCTGCCAGATAGGTTAGGTCTCCGCGGCCTGGCTCTTTGCGGAGGGAGAGCCAACGCCGTGGCCTGAGCCCATGGAGCGGCGGCGCCGGAGCCTGCCGCGCGCGGGGATTGAACTGTAGTAACCCGGGCAGCCGGCGCTCTTCTGAGGTGAATGACCTGAAATAAGCCGCAATTCAGAGGCGCTGCTTGCATCACCAGGCGCTTCATTTCCTAAACAGAGCCGTCCCCCTCCTGCAGTCACCACATCACCCTATCGCCTAGCAACGCCCCGCACAGCCCCGCAGATTGGCCCCGGCGCGCGCACCCCTTCGCCCTCCGCGCCGCTGATTGGCCCTCGCGCTCAATGAGACGCAAGGCAGGAAAGGAAAGGAAAGGAAAGGAGGGAGCGGGCGGAGGAGGAGGAAAGGGCGCCTCGCTTTGTATCCCTCGCCGGCTTCCCAGGAAGGAACTCGGGCAGAGAGTAACGAGGCGGCGCGGGGAGAGCCGCAGAGAGCGCAAAACCCCTTAAGCCTCCCTCGCCGGGCGCAGCAGCAGGCGGGAAGGGAAGGGCCTCCACGGGGCCCCGCTCCTCTGCATACCGGGTCACACGCGTGGCAAGCACATCCATGCAAGCCTCTCTCGGGAAGCGAGGGGCCCATGAAAGCAGCCTGTGCCCAAAGTAAAAAACGTGTCCGCTTTGAAAGCGCCTTCTTCCCAAGCAGACCATTCCCTCCCCCATCCAGTCAGGCCCAACTCGAGCAAATGAGTCCATCCGCCCGCCCCCCCCCCCCCTCTCTCGAGCCATGCCCCGGGCGAGTGAGTCCCGCTGCCCAGGCGCCGGGGGCATGGTTCCCCGCGTGGCTCCCCGCCCCGCCCCGCCCCTTCCCTTCCACGGGGGGAGGCCCCGGCGCCCCATAACAGAGAACACGGCGGGGCGGGGGGGGAGGGGGGTCTGCGCCGGAGTCCCGTCCGCGGCTCTCATTGGACTGCGGCGAGGAGCAAAGCTGTCAGCCCATGTGGCGTGGCCTCCGGAGGTGGCGGCTGGTTAAATAGGCGCCGGAGCCTGAGGGAGGCAGTAAGCAGGCAGGCAGTCAGTCAGGAGAGGACCGCATCCACGCAGCGGCAGCAGCAAGAGCAGACGGAGGAGGAGGAGGAGGCGCTGGCGGAGGCGCCGGGCTGAGTGCGCATCAGGCACACGCAAGGAGCACGCAGGACGGAGCGACTGGGCTGCGCCCGCCATCACACACCCTCACAGACCATCACAGACCTCAGCCACCTGAGCAGGTAACCGGGCCCGAAGAAGATGCGGAGGCGAGGGCAAGGGAAGGAAGGGCAGACTGAAGGGCGGTGGGGACGACGGCGCTCTCAAGGCCGCAGCCTGGCCTCCTCCTGCCCCGCATCGCAAAGGGAAGGGCGGGGAATCGGTGCCGGCTCCCCACGGCTTCTTCCAGCTCCCCTACGCATCCTCCGGGAAGCGAAGTGGGCCCACCGGGAAGGACGGCGCACGGGCGCTCCCTTCTGAAAGCCGCCTCGAGCCCTTCTTCCCTTTGGGCCCCGTAAACAGGAACCTAAGCAGCGTCTTGATGGGTTTCCTTGTCTGTCTTGTGGGGGGAAGGAAGGGGCTGTGTCTCTGAAGCCTCCCTCCGCGCTGCCCACATTCTTCCCGGCCTCCTTCGAAATCGGGGGGCGAGGATGTGCGGGATGCAGGGGACAGGAAGGGAGGGAAGGAAAGGAGAGAGGTGTGTGTCTGCCGGGCGGCCGCGGGAGGGAAGGAGGAGTGCTGGGCGAGAGGGGAGATGGAGGCTAAGCCTCGCCTGTGGTTCTGCATCCAGCCATTTTGATGCCAGGCGGGGAAGATAGGCAGGCAGGCAGGAGGGCGAGGGTGGCACAGGGCAGGCCGGATCTGGAGGGGAGAGGAAAGGAGGCCGCCCCCCTCGTCCCCGTTTCGCCTCTTCGCTCCGTGAACACCGCGCAAAGGACCTTCAAGGGCTGTGACACCGAGTGGAGTCGTATATTCTCTGCCATGTCTCTGGTGGCATCAGATACCCTTTCTGCTGTATTTTGCTGCTGGGAACATTCGCCTTTCACTTGTTCCCAGGCGTCTGAGAAATCTTTCCACCTTCATGTTTAGAAGAGGGTTCTTTTTCCTCGTCCATCCATCCATCTCTCCATCCCTCCATCCACCCGTATGTGATCTATTGTTCTGAAACGCAGTTCCTCTCCATGTTCCCCAGCCCAGCTGACATCAGGCATTTCCCTCCCTGCTCTTGCCAGTCTCCAGAGCTTGTTTCAAATGCAATGATTTGAGCTGTTTCAAGTGACAGCTGATAAATTTTATTTCAAAGATGGTTATTTGATCAGAATATTTTTAAATCAGGCATAGGCCAACTTGGGCCCTCCCTCCAGGGTTTTTGGACTTCAACTCCCACCATTCCTCACAGCCTCAGGCCCTCTCCTTTCCCTCCTTAAGCTTAAGCGGCTGAGGGGGGAAAGGAAGGGGCCTGAGGCTGTCAGGAATGGTGGGAGTTGAAGTCCAAAACACCTGGAGGGAGGGCCCAAGTTAGCCCATGCCTGTTTGAAATTGTATTACAAAGTGAGAAATTTGTGCAGTGTGGAGGGAGGCTTCAGAGACAGGAATCCTCTGTGGAAGATGGTGGAGATGGGGAGTGAGTGGTACCACACCCCCTTTGCCAACCCAGATAGGACTGCATCAAAGTTGTCTGGAAGTTTCTAACTTCCCGTTGCCTGCTTATCCTGAAGCATCATTCCATGGAGTCAGGAACACTGAGAATATATTTGTTGGGTTGCTGTGAGTTTTCCAGGCTGTATGGCCATGTTCCAGAAGCATTCTCTCCTGACGTTTCATGCACATCTATGACAGGTATCCTCAGAAATTGTCAGGTCTGTTGGAAACTTGGCAAGTGGGGTTTATATAGCATATGGACAATTTCAATAGAAAGGAGGAAACCATGAAAATGAACAAAATCTGGCTACCAGTATTAAAAAACTCCAAAATCAGAACAGTAAATAAAGAGCAACACTCATAAAACAGGGGAATTCCAGACATGAAACAATCAGGGCCAGCAAACACCTCCCAACAAAGTCAGCCAGGCGTTGAAGCTGCAAGGCTATTCAGTGCTAATCAAGGTGGCCAATCGCAAAATTTACACCAGCTTCAAACAGACAAGAGATCTTTCTCACACCCTGGACCCTCCACAGATATATAAACCCCACTTGCTTAGTTTCCAACAGACCTCACAACCTCTGAATATGCCTGCCATAGATGTGGGTGAAATGTCAGGAGAGAATGCTTCTGGAACATGGCCATACAGCCTAGAAAACTCACAGCAACCCAGTGATTCTGGCCATGAAAGCCTTCAGTTACACAATATATTTGTTGTATATTACTTTAGAAAACCTTCTGGTTTCAAGAAGAAACCATAATCACTTTTTTCTTAATGACCCCAGAGAAGGGAGGAAAAATTGTATTGCTGTCAAATGTTTCTTTCTCCTGCTGAGGCAAGGAACCTTAACCTCATGATCTACAAATAATTTGGTCAAAGTTGGATTTAAAGCTAAAATAGTAGGTCTTTCATTGTGAGGCTGGTACACTAATCCCAATGGATCTGTTTGCAACATTGGGGTCAAAATTATTGTGACACTTATTTCATTTGTGTAATCGTTCAAATGTTATTTACATTTGATTAAGATTAACTCTTTGTGCAACATGCCCTCATGTGCAACACAGTAGGATGTACACCAGGCGTGAGCAAGCTTCTGCCTTCCAGGTGTTTTAGACTTCAACTCCCACAATTCCTAACAACTTCAGACCCTTTCCTTTCTGCTTAAGTGGCTGAGGGGAAAAAGGAAAGGGCCCGAGGCTGTTAGCAGTTATGGGAGTTGAAGTCCAAAGCACCTGGAGGGCTGAGGTTTGCCCATGCCTGGTGTACACAGTAGGTCTTATTATAGTTTGTGCACAGACTAACAACTCATCCCAAACTCGCCACTCAGTCCTGTGCATGTTAATTCAAAAGCAATCATACTTGAAACAGTAGCGCTTATTAAAAGTAAGGTGTTTTTCATTATAGCATTAGACAGGAATCCTAAGCACTCAGAGTTTCAAATAAGCCCAGGCACTTTCTGTGTTAGACCTCTGAGTTGGTTCCAGTAGAATTGCATTGTAAATCATAGCATTTTGACAACTTGCAACTGGTGGAGACCAGGAAGTAGATGCTAGGACAGCTAACAGCTGGTAAACTGACTGGGATTTCTGGGAGTTGTAGGCCAAAACACCTGGGGACCCACAGGTTGAAAACCGCTGTGCTAGGATCATGGAACAAAATAGTATATACAGTTTTGTAACATATTGATAGAAAGAGGACATGATAAAATAGAAATAGTTCTCAGTTACTCAATTCATTTAATATTAGGATCCATTGATTTATTGCTATAATATAAATGAGCAATTTCCCCCTTCCTCTGATGTTAACATAACTAAATAATAAATTAGAATAAGCAAATGCTTCCGTTTTCTCCTGTGCATAATACATTAAAAAGAACCTTTATGAGAGCAAGACATACAGTGTTTTTTTTTTAAAAAAAACAATTCATTATTGAAAACAGTTCTTGTTGGAAATAAATGATGTCATATGCCTTCATTAAGACAGATTGTGTTACATGTCCATCTTGGAAAGGAACAGAATAAAACTACAGAAAGAAGAGCAAAGAGATTCATTTTATTGTCATTATGAACCATGCTCTCAGTTGTTTTTTAATTGAAGCTTGTCATGTTGTCTCATTCTGACAAACTGTGGTTAATCTCAGGTATGGCTTGTTTAACACTAGTCCACTCCAATGCATAATTTATGAAATTGGCCTTTCCCACAAATCGTAGTAATCTTCAACCACAGTTTGAGTGTGGAATGCAATAACAGTTGTGGTTAATGAAACCAGAAATTAAAGCATCCAAATTTCTCCTCACAGTTGTACTGAAAAGGGAAAGGGAGATGGAAGAGAGAGAGAAGAGCACAGGACCAGCCCTAAAATTAAGCAGGAGAGCCTGGGGAGCATTTGTGAGAGATAGAAGGAACAAGGGGCCTATCTACACTGTAGAATGAATGCAGTTTAACTCAGTTTAAACTGCCATGATTCAATGCTATGGAATTGTTGTATTTATAGTTTCACAAGGCCTTTAGCCTTCTCTGCCAAAGAGCACTGTTGCTCCACCAAACTACAAATCCTAGGATTCCATGGTATTGAGCCATGACAGTTCAAGAGGGATCAAACCACATTCGTTCTACAGGTTTATCTCCCATTTCTCCTGAGCCTTTCCATCTACTCCTTTCTGTTGAAGAACAGGGGTGCGTGTAAATATGTGTCCTGTCTTGAGTCCCCTAACCTGCTGCCCTATTATCAGTGATGAAGTGAAATTCAGCTGTCAATCCAGTCAGAATCTGTACCATCTTGTCCTTCAGCTTAGACAGAAAGCTGTTGTGGGGGCAGGAGGCTAACACCATACTAATGCGGTATGTAATTCAGAACAAACCTGGTCCTACCAGTCAGGGAGCTTTGGATGCTGTGTGTTTCATGCTGTCTGCTCTGCATCCCCTAACTAGCCCAGGCCTCTCAGGGGGAAGACGGATACTGCTCCATTACCATTGGTGAAATACCTCCTGTTAGATTTTGAGCACAGAGCGGGTATGTCTGTGTGGGGGGAGATCTTTGGCTTTACAATCCTACAACAAAATGTCTTGGACAACCCTTGGGGAAAGACCAGACTAATGTTTATCATGACATACATCATGTGTGTATCATGATATGCAAATACAACCAATGTGTTGAAATCAAAACAAATTTCAGTGTCAGGCTTTGTTACAGTTCAGAACATAAACAATGGAGGGGATAAAGCACTTAATTAAAATAATAGGCAACAGGTTTCAGTGTGCTTGATGTAGTTACAAGAGTTTGTTTTAATCATAGGAAGACCAATTACAGTCTAGCATTCAAAGTGTGAAAAACATAGATCTCAAGGTTGTTAATGTAGGATGTATATCGTCAAAGCAATGTGACGAAATAAAAATTAGCAATGAGTAATACTATTGAGAATGGCCAGTTATTACAGATGCTTTTACAAATGTGTTATCACAGTGCCACACAGTTGCAAAAATATTGTGTAAATATTTACACAATTGCCATAATTGTTAGGCCATAATTGCCTCTGCAGTGGTGAATCCTCCTTTGGATTAATTCCAAGTAGAATATGGAGAAATGATTTTATAGAGAGCTTTATGCAATGCTGTACCAGATATAAAAGATTATCTGACAAAAGGGTCCAAAGTGGGAAGGGGCAGGCTAAGTGTATTACTTTCACTTTTCAAATAATAGAGCATTCTGGTCTTATTGGTAAAGACAGTGAGAAGAAGTAGTACTTTTAGGTGGCACCTGTGGAAGTTATTTCAGCAGAAAAGCTGAGGGTGTTTTGCTATCTTTGCCTGAGTGGGAATCAGATAATCTTCCAGATGGTGTTGGACACCTGATAGTCCGCACCAATGGCAGTGCTGGCTAAAGCCATTGGGCATTATAATCTAACAGCACCTAGGAGGTCATTGTTCCCAACCCTAATCTAGGGCACACTCAGTGTGTTTCACATAACACATAAATCAAAAACTGATGGACACCATTGGTAATGATTTTTCAGGCCACATTTTGGGGCATAGTGCTACCACAATCACAGGAAGTGCTACTGGCCTTATCTGTGATCACCCAATTCATAAGTTATGATATCAATTCAAATGCATACCTTGGGATGGCGCAAATAGCTCAGGTGCATCTTGTGTAAACCTGCTCTAAGAAACTACATAATTAATGTCTACTTTCTCGCCCCATCATTGAACTGTTGTGTTCATTTCCTGTGTTTACTTAAGTATAGGAACATACAATGGGCAGGTGAGGGAATGCTATGAATGGACTGTTCCTCCTCTGCTTTCTGTCTTACTTCACTATCCTGTCTGTGGCCTACTTCAGACTAAATCTGACTCAAGATATTTTGCTGCCTGAGGCAAAGCTGCAAACTATGCCCCTCTCCACAAATCTATAGCAGGGTACCCTTAAACAGGAACAGTGGTGTGTGAATGCATTGAAAATCACATTTATATACTTGTGGCTCTGCTGTTTGACTGCTTAGCTGGCCAGATGGACAAACCCTTTCCCCATCCTTCTTTGACTGGCCAGCTAGACAATGAACTGTGGAAGATGACAGGGATTTAATTAAAGGGGTTGCCAGTATAAATGCTAAGCTTGCCAGTGCTACCAGAGTGCCCATGCTATTTGAGGAATCAGCAACAGGTTGCAGAAGTAAAGCGACATGATCTGTAGTAAAGAGACGTAAATTGCTCACTGGCTATTGAAACTAGGCTAAGTAGGTATAGAAAGGAAATGAACCCAGGAGACAGTGCCACAGTGCTATTGCTACCTGAAGGTAGTACCTCATTTCACCTAATTGTAGGGCCATCCCTACTTTGGATTCAGAGTTTCATACCTGGCTTATGCAGCAGCCTGAATCTTCTTAATCTCAATTGTTGCACCATTCTGCTATAATTAGGTTGCAATCTCACTGGTGTAGGTGCACTCTTTGTTCTGTAACACGTTGTGAATACGTCTAGTGCTGTGTTAAAAATGTAATGTTGAGCAACTCTGTAAGATCAGATGAATGATGGAAAAGGATACCAGAAAAAGACTAGGAAGATGCCATTTTCAAAAGCAATTTAGCCCGATAAATCTTTTTCAAATTATTATTATTATTATTATTATTATTATTATTATTATTATTATTATTATTACAATGGAAGTTGGTGGATGACAAAAGTTTTAATGAATGTGAATAGTGGTGTGATAGGATCACTAGTTTATCTGGTCTGCACTGAAAGTAGCATGAAACTACAAATAAAACCCATGAAACTGAGCATTCAATGAGTCTGATCCTGAGGCACAACAAATACTTGTGAAAAATCCTTCCCAGGGCTGATTAGTTTACAATGCCCATTTCCCAGCCCCTCCAACGCTCTGAAAAAGTTATTGTCTGTTTTCAGACTGTTCAGATTCATTAGTCTGCATCCAGCTATACCCCCAACCGCCATTCCATTGTATCGCTGAGGCAGATAGAAACATTTTCCTTTTGTCCTTGTAATCTCTGGCTTTCAGTGCCTCAATTCAAAAAGTCAAGTGACTCAAATTCCTGCTGAGTAGAGTAATATTTCTCAACGTTATTCTAATATACACTATCCATAGAGCATGGAACAGGTAGAAATGCCATCTAAGCAAATTCATTGGTTTGTGCAGGGTGCGGCCCTGCTGAATTTAAATAGATCTAGTTCATCTCTACTTTGCTGACAGTATTCTCCAGTTGTCAAGCATTGCTGATATTGTGTGCTTTCAAGTCGTCTTCAACTTATGGCAACCTTAAAGCAATCTCATCATGAGGTTTTCTGGGGCTGGGAGTGTGCGACTGACCAAAGACCACCCAGTGGGCTCCATGGTCTCTCAGGAAACTGAACCCCTGTCTCCAGAGTCATAATTCAGTGCCCAAACTACTGTACCACACTGGCTCTCATTATTAGGCATATATAAGAAATAATCTATTACTGGTAATTACTATATATGTTTCCATTTATCCTGCCTTTATCCTAAGGTGTTTTATAATACTGCTTAAACAGAGATTAATCTGTATTATAAGATTAAACTAGAACTCACTCACAATACTGAATTTTTAAAATTTGGAAGAAAAACATAGAGAAATATAGAAGCCCTGCCATTGAAAAGGGCATAAGTTTTCATGGACTCGAATCTACATGATGAAATTGTATGGCTAACCTATATGTTCGATTTGCCATTATTATCCTCTTAGACTGAGACAGTCTAAGGTCCAACATTCAGTTCGCTGCCCCACACAGATTTACCACTCAGCAAATGATTCTATGGATTTAGTCTAGCTGGGACTAGAAATTACATTTAGGCAATTGAAGTCCTTACACAGATATCTAAATTGAATAGGAAAACTTTCATAGGGAAGATTCATTTTATGCATCTGTGGAGGAAAACAATGTTTGATTATCTGTGAGCAGTTTTTATGGATAGATCACACACTCCTAAAGCTATCAATTTATACTGCTTAGAATACCTTGCTGGCTCCACAGTTGAACAGAATGGGAAAGACTATGCATACCATAGGACAGTTTTAGATCTAATTCACACATAAGGGAGATCCTAAGCCAATCAAATACTAAGGAAACTAGTCTTCCCATATTATTAATTCCAAGCTCACTGGGGAAAGAGAGACAAGGGTAACAGAAGTGACCCATTTATCCCCCCCCCCCTCCACCCTCCTCTAGGTTTGAAGGGAGATTCAAACTAATTTATGACAAAATAAATAAAAGGGGGTTCTTTTTTGTGATACAATAGGAAAAATTCCATTTTTGCCACTCTTGCCCTGTTCCAATAAAATTCCACTCTTGCCCTGTTCCAGTAAAATTAATGGTGATGTTTCCAGTAGGTCTGTTTCTAACTACAGTAGAATCTTTACATAAGAATGTCCTAACATAAGTATGTTTTAGCTTTAAAATTCTCATTTGGCCTAGAGTGACATTTTGACATCCGAATGCTGCTTTGACCTATGAACAGTGCAAAAGAGGTCTCTTTGCCCCTAAACCAGTTCTAATAGCAAGTCGGAGAGAAACAAAACCTGGACTGGATTAGTAGCAGGAGCAGCTCTGGTTCTTCCTGCAAGGCAGAAACTCCAACTCCATGTGATTACTTTCCCTGAATGGAAGGAGTCAAATCCAGAGATTCCACTCCAGAGACTGCAGTCCGTCCTGCAGCAGAGCCTCAGCCTGAACAGCAAGTACAGGGCTTCCAGCAGCGTGGCTCAGTGCCTCAGCCTGCATGTCTTTGCCTGCATGCTCTTCTCTGCTTTGGGAAATTGCTGCCCACTGAGAAAGTTTGGGATAGTTTGTGTGTGTGTTTTTTATTCCTGGTACTGTATGTTTTGCTTCAAAAGGAGAGATGGGGAAAGAGAGCAAGGGAGGGAGGAAAGAGGTTGAAATTACAATATGAAGAAAATGATGCTGTTTTGCCTTGCTGTACACTGGCCAACACATTTTGTTGCCTGAATTGTGCTTCCTTGTCACAGTAGCTGGATGGAGCCAAGAACTGCCTATCATTTTATACATCATTTGTTATTTATAAAGTACATTTCTTATTTAAAAATCACAAAAATTTGGGGTGGTTTTCGGGGTACTGGAACAAATTAATAGCATTTCAGTGGGAAAATTCACTTTGAGATAAGAATGTTTTGACTTAAGAACATGGTCACAGAACAAATTAAATTCTTATGTCAAGGTATCACTGTATATATCATATGTGTAGCCATCAGTGATCCCTTTCCAATAACTTCCATTTGCTGTTAAGTATTCCTATCTCATATTAAGTCATATCAAAGTATACACCCTTCCTCTTTCTGACTATACTTACTGCCTTCTGGGAGAATCATGCAGTCTAAGACACTCCCTTTCTCCAAAACTACCTCTTCATCCATCACAGAGCTTATATATTTCCTAAGTGTGAAATATCTGTTTCATTTCTGGTCCCATATCAGTGAGTCTATCTATATGCATCTATTAAAGCAGTAGTTCTCAACCTGTGGGTCCCCAGATGTTTTGGCCTTCAACTCCAAGATATCCTAACAGCTGGTAAACTGACTGGGATTTCTGGCCAAAACACCTGGGGACCCAAAGGTTGGGAACCACTGTATTAAAGATACTGTAGTAAAGGGAATCTAACAAAGTATATTTGTAGTATATTGATCGGCAAATCAGTAAGTACTTGCTGAAAAATAAAGCCTCAGCAATTGATAAAAAAAGAAAATTAATAACAATATTTGACAAGAACCCATCAAGAAGAAAACTCCATAATATAACATACCGTATTCCCATCATTACATTGCTTAATGAAGTACTTTCTTTCAACAATTTATGCTAATTTGTTTTATCTTTATTTTATTTTTTAAAGGCTATGCTACCTACAGTTAGGAATACAGGAACTATTTTTAGGAAAGCTGCTTTGTGTCCCCTTTGGGGGAGATATAGCGGGGTATAAATACTGTAGTAATAATAATAATCATAATCATAATAAAGAGGCATATTAGGTACTTACTATTAAATATACAAGCAAATTTGAAATGTTTTGGGGAAAAATCCACTGATAATGGACATAATACAACAATAGAATTTTTTTTAAAAAAAAACCCTCTCAATTTGGGCATTCACCTTAACATTGTTTGGATCTCTCATTCTGTCAATAATTTATACGCCATGGACTGACAAAAGTACAGACTTCCCGATGTTGTTGGATTGCAGCTTCTGCCAGCACTAGCCAGCATAACCTAGGTCAGTGGTTCTCAAACTGGAGTCCCCAGATGTTTTTGGCCTTCAACTCCCAGAAATCCTAACAGCTAGTAAACTGGCTGGGATTTCTGGGAGTTGTAGGCCAAAAACATCTGGGGGCCACAGGTTGTGAACCATTGACCTAGTGTGAAAAAGTATGGTGGAAGTTGAAACCTAAATATACCTGGAGGGCTGGAGTCCCCAGTGGCACAATGGGTTAAACCCTTTTGCTGGCAGACCCGACAGGTTGGCAGTTTGAATCTCGGGAGAGCAGTTGAGCTCCCTCTGTCGGCTCCAGCTCCCCATGCAGGAACATGAGATAAGCCTCCCACAAGGATGGTAAAACATCAAACGTTCGAGCATCCCCTGGGCAACGTCCTTGCAGACGGCCAATTCTCTCACACCAGAAGCAACTTGCAGTTTCTCAGGTTGCTCCTGACACACACAAAAACAACCTGGAGGGCTAAAAAATTGACCAACTCTGCTTTTTGCTGAGATGAGCTTAGATGCATTCACCTCCTTCCACCACTACAAAGCCCTGCTCCCAGGACACATTGAACAAAATGGTGCAATCAGTTGCTGAACCCTGGATCTCTTTTCTATCTCAATTCATCTTGACCAATTTCCCGGAGACACCAGATTACATCTGATCTTGGAAGGAAAGTAGGGTCATGCCTGGTTAGTATTTGATGGGATACTGCCAAGAAACAAAAGATACTGTAGGCTATATTCCAGAGGAAGGCACCAGGAAGCCACCTGTGGATATTCCTTGCCTATGAAAAACCTATCAAAATGCATAGAGTCAGCATAAGTTGATATGTCATTTGAATGTCACTTTTTCTGTCCCGGTATAGTACTGTACATTTCTTTGTTGAAATTCACTTTGTTAGTTTTGTCCCAACTCTCAAATCTGCTAAATTCATGTTGGATTCTTATCCTCTTCTCTGGAGTATTAGCTATCCCTCCCAATTTGGTGCTATTTGCAAATTTGATAAACACGCTTTTTATTCTGCTGTCCAAGTCATTGATAAAGATGTTCAATAGCATTGAGTCCAGGATTGAACCCCTTTGATTGCTTCTATCCAGGATGAAGAAGAACTCTTGGGTTCTACCAGTCAACCAGTTCCCATTCCACCCAACAGTAGCATTGTGCAGTCCACATTTTTAAGCTTCTTTCTGGAGAGTGTCATGGGGACCTGGTCAAAGCCCTTGTTGAAATTGAGATATGCTACATCCACAGCCGATCCTTCATTTACCAAGCTTGTAACTCTACCCAAAAGGGGAAAAAAAGAAAAAAAAGATAAGAGTCTGGCATGACTAGTTTTTGAAAAGCCCATGTTGTCTTCTAGTGACCACAGCATTGTATTCTAAGTGATTACAGCCTTCCTCCTTAATGATCTGCTCCAATTCTTTCCTGATATTGTTATCAGTCTGACTGGATGATAATTGTTTGGGTCCTCCTCCCCCCCTTTTTTTTTTTGAAGATGGTGTAAAGATTTTGCCTTCTTCCAGTCTGCTGGAATATCTCTTGTTCTCCAAAAATTCTCAAAAACGATTGCCATTGTTTCTGACATTATTCCTGCCAGTTCTTTTAATACCTTTGAATGTAATTCATCTGGCCTTGGATACTTGAATTCATTTAGATTAGACAAATATTCCTGTCTTGCCTCTTTGCCTATTATGTGCTGCATTTCCTCTGCTGCGTCCTCCCCAAGTTGAGCACTGTTAACCTTTTGGGAGAAGGTAGAGGCAAAGAAGCTGTTGAGTAGTTCTGCTTCTTTTCTGACCTCTGTTAGCATTTTTGTCATCACTTGTTTGATTTGGCCCTGTCATTTCCTTGTTCTTCCTTTTGCTATAGACATAACCAGAAAAGCTTCTTTTATTGTATTTAAGTTTTCTAGCCTGAGCTCATTCTGTGCACTGACTTTTCAAACTTTATCCCTAAACATACTATGTGTTTGAATTCCTCTTTGATGATTTCCTCCTTTTCCTGCATCCCTTTTAAATCTTAATTCCTTGCTCTGCTGCTCTTTCAGATATGTCAGAAATGGATAAACTGAAGATGGAACAGGTTTGATTTCTGCTGCTGTAGATACTAGAACATAGAGTAGTGGATTCAAACTACAGGAAAAGCAATTCCATGTAAACGTTAGGAAAGACTTCCCAATGGCAGGAGCTATTCAGTGGTAGTATACTCTGTCTTATGGTAAGGTAGGGTCTCCTTTTGGGGGGCTGGGGAGTTTAAACAGAGCCTGGGTGGCTTTGATTGTGTGTCTCTGGAAGACAAATAAGGTTGGACTGGATGGCTCTTGGGATCTCTTCCAGCTGTATTAAACTATATTGAACAAAAACTACATAAAATCAAGCCTAATGGGTTAAATCCAAACTGATCTGTGCATTATATATATTTTTTGGTAAGATGTAACTTCTTCACTCCCCAAATGTATTGACCTGTCATTTCCCTCTGTTAACGAGCAATACTGCTTATTAAGCCTTTTCAGTAATCCGGTTCAAGTAACATGGCATGTGCACTGAAAACACAAAGGGACTGGTGGTTTAGTTTTGCCTCACTGGTTTCATACACATCCCTCCAAACATTTGACTGATATTGGGAACAGTGCCTATGATCATTTTCATTAATGTGTGCTTGTATTTTTAGCAAAATCCTAGGCTGTACATACCAATCTGATCTGTTTCCAACTGGTTTCAATGTTTACATATAAAGATTGGGGTTAGTAAGCATTATTGTAATGCCGGTCCCCTTCAATCTGAAGAATTTAACTGCTTCCACCATGTTGCATTTCCCATGTTAACCAATATGAAATCTATCATTATTGATAAACTGCTTGAGCTAAGGATGGCTTCTTCCTTTGGACAGCTTCATTAAAAAAAATTCCCACTAGCTTTTGGGTGATTTACTTCTTTCAATTATATTTCAGTACTAGAATTCAGGATTCCCCAGACACATTTCTATGCAAATGGCCAAGTCCAGAAAAGCAGTACAGATGGGTTTCTGCTCTAAAGTGTGTGCCCCAAAGAATATGTGCAAATGTACAAGAAATTAATCACCCACCCTTTTGTAATAAGGACACATTTCTGATTAACATGTGAAGCACTATAACTGCTTGCATCATGTGCTGTTGCTGCCTTGATCTGAGATTTCACCACTTTCTATTCAGGACAAACTGAGAGATGGAGGAAGTGGTGGTTGCAGGCATAGCAGGGAAGCTGCCAGAATCAGAAAACCTGCAAGAGTTTTGGGAAAACTTAATCAATGGAGTGGACATGGTTACAGAAGACGACCGGAGATGGAAGCCAGGTAGGCCTGACATTTCTGAAACTCGTAGAGACCTATTACAGGTCTTAAATTGAACATCAAATCAGAAACAGCCATTGCCTGTAAAACCAGTCCATTGTTTTCTAGTTGTTATCCCCTTCCATTTGTATTGACTGATGTTTTTGAATATATGGTGGAAGGGATTCGGACTTTCTGATGAATAAAAACTTTTAAAAACTTTCTCTCAATTTCAATCCTTTTCCAAAAATCCAACTATGTGCCTGTATAACTACATTTTAGATGTCTTTAGCAATAAAGATTGCACAATACACTTTGACAACCTTTTTATTTTTAGTCAGAGTTTCAGCAATTTCTTCTTTGATCCATGTTGTAGAGGAGAACAATTATTTGCTATTTTCTTAAAGTCAGAGATAGCCAACCTTATGAGCCGGCATGTGCTTTTGCAATTTTTAGAGAGTGTCATGGGGGCCATCACAAAATGGCTGGCAAACATGGAAGATGACCATTTGCAAAATGGCTGCCGTGATAGGCATGGCTGGTGGCCAAACATAAGAGCAAAACAGAAAGCAAACGGTCAAGACTAAAACATAAGTAACTCACCCAAGGATCTCTGGGGGCCCTTCCACACAGCCATATAACCCAGAATATCAAGGCAGAAAATCCGACAATATTTGCATTGAACTGGGTTATCTGAGTCCACACTACCATATATTCCAGTTCAAAGCAGATAATGTGGGATTTTGTTCAGCTGTGTGAAAGGGACCTGGAAAAGACAGAGATGGGGTCTTAGCCCCAAAACACGAACCCATACCTTTGAGCACACAATTTGCTTAACCAGCAAAACCCACAAACCAAATCAAAACTATAGAAAGGAAATCTGATAGACTTCAAAAACGAAGAGCAGTTGGCCCTTCACATTTTGCAGATGTAACTTTTGCAGATTTGATTATTTGTGGGTTTGACAGTTTGTTCTCTAAGAATTCCTGCATCTTCTGCAGTGATTTTATAGTCAACTTTTGCCATAGATTTGTGTTATAAGCCAGAGACTCCTAGACTGAGAGAACATTTTTAAGGAATCACAACATCTTCCAGCATGATTTTATGACCAGCTGCTGACTGGCTATTAAGTTGCCATGGGGGAACCTAAACATTTCTAGAAAATTGTTCTCTTAGGCAAAAAAGAGTATTTTCTTCTTCACTGTTTTTCCAGTTTCATGGGGGTTCTGTGCCCCTAACCCTTACAAAATTGGAGGATTGCTGCAATTTGCTCAAGAGTCTAGTTACAGAACAAATGTAGGGTCTCAATGCATTGCTTTGAAATTCAATTGCATTGCTTTGAAATTCAAGTTCTTTCTCTCATTTGGATTCATTAACCAAAAACTCTTTTTCTCTGTCATCTCATTGCCACAGCACTCCACTCACTTTTGAGGGGGGTTCTCTTTTTGAAAATCACATCCCCTAACACACCCTTTCCCTGCTTTCTTTCTCACAGCTGGGCCACCCTGCCTAACCCTTCCTATTGCTCTTCCCAGCCTCAACTTTGTGTTGGCATCACTTCCATCACCCCATCTGTCTCAGACCCCTTCCCTGAGTCTACTTCAGTTTCCTCACCATGTTGCCCCACCGTCTGTCATTACTAGACAATAGCAAACTTTACTTTCTTCCTTCTTTGCCCAAGTACTAGTTTCTAGCCACCTGGCATCTTTAATGCTTGATAATGTTTGTGGCTCCAGCAGGGACCTGGAGACATTTAGGAGAGTAAATATGGCAAACAGCTGAGATCAATGGTTTACTACGAAGCACTTCTGGCTACATTTCAAAGGATTATCACAAGTGTCAGTAGGGGCAGTTCATTTTGTAGGGTGGTAACTGTGGCCCAATGGCAGTTACACAGACCACGTTGCCTATGCCCGTCTTCATGGATGGGAAGTCTATTAAATTCCTTCAGTCTGTGTTGGCTCAAATCTTTCAGGTTTTCCTCATGGGCATTATTACTTAGATTAATAAAAAAATATAATGATAATGGTTGGTGCTGTTGACAGCTTGACCTTTAGAAGTTCTTTCTATTTTCTTCACTGCCTGGTATGCAAACCTCTCATGTTAGAGTATGAGTAGACTTTAGCAACCACAAAACTCTGCTAGCTGACAATTCATTTTATGAAGTTTTTTGGGGATTATAAAATCTTATAGATTGAATTCCCAGAGTCATCAATGGTAAGGCCTCATTGAAATCAGTGGACCTTAAATTAATCCTGAGTGATGTAAGTCTCTTTGATTTCACTGAAAGGGAGAGTGGGAAGAGAGCCAAGCAATTGTTGAGATGTGACTGATCCACTAATGATTACAATGGACCTTGGTATTCACTGAAGTTTGCTTCCAAGGCCCCATGCAGATAGCAAAAAGAACAGATACTGGAGTCTCTATTAATAAAATGGTGTAGGGCAACAGTAGAGGTGGTGACAAACCCTGGTAGGCCTCCAAGGTACATTATTTGGGATCAGCCAAATCCAGGAAACACGCAGGCTGCCCACTTCTGCTTTTGAGGCAGGGGCTGCAGTGCTTCTGCTTATTTGTTTGCAAGGCAGAAACAGGCACCTGGCAATCTCCTTGGAGGTGGGAAGCGTGAAGAAACCATACTTAGATGCTGGGGCTTGCTGCTCCCTCTGCTTTACTTGGTGTTAAATCTGTGGATCCTAAGCCCATGGATATGGTGGGCTCACTGCATTTTATTCTGTGAGCCAAAATCTGGAGTTTATTCTATAATACGATGTTCTTGCTCATGACCTTCCCTATACCTTTTAAGCTATACAAAGAATGGTGACATGTGGAATAAATCTAATTGTCGTGTGATTCCTAACTATACTCTCTCCTTCACTCATTATATACTACATGGGAGATGTGGTGAAATAAACCCATTTCTATTTTTAAATTTCAGGAGTTTATGGACTGCCCAAGAGAAATGGAAAACTCAAGGACATCAGCAAATTTGATGCTTCCTTTTTTGGTGTGCATCCTAAGCAAGCTAATACAATGGATCCCCAACTTCGCCTGCTTTTGGAAGTCTCTTATGAAGCTATATTGGATGGTGGTGAGTCTAACGTCCTCTGCCCAGATCTCCAGTTGTGTGGGAACTGAGTGTGCAAGTGGTGCACAAATAGTCTTAAGAGTCAGGTCCAGGTCACACATTTTCTTCTGTCTGTGGATCTGAGTTATTGTCTGCTTCTTTGTAAGAAAATGCAATCCTCATGCATCAGCATTTTGAATAAACAGCAGGCAGTTTCACAGACTAGTTTACTGTCATGTGATTTCATTACATTTTCCTTTTTAATGTACTAATTACAGTTATTCAGTGATACATACTCAAGGAAGAAATATAGATTGAAAGTGTAGGCTCAGCCCCATCTCAATTCTTTTGTTTAGATCTTTGTCATAGGGGGGTGGATATTCAGTTATTGTGCATTCTTTCTTGGAACTATTACAAAGTAAATTCTGTTCTTAATAGACCAGGAAGAAATAGCTGCATTTTAGCCACTCTTTTAAGAAATGAATGTTAGTACTTCCATGTGAGCGTTCTTTAGGCAGGAATTCACCATTAGTATTTAGGAGGGTTATTGAATGGCAGCTATGGAACTGGAAAAACCTTTTTTTTTTCAGTAGTGAATTGGAATGTGTTTTTTTTTTAATTTTGGTGAGGGAAGAGCTAAGCAACGGTGCGTATAGTGAACTTCCCTTGCTATCTCACTAGTTTTCCAACAGATGACATACAAAAACAACTTCACAATGCTTTCTTGCCTGAACTACACCTGTTTGATATCCTGTGCCTGTTGACACTGTGCAGTTATAGCTCTATGATACCACTAACTACCATGTTTCCATCATTTGGAATACTGGATTTTTAGGTTAAGGAGGCACATTTAAAATTTGCACCGAGAGCTCCTTTAGGATATGGCAGTTAAAGTGGTAACATAACAGTATATTATTGAGTGATGTCAAGAGGCTTCCTGTTTGACATGTAGTGGGGATCTTGTATTTAAGATTCATAATGGGTAGTTGTTTCATCATACAATTTTTTTCTTACAAAAAAATTACAATTTTTTTTCCTATTTTAGTATTTCCATAAATTTCTGCACTTGACTTGTTCATGTCCCATCTCCTGGTCCTTTAATTTACTTAGTTGTAAACTAGAAACAACCACTTTGGGTGCCAAATGTTTCTCCTGATCTAATGAATTATTTAACAGTTGATGCTCATGGCATGAACTCTGCCTCCTTCTCTTTTAGGTATTAATCCAACTGCAATTCGGGGCACAGAAACAGGAGTGTGGATTGGTGTGAGTGGTTCAGAAGCCGGTGAAGCACTCAGCGTAGACCCTGAACAATTGCTGGGGTACAGTATGACCGGCTGCCAGCGTGCCATGTTCGCCAACAGAATCTCCTACTTCTTTGACTTCAAAGGTATGTATGCAGAGACTCAAGTCTAATATTTGAAAATGTTTGTGTAGTATTTCAAATAGAAAGGATTGTAGTCTTTCTACAGATAAGAGGTTAATGTAGATAAGAACAATAGCTATGTTATGGAAGTTTGAACATATTCTTTATGAATCTGGGAAATTTTACCTGGGGAATTCATTCCAAGAATCATTCACAACATCTGTCAAATAAATAGCAGGTTCTTATGAAGTGGCATATTTTATTTAAAGGAGAACTGGAATCAACAAAATAAAAAAAGTAATATTTTTTCATCATAAATGGGACTCCCTTGCAGTATTTTCTGTTTTTATACAAGGGAACCTAAATGAACAGTTCTGACGGTGTTACCAGAAGAACTCCCTTACATTTTTTTTCATGACTTTTGTTTCCAAAGGCCCAAGTATGTCCATTGACACAGCCTGTTCCTCAGCCCTCGTTGCTCTGGACAATGCTTGCAAAGCAATCCGAAGTGGGCAGTGTGAATCAGCCCTTGTAGGAGGAGTCAACCTCATATTGAAACCCACCACTTCTGTGCAATTCATGAAGCTTGGCATGCTAAGTCCTGAAGGTGCCTGCAAGTCCTTTGATGCTTCAGGTAATGCATCCATTGTTCGATTTAATCGGGCTATAGAAGCTGTCCACATACGAGTGGGATTATATGTTGGTGTTCTCATCAAGGGTAACAAATACTGGAACTCATAAGGATTTGTGGGTTTTCTTACAGAAACCCTTTACAGACTACATTGCAGGGTTGTTCTAATGGCTCTGGATTTTTGCAGGGAATGGATATTGCCGTTCAGAAGCTGCCGTAGTTGTTTTCCTGACCAAGAAATCAATAGCAAAACGGATTTATGCTACCATTGTCAATTCTGGTTGTAACACAGATGGATATAAAGAGCAAGGTAGGTTGCTCTCCCCTCTTTAAGTTTTGGAGTTTGTAAAACATCTAAGATAGATAATGGGAGAAAATAGGTGTCATGTGTCTATAGCAAATGAGGGCATGTCATTTGAATCCATTGCGCCAGGCTTTAGAACACTCCTTCCAGCCTGGATCGGAGACAGAAGCGGAACAAAAAAGATAATGAGAGCATGTACAGATTGCTTCACTTTATACATTCAAATGTTTGTGTTCTGCCTATATGAAAGGCCTGCATTATTAGGCTGATTCGACTTAGGGTTGTCTACACTGAAGTGGACAAATGTGGCACAGGCAAGGGCATTTCTTCACCCTTGTACACCCCTTAGTGGGACATGGCAGCATGTCATCAGCAATCTGTAAGTGACCTCACATGTCCAGTCCCAATTTTGGCTAAATTTGGGGCATTTTGAGGAAGTTTGAGAGGTTGACGTTGGAGGAACAAATTGTGTTATTTTAATTTGTTCCTGGTAGTTTTAAGGGAAGAAAATTACCACGTCTTGATACTTTTAGGGTATTTGGTGGGGTTGGTACACACAGAAAAGGGTCTGAGAGCTTCATGGAGTCCTTGGGCTATCCTTTACGCAGACTGGCAGTGGCTCTATAGATTTTCAGAATGTGGTTTTCCTTAGCCGATCTGAAAATGCCAGGGATTGCATGTGATCTGCTGCTCTTCAACATCACACCTAGAAAAAAATATGTTCTCAGTAAAGTTTGCATGCTGTGGATAGTATCTTATTCTTCTGAGTTTTTCATCTTTGAAATTTTACTTTGAAAATAAAATAAATGGATACGTTCTTGAATTTTAAATATAATATTTTGTAAAATGCTAAAAGCCAAATCAAAATTGGAGCCAAATAACATATATCAGATTGTTCTTTTAAAGAAAGTGATTGATTTTTAAAATGCTGTGCTGTATTTGTGATACTTAGCACATTTCATGGGTGATTTGTGGATTAACAACAATTGTCAATGTAATCCTATGTGGGTTTCTCACTATGGGTATATGCCTTCAAATTGACTATGACTTACAGTGACCCTATCAAAGAGTGTTTTCTGCTAGATTTATTCAAAGTAGGTTTGAAGCTGAAAGAATGTGATTTGGCCCTGGTCACCCAATGGGTGTTGAGCAGGAATTTGAATCCTGGCCTCCTGGAGTCCTAGTCCAGTATTTAAACCACTTAGTGCACTGGCTGTCTTCTGAGAAGTAAATCCCGTAGAGTTCAGTGGGACTTATCTCCAGTTAAATTAGTATAGGATTATGTCTTAAATGAGAAAGTACCAATAATTTCCACATAGGAAACCAGGATGTGACCTATCACATTGTTGCAGGTGTAACCTTTCCCTCTGGATGGATGCAGCAACAGTTGGTCAGTTCTCTGTACCGAGAGTCTGGGATTGAGCCTGAAGATGTTGAATACATAGAAGCTCATGGCACAGGCACCAAGGTTTGTTGTCTCTCTGTTTTTACTCTTTTCCTTTAGTATTAGCTTATCTTTTTTTTTTGTTTCCCTAAGAACTCCACTATCTTTTCTTTACTAATTCCTCTAGCTGCATTAACAGAAATTAAATTACCCATCTGAAGTCTTCACAAGCTTCAGTCTAGTTCTAGCTACTCAAGCATTTTATTTTGGGCAGTTTCAGTGACATTGGGGTACAGATGGAATCACAAAGTCAGATTCCTCAATGTGAACAAATATATTAACGAGGGAAAGAAAAGTGGAGCCACTTTGATGGTAGACATGACAATTGGATCCTTGCCTGTACCAACCTGTTTCACCCCCATTCACACCCCATTATGTTGTGTCCTTCCATACAAAGTGATGTACAAGATGTGGGAAAGTGAGCCGGCCTTGAGTGACTCTCAGATCTAGCCTGACTTTCTGAAATTCTTGGTTGTTAGGTTGGGGATCCTCAGGAAGTGAATGGCATTGTCAGTGTCTTCTGCCAATCAGATCGACCACCACTGTTGATTGGATCAACCAAGTCTAACATGGGGCATCCAGAACCTGCTGCTGGCCTTGCTGCTTTAGCAAAGGTAAGAAACTGGACTCACTCTCCCTGCTCATGATCCCATTGCATTCAAATGTGGTTGTGAGACTGGGGTGGGCAATTTCACTGGGTCTGAGGGTCAGTTGTCTGCCCTGAACCTGGGATCCCTGGGAGCTACACAGTCTACCAAAAACTCTGTGGGGATGTCCACTTCCAAGAACATGACAGGGCTGGCAGATTAGAGAACTGGGACTCATGATTTCAGATCAAGGTCAGGATGAGAATTTCAGATAATCCCTTCTATGCTAGTTTCTTTGTAGACATTAACACTGACCCATTTATTCTCAGTTATTTTGATACTGAATGCAAAGAGATGTCACAGAGAAAGAAGTATATAATCATGCTAATTGTAAGGCTGCCCTGAGTCCCCCCTCGGGAGTGAGAAGGGCAGCATATAAATGCCTGTAATAAATAAATAAATATAACTGAGAAAACTCTGTGTTATAAGCAAGAAAGAGAGTGAATTGCAAATATATATATATCCTTAATGCAGACTATGGTGAACATTTCCGAATTCCAGCCATCTCAGGTTCTGTTTAAAAGAAAGTACATTTTTACCAGTTCTGGTTAGATCAAAATTGTTTTAATAAACTGTTTGCACTACACTGTGAAATTTCTCTCTATCATTTTCTTTCAGGTGGTCCTCTCTTTAGAACATGGTCTATGGGCGCCTAACCTTCACTACAATACCCCAAATCCAGATATCCCTGCCTTACAAGATGGCCGTCTCCAAGTGATTACCAAACCAACTCCCACAAAAGGTCAAATCGTTGGTATCAATTCTTTTGGCTTTGGAGGTTCAAACGCCCATATCATCCTGAGACCCAACAAGAAGAAATCACCCCCACTGGAGACTCCTCTATGGCCACGATTGGTACAGTTTTGTGGAAGGACTCAAGAAGCTGTAGAGACATTAATAGAACATAGCAAAAATCATCAGGAACATACAACATTTCTGAGCATGCTCAATGACATCTCTGGGATTCCTGTGTCATCCATGCCTTATAGGGGCTACACCTTGATTGGCAGTGAAAATGATGTGAAGGAGGTCCAGAGTGCTCAGTCATCAGGGAGGCCTCTATGGTACATTTGCTCAGGTAAGCACATTCAATCTCCTTTGCTTCTTGTTGAAGGCTTGATTATATGTGCCCAGCCTTCTGAAATTGCTATGTTTATACTGTATGTTGTAGTGCTGATGAATCATACATATACTTATGTAGTAGCCCCATGTAGATGTTCACTTTGTATGTAGATTAATGATTTAAGGAGAGAGGGCATATTGCCCTGGTCTTCTGCATCATTATTTCTGGTTGCTGTCAACATGAGAAGAGCGAGAGTGGAAAGCAGAGAACCCTCCCTTACTTTCATATACATTAGATCCCTGAATAACAAGGTTCCAAATTAGGAAAAGAGCTTAGGCAGATATCTGAGGCTCCTGGAATCAGACTATATCCTTCCATGCATAGAAGGACAAGAGAACTGAAGATGAAGAAGACAGTACCAGCACACTCCACCTCTTTGTATGTCTAATCTATAAGCAAACCACTTGCCTGAACAGGATTATTGTGAAATGACAATTCCTTCCTTCTGGATATGAAGTGTGAAAGTGGATGTCTCCATGATGTCTCCAATTACCCATATTGGAACTGCTGTGGCACAGACGGGAGAGCAAACCAGCTGCAATTAACTGCAATGAATCACTTTGACCAGGAGGTCATGAATGAGTTCGAGGCCCACTCGGAGCTATGTTGTTTGTCTTTGTCCTATGTTAAAAGGCATTGAATGTTTGCCTATATGTGTAATGTGATCCGCCCTGAGTCCCCTTCGGGGTGAGAAGGGCGGAATATAAATGCTGTAAATAAATAAATAAATAATAAAGGTGCTGTTACATTCTTATTCCATAGGCATGGGAACCCAGTGGAAAGGCATGGGTCTTAGCTTAATGAAGCTTGATCTTTTCCACCAGTCCATCTTGCGTTCGGATGAGGCTCTGAAAGACACAGGTCTGAAGGTGTCCGATCTACTTCTGCATGCAGACGAGAACACATTTAATGAAACCGTTAATGCATTTGTTGGCCTTGCTGCTATTCAGGTAAGAATGAAAGATGTGTCACTCCCTTTTGTACTTGATGTATACAAACAAAACCTTTAGGAAACTAATAGTTGTGCTGTGTATTTTATTTATGTATTTATTTACGTCATTTCTATCCCACCTTTCCCACCTGAGGGGACTCAAGGCAGCTTACAGATCTGATAAAAATTCAACGCCAATAAAAACAACAATACAATACAATAAAACATAAAGCAATTTGAAAACAATTTACATTAGGCATTAAAACGCATGAGACAATATACAAAACTTAAAACAAATAAAGTGCATTAATCGATTTGTCCGAAAACCTTACGCATAATCCTGTGTAGAAACTTACCAAGAGAAGATGGCTTATTCAGCTCTGTTTAATGTAAAACCTAGATACATTTTGTGCTTTCCAGATTGCCCAGATTGATCTTTTGAAGGCTGTGGGTTTGCAACCTGATGGGATCATTGGTCACTCAGTTGGAGAGCTGGCCTGTGGGTATGCGGACAACTCCTTAAGTCATGAAGAGGCCATTCTTGCTGCCTACTGGAGAGGCCGCTGCGTCAAAGAGGCCAAACTGCCTCCAGGAGGCATGGCAGCTGTTGGTAGGTGATCAAAAGCCCTTCTTTCCTTCCTCTGCCAAGCTGTCATATTTTCCTCTACAGTTAATCAGAAGTGTTCATATTTGATTACCTGTTGCACATGGGAGCAGGCTGAAGGAGGTGGACCTTTTGCCTTATTATTGCTTATAAGTAATGGTTGACTGCAGTTACATGCTATTAGTTCGATCTAATCCATGCCATTAAGCAGCTCCCAACAGTAGAATAGTTCAATTCTACTTAGAAGCAAATACACTTGTGCCAACAGTACCCTGAGATGTGGCTGAAACCCAGTCCATTTAGAAGTTACGCTCACATGCTGTTTTTTTTTTTCAGACTATAACTCCCAAAGTCCCTGGTCAATGTGGCCTGACCAAAATATATTTCCTCCCAAGCTCCACTTACCTGTACCTAAATTTAACCTACTGGTTTCTTCAGGTTAGCAAGGTGGTGTGGATGTCTTTGCACATGGAAAAGTTAGATAACATAGCTGCTGTGTTGATATGTGACACAGGAAATTAAGATATAATAAAAGTATTGGTGTCTAGTAGTTTTCATGCTAAAATAAATTAATCCAGAGTGCAACCCAACTACTGTGTATTTCTCCCTAGCTTCCAGTCATATTATTGTGTCATCTCTCAGAAAGTTTGATGGAGACCTTCAGAAACAGAACAGTTGAGAGTATTGCAAGAGCTGAATTGTGACAAAGTATCTGGTGGGGCATTTCTGTTATAATGTACCTGTGTGTTTGTGCCTTCAGTTTGCCTGTCGACTTAAAGTGATCCATGAATTTCATAGGGTTTTCTTAGGCAAGCAGTACTCAGAGGTGGTTTTGCCAATTCCTTCCTCTGAAATATAACCTACAGCACCAGGTATTAATTGGCAGTCTCCCATCCAAGTACTAGGAAAATATGTGAGCAAACTTCCATGTTTCTAGGAGTGTTTCTGAGTCCTGTAACCTGCAAAAGGAGTCCACTGTGCTGCCACTGCCGCCACCGTCAATAGACTTTGTCTGGATCTACACTACCTATGTAATGTAGTTTGAAACTACCTTATATGATCAGTGCAGACTTATATAATGTAGTTCAATGCAGTTAAACTGAATTATATGGCAAAGGGTCAGCAATAAATCCAACTTTTTAGAGCATTCTGTTTTAAATCAAGGTGTTCTGTGAGCATCTACCTTGTTTAGAGTAGGTTTTCACTCTTGGGAACATTATTTTGTTTGAAATATTGTGTGTGCTCCCTGTGTGTATTGATTTAAATGAAATGCACTCAGAACTGACTGCTTTTTATTGCCATTGTTTCTAAAACCACTTAATTTGGGATAACAGGGAACATAAAAATAGGAACATGATATATGTTGTATACCCCTAAATTGATATGTTAGAGACGGCCACTAACTTTCTCTGTCATTGAGCAAGTCATGCTTTATTATCTCTGTCACTGGTGTGATGAAGTTAGATATTAAATATGACCTACCTCACCAGGTTATTATGCAGATGGTTGAGCTACAAGATTGTAAAACACTTCATATGTAACTACTATTAGTAGTCATTATGAAATCACAGCTTATGTAGATCCTTATCTTAATTTCAGAGAGGCATTGATCGAAGAGAATGTTTTAAAATAACCCTTGTGTATATCAATTCTGGTCCTTTAGTCCAGTGATTCTCAAACTCTGCTCCTAAATATGTTTTGTATTTCAACTCCCACAGTTCCTAACAGCTGGTAAGCTAGCTGGGATTTCTGAGAGCTGAAGTCCAAAACACCTGGAAGAGTAGGGTTTGAGAAAAACAGTTTTAGTCCAATAGAAAATTTAAGTGGATGTCCATCCCTGTGGAACAGTGGTTCTCAACCTGTGGGTCCCCAGATGTTTTGGCCTTCAACTCCCATAAATTCTAACAGCTGGTAAACTGGCTGGGATTTCTGGGAATTGTAGGCCAAAACACCTGGGGACATACAGGTTGAGAACCACTGCTGTGGAATGAGTGAGGCTCTTCAAGCAGCTAGGAAATTTTATCACACAAGGCAGGCAAATTGCAATTACAACAGCAGCATCTTTGCCTGGGACATCGCATGACATTGCTTCTTTCCTGTTGCTTTCCGGTGGGAAACAGACTGGAAAGCATTTTTATATATACACAGATAATCTGTTAGTGACCACCTTTTGAAAAAGAAATGTCTTCCAATGGTCTCCCACTGGGAGAACAGGAGGTACGCTCTTCAGTGTGATAAATCGGAGGCAAAACCGCTGTTGTCCTACTGTAATTGCAATGTGCCTGCCTTGTGTAATAAACTCCTAACCCCAGGGCCTCAACAAGGAGAAGTGCTGAGGTCAAATAACAAGTTTTATGCTGATCTATATGGTACATTGGATTTGGTTTTGCTATCTCTAGTTCATGGACTAGAAATTCTTTGCATCCTTATAGAATGTCCTGCCATTCAATATCAATGACTGTGTTTTAATCGGTCATTAAGGCACCTTCTACATTGCCATATAAAATCCAGATTATCTGATTTGATCATCTAGATTATATAGCAGCATAGAAGGGGCCTTAGAAATGTATTAAAGTATTGTCTTTTGTGATCATGACTATAGGCTTTAGATGGACCATGTTTATGTGACTTGAAAGAGACACGGTTTCCCTTAGTGCCCACACAGTGTTTCCTTTGTTAAACTGATGTCTCTGATCAAACAGGTTTTGCAAGTTTTTTAAACAATACAAACATCTGCAAAACCTGTTTACCTTAGGCCACTGTGGGATGAATGCATACATCATGAGCTATGATCCCTTTTTCGAGCCTCCCTTCAATTATCTCTTCTTTTACAAAAGCCCATGATTTCCCATCATTCCCAGTTACTACAAGAATGATAACTAGCAATCTTATCTAAATAGTAGTGACACATATGTCAATTAGGTATTTCACTATCTTATGACCATTACAGGATTTTTCAAATGTCCTTCCTACTGAATGATTTTAGGGTTGCCACATTTTTGGTTGAGCTGAAACTTCAGCTGTCAGTTTCAATTAATCAAGGTGGTTAGATGGAACTAAATTGTAACTTAAGCTCTTTTACACATATGATTTGCTAGAAGTATTTATTTCTCAAAGCTATTTGAAAGGAACACTTCCAGGACAACTGAAAGAAAGGAAAGACTTGTTAAAATATCATGACCTACAACTTTCATTCAAGCAAATTTAAAATGTTGGGCCATTTTGATGCCAGACAAATGTGCAGATAGGTTGTTGGCCTTTTGGCCACACATACAGTGTTGGTAAGCACGGAGCATAGATTTATCCAGTTGAGAGGATGATTGATCCTTGTACAACTTGGTATTTAGTCATGCTGTGTGTATACACCTGGGAAGCCACCAGGTTGAGGAAGGAAGATTTCAAACAAAGGAAAAGTGCTGTTAGCTGCTTTAATTAGCAAGTTGAAAATGACCCTCTAATTTACCACAATTAATTGGCCATTTCATTTGCTCTTTCCCCATTTGACTTGCTTTCTAAATGTTTTGCAAACCCGTGGGATTTTGTATTTCTAAATTTTAGTAAATCTGCTTATGACTGAATTGTTCATCAAGGGAATTCTATATTACTTGTTTGTGGAACAGGAGGTGAGATTTGGATAGTACTGAGGAAAATACTCATTTGCTTCTTTCCCACCTACCAACCCAATATTATGATGCAATTTGAGATAATGCCAAAGGGATCAATTTGTCCTAGGTCTAGCATGGGAATGAGAAACCAGAAAACCAGGGTTGATGAGCTTCACTTATTCCTTACGAAGACTTCTTTATAAGTACTCCAAAATGGCAGGGAGTCATCCAAAGCAATATATGTTTTGCAGGTATGACATGGGAGGAGTGCAAGCTCAAGTGCCCTCCAGGAGTGGTGCCTGCTTGCCACAACTCTGAAGACACAGTCACTATTTCGGGACCTCAGGTGAGAATGCAGCATGATTGATGACTTTCTCTGTTGTGTAGTTAAGACATCTGCTGGCATCTTCCTCACCATTGGAATTTTACCTGAGTTAAATCTCAGGGCACTTCCAGACAATGTCAAAATGCGAGTTTTAAAAGTGGGCCACAAAATTCCTGAAAGCAAGTCCACATACAGACTTGCCAGTTCCGGGAAATGGTCCCCTGCTGTCTTGACACCTTCCTTTGAAGAGGATCAAGATGGAGGACAGACTGGGAACATCTGGTGGAAGTTTAAAAAAAATTCTCTAAGATGTCCTGGACCTCATATGCGTGCATGTGAAGATCCCAATGTACACATAAACAGATTTCTTCTCTCTTCATGCAACTGTTAATTCAAGCTCTGTTTAATATTATAGACATCAGAAGAAAGGAATGGTTGCAGAGAGTTCTAACTTGCTTTCCATTTGTGCTTCCCTCCAACCATCTGTGTGTCCATGGTTCCATTTTTTGACAGCCCAGTTAACTGTTTCAGGCTTTTAAAACACGTGTTCTGGAGCAATCCATACAGGGGAATGGGAAGGAAATCACGTGTTTTGCATGACTGCAGGGATATACAGTCATGTGAAGGTGCACATTTTTGGGGCAGAATCAGGTTTTAAGCTCACATTTTAAACATATGATTTTCAGCTGTTAACCTAATTCTGCCCATACTTTTCCCAAATGTCGTTTAGCCACACACCCTTTTTATCCCTGTTATTTCCGGGTTTTACTGCATGTGTAGCAGGGCCCTCAGTGGGTCAGGAAGAAATCCCACTTTAAGCCATGTCAAATTAATTGAGATTGTAATAGAACTTTCCAAAGTAGATTTACCATTTTCATTCCTTTCCTTAGAATCTGGTGTCCCAGTTTGTGTCTAAACTGAAAGCAGAAGGTATATTTGCCAAAGAGGTGCTCAGTGCTGGAGTCGCTTTCCACTCTTGCTATATGGCATCAATTGCGCCAGTCCTACTTAGTGCTCTGCAGAAGGTAAAATTCCTTAAGGACTTCTCATTGGGAGAATACTTCTTTTGGTCCCTGTTGCCCAGTTTTCGTGTGACATTTGCTTGATGCTGCCTGTCTCCTTTTTTCCTCCTTGTAGGTTATTCCCAGTCCAAAGCCACGTTCACCTCGCTGGATCAGCACCTCCATCCCTGAATCTCAATGGCAAACTGAACTGGCTCAGTATTCCTCTGCCGAGTACCATGTGAATAACCTTGTCAGCCCAGTCTTGTTCCAGGAAGGCCTGAGGCATATCCCAGAAAATGCTGTTGTAGTGGAGATCGCCCCACACGCCCTTTTACAGGTATTACCCTTGGTGACAATTAATGGGCTGAAACTATTAAGATGCTGTGGAAAGCACTCCTATTTTCTAATAACAAGAATGCTCTTTCATCTCCTGTTCTTATTCTTAGTACTTCCAGATACAGTACTTCATATAGCTTTTCCTTTCACATTTAGTAATCTGAATGCTTCAGTTTACCTCTGTGCATAATCTGAGTTTTCTGTAGCTAAAGACAGAGACCAAGATCTTATTTAATGCCAACAACGATGGCAGTAACAGCAGTGGTGTGTGTGTGTGTGTTTGGTAGATTGCTGACCATATCAGAGGACATTCCAGGGACTTTCTGGTAGCCATTCCTGCTGTGGAGCCGAAGGAGTAGAGCTTTGTGGATTTGCCATTCAGCAAATGCAGAGGCAGCTTGTGCAAGGAAGGATTGGATACCTTTTTGCACACATTTCAGCTGCTAGCATAACTTCCCAAGATGATTCCAGGTGGAGAAACAAGGGATGCTTTTAAATGAGCCTATTATTTTGCAAACCTCTTGATTAATTCACAGAGTGTTCTGGCAGAGGGGTAAATGTAGCATTTGTAACCCTTTCATATTTAAGGAAGAAAAATCAGAGAAGCTACAAAGTGTCTTTTTACTGGTATTGCTTGTAACCCTTTAGCTGAAAATGCTCTAGAATCAGTTACAAGTATTGTTATCCTACATGGGAGCAATGTAGCAGGGAAAAACAAATTAGCCATAAATATTTCAGGATGTGAAACGGTCATATTTTGTTAAATAGTACTAGATCAGTCTGGCAGTGGGATAGGTGAGCAGAAAGTTGGTCCTTTGTGTGTCCAGAGGAGACATAGTATATGGATGTGTTTGTATTATGATTGTGGGACAGGGCCGGCCCCACCATAAAGGCCATTGACGCCGCCGCCTCGGGCGCAGGTCCCGGGGGGCGCCGTCAGGCTGGGAGGGAGGCGGGGCACCGCTCTGACGGTGCCCCGCCGCCCGACCAGTGCGCCCTGGCCTTGTGGCTCCCTCTTTCGCCGCCCGGGGAGGGGAGGAGGGATCGCCTCCTTCCCTCCCCGGGCGGCGAAGCCTGGTTCTTTCGCCGCCCGGGGAGGGGAGGAGGCGATCCCTCCTTCCCTCCCCGGGCGGCGAAGCCTGGTTCTTTCGTCGCCCGGGGAGGGGAGGAGGCGATCCCTCCTTCCCTCCCCGGGCGGCGAAGCCTGGTTCTTTCGCCGCCCGGGGAGGGGAGGAGGCGATCCCCCCTTCCCTCCCCGGGCGGCGAAGCCTGGTTCTTTCGCCGCCCGGGGAGGGGAGGAGGCGATCCCCCCTTCCCTCCCCGGGCGGCGAAGCCTGGTTCTTTCGCCGCCCGGGGAGGGGAGGAGGCGATCCCCCCTTCCCTCCCCGGGCGGCGAAGCCTGGTTCTTTCGCCGCCCGGGGAGGGGAGGAGGCGATCCCCCCTTCCCTCCCCGGGCGGCGAAGCCTGGTTCTTTCGCCGCCCGGGGAGGGGAGGAGGCGATCCCCCCTTCCCTCCCCGGGCGGCGAAGCCTGGTTCTTTCGCCGCCCGGGGAGGGGAGGAGGCGATCCCCCCTTCCCTCCCCGGGCGGCGAAGCCTGGTTCTTTCGCCGCCCGGGGAGGGGAGGAGGCGATCCCCCCTTCCCTCCCCGGGCGGCGAAGCCTGGTTCTTTCGCCGCCCGGGGAGGGGAGGAGGCGATCCCTCCTCCCCTCCCCGGGCGGCGAAGCCTCCCTCTTTCCAACCCTGGCCGCGCCTCCCACGCTGCGTGGGAGGCGGGGCCAGGGCGAATAGCATGGGAGGCGGGGCCAACCCTGGCCCCGCCTTCCACCCAGCGTGCCCTGGCCCCGCCTCCCACGCAGCGCGGGAGGCGGGGCCAGGGCACGCTGGTTGGGAGGCGGGGCCAGGGCGCAGGAGGCGGGGCCGGCGGGGGGCGCTTTTCAGCGCCCCCGCTTAATATTTAAATTTATCTCCGACCGGCCCTGTTGTGGGACTTACTCCCAAGGGAGACCTGCTTGGTTTGATGCCCTTAATTCTGTTTACTAGAGTTCATTCTGATGGCTAAATTTGCTTAGTATCATTTCGTTTTTTGTTGTTTTTATTGTGGGTGATCTTTATATTTGATTGATACTTGGAAAAGTCTTTGCTCATTCAGTGACTTCTGAAATATCTTCAGGTTGTTTAAAACTACTAATAATGTGCTTTTGGTAGCAAAAAGTCTTTATATTTAGTAGTTTCTCCACACAATTGGTTTCATAAGGAATAGAGATGGATGCTATTTTCCAAAAAAAAAAAAAAAAGAAGAAGTTTTGATTGTCTTGCTGTCATGTTTAGAATAGCGTTTCTCCCTAATTGACCTAGCATTTGTTATTTTGAGCCACTAGGAAAGTTCCAAAGAAATAGACATACACACTTCTGGGCTGCATTACTTTTATAGAACATTGAACTGCTTTATTTCATTGATTATATTTGTTCCTAAAACAATGAAAAATACAGAGACCTTCTGAATTGAGCTTTCCATCAATATAGAATGGTGGATGTACATGCACATGCAGGGCATTACAATAACTTAAGAACCAAGCAAAAACAATTCTGTACATATCTCTTCAGATCTATGCCTTGCTGACTACAGTGGGGTTGTACAATAACAAGGCTCCTGTTACTTCTACTTGTTTCCAAGTGCCTTGCAAGAGGAAAAGCACTGCAGCTGTAGTTTTCCAGCACCCCAATTTCCAGCACCTCAGAAAACCTTGAGCATTTGTTTTAAGATTGGCAAGAAACAATCCAATAACCTGATCCTAATAATCAAACTAGTTTAATTTGCACCAATATGGAACATTTTCCAAAGGAACACTGTGTACAGAAATCCAAACAGAAGGTTACCGAAGTATGATTAGCAGCGACAAATTTCTGTCTCTTTAAGAGGACTCCAGCTTAAGTTTTTTAAAAATGATGATCCAGAATGGTGTAGTGATTTGAGCATTGAATTACAATGCTGGAGACCAGTGTTCAAATCCCTGCTCATTCATGGAAATCCATTACAAGTAGTCCCCAAGTTACGAACAACATAGGGTCTATAGGTTTGTTCTTATGTTGAATTTGTATGTAAGTCAGAATGGATACATTTTTAAAGTATAACTCCAGCCATATATGTGTGTGTGTGCATAAACACACACACACACACACACACACACACACACATAAAATGGAACCTCTACTTAAAAGTGTCTCAATTTAAGAGCATTTTGAGTTTTAGCTGTCATGGTTTTGCTTTGACATAAGAGCAGCATCTTTAGTTAAGAGCTAGCGCCAGAAGGAGCGCAAGTGTGAGAGTACAGGGCTTCAAGGAAGCAGCCTCCATGCCTTGTACTCTTGTCTGCTTTGAGAGATTGCTGTCTGCTTTGCTCTTGTCTGCTTTGAGGAACTTTGGGTTAGTTGATTTTGTGTGGTTTTTATTCCTGATATGTTTGGCTTCATGAAAAGAGAGTGAGAGAGAGCAAGAGAGGGAGGGAGGGAGGCTGGAATGAGTACAGTATGAAGAAAATGATGTTTCTGCCTCTTCGCTTTGTGCTTGCTTGCCGCAACTTTGTGCTTCTACCATATTAAAGTTGATCTTTCTTTTTTATTGTTCCATATGAATGTGCATTTATACATTATTTGTTATTTATGAAGTACATTTTCTTATTTAAAAACACATAACAAAAAGGGGCTGGGGGCTGGAACAGATTAATAGAATTTCAATGGGAAATTTTGCTTTGAGATAAGAGCATTTTGAGTAAAGAGCTTGGTCATGGAATGAGTTAAATTCTTAAGTCAATGTATCTCTCTCTCTGTGTGTATATATGTGTGTGTATACAGTGTGTGTGTATATGTATATGTGTGTGTGTTTGTGTGTGTGTGTATGTATGTATATGTATATATGTATATATATATATGTATGTATGTGTGTGTGTGTATATATATATATATATATATATATATATATATATATATATATATATGAACTTTGGATAGCACAGGGAAGGGAAAGGTTAACACCCCTGTGGTGTTTATTTTGTTGTCTTTGCCCCTGTTCAGAAGATTTCACCTCACTTTCTGTCCCTGTGATAATTTTGAAAAATTTGTCTTGTTGTCAAAACAGGGACTGGGGATAAAGCTTCAGTGGATACACTTTTTCCCCATGATAACTCTTTCAGGAGTAAATTTCCCTTCCGAGGGGTAGATTTCTCCCATTTTCTGTTGTCTCTCCCCCCCCCCCCCCCCCCGTTCTTAACTATGACTCATTTAGAAGTCAAGTGTTTGTAACTTGGGGACTGCCTGTATGTCACTTTGGTCAAGTCAAACGCTCTGTCTCAGGGGAGAGCAAAGACAAACTCCCTCTGACCAAACCTTCCTGAGATAGGGTCACCTTAGGATCACCATAAATTAGAAATACCTTGAAGACACATAACAGCAAGCCATTTTGAGCTGCTATTTGCAGAGGCACATGTGAGATTGAGAGAAGCATTTAAATATCAGTGCAGAAAACAGCAACATTTTAGCTTGATTATTTGATTAATTCCAGATATATATGTGTAGGATTGCTGTTGTACCATGTGATCCCGCATCACAGAAATAAAAGTAGGTTCCATTGCATTTAACAATATGGATTTCCCCCAAGTGACCATAGATTGGTAGCTTTGGGCTACAATCACATCCCTACTTTCTTGGAAGCAAAATGCATAAAAATAAGAGCTGACTATCCTTTTCTCCATAAATATATTAAGATAAATATTCAACATTTTGATAATACAATTCTCTGAGATGCCTCTTAAGTTTATTTGGTGCTACTAGCAATTTATGCAGATAATTCAATGCAATAACATAAAAGCAACTTTGATTTGGACTGTACAGTCTCAAGCGCTACCACACACTGGTTGCTTTGCACATAGGAGAATAGGAGAATGCACAAAAAAGTATAGACTTACTACAAAAGAGACAAAACTTCAATTCCTGAGTATACTAAAGCTATCAAATATTAGAAGAATTAGGAAAGGCAAGCTCTTGCATTACAGAATTTATGGGCATTTTCTTTCCACACACATTCTAATCCATGTCTGATGTACACTGTGGATTTATTGTAAATCTATATGACTAACCCATCAGCCTTGGTTTTGATTTCATGACTTAGTTTTTAGGGTTTTTTTTTTTAGTAAACTTCCAAAATGGCACTGAAAGTAGCATTATTTCAGTGATAGCATTCACTTAATTAAAAGCTCCTCTATTTATGGAACAACAATGGATAAGTCTTTTGTCTCTATACAGTGAATACATAGCCTGGATCTACACTGCCCTATATCCCAGGATCTGATCCCAGACTATCTGCTTTGAACTGGATTATATGAGTCTACACAGCCAGATAATCTGGGATAAAAATATCTGGGATCAGATCCTGGGATATAGAGCAGTGTAGCTCCACCCATAGTTGTCATTCACATTTCGTGGTATTCACAGGATTGCGAAGATTACACTGTAGTCTTCCAGACTCAATCAGAAATACTTTGCTGCTGCTGCTCCTACCTTACCAGTTTGCACACCCAATGCATTTTGGAGTACTACCCTGTTTCCCCGAAAATAAGACATCCTTTGAAAGTAAGACCTTTGCTTACTTTACTGAATTGCTAAATATAATGCCTCCCCTGAAAGTAAGATCTAGCAAAGTTTTTGTTTCAAAGCATGCCTGCCGAACAGAACACCAGAGCATGCAGGATCAGTAAATGTACGTACCATAGATTGTTGTACATGGAAATAATGGTAGTAACAAGAAATTATTGATAGGATTCACAGTTTGTCTGGTTATGCTGGTTTGTGATGACAACTACTGCACAGTATATAATAAATGTTCAATTTTTTGTTCAACAATAAATGTGAATTCTTCTTCATGGAAAAATAAGATATTCCCTGAAAATAAGACCTAGCACATCTCTGGGAGCAAAAATTAATATAAGACACTGTCTTATTTTCGGGGAAACAGGGTAGGTGGCATTTGGTTTTAAGGACTTGTGGGCAGGGCCTGTGACATCATCATTCATTCCTGATAAAAGCCAACCCCTCTTCCACTGTGCTCATATCATTTTGTGGACGTTTAATAGCATTTTTGTTGAGTTTTAGCATTTAAATTTTAGAAAGCAATGTGTTCTTCCTCTGAGACAATGAAAAATGCTTCCCTCTGTATTATTATTTTTATACACAAACATACACTGCTAGCTTTCTCAATCATTTGGGGACAGGATATTTGTGCTATTGACATTGCAACTGCTGGTGTTTAGAGCTGAAAGGAATGTGAACTTTTAATAAATCAGCATTCTGTTGAAAGCATGAAAGGGCAGAAAGTAGATAGATTAGTAGATCTCAGGGTAATCTGAACCATTTTGAGAGGGATTTCCTTAAAAAAACCCAGTAACTCTGATGTTCTCATCAATGCAATTCTGTGCCTGTTTACCTGAGATCTAAGTCCCAACATGTTCAGCTGGACTTATGTACAGATAATTACATATAGAATTTGCACATTAATGAGACTGCATGAATTAAGACTAGAATTTGAATGACTGACGACTCTTCCGCACATGACTAAATTCCAAGAGGAACTGGGATAATATATCTCATTTCCTCCTGGGATTTAGTCCCCACACCCACCCCAAACCCTGGGCTTTCCCTGGGAGGGTTACAACCAGAGGTTGACCCGGGGGGGGGGGGAGCATGGAGCCAGCCCCCAGCCCCCATTTACCGTCTAAATTTACCTGAGGAACCTGGCTGTATGTTCAGGTTCCTCTGTCAAAAGCTCCTGGCATGTCAAAATGATACATCGGTAGGTTGGAAGGGGGGGGGGAGGAGGGATGTCAGGTAAGTTTAGGGGGTAAATGGAGTACTGGGAGGGAGGGGGAGGATGCCATCCTGCACCTTCAGGCCCGGGTGCCCAAAGATGGCTGTGGGGATTGACCCTGTGGAAGAAGTCCCTGGAATCTGTTCCCACAGGGCTCACACCTGGAAAGATCTAAACCTTACATTAAGGTCTGGATCTTTCCAGGTGTTTAATTAATCTGGAGTAAACTGGGAAATCCCAGTTTACTACTGATTAATTCGAGTTTACCTGAGGCATCATTTGGACACCTCAGGTAAACATGTGACAGGTTGTGGATTAAAGGCCTGTCTGGAAGGGTCCTGAGTTTTCTTCTGATACTGGAAACAAATGGCTAAGGTATGCATTAGTTTAGAGTCTTAATTTTCAGTGTATGTTTGCACACCATAGTAACTTTTGTGACTCTAGTTCCCACTGGAAAAACCAGGAGTCTCACAAAATGACAATAGATAAAAGGTGTTTAGTATGCACATTCTTGGAAACTAAAGTGAAATGAAACACTTTCAGTCAATTCTGCTTAAAAGATAATATTGGGGAGGGAGAAGGGGGCACCAGAAGAAGAGTTGTTCACCATTATGAAAGGCAGGTTGCAACATTTTTATTACTCTGATGTAGTGCTTTATGCTTTGGTATAATGCTGGGATTTATTTCCTTCCTTTAGACTAAGGGTGGGGCTGCTGATACTGTGTTTGGTATGGCTGATAGCTGCTCCTGGTGTGACAATGAAGTGAGAAGAAAAGTTTTACCTAACAAATTTCTTGATTCCAGTCATCTATCAATTGGATTAGATACCTCCCAAAAAAAGTTGATGTCCTAGATACAGTGTATTTTTAGAGGAAGGAAGTTCATGGGGTTTTCTGCTAACATTTTGAACTTTCCAGGCAATCCTAAGGAGAGCTTTGAAGCCAACCTGCACCATTTTACCCTTGATGAAGAGAGAACATAAAAATAACCTGGAATTCTTCTTGACACATGTTGGAAAAATCCATATGACAGGGTAAGGGGATGTTTATTCATTCATATGTGTAATATTATTAAAAAGCAGAATTTCAAATGCTCATACCAAAATAGGAATAGAAATTTTACAACCAGCTAGAATATTGGTGTACTAGAAATTATATGTTTTCCTCCACACTCCTTCAGGGATAGAAAGTATTGTGCTTTTTCAGAAGAGCCTTTTGGGGGCGGGTTGGATATATTGCATTGGGATATTCCTGGGCCCAGCCTACTCTTCACTTTAGGCCTGTCACCCATGGATGGCTGTGTTCTTTTTTAGGACTATTGGGTAAACTTTTATTAAATCCTCTCTTTTGTGTTCTCAGAATAAACATCCTTGCAAACAACCTGTATCCACCTGTGGAATATCCTGCCCCTATGGGAACTCCATTCATCTCCCCATACATTCTGTGGGACCACAGTCAGACATGGGATGTGCCCAAAGCTGAAGACTTCCCAACAGGCTCTGGGAATTCTGGAGCAGCCACAGTCTACAATATTGGTGTGTACTGGAAATATTATGCATTCCTCTCTGATCCTTACTCCCTGCAAAAACAGAAATCTGAAGAGGTCAAAGTAGAGTGTTTCTAGCTTCTGACTGGAGAGTATGCATGACTCATTAAATGCTTTGTGTCACCACTTTAGCAAGAGAAAGATGCTGATGGGCAAAGGGGGGGGGGGGGGAGCTGCCTTCTTTGTTTGCAGCAGTAAAGCCTACATGGTGGGAGGAAAAGTGAGAATATTTGCATTTGAATACCTTAAGTACCTTTTGGATCTGTTTGAAACAGCGGTTGCTTTGGAGTTCTAAAAGCTATGCTTTGTTCTTTTCTATGATTGCTGACAGATGTGAATCCTGAATCAGCTGACCATTATTTGGTGGGTCATTGTATTGATGGCCGGGTCCTATACCCAGCAACTGGCTACCTGGTACTGGCCTGGCGCACTCTGGCACGCTCTCTAGGCACCTCCATAGAAGAAATGCCCATCATCTTTGAGGATGTTACAATCCACCAGGCAACAATACTTCCAAAGAAAGGTGAGATAAGCCAAGTGTCTCCCTCTCAGGTACAATATGATCGATGTGAGGATTCTTTGAAGGGCAGTACCTCAAAGCTGAATTAACATAGTCTGGTGAAATCATTCATTAAAAGGAATAACAATATGACCATAGTACAGGAAGCTTAAATCTTAAGAGCTTTTGTTCTAGTCGGCGTACTGTGACAAATGAATATTGCTATACGTAGGATTGGATTTTCTGACCATCCCAAATACGTTGGGATATTTCTACAACTATGAAAGCAGAACTGAAACTCTTCTGATATGGAGCCACAGGATTAGTGGTTGGGGACCCCAGTGGCACCTCATAGGATCCTGAATGGCTTCACCCACTATGCCCGTTGTTGTTGTTGTTGTTGTTGTTGTTGTTGTTGTTGTTGTTGTTGCTATCTTTATTTCTACCCACCTTTCTCCCTGTGGGAACACAAGGTGACTAACAATCCCACACTTTTGCTTGTTTCATTTAATAAAAAGTAAAAAATAAAAAGCCCACAAACCAGATTTTCCTCTTTCTTGCTCTAATATCTCCTCAATTTCTGACTACCTTGCAGGCTTAACACAACTAGAAGTGAGACTCATGCCTGCTTCCCAGCGTTTTGAGGTATCTGGAAATGGAAATCTGGCTGTAAGTGGTGAGTAAATACATTCAGTGCATTTGCTCTGGAGAAATCAAAATGGCTGTGTACTCCTGATGACTGACAACCTGTTGTCTTGTGTGGATTTATCTACCAGGAAAAATATCTCTTTTGGAAGAAGCTGCTCTAAATAACTTTCGTAACCAGCAAATTGACTTGGGGAGCCAGCTGAGCTCAGACATTCAGCTATCAAAGGGGGACATTTACAAAGAGCTTCGCCTGCGTGGCTACGACTATGGGCCAACATTCCAGGGACTCCTCGAATCCAGTAGTGATGGTAATTACAAAACTCTGACTTGGAAAATAGTGTTAAGCATTGTCACTTTAGCTTTTGGAGCTTTCCAGTTAAGATAGTAAGATGTGACATTTGAAATGTATGAGACTTCCCCATTGTTTCTTGATGGTTGAGGTGCTAAGAGGTTTCCCATCCACATTTGTCTGAATGCAGGTAAAATTCTCCAGTGCAGTGAGGAACATTACATTATTCATCACATGAAGAATTTGTCTTGCATTCAAGCAAATATGATCTGTAGCTTTCTTCAGATCTTCCTAATCATATGAAGGGGTCAGAAATTGAGGAGAGAAAGACAGAATATGAAAAACTCAAGGCACTGAATAATCTAGAAATCATTGTAGACATGGTTTTATGAACTAGCTAGCAAAGGAATCTTGTCATAGTTATTACTGTAAGCCAGAAGCTACAATTTACTTGTACAATGAATTGTAGTTTCTGGCTGACTGTGTAATAGAGATAACATGCCAATGATGGCTGTTTGATTAATGAGGTTATTTCTCATCCTCAGGGAATTCTGGGAAGGTGTTGTGGAATGGAAACTGGGTCACATTCCTGGATACCCTGCTGCACTTAATCATCTTGGGGGAACTGGGAAGAAGTCTGCGCTTGCCAACCAGAATCCGCTCTGTTTGCATTGATCCCAAACTACACAAAGAGCGTGCACAGACATACACCGATGAGATAGAAGGTAATGGCTTTTCTTTTCTTTTCTTTTTTGCAGGTACAACCCAGTAAGATTATGGGAGCCAATAATTTAAAGTTGCAGTGTCTCTTAAAGCAGAAAGGTAGATTTGTGGAAGTACACCTATTAGCAACTGAAGTTTCTTTGCAGATGTTAGGCTGAATTCTGAAATAGGCTTTGCTGTCTATTTCCATACTTTATGCCTTCTCTCTTCCTGCCATACAGCTTTCGATGCTGTTGTAGACCGCTGCCTTGATACTATCACAGCAGGCGCTGTTCAGATCTGTGGTCTTCATGCCAGTGTGGCTCCTCGGCGACAGCAGGAACAGACCTCTCCCACACTAGAGAAGTTTTGCTTTGTGCCCTACATGGAGGATGATTGCTTGTCCTCCAAAGCTCAGCTTCAGTCCAGCTTTGAGCACTGCAAAGGTAAGATACATTTGTATCCTTATAATTACTTTCAGAGTAATTACACTATAAGAAAAGGAGGCATCAGGGCCATGAAATAAAATGCTTTGCTTGAGCAGTGATCTGAAACCTGTTGGATGCAGGAGTCAGCTGAATGCATGTCAATTTGCTAAGAACATAGGATGCTAATTGTAGCCTCATGTATTTGGAGCATGTAATAAAAATTGTTCCAATGCTTCCAATTACAACAAAGACATCTGGGCTATAATTCAGGGAGAAAACCTAGTCCACAGGACATATATGTTGCTTTATAGTCTACTGATCTAATTGCTGTTCTTTGAATGGCACTGAGCTCCTCTAGGTGAGAATCCTGGGAATTGTTGTTTGGGGAGGCACCAGCATTGGTCTACAACAGGCTTGGGCAAACTTCGGTCTTCCAGGTGTTTGGACTTCAGCTCCCATAATTCCTAACAGCCAGTAGGTCAAAAACACCTGGAAGGTCGAAGTTTGCCCATCCCTGGTCTACAATAACATATGCTATGTATTTCTTTCTCAATTAGACTCGGAGGGGGGGGCAAAGTTCTGCCCTCTCATGGTTATTTTTGCAGACCTCATCCTCTCCAGAAATCCTAGTCTGCCTATTGGCTAGTCCAAAAAATGAAAAGCGCCAAGAGCATCAATTACACTTTTAAATGATGGTGCTCCATACCACAGCACATCAAAAAGTCAACATAAACAACCTATGTGTTTCAAATTCAGGAACGGATTTTCATCCACTTCCAGGACTTTTTGACACTTCTGACAGCTTTTACAGAAAAGTAGAGCTTAAACCCACAGCAAGGAAAGCCTTTCCTTATATACTTGCATTTATTTGTATAAACTGAAAACAATAACATGCAATTTACAATTAATTTGAATTGCTTGTACTGTAAATAGATGATTGATTACATGTACAACCATGGCTCAGTTAAATATATTCTGTGGAAAAATACTTTATCATTTTGTTTTGTTTTGAAATGTGTGGTTTCTTTCCTACAGTATTGATTCAGAGCTTACAAAAGAAGATAGCAAAGCATGGGGTCAAGTTGGCTATCCAGGGGCTTGAGAGTGCAAAGGTCCCTCCGCAGGCAGAGCCTGGACAAAAAGGTCTCTTGCACATTCTTGCTGAAATCTGCCTCCTGGAGCTCAATGGAAACCTGCACTCCGAACTAGAACAAGTTGTAACTCGGGAGAAGCTGCATCTTCAGGAAGACCCCCTTCTCAATGGCCTGCTGGATTCTGCTGCATTGAAATCTTGTGTAGACTTAGCACTGGAGAACATTACAGGTTACAAGATGAAAATAATAGAGGTGGGTTGTGGTGGAGTTCTGCACAGCTCAGAACTCTGAACTTTTTGTCTGCGGTTTAATTATGGACTAATGAGCAGGAATGAGAGGGAAATGTATGTTAGCTGATATTTTAAGTTGTTTTGGATTCCCATTGTCAGGTGAAAACCACAAAATTTTAAACTCTTTTTAATTTTTCAAATGTATGTTTGTGTTTTAGAAATGTACTCAAGCATTGGCACAATCCATGGGGAAAATGCATGAAAATACACAATAAAATGCATGCAGTAGGAAAATCCATACCAAAATATGTGTAAATATTTATGCAGGAAGGCAAAGAAAAGTTTGTAACCTGATATGGAACTCCAGAGGAATAGGAATTATGATGGAAATCTAGGGAAAAAACAATGAGAAATCATAACATGTTTTAAACATGATATATTAGCTTTTTATTGTCTCCACTTCATATTTACAGGCTCTGGCAGGAGATGGGCATTTATACTCACGAGTCACAAGTATCTTAAATACTCAACCAATGCTTCAAGTAGACTATACCGCCACTGATCGAACGCCAGAAATCCTGGCATCAAAAGAGACATATTTTCAGGAAATTGGTGTTTCCACTGAGTTGTGGGATCCTGTTAACCCTCCTTCTGGAAATTTGGCAAACGCTAACCTTTTGGTTTGCAATTGCTCCCTGAATACTTTCAAGAACCCAGCAGAGGTGCTCTCCAACATGGCAACAACCCTGAAAGATGGTGGCTTTATCTTATTGCATACTCTCCTAAAAGATCAAATTCTGGGAGAAATCGTTGGTTTCCTTACTTCTCCAGAGCTTCAAGCAAAACAAGGTCTTCTGACTCAGGTATATTATAAACTACCTTATTTCTTCTTTGGTTTCTCTATATACTGTTTTGTTCAGTATGCAGACGTTTGGATATTTAATAAAAATAATTGTGTTGTTGTTCATGGTATTTATTCCTAGCAAATAACAAGGGGCTTTACTATTAGATTGGTGTGTATATAAGGAATAAGCAAAATGCAGTCAGTGGGCCACAGGTGGCTCCAAAGATCTGCCCCAAATCCCATTAAATGTTTTTCTTAAAATAAATTTATTTCCACAACACTCGAATGTCTCCAGAATGCAGGGCCTGCAAGTAAGTCCTCTAAAATTCAGGAAAAAATGAAACATGTAGAATAATGGAGTCACAGAGTCTGAAGAGACCATTCGGGAACACACAAGCAAGACACCCCCAGCAGATGGCCTTTTAGTCTCTGCTTAGAAACTCCCAAAGAAGGAGACTCCACCACGTTCCAAGGCAACAGCATATTCCACTGCCAAACAGTGCTTAAAGTCAGAATATTCTTCATAATGTTTAGGTGGAATCTCTTTTCCTGCAATTTGGATCCATTGCTCCATGTTTCTAGTCACCAGAACAGCAGAAAACAAGCCTCCTCTCTCTTCCTTATAACATCCTTTCAAATATTTAAACATGGCTATCCTGTCCTCTCCCAGCCTTCTTTTCTCCAAGCTAAGTTGTTCCTCATAGTGCTTAGCTTCCAAATCTTGAATCATTTTGGTTGTCCTTCTCTTGGAGACGTTCCGGCTTGTCAATAACCTTCATGAATTGTGGTGCCCAGATACAGTGTTAATTCAGATGAGATCTGACCAAAGCAGAATAAAGTGGGACAACAACAACAACAACTTTTACTTGTTACCCGCCTCTCCTCACAGCTTGAGGTGGGGCACAACACAGCTTTGACTTCCCTCAGTCTAGAATATGCTTCTATTGATGCAACCTATTACAGTATGTGTATAGTGGCCTCATCCTTAAACAGAGGAGTAGATGGATAGGATTTAGGCTGCAGTCCGGTACCTCTGAGAGTATATCAAACTGAACTCAGTGAAGTTTACTTCTCAGTAGAGACACAATATTGCACTATTGCAATTACAAATGGCTACTTTGTGGTTCCTCTTCCCCAGATCCCCTCTTACTATTGAACATATTGATAACATTCAGTATATGACTAATATTGTTTAGTTAATGCATCCCAATGTAAACCAGTTTAATTACCCTAAATATAAGGAGAAGGCAAAAAACTGAAAAAATAGCCATTAAAATGAATTCTTGGCAACAGAATATTTGGCCTAAATGCAATGTTAGGTCACAACTAGAAATAGACCAATGGAGTCAATAAGGTTTTCATAGGTCTTGGTTTGGCATTTGATAATGGGTTCAGTAGGTTTACTCAATTTGGGCCACAGTTTCCTGGCTCATTAGTATATGGAGCCAGTAACTAAATACATTTTCTCTAGGCAACACATGTTTAGATCGATTTTTATCTTCCTAATTTGCTTGGTTTGGCAGGTAAAATGGGAGGAGTTATTTAGCAAAGCTGGTCTGAACTTAGTGGCTGTGAAAAAATCCTCCTTCGGTGCAGCCATCTTCTTATGCCGTCGGCCACTTCCCATGAAGCAACCTATTTTCCTGCCTGTGGAGGAAACTCAGTACAAATGGGTGGAACCTTTGAAGGTAAGGATTTCAATATGGAAGGTAGTATGTGTTTTTTAGTCTTGTTCCCAGGCTTCCCATTTACATTCAGATTTCTCAATGAGAATCTTGAAGGACCTCTCTTGACCCATGTGAAATTAGCGAGCTGTGGTTTGCGTGTTATGCATTATGGAAATCACCCTTTTTTCCCCATAATAAGCATTTCGGATTTCTCTTGTAGGAAATGCTAGCAGATGCTTCTGACCAGCCCATATGGCTAACTGTTACCAATTCTGGCACTTCAGGAGTTGTTGGGATGGTGAACTGTCTGCGTCAAGAACCTGGAGGCCATAGAATCAGGTACAGAATTTCATCTCGCAATGTTCTGGACATCTGGCACTAATGTGTGAGAGAGAAGAATCAGATTAAGTCTTGTATTTTACTTCCTAGGTGCCTTTTTGTTTCCAACCTGAATGCTTCTTCTGCGAAGCCTCCCACTAACCCTTCTGCTAAGGAGATGCAAGTGATTCTCCAGAATGACTTGGTGATGAATGTTCATCGCGATGGAAAATGGGGCTCTTTCAGACATCTACAGCTGAAACAAGGTGATTCTTATGCTAAAGTTTGTGACATTTCATTTCCATAAGAAATGGAAGATAGCAATAACAGAAAAGACAGTGGTCCAGTCTATATATATGCTAAAAAAATGATAAAAATAAATAGTCTTCTGCTCCCGGAATATCTTCCTGATTCTGTTAAATGAGAAATGTCATTTTCAACATAGTCAAATGGTATATAACTCCAGGATGACACACACTTTTGTAATGAATTCAGATTATAGTCAGAAAATCTGAGCAGTGGCCACAATTGGCTCACATCAATTCTAATGTTTGCAATGTGCAGTGCAACTTACTATTAAATAAACTTATCCTTGCCATTTTTCTATTTGTAAAATGGAACAAGGCTGACTGCTTTCTATCCTGGTCTTTTCCAGCTCAGTCTCAAGAGATGACTGAATATGCATTTGTGAATGTATTAACACGTGGGGATCTTTCTTCTCTTCGCTGGATTGCTTCTCCGCTATGCCATTTCCACACAACCAACCCCAATGTTCAGCTCTGCAAAGTCTATTATGCATCACTTAATTTCCGTGACATTATGTTGGCTACAGGAAAACTCTCCCCAGATGCCATCCCAGGTGAGTTGGGGAACATTTCTGTAAGTGGAGGATTCCTAGTATATTTTTACTACTAGCATACTGTCTATAACCTCTCATTTTACTTCATGTAAAAAATATGATTTAAAAATAAGCATTTTATCAGAAATCCAGACTTGGGAAATGCCCAAAACTCTGTGCTTATGTGTTTCATGTAGAAGGTCCTAGGTTTAGCTCTTGGCATCTATACTTCAACAATGAAGAGAGCAAATTTTGGGAAGGACTACTGCCAGAAGCCTATGAAAGCTACTGCTGATCGTAGTCAGTTAGGTCTAACATGGGCCAATGATCTAAACTCAGTTTCTCCTGACTGATTTACACCAGTGCCCTAATACCTATTTTTTAAAGATTACATATATATGTTGGAACTAAGAGTCTTGGAAGAGGTTTAAAAGAGGGAAGTGCTCCTCCTTTATTACTATTAAACCTCAGTATCTTGAGACTAGTCATATACTTCAGTGATATTATCCTCAACAAAAATAGAATTAACATTTTTGTTTTTGTATAGAGAAATTACTTAACATCATCATTAATATATTCTATATCATATTATGTAATAGCATATTATAGCAAGATGGTTTCTGCAGAAACTGCTTTGGCAATTCATACTGTTTTGGCAGAGAAGCTTAATATTAGGGTAATAAATAGGTTCTTATCTTTGCTCTTAATCTAGACATTATAGAGTCATAAAATCATAGAAGCAGGAAAACTGCATTCAAAGCACCCCTGACAGATGTCCATTCATCCTCTGCTTAAAAGCCTCCAAAGAAGGAGCCTCCACCACACTCTGGGGCAGAGGGTTCCACTGCTGAACAGCTCTCGCAATGAGGAAGTTCTTCCTAATGTTCAGGTGGAATCTACTTTCCTGAAGATTGAAGCCCATGTTTCGTGCCGTCATCTCCAGGGCAACAGAAAACAAGCTTGCTCCCTTCCCTATGACTTCCCTTGACATATTTACACATGGCCCTCATCATGTCTCCTCTCAGCCTTCTCTTCTGCAGGCTAAACATGCCCAGCTCTTTAAGTCACTACCCATAGGGCTTGTTCTCCAAAATGTCAATGTCATCAAGTTGAAGCATGGAAGAGGGTTGAAGATGTTGAGAATCTGTTTCTACCAAATGCTCAATTTAGAAGTTACAGTAGAGTCTCACTTATCCAACATTCGCTTATCCAACATTCCGGATTATCCAACGCAGTCTGCCTTTTAGTAGCCAGTGTTTTTGTAGTCAGTCTTTTCAATACATTGTGATGTTTTGGTGCTAAATGCTTTTTTCAGTTGATTTGTTGTAAAATATGATGTTTTGGTGCTTAATTTGTAAAATCATAATGTAATTTGACATTTAATAGTCTTTTCCTTAATCCCTCCTTATTATCCAACATATTTGCTTATCCAACGTTCTGCTGGCCCGTTTATGTTGGATAAGTGAGACTCTACTGTATTTTCTACCATATATTATATTGTCATGTTTTACTTATTTGTGATCAGGAAGAACCCAATGACCATAGCAACCTGATAACTGTGGCTGATTCTTTTGAATGAATTGCTGGTCAACAGCAATTTTATTATAGTTGCTTCATAGGACAGCAGGCAGTCCCCAGCTTATGAACAAGATAGGTTCTGTAGGTTTGTTCCTAATAAGTTTGTTGAATTTGTTTGTAAGTCTGAGCAGGTACATTTTTGATCTGTAACTCCAGCCTATATATATAGGACTACCTGTATTCTGTTATTACTGTTTTTAGGAAACTGGACACTGCAGCAGTGCATGCTAGGAATGGAATTCTCAGGGTGTGACTCGACTGGGAAAAGAGTGATGGGGCTGCTGCCCGCTAAAGGACTCGCCACAGTAGTAGACTCTGATACGAGGTTCCTATGGGAAGTGCCACAAAACTGGTAGGCAGCTGCTATTTTATTTCCCATGGGGGGTAGAAAATATGTACTTTGTATAGTGTGAAGACCTTATCTAAAAATGAATATAAGTTTATCCCAAAGAATGTGTACTTCCTTGCTCTTGAGATTTACTGACCACCACTTTTCTTCATGCTGGGAAAGAAAGTCCCACAATAGCAGAAGGGTGGGCTGGTAGTTTACCAGGCGCTTTCCAGAAATGGGATTAGGGAGAGGAGCTATGTCTGTATGCCATTATGCTGGGGGCAAATGGGGAAATCGCTTGGGGCACTGAATACCTCCTTGTGCAAGTGTCTAAATCAGGCAAGGGCAAACGTGGCCCCTCCAGGTGTTTGGACTTCAATTCCCACAATTCCTAACAGCTGGTAGGCTGTTAGGAATTGTGGGAGTTGAAGTCCAAAACACCTGGAGGGGCCACGTTTGCCCTTGCCTGGTCTAAATAGTACAACCAGGAGTCATGCTAGCTTCACCACCCCACCTCACCCCAACAAGAGGATTTTAGTCAGAGTCAGATTTTGAGGCATAATTGCTGATTTAAATAAATCAACCAATACTCTGGAATCTCAAGGGTCTCATCCCCTTCTTCTTATCCTCTAGTTCAGTGGTTCCCATACTCATCCCAGAATCTCTGATCATTGGCAAAGCTGAGGCCTTTGGGAATTAAAGTCCAAAACAGATATCAATATATTGGATTAAAGTTTGGAATTACTGCTCTAGTTGCATCTTTGCTTAGGACACACTTTTACTCAACCATTTGTGCTTGTTTTCATCTGTGCTGGTATAATGGATTTTGAGAAAAAAGAAATGGTACATTGTATTGTCAAAGGCACACTCCCCCCCCCCCCCCAAATGGTACTGTTGGTTAATTGTTTCTTGGTAAGATAGTGGTTCTAGGTGCATCTGCGAGTGGGTTTTGAGTAGTTTCTTCATTTTGATAATGAGTTTGTTCATGAAACTTCACATACATAGCCTTCTTTTGCAACTGAGGCAAGATTCTTCCCATAAAAGGTCTCTGCTTCTCACAGGTGTCAGATGCACAGTCCCAGAAACAAGTATTACTATGAAGGATTTGTTTGATAGTTAGTGCGTGTGATCTACTATGTGCTGCTTTACAACTTAATGTGAAAAAAGCCCTGTCAAATAGGTAGATGAGCAGCTATAACAGTGAAGTACTCAGATGCATCAAATAAACTTAGCTTTCTTTTATTCATTCTGTCTATGATATAGATTGCACTATTTCCTTACAAGCAACATTATCTTCTATTCAGATTGAGCAAGTCTTATCTGGAATTCCAAAATTGTCCCCGTTTGGTGGCTGAGGTAGGGCCCTTCGACACAGCCATATAAGCCAAAATATCAAAGCAGAAAATCCCACAATATCTGCTTTGAACTGGATTATTTGAGTCCACACTGCCATATATTCCAGTTCAAAGCAGAAAATGTGGGATTTTATTCAGCTGTGTGGAAGGGGCCATAGTGACACCTTTGGTTTCTGATTATTCAATGTACACAAACTTCACCTTCAGACTATCTGTATGAAGTGTATATGAAACAAATGAATTTCATGATTAGACTTGTGTCTCATCTTCAGGGCACCCCATTAATTATATGTAAATATTCCTAAATCCATTTTTTTTTCCAAAATCCAAATCCCTTCTGGTCCTAAGCATTTTGGATAGGGGATACTCAATCTGTATTTATTAAACTCAACATAAAATAATACATTCCTTGCCACATTACAGAAGGTGCTAAATGACAGTCTAACAGTTGCCCAAAACAGAACATATTAGATAGAAAGAGGATGCAATAAAATAGAACAGAAGTTATCCAACAAGGTAGGTAGGTATTTAGGTAATTTAACATTTATCTAAATGCAATGGATTTATTTCATAGTTTTTAACAAAAAAAATCAAATCTAATGTACGCAAGATCATTTTTCACATATTTTAATGAATTTTTTAAATACAGTATCACAATATTTTTAGTAATTTGCTAATTATTTTAGACATTCATATCTCACTTTTATACCCACAAGGTTTTCCAGGGCAGGTTACAAATATCAGCAATAATACATCAATTTACATTTTTTTAAAAACACAATTATAATAGTAAATGAGACTGTAGGAAGAGGGGGAAAGGGCAAATTCTGGCACTATTTCTTAGGCCCCGTTTTTATAATCATGGGCTGGAACAAAAGAATTTCAAGAGAAGGAGAAGCCTTAGTTCAGTTCAGTAGAGTCCGTGAGGCAGCTCAGTTCCCGGCCTGATGGAGTCAGTAGGTTTGCTGTAGAATTTTAAAGCAGTCTAATATTCACACTAGAAGTGAAATTACTTTCCACATCTTTTGAAAAGAAATTTCTGGTTGATGTGTGCCTTCTGATATATGGCAACTCAAATGTGACACTTATCACAGGATTTGTTTAGGCGGTTAGGTTTTCTCATTGCCTTCTTCTGGGGCTGAGACAGTGTGACTTACCCTTCTGTGGTTACTCAATGGTTTTTGATGCTTGAGCAGGGAATTGAACCCCAGCTTCTGTGGAGTTGTAGTCCAATACTCAAATCACTACACCATGCTGACTCTGTTGAAAATATATACATCAGTGCATTTTGTATGTGATTCATTGAAGTTAAAATCTGAGAGAGAGACCACTTCCAGATTCAGACTTGTCTCCAAGAACTGCGGTAGCTTGGCATGGAGGTCATGATAACTGTTATGAGGAAAGAGATAAAGAATCATGAATGCCTAAGAAAAGCCTCTCTGCCTTTCTCCAGGAGTCTACAAGAAGCAGCCTCTGTACCTGTGGTATATGCCACAGCTTACTATTCCTTGGTGGTCCGAGGAGGCATGAAGAAGGGGGAGTCCGTGCTCATCCATTCAGGCTCTGGTGGTGTTGGCCAAGCAGCCATTGCTATTGCCCTGAGCATGGGCTGCCGTGTCTTTACTACCGTAGGTAAGTAATGGCATCCCTTTGCATTGTGAACAAAAACCATGTGCGCCTCAATAAAGTCTATGCTTAATTCTGCAAAGATAAAAATGGAACAAGTGAATAAGAATGGATTGCACTCTTGTGAGTTCTTTTGTTCCTTAGGGCAGTGAATTACCAATAAATGTTAGATCCCACAGGCATAATTAACTATAACATAATTTAGGCATTACAGCAATCTGTTATTTTAGCATCAGACTTTGGCATTAATATGTCTTTCCCATAAACATAATGCTTATTTTCTGATTTTAGGCTCTAAAGAAAAACGTGAATATCTCCAGAAAAGATTCCCCCAACTTGATGCCAACAGTTTTGCCAGCTCCAGAAACACCTCTTTTGAACAACATGTTCTGAAAGTCACCAATGGAAGAGGTAGGTGTAATTACTAGAATTAAGAATTCGCTACCAAACATTTACAATTAGGATGCAGAATATTTAATTACTAGAGGATTGTGTAGATAAATGGAGATGGTTTTGCTAGTAAGACAGAGCAATGAGAATCCTGTAATGTACAAATTATGCATTATTGTGTTGGGTCCTTCCTCCAGGTGTTGACTTGGTGCTGAACTCCTTGTCAGAAGAGAAGCTCCAAGCCAGTCTGCGTTGCCTTGCTCGGCATGGGCGTTTCTTGGAAATAGGAAAATTTGACCTGTCCAACAACACAGCTCTTGGTAAGGTTTCATTCTTTACTATTTTAGTACTCTGGTGGTCCTTCAGAACTGCATTGATTCTATAGCGTAGATGCACTCTAGGACAGGGGGGCTATAAGATTATTTCTAACTAGAAAAGGAAAGCATATTTATTAAGGAATACCATTGCCATTATGAAATCAGATGACTGTGTGAGTTCAATGCTGTTGTGATGAGTCTTACTGCTTCTATTATCATTTACATACTTTTGACTAAATGACTGAGCAGCAGCAGCTTTGAAGGTGAAATTATTTATTTTTCCCTAACACAGGAATCGTTTTTAAAATGCACAGGAAATTTGCCAGCAACAGAAAATACAATAGAGTAAAAGTATAACTGTGTTGCTTCTTCTAGGAATGGCCCTTTTCCTGAAGAATGTGGCTTTTCATGGGATCCTATTAGATGCCATTTTTGAAGAAGGAAATGAAGAGTGGGAATTAGTGTCAGACTTGCTAACAAAAGGCATCAAAGACGGGGTAGTAAAACCTCTGCGGACAACTGTTTTCAAAAGAGACGAGGTAGAAGCAGCATTCAGATACATGGCGCAAGGAAAACACATTGGGAAAGTTGTGATCCAGGTATGACTGGTACTTCCAGATTCATTTTCTGTACCCAGGATGCTAAGTTTGGAAATGGCTCTGAACAACTATGAGTAGTTATAGTAATACCTGCATTTTTAAGTAGCAAAGAGGGACAGAAATAGGAAGGTGTGGTAAACATACACATATAGGCTGTTTTAATGTAGCTTGTATTTGTGCTTTTTGACAATTACTTAAAAAATAGAAAAAGTGCACAACTGTAAAAACAATAATTCACAAGAGAATATACCTACACCATATAACAAATGATAAAAAGTCAAAACCAGAACAGTTAAAAGTCAGACTAAATAATCCTGTAAAATATAATTACATTAACAATATAAAAACCAATATACATTTAAACAGCCAAAAATACAATGAACTCGGTTCAGTGGGGAAACCATTTGTTTAACATTTTTAATTACATTATTTTTAAGAAACTGTCAGCTAGTGTAAAGTAATTAACAGGAGAGTCAGATGAGCCACCTCTGTTAGTTTGAGGTTTTGTGGATTGAGATGAATCTGCTTTAGGCCAGAACTGAGCTGTAGATCCTTCACTTAGAAGATCAGGTGGGCCGTCTACCACAAGATATTTGAGAAGTGAAAACATAAAATCATTAAGTTTGAAGAGACCGCAAAGACCATCCACTCCAACCCCCTGCCATGCCATGCCATGCCAAGCCAAGCCAAAGAGGGGCTAATGTTTTTACTAAAATTTAGTACAATCCAAAAATGTGTGGCAGAAAAAAAAATGAGTGTGATACTTGTCTTTCCTATCATGGTCCACTCTGTTTGACTTAGAACCTTCAACTGGACCATTTACTAGTTGCTTTCTCTTATGTTTATTCTATTGTTGTTTGCTTAACTTTGTATAAATTTTTGAAATCATACCGCATGGATATGGCAAAAATATGCAAATATATGCTTATTTGAGATACATGTGTAGTGTGAGTGTGTGTGTATGCATGTATTGAATACGCATATTATCTGACATAATTAATTGTTATAAAATATTAGGCATACTTCATTGTTAGCAATATTTGATGAATTGTCTATATTGCTGTTTTTAGGTTCGTGAAGAAGAAAATCAATACCCCACAAAGGAAGCTAAGCCAACCCAACTCCCTGCAATCTCCCGGATGTCTTGCCCACCAAATAAATCCTACATCATCACAGGTGGCCTTGGGGGATTTGGGCTGGAATTGGCTCAATGGCTGGTTGAAAGAGGAGCAAAAAAGCTGGTGCTAACATCTCGATCTGGCATCCGAACGGGTAAGCTAAAAGAAAAAGCAATGAATTGGAAAGAGTGAATACTTGAGTGTTAACAATGTCCCTGAATGTTTGGCTCAATCTTTTAATTTTGTTCTGTGAACCTAAGCAGTAGCAAGAAATGTTGCAATGGAATTAGGAAACATCTAGATTTACCATCTGATAAAAGAAATTGACAAAGTTTCTTATCTGCTGACATAGACATATTTACTATAACACATTTTCACCATTTTAAAAGCATTATTACGTAAAAGGCACTGACCAGGAAGAAATTAAATTCAAATGATAACAACTAGGGTGACATACATGAATGGCTGGAAATATTTGTTTATCTTTAATAACATATATACTTTAGGCAAGGGAAAAATCAGAAATGGCAGTATAAAGCGTGTCAGTTAATGAAGGCCAATATATTGCTCCTATTTTTATTTTATTTTTTGGCTTTTATGTAATCTAGAATGGCATTGCTGGGAAGACACTGGGAATGTGTAGGAGAGAAATCATCCACTATTTTGGAATTCTAGATGTGTACTTCTTTTGCAGTTGTCCCTATTAATATAGTCTCATCTGAGGGATGGGGGAGAATTAACAAGGATCTACTGCTAGCAATAGGATCATCATCTTTCTGCATTCCCAAGAATACTATTTTATATATATAAGACACATTTCCATTGTGTCTACTAAGACAGTAAAAAAAAATCAGATCACTTAAAAAACTGTCTGGATTATTTTATTCACAAAAATGTAGCAGGAGGTACAGCCAAATGATTAAATTTTGGTGTCACCATAACTGACACCTGAAAATACCCCCTCATTAACTATTACATTAAAGAAAAATACCAGTAACTACAGGTATTCTCACTAACTTTCTCATCTCATGGGCTCAAACCATTTTTTTCTCAGACCTTAGCTAGCCTGTTAGTCTCATCATTATTGCTGCATCTTAAATTCTAAGGAAGCAGTCTTTTTTAAAACTGGAGGTAGTGCAACATTATAAGCATAACCAGTATGCAGTCAATCCAGTATTCTGGATTCTTGATTTTCAGGATACCAGGCTAAACGGGTCCAAGAATGGAAACAGCTTGGAATCCAAGTTCTTGTCTCAACTAGTGATGCCGGGACTCTTGAGGGGGCACAGCGCTTAATCCAAGAAGCTTCTCAACTTGGTCCCGTTGGGGGCCTCTTCAACTTGGCTATGGTGAGTGGCCGGTGTTTAAAACCCATGTGGCTCCAAGGGTTATTTATTTGGTGTCCAAGCTGGATCAAACTGACTGTTCAAACTAGTTTTCTTCTGCAGTTTATGCTGGATAAGTGTGAAAACAGGAAACAATTACTGTGTTGACCTGTATGTGTGTTCCTTGGCTAGAAGAAATGTTGCTTTTATTTTTTTAATGTTGTGTTGGATTATAATTATATTACTGTTTGTATTTTAAACTAAAATGAGGTATCAGGATGTTTTACCTCAGATCTTTTAGTCAACAAGAAAGGATGAAGGGCAGGCGAGAGATACCTGACAAATATTTGGGGGAAATTATGTGTTATTAGATCATTTCTTTTAACTTTCATGTTGTAAAATGTGTAAGAGTAGAGGACATTTTCATTTATGTTTCGAGATTATTTTGTCTACAGTTGTGAAGACCAAATCAGACTTAACATTAAAAATGTATTTTTTAAGTTTTGAAAAATTCAGTCGCAGTTGACTGTGAAGGGAGTGTTTAATCCCTGCTACAGTAATGGCACTTTGAGAATATGTTTTTACATTTTCTTTCAAATAGAAGCAAAATACATTCTGCATTGACTATGAAATGTCTATTTCCTTCAGGTCCTGAAAGATGCAATGCTGGAAAATCAGACTCCAGAGCTTTTCTATGAAGTCAACAAACCCAAGTATTTAGGCACACTGCATCTGGACCAGTAAGTAACATATGAAACATGAATATATGCTACTGCTCTTTTTGATGAGCACGTAGAGATTCTTGAAAATGAGACGCAAACAGTCCTTTTCTGTGTTATTTTGTTCCAGAGTAACCCGCCAAAATTGCCCAAAACTGGACCATTTTGTAGCCTTCTCTTCAGTCAGCTGTGGAAGAGGCAATGCTGGGCAGAGTAACTATGGTTTTGCCAATTCTACCATGGAGCGTATCTGTGAACAGAGAAGGCATGATGGACTTCCAGGTAATAGTGTCTTTCTTCTAACCTGTAGGGATTATTTTCCAAGACAAGCACTGTAGAGTATAGAATCACAGAAGCATAGAGTTGGCTAGGATCAGATCCAGAATAGCTTATCCCCCTGTTACCTCTTCCACTTTCTGGACAATTAAATTGTCTGCAAGGCAAGTGAGAAATTTGTTGTACTGTGTACTCTTGGCAGAGCTTGTTTTCCAACAAATATCAGAATAGTTGAAATCTACCATTATTTCTACATCTCTTCTTTCTGCATGTTTGGTCATCTGTCCAAGGAAGGCTTCATCCATCCAGTTCTTCAGTCTGGCCTGGAGGTCTGTAGTAGACCCCCACATAATTAGTAAAATAACATTTGTATGAGAATAAGCAGAATAATATTTGTATGAAAAATCTTAGGCTCATAACTGCTCCCAATTTTATACTCTTTTCTTCATCTCACGTTTCCTACTGCTGTATGCTCTGTAATAACCTCCAGGTATTCTCTATATTTGTCCAGGCCTTGCCGTACAATGGGGTGCAATTGGTGATGTGGGCGTTGTCTTGGAGACCATGGGCAGCAATGACACTGTGGTTGGAGGAACTCTGCCCCAGAGGATCAGCTCATGCTTGGATGTTCTGGATCTCTTCCTCAACCAGCCTCACCCGGTCATGTCTAGTTTTGTCCTGGCAGAAAAGCTGTTGGCAAAAAGTGATGGTGGTAGCCAGCGTGATCTTGTGGAAGCTGTTGCTCACATTCTTGGTAAGTATCATTTTGAATAACCAACCTTCTGATGTCCCCGTTGTTTTTGTTGCAACATCTAAGGTGCTTTCCATCCTATGGGGAAAGAAGAATTGTTATAATGCACTCACTCAACTGGAAGTTTGAAAGTGGTCCCTTTGTGTTGCCTGTGTCCATTATTTTTCGCAAAATCCATCACTATTACTCTATAGCTAAGTTGTATTGCTTCTTCTGAATCCTGTGTCCTGACTTGCCTTGCCTCCTACACTTATTATACAAGTCAATTTGCTGTTTGCTGGGGGTGATTTCGCAGAACTTGGGAGCATTTGTAAAACTGTACCACATGTAGAGATTAGTACGGATAATGGTGCTAAATTAGACGTGGAGCAACCTGGGTGCAGTAGAGCATGTGGGATTAGATGTGGGAGGAAATGAGGTCAGAGAGAGTATGTAGGAGTGTTGTTTTTTTGGTTTTGGAGTTTTAAAGGTGTGCACCTGTCACCCTCCCCATCTTTGAAACATGAAAACTTAATAGAAGCACCAAACTGGGACAGGGATCTGAAATGGAACAAATGTCACAATATCCCTAGATCTAGAAGGGTTTTCAAGCCTTCTTCCCAGGGGCCCACATGGAAAAGGTGTAAATTCTTATACCACAAAAACAGTGTAGAAGCAGAGCCAGTCACCAAATGGCAGCAGTTGGAGACTGAGTATGTTATAATTTACTGTAAATTACTAACATAATTTTATTTTGGTATCTACAGTCAGCCCTTCACTTTTGTGAGGGTTAGGAGTGCTGAATCCCTCCAGAAGTGGAAAAACTGTTAATATTTAAGCCCGCCTCCCCGAACCATATTTAATATGCTTGCTGGCTCTCTTAGCCTGCAGCATTCTGCTGTCTTTGCTTGCCCCCACTCCATGAGGAGTGGGGTTTGCCTTCACCTGAACAGCCCCATCCTTTGTTCTTTCTTGGGGCTGGATGGTGATGCCGAGCAAAAGGGACTAGATTTTACCTCCACAACAACTGCACTGCCACCCTCACTTGCTAACTAGACTGAGGAGACTGCCACTTCGTTAGGGTTCATTCCTTAGCTGCTCTTCTCCATCATCTGCCAGTTCCACCACGTCTGCCCTCTTTCTGCATGCATGCATGCACCAGCACCAGCACCAGCTAGAGGCATCTCCATGAAGGCTGTGGCAGAGGGCCAGGGCTCTGCTGTTGCTGTTATCGTCCAACAAACTGCCGCTGCTCTGCATGTAGAACTGAGCATGCTCCTCCAGCATTTCCCTCCACTCTTCCCCCCACTTCCCACCCTACAGCTGAAGAGCATCCAGATCATTTCTTTGCAAGTGGGGTGTGCTGTTTCTAGCAAGAAGCACTGAGAATGTAGCAGGAAAGCCCACCTACTAGTCACTTAACATTTTGATCAGGGGAGGTGGAAAAGTGTACTCATCCCCCATCTTTCAAAGCCAGGACAACATGTTCATGCACAGCACCAACTCTGCCCACACTGTGTTACTTGCCCTGCTTTTCTACATTTTTTCTCCCCTTCTTGAGTGCTTCCTTGTGCTACAAGGAGTTGCTTTATTAAAAATGGCAAAGGTCAGCAGCAGAGGCAGCAGCAAACAATCTATGAATAATCAAATATACTAAAGTTAACCCTGCAAATGTGCCACGCTGCCTATAATCACTCTTTGGACATTAGAGACCCCTTTGTCATAACATTACAGTTTTCCTCATACTTTTTTTTCGTGTTAGGAGTGACTTGAGAAACTGCAAGTTATTTCTGGTGTGAGAGAATTGGCTGTCTGCAAGGATATTGCCCAGGGAACGCCCAGATGTTTTATCATCCTGTGGGAGGCTTCTCTCATGCCCTGCATGGGAAGCTGGAACTGACAGATGGGAGCTCGCCCTGCTTCCTAGATTTGAACCACCAACCTTTCGGTCAGCAGTCCTGCTGGCACAAGGGTTTAATCCACTGTGCCATTAGGAGCTCCTTTCCTCATGCTATAAAAGGCATTGATTTTGGAGGCATTGCAACTCAAGCCTTCTCATTTTAACCAGTCTTTGCTGATCTAAAGGCTTTAAACAGAAGCTTCCCATTTTGAGTTATTGGGTTATCATGGAAACAAGGATTGGGGATAAAGCTTTAGTGGAGACAGCTTTTTCCAATGATAACTCCTACAGAAGTGACTTTTCTTCCTAGGGGTAGATTTCCTCTCACTTCCTGTTGTAACTAGGAGTTGTATGTAAGTCAGATGTTGTAACTCAGGAACTTCTTGTATTTGAAATTAATTTGAAATTAAATCAGAAGTCTCCAGGCTCATTCCAGCCTTATTAAGTAGTTGGGGCAGAAGCCCAGTTGTGGCTGGTCATTGTTACTTGGTTTATCTGGTGCATGTGAACAGTCAGTAATTAAAGTTTTGACACACTCAGATGATGGCTGAATGTTCTCATCAATAAAATGGCTGTTCAGCCGATGATCACATCTTCCCATTGCTGCTTCCTTTCCTTTCCCATTATCATTAGCATCCTTACCCTTCCTGTCTAACATGTTTGTTTGAACTCTCCCTTTCTCGTGCATTACACAGATCATTTCCAAATATTAGAATGAGTCAGCATCTTCTCAGACCATTTAACAAGGGCTTCACTATATCCTACTTCAAATTGTAATATTATTTTCCATTTGAACATGTGTCCATTTACTAGTGGATGCAAACATATTTTTTGGTGGTCTTTCTCCTGGTTTTCTAATCCCCTGTTGTTTAAATATCTTATCGGTAAGTTTTAAAAGGCAAGCACTGCTACCCCCTTGCCGAGGAATTGCAATTCTCCCTTTTCTATTCTATTGTGTCATAACTGCTTTCTTCTTCTTTTCTGAGCAGTCACGTGCTTTGCCACAAGACTATGATTCACACAAAAGGCAGAAGTAACCTTGTGGTGTGCCATGACGAATATAGTGTACTTGTATAATAATGTTTTTTAAAAATTCTGTTCTATCATTCATCTGCTTGCCTTTTATTCATTTTAATTCACTTTAATTCAGCCTGCACAGAGCACAAAGAACCTATCAGTGGACTGGGATGCAGATAATTGTGATAGATTTTTCCTATAGGCAGGAGTTCTTTCTTAGGAAAAAAAGATTTCCTACCCTGATTATAAGGTTTAAACAAACACTGATATTCCAGATTTTTAATTAAAAAAAAATTAGGGGAAAATGTTGCTTGGCTGAAAATAACTGAATAAATCTCTGAGTTGAAATATCATATTCAATATTGAAAATTTAAAAGACTTATAAACATGACCCCATACACTACCCCTGAGAGATGCTATGTCAATCAAGAAAGAAAACTTGAGAAAAGATCTAAATTGGTTGTCACAGTATTGGCACATTTGTATTTCTTTTCCACAGGTGTTCGAGATGTGAGCAGCCTGAATGCTGACACTTCCCTGGCCGATCTGGGTTTGGACTCCCTAATGGCAGTAGAAGTACGCCAAACCCTGGAGAGGGACTATGATATCGTAATGTCAATGAGGGATGTTCGATTGCTTACCATTAACAAGCTGCGAGAATTTTCTTCTAAATCGGGGACTACAGACAGTAAGTATCCCCCCCCCCCCCCCCCGATTGAGAAAGGAGAGGTAAAAATGAAGTAAATAAATAATAATAAATATGCCCATCTCATCAGGATCTGCCCTCCTTTGGATTTGAGTCACATACAAAAAAAGGTGGATATCAGGAGCCAGTAAAATTGGATGTGAATACTGTAGTGGAGATAAGATTCTATTGCCAGCAGAAATATTTTCTAATTAGCACCAAAAGGTTTTACTAATTAAACATATTTCTGCTGATAATAAATTCCTATCTGCACCAAGACTGCAGTACCCACAGTGCAGCATTCACTTCTTCTTTTACTAGCTATTTCCCACCTTTGTTCAGCCAAATTCTAAGCAGCTAGAGACCAAAAAATTGCCCTATTTTCAGTTAAACTGCCAGTTTAAGGGGGGGAAAGAAAAGGAAAAAATCTTTGATGAAAGTAAAAATGCTGTATAATAAATTTATTTTAGTTTTTTCAAATGTAATAGAATTTGTTCATACAGTTTGTCTGTTTTGGTTGTGGTCTATGGACAAATTCAATAATATATACAGTAGAGTCTCACTTATCCAACACTCGCTTATCCAACATTCTGGATTATCCAACGCATTTTGTAGTCAATGTTTTCAACATATCGTGATATTTTGGTGCTAAATTCGTAAATACAGTAATTACAAGATAACCTTACTGCCTATTGAACTACTTTTTCTATCAAATTTATTGTATAACATGATGTTTTGGTGCTTAATTTGTAAAATCATTGCCTAATTTGATGTTTAATAGGCTTTTCCTTAATCTCTCCTTATTATCCAACATATTTGCTTATCCAACGTTCTGCCGGCCCGTTTACGTTGGATAAGTGAGACTCTACTGTATTTTAATTATCAAATCAGATGTATGTGTGCTGCATGATCCTCTATAACTGATGTGAATACGAAATCTTAGCTCTTGCTAAGAATGAGAACTAGCAACTTGTGGCAAAATCAGATACAAGTTTGTGATTCAAATGTTCTGGATGGCCATTCCTACAGACTGTAAACACCTAATTTGGGCCTTTGTTCCTGGAGGTGAAAAATGTTAGTTAGATACAGTTGAACGAGACTAGCCTTAAGCAAGCTTGTGATCGTCTTGTTACCTAGATTGAATGTGCAATGTTTGTTTGCTCTTCTTCTATTTTAGCATTATCCCAGGAGACAAAAGGTAGTCAGGCTGAACAACCCAGACTAGATTTGAATAAACTATTGGTTAATCCAAATGGACCCACAATCATGCTGCTCAATGAAGTGAAGAGCCCAGAGTCTCCTCTCTTCCTCATTCATCCCATTGAGGGATCTCTCACAGTCTTCAACACCCTGGCTTCTAAACTCCGTATACCAATCTATGGACTTCAATTTACCAAAGGTAGATGGGTTATCGTATTTGTCAAGTCTTGAAACATAGTGTTTATTGTCAGAATGCCTGGAATTCACCATGAACATTTCAAGATTCTAAATGTGAACATGATTTGTTAACTTGTGCATGCATAGGAAAGTATTTGGCCTGAAAAAGGGTCGTAGAGACCCTTATGGTAGTCTATTACTTTGGGATGGAAAAACAAGGTCAGAATAGTATGTTTTGAAAGTGAGTAAACATGGAGGGAGAGGGGGAGCTATCAACTTTCTTATTACATTAACAAAACCTTTCCTACAGAATTATATTTCCATTTAAAATATTTCTGAAAAACTATAACCACTAAATTGGTTTTAAAGTCCCTTTTTATATTTCCTTGGTGTTACATTAATTATATCCAACTTGTCTGGAGATAAACTAGCAATATTGTCCATTGATCTTCTATTAGGCTGACTCTTTTCATAACTTGGTATTTTCTTAGCTGCTCCTTTGGACAGTATACAGAGCCTGGCATCCTACTACATTGACTGCATAAAACAAGTGCAGCCAGAAGGCCCCTATCGGATTTCGGGATACTCCTTTGGTGCCTGTGTCGCCTTTGAAATGTGCTGTCAGCTCCAAGCTCAACAGAATCCCTCCCATTTACCCAACAGCCTTTTCCTGCTGGATGGTTCACATTCCTATGTAGCAGCACACACACAGGTGAGATCTAGCTGTGTCATTTTCAGGCTTCCTTTGTAGGCACATTCAGGTTGACAATAGCTTGCACATCCTTTGCTTCACATGTACAGAATAACCACAAATGCATTTTATTTTCTAGTTACAAACACATCAGCCTAGCCAATATCATTGGGTTCCTTTGAAGATATTCTCATCACTTTGATATTTATACTTGTACTGAAGCTTTATATAATTTTAATCTGAATTTTAAAACATGTTGGTAGCCACTTTTAGTGGGATATTTTATAAATGAATAAAATGATGTTACTATTTTGTGACAAAATATACCAGTCCCAAAAAATCTAACTCAAAATGAGCAAAAGAAGATTTTTCTTCTTTTCTTTTTAGATACTCTTGATATTTTAATAATTTGATGCCCAGCAAGATGATAGGGTTGTTTATTTATACTTCACCTTTTCTCTCTACAAAGGAGACTCACAGCTGCTTATATTAAAAGCATTTCATTACAATTTAAAATCTACAGACATAGAAACATTAAAACAGAATTAAATATCAATGGTATTTTAAAAACCATAGTTAAAATCCATAAAACCTGATTAAAAACATTAAAAGCTAAAAAAAATATTTAAAATGTTGTTTTCCTAAGATTTTTTTTAAACTTATGTTGTATATTTTTCAGAGCTACAGAGCCAAGCTAACTCCAGGAAATGAGGCTGAAGCAGAGACTGAAGCATTGTGTGCCTTTGTTCAGCAGTTCACTGGCATGGAATATAATAAGGTAATGTTCTTCCACACTCATCTACATTGGCAAAAAAATGTATTTTACTCACCCCAGTTTCCACTGTAAACTGCACTGTATCTTGCAGTAAAGCTTTTTTTCCACTTCTATTCCTTCTCCCTTTTCTTGCTGCTTGCAGTTGCTAGAAGCCCTTCTGCCCCTGCCGGATCTGGAAGCTCGTGTCAACGCCGCTGCAGATCTGATAACTCAGACTCACAAGGACATCAGCCAGGAGGCACTCATTTTTGCGGCTACTTCTTTTTATCACAAATTGAAGGCAGGCGAAAAATATATGCCAGAATGCAAGTATCATGGCAATGTGATGCTACTGAAAGCAAAGACACACAACGAGTTTGGAGAAGGCCTTGGAGGAGACTACAAACTTTCAGAGGTTAGTTACATTGGTGAAATAAAAATGTCCTCTTGTATCAGTGTATACCCATTACAGTTTTTTTGTCTCTCAAGTAAGAGAGGAAAACCTATAAGCTTACAAATTGTGTAGGTGTGTATCCTTATTTGTATATGCTTGTTAAATACTTTTAAAAAATAGCATCATTATAATTTGAGACTAGTGAGTCTACTCCTTTTAAAATATATTTTTATACTTTTGTTTGATTTTTTCTGTTTTGTCTTTATACAAAAATATTTTATAAAGGAGTAGATTCACTAGCCTCAATGATCTGGAAGCCAACAGCTTCAATTGTCCTGCACTATCCTATGGATACACAGTCCTTTCCTATCCTTGTTGTCATCTTATACAGTAAATACAAATATATCAATATGATTTCATCTTCAAAATTCATTTTCTGACATTATTTTTGGCCTGTCAAGCAGAAAGAGCTAGTGTGGTGATCTGGGTGTTGATCAGCACTCAAATCCCCACTGAATCAAACAAAAACCCACAGAGTGATCTTGGACAAATCGTACTCCCTCAGCCTTAGGGGAAGGCCGTGGTAAATTTCCTCTTAAGAAATCTTGTCAAGGAAAACTAGGTAGGGTTGCCATATGTCAGAATTGACCTGAAGGCACATAACAACAGTAATCAACAAGAAGGTGAAGGTCTATACTGGTAAATAATGGGAAAAGTAATAAAATTGACTTGAATATCTTCTCAGATTATTTTGACTTCTGACTGAAAGAGAATACATGGACCTAAAATGTATGAGTAATGTTCTCTGCTCTTGTCTTTGTATCTATGCAGGTCTGTGATGGAAAAGTATGTGTTCATATCATTGAAGGGGACCACTGCACCATTCTGGAGGGAGACGGCGTTGAGTCCATTATTGGGATCATTCACAGCTCATTAGCAGAACCTCGGGACAGTGTTCGAGAGGGCTAGAAGCTTCAGAAACTCTGCTGCCATTGCTAGAGAGAATTCAAACCTGGCCCTTATGACAACCCCAAAGGATTTCTTCCTGTAATCCATCATATCATCTGCTCTGCAGCCGCGTGTAGGAAGCCATGTTCATCAGCATCCCTCTTTTTCTCTTTCCTTTCTTACCCTCTCTTTCTACACAGTGACTGTTTTTGCAACTGTTGCAAGGACCTATAATGATGGCGAAAACTTCTACCATTTAGCAGTTGAAAATTAGGACCAGATATGTGTGTATATGTATGTGTGTTGTGCTATGTATTGTATTGTTGTCTTAGGAGTATTCCAAAGTGAAACTAACCCAGCTCAGTGAGCAAGGAGGGCAGCTGCAGCTGATTTTGGAGACGCCTTTGTCTGTGAAGAGTCAGTCTGTAGCAATATCAGTAATTCCATTGAGGGTTCTTTTTGTAACTATTACTTTTAATTTGAAATATCTAGGTATTTATTGCAATGTTATTTCATCTAGACTGTTTTAATATGTCACTAACTAAATGATAAGGACAAAATATTCCGTTGTGGAGTATTTTTTTCCTCTGCTGTTTGGTTGCCTCAGATTCTTTTTTAAATGTAACCAAAAATTATCTTTAGAACCATGTGCTCATTTAGGCTGGAAGGCAGATTCCCAGCCAAAATAACAACTTCCCCTGCAGAAGAACTGTATTCTTTCTGCTAAATTGCTAGTCCTTTCTGAAACTTGAATGGAATGGATTGGTAATTCTGAGCATGTGTTATGCATGCTTTTTAAACCCGAAGTTGGGATTAAAATCTTGGGCATTTCTGACATCCATTTCAGGACTGTGCATATTAGGTGCTCAGTGTCATCCTTTCCCCTGAAAACTTGTAGTCTAACTTCTTGTTTTCTCTCATTTGCAACCTGATTCACATGGTTTCATATTAATTTAACCCTCTTCAGTTCTTCAGTATACAAAGCTCTTCAGCAATTACTATTCTCTGCTGAAAGCACCAGTGTAAAAAAAAAAAAGAAGGAATTAGAGGCCCATAAGCATTTTTTATCTTCTTCTGTCTTGAGACATACTTGTAGGAGAATCAGTGCATCTTTGCTGCACCAATGATACAGAGGAAACATGCTAGCCTCACTGAGACGGCTGTGCTTCTCCAAATGGCTTTAGAAGCCAGGCCTCAGCTGGATTACTTTTCCAGCACTGAGGTCCAGAGACTTGCACCCATTTCGGACTCACTGCAAGTGAGTGGCCTAAGCCATCCTCTGTGGACGAGCAGCTAGGAGACTGGTTTTAGTTCCTAATCTTAAGAGCAAATACCTTTGAAATCTGAAGTGTAAAATGAGAACATTTTCAGATTCCTGTTATGTTGTGATTTCTTCTCTTTTTTATTTTTACATTCCTTTGATGAAAAAGCTCTGGGATGTCCTTTCTTCTATGGCTCTCCTGGAATTAAATGCAACTTAAACTCTGCTATGGCTTTTCTTGTCTGTTATTTCTAATTTTTGTGCTCCTCCACTGCTCTTTCTTTTTATTTCTAAAGGAATTAAGATAAATGCTCTCCAATATCTTTAGGCCAATTTGGTTTGGAGACTGTAAAAAGCATTTTCGGATTACATTAGAATACTGTGTTATTACTTTGATGTTTCAGGGAGATACAGTGTAAAATGCTCATCATAGTTCTGACTGCCTTCCTTTCACAGATAGGAAATATTTGGCCTTTCAGATATTGTTGGATTATAACTCCCATTCCTTCATAGGCTGCACTGGCTACACCAGACTGGAATTATGAACCAAAAATATTTAGAGGCCAGTGGGTTACCCTACCTGTCTTCTGACATTAGGGGCTCATTAAATTAACTGACTTTGTTTCCCATTACCCTGAATGGGTACAACCTATCATGCAGAATATGATATACTGCTGTTATGCACTAAGCATGTACAAGAAAATTTACTCCTAGGGCCATATTTGAGCCAGAGACAATAAGCCAGCAACAATGAAGCAGAAATGGAATGTAAGCTGTGTTTGAATGAGTTGTCATTGGTTTGCAGTTGCATGCATGTGTGTTGCAACAAAATACCAAAAATAAGAGTAAAATCCTTCCAGTAACAAGATGATTTCTAGGTTGGGTGGCACTAAGATCCTGAAATATGGGGATTTAATTTCTTGTTCTGACAATCATTTTTGAATATGGTACTAAAAAATTACACAGGAGCATTTCTTACCCTATTTTTGCCATTAAAAAAATAATTCTCACTTTCACAATTTCCCGAAAATACATGTGTATGGACTTCAGATAAACTCATATGTGCTGGGAAAGAATTATGCCAGTTATTTTGGTCCCTTCTAAGCATTTTAGCTCAGCCAATGCAATGTAGTAGCTTGAGCACTGGACTAGTACAGTGGAAGACCAGGGTTTAAATCCCTTCTCAGCTGTGGAAAAACCTTGGGTGACTTCACAAATATCAGTGACTATAAAAAACCACCAGCAGCAGAAACAATCCTGTGATTGTAGAATATACAAACAAAAACACATCATTGGAAGTGTCAATGTAATTGGCTAATGCTGACAGTCCTAAATTAGCATAGAGTTTTAGCTTTCTAAGTATACTGGTATAGTACATGTAAGCTGGGCTTACGATAAAATGTTTTTGTGATTATGTCTAACTACTGGGATTTTTAAAAATAAAAATTATTTCTGCTGAAACACTACATTTTACAGTCAATTTGATGCCACCCATTCTGATGGTGTAACCCAGTGCTGTTTGCATCTCCTGAGCTTTATTAGAGATACTACTGCTAATACTCCTTTAGAGCACTGAGATAATCAATGTGCTCAAGGAGAAGACTTGAGAGGCAGAGTGCTAAACCAGAGGTCTATCAACTTCCCCTCCTAACAAAAAAAGAATTTATAAAGGGCCAGAGTCAGGAGTCTTGCATGAAAGATTGACTGAACTCCAGAGAAATAAAAAGCTGTTTAGCATCATACAATTCTTTCTTTCTAGTATGTTTGACAGATAGACTACAGTTGTATCTAGCACACAGCCTTCCAGCTAGGATTTCTAACAGAACACTGGTAATAAAAGAAAACACAGTTCCTACCACCAATTTGTCCAATTCCCAAAAACACAAGTAAGGGGCCCCTTCTACACCACCATATAAAATCCAGATTATCTGTTTTGAACTAAGTTATACTGAAATGGCAGACAAAGGTTTGAAGAAATGAGACAAAGAGAGTTCCGGTGGCTGTAGAAAAAATGACGTTTATTCTCAATGGCCAGAGACAATAAGCAAAGATCTCCTGTGGTCAGGAAAGCGAAGGTACTGGAACAAAGAATCACAGGTTCTTATATACCCTTTTTCCTCCATCTACTACGTCATCTAGGCATTATCCATCACCAAATAGTGTCAAAAAAGTCTTACTGTGCACTTACTAAAAAGCTATCTTAGCATTTTCCTAAAATATAGACTACTTTCAAGACCCCTGACCCTCCATTAGCCTTATCTCTGGAATTCTCATTTCAGCTTTTAGGGGTTCTCATTAATTAAGGAGTTCCCCCTTATCTTAGCTGTCAGAGACCCATTAGCACTCCCCTCAAGGCGCCAGGTCTTATCTTGACATCCCAAAAAGCCTTAATTTCTCTCTTGTCCATTAGCTTATCTATTCTTGTTGACACTTAACATATGTCCCTTGCACTCAGTGAACTTTGGTCTTGCTTTTGCTGAGTAGAGTGTATTTTAAGGCTAGCACACAATCTGCTGGTGATTACATATTTTCCTATTTCTTAACATGATTACATTCAATATATATTTTCCAATACAAGTATTATATTTTCCCAATACACCTTCATCAATACGGCAGTATAGAAGGGGCCACAGATGCTATGTGGTGCTCCAGGAATATACATATAAACAGCACCCTGTATCTCTTTTGGTACTGTCTGTTTTATATTTACATACTAGATAACATTTTACAGTTATAAGAAAAAAATGTTGCCAAATCATTAATCCTAATCCTAAAATAGCTCTACTTTCCATTTCCAACCACCAACATAGTTCATTTCGTCATAAGGACTACGTCTTCTTTATGTGCACAGCTGTAAAACTTGAAATAATCCAAAGATTGTTATTCGTTCAGACTCTTCATGACCTCATGGACCAGCCCACTCTTATTGGCCTTCGTCACACCCAGCTCCTTCAAGGTTGAGACAGTCATTCAAAAATAACATCCATCCATCTTACCCTTTGTCGGCCCCTCTTCCTTTCTCCTTCCGTTTTCCATCATCTGGTTTTTTGTTTAACTGCAACCCAGCTTTTGCACTTTCTTCTTTCACCTTGGCTATAAGGCTCCTCTGCTCCTCCTCATTTTCAGCCATCAAAGTGGTACCTTGTTTCCCCGAAATAATAATAATAATAATAATAATAATAATAATAATAATAATAATAATAATAGATTTATTTTTGTACCCCGCCTCCATCTCCCCAAAGGGACTCTGGGCGGCTAACATGGGGCCAAGCCTAGTTAATTACAACAAACCAAAATAAAATACATACATGTGTGAAAAGTTCCATGGAGAAGGCCAAGCTGCCCCTTGCCAGGTGATATTCTGCCATGAGCGTTGTGCGGCTTCCTCCCCTTATCTCACCACTTCCCCACCAGATGTAAGATTCTGTTTAAATCTCCACAGCCACTTCCACAAATCTTCTTGCAACCACCAAGAGTGGGGCCTTTGCTTCCAACAGATGGATGTTCCTCTATCCAACTGATGTTGCTACCAACTATGGGGACCTAATAGGTGTCCTCAAGGCTCCTGTCTGAGATAGGATGCCAGTTCCTATCCCCACAGCAATTCTCTCTTTTCTCTGCTGCCATCATACACACCCAGAGGGCGAAAGGGAGAATGTGCCAAGAGGAAGGAAAGTCAAGCAAATCTTTGTTGGACTACCTTCCACCTGGAAATCTATGTTTTTATTGCAAAAGACCATGTGGATCCAGAATAGGTCTCTATAGTCATTTACGGACCCACCACCAGGACTCTACCCTTGAAAGTCGATCATACCCGGCCATAAGTGATCGTCTAAGATGATGCACCCAATATTTATACAGGGTGGGCCAAAAGCCATAAAGTGATTTCAATATTTAATAATTCCTTAATAATAATAATAATAATAATAATAATAATAATAATAATAATAATAACAACTTTATTTTTGTACTCCGCCTCCATTTCCCTGAAGGGAATCGGGGCAACTTACATGGGGATGATCCCAATCAACATAGTTAAAAAACACACTAAAATACATAAAGCAATGTTAGAAAACAGAATAAAACAACAACATTATAACAGACTATAAGGCAGGGGTCCTCAAACTTTTAAAGCAGAGGGCTGGTCCACAATCCTTCAGACTGTTGAGGGGCCGAATTATCATTTGAAAAAAAAATACGAACACATTCCTATGCACACTGCACATCTTATTTGTAGTGCAAAAAGGAACAACAACAACTATGAAAGAAAAATACAATATTTAAAAATAAAAACAATTTTAACCAACATAAACCTATCAGGATATCAATGGGAAGTGTGGGCCTGCTTCTGGCCAATGAGATAGTCAAGTTAATTAGGATTGTTGTTCTTGTGAGCCTTCAAGTCATTTCAGACTTTGGGCGAGGCTAACTCTAAAACTGAGGGCGGGGGCCAGGTAAATGACCTTGGAGGGCCACATCCGGGTTAGTTTGGGGACCCCTGGTATAAGGGAACCATTGAAACAACAACCAATGAACCTGAAATAACAATCAGTTTCTGGACATGGGTGCACAGCCTAGTGCAAATCAATTTTGAGGATAGGGCTGATGGATAAAGTGCGTAAGTCAGACGGCAAAATTAGGGATGGAGGGCAATATAACATGGAGCATAATATCTTTGGATAGATAACAGTAGTATAGTGCCAGGCCAAGATTTTATGTCATAATTGGGGCCAAATTATCTAGGGGATTGTCTAGTCAAAAGCACAGCAGAACATCCCTTTATTTTTAATTTGTAATACCATAGCATCATAAACAGTATATATGGGAAATAAAATTACATTACATGTAAAATCCTTTCAAAAAGCATTTTTCAAAAAGTTATTAAAACTTCAGATGTCTTTGTGACTTTTGGCCCACCCTGTATATCTAGGATTCCTGGAAGGCAAGAGTACGACACAAAAATAATACCTACTTTTACAGCAGAAATCATAGAATCCTAAAATCATAGAATTGAAAGAGACCATAAGGGCCATCTAGTTCAATCCCTTGCCATGCAAGAAAAGCATAAAGTACCCCTGACAGATGGCCATCCAGTCTCTGTTTAAAACCTTCCAAGGAAGAAGCTCCCACTACACTCCGGGGCAGAGAGTTCCACTCCTGAACAGCTCTTACAGTCAGGATGTTCTTCCTACTGTTCAGGTGGGATCTTCTTTCCTGTAATTTGAACCCATTGCTCCAAGTCCTTGTCTCCAGGACAGCAGAAACAACCCCCTCCCTCTTTGTTATGAAACTCTTTCACATATTTATACATGGCTATGATGTCTCTTCTGAACCTTCTCTTCTGCAAGCTACATACCCAGCTCTTTAAGACACTCCTCATAGGGCATGGTCTCCAGACCTTTAATCATTTTAGTTGCCCTCCTCTGGACACCTTCCAGCTTGTCAATATCTTTTGAACGGTGGTGCCAAGAATTGGACACAGTATTCCAGGTAACCAAAGCAGAATAGAGGCACCATGACTTTCCTCGATCTAGAGATACTATACTCTTGTTGATGCAACCCAAAATCCCATTGGATTTTTTAGCTGCTGCATCACATTGTTGGCTCATGTTCAACATATTGTCCCTTGATCTAGACACTATATTTCATTTCATGCAGCCCAAAATCCCACTGGCATTTTAGCTGTCACATCACATTGTTGGCTCATGCTTAATTTGTTGTCCACTAAGAGTCCAAGATCTTTTTCACATGTACTTTTGGAGAGCCAGGTGTCACCCATTCTGTATCTTTGCATTTCATTTTTTCTGCCTAAGTGAAGTATCTTACATTTGTTCCTTCCTTTTCCCCCTCAGCCGCTTAAGCGAGGAGAAGGAGGAGGAGGAGACGCTTAAGCGGCTGAGGGGGAAAAGGAAGGGCCCTGAGGCTGTGAGGGAGGGTGGGAGTTGAAGTCCAAAGTACCTGGAGGGAGGGCCCAAGTTGGCCCATACCGTATATAAACACACCATTAGGGAGTGAAAACCGGGGAGGGCTGCTTTCCCTTCAAGGCTGAGCAGGGGAGGCCTTTGCTCCAGGTGTTGCTCGTCAGGTGTTGCTCAGGGTCCCTCTCCGCCACAGCCATTAAAGAGACAGACACACCGTGCCCGCCCTATAATATGTGAAGGACACAGTGAGCCCACGGGATTCCCCTTCCCCGTGGATAACAAGGTCGTAGCGTATCTCTCCTCACGGAGCCAGGTGGGCCGCACCCCTCTCTCCCTACTTCCCTCCCGTCGCGTCGCAGCGGTCTCTCGTTCCTATAGGAGGCAGGCAGGCGAGCGGCCTCCTTCGCCCGCGCCCTCGTTTCCAGGGGGCCTGGTTTGGTGCGACACCGCCGCAGCCTCCTCGCCGGCCGGAGTGGGATGGCGGAGGCGCCGGCGGGCTCTCGACGCAGCGCCCTGCCGGGGGCGGCCTAGGCGCCAGGTAACGCGCCGGGAGGGGAAGGGGAAGGGGAATGGGGCGTGGGCGAAGAGAGGGCTGAGGAGAGGGAGGGGATGGGCCTGCTTTGGGAGGACTGCTGCTGCCTGCTCAGGCGGAGGGGCAGCTCCCCTTTGGGCCCGAGAGTGTGCCCTTGGGGAGAGAGAGAGAGAGAGAGCGAGCAACCGCCTGGCTTTCCTGGAGAAGGACGCAGTAGTCTCCAGATGTTTTTGGCCTACAACGCCCAGAAATCCCAGCCAGTTTACCAGCTGTTAGGATTTCTGGGAGGTGAAGGCCAAAAACATCTGGGAACCCACAGGTTGAGAACCATTGGAGAGCATCAGGGAGGCCTGGGCGCTCCTGGTTTTTCTTAGGGAGGGAGGAAGGTCCATAAGACCAATCGCTTTTGATTCAAGTGATAGCAGTCATGCAAATACTGTGTGTGTGTGTGTGTGTGTGTGTGTGTGTGTATCAGTAATTCTCAACCTTTTTTTGACCAGGGACCACTTTCCAACATTAGTACCAAAAGGGTTACGAATCAGTTTTTGGTCAACTTTTGATTCGGTTTGATTAATTGGAGTGCTGATTCAGAAAATTGCATTGGATAGACCACATCAGTTTCTGATACAGAATATCCAGTAGTCGCCATGTGCTCCTCTATTTAATAATCTGGAGCTGATGTGGTCTATCCAATGCAGTTTTCTGAATTGTCACCCCAAATAACCCCAGGAATAGCCCTAAAAACAAAGACACCAAGGCACCATCTCACTTCCAGGCACCACATAAAGGGCTCCACTCAGGGGAAGGGAGGAAGAGGACAAGCAGCAATCAGGAGACTTGTTGTGCCTGCCTTTCGTGGGTAGTCAGCCTTTCCCCTCCCAACATCCCCATTGCTTCGACACTATAAGAGGGTTTCACGAGACCAGTTGCTCTCGTTGCAATGGTGTAGTAATGGTGAGACCGTATTTTAGTTCTTGAGGACCACTGGTGGTCCATGGATCACAGGTTGGGAACCACTGCTGTGTGGATATATCTATCTATCTATCCACATAATAAAAGTGAAAATCTGTATGTATGTATGTGGCACGGGTGTCCACTCACACACAGCCTCCGGCCTCCACAAGCAGCCTATAGTTCCCAGTGCTGAGGAGATACCAAGTCACCCCCTCCCAGGACATTGCAGGTTACAGCAAGCATATCCCAATGTTCCTTTCTCTCTCCATTTGCATGACCCCGCCCACTGCCTCTCCCTCAACCCTTTCCTATTATTTTCTATGGCACACAGCAAACAGAGGAATTGATCAGCAACTGAACATACTGGAGAGGTTTGGGAAGAATTAAGCATGATTTCTAAGAGTTGTAGGTGCAATCTAAGAGCCCTCTGAGCCCCACAAACAATAGACCTGGAACTAACTTGGAACACAGACCCAGCATGGCCCAATTTGCATACTGGTGGGGTTTGGGGTGACTGACCTTGACATCCAGGAGTTATAGTTCACCCGTTTGAGAGAACACTGAACCCAGTAGATGGCGGATCTGAACCAAACTTGACACACAGACCTAACACGGCCAACTGAATACTGGTGGAGTTTTGGGAGAGTTTACCCAAGATTTTGGGGAATTGTAATTCACTCAAATCCTTATGCATTTTCTAACAGGAGCATTCATAAAAAACAAAAGCAAATACCGAGCTTTTTTGTAAGGCATATCATAACATATGACCACACTGAAACTACCTAACATCCAAAAACAAACCAGGGTCTTTTTAAATAACCTGGCCACCAAGCTAGTGTGTGTGTATGTATATATATGCATGCACGGGGTGGGCCACATATATGTATGTGTGTGTTTATATATATATATGCATATTCAGGTTAATATTTATTTATCGTGTCAGAAGCAAATTGAGAATGTAGTTATAATGTATAAAAAAATACAAACAAAGTTAAAAACTTGGCATTATGCTAAATTTCCTTTGACCAGAAGCTGGCCACTACGAGTGCCTCTGGTGTCGTCGTAAAAAAGTCTTCCATTGAGCATGTGGCAGGGCTCAGGCTGCATTGTAGTAAGTGGACTGTGGCTTGCTCTTCTCCACACTCGCATGTCGTGGACTCCTCTTTGTAGCCCCATTTCTTAAGATCGGCTCTGCATCTTGTGGTATCAGAACAGTGCAGTCTGTTCAGCGCCTTCCAAGTCACCCATTCTTCTGTGTGCCCAGGAAGGAGTTTCTCATCTGATATCAGCCACTGGTTGAGATTCAAGGTTTTAACCTGCCACTTTTGGACTTTCTGAGGTGTCCCTGTGAGTGTCTCTGTAGAAAACGGGAATTCCAAACATGAAACAATCTGGGCCAGCTAACACCTCTCAACAAAGAATTCCTTCAGGCAGGAAGCAACTAGGCTTTGAATCTGCAAGGGCATTAAATGCTAATCAAGGTGGTCACTTGCAACATTCACACTTGCCTCAAACAGACAAGAGTTCTTTCTCCCAACCTGGACGTTCCACAGATATATAAACCCCACTTTCCTAGTTTCCAAGAGACCTCACACCTCTGAGTATGCCTGCTGATTCCAAAAATGGCACCGGTTTCCTCCATCAGTTCTAGTTTTTGATACAGGACATATACCAGTCGCCATCTGTATGCCCATAGAAAATCAAGATAATCATATTCAAGAAACTAGAGCTGATGTGGTCTATCCAATGTAATTTTCTCAATCAGCGCCCCAAATAAACCCAGGAACAGGCCCTAAAAACTGAGACACAGAGAAATTTTTTTGGAATTTGTAATGTTATTTTTGTGTTCTTTCACATCATTTCTGACTAAGGCAAACCTGTGTTTGTATGTGTGTTCAAGTCACCTGTCATTGTGTGGCTATCCCATGAATTTTATAGGGGTTTTTAAAGCAGGGAATCTCCTCAGAGGTGATTTGGCCAGTTCCTAACTCTGAAAAACAGCCAACAGCAAAGCTTTCCAAACATTTTGTGTTGGTGATACACTTTCTTAATCAATTGGATCTTTATTACGATCATAGACCAGCATAAGGAGAATGGGGTACAGTCTCATAAAAGCTTAATACATTCAACTCATTAGAATCTAGGCTAAAAGCTAAGATACAGAGGTGTATTAAAAAGCTAAAATACAAAACACTAATAAAATTATAATTTTAAAAACCTAGAAGGAAATGAAAACGGAAGAGAATCTGGAAGGAGAGATAGGAGCATTAAGGGAATATGAAGGAAGCATAAGGAGTAGAGTCAGGCACAGGTCTAGGAGTAGAGTCAGGCACAGGTCTACGAGACTAGGGGGTCAGAATATTAAACCTATAGTTATAATTTTCTGATAAGTTAGAATGCAGACTTGTGCGAATTCTAAGCACTGCCACACAGAACTTGGCAACATTACAGGTCATAATGGAGTTGGTATCTGAAAGCAACAAGTGATGTACAATTGTCTTGAACGCCCTGGGTGTTTATCTAGCAATGGTGAGATGAGTCTGGTTCTAATGTCTCTGTAAAACAGGCACTGGAGGAGCCTCTGGATACAGGGTCTTCCAATATCAACCCTCGAGTACAGCTGATGGGTGGTCATGACACCGTGTCAGGGTAAAGGCCCTCTGATAGTTGGGTACCTCTAGATTAGTTATATATGGCATAGGGGAGTCGAGGTATCTACTGGTTTGAATGTTGGAGTGCTGGCTAGATCCAGTTGGTATTCTGTTTCTAATATATGTTGTTTAATGAGTGCTTTGGCTTCATCTTGTCCCATGCTGAGTAGCAACCCTGGAGAGAAGCCCAGGGATAAGATTTTAGTTGGTATTGCATTTTTCCATGTGGACTGGAAGCATCCCTCACAGTTAGTGGGGCAAGACCAAGGGGAGAAAGGGATAATCTGGCCTCAATTTTTTATGAAGCCTGTCTCTAGTTGCAGGATGGCACTGGAGACCCATTTTCGTACTTGCAGGGCCGATCTTAGAAATGTTGATGTAGAGCACAAGCTCTAGTGAGGCAAAATTGGAGAAAGAGCCTAGGTATACTGGAATAGTGTCTGCTTATTTGAAATGTAGAGATTTTCCAACCTTGCTGATACAGCTTCATGGGGTGTAAAAAGTGGGGAAAAGAAAAGTAAAGGGAGGAATTTTTAATTTTAGTAATAAATAAATAAATATAAATCACTCTCAATTGTACTTCTAGATTCTTCCCACATATATCCACTTTCTCCTCCTTTTCTTTATGCTGAAACAGACTAACACACCTATTTCTCTGAAACCCTCATAGGACAGGGAGTAATAAAACCATTACTTATCTACAATTTAAATTTGGTTCCTTGCAGTGCTTTGCTCGTGGATGTTGTAAGCTGGGGTATAAATAAAGTTTATATTTAATTTTTAGACGACAGTGTTGTTTTGGTGCTATTTATGTAGCATTATTGTCAATATACTCTTTATTCTGAGTGTAGCATTATTAAGGGACAAGATTGCAGTGGTGAAAAAACCCATTGGCTTCTGTTTGGGCAGTCAGAAATTAGTGTAAGTCTTTAACAAATCAGAATAACAAAATGTGGGGTAATGCGATAATGTGAAACAGTGTAGCCCACAGAATCATAAAATTATAGTTGGAAAAATGGACATACACAAATATTCCTGACTTTATAGTCCTATAAAAATGTGCAATTTTTATTCTGTTACAGTTTTGCAAAAATATAGTAGAGATCTGCAAGTACTGTTATCTGAATTGAACATGGTCTTACACACACATTTATCAGCATGCACACGCACACCGACTCCACAAATATTTATCCATCCTATACAAATCTGAGTTTACATAGATGTATATGTATTTAGATAAAATTACTCAATCTTTTCTGTATTCCACTGAATGTGCTTACTGCAAGGAACTGTGTATGATTAAACCGGAAGACATGTAAATGTCATTTGAACACTTTTAATAGTCACTGTATCCAATGCTGCATTTTTAAAAAATTACATTTTTGTCTTTGCTTGAATCAGTTGGAGAATGTTAGCCTCTATTATTTAAATTTTCTTCCAGTCACAGGAAGATGACCAAACTTAAGGGATTTGAGTTCTGGAAAAACACACTGAAAAGTGCCCGTTTTGTGGTTGCTCCCATGGTGGATCAGAGTGAGTTGGCTTGGAGACTGTTAAGCCGCCGCCATGGGGCCCAGTTGTGTTACACCCCTATGCTGCATGCCCAGGTCTTTGTCAGAGATGCCAATTACCGTAAGGAAAACCTATATTGTGATGTGTGTCCAGAAGATAGACCTTTGATTGTGCAGGTAATAACAATTGCATGAGTTTTTATACTCTAGAATATTATGTGATGCTACTCTATAATGGTTTTAGAAATTTTTTAGAACAATGGTTTACAACTACTTAAATGATCCAATATTCATAATAAAACTACAAATCCACCTATGTGAAAAACAATAGATAATATATACTCATTGTACAAAGAGATCATGTCCAGTACACAAACACTTCCCTATAATAACAATCGGACTACTGCAAATGGATTTCTCCATGAGATAGAATGATGAGAAGTAGTCTGAGGATGTGTCTGGATGATCATTTTTAATTGTAGCCTTTTCTTCCAAACTGGAACTGTTGTCAGATTGGCTTCTTTTTGTGCTTATGCTTTGTCAACCTTCATTTAGATGACGACAATGACGACAACGACAACAGATATATAACTCAGTTTTTCATTGTGGCAGGGGATTAGCTGACAGATGTTTCCAGGAAACAACCTTGTTGACACAGATTATTGTGTACATCCTTGGCAGTATCTTCCCATGTTTCTTAGAGAGGACTTGCCTCACCACAATACTACCTGGCATGGGCAGTGATCCAAATAACATTGCAAAACAGTGCACTTTAAAAATACAGGGTGGATTTCTCCATGAGCAGTACAATGAAACTTGAAAGTTAAGGGGAATTACTGGGGAGATTTTCCTGGACATGGAATCCTGATGTCTAGAAACTTTTAATCTGTCTGGATTTTCATGAAGACAATTTTGTGGTGTAATGCAGGCAAATATCACAAGGTGTGTAGTAATAAGACAGAAAATTTTGTACTCTTGTTATGTTAAAAATTATTAATATGAGGAACCTGCCAAGTAGCCAAAAAACACCGGGATGGAGGAGAAATAAGATTGTTTAATATCTTGAATAGAATAACAACCATGATGTTTGAGAGTTCAGTTATATAGTAGTCTATTTTATTCACATAGTTCTGGTATTTCAGTGTTGATGTGTCTGATTTATTCTTTGTCTTCTATATACCTTTCACAGTTTTGTGCCAATGACCCAGAAATATTTGTTCAGGCCGCCTTGCTGGCTCAGGATTATTGTGATGCTGTTGACCTGAATTTGGGGTGTCCTCAGATGATTGCAAAGAGAGGTATGTGCAGGTTAGAATCTGAAATAATACAGGCTTATGCGGGCTTAATGTGGGTGTAAGCCCCATTAATATTTGAATAAAATGTATTAGCATTGCTGAGTATGTTCTTGGGTGGCCGCAATCCAGATGAATTAGAGGGACAATGCAATTCAAACATGTACTTGCAAACTGGGTGTAATGGTCAGTGCTGCCTAGGAGTCTGAGTTTAGAATGGCAGCCTTGCTTTCTGCTACTGTTAAAACATAAAATACACCCATTTAATTCTCTTAATTTAAACTTGCTTTTAAATGCTTTGCTGGGCTACTTTATTTTTTTGGCTTCCTTTCTTGCAATAATTTCAAACAACATTTAGGAAATAAAGACCACACTCTTTATATGAGAAAAGGGCAGATAAGATGCTGAGTTGGGGTCCTGGGAACTTCAGTTGATGTGGAAAGCACAGAATTTTAATGGGAACTCCCTCTACTAAAGCTTTCAGTCTCTGCCAAGCACTAGCCCATTGTATTTCTCATATGAACTGTGAGGGAATAGCTTATCTTTTAAGTAGGATCTAGAAAATGAAGTTCATTGTCCAAGTAGAAACATTTATGTGGATCTGTTTTGTATAGCCCACAGTAAATTATTACATTTGACTGTCTTAAAAAAAAACAACAATTATTTATTTATTCGTAGGTCACTATGGAGCATTCCTACAGGAAGAATGGGACCTTCTTCGGAGAATGAGTAAGTCTATGAAACTCTTGAGCAGGATGTAAATACAATAATTGTCAGGAAGAGTCAGTGTATTCAGTGTATATGGATTCAGCTTTGATCTTTAAAAGAAGACATTGTCTTTTAGAGGTGAACTGTGGCACATTTTTTATTAATATATAAAGTGGTGAAAAAAGAGAGGCAGTGCTGGCTAATAGTAAGAATAAATAGCAAAATAAATGAAAACTGTCTTTGGAGGATACAATTTTATTCATATTACATAACACACAGGGTTTATAATAAAATATCTCCTTGCTGCTCATATTAAGCCATAACTGATTTTAAAAACAGTGGAATGAAAAACAGTAGAGTGGAAAAAGAACTTAAAAGATACCAGTTTAAAATCAAAACATATCAGAAACAAAATTACACATGTAAGGTAAAGTTTCAAGTTTTAAAAGTCTGAAAATAGAAAAGTCTTTACCAGCTGCCATTTGAGTAAAAATATACAAGGCCTCTCTGAGGTGGGTATTCTTTAAGGGCTGCCGTTAGCATGGAGGACCCATAACTCCACAGCTACCTGCTTCATCTCAGTGGGACACTCAGAGATGGATCTCAGATGAAGATCTCAGGGACAGGATAAGTGCCTGTGAGAAGGGCTGATTTTCAGCTGATACGAACACTCCCCATGCAAAAGAATATATGATGGTGTTCAGTATGTGGTGCTTTTACTTGAAGAAAGATCATTTTGAGTCTTCTGGGTAGAATCCCATTATTCCCTTCAAGGCTGAAGTCAGTGGAATAGAGGCATCATTTCCAGTGAAAATATAAATTTCCCTTTCTTTGGTAGGCTGGTCTACCATGCTTTAAATCTGATTCAGAGAGTTTTCAGGAGATGGGAGAAGGAATAAGAGAAAACTGCTTTCCTCTTTCTGCTGACATAAGTCTTCTGTTGTGGGAATTAGTTGCATTCAGTCCTCCTTTTCGCTTGCTGTTCCATTATATAGTAGGCCATGTAGTTTATGCAAAGCAGGGGGAGAAAGCAGTGCTGCTGTTTAAAGCTCTATTACAGATTATCAACAAGTGATCTTTGTCTTGTTTTCCAGTTATGTTGGCTAACGAGAAGCTCTCTGTTCCTATCACATGCAAAATCCGTGTTTTCCCAGAAATTGCCAAGACTGTGAAATATGCCCAGTTGCTGGAAGAGGCTGGTTGTCAAGTAGGGAATCTACTGTTCCCTGTTACTTTGCATTAATTACAGGGCTCTCATATTTTTCAATTAAAAAGCTGCATACTTGAGGAAATTTTAGTAACTTATGTTCCATAAAGCGAAAAAGGTGAAGTAAAGCTATTTCCTAGCAAAGTTAGGACCAGAAATTAGGCATCCTGACTGAGTTCATTGTACTTAAACAAGTTGGAGGCTGGAAACTTTCACTTGTGAAACAGTAGGTTTAATAGAAAATAGATGGCTGCTGGGGTTTGTCACTGAACTGATGTTCAGTGAAGAAAGTGAAAACAAAGATATCATCACCAGTCCTACTATTCTATTTGCATTTTTATAGAAACCAATAGATCCACATTCAAGTTCAATTTTTAATTGACATTAAAACAAAGAATTCTTACAAAATAGGCTTTAGTTATGTTGTCTGAAGATACTCCCTTGCTCTTATTAGAACATTCGGTGTTCAGAATGTTTCAGGTTTGAGGCTTCAGAGCTGAAAATGGGAAAATTACTATTTAATTTGAATCCCTACCCAGCATTAGAGGCAGGGAAATCTTAACACAAAGAGCATGGGGGAGGACAGCACATTTTCTCTTGTATTCAATTCATACACATTAAACAACAAATATAACTCTGTCCTAGCTCCTGACTGTCCATGGTCGCACTAAAGAACAGAAGGGGCCTCTTGCGGGTGTGGCCTCCTGGGAGCACATACAGGCAGTGAGGTAAGCTTCCAGTCGGCAGCATAGTGATGTGAAACAGGTTTTAAAAATCCTGTTACCAAAGACCAAGACTAAATGCATGCAGTTATGGACACATTGACACTGAGCATGTATTTCAGCTTGAAACTGACTGTAAACTGCAGCAGCTATAAAACACTCTCCACCAAAGTATGCTGCGATGCAAATTAAAGTGTCTAAAGTGAATCAAGCCAAGTTGGGCGAACTACCAAGTTAAGCCCCTTAACACACTTCAATGAGTTTTACACCTCAACTACATTGCACATTGAGATCAACTCTGCAGAATGTGAAGGTGCTTTAAAGAACCCCACCTGCACTAGAGTGCTTTGTAAAACTCAGAATGAGTGAAACACCCCAAAGGCATGGCTGGGCAGCAGAGGGCTAACTGACCACCTGTGATGGGTAATTGATATACCTTCACTCCTCTATCACTCCCCCCCCCCCCCCCACACACACCTCTGGAGCAGTAGTGCGCATCTTTCCTGGAAATGTGAAAAATTGCTGCAGATTCTGGAACCAATTTGGGGCTACCTTCCATTGTTAAATGTAATCATCTTCCTGGTCTCAAACCTGTTCCAGACATGTCAATCTAATCATCTGCACAGCAAAGCCAGTTTTTCCCAAACCAGATCCAAACTGACATGAGTGGTTGGCATAGGTGTGCCTTAATCAAGTAGTTCAGTAAAGTGAGATTGACACTTTTATCACAGAAGAAAATGTTTTTAGATTTGCCTTGCTCTGAACTTTCTTTGCAATTTTATGTATTGCCTTTTTTGTCTGCTGCTATAGAAAGGCTGTGAACATCCCTGTTTTTGCAAATGGAAATGTACAGTACCTGAATGATGTGGAAAAATGTATTCAGAAGACAGGAGTTCAAGGTGTCATGAGTGCAGGTAAGAGAACTTCTCCTTAGATATTTTAAATTACTCTGTTCAATGAAGCCATAATAAATTCTAGGTCCACATCATATTAATTGACCTTGCTTCAAATATAGTTGTGTGATGCTGCCTCTTCAAACATTACTTTAAACTTTGAGGAATTATTTGATTTATATCCTGTCTTTCCTCCAGTATATGACCTAAAGTGGCTTACTTACAGTATATGGTTGGCCCTCTGTATCCATAAAATCTATCCATGGATTCAGTCATCCACAGCTTGAAAATATCACCCCTCCAAAAAGTAAGCCTTGATTTTGCCATTTTAGAGCTTTGTATATAATGGGACCTGAGTGTCCACAGATTCTGATATCCATGGGGAGTCCTAGAACCAAACCATAGCAGATAGGAAGAACCCACTGTATGTTAAAACAAATATAAATAAAACAATGTATAGCTCAAAGCATTAAAATAAATAAGGAATGCCATGTCCTTACCAGATGTTGCCCATGATAGTGATGACACTGTGAAGAAGCCTTTCCTGAATGATCTTTAAAAGTCAAGCAGCTTCACATAAGAAGAAACAAACTTTCAGTTAGTCATAATCACCCCTTTGAATTGTACCCAGAATCAAACCAGTTTGAATAGACAGTGCAGGCTCCATTTCAGTTACTTGGCTGTGGTAGCTGACATGAGTGGAGCGATAGATAAATAATAATTTGATTTTAAGAAGAGGAGGTCATTAATTTGGTCCAACATTAAACACACTGTTCACATTAATAAATAAAAGTTGTCCTTTGACCTTGGTCTGCGCAAACAGTATTTATTAAGAACTAGCTTGGGGACCTGGCAGTGCCCAGGTTATTAGAAGAAGGCACTATTTGTTTTGGGATGTTAGGAAATATCACTTAAGTTTGGTCCAGATCCATCGTTGGCTGGGTTCAGTGCTGTCTGGATAAAGGTGAACTACAACTCCCAGAGCAAAGGTCAATCACCCCGAAACCAGGCCTGTATGCACAGTTGGCTACGTTGGGACTATGTGGCAAGTGTGTTCCAGATCCGAAGTCAGCTGGGTTCAGTGGGTGCAGGTGAACTACAACTTCCATATGCAAGTGCCATCGTCCATGGTCCATCCTCCACCAAACAATGCCAAGATGTAGGGTGGGTCATGGGTAGTTTGTGTGCCAAGTTTAGTCGAGATCTGACGTCATCTGGGTTCTGTGCAGTCTGGATAAGGGTGAACTACAACTCCCAGATCTAAGGTAAATCACCCCCAAACCAGGCGTTATGCACAGTTGGCCATGTCGGGTCTGTGTGCCAAGTTTGGTTGAGATCTGACATCAACTGGGTTCAGTGCTCTCTGGATGCAGGTAACTCTCAAAATCAAGGTCCATTCCTACTATCCCCTGTACTATGTTCAGTTGGTCATGGGGATTCTCTGTGCCAAGTTTGATCCCAATCCATTGTTGGTGGGGGTAACAGTACCAGTGAAGGTACTGCAAGTCCCATCATCCGTGGTAAATGTGGTCCAGATGCATTGTTGGTTGGGTGAACAGTACTCTCTGGATGTAGGTCAAGTACAAGTCTTGTAAATCATGGTGTGAATTCTCCCCTAACCTCTTATTCAGTTGCTGATCAATTCCTCTGTTCACTGTGTGCCAGGAAATGGTATGAAAGGGAGAGGGAATCCTGGGATGTCAATTCTAGAGGAAAAACAGAACATCTAGGATGAAATGGGCCATGCATGAAAGCCTTCACTTGGGTGGGAGGCAGAATGGTGTTTGTGGAGGACACTGGCAAGGTTTGGGCTGCACGTTCGTGGCGCTCACTATAACCTGAAAGTCAGGTGAGGGATTGACTTGGTGGCTCCACAGCACTGGAAACTATAGTCTGTTTGTGGAGGCCGGAGGCTGTCTGTGTGAGCGGACACCTGTGCCACATGCACACATACAAATTTTTCACTTCTATTATGGACTAGCTTGGGGACCCGGCGGTGCCCGGGTTATTTAAAAAAGACATTATTTGTCTTTGAATATTATGTATTCTCAGTTTGGAGTGGGTGAACTACAATTTCCAGAATCGTGGGTCAATCCTCCCGAAACCATGCCAGTATTCAAAGTTGGCCATTTTTGGTCTGCGTACCAAGTACGGTCCAGATCTGTTGTTGGCTGGTCATCGCCTGGCTGCAGCGCTCTCTGGATGGGGGTGAACTACTACAACTCCCAGATACCCAGGGCAATTGTCCCAAAACATCTGTCAGTATCCACAGTAAGCTATGTTGAGTCTGTGTGCCAAGTTTGGTCCAGATCCGTCATTGGCTGGGTTCAGTGGTCTTTGGGTACAGGTGAACTACAACTCCCAAAATCAAGGTCCACAAACCCCTGCAGTATGTTCAGTTGGTCATGAGGCTTGTTTGTGCGAAGTTTGGTCCTGGTCCATTGTCAGTGGGGGTCACTGTTTCTCTGGATGCAGGTGAACTATAACTCCCTTTTCCCCAAAGTAGTCCAATATGTTCTATTGGTTATGGGGGCTCTGTGTGCCAAGTTTGGTCTTGGTCCATCATTGGTGGGGTTCGATTGCAGGTGAACTATAAATCCCAGTACCTACTACTCCCAAATGTCCAGGCCAATTCCCCATAAAACCCACCAGTATTCAAATCTGGGCATATCAGGTATGCATGGCAAGTTTTGTCCGACCCATCATTGTTTGGGTTCATAGTATTCTGGGTATAGATGAACTACAACTCCTCTAAATTCCCCAGTAGGAGTCACAGTGCTCTGACTTGATGCAGGGTGAACTACAACTTCCACCATGTGGAGTCAATACCCCAGACTCCTCCAGTAAGTTTAGTTGCTGCTCAGTTCTGCTGTGTTTGTTATGGAGACAGATTTGAAAGGGAAGGGCAGTAGGCGAGATCATGCAAATTCCACACCAATGGAGAACCGTGGGATGCCTGCCTGTGGTGGAGGACAATGCAAAATCTAAGATGAAATGGTTCCCAAATGAAAGCATTCCTTGGGTGGTGGGCCGTAGTGTTTGGGGAAGACATTGGCAGGGTTTGGGCTGCATGTTCATGGAGCTCGCTGTAACCGCAATGTCAGTGGACGGGAGTGACTTGCTGGCTCCCCAGCACTGGGAACTATAGCCTGTTTGTGGAGGCCGGATGCTGTCTGTGTGAGCAGACACCCGTGCCACATACATACATACATACATACATACAAGGTTTTAACTTTTATTATGGACTATCTTGGGGACCCGGCAATGCCCGAGTCATTTGAGAATGGTAATATTTGTCTTTTAATGTTATGTATTCTGTGTTGTCGAAGGCTTTCATGGCTGGGATCACAGGGTTGTTGTATGTCTTTCGGGCTGTGTGAGGATGCCTGCCATAGATGTGGGCGAAACGTCAGGAAAGAATACTTCTGGAACATGGCCACACAACCCGAAATACATACAACAACCCTGTTATGTATTCTGTTTGGAGTGGGTGAACTACAATTCCCAGAACCGTGGCTGAATCCTCCCGAAACCCTGCCAGTATTATAAGTTGGCCATTTTGGGCGTGTGTACCAGGTGTGGTGCAGTACTCTCTGGTTGGGGGTGAACTACTGCAATTTCCAGATTCCCGGGGCAATTGCCCCGAAATATCTATCAGTATCCACAGCAGGCAATATTCAGTCTGTGTGCCAAGTTCAGTCTGTGCCAAGTCTAGATTCATCATTGGCTGGGTTCAGTGGTCTTTGGATGGAGGTGAACTACAACTCCCAAAATCAAGGCAGAGAGATTGGAAAGGAAAGGGCAGTGGGCAGGGCCATGCAAATTCCAGAGCAATGGAGAACCCTGGGATGGCTGCCTGTGGTGGAAGAAAAAGCAAAATCTAGAATGAAATGGTCCCCAAATGAAAGCATTCCTTGGGTGGTGGGGTGTAGTGTTTGGGAAGGACATTGGCAGGGGCTGGGCTACATGTTCATGGCGCTCACTGTAACCGCAATGTCAGTGGAAAAGTGTGACTTGCTAGATTCTTAACCCTGGGAACTATAGCCTGTTTTGGAGACCGGAGGCTGTCTGTGTGAGCAGACATCCGTGCCACATACACACATATGGGTTTTCACTTTTATTATGGATTTAGACTTAGATAGATTTAGATAGATAGATTTCGATTAGATTAGATTTAGGTATAGATATAGATAGATAGATAGATAGATAGATAGATAGATAGATAGATAGATAGATAGATATAGATGTTGGCCATACATGTTAGCCACTGTGGTTTTAGCAGAAGGTGGAACAACACAGTATGAGACAGACATTTGTCTAACTTTGGGCACTTAAAGGTTGAATTATGGAGGAATTTGTTGTCTTTTAGAAATTATTAAACATAAACATGTAGTAGTTGTCCGGGAAGTAAAGCAGGAAAGGTTGCCTACCACCTAGTATAATGATTAGATCTTTGATCAAATCCATACTCAGTTACACTATTCTATGAGTGAGCAGTGGAGTATTGTGGCATTCAATCTCAAAATGTGTTTTAAAAACTCAAATTATGTTCTTGCCATTTTTTCAGATTTCCGAACTAAATTAAAATGCTTAATCAGTTTGAATAATTGGGAGCAGTTGCCAGTCTTGGCATACACATGTTTTCAAACCTGAACAGGGAATGCAAATGAAACATTTAGAGGGGCTAATCACTATATCCAGCTCAGAAAAAGAGTGTAAAAAAGCACACAGATTAGAATTTAGGAAAAGGTGAAACACAGTCTGCCCTGCTGTCATTTCCCCCTAGAATTGCTCCACTACCATCAGCCCCAGTGTGTTAGCATTGTGAAACTAACTCCAACATTGCAAGTATAACACAATTAAAAGCTTACTTTTGGCTCTTTCTTCTCAGAGGGCAATCTTCACAATCCAGCTTTGTTTGAAGGAAGAAACCCTGTAGTTTGGGAAATGGCTGAGGAATACTTGGAAATAGTACAGCAGTACCCTTGCCCTCTGTCCTATGTCAGGGCTCATCTCTTTAAGCTTTGGCATCATACGTGAGTAATTGGGTTGCTTATATCCCTTCATATGACATTCTGTTAGATGAGGAGGATCTCAAGGGCATGGCAGAACTAAGCCTGCCTAAAGAATACTGGATTTGGGATCTTGTTGATGGGTAAGCAACACAGCTCACGTTATCTTTCCCCCAGGCTGCAAGTTCATCATCGGCTGCGTGATGAATTAGCAAAAGTGAAGTCACTGGATGGACTTATAGCTGTTAACCAAGAACTGAAGTTACATTGCCAGGTACTTTCATTCAAATGCACTTATGATGGATCCCCTTTCAACCCCATAGTTGGCAACACTTGTTTTCCTCTCACACTTCTTGATCCTTATGCCCTTAAGGTTCCCTAGATTGGGTATTGGGCCTCAAGGTGAGCTCTATGTGGACCAGTGGCCGTGATACTCTGTGGTTTCCCTGAGGTAACCAGGATCCCTATCAAAACTTAACAGGAACAACTAGGCATACTTTACAGAAAAAAGAATAAACAAGTAGACATTTGTTAATTCATAATTAGATCAAATATTAACTCCTGAATTGTTTGATCATGTACAATTCCCACAAACTCCTATTCAATTCTTCCCCTGTTTGACTTTCCTATGTCTATTACAGTTTTCCCCATCTCTGTACCCTCTCCTTCCTATCCCTCTAATGCTTTCCCTGTATCTAGACTATCCTTTCATTGTCTCTCTGCAATCTTTTCCCTATCTGCCTTCTATTAGAGACAAACTTCTGCTTTGTATCTCTTCTTCTCCATAGACCCCCCCACCCCTTCACAAAGTTCCCTTAGCTGTGATTGGTTAGCACCAGTCAGAATTATCCAGTCCTACTTTCACAGCATTATTTTCCTCCATGATATGACCTAACATTGCACCATATCTTTGAGCCACCTGCCATCTTTATTTCTCTGGTTTGCCTCTGAGCCCCAGCTAAGCATACTGCTTTCATAACAAATGACGATGACAGTTGGCTGGGGTGCTATGGACAGACTGATTTTAAAACATTCTTCTGACGAAAAAAGAGAAGGTTCTGCTACTGCCTAATAAACTCAGATGAAGGGAAAATGACAAGGAAGAGTAAAACCATGCAGATGGGTGCTGAGGTAATGGTGGCAAATGTGGGAAGGCAGTAGCTGGCATGAGGCAGAGGAGGCAGTAAGGAATGACATGGGATAGGAAAGGCATGTCTTTGTGTGTGTGAGAGAGAGAAAGATGAAGGGAATGTGTGAATTTGCTCAGCAATTCTTGTGTATCCAAGTTTCTAAAACATGTTATTTCAATTCATTTTTGCTCGCTCTGTGAATTGGCAGTAACAATGAATGGCTTCAGCGAAAGCTGAATTTGTCGTAATTTCTTATTGTGCTCACAGAAAGAAATAGCACAATTGAAGGAAGGCGAGAATCCACAAGGAGGATTGCCATTCTTCCATTGGATTTGTCAGCCATATCTCCGACCAGGGTGAGTCTCTGTATTGCAGTGCAATGTGTTGCACAAGTTAAGCCAGTTATCTACAATCTTTGAATGATAGTTTAGCAAATCTAAGCCAAAGATGAGTTCCTTTTCACCAGCTCTGGCAACAATGGGGAAAAAAATCAATTGCTATAGAGGTGATGATGATATTATCCTCTTACCTTTGAATGCCCATCTCGTCCCTGCTTCCCCTCACCCTTGTATGGTGAAGTATGCATACAGTTTACCCTGGGATTTCATTCTGGATTTGAGAGATATTTCTTAAGCCTCAAACAAAGCATGTTTTTAGTCACACATAGTGATAGTGCTATGTGCTTAGGAGGCAATAATGTAATTTAGCCATAACATAAATGGGCAATATCATTTTTAAGAAGTGGGAACTGAAGATAATTCCTTTGGGATTCTTTTTCTCTAGAGTAGTATATGATCTTTCCTGACTAATATTTAGGGAATCATTTTCCAAGGAGCCTAAAATCCTGAATATTCTACCAATGTATATATGTGACATGAAATCCTGGATACTTATGTCACTTTATACTGTATATACAGTGACATAAAGAGCTTTCTTTCATAACGTGACTATTGCTTCATTTTTCCTTCAAGTACCTATATACTGTGGTCAAGCATAATGCTTCGCTGCAGAACTTGGTGGCCTAGGCTTCTCTGCCAGCCCAGGCCAGTGTAATTGATGACAATGGATGCTGGGAATTGTCGTCCAGCAAAGTTTGGAGGGCAGAATTTTGCCCACCCTTGCTATTTTCCATATACTACTTGCTTCTATAAAAATGGGATCCTTAAAGAAAGCACTTGCTGCCTTCTATTTTTAAATATCGTGGTGTTTAACCTTCGCAGGCCCAAAGAGACATGCAAGGAAAATGGCGCTAGTAGGATTGAAGGAAGTACACGGGGAAAGCGAGCTTTGGAAGATGAGGAAGATGGGACCTTGGATTCTCTTTCAAAGAACAAACAAAAGAAGAAATTAAGAAATCCTAATAAAAGCTTTGATCCATCTTTAAAACGTAAGATGTAGGGCTGCAATATTTCGTCATTGTGATAGATATACCACTTCCAAATTTGGCAGCGTGGCAGTAGTTGTGATAATCCCCTGCCATTTGTGCTCCTAAAGCAAGGTGTTTAAGGAGTACAACCTTTGGCCTAAAAGAGAATCATATCTTTGAAAGCCACTCAGAAATGTAGTTCTCCAGTAAAACAACGTGCAGATTTGTGGCTCACCTTCTTTTAAATGAGAAGGTTTTTTTTAACATGAGCTCAAGGACTTGCTTGCTTAAAATTATGCACTCTTGCGATAAAATATTAAATTCCTTTTGATCAAATCATGTTCCTGATGAATTGGGTGGCAGACTTTCAAAAGATCAAATGGCTGTTTGAAAAATAATTTTAATGTAAACATGGTAGAAAGTATGTGGTAGAATGGGCCTTTGCTTTTGTTGCACTTAAACAAGAAAGACAACTTTATAAAAAATATTTTTTTCCTTTGGTGGAATTATATAGATTTAATCAAATAATGTGGCATTCAAAAACATAGTAAGTACATGTGGAGCATTCCTTATCTCAACAAATTCAAAATACTTCTGTGTGATTGAGATAGTATGGTAACACCTTTTTCTGGAAGTTCATTGTATTTTGTTCTATGTACAAAATTATTTAAAATATTGTCTAAAGTTACGTTCAGGCAGTGTGTATAACAGATATATGAAATATAACTGAACATTATGTTTAGACTTCTTGTCCCAGTTATCTTATTATTTATGTATATGCAAATACAGGTACACCAAAAAATTCCACCCACCCCCCCCACCCCCGAAATCCAAAACACATCTGGTCCCAAGCATTCTGGATAAGGGAAACTCAGACTGTACTGTATTTCATCACATAGAGGAATATTCAGCACACATTGCCCAAGAGGTCTTTAATTTGATGGCAGCCTTAATTATATGTAAAGACTTCTTATTCTAAATTGCATAGATAGCACCACGGGAAATTTGTTCGTAACACCTTTCCTTTTATGTGGCTGATAACCTTTTGTGCACAGAAAATAAAGATCAAAAATACTGTAGAAATACTAGCCAGAAAATTAGCCAGATTTTCATGTAAAGTTGTTGTGACTCTCAAAACTGGTAAGTTTTGTTTACAGTTTTATGGTTTCAGTCACTGTAGTGAAAGTTTACTTTGAATAATTTGTTAAATGCAATCCCTGTTTTCTTCATTTTTTTCTGAATAATTCTACTTAGGAATTGGATTAATTTTTTGATCTTCAAATTAAGAAAGTAACATTAATTTTAACTTTGAGGTATCTGTATTGGTTAAAATCCTTTTGCATTGTTATATTTTCTCCTATAAAAATATATTTCATATATTTATAATTGTCAATAACTAAAATATAAAAGGATCCCAGTTTGAACTATTAAAAGTTTTCTTTCTTTCAGCTAAATATGCGAAATGTGATCAGTGTGGAAACCCAAAGGTAGGTCATCATCTGTCTCTCTTTTTGTTAATACTAATACCTTTGTCATCAAATATTAAGTAAGATTACAATTACTATTACGTATTCTTGTGGCAGTGGGAGTGAAACTGCTGCCCAAGGCAAAGCTCAAAGTTTGAATTGCTTGTTCTCTTTCTCAAAAGAGGAGTTTGTTGCCCAGCACTTTATTGCTAAGAAATCTTTATTACAATCTGAAATGCTAATCCTGAAAACTTTCTCAAAAGGAATTCTCTGCCAATAGAATACCATTTAAATCTAGAATGCAGGCCTTTTTCCCATAGACCTCTGCATACATGCCTCTGTCTGACAGAACCTCATTAGACTACCAGAACTAAGGATGTTGTTGGAACCTGTAACATTACATACTTTATGATCCTGCTCTTTGTGCCATATGTGTGTGTGTGTGTATTTGTATAATTGTGGCTTGCTTTAATTAATTACAGTAATGGATGGCAGACTTTTGTCATTCAGCAGTTAGCTATTCTGGTTTATGGTGATGAGCTGCCATCTGCTGGACAGAATCATTTTGCATTATATTCTGGGCTAGATATACTGTATTGTACCAAAAAAGAGCTGGAAATTTGACTTCCTACTTCCTGTGTTGTCTTTATAATTAACTGAATACTTTTTCCTATTGAACTTCTAAAATTAGGTAATAGATGGTTTACATATTTTAAAAAAGGAGTATGATATTACTAATCCAATTTTTAAGCTCCAACAATGCTTGGGTAAGGATGCTAAAAGATAGACTATAGCATCTGTAGTATGGTTTCTTCATAGATTTGAGAGACTACTGTGCAGTGTGCACAACAAAATAAATTTATGATGAAAGCAGTTGAAAATCTGCTAAAATGGCATTACGGTCATCCGTGTCCCTATTACCAGGTCTCATTAAATGATAAAGACATCCTTTATTTGGAACTATCAGTTCTTGGGGAGTTTTCCATACTGTAGCAAGTGCAAAATTAGAATTTACAAGTGTAGAGTTATACATCAGAACACTCCCCACCCCACCCCCTTTACAGAAGACTTTTTTCCTAATGACTAAATGATATTTTTGGAGGCATTGTTTTCTTGTCACAGGATTGTATGCTATTTTTTGCTTCAATTATAAATTGATTCACATGCCTTCTACCCAATATACACAGTACTCTAGTACAGATGTGATTAGAACCGTTGTCCAATCAAATTGCTCCTGTGTCGGAACTTCCTTTGATTTGGGTTGGAGGGATCATTCATTTGGATTAGGATGCTTTGCTGAGGCAGTGTTACACAACAGACTCTGAATAGATCAAATTAAGAAGAAAAATAGGATTAGATCAAAAGCCTCTGCTACTTCATTGAATAATAATTGATTATTTTTATTCTGCTGTTTGCGGAGTTTGTTTAACTCAGCCTCTCATCTGAACATAGTTTCAAGAACAGACTCTTGAGACACAGAGCACATGGTACTATGGCATTTCTAGAGTTGTAAAACCCAATAATTCTTCTGAAGGTCTCATTGGTGGACTTTCCATTTAACATCTGGACTTGGGAGCATTCTTTTCCTAAGGAAATCCTTTCTTTTTTCCTGTGAAAGATGTTCTGCACAATTTTGATAGCTTTTTGTTTGTTTCATATCCTGGTTCAACACCAAGGCAATATTTTATCTTCCCACCTATTGACATTTTAGGATTCCAATGCAAATATTAAACCTGTTTGTTTCGTTATTTTTCCAGGGTAACAAGTGTGTATTTAACTTGTGTCGAGGATGCTGTAAGAAAAGGGCTTTTAGAGAAACAGCAGATTGTCCAGGTAAATACTGTCCAGGCTTATTTTCCCATAAGAGTTGAATACTTGTAAAAGAAAGATTTTTAAACCAAACTTCATAATAGGTTAAAACCATTGAATATTTTGCTGCTCAGAATATTAGTAGATCAAGACATATGAAGTCTAGGTTATAGTTAGGTTTGCCTGATTGAGCTTTTCAGAAAAATTAGCTATTTCTGAATTTATAAAAAAAACATTAAAAGAGATGGGAAAGTTTTTCAATTGCATTTTTAATGTTCATGGCAGACAAATAAGCAAAATCCATATTCATATTCTGGAAAGCTATTGAAAAATTATATTTCTTTGATAGAGCAGCAGTTATTCATTAATTAAGCTTTTATTATGCTATTAATTCTGTATGTAATATTTAATTACATAATTATTTTCCATCTCCTTTTAAAATATTTATTAGTAATCATTCCCTATTTCTAATCCTTATGAAAAGTTAGGATTTTTGTTTATTCTGGATTCTCTTAAGGTACTGCTCAAAGGTTCTAATGTTTTCCCAATAATAGACTATTAGTATTTGTTACAAGTAATTGAACATTGTTAATGCTAAGCACTAGAATAATTTGATCAGGCATGCACAGAGAGAAGCACTTCCCAGTTATCATGGTTCTACACTATTTAGAGCTTTAAGTGCTGTTTATCTTTAATTCAAACTATTATCAGTATCTTTAATTCAAACTGTAACCAGAAGGGCAGCCACTAAAAAGGTCCAGGAAAATCAACAACCTATATTTTATTCCCAAAAAGTTGTGGGTCAGACTAATGAAGGCTGTTTTGATACCATCTCTGGTCTAAAATGTGTTCAGATAATTGCTTTTCTCCAAGAATGCTTGTAGTTCTCCAGTCACCACTCATACAAGCATCTGGACCCAAAAGAGCTATTAGCCAGGGCATGGCAATACTCCTTTATTTAGAATCTTGGTTGGAAGAAACTCCATGGTCTATCTAGTCCAATCCCCTGCCATGCAGGAAAAGTACAATCAAAGCAGCCCCCCGCAGATGGCCATCCAGCCTCTGTTTAAAGGCCTCCAAGAAAGGACTCCACCAGACTCCAAAGCAGAGAGTTCCACTGCTAAACAGCTCTTGGTCAGGAGATTCTTCCTAATGTTCAGGTAGAATCTCCTTTCCTGTAATTTGAACCCATTGCTCCAAGTCCTAGTCTCCAGGGCAGCAGAAAACAATCCTACCCTCTCTTCCTTTTGACATCCTTTCAAACATTTAAACATGGCTATCATGTATCCTCTGAGTCATCTTCAGAAAGGTGCAGACTAGACTTCTTCAGAGCAACAGCACACATCTATCAGTTCACTTCCATTCAATTTTAAAAGCCAACATGGGAAAATGTCAATCTGGGAAATGGTGCAACACACCAATCTTGCCTGTGTTATGAGATCTCAGCTCCTGGGAAACTTGATGAGATGGCAAACTGGATGCTCCCTTAGACTCTGTGATAGTCTTTGGGCCAAATTTTAACAAGTAATTGACTTTTCCATGCACCAGATTCATACAGTAGATAACTAAAGTTTGATTGCAAAGTCTTGGTTTGATTGCAAAGGGGTTAGAATAAGTGCTGAGTGGCATGTCAAGGATCAGATTGTCTAGGCAAACACATTTGCTAATATCACTGCTCTATGCATAATAAGCATGGGAAAGAGTCTTCACTAGTTGTGCTTGTTGTCACAATCACTCTAGCCATTGCCCATCACTCTAGCCATTGCCCAGCTGCTTTCGTTGCCTGTGGATCTTCTGTAAACCAAGGGAAATTATGGTCGGATATACAGTATATACAAAGCAGTAGATGAAAGACCCACAATGTGTAAAATAATCCACCTAAACGTTTTGTGAATTCAGACCCATTTTCCATTTTCCTGAAATAGCCACATTCTGTACCATGGACATACACACGTTTTTAAAAAAGATTTGAAACCTCATATAATTATAAAAATATCACCTGTATATTGGGGGAATTTTAATTCTCTAATTGCCATTCCAAATAATATGCCTTTCCCTCATGGCTATACTACCTAGTTAATCAAGGCACATTTTCTTTTTGGTTCTTTAGGCCATGGGCTGCTTTTTAAAACCAAATATGAAAAAAGTCTTTTGTGGAAAAGTGGGCAATCCAGCCTGGAAAAGATTGAAGTGAAAACACAGGAAGCTGAGGTAGAGGAGGCTCTGTTGCTAAAAGAAGCTATTGATGGTGTTGCATGAGGCCTTGGTACATCCTCCTGGATTTGCGAACTGGCTTCCGTCTCCCCTTCTGGGCCAAAGAAATCCCTGCTTCCAGAACACAAGAACGTGACGCCACAGATCAAATGTGAGAGGTTTTATTAAGGAAAAATTTCTTTTCTCAGGGAAATGTCCTGTAGTGGAAATAAAAAAGGATGCAAAGAAAGCTTTTTCACAATGTGTTTAAAAGATGTCAAAAGACTGAGCAAGAAACATCAGCCTCAATATGCTGCAATGGGGACAAATTAAAGATAGCACCTGCCTGTTTAAAATTTTGTGTGTGGTTTAAAATTGATGATTCTTTTATATAAGAACAGGGGTTTTTGGAATATAATAAAGGGAGCATTCAAGATGTAGGGCAACACAAGTGAGGAGTTCAGTTGAGGTCAGCATTCCAGAGCAGGCTGGATGATCGCTGCTCAGAGTAAACAGTCATGCTCTAATCATGAACAAAAATAAGTCATGTGATTTTTCTGACATAAACAATTGTAATTCCCCAACCCTGAGGAACTAACAGAAAGCAAGAAATAATTGAGCAAAAAACCTACAGAATTAGGCAAAGCATAACTGGAAAATGTGAAATTGTTAGCTTTTTAGCACTGTGTAATTAATAACATAGTCATGAATTAAGTGAAAATACAATTTAGTCACTTTAGTTGAAAAAACTGTGTTAGAAATTCTCCAATTTAGGGAGGCAAACCGGCCTTGATGCAGAAGTGTTGGCCTGCCTCCTTGCCGCGTCTGACCCGTTCCCTGCAGAACCTGTCAGGAGCTGCCAATCCTACCACTTTCCTGTCATCTTCCTTGAGGGATGGGTCCATTCCACTTCTGTGGTGTCATGAGGTGGGATTCCCCTCTACTACCTTGCCCCTTGCTTTCTTGAGCTCTTTATTTTATAATTTTTAATAATATTTGCATTTTAAAAAATTAACCATTGCTGGAACTTGTTTAAAAAATAATTTAAAAATGACAGAGCAGCAGAAATGTTATGAGGCTATGTGGAGGTGCGGTTATGGGACCAAGCATTTACAAACTAGCTCAATTCCACAAATGGAGACAGGTGTGATAACAAGGGTACTCATGCCGGTATGTATCTGGTGCCAGTGATCATACAACTGCCGTGGAATAGCAGCTTTGTGCTATAAAGTCTTCAATTGATTTTAACTGATTAATTCTTTTTAGTGTATTTTCCTGAGATAAATAGTTCAGTTCTAAACCAGATATCCAAAAAGGTCTTACGCTGCTTATGTTTTCATAAGTATGTTGAGAGAACTGCAGATGTGCAACCCCTTTCTATACAGAAAAGGAGATCCTCCAGGCTGTGGACCAAACACAGCCTTTGCTACCTCATTCTCTTCTGTTGTGCCCTTCACTCTGCTTGGAGGTAAACTGTATGAGTATAAAAAGATATAAAGCAACCTCCAGCATCCTTTTTGAGACTGAAAGAAATGTGTAAAATTAACTTTTGTGGATTGCATCACATGCATCTCATGAAACAGACTGGGTTCTTTCTCTCACTCTCAAAGATGCTGAAGGATTCCTGCTTTGAAAGTAAGCAACCTTATTTACTGTCTTGGCCTGTTCTCCAATGACAAAGCAGAGTGTTAAATCATTACGTAAGTTGGGGGAAGAACAATGGCTGGATGCAATTTTTAATCATGTTGATCATGTACATCTGTAATTCAACTGTTTTGGTGTTCGCCACACCTGCTACTGAAGTGGAGACATTGATAGGTTTCAGTTGAAACGAGGCTCTTTAAAATGTCTCACTCATGTGATACATGTTTATTCAGGAGTATGCTCATTGTATTTTAATACGACGATCTGCAGACTGCTGGCATACGCCCTGATCAGGCTCATGACCGGGTGAAATGGCGCCGACAAACCAGTAAAGCGGCCCCCGCCATCAAGCAGGACAAATGCTGAAGAAGATGCCCATTGTGTTTTAAAATAATGACAAAGAAAAATCAGTTTTGAAAGGTTCTTCAGATGGAGAAATGGTGCTGTAGAAGATGTGCAAAATATGTTTTAGGAAAAATACTGTATAAAACCAGTCACTTTCAGTACTTTGTGCTTTTCTTGCATGGCAGGGGGTTGAACTAAATGGCCCATGTGGTCTCTTCTAACTATGATTCTGTGATTCCAGGTCCCATTCATGTTTAATTCTACTGTTCGTAGTAATGCAATTCACATAGGCTTGACAGCTGATGGGATTATGTTTTATATCTTACCTTAAAGCGTCATATTAATCAGAAAAACTGACCTGTTGTTGTGCTGGCTATTCTCTATAGTGGTAGTAATTGTTAGCACAGCAAACATGAATGGAACAACCTATTATTTTAAGGGCATGTTTTTAATCTGAGGTTAATTTACAGAAGATGTAGATAAATGAGAGATCCCAGATGTAAGATTGTATTGTTACGCTTTGGGAGGATAAATGTTGAAAAGCAGGGATCTGTTTTTTGTTTGTCATGTTTTAAAATCTTGGCCTAGGCTTTGATTTGAGGTTAGCTTCAAGTTGCCTTCCAGAGGTATAGGAGTACAACTCACACAATCCCTTACCCTGAGCTGTGCTATGTAGGTGTGGCTGCAAGGAGTTGTAGGGTGGAGCACCCTGGGGCCAAAGGTTCCCTGAACCAGTTTTAAATTTTTCCAGGTTGATAACATCCACTTAGGCTGCTTTGTGATTCTGTCTCCCCCTCCGCACACTACCTCACACAACTTTAGTATGCAAGGATAGAAATAACTTCCTTCCTCAATGCTGAAATTTCACTGTGCTTCTGCTTCTCGCTGTAGCTGAGCTATCCTTCGGACGGACTTGAAGTGAGGGAGGAATTCGATTGATGAGCTTAAATCCCTTAAAGATGACATATTCAAAGATTTCAGATTGGTAATAGGAAAATTAATTTCCAGATTCTTTTAAAACTTCTAACGTTTTGAAATAGACAGTGGGAAGGAAACAATACACCTACTGCCAACTAAAAAGATTACTTGTATCACAAGGTAGCACTCCACCTGGAGAGATTTCAGTTATGCTTATCCAACACCTGTAGAACAAATCTAAGATTAACAGGCTTTATAGGAGCCCCCGATGGCGTAGTGGGTTAAAGCCTTGTGACTTGAAGGTTGGGTTGCTGATCTGAAGGCTGCCAGGTTCGAATCCAACCCAGGGAGAGTGCGGATGAGCTCCTTCTATCAGCTCCAGCTTCATGCGGGGACATGGGAGAAGCCCCCCACAAGGATGGTAAAAACATCAAAACATCCAGGCGTCCCCTGAGCAACGTCCTTGCAGACGGCCAATTCTCTCACACCAGAAGCGACTTGCAGTTTCTCAAGTTGCTCCTGACACAAAAAAAGGCTTTATTTCACATTTTGCATGTGTGAAAATATTTACAGCAACATGCTTGTTCTTCAGAAGATTGTTATTATGATAGTCTCAGACATTATTTTTGCCCTTAAGCCTTCTAAGCAGTGGAGCATAGGATAATTTTAACATGTTGCAATCAACCTTTTAAAATCCCATTAATTATAATCCATTGACGTTACGGATTTCTAAGAAATGTTTATTCTTTTTTTCAGGAAGTGATAAGGTAGAAGGTCACAGTGTTTAATATAGAATTTCCAAAATAAGTATATGATTTTAGTGTGTTTATCCACTTGACCTTGGTTAGTAAATGTGGGAGGAGTACATACGGGATTTCCCTTTGCTATGTATGATGACTATCTCAACAAAGCAATTTAAACTCCATATTATCATATGTAAGAAACCCAAGGTATGTTGACTTCTGTCGACATCCTGCAGGTACAACCACAATTTTAAATTGGCTTTTGTATTTATGTCAGTTTTGAACCAAAAACCTTTTGTTGTAGTTCTTTCAAGGGTAGTGAAGGCATCAATCAGGACCAATATGGAGGGCTTACTTCATGCAGAGAAACTATCTTCGAAGATATTAAACATGTTTGGAGAGTTCGGTTCTTTTAAAAAGAAGCCGAACTTGCATGATTTCGCTACTTTCACACAGATAATGTGTTAGGTTTGCTGTCATAGTGCAAATGGACTTTTCTAATGAGGTTTTGAAAATATTGACTTAGCAGTATCCCCAAGGTTAGGACACTCAAGTGTAACCACCATTTATAATATGAAGGTTCATAACATTAGCTGTCCTAACTTACTCTGTTTGCATGAAACTATGCAATGTGTGATTCAGTTCCTAAGACCATGGTAAGATTTTTATTTTTTAAAATCCCCATGGTATTTCATTTTGCAAAACATAACACTATGTAACGAAATTTGGGGGAAAAAATCTGTTCCTGGCTTGAAAATGTTATCTCCTGTTTAATTCTGAGGCACTAACTTTGAAAGTAGTTCTTATACTCGTTTTTTGTGTCTGCCACAAACTATGTTGAATTGGTTGAGATTCTATGAGATATTCATTGAAAAACTATAGAAAAATGTGCTGCAGGATGTCCCGCACAAAGTTGTTGCAGTTTAATAAACCTTTTCCATGTTTTTATGATAAAACCAGTTAGGAAATGACATTTGTAACCCAGGAACAAAAATCGTGTTACATAGTGTAATTGAGAACTTTGCAACATCTTGTAAGAAAAGAAAAAATATTGTCAGCTAGTCTTAAAGAACTTAAAAATGTAGAAGGGGTGCCAAGATGTCATTGCAGTGCTTGATGCAAACCAGGCACACCCAGATTCACATCACCATACTGTGCCACAAGGTTGGGAGGGAAGGGGATAATAATGATGTCTGTGAAAGGAGGAAATGGTTAAAATATAGTCTATTAAAATATTTATATGAGTTAAAAAGATAGAATGTTTATTGAAAGAGCTGGTTGATGGTTATTAGCTAGAACATGAACACCTCCAGTCAAAAGCCATCCACCTTCAGAGCTTGGTGCTTAGAAGGAAGGAAACAGAATCAACATCTGTACATGGCACTTATTGACCTTGCAAAGGCATTTGACACAGTCAATCGCAGTGCTCTCTGGACCATACTCCAAAAAATTTAAGGCCCTGACAAATTCGTGGACATCCTGTGGTTCCATGATGACATGATGGGGAACAGCGGGTTAAAATGTCAGCTACAGAAAATCTTGCCGACTGAAAGGTCAGCAGTTCAAACCACGGGTCGAAGTGAGCTCCCACTGTCAGTCCCAACTTCAGCTTACCCAGCAGTTCAAAAACAGCAATGTGAGTAAATAGTACCGCTTTGGTGGGGAGGTACAAGGCACCCATGAAGACATGCCAGCAATTCAATCAGGAAGGCATCCATGGACAACAGGCTCCTCAGCATGGAAAAATGGAACATCATCTCCCCATGGCTGAGTCAGGCACAGCCTCCAAATGCCGGAGGCTGAAAAAGACGGAAGCCTTGCCTCTGTACTGTTTGTCTGTGTTGTTAATCTGTAATCTGCTCTGAGTCCCCACAGAGAGCGGAATATAAATAAAGTTTTATTAATATTAGTAGTAGTAGTAGTATTATGGCAACAGTCTTGGACAGCAATGGCCTCCAGTGACCCATTTAGGTGAATCAGGTGTCAAACAGGGATGTGTTATTGCCCCAACCTTATTTTCCATCTTCATCACTATGATACTGCATCTTGTTGATGGGAAGCTTACCACTGGCATGGAAATCATCTCTCAGACAGATGGCAAGTTATTTAACCTCAGCAGACTGAAAGCCAAAACCAAGGTCACAACATGTTCTAGAACTCCAATATACGTGCATCTCTTAGCACCTCCCCTAAATGCTCAGTGTCCCAAATTCTGTACGTGCCTTCGGCCCGGAGTGTCTCCCAGCTGCCTCGGGGACATGTTCCTTATCACATGGTTGGAGGGCCTCCTGTACACATTTCCTCCGATTCCCTTGATCACCCGATCCTTGGTGAAAATCCTAAAAGAAGGGGCGAACTACATCTTCATAGCCCCTGGTAGCTGCACCAACCCTGGTTATCACTGCTCAATGCGTCGGAACACAACTGCCAGCATCTTTGGCAGAGGTCAGACCTCGTCACCCTTCAGGATGGCCAAATTCGACACCCAGACATCTGCTTTCTCTGCCTCACAGCTTGGAGGATACACTCACCTGTAATCTCAGCCACAGTGCGGGCTATCCTAGACACCACCCAAAAGGCATCCACCAAATGAGCATACACATACTTTCTGTGCCCATCCCATGCAAACCCCACCTCAGCTCCAACCTCTGCAGTTTTAGACTTCCTGGTCTACCTCTCCAAACAGGACCTTGGCAAGACATCACTGAAATGTAAACTGGCAGCCATTTCCTGGTACAGGAAATAAGGGGGACTCATCTTACTTTGCCAACCCATTGGTAAAACGCTTCCTCAAAGGCCTCAAGAATGTCGATCTACCAGTGACTTTTCTGGCCTCAGCATGGAGCCTCAAGCTCGTTCTGGCCCAGCTTTCTTGTCCGCCCTTTAATCCATTGGCTTCAATAGATCTCAATAGATTGGCCTCAATAGATTCCCCGTAGAACTCACCTTGGCCCATCATGCTAGTGAACTATATGCCCTACAGGCAAACCTTACCTTCAGTTTCATAAAGATAAGGTCATCCTTCATTGACCTGTTTCCCACTACAAGCTCAATGTCACATCCCATCAAGATGCAGCCTTTGGCAGAGCTGTCCTGTTTTCCTATGTGGCATGATCCCACTGCCAGGTTGGTAGCTTGCTAATCACCCATATATGCACATTTCACAAAAACCACGAAGAAGAGCAGGTTGCTTACCTGTAACTATGTTTATTCGAGTGGTCATCTGTGAAATTCGCATATCCCTGCCCACTTTCCCCACAGTTATCATGCCTAGGTATCCATGGCCTTTATTGTGGCTAAGAAACAGAGGCATTTGTCCCTCCCACTGGCTTTATACTACATGGGGGAGTGGACGGGGGTACCACCAAAATGTTTCCATTTCCAATGGAAGTTCTGAAACTGTTTGTACATACGCAAGAAGATCCATATGTGTGAATTTCAGATAACCACTCGAAGAAACATGGATAGAGGTAAGCAAACCATTCTCCTCCTCCATCCTTGTTGCCTAGAATTCCTCTAACCAGCAGTCTATTTCTCCACAGTTCAGCCAGTGTATTCTAAATTGCCTGATGTCTATTACATGGTATCGATTCTAATAATTCCAGTTTTCATTGAAAAATGGAAACTAAACAATATACACAAAACGGTGTCATAAACTTTCTTCCATCTTTTTAAAAATGCACTTTTCTAAAAGAACTGCTTACCCTTTCAACTGCCCAAGTGGACTTTCAGGGTTTGCTTTTAATTAAGGTAAACATATATTCAGTACCACTTGTAAAGACTGCATCTTCACATATCTGTCATTTCCTCAAACATCTATGCTAAAAGGTTGTCTTGTTTCTAATTTTAGGAGGTATGTCCATGAGGAGAGAAAGAATTAGTGCTCAGATCTGCAGTCATCTTTACAATTATGCTTTTTAATGCATAGGAGAAAACTTTGTTTTAAACTAAATAGCATTAACAGTGTCTGAAGAAAATCTATTGAGTTGTCAAGGGCTAGGTTCAAATTTGTAACTTGTCCCTGGGATGAATCCCCAATGAATAAATCCTAAACAAAAGGAATTGTGGCATACTCAAATATGTAAACTATGCTTGTTAACAAAACACAATTAGAGCCTGGCCTGGGGTCACTACCACAACTCCCCCCTCCCCCTTGTTTTTGCAAAGGATAAATAAGTGGTTCCAGGAGTTCAGAGAGCCAGGTGAGGTTCTGCCCAGATACAAGTGAAGGCCCTTCCCTGCCATTTCACTCCCTCTGTTGGTGCACAAATAAGCTAGTAAATCTGAATAAGGAAGATCAAAACTAGCCGAAATCTGGACAAGGAAGGCTGTGAGAACAAGGCAGAATCTGGATTCTAAAAATGGAAAGAACAGTCTGAAGTTGGCCTGATTCAGGGTAAATGCAAACACAGAGCTTGTACTAAGTGAACAGTAATTCTGCCAGGTTGCCTATTGGTGTTGCTCGAGAGGGTTTTGGAGGGTCTGGGATACTGTGTCTATCTGAATAAGAAGTTGTATAGACACACACTTGTCCCTCCAGATTCATGCTATATAATTTACTGAATGGAAACTAGAAAGCTCTGCTGGCAGCTCAAGGAAGCCAAGTGAAAGGTCTGTTTGGGAAACACCCTGGACAAAACACACCCCAGTCCTGACACGCTTGCAGGTTCTTGAAAATGCTGCATCTAATGGAGGTTTCTGTTCTAGAGGAGTTTCTCAGACTCTAAAGGCATGTCCCCAACAGTCCTGCCCCTCCCACACCTAGAGAGTCTGAAAAGGCACCAAGGGAGGATTGGTGGTGCAGACAAGGTGTTCACACACAGCCCTGGGTGGGAAGGGGGAAGAGTCTTTTGATGATTCAGAGAGCTTCACATGTTGGTGCTCATCCGGGACTGGCTGTTTGCTGGAGTGAGTTCACCTTGGCTTCCTTCTCTTGGAGGAGACTGCAACAAAACAATAAGGACCACGGGCCCGGTCAGCAATGGGCTAGACACAGACCATGAGTTACCACAATTACAGCAAAGAAAAGGGAACCCCAAATCCAGGCTCTTTGCTGACCTTCACATGGATCTGATTACGCAAGACGGCCGCTCGTAGGATCATGGCTTTGGCGCGACGCTGGAACTCCTTCCCCATCAGCAAGGATTTTTCAAAGGTGGTGCTGCGCTGGTCAACATCCCGTGCGTATAAAATCTAAAAAACAAGGGAGAAAGTTGCTAGAGAGACTTAGAGAGTTTTAAAGCAGGGAGAGGGGAGTTACAGAAACATGGAAATATGGAAGTAGTTAAAGATAACCTTGGGATTGTTGTAAGGTCTAAATGTTTTATGTATTGTGTGTGATTGTTTTATAGATTTATAATTTTGATGGTTTTAACCTATTGCCGTTGTTGTTTTGATATGTGATGTTTTATACATGTAAGGCATTTAATTTTGCCATTGATTATGTTGGGAACCGCTTTGAATCCCCCCAGGGGTGAGAAAAACAGTATATAGATGCAATAAATAAATAATCCTTTAGGATAACTCCCACAGAAACACTCTCTTCTGTCACTTTAATTCTTACCAAAATAGTCAAATCTTTTGTGTGACTATTTATTTATTAATTTATTTCTTTTACTGTATTTATATACCACTTTTCTCACCCCAGGGGGGAGTCAAAGCGGTTTACAACGTAATAATGGCAAAATTCAATGCCTAACATGCATATAAGACCAAATCATAAAAGCTAAACAAGAAACATAAAACTATGCATTAAAATCAATAAAACAATAAAAACATAAGATAAAAAAACATGTAGACATGAGGACATTGAATTAAAATTACCTAATATAAACATTAAAATCACTTGATCCAAATTAGGTTTTCAAATCAGGATATTAAATCACAGTATTTGAGCAAGCAATGCAGGCACTGGCTTCTCATGGTGGTACAGTAGAGTCTCACTTATCCAAGCCTCGCTTATCCAACCTTCTGGATTATCCAAGCCATTTTTGTAGTTAATGTTTTCAATATATCGTGATATTTTGGTGCTAAATTCGTAAATACAATAATTGCAACATAACATTACTGCGTACTGAACTATTTTTGCTGTCAAATTTGTTGTATAACATGATGTTTTGGTGCTTAATTTGTAAAATCATAACCTAATTTGATGTTTAATAGGCTTTTCCTTAATCCCTCCTTATTATCCAACATATTCGCTTATCCAACGTTCCAGCCCGTTTATGTTGGATAAGTGAGACTCTACTGTATTTGTACACAGCTACTAAAGGAACGTGGGGCACATTCAGTTCTTGGCAGGTCAACAGAGCTTTCATCAATGCAGATATTAGCTGGTGTGTGACTGGCCCTTACCTTACTATGAGAGTCTATCCTGGCATTAATCAGTCCCTCTAGGATCAGCTGAGTGAGCTCGTCCTCCAGAGCTGCTACAGTAGTGTTGAATGCAGTGGCCATCTTGCGCATGTCAGCTGAAACATAGGGGCTGAAATACTAGAAATGGAAGAGAAGTGTGGAAAGAGGAAGGTGCCTATTAATGACTCTCTGTGCTGCATTCAGCACGGGACAAAATCAAATAATCCCATTACTCTTCAAGCAGGAATCCTGCAGAGCATTTACCTGTATAAGGGCCCGATTTCGGATCTGAGTATAAAGCGTTCTCACATGAGGTGCCAAGTACATATCCAGCAGCAGATTATCCTGAGCAAAATAAAGATACCAGGGAACGAATTAACAGGGGCAGCCTCAAACCTGCAACCCATATCCCTGATGCTACAAGAAGCAACTATATATGGAAACAGAAATATACTAAAGAGAAATACCAGGGGAAAATATATTCTGGGTTAACAGTACATTGAGTGTATGTACTACGCCCTTAATGTAATGTTAACCCAGAATACTTTAATCCAGAATACTTTAATTAAGAGAACTTTGTAGAAACAAGTTCTTGCTCTCTCATTTTGTCATTTCTAAAGAGGAAACAGTCTCTTTTTCCCAACAGAGAGAGCTCCGTACTAATTCTAGGCAAATTCTTAGTCTGGATTGGCAACGACACAGGATGGGGGAAGAGACATTTTAGTTCTCTGCCTTCCTGGTGGGCTAAAGCAGTACATTCAGAGACACCCAAAAGTTATTTTTCATTTTGCATTTTGATCTACCTATGGTTATGTTATTGAGGAAAGAGCTAATATACCAAACTTTTCAAACATTTGGGGGTTTATTTCTCACCATCTAAAATGTTTTCATTTTACATTGCGATCTACAGGCTGGGGAAGGAAGTGTAATTAAGATCACATACAAGTCCACGTAATACCCTGTGATTTCCCATAATTGATAATGGTGCAGAAACGTTCAGGTTACAGAAGAAAGCAGTCTTTAATATAGCTTGGTCCCAAATAATTAAAACTTCAAAGACTAAATCCAGCACCTTAAATTGTGCACAGAATGAGTACAACTAGCAAATAACAGGTGCAACACAGCTAAGTTGCCAAATTCAGTTCATTGACTCAGTCCTTTCTTGCTCTGATCTGTGTTTGATGCTTTTGTTTTGAAAAGTCATTTTCTCCAATAGGAAAAGTCATTGATCCTAACAGGGAAAGTGGAAATCCCCAGAACCTACCTTCATTTCATCCAGCATCTTGAGACATGAGGCGTATTTAGATTCGTAGAACTTGAATATGATGTCACGCACCTGTGGTTCCAACTCCAGGAAGAGTTTGAAGGAGCTGAAAACAAAACAGACGTCAGGGCCCAAAATGAGCCATTCCCTACATCCCCTGCAAGCAGGACATCACGGCAGAACCGTTGAATTCTACAGCTCTGTGAGAATCCCAGAAGGCTGGAGGCCTGATCCTAAGGGAATGGCACACTAAAGGAGTGTCAAACGGAAAGAACTCATAGATTGCTGAATCCTGCATATTGGCCCCTCAGTGGTGGAAAGTCTGTCAGGATGAGTGGAGAGATTATCATTCTACTGTTGTTTAGTTTGTGAAAATCAACCACAGAGAATGACACTGGAAAACAGAGACTGCTTAATCATTTCCCTTCTGGCTATTTATCTGTGCAAAGATCCACAAACCTCATCCCTGCACTGGGAAAAAAAGATACAAGAAACTTAAGAATTCAATCCCATGTTGTTGCATCTGACAGTGGGGCTCAATGACTTCAATGGAACATGTTGTGCTAACTGAGTACATTAATTCATGAGCACAGGTCCACAAATCCCTCACCTGCTGGAGATGACATTGCGTTGCAGTTCCTGGCGGTCAAAGGTGGCTAGCGCACACAGGCCACCGTATACAGCAACATTGCTAGGAGAGAGCAGCTGGAAAAGATAGAAGGGATCACCTCTAAAGAAGAGCACAGTGAGCACAAACTCTTAACTTCAGCTGGAGGCAAAGGAAGGCAGTCTCATGCATCTTATCCAGGGTCTTATATACAAGGAACAGCTGGTTTTCAAGACACTCATAACAATCAAAGGAAAACACAGCTGCTCCCTGAATTAATCCAATCTTGATTCAGTCCACAACTGGGATCACACCTGACATTTTATTTCATACCAACCCCACTGCTCCTCTTGTCATATTTATTTCTCACTCTTACCTCAGGGAAATCACAGTGATCAAATGAGGCCAACAAGAAGCATTTTGCTGCCTGCTTGTATTTCCGGGCAGCCAGCTCAGCCAAGCCTAAGAAACAGATTGAATTAGTCTTTTGTCCAGTACTTTAAGTATATGTATGGGCAAAGACATAATACTGTACTGGGGTCACAGCATCCTACAAGGGGAACTCTAGAAAGATCTACATTTCTAGGGATTAGGGATATAAATACAGGGAGCATGGTCCTTTGACAAAACAACTGGGGAAAATAAAAAAAAAACCCACCCCATCCCCATTGTACATCTAACCAGAACCAAAAACCAAGGCTTTCCCCACAAATCAAGAAAACCACACACTCACCTGCAGCACACTTCAACTTAGTGAGGATTGCCTGTGTCTGGCTGTCCCGTTCACCTCTTTGCTATAAGGGGAGAAGATAGAGAATTAATATGTGAGTAAGCAGTATACTTGTGCATTTGTATGGAATTACTTACCGTTTCTGTTTGTTCCATTTGTATGGCCCCATTTCCGTTTCAGTCCGCTGCTTACAGAAATGGGCAGCAAAGCACCAGACCCTGCAAGCCGGGGGTACGGTCGAGCGCTCGACGGTAGGCACAGCAGCCAGGGCCCACGAGCATCGAGCGTTGAATGGCTCGTAGGCCCAGCTTGTAGGGCCTACAGGTGAGCACTGAGCATCAAGCGTTTGGTGCTCGACTGCAGGTCCTGAGAGCCAGGCCTACGAGACATTGAGCCCTCGATGCTCATAGGCACAGCAGGCAGGGCCAACGAGCATCGAGTGCCCGGCACCTGACTGAAGGCCCTGCGAGCCAGGGCCTACAGCCAAGCACTAAAAATCCACTGACCAAATGGTTATGGTTCCCTCCTGCCTTTTGTTTCACTGTTTCTTTTGTTCCCGTGGGGTTGTTCTGTGCAATCCGAATGGACAAAATGGTACAAAACCACGAAAGAAACAGATGAAACAGGATTTGGGCCCTACTCTAGTAAGTAGCAGCCTTTCAGCTAATTCCTTCTATTAAGTAAGCCTGTCTGAGGAGGCACTTCTGCTATGTGAATTCCTTGGCCCGCAGCATGGCCCAAGTAACTCATCTGAAAAGGCAGATGGGTACACTCAAAAACTCCAACCATGGAATATGTGCAGAACCAAACACCACTCAGGATGGTGAGGAAATGGAGAGTTCTGCACTGATTCACATAAGATAGCTCTGAACAAGTTTCCTTACCTCAAAAGCCAGAATAATTTCAAAACAAAGGTAGTTGTGCAGTCTACATATAAGATCAAAATGTACCATAATACAATATTGTTATTAGGACCAACCAGATAAAAAATCCATGTTTTCAGGTTCTTCAAAACTATCGTATTGTGTTAGATTGTATAAAAGAAATGATGGAAGAAGAAACTAATGACCTTTAAAAATGAGGCCACAAGTTCTGCAGCTAATCGCTTTGCCCAAAAAAATTGAGATTGCAAACTCAGTACATCATTGTTAGATAAGTAAGATTTCAGCGAGAACCCAAAAGCTCATCCACTTCTAACATATTTTGGTTGACTAATCAAAATATTGCTGTGGATTTGGTATGATTTCACCTTAGTAATCCACGGCATTGAAGGATATTCTAAGAGCCAAAATACTGTAGCAATTTCAATAGCCTGAAAATGAGGAGACCCAAATGAAATTCCCACTCAACCATTAGTCTTGCTGGGTGACCTTGGGCCAGTTGCTATCTCTCGGCCTAACCTACTTCACAAGATTGGTGTGCATGTAAAATGAGAGGGAATCTTCTCCGCTATGCTGGGCTCCCAGGAGAAAATGCAATATAACAACTGTATTAAAGTATAAAGCAATAACATGTTGTAAAACACTTAGTACCTCCGCAATTTCTGGTGTTGACTCTGCCTTGCTCACGTAACTCAGGACGTGGGACCAATTCTGAAGATAAACACTGACCTGCAAGGAAACAAGGAGGCACCTCAGCACTGCAACAGGAGTTGATATTGGCAGGACATTATAGGCTTCTATGAACAAGAACATTTCTGTGATGTTATGGTCAAAAATTAACAGCTGGCTGGAACCATTAAGAATTTGCTTGATGGTCAGCAGGTGCATATATCAAATGGCAAGAAGAGAAAAGGAGGGAGACTTTCTTGGTGGTGGTTGGGTGCTGCAACAAAAACCTCCTCTGAACCAGAATTTCCCTCCACAAGGGCCATTGCTTGACACTGCTCTTTACCTTGATAACATTGAGGCACATGTTAATAACATGCTTTGCGCTGGTGCAGTAATCACGGGCTCGTGAATAACATTTGAGGGCATTGCTAAGATCCCCACAGTCAAGATAGTGGTCTCCCAGGTCATCATGGCCTCTCCTAGAAAGAAAGGACATGACCATTGACATAAATAAACTAGCATGTAAGAACTCCAAGAACACCACAAACCAAACCAAGCTATTAATTCTGATCCAATAAGTCAACCTGGGGGAGTCTTGGAACCAAACTTAGTACATACTAAAGCCTCACTGCATACAACTCCCTCAAACAGCACAATATGCATGTGATACAATATCTGGGATGGACGCATGGTGGAAGAGAAGCAGCTCAGGCACTCAGTGACCATCCACAAAATGGCTTCTGGAATGGTTCTGTGGTCCCAAAGAGGTGGAAATCTTTTTGTCTAAATAGGTCATTGAGATGACATTCCTACACAGATTAGTTGATTTCTGAAGTTGGATTTCTCAATGAGTCTATCGTATGCATTGTCTACCCACAGTTCACTGCAACCAGATACAAACCCATACAATATTTCTGAGACACCCCATGGACAAAACATAATTCTGCGCTTGAGATATGTATTCATTATTGTAAAATCTGGATATTTTTGTAGTAGCTTATCTCTTTGCACATCACCTGATGCTCTCTTTGATTGAATTCCCTTTATAGTTCTTTAGATCTGTGTCTAGCTTTTCCAGCTTCAGAAGCGCTTTTTTCCGGGTAGCTTCAACCCACGCCGTGTCTAAAGGAGGGGGCTCTATCCCCCCATCTGGGACAGCATCCGGTGTGTTCTGTAACTCTCTGGAAAGAAAGCAGTAAAGAGACAGCAAGTGAAGGGGTAGGGCAACCATGCATCATCTGTATAGCAGTAATAACCTATAGGCATCAGAAGAAAAAAGGATGTACTAGAAAAAGTACATCCTTTTTCCTTCTGCTGCTAATTAACCAATTAGCTTCATTTCATGTTCAACTTGCAGTCAATAAGAACTCTTGATTCAGATGCTTTAAAATGTGATAAATGCAATACTATAAAATAGGTAAAGGTTCTCATCTCCCTAAGATGTAAAAGGTAAAGGTTTCCCCTGACGTTAAGTCCAGTCATGTCTGACTCTGGGGGTTGGTGCTCATCTCCATTTCTAAGCCGAAGAGCTGACGCTGTCCATAGACATCTCCAGGTCATGTGGCCGGCATGACTGCATGGAGCGCCATTACCTTCCCGCCGGAGTGATACCTATTGATCTACTCACATTTGCATGTTTTCAAACTGCTAGGTTTGCAGGAGCTGGGGCTAACAGTGGCCGCTCATTCCGCTCCCGGGATTTGAACCTGGTACTTTTTGGTCCGCAAGTTCAGCAGCTCAGCGCTTTAACACACTGTGCCACCAGGGGCCCCTATACTATAAGCACACAGTTTTTGGAGTAAATAAAAGTGGAGGTCCACATCTATCTGAAATCCAGGAGCCTTTCAGATGTTGTTGAACTTAAGTTAATGATACTTAACTATCAGCTATATCGGCTCAAGCTGATGGGGCTTGTAGTCCAAAAACACGTTTCTCACTTCTGCGATAACCGTAAAGTTTTATTATGAACATAAAGGACTGCAACCACTGATCAATAAATATTCTGCAGAATCAGTGTGAAATGTCAGGTAAGGATTGGGGCCACCTTGTTTTGTTACTAGTTTCTGCTAAGGAGCAGCAGGCTGTATCTCACCTAAGGATAATAATAAAAGAACTAGGAAGATCAGAAGTGATTAGAATGTCGTAATTTATGCTAAATCCCTACCCTGCCTAGGGTTTCCACTGCCACTAACACACATTTACCACCTCAACTTAGTGAGCATCAAAAATGTATACAGAAAACCATAACAAAATCTTCTGTCTTTGGGCACGGTGTATGCACTGACTTTCTAGATGTTAAAGTAGACCGAAAGGATTGCCAGATACCTAAGAAAAGATACCTGGCAATCAGTCACTCAGGTAAACTAGACCTTCCTCTCAGTACCTGGTGGCTTCAGTCAACTTCCGGTGAATTTCTTCATACACATCAACGTTGAATGTTCTTTGGACAAACGAGAGAGCCATCTTGAGGGCTTCTACACGCAGCTGCGGGCAGTGGTCAGCAATGAACTGTAGCCGCTCAATTCTCATCAGGCCGCTGTAACTTGCTGCATACTGCTCCAGATCCTGAATGGCCCAGCAAGATGAAAAGGTATCATTTCGGTTGCAATATGCCCAATTGTCACCAACACTCACTTCATTTAGGTGCCAAGTTAAAACGTTCATTTAGGCCTCATTAATTCAACCCAAATGCTGCTGCTGTTATGTACCTTCAAAGGTGACTTTAATGCAAACCTTTCAGGCAATTTTCTTGGCAAGACTCGTTCAGAGCGGGGTTGCCTTTGCCCTCTTCTGAGGCTGACAGAATGTGACTTGCTCAAAACTATTCAACGGATTTCCAAAGCCAAACGGTGATTCGAACCCTGGTTGCCAGAGTCATAGTTTAATGCTCAAACCATTGCACTTTGCTGGCTGTCTAAATATTGTTATACAAAGTTTTTAACATTTTTAAATCTTCTTATTTTAACTCATATTGTACAATAATGTTTTAGGTAGTTTAAATTCTTTCAATACAGTAGAGTCTCACTTATCCAACGTAAACGGGACAGCAGAATGTTGGATAAGTGACTATGTTGGATAATAAGGAGGCATTAAGGAAAAGCCTATTAAACATCAGATTAGGTTATGATTTTACAAATGAAGCACCAAAACAACATGTTAGACAACAAATTTGGCAGAAAAAGTAGTTCAATACACAGTAATGCTATGTCGTAATTACTGTATTTATGAATTTAGCACCAAAATATCACAATATATTGAAAACATTGACTACAAAAATACGTTGGATAATCCAGAACGTTGGATAAGCGAGTGTTGGATAAGTGAGACTCTACTGTATTTTTAAACTGTTTGCCCTGTTCTAATGCCATTTGTAAATTGCTTTGAGATTTTTTTGTATAAGGCATTATATAAACATTTCAATAAATGAATGTACAAGCCACCTGAATCACCTCAGTAGGAAGGAAGGACAGAAATTATCATCATCATCAGCTTCTGGCTTTCGCTCACAGGTCAGATAGTTTTTTTAGAGCTATGCCAAGCTCAACCAGTGAACTGTGGTACAGCTAAGAATATAGCAATCCCCTATTCAAGAAATCCATTGCACAGCCATCAGAAAATCACTGTAGATTAATCTCACAATTCCCATTTACAATAGGAAAGCAATACAGACTTAACTTGAAGTTCTATTGCAAAAAATACAACAAAATAGATTTGTTTCCCCCCCCCCCCACTGCACATACAAGAATATAATCCAAATATTGCTGTTAATAAAAGAAAAAGAAAAATTGTGGCCTGCTTTTGCTGATTAGTTGTAAACACTACTCATAGAAGTTTCTGTATTCCCTATATATGGCCACCTTCCTCTGACAATAAACATTTTATTCCTCAATATCCCAAGGTTCCCTGCCTGAACTTTTGACAAACATAAACAGATAAACAGCATAAACAGATAATGTGGGAATATGGCAAAATTTGAAAGCTTCATGGGTGTTGCATATAACCTTTGTTTAAATTCATGATAGATGCAGAATCCAGGTTTTTACAGGTTAAGTCTGAACGTCTTGCTATGATATGTCATAGCTGCAATTCCAACACGTACCAGCGTCGGGTTCTCCACCACATAGTTGATATCCGGTGCATTTTGCTGATCTTCTTGAGGGTCTACATCAATCTGCATGGGCTCTACTGCACCCTGTAACAGCAAAGTTTGTATATGAAACAGAATTCAGGAAGTTCTTTCCCTGCCCCTTGGGAAAGGCTTGAATTCACAGCAGTTACAACCAGAAAATGAAAATTTCTCTTTCAAATCTATCCTGAAGACTGTCAAGATTTCCACACTACCCATTCACTCAAGCAACTTTTGCTCTCAATGGTTTTTCAGAGTGGGAGAGGGTTGATAATTTTCCTGAAGGGCAACCATCACAGAGAATCAAAGGCATACTCAGGTATTTATCAATTTTATGCATAGTCCCCTCGGGGAGATAGGGTGGAATACAAATAAAATTGTTGTTGTTGTTGTTGTTATTATTATTATTATTATTACTATTATTACTATTATATAGGACAAAAATAAACTGAATTCATCAAAACAAAAAAGAAATGCCTCTTTTTCTCACTTTATTCAACCAAGATTGTACTTATTTATTATGTATATATATCCTATCCCATGTTGAAGTCTCTGAATAGGCATCAATACAGAAGAGTCCAAAATTATATTAAAATATAGTAAAATCTCATTAAACAGATAAAAGCAATATTACATTTCCTAATGCATCTTTCAGCAATACTAAAAGCCATATCCAAATGTTGGTTCCCAAAAGCTAGCAAGCAAGAAAGTAGGATGTCTCTGTATGTGTGGATAATATTCCATAACTCTGCCAAACCTGTATAAAAATTATCATACATATTCTTGATTTCCAATCACAGAGCATGGAAGCTCCGCATCAAATTTTCTTAAGTATATTTGGTACCAGGCTAAAATGAAATTTGAGGATACAAGCCAAATATAAGTACAGCTCTACGATACCATCATGGACATAGCTAAGGAGTCTGGTGAAGTATGATGATCACATGAGCTATCACACAGAGGCCCAGGAAAATATATCACTTTTGGAGGAATAGTTTGTTATCTTGAAGACTGGATTTAGGGACTAGTGATCCAAGTCTGTGGTTCCCAACCTTAGCTCCCCAGATACAGTTTTATTAAAATTTTTGGAATAGCTTATCATTGGTCAGTGCTAGTTAGGAAAGATAAACATTTTTTATCTTTCTGCCAAACCTGTATAAAAATTATCATACATATTCTTGATTTCTAATCACAGAGCATGGAAGCTCCACATCAAATTTGCTTAAGTATATTTGGTACCAGGCTAAAATGAAATTTGAGGATACAAGCCAAATATAAGTACAGCTCTACAATACCATCATGGACATAGCTAAGGAGTCTGATGAAGTATGATGATCACATGAGCTATCACACAGAGGCCCAGGAAAATACATCACTTTTGGAGAAATAGCTTCTTATCTTGAAGACTGGATTTAGGGACTAGTGACTCAAGTCTGTGGTTCCCAATCTTAGCTCCCCAGATACAGTTTTATTTAAAAAATTGGAATATCTTATCATTGGCCAGTGCTAGTTAGGGAAGATAAACATTTTTATCTATGTCTTAAAAATCATGGAGTAATTGCCTTGCATGCCCAGTTTGGGGGGGGGGGGGGGCGTTGACAAGAGTTTCCACATGTGCTGAACACCAAGAAGATATATGGCTGCTTGGACTGTGGATGTTCTGGATCCTAGTTCAGCAGATCTATAGAGCTGCAGGTTAAGAAAGGTCTAACTAGCAACTCAACTAGGAGGTCAAGAACTAAGGCAAGTCAGACTTAATCGATATGGCATAAATAAATAAATTTACAGTTTCTACCATGCACATTTGTTATCTTGTATAACAGAGACATTGCATATGAAAATCATGTATTAAAATCATGAAATGGACAACATACACAATAAGCAAGGGATCAAGATACTGTATGAGCCAGAAGAGATCTGGCATCATTTGGTCTACAACAAGCCATTGTCTTAATTAGAACACTTGCTACACTTAACTAAAGGTCTTTAAGTTCTAATTTCCTGCAATTGTCAATTAGATAAAGCCCACATACACGTAAGCAATAGCTTTCCTATATTGTTGTTCCCATGGTCTATGCTCTTGAGAAACCTGTAGTCCCTTGGAAGCAGATCAAGAATTCTCCAATTAAAAGAGAGGCAATGGCTAAACAATCTTTTCTTGCAAGGCTGCATATAGGCTATTACCAGTCTTTCACTGCATTGCAAAGGTGATGAGCTAGGGTACTCTCTTGGTCCCAGGAAGGCAACAATGAAGCACTGCAAGCTTTGTCCATGATCTCCATTAACTAAGCAATAAGGCACTGACAAGATTTTATTTTAAACTGAGAAGCAGTGGAAGGGGTATGTTTAACCACATCGTTTTTTCTTCCAATAGGGTTCAAGATGCATAATCTCCCTTCTTATGTTTGAAACAAAGGTTAAAAACTCAGTTTAGAGAAAGAATGACCTTTTAAATATCCTATCACTGAAATTTACTTCTTTCACTATAAAAACATGAGAGAAAAAAGAATGTGTGAAATAACATTTCTCAATCTCATCTCTACATCAAAAAGTTTCATATGAAGCTAATAATACAGTGTATCTTCTAGAGTTTCCAGAAAATGAAGTTATGTAATCATGACAAGTAAATTGCCTGGCCCTATTACTATTATTATGTTTATTTCTACTCTGCTTTTTCTCTTCGCAAGGAGACTCTACTCTCAGTTCTCTCTGAAGACCTAATTATTGTTGTTTCTGCTGACTGTATGCCAAAACGAGAAAGACAGATCTAGATTTTCATGAATTTATCCAGTCCTACATTCTGAAATATCAGAATTGATAGGAACAGATTAAGACATATCAGTAATGTCACTGTATTGTCCCATCTATCCTCATCCTGTGAGAATATCTTTCCAGATGTTGTTGGACTTCCTCCACCTTCCCTGCCCCCTGACTGTGCTGGCTGGAGCTGATGGGAGTGGAAAGGCAACAATAATTGGTTATTTGCCCCTTATCAGTTTGGACTGTCAGCAGCTCTCCAAGGTTTTAGGTAGATCAACCCTGCTGTCCTTTCCAGTCCTTTAGCTGCAATGGCCTGGATACAGGAACCTCACAAAATGGATGTTAAGCCTTTAATAGACAATAAATTTTGGTAAAGCTTTTTTGACGGATTAAAACAGTTTTAGATCCCTTAGCAATAATGAACAGAGCTAATGCTGGAATCAAAACACAAAACAGATTTACTTGTATAGAAGACTGTCTTCTTTTATATGCACTATACTTACTGTTAAGGTCAGGGCTGGGAACATAGTCCACATGAACCTCTGTCCATTTTTGTCGCTGCCCATCTGATCTCTTTGCTATCAACAAATCTGCCAATGATTGGCAGAATGAAAATCCTGTTTTTTGTCTTGCCACTAAACTGGAAGAAAACGCCTTGCAATTTCCCCTTAAAAACAGTGAATATACTTGTGTGCCTTGTTTTGAAGGGAAAAAACATTAGGAAAGGGAGTGCTTACCATTGCAGCAGCAAATTTTGTCAGTATCAGCAAAAGTAACAGTAGGAGTCATGGGGCCCCTGAAGGAAGGGTTGGGTGGGGAATTCAGTGTGTTCACCCAAACACTAAACATTTGTTTAGGTTTTTAATGAAGGCCTAATTTGGGTGCTCTTAAATTTATAGATGGGGAATGGGAATGTTGCCTTCTTTCAAGAAGAAGCATTTCAGTGATGCCCCTTCAGTTGTGTACTTCCTTCCTGAGTTGTTGATTTTCAGATATCAAATAAAAGCCTTCTTGTAAAATCTGCCTATTACTTGGTTTATTTAGTACTACTATTAAATGTTATTGTATCAAGAAATTTGTAATCTGGCTTGTATATCACAGTGGGAAGACAGGATAAAATACATTTTAAGCAGATGTCCTTCCTAATTCCATATCCTTGGTATGCCAACCCACGACACCGTCTTAGATGCTAGATTAAAGATATCTTAACTAAGTGAAAATGACACAACAAGAAGTAAATTTGTTTTAGAGAAAGGAATGTATTTTAACAAATACAGTGGGCCCTTAGTATCTGCTGGGATTTGGTTCCAAGACCCTTTGTGGATATGACCATCTGTGGATGCTGAAGTCCCATTACTGTATATACAATGGTGTAGTAAATTGTAATAACCCTTATATAAAATGGCAAAACTGAGGCTTGCTTTTTGGGATTTTTTTAACGTTTTCAAGTCATGGATGGTTAAATCCATGGATGCAAAATCAGTGGATACGGAGGGCCGACTGTTGCCTTATTGCTACTAAAACTCAAGTCAGTTCTCACTCAGACCCCCCCGAGAGCTTTCTCCTTTGAGATACCTCATAGAGTAGGGTGCAGGCTGATAAGCAGGCACTCAGGCTGAAGTCTCCAGATGTACCTGGGAGGAAGAGGTCTGACCTACTGCTGCGGGAAGTGTTGAACAGATCTGTCACTGACGAAGAAGCTGAACTCGGAACTGAACTATCCCTCATCCTGTCCTGACTCTCTGTACCCCCTCGCCCTGACACAGAGCTTGCTGGCTGCTAAAGGAAAGAAAGGAAGTTAATGCCTCTGCAGTCATCAAAAAACTCACGCATGGTAGGGCTAGAATCATATGTTCTGGCTTTTTCTCTTTTTCACTGGAGGCCTTCATTAATTTCACATTTGTGTTATTGAGCCACATTCCCCCGTTCCACATAATCATATACTGTCAGCTCACAGGAGGTACAGTGAAGTAACTGTAGAAAGATGAAATTGGACATGAAGATGCTGTATTTTATTGTCAACTAATGGTTGATTAATAAATCCCAGGACATTATGGCTTATACTAATTATGTGTTAACTGATAGATAAAATACGCAAAGCAATCTGATTTTTCTCCTAGGCAATATCTCTCTATTATGCTCTACAGTCTCATAAAACCTACAAAAGCAGATATTGGCAACAAAGCATTCTCTAATCAACATTTCCACTACAGGAAATTTCCCATGGCTATTAATGAAATGTTTGAGGTAAATTCAGGAAACACCTAGAAGACAAATGGACCATGGTCCAGAATTTTTCAGTCAGGCATTACAAAGCTGAGAAGCTAAATGTCCAAGTTCAGCATGGCCAACCCTCACCCTCTAAATATGAACCACATGTAGCCACATATTTTGTAGGTTCAAAAGGTGTTATATTCCAACCCATTCTAGTGTTCTCAAGGAACTGAAGAAGTATTAGCCAAAAGAACAGTCATATTTATGCTCTAACATTCCAACTTTAATCATAAACTATCAGTTTTGGGTTGAGCACAGAGGTTCATGCTAGAAGAAATATGAATATTTCTTCTGAAGCTTTATAATAAAATATATTTTAAGGGACATCTTCTAAGATCAGAGATACTGTAAAGCAACAACACTGACCCATATAAAGATACTCTCCCATCTGAAGGCCTGAATAAAACTGTTTATGGTGCAAAAGGTATAATGTTAGGTGCACTTTGGACATATTTCTAAGTTTTCCTTATCCTTTACTGATGCCTTTATTCTAAACTTTCAGCTGCAATGTGTGTTTTCTCCTCATGCAAACCTTGTCATGAATATAAGATTTGCATCCAACATCAGAGCAGCATGTCATAGAGATCAAACATTTCCATGCCACTCATGGTGTACCTACACTGTAGAGATACTGCAGCTTGACACTAATATGACTGCCATGGCTCAATGCTATGGAATATTAGGAATTGTAGTTTTCCAAGGTTTTTAGCTTTCTCTGCCAAAGAGGACAGGTGCCTCACCTAACTACAGCTCCCATGATTATCAAACATTGAGACATGGCAGTTAAAGTGGTATCTATCCACATTAAATCTACAGCATATATGTGCCCTCAGTTATAAAAATACAGTTCTTTATCATGACTATAGATTGCAATGCGGAGGAGTGAAATAAAATCCTTTCAAAAACACATTGACTTTTCTAACATGTACACTATTTCTGAAAAAGAGGATAAAAGTAAACTCAAGGGTTGACAATGAAAGATCATGCATCTCTCCTGGGCACTTCCGGGGGCCTGGCATTTCTTAGGATTTTGAACCCTTAAAAATGTGGCTTAAACACTTTGTCCCCCACACTGAGGAGAACTAAAGAATGTCTGGGTTGCTGTGAGTTTTCTGGGCTGTCTTGTCCAGAAATAGCCTTTCAGCTTCAAGGTCTGGCTGCTTATTGCCTGGGGGAATCCTTTGTTGGGAGTTGTTATCTGGCTGTGATTGATTCATGCCTGGAATTTCTGTGTGTTTCTGAGTGGTGTTCTTTATTTGCTGTCCTGATTTTAGAGTTTTTTTAATACTGGTAGCCAGATTTTGTTCATTTTCATAGTTTCTTCCTTTCTGTTGCTATTTATTTATTTATTTACAGTATTTATATTCCACCCTTCTCACCCCGAAGGGGACTCAGGACGGATCACATTGCACACATATAAGGCAAAGCCATAACATAGTACAGAGACAGACACAGGCACAGGCTGGCCTTGAACTCATGATCTCTTGTTCAGAGTGATTTGTTGCAGCTGGCTGCTATCCAGCCTGCATCACAGCCCGACTATTCAATGCTAAGGGGCAAGCTTATTCTATGCTGCTTTGGAGACTAGGACACAATGGGGTAATGGATTCAAATGGCAGGAAGAGAGACTCCACCTAAACATCAGGCAGAATACTCTGCCTTTGAGTGCTGTTTGCAGAGGGATGTGCTGCTGTCTTGGAGTGCGATAGAAGCTTCTTCTTTGGAGGAACCTCCTTCTTTGGAGGCTTATAAACAGAATGACATCTGTGGGGGTGCTTTGTTTGTGGGTTCCCCTATGGCAGAATGGGATTCCCCCAGGCAGGAAGCAGCCAGGCTTTTAAGCTGCAAGGCCATTCAATGCTAATCAAGGTGGCCAACTGCAACATTCACACCTGCCTCAAACATACAAGAGTTCTTTCTCCCACTTTGGACTTTCCACAGATACATAAACCCCAACTGCCTTGTTTCCAACATACCTCACAACCTCTGAGGATGCGTGCCATAGATACAGTCGAAACGTCAGAAGATAATGCTTCTGGAACATGGCCATACAGGCCGGAAAACTCACAGCAACCCACTGATTCCGGCCATGAAAGCCTTCAACAACATAAAGAATATCTGTTCCCATCATAACACAGGTACATGGCATTCTTGTAGTTCGGCGACCAAAGGCCCGGTTTCTACAAAAGTCTAAGAGGAGGCCGAGGGGGGCAGCCGGCCCCAAAGTCAAGCGGATGGGACGGATGGGGAGGCGCCGAGGCCAGCTCCCCGAGGCCCCGGGCCTCTCCTCTCCCGCCAAAGGCCGTGCTGGGAGACAGGCCTCCCAGAATGACAGGCAGACACGCGGGCGCCCTCCTCCCCTCCCCCCCCCCTCTTCAGCCGGAGAAGCCTTATATTCCGCGGCCCCTCCCCGCGCGCGCGCCCCTCCTGGCCCCGGCCCCGGCCCCCTCCCCCTGAAACCTCACCGATACCTGTAAATTAAAGACTTGGACGGGTAGCGGCATATTGACCCTCGCGCCAAGCACTTCCGGGCCCAGCCCGCTTGCCCCTTTCCACTTCCGGGTCACCCTCCGTAGCTGGATCACATCCGCTCCGCAGGTGAAAGCTTTAAAGGGGCCGCGGCACCCTTTTCTGGTACAATCCTATCTAGCGTTCCCGGCTACAGGTGGCTCCGTATCTTGAGGGGAGCCGTCGTTGTGGTGAGCGAGAACGGCGAGGCGGTGGCTCCGGGCTTCCTCCACCTCGCAAAGACTGCTCTGGCGATGCTGCCCGCAGGCAGGGGGCGGGTGGGGGAGGCCGGGATTTCTGCGCGTTCCGCCGACGACCGGGGGAAGGAGCAAGGTGGGATGCCGAGGTCGGTGTCTTCCTTTGTTGCCATGGGAGCCAGCTGGGGGGGGGGGGCGGCGAAGAGAGCAGCTGTTCCCATGGCAACCAGCATGGGCACCCCAAAGCGGGCTTTCGGGCATCAGATTCCGGTCGCCTAGGCCCAGGGCGGCCTTTGCTGGCGAACCACGCAGAAAAAGAACAGTGTCGGCTGTTCGGCTGAAATGTGAACTCACACCCGGGTTAGAATTCGTCCACAGACTTTTATTGCACAGCAATTGGGAATAAATTGAATTTACTTCTGAATAAACTCGCACAGGACCACTTTGTGATCCTTTCCTTTGAGGTTTCCCTTCCTTGCGTTGGTTGAATGTGCATTGAGCACTTTGTGTTGAGTTTTAGTGTTTTAATTAATGTTGCATACCTATGTTACTTTTGACATTTTTCAGGGGAGCTTAGGGCAAACTCAAAGGTAAGCTTCAACCCAGTGAAATCAGTGGATATAAATGTGCTTGCACATTGGACCCAAGTACCCTGAAGATACCAGATCCTACCTGATCTTGGAAGCTCAGCAGAGTCAGTCCTGATTAGTACTTGGATAGGGGAGCACCAATTAATTCCACTTGTTATAGGTAGATTATCAGAGGGAGGAAATTAGGCTTGCCTGAGTAAACCCTATGAAATTCATGGGGTTGCCATAAATCAGCAAGCAACTTCAAGGCACTTTCACACACATACCGTTCTGTGTAGAACTGGCCTATAACAAAAACATTCAGAACATGGTCAACTGAAAAAAGGAAGTTTTAGTTGAATGAAACTTTTCTTGGCAATCTTTTATCTATTTAAGTTGAGGAAAATGAAAATTATATGAAAAAGCATAGCTAAGACTCATTCATTTTCTTTTTGTGACATGGCATTAAATATACTACATATAATATGCTTTAAATTATACAGAATAACCATCTTGTGGAATATAGACAATTGTGATATTTAAATAGGTCTCCTATGATAGAAACTTGCAGTGCATCTTGGGTTTGTATAAGTGAATTTTGTTTGATTATATTTTCTTTTCTGTCATACAAGCCTACTATAGTCATATAAGCTTACATACAGATATACAGAGGAAAATCTTAGGTCCCTCCGCTATCCCATGAGAGATGGCCTTTTCATTGCCTGCTCCACTGCCCCTGGAAGACCCTTCCATGGAAAGCTAGGCTGGCCCTCTCTCTGTTTTTCTTTCACCAGCAAGCAAAGTCCATTTGGTTTGATCAGACTTATAACATGTGAGTAGGGGATCTTCCTTTCAGATGTTTATTTTTTTTTAAAAAAAAACCCTTATTTTCTGTTTTATATAGATTTATTATTAAAAAATTAAATTGACCATATATGAGAACTATATTGGGTCCCACTCTGGGGAGAAAAGCAGGATATTTTATACTATATGTGTGTATAAGTTTTTTTAAAAATGTTTCTGTATGTACCCAACTGCAGAGTGTTAAATTCTATGATGCTATGACAATGTCTAAACTTATGGGTTTGTTTTTGTTTTGTTTAGTTTTCAGCAAAACTTTTATATTTTTGTGATTATTTGTCCTATACCAACTGAAGATGAATGCAGATGCATTGCTGATACGACATGTTGGCAAGAAATGGCAGCATCTTACTAACAGAGCCAGGCTTTCATGAAATCATACTGTTGGAAGAAACCAGAAGGGCCATCCAGTCCAACTATATTTTGCCATGCAAGAATACGCCATCAAAGCACTCCCAACAGATGGCCATCCAGCCCCTGCTTAAAAACCTCCAGAGGAGACTCCAGTATACAGAACTTTTTACATGCAGAACTTTCTAGTTATAGTACCAGCCAGGGAATCAGTGGGTGCCTATGCCTGAGATGCTGGAGATTAACTGCCAGTTAAATAATACTGGATCAGATATATCTGTGATCGGACTTTGCACATAGACTGTGTGTGTGCACATAGACTGGTCTCTTTACTGATCTCACAAGAACTTGATTTTTGCTTATGACCCCTAAATGTTCAGCTTATTAGCTAATGTGCCATATTAGACTCTTATTTAAACAACTCAAGGTATACAGTGGCTTAGGGATTCAGCCAAAACATAAGACAATTCCTGTGTTCTGCTTTTAGGATGACCATTCCAGAGGTCAGAAATTGGAAAAAAAATCAATTTCTGTGTTGTCTTAGTGCTATAAAAATGATGCTATGTAACTGGTACATTCCTAGTATGTGATGGACAGATTCATGGATTCACATCAAAGGCCGCAGCAGCATCTCTCAGAAACAATGTTCCAGCTTTCCAGTATGGCAAAGGCCCTTGGGGCTGAAGAATGAGCTTTTCTTGCATTAGGCTCAGTAAGATCTGTTTCCTGCTCTCTGTTATTGTCTGTGTAGTTCTCCTCTTGCTAATTCCCAGATTTCAGGCCAGTTGGAGATCCAGAAGTTATCCACAACCACGTCTACCACTTCTTTTGAATGTTTCCAGCAAAAATGATACCCTACTTCAAGTGGAATCCAGCTCAACTGATCGTTTGGATGATGAGACTAATAATATTGTGCCCTTGATGAAAGAGGACCTAGTAAAACAGTGGAATAATTATGTCATAGATACTCGGAGATCCAAACTAAAAGCTAATGATAAGATGAATGGAAGTCCAATTAATCAATTCAATAGCATGATGGAAGACCACATAGAGCCTACCAGAGTTACTGCTAAGGAAAAGCTTGAACAGAACGATGTCTTCATTGCTGTGAAAACAACAAGGAAATATCACAAAACAAGACTAAACTTGCTCTTCCAAACCTGGATTTCTCAGGCCAAGGAACTGGTAAGAATACACTTTCCCAGAAAACTAAAGTATAAACTTGTTTATCAGTAAAATTATTTTTTAGCTTGCTACCAGGGTGCCTTTTCATGCATCACTATCACACCCAAATGTTAATATCTCTTTTTTCCTGGAGATGTGTAAGATATTTTTGTGCTTCCCTTCTTCTGGTCCCATGATTATGTTAGGCAGAGTTTTAATAAGCTAAGCTCTCCAGAGCAAACTGTTTCAAGCAAAGAAAATGTGAAGGTAGGTTGTTCGGCCATTTAAGCTGCACCACCCCTCATCAGTTAAGTATTAAGAGACTTGCTCTCTCTCTCTATTCATTGTATGTGAGCAGGGAGTACCCGTTTATCTACATATATCACTATCTCATCTATATGAGGAGACATTCTGACAGAGCCAGGAGTTTCTCTCATTTGAAAGATCTGTTAAGTGTTTTTTGATGGTAGAAGAAAGGGATATGAAGTCTATCAGTTTTTATTTTAGGAGGAGTTTTTGCTTGGTTGGGGTGTGTGGAATTTACAAAATTGGATGATGTACTTAGCTTTATCTTACCAAATAATAAAGTCTGCTGATTAAATCTGCACACAGTGAAAGGACATCTTACTTTTAAGGTTGTTCTGACCAAAACCAGTATTAGTACCATTTTCAAAATTTCAAGAGGCATTTCTTTGTTTTTTTGTGCTTCCCACAGACATTTATATTCACAGACTGGGAAGATGGTGAACTACGTCTCAGAGCAGGTGAGCCGCCTGCCAGATTTCTTGAAGTCATGGCATATTTGTTATTGCTGAGACATGTCACATTTTAACCATAACCCAAAGTTTTCACCCATATGCAGTGACTCCGTCATCCACTCACACTTGTGCCATTCTTGCATGTGTGCTTTCTTTGTGGCATCTGAAATCTACGTAACTATTAAATAGTTATAATTTCATGGTTTCATATCAAGTCTTTCAAGTTTGATGTTAGGTGTTTCCATTTCATGTTACTTATAACTTGGCTCCATTGATGCATGGGTGGATCCTGCTGTGCTATATGTATTTGACTTATGAATATGCTCTACCTCTTCCTCATATTTCAGCCTCACTTCACCTTTTTTTCTTACAAATCATATTGATTCTCCAATTGTCATCTTTATTTTACAGGGGACCGTGTCATCAATACCAACTGTTCAGCTGTTCATACCCGGCAAGCTCTGTGTTGCAAGATGTCAGTAGAATATGATAAATTTCTTGAATCTGGACGAAAGTAAGTAGCAGTCACTATTTTCATGGTTACTTACCTTGAAATTCTCCTTTCTTGGCTTTCAGTGAGTTAGCATGCTTCCCATAAGCATAAAAGAAATAAAATCACATTGGGCTGGAAAAAATAGTAAGTAAAAGTAAGATACAGTCTTAATTCTGGGCAGTTGAGAAAAGCTTCTCAATCTTTCGCTTCTTGGCCCAGTGAGTAGATCTGCTGTTTTGCTGTTGTAATTCCAATAGGTGAGGATCTCCTCCAAAGAGAACATAACACAAAGAGCTAGCTCTTAATTCTGTGTAACCTATTCTATACTTGTCTCTTGTCTACTTTTCCTGCAGGTGGTTTTGTCATGTGGATGACGACAATTATGTGAATGTGAAGAATCTCCTGAATCTGCTATCTGCTTTTTCACACAGCCAAGATGTGTATATAGGGAGACCAAGTCTAGACCATCCTATTGAAGCAGCAGACCATGTCCGGAATGATGGATCAGTAAGCATATTCTCTAACTGGATTCTTATTTTCTCAGATTATTGCACTGTCCCTCTATTCTTACCTACTTTCAGCAGAAATTCCTATTTTCCTTTGTTTGTTGCCAAGATGTCCAGCCACACATGGGCCAAGCAATTGCAACTTGGGCAAGCCAGATCTTCCAGCATTTTTGTAGTGTGGTGTTGTGCATTTTACTAACTGAATTAGGTTGATATAGTTATATATTTACTACTCTTAGAATTGATAGTTATTTCTTGGGTAGATATTGTTTTAGATACAAAACACTAAAAACTGCATATTGTAGGAAAGGAGCTTATTGGAAACAAGTGAAAATAATTACATTTTGCATTGTGGAACAAGAAACAAACTGGTCTGCAGATGGTTAGGCTATTTTTGCATAACTTTACATATATACTGTTCATTATTAACCTGCTTTTTCAGTGGCTCTAGAAACAAATTTATATTGACTGACTTTACTGTTTTATGATGCAGCTTTTATATTATTACAATTGTGAACTATACATGCTTACCTATATGTGTTACAGAACTCAGTTCATGGCAACAGTAGAAAGAGTTGGGAATACATATAAGAAATTCACCCACTAGAATAAAATTTGATTTGTTATCTCTTTGCTGATATCACTAGGTTTTGGTGGAGACTGGTATTTATCTGTGCTATCTCCATAAATGCTTACCATGAATCGATTGCTATTTATATCAGATTATGATACAAATTAGACACATTTAGATATGAGTTCTATGCATTCTAATCTGTTACTGGGATCAAATGTGACATGGTCAGCTGATCAGAACAGGAATGCTTTGTTTCCTGACCACTTTCTGTTTATCTTGCTAGGCCACTGCAAAGTTCTGGTTTGCCACAGGAGGTGCAGGATTCTGCATTAGCAGAGGCCTTGCCCTCAAGATGAGTCCCTGGGCTAGGTAAGTGCAGTTTGGGGAACTGCTTCCCATCCAAACCCAAAGCTTAAGAAAAAGTAGGATGATTTCATTCTCTGACCCTGTCTTTGAACAGTTTGGGAAGTTTCATTAGCACCGCTGAAAGGATTCGTCTCCCTGATGATTGCACCATTGGCTATATAATTGAAGGCCTGTTGGAAGTGAAATTGTTGCACAGCCCTTTGTTCCACTCTCATCTGGAAAACCTGCAGCGGTTGCATGGTGACACTGTGCTCAAACAGGTATAGACAAATGGACAAATCCAACTTAAGCCAAAGAATTGCCTCTTCCTTCTGCCATTCCAGAAAATAGATCTGCTTGAGTAGACTTTTAGTTGAATTTATCCCTAAGGGTTTAGGGCATATAATAAAAACATGCAGATGCATCTAATGAAGGTTCACCGTGATCATGGAGAGTCCAAGAGAAAGAAACACTAGTGAAATCAGTACAAGTATTTGAACAAAAGGCATAGATATCCCCTCAGTTGCTCTTCTGGAATAAAACAGTCCTAGAATACAATTTATCAAATAAAACTTGAGAAACAGCTTGACATCAGAATGGATTATAAAAGTGGGAATTGGAAAGTGTATTATGTGGATGAAGAACATAAATTGGGTGAAAGAGTCAACAGATAATAGAGATACTTTTAAGTGAGGAAGAATGAAACTACGATCAAAAATTTTAAAGTATATTGTGAAGATGTCAGACATTTTGGAGAGAAAGGAACTTGGCTTAGCACAGAGACATGCTAATTTAATGAACATGCTCTATTCATGTTCCTTTTCTATGCTTCTTATTTAGGCCCAAGTATAATTTTGGAGTTTGTACATATTTTTTCCAGATTACTTTGAGTTATGGTGGTCCTGAGAACAAACGTAATGTCGTGACTGTGGATGAAGTATTCAGCGTACAGCAAGATCCAACTCGGTATGTAGGTACATCAGTCTTCCAAGTGAAGGGTTTGTTTCCTTTGAGATTTTAGGTCAAGAAATCAAAACGTAAGAGCAGAAAACAGTATTTCCTTCTTTGGTTTACTACAAAAGTATGACTGCATTACAGGATTTGTATTCCTGTAGATCAAAATGTTTTAAATCATGTGCCAGTTTCTTCTCTTTCTCTTTGCAGATTCAAATCTGTCCATTGCCTCCTCCACCCTGACACACTGTGGTGCCCTCCTCTAATGGTGAAGTGACATCTGCTGTTTCAGATGTATCTTCTCTTTGATCTTTCTTCAAATGAGCAGCTAAAGCTGTCCTTGTAGAAAAATAACAAGGATTAAAGTGAAAACAAGTCTGCAGGCACATCAGCCATTATTGGAAATAGTATTTTGCAAAGTCTTTAGTCTTGAAGCACACTATAACCCATTTAGAAAGCTTCTTTCACTCCTTTTTCAAATGTTATCGATGTCATTTCTATTAGCTGAAACCTAATGCAATGTATAGCATTGGTAAAAACTCAGGAATTTTCAGTCTGGCATTGCAGCAACATGGTGGAGGGCTAAATCTCCTTTCTCTCAGTATGCCAGGAACAAAATAAGCTTTTGACACTGCAAATGCGAAGACAAAAGTCCTTGTTTCGGAAAGTAATCATGTTAGGAGCATATTCATTCTGCTTCAGCATCTGTTTTTTATGAGACTGTAATTGAAAGAAATTGACTGTTTCTCTTCTAGTGCATATGAGATGGACCAGTATCTTCAGAAGACGTACTCCCTAAACCTGTGCTCTAGGTTATGATGGAACTTTTATTTGTATAACTCTTGAAAAGTGGATTATGCCTGAATTTAATATTATTCCTTTCCTAAAAGATGTATGTCCACAAACTCTTCACTTTCAAGTCTCAAATGGATTTGTCTTGGACGCTACATGCCCTGACCACTATTTCAGAATAGCTGAAATCCATGTATATGTTGGCTGGACCATTGCATATATCTTAGTTTTTATGCTGCAGCTGTTATCTATGTCATGGTGCATCTCATAATCAATATGCTAGAATATATTGTCTCTTGAAATGACAGTACATTCACATCCCTGGTATATCTCACAATCAGTATGCTGGAATAAATGAAGAAATAATATTATTGAATTCTGCGTCCAAGGGGTTAGGCAAACATGATAATGTTTAAGGGTCTTTTACCTCTTCTAACTGAATCAGCTTTATAAAACGTGTTTCTGAGGCTCAAAGCTGAAAGCATTTCATACTAACCTTCAGCCAGAATAAAAAATAGCCATCACACAGGACTGTTGTAACCCTCCTTGTAAATATAGCAGATTTCACCAAAAAAGCAGAGGGTTGCATTTGGGAATGTGATGAGGTAGTGCTGTGTGTCACAGTCTGAAATGACATGTACTTGATAAATTGGCAGACTGTTAACATGTTTCACACAATCTGTACCACTTTAGGGAAATATTTTCAAAAAATATTACAGTAGAGTCTCACTTATCCAACACTCGCTTATCCAATGTTCTGGATTATCCAACGCATTTTTGTAGTTAATGTTTTCAGTACATCGTGATAATTTGGTGCTAAGTTCATAAATACAGTAATTACTACATAGCATTACTGCAAATTGAACTACTTTTTCTGTCAAATTTGTTGTTAAACATGATGTTTTGGTGCTTAATTTGTAAAATCATAACCTAATTTGATGTATAATAGGCTTTTCCTTAATCCCTCCTTATTATCCAACATATTCGCTTATCCAACGTTCCAGCCCGTTTATGTTGGATAAGTGAGACTCTACTGTAAATAATTGGTACTGATGAAGTGTACTCTGCTTTTTAGCCTTCTTTCTGAAAAATTATCACAACAATCCCTTCACTAAGAATAAGAAATTACAACTAGAGCATTGCCTTAAATGTTTGGAATTTTTGTGGTCTGTAGACATAGCACATTACTTGGGAACATGATGACCAGATATGCTGGAATATTGCAAGCCTCAAGTAACAGTTATGATTGTGGTTCTTAAAGTGATACAATTCCTTTTGCACCCCATGATAGCAGCTGCATATACTATCAGTATATCAAGAGACTTGTAGTTGCTGCATACTTTAATTTCCAAAATTATCAGTAGAGCAGGGGTACACAACCCTGGCATGGCCTAATTTTTATTCTTGTTTTATATCAATTTTTCAATCTCAGAATATTTCCATTTTAGAGCTCTGATAGCAGAAGATGCTGGAAAACATGCATGTATCTATTTCAAGGAGTGAGAGGGTGTCTTGCTGTCAGTAGTTGAGTAGCTTTTCTTATGCAGTTGTCTCTTCTTTTGAATATTTGCCACTGCCACCACCCCATCCCATTCAGTTATGTACCTTTTCCCTACATGTACCTCCAGTTTCTTCTTGCTCTTTCCCACCTCTTCTTATACCAAAAAACAAATTATCAGTAAAAAATTAAGTTTGTCAAAATATGCCAATAAATTTCATGCACAATTGCGTAGGTAATTATAAATACAGAAATCAGGTTCCTTGGCACATACTATTGCAGATTTTTGTCATTGCAGAGCACTGACGAAAAATAAAGATTTGGACTATTGGTTTGTTATTTAGAGTGTTTCTGCCTCTGCTGCCATAAGTGAATGCTGGAGCATTCTCAATTATGTTACGATTGCTTTTTCAAAAATAAATATTTGTAGAAGCATAACATTCTCTTTTATCTGTATGCACACATAGCCTTTGAATCAGCAGTGTGATCCCAGTTTCTCCAGGATTGTTTCTAATAACTATTAATGACAAAAGTAGGTTTGAGATTCAGAAAGATCTCCCCAGTTGGAAAAAATGCAGTCTGCTTTAGTGACAACAAAGGACTAAGTATTGAGGCACCAAATGTGCTAAGTAATGGCATGACAGACTAACAGGGCGTTGTCAGTTTTACAGCCTTAATAGGGGCTGTACTTTATTCTTATGTACTATTAAGAGCACAATTCTAATTTTGCCTTCATATCAGCTTTCATGAAACCCAAATGATATTTGCAGCCACAGATTTAGCTACAAGTACAGTTCGTTGCTGATCAAGGACTCATACTATTCTTGATTCTATAAAATAATGTAATGCTAGTTATTTTTCCTACTTAGAAGATGTCATTCAACACTCTGTTGAAAAATAGGCATTCTTGTTTAAGACAGGGAGTTATGAAAAACATTCCATTAGAAATGTATCTATCTAAAATGTAAGACTATATTTGAAAATACTGAATTGCTGTACAGTGATTTGCACCTATTTAATATTTAATGGGGGAAATGAACATTTAGAAACAGTTGATGGCTTGAGCATTGACTTATCCATTTTACAATGTGGTAAGAGAATTCATCTATTACAGTAATTCTTTTACAAATTGTCATTAAAACTTGGTGCAGGTCTTCTTTTTACAGACCCTACAACATCAGCTACCTAAGTTACGTCTGAATGTAGTTTACCCTTGTAATGCTTTCCACTGTGAAAAATGCATACCACAAATACGCTGGTGACTACATAATCTGACCTCTGCCAGTTCTAACTATTCCCTAACTTTTATCTGACATATGCCTTTCTCATTGTCTCTAGCACTGCATGACAGCCTGTAAGATTGCAATGTTTACAGCAACAGAATGAAAATAGTTCAGCAATGGGCTTTTATTTCTGCTGTGAAGTTAGAGTTACCTGTGCCCACATTAGTCAGATAAGGAATGGATTTGGTCTCAGGATAGCAGTAAAGCAAATGCTAATGACATCCATGTAACTGCTAACTTGTTGTTAGAGCCTATGGCTCCTTTCAGGATGTCTCTGCACCCCCGCTACTGATCTTCAACCTCTCTGCTGTTGGTCTCCACTTCCTCATGTTGGTCACTGGTCCACTGCACAATGTTGTCCCTCAGGCGCTGCATGATGACTGTGGATTCCTTGTAGAACTCAAGGCTGAGGGTCTCCAGTCCAGCAATGGCCTTATCAAAAGCAGCCTTGGCTAGTTTTGTTGCTTTCTCAGCATTGTTGAGAACCTCATAATGAAGGACTGAGTGATTCAGAGCCACAGCCAGGGCCAGTGGATGAGTTGGTTCCAGGTGCCGTTCACTGATTTCCTGAGCCTCCTCGTAGGCTTGCACTGCAGACTTCACCAGCATGTCCTTGGTATCAGACTGGGCCACTTCTGCCAAGTAGCGGTAGTTGTCTCCTTTCATCTTCAGATAAAAGGCCCGGCTTCCCTTATCTGTCTCATGGCAGTGCTTTAGGAGCCCATGGTCTAGGAGGCCAAGAATCTCCAAGCATTGTGTTTCCAGTTCCCTTTTTATGGTTTCACGGTAGGCTTCAGCTTGTTCTTTCTCCTTTCCAACTCCCTGCTCCACTGAGTTCTTTAGACGTCGCCAAGAAGAGCAAAGCTCCTGGATTACGAAGGTATAGGCCTTGGAAAGCAGAGTCTTCTCTTCCTGGGTTAAAGGCTCTCCTCCTTCAGCCACAAGCTGCCTCATGGCAGCGGCCATGTCCTTGTATCGGCCACATTGCTCTGCTAGCTGTGCTTGCTGCACCAGCTGCTTGCGTCTCAACATGGGCAGGGAGAGGCTGGTGATGGTGCCCTGGAAGGAGATTCTCGTTGTGGTACAGGAAAGAAGTGATGTCACAGGAACACTACAGTTCTGGAACACTACCAAGCCTCACTCATCCTAAGTCCATATCAAGGGCAGCATACTACTTTACGCAAGTACCAAAAGTCTACTGCAGTGTAAATATTATGAAACAAAAATGGTATGCCAACAAGGATGTAATGCTTAGAGGTGGCTGGAAAATACACTTCCTGAGGAGGCAGGTTGCTTACAATTACAATGAACCCTACAAAGATTCGGGATCCACATCTATGATATCCAGCAACCATAGATCACCATGCGTATTATTATTAAATGAAAGCAACATGGACATGGACACTTTGAATTGTGCACATTAATGTTGCTGCTATTTAATAATATGGGGCCTGATGATTTAAGGTTTTTTTCCTCATATACATATGTCCTGGAACTGAACTCTTGCTGGGCCTACCGTTGTTCACAAGAGGCTGCAAGGTTAACAGATGGTTAGTTCAAAAATACAAACACGATGGGAGGTTTTGTTGGACCACAAGCCACCAGTATGTCAAAAATAAATATATTGTACTTATTTAAAATTATTTGTATTGTGTTCTCCTAAGGAGCCCCGGTGGCGAAGTGCGTTAAAGCGCTGAGCTGCTGAATTTGCAGATCGAAAGGTCCCAGCTTCAAATCCTGGGAGCGGCTTGAGCACCCGCTGTTAGCCCCAGCTCCTGCCAGCCTAGCAGTTCGAAAACATGCAAATGTGAGTAGATCAATAGGTACCACTCTGGCGGGAAGGTAATGGTGCTCCATGCAGTCATGCCAGCCACATGACCTTGGAGGTGTCTACGGACAACGCCGGCTCTTCGGCTTAGAAATGGAGATGAGCACCAACCCCCAGAGAGGGAGATGACAACGCTTTTTAAATTTTGTATCAGGTGTAAACCTGTGACTCCCAATAACATCACTTTTTTGTCGTGGTTTTTTAAAACATTGCTTGCCTGATGAAGAGACTAGTGCAGCTTCAAAGGCTTCCATGAAGTATTTTGTGCATCTTGGTTGTCTGATAAAGGTATTGCTCTTTTGTGTATTTGGTTTTATTTTGCGGTATGGCCAACATGACTGTCTCTGATTATGCTTCCTATGTACAGTAGAGTCTCACTTATCCAACATAAACGGGCTGGCAGAACATTGGATAAGCAAATACGTTGGATAATAAGGAGAGATTAAGGAGAAGCCTATTAAGCATCAAATTAGGTTATGATTTTACAAATTAAGCACCAAACATCATGTTATACAACAAATTTGACAGAAAAGGTAGTTCAATATGCAGTAATGGTATGTAGTAATTACTGTATTTACAAATTTAGCACCAAAATATCACGATGTATTAAAAACATTGACTACAAAAATGCATTGGATAATCCAGAATATTGGATAAGCAAGTGTTGGATAAGTGAGAGACTACTGTACTTTTTAACTGAACATTTAATATTTTTACACTTTTGTAAGAATATTTTGTTTAACTGTACAGAGAAAGGTCGGGTATAAAATAAACGATGGGATATCTTCCCATACTGGTTCACCCAGCACCTGTATTCATATAATTTGGGCACGAGAGCTCAATGCATTTTATTTTTCAGGTGCTAGGTACAGGTGCCACTCCCTCCTCCCCAGCTTTTAAAGTTTTGTCTTTTTATTGTTTTATATTTGAACATATTTACACTATTCTGCAAATATCTCAAATGTACTTATGGGGCTAACAGGCACACAACGGCTTGTTTTCAGATGTGTGAAGGAGCTGAAGCCAGCTTGGCAACTTCAATGGCAGAAGAGCAGAAAAGGTAGAAAGAAAAGTTCAAGACTGAAGACTTCAAGTGTCTGAGGCCCCTTCCACACTGCTGAATAAAATCCCACATTATCTGCTTTGAACTGGAATATTTGAAGATCCAACTTTCTGTGGTGTCCTTCCTCGCCCTCTCTTTTGACTTTGGATTCAAGGAGTACTTTTTGCATCTTTGCCCCTTCAGCGAGACCAGTCGCTCTCGTCCCCACGGTGAGGCACGGACCATATTTTAGCTCTTGGGACCATTGCGTCAATTAATGACAGTGTGAATAAATTATCAAAATTTGCTTGAGATAGTGCCTGAAGTTGTGGAGGGACTTGTTTAATTTTTGCTTCTGGTTGACTTATCATGGGGATTTGGTTAACCAGTTAAAATTAATGAATAAACCTTTTTTTAACCTTGGCTACAGCTTAAGCGGCTGAGGGGGGAAAGGAAAGGGCCTGAGGCTGTTAGGAATGGCGGAGTTAAAGTCCAAAACACCTGCAGGGAAGGCCCAAGCTGCCCCATGAACTACCAGAACTACTGATAGCTGTCCAAGGTGCCTACTCGCAGGGGAAGGGAAAGGCCTGCAGGGACAGGAAGCCTCCCCTTCCCCTCTCTTTGCTGGTAGGGTAAAGGTTTTCCCCCCGACGTTAAGTCCAGTCATGTCTGACTCTGGGGGTTGGTGCTCATTTCTAAGCCGAAGAGCCGGCGTTGTCCGTAGACACCTCCAAGGTCATGTGGCCGGCATGACTGCATGGAGCGCCGTTACCTTCCCGCCGGAGCGGGAAGTTCAAAGTTCAAAGCAGATAATGTGGGATTTTATTCAGCAGTGTGGAAGGGGCCTCAGACACTTGAAGTCTTCAGTCTTGAACTTTTCTTTCTACCTTTTCTGCTCTTCTGCCATTGATCTACTCACATTGGCATGTTTTCGAACTGCTAGGTTGGCAGGACTCTTTGCTGGAGCGCCACCATTTTAAGGCAGGCAGGCAGGCAGGAAGAGGGGCGGGGCAGCCACGGAGGAGGGGCCTCTCTGTCTCTCTCGCTCTTTGGACTCGGGACTCCACCGCGGGAGGAGATGGAGGGCTTCTCGGGGCGCCGGGTGCTGGTGACCGGGGCGGGCAAAGGTAGAGAGGGGGCTTGGCGTCCCGCCCTCCGCCCCACACACAAATTCGCCCTTGACGGCGCCCCTTTTCCCGCCCTTTTGCAGGGATCGGCCGGGCACTGGCGTTGGCGCTGAGCCGAAAGGGAGCCCAAGTTCTTGCTGTCAGCCGGACCCAGGCCCACCTCGACGGCCTCAAGGAGGAGGTACCGCCGGAGGGAGGGAGGGACGGGCACACACTCCTCGCCACCAACTACAGCTCCCACAAGGCCACACCATTGCAGTGCAGCCCAGGCACGGGCACACTTGTGCCCTCCTTCCCTCCCTCCAGGTGTTTTGCACTTCAACTCCCACAGTTCGGTAGGTTGTTAGGAATTGTGGGAGTTGAAGCCCAAAACACCTGGAGGGAGGGCCCGAGTGAGCCCATGCTTGCACAGTGCATGTGTTTATACCTGGGAGTTGTCCACACAGCTGAACAACATCCCACATTATCTGTTTTGAACTGGAATATATGGCAGTGTGGACTCAGATAACCCAGTTCAAAGCAGATATTGTGGGATTTTCTGCCTTGATATTCTGGGTTATATGGTTGTGTGAATGGGCCCTGGGTTATATGACTATGTGGAAAAGCCCTGGGTCTATTTGGCCTGTTGATTCCAAAACATGACAGCAGTATCCTTCTACCAGCTCTCATTGCTGAGATGCAGAATACAGTAGAGTCTCACTTATCCAACATAAACGGGCCAGCAGAACGTTGGATAACCGAATATGTTGGATAGTAAGGAGAAATTAAGCAAAGCATATTAAACATCAAAATAGGTTATGATTTTACAAATTAAGCACCAAAACATCATGTTATACAACAAATTTGACAGAAAAAGTAGTTCATTACACATTAATGCTATGTAGTAATTACTGTATTTACGAATTTAGCACCAAAATATCACAATGCATTGAAAACATTGACTACAAAAATGCATTGGATAATCCAGAACATTGGATAAGTGAGACTCTACTGTATATGCCAACAAGGAATCTCCATCTGCTCACTCATAAACCAGGATAACCATACCTAAGGGCCTTTCCACACTGCCATATAACCCAGAACATCAAGGCAGAAAATCCCACAATATCTGCTTTGAACTGGGTTATCTGAGTCCACACTGCCATATATTCCAGTTCAAAGCAAATCATCTGGGATTTTATTCAGCTGTGTGGAAGGGGTCTAGGAAACTAGAGGTGATGAGGTATATCCAATACAATTTTCTGAAACAGCACCCCAGATTACTCCAGGAACAGGCCTAAAAACCAAGACGCCAAGAAATTTTGTTGTTGTTGAACTGTGTTATCAAATCAAAAATCTCTATTACGGTCATAGACCAGCATAGGATTGTGTTATCACTGTGTACTGCAACAAAAATGTGGATTCATGTCAATGAAAGTGAATGCAGAAATAAAAAAATACTGCCTGAAAGTGGTGCTCCATTTCTTCCTTCCCCCTCATCCTTTTCATGCTGCAACTACGTTTTGGGAACCCTTTCAAGTTGCCAAGATGCTCTGGCAAAGCTAAGGAGTTCCCTGTAGGAGCCATGAAACTGCCATCTGGAACTTTGTCCTTAGCCTTTGTCCATGTGCTCTGAAAAAACTGGAACCTGAAAAGCAGCCATTTTTTCATGCCTTGGTTTTTCATGTGATTTCTCTGCTTGGATTTCAGTGTCCTGGCATACAGACGCTCTGTGTAGACCTTGGGGACTGGGATGCCACCAAGGCAGCACTGAGTCAAGTGGAGAATATTGACCTGCTGGTGAATAATGCTGCTGTGGCTGTTCTGCAGCCATTCCTCCAGGTTACCAAGGAAGCCTTTGACAGGTAAATTATGACTGGCATAAGTGTGTGTGTCTGTCTGTCTGGTCAGTACTAGATAGCTAGAAGAAGTTACTTTGAATTACAAGCTGCCAGGCAATGACCAAGGGCCTGTATGGGGTATTTGTCCACCATAGTCATTCTGTTGTAGCTGATGAAGAGAAGGCCGGGCTGGACAAGCGTCTGACTGTAAAATATAGCCAGATATCCCTCTGATGTATAAAACGGCTGGGGTGGGCCACAGTGGCTAAATGGTAAATTTGGTTGTTGTGGCAGGTGGCAGAGAATATGAACCTGAATAATTATTTTTAAAATACACACTGCTGTAATTAAATCTGTGTATGCCACTAACAGGATGCCGGTCACTGATCCCCCTGTCCTTGAGGCCTTTTGCATGCCATCACGAAAGAGAAAGGTGATAAAACCTTTGCCCTGGATCTGTGTTTAAATTTTAATTTCACTCTGCCAAAGTTGGCTCACATGCTTTGGCTCCCCCCTGAAAGTCAGTGGGGGAGGAGTGGTGTTTTTTAAATTGCTTAATAATTACCATGATAGGCAAGCTGTTAAGTGAGGTTAGCATGCCCAGGGACTGATTGCAAAGTAATGTCATTGTTGCTGCATTTGGAGGGTTGTAGTGGCCCTACCAAACTATTGTTTATGAGGTTGCTGTAAGTTTTCAGGGCTGTATGGCCATATTCCAGAAGAATTATCTCCTGGTGTTTTGCCCACATCTATGGCAGGCATCCTGAGAAGTTGTGAAGTCTGTTGGAAACTAGGCAAGTGGGGTTTATATATCTGTGGAATGTTCAGGTTGAGATAAAGAACTCTTGTCTGTTGGAGGCAAGTGTGAATGTTGTAATGATCACCTTGATTAGCATTTAATGGCCTTGCAGATTTAAAGCCTGGCTCTTTCCTGCCTGAGGTGTTAACCGGCCCTGATTGTTTTCTTGTCTGGAATCCCCCCCTTTTTTAAATGTTGTTCTTTATTTACTGCCCTGATCTTAGAATTATTTTAATACTGGTAGCCAGATTTTGTTCATGTTCATGGTTTCCTCCTTTTCGTTGAAATTGTCTACACGCTTGTGTATTTCAATGGCTTCTCTGTGTAGTCTGACATGGTGGTTTTTAAAGTGGTCCAGCATTTCTGTGTTCTCAAATAATATGCTGTGTCCAGGTTGGTTCATCAAATGCTGTGCCGTGGCTGACTTCTCTATTGTTGTTGACATTATTCAAAACACCTAATTTTGACATTGATTTTACATAGGTCTTTTGATGTCAACCTTCGGGCTGTGCTACAAGTTTCCCAGGTGAGAAGGTATCCATATGGTGTTGGGTGTTCGCTCGTGAGCGGCACCAAGGAATGCAGCAAGAAGTCCCCATCAAGGCAGGAGTTGTCCTTCAGAGGTTGTTGGCTGCAGCCCCTATCAGTCCTGACCAGCATAATCAGTGGGGAGAGATGATGGAAATTGTAGTCCAACAGCATCTGGAAGGCCATGTACTTGCTGTCTCTCCTGAGGCCATATTTTGACCTTTAAGAGTACTTAAGGAAGTGGCACTTACAGTTCAAATCTTCGTAATCGCTATGCAAAAGTTAACACTTTGTTTAACTAATTGCTGCCTTCTCATTACTGCCCTTTAGTATATTTAAGACCTTAAAAATAATGCTCTTGTCCCAGCTTGAACCTCAACCTTCAATTCTTCCTGTCTCTCATATCCTGTATTTCAGATCGTTGCTCAAAAGATGATTGCCAGGGGAGTGCATGGTGCCATTGTGAATGTATCAAGCCAGGCCTCTCACCGGGCTCTGAAGGATCACACCATTTACTGTGAGTCTTATAAACTGCAAGATTCCGTCTGTCTTTCTACTGAAACAGAGACAGAAACTGCATGTACTTTGTAGATTGATTTCAATGGAAGCCTTTCCTCAAGCCAGGCTTCATGATGATGGCAGATGTGAGAGGGAGTCTGAAGGATAGGGAAAGGAGTACAAGGCAGTGACCTAATACAGAAACATGCCTTGCTTTATTGAAGGTTCAACCAAGAGTGCCTTGGACATGCTGACAAAATCTATGGCTTTGGAACTGGGCCCCTATGGGGTAAGAACCCAAACTTTGTGAATTAGAAGGTAGCTGCTTGGAGCACAAAGGGTCTACCTTTTAGGGGGCAGAGAGAGTGTAGCCCCCAGGTTATCTCAAAAAAATCTCTTGAGCTAATGTTTTACCTCAGAACAGACTTCATCCACATGCAAACATTGTTTTTGCTTGTACACACCGTCCTCAACACCCATACGGTGGGGAAAGATAAGTCCAAAGCCCAATTACACTGCCATATAATCCAGTTTGCAACTGCGTTATATGGTCAGTGTACACTCATATGATGCAATTTAACTGCACTGAACTGCATTACATGCATATACTGGCCATATAACATGGTTTCAAACTGGATAGATGAAGCCCATAGCAGTTGGAAATTGTGTGAAATGGGAGCTAGAAGTGATGCGTCACTTCTGCTGCCTGTGGGAGAAAAGTAATTTGTGGTGGGCATGGCCAAAAAATGGCATATCCTCGGGCAATTACATGGGCAAACAAAATGTAATTATGAATGAAACATGACACCCAGCTACCTTTTAGTCAAAGTGGAGAATATGTGGTTCTTCATGCCATATCATGTGGACTATAATTTCCAGCAACCCAACAGTAAGATATCCAATGATGGTCTGGCGGGCCACAGATTCACCACCTAATGAATGCCACAGAAGCAGCCTAGCATGGCATTCTCCTCCGGAGTTGAGTGAACCAGAACTGCATATATCCCTCTGGTTCTACTGGAGGGTAAAATTCTTACCTGGTTTACAAAAACCACAATTCAGGTGAAGAGAATGTTATAAAGCCAGAATGATAATCTTCTGTCATGCATTGCCTAGAGCTGTATCCATGTTCTACTGCCTTGTATTTTTCCAAGATTCGGGTAAACAGTGTGAACCCCACTGTTGTCATGACTGACATGGGACGCCTCAACTGGACTGATCCTGAGAAAGCTGGACCAATGCTTAGCCGCATCCCACTGGGAAAATTTGCAGGTAATTTGGAGCTCTGCTTCCTGACAAAAGAGTGTCTGTAGACCATGCTGAGGGAGACCAAAATTGACTTCACCTGCAAACATGGTAAGACTCAGAGCAAGGCCCATTATTTCCCAACCCCTGCTCTACCTTTGATGTTGGAGTTGAAGGGACTACATAGAAGTCTTCTCGCTCTTTTTCCATTAATAGTAGCTGCCCCTTTAGGGACAAACAAATACTCTTCTCCTCTGTCATGATAATAGCTTTAATATGCAGTGTTCATGTGTGCAGTGTACACAGTTTCCCTGCAGGTGCCGTATAACGTCAGCTGTCATGTAGGGAATTGTAAGAAAGCACTGCCAATAATGAAAAATCACATTGATTGTGAAAAACTTGATGTGGAAAATAATCTCACACAAGGTCCCTTTGAGGCCCTATCACTATGGGCTGACAGCAGATAGCTGTCCAAGAGAGGATTCCTAAGAGGAGGTAGACCTAGTAGGGAAGGGCAAAATATGGGAAGGACCCTCACGATTATGGGGAGTTTCTTTCCAACTGTAGAAGGCCTAGAAGAGACAGCTGCTACATTTGCCTCCAGATACTCTACTTCATCACACTAGGGTTTGGATCCACTTTAAATCCATTTTAGGGAGGGGCCAACAACTCAGCCAGACAGGTTCTCGGTCTAACCAAATTACAAACCCCAGAATTCTGCAGGAAGCGGAAACCAGATTTAAAGTGTATAAATGCTCAAGTGTGAGGAGGCCCACTCTTTCAGCTGCCCTTGGTGTGTGTGCCTGTTGTTGCAGAGGTGGATGATGTGGTGAACAGCATCCTTTTCCTGCTGAGCGACCAGAGTGCCATGACAACCGGAGCAATGCTGCCCGTTGACGGGGGATTCCTTGCTTGTTGAAATACGGTATTGGCATCACTCCTTTGGAAGGCCATTCCCCTCCGTGTGATTCATCATGTCTGCTCATCCTGAAAATAGTAGAAATACTGCTTTCTAGAAAGAGATCCAGTTGGAAGGCTCCAGTCCTTGTATCCATGTAAAGAGAGTAAAGACAATAAAGCATGCCTGCCTTCTGCTGCCAATTGTAACCAAATCACACTGCCTTACTTATGGAGAAATGTTTATTGTATAAAATAAGAGGTGTTCGGCTCATCACGCTACACAATGATTTAAAAATCCGACCCATCTCCATCCCGACCCCTGCAAAGCTCTCCATGCTCCATCCCCCAGTCCATCGCACCTGACAAAAGGAAGGGGCTGGCCCTCAGCTTTCTACCTGGGCCTTCCCCAGTTTTTCTTTTCAAACATCTTACAGAAAAGCCCTTCCAGGCAGTTTTGTTGTGCCAGGCTGGACATAGTAAAGAGACCTCCCTGCTCTTTCCCTGCTTGGGGGAGAGCTGATGTTCAAATAAAACCAGCTCAGAAGCAACACGTGGAGCAGGTGGTGCCCTGAAAAGCAAAGGCAGCTTTGGATGGCACAGAAGCTGCTTTGAACCAATTCTCGAGCATAAGCTAGCATCTTGCACAATAAAGTACCCATGGCTTGTTCTTCAGCCTGTGTCCCATTTGTCTTGTGCCCCGACTGTGATTTCATACTTTGCTTCCACCACAAAGGTCTAGCACCAATGGAAGTTAAGAAAGGGCTGGTCATGCACTCCTTCCCCAGCACAGAGTCAGGGAGCATTCTCCCTACACCTACCCACCCACCCCTCACACACAGACATTGCTCTGCCCTGGAGGGTGGGATGGCACCCTGCTCCTCCTTTCTCCCATGCGGCTCTTTTTACATCGACACAGACGTTAAATCAAAGAGACATTTAAAAAAACACTGACTTCGTACATGATGAAGGGCCCTGCCCCACTCCCTCTGCAGGACCGCCCAGCGAACGCTCTTTTCTTGTGTGCCAAGAAGAGAGGCAACCACAATGTGCTGAACTCAGGTGCCCTCAAAAAACAGTGCACTTTTTGCCAGGCTTCTTCACAGGTGGGGGGCAGAGCACGGCACGGATGGCTTCGTCGAAGACGGTCTTGAGGCCTCGCTGTGTAAGAGCAGAGCATTCTAGGTATTTTACTGAGCCTGTGGGGATTAAAGGGAGATGGTGTGCCTTACTAAACATGACTGTTACTCCCTGCCATTATCTATGCCTGGAAATGGCTGCTTTTATTTTAAAAATAAACACAATACTAGTTATCATGATAGGGAAAGGATGGAAATCACAGCATTCTGTTCTTGTAGCTGCAGAGCAAAGGCTGAGTCTGGTACATGCCCTGTGAGACTCAATTACACACACACACAACACACCCCAAACAATGGTCCTTGTTGAACTGAAACTCCCATCACCCCTTGCTCACACACCTAGTGTTAAGGAATGGTGGACGTTACTTCCCAGCAACCTCCAAAGGACCACGAGTTGTCCTCCCCTCTTATTTCCAGGACTCACCAATCTCTCTAGCCATGGCTAGGCCTTGGGGGTAGGTAATGGGAGCCAGCTTTTTGTCCCGCAGCCTTTCGATGGTGTCCTTGTCATCTCTCAGGTCTAGCTTGGTGCCCACAAGGATGATTGGTGTATTGGGGCAGTGATGTCGGACTTCTGGATACCACTGAAAATAAGAGAAGCATGGGAGTTAATCCATTTGACTGTTGACTTTGGGAGTCAGCATAATAAAAGGAAAACAGTAGTGGAGCCAAATGGCTATTTTTGGCTCTCTGCTTGACCAAAGCCAAGAAACTTCAGAGAAAGGGGCTAATCTGAATCTTTGAATGCTGCTCACAGACTTTTGTTACTCTTAATCCCCTTGTCAAGGGATCACTCATCAACTCTGGACCAGGAGCAGGAGGACACCCTCTGCTTATCTGTAGCAAAGCTGTTACTAACAAGAAGCACCCCAGCATGATCAATTCCCCCTACTGTTAAGGAATATTATGAATACTAGCGTATATACACACAATGTTGCCCAGGAATGCATTTTTGAATGCTAATTATTCAAAATACTTATTGTTGGCCTTAAGATTTTATGAATGGTCCAAATAGAGAGGTAAAGAAAAACATCCACAACTTCATTTTGTTGGCAATTTAATGTTTTTCAACATATGATTTCCTGATGTGTAGGCAGCCCATCAAGCAGATCCCATTTTTGTGACTGGGGCCGTGGCATCAAAAATATTTTAGTTTTGATAATGAAGCGTATGTGTACCAGGTTTGGTCGAGATCCATCAAGCCATGTAGAAGCCTTTAAAATACAAGCATACCTACCAACAAATTTTCATTGTTATTTATATACATTGCAGTTTTCATAAAAATGTTCATTTTGACTATTAACAAACATAAGAAATATACTGTATTTTCTCATGGCTTCAACATTTCCAATCATTTTACAATTCCAGCTGTTTGTCTGTTTCCCAAGCTGCCTTTAGGTTATTCTATGGTCAAGAAGCATAGAAGTTGGTCCTGGATTGCCCAAAGTGGTGCTGCATGCTGGGCGTTGAACCCAAAACTAACCATGGGCTCAATCAAAAGCCTCTTTCTCAATCCCATTTGGGAGCCAGTCTTCAACCAGGCAAGGGCAGCCTACTTCGGCCTCCTCCATGACCCGTATCTCCAGAATGGCGGACGCAGCCTCCTGGCAACTTGCCTCATCTCACCCTCAGAGGCTGCCACTGCCCCACTTTTGTCATTGCCCTCGCTCCAAAAAACAGCCACTGGGGCAGAGGGGCTGCCTCCTTTCTTTAGTTCACTTCCACTTTTGCCTGGCCTTCTGAGTAGGCCTCCATTAGAACATGACCATGCTCTGGCCCTCTGAGAGGCTCCGGAAGCGTCTGCCTACTGATGCTCTAGCCTTCAAATACCAGAGGGCAGGCAGGCCCTTGAGGGACTCCTTAAGTATCTCTCTGCAGGCACTCTATCCCTTACCTCTTAGGTTTCATTTCTGTCTAGGTACTGCCCTCTTGTGGTTGCACCTGAACACAGCAATATGAAACTCAGGCTGTCAATGTAATTGTTTTAAAAATTAGGCAACAAGAGTGGATTTTTAGCTCAGAACCCACCTGAATATTAATTTGGATAATGAAGGATAAGTTAATCAAGTTTGATCCAGATCTATCAAGCCATGTAGGAGTCTCTGAAGTACAAATATATATACATATTTTCACTTTATATAAATTATATTTACCTGAATCTAATGCTCGTCTTTTTTGGCTAAATTACCTTGCCAAAATTAGGGTACGCATTAGATTAGCATAATATGATAATCTTAGTGCTGAGCCAAAGCAAAAAGAGAAGCTACTTCAGGAGCACCCGGAGCTCCTATTTGAGGGAAGTCATCTCAAATTTAATTGCCATGGCTCAATGCCGGGATTTGCAGTTCGGTGAGATATCAGCATTCTTTGGCAGCCCCCATAATCCCAAAACTACATCCCCCGTGACCCCATAGCATTGAGCCACGGCAGTTAAAGTGGATTTATTCTACAGCATTGATGCATTTTTCTTTTCTGTTGTTGAAAGCTTTGGTGTTTTAACCACTTTACACTTTTGTTTGCAAAGAAGGAATTATAACCAGGCAGTAACTGTAGTGGCCAAATTACAAACCATTACATTCACCAGCAAATAGTTTTTTTGGTCTCAGGGTTTGAAATTTGAGGTGCAGATTAGATTCGATGGCAGATAAGACTCGAGTAAATGCAGGTAGGAGATATAAGAGGCATATTACCTTGGCTCGGACATTTTCAAAGGAAGCTGGGCTCACCAGTGAGAAGCAGATCAGGAACACATCCTAAGGGGAGAGGAGCATTTGCATGAATTAATCAGATAGGAAACCCTCTTCAGCAGTTGCGGACTATAATATAGACCGTATTTCAATCTGGCTGAACCTTTTTGTCATGATTACATTACTAGAGTTCACTATAAAATACATTGAAGACAGTAAAGCCCTCCTGCAACACCCAAAATACATAGATAGGAATAGCTTCCAGTTACACTTGCATGTCACAGGCAAGATTTCTGCCAATTTCTTCTGTTAACAAAGGTGGCCTTAACATTGAAATACATTGCCATTTCATTAATGAGAAGCTGCCTTGTACAATTAATGGCAGTGAAGCCTCTTAAAAGTATGTTTTCCAAAATACGTTATGTTCAGCAATCAGAATGCAGAATTTTGATTCCAACTTTATCTCCACTTGCACAGCAGCATGTACCCTCCATTTGTAACATTTCTGGAAATTTTGAATCTATGAGAGAAAACTCTGCAAGTTTTAGGGAAACAATAGGAAATATGCAACATTAGCAGTTTTTTACAGTCACACTGCTACTTTGGGAACATGACATGCATTATGTGTATCTTATTCAAAGAGATCTTGTAACACTGTAGAAACTAACAGGAAATAAAGCTGGTAGCATAAGCTTTTGTAGACTAGGTCAACTTCTTCAGATTTAACTTGGTTTAACTTAAAAATATTGGCTGATTGGGGATTGTTGGGGATTTCTGTATCAATAAGCACCATAGTTAGGGTGCTATGAATCCTATCCAGATCCTTCCAATCCTTGTTATTGGAAAGTAGCTGCTGTGCTTGATGGGGGTCTCTTCCCATTGATTGGGAAGCAGCTGACCCTCCCATGAGCTCCCGCCTATGTGACAGTGAGATTCAGGAGAAGGGATATACCTGTCCCAATTCCCTCTCATAACAAAGATTGTTCACAACTGTCAGCCAGCTGCTTCCAAATGACAGGAGAATATACCCCCATTGATTGCAGTAGCTCTTTCCAGGCAAATGAATAACGGGGGATGTTCACGGTTCCTACATAACCCCTAAATTAGGGACTACGTAAGGATCGCGGATCCAAAAGCTCAACAGGAGCCCAGTTTTCATTTAGATATATTAAAAATACAGTTCAGTCATAAAATCATTTAATTTACCTTGCTAAATTTTATTTATCAGTTAGAAAGAGACCTACAAGCCACTAAATTGTGAAACACCTCTTTGATTTTTTTCCAGTTAACAAGAAACGTCCAAAATTCTCCAATTAAAAAAACTATTAATAAAAGAAAGAACATCATTTTGCCTCCTGTAGTCCTCCATTGTGCCAATCAGATAAATAGCACTCCTTCCCATAAAGGAAGGGAAAACAAGACCAGAAACCACAATATCATGAAATTCTGTAGACTTATATATAAATCTACCTGTTACTACAGTGTTTAAGAATAACACGGGGAATAAATATAAGAAAACCTTTTAAGGAAATGCTCCACAATGCATTTGTTCTCCCAATCCTTCCCTTCTGAACTCAGCACTTACTGTCTGCGGATAAGAAAGAGGTCGCAGCCTGTCATAGTCTTCTTGTCCTGCTGTGTCCCACAGACCCAGGTTTACTGGCTTTCCATCCACCATAACGTTGGCAGAATAATTGTCAAAGCTGGAAGGAGGGGAAAGATGCCTGTCAGCAGCAGATTAGCTCTCCTTCCAACACAAGCTATGTATATTCTCAAAGTTATTTCGTTTCAATCTAGACTAATGATGTTATATTACAGACCTCTCTCTAGTTCACCTTGCTCAACCAGTAATTATTCACTCCCCCATCCTTTAATCAGGTTGGTCATCTCCTCTGCTATCAGGCTTAATCAGGTTACAGGTTGAGTATACCTTTTCTGAAATGCTTGGGGACAGAAGTTTTTTGGATTCTTTAATATTTGCTTATACATAGATACACATATATTTGCATAGGCATCTTGGAAATGGGACTCAAGTCAAAACATGACATTAATGTTTCATATAGTTCAGACATATAGCCTGGAAATAATTTTATATGCAACATTCAAATAATTTTGTGCATGAAAAAAAAAGATTCTGCATATTGAACCATCAGGAAGCAAAGGTATCACTATCTCATTTTAGAGTGTTTTGGATTTCTCATTCCAAACACGGAAGCCAGTGTGGTTAGAATAGGACTTCAAGAGACCAGGCTTCAAATCCCACTCAGCCATGGAAACTCACTGAGTGACCTTGGGCAAGTTGCACTTTCTCAGCCTCAGAGGAAGACTGCGGCAAATCTCTCTCTGAAAAAATCTTGCCAAGGAAATCTAAAAATAGGTTACCATAAGTCAAAGCCAGTTTGAAGATACATATGCTTCGGTTACTTAGGCCCATAACATATTTTAATAATGTTTGTTATATCAAATAAGAATACTATGTGTGGTTAAAAACACTGTCAAACAAATTATTCAAAATATCATTGCAGTGCTTATACTGCTTCTATTATTATTTACGATGATGATTATTTATTCATTATTATCCTGCTTTTTCCCATGGGTGGGATTTAACACAAGGTCTTTCTGATTTCCTCTTCTAAGACAGTCCAACCAAAAATATTAAGCCTTTTATTTAGTTTTTAGAAGGAGAAATTGACTGAATAGGACTTAATGGGAGTAAATATTAAGGAAGGACTTTGGCCACAGGGTCAGGTGTTGCTGGGTGATGCAGTGGTGCATCAAGTGCTGTGTGAAGCCTCATCCTTTCCTCTCTTTCCATTTGAGTGCAGGAATACAATGCTAAAAACTAAGCAGGAAGAAGCAGCCTTAGTTAACTACTTCACGTCCCTGGAAGTTACACAATTGCATGCACTTTCATACACCAAAATATAAATGCAAAATCAACCCTTTTCTACACCTGGAGCCCTCTAAACAAAAGCTGGGCTAAAACATATAAGATACCCTGAGTCTTATGAACATTTTCAAAAACGAACATGTGTTTTGATGCAATCCTGGATGGTTCTTTTGATGATTTGTTCTGGTGAAACATTCCATGAAGCCAATATCAGGCATTCTGGGTCAATTTACAGTGACAGCAGCAATGAACAAGGACAGAAGAAGAAAAAACCTCCATTGCCACAAAAAGCACTCTGCCTGCTCTGAAGTATCTCAGGAAGCAGCATGGCAGCCTTTCCTCTTGACAGAGACCACTTCCGAAGTTATCCCGTTCCCTTAACACCACGCCAGTTTTATCCCTGCCGTGATGACCAACAGCAATATAAACACAAGGATGTCTCCATCGATGAAGTGTCTGACAAAGATGCTCCTTTTTACAATGTTCTTTTATGCAAGCTCATTTCAACCTACCCCTTTCTTGTCTTATATGAAAGGGTTTTGGTTTTGGGTTTTTTTCGCACTGGCTTTGGCACTGGGAGGATGATGAAGTAGGGCTGGATGAAGATAAACCTTCAGTGTTGAGTTGCAACAGCATGTTTGCAGCAAATACTGCAATAAAGCTTGATCTGGGGCAGAATGGAATTCTTCTCTGGGCCATCCTACTATAGCTATGTATGCTTATATGTGACAGGTAAGGTAAAGAGCTGCATCCAGAATCATTTTCTGCTTCACTCTTCCCACATGCTCAGTAGGGGCTGAGGAAAGTAGATTAGTCCAAGGCTTCTTAAGCTTTTTCCACTCACAATCTCTTTCTGCCAGATAAATTTTTACATGAGCCCAGGTATATAGGTATATAAAACAGGTAACAAAAATGAAACATTTACTGATAAAAATCAGCATTAGAAAGGCTTGCTAAACAGGCTGATTTTCCTTTTTATGAAGTACAGGTGAAGCATTTTCTGCAGGGTTAGACTACTACACATTATTATAAATACTAAATATTGTAACTAACATATTTGTGTAAATGGGTGGCCTTCAGGTACTTTTTACTGTTGTCAATTTTTTCTTGAACTCAGCATTGAGCATTTGGGGTCAGTACTCACAGTTTAAGAAGCGCTGGATTAGTCTGCCTCACTAGCTCCCCTGGCATGTGGGAAAGCATAGATCTTACATATCTCCACTAAAATGGAAATGGGATGCATTTTGAGAGAAGATTTCAAGCTGTCTATAGAAGATGCAAAATGTTTTTGTTTACTGAGGCAGAGCTTATCTGACTTGTTTTGTTTCATTTCACATATGCATATTAGTTTTGAATCACAATTTTTCTGAAACATGTTTGTTGAGGTGTAGGTACCTAGCCCTATTATTTCCATGTTATGTATATTTCTAATACCAAGAAGTAAAGCCCAACAGACATTTGCTTTCTTAACTGGGGTATACCTGTATGATGGCTAAGTGCATCCCAGCTATGATATCCAATGAAGGACTCATTTTAGCCACAAAGGTCCTTCAAAATTTCACGTATGCAACAGCAAGCAGTCCCCATATAGACCATCTCTTGCAGTAATTACATGAGTAGTGTCTCTTTTATTCTGTGTAGAACACCCCACAGAGAAATGCTTTACCTTGATTTCCCAGTAGACATACAAGTGTAATATGTTGCTCAAAATTACATATAGTTGAGTAGAGTAGTCCACAATGCAGGAATTCTACATTTGATATATCCCCCTAGACTCCTATTTTTAATATCCAGAACCTTAAAATCTCAGTGTGGGAATCCCATAAATCACAGAGTCCTCACAGGTATCTTGCCTTACAATTACATTGCCCTGAACCGCTACCTCAATCTCCCAATACTCACACAGTGGGGATGTACTCTCCGGGGAAGGCATTTGTCGTGTAGCTGATCAACAGACAGGTCTTCCCCACAGCCCTGAGAAAAGGGAAGCAGATCCATAAACTACGGTCATAAAAAGAAAACCAATGTGCTCCTGGCTAAAGGTTGGGTCTCTGCATGTGTACTTCTTGATTATGTCCAAGTCTGAACTTTAATTGTGACCTAGTAGTCTAACTAGTAAATTTCAGCCCTAGCAGAGAACTTGATGAACCAACCTGGACACAGTATATTATTTGAGAACACAGAAATGCTTGACCACTCCAACAACTATCATGTCAGACTACACAGAGAAGCCACTGAAATCCATGAGCATGTGGATAATTTCAACAGAAAGGAGGAAATCATGAAAATGAACAAAATCTGGCTACCAGTATTAAAAAAACCTCCAAAATCAGAACAGTAAATAAGGAGCAACACTCTGAAAACAGAAGAATTCCAGACATGAATCAATCAGGGGCAGCTAATGACTCTGAACAAAGGATTCCCCCAGGCCAGGATATGAAGCTTGGAAGGCCATTTAACACTAATCAAGGTGATTAATTACAACATTCACATTGGCCTCCAACAGACAAGAGTTCTTTCCCCCACCCAGAAACTTCCACAGATATATAAACCTTCCTTGCTTAGTTTCTCCATATACCTCACATCCTCTGAGGATACCTGCCATAGATGTGGGCGAAACGTCAGGAGGTAATACTTCTGGAACATGGCTATATAGCCCAGAAAACACACAACAACCCTGTGATTCCGGCCAGGAAAGCCTTCGACAACACAAGTCTCATTTATGTTTATGGTGAGCCTGAATGAAAGGGGTGTTGGAAGAAGCTCTATGTTTTGCCAAATCTTAGCTGACTGATCCAGGCCTACATTTCTAGATACAATGGGGTAAACATCTATAAACTGCACCATCCTCTTGAGACTGAAAATAGAACCTGGGTTTTAAGGGGTTATGTTTTGCTGTAAACTTCTACTCCTTACAACTTCTGTGTCTGTCTATATGTCGTATGTCTAATGGCATTGAATGTTTGCCATGTGTATGTGTAATGTGTATGTGTTTGCCATGTGTATGTGAATGTTTGCCATGTGTATGTGTAATCCACCCTGAGTCCCCTTCAGGGTGAGAAGGGCAGAATATAAATACTGTAAATAATAAATAAATATAGGAGTATTAGTGCATTTATGTGTTGTATCAATAGCCTGAAGGCTACAAAGTGTTCCTAACTATGCAGGCCACACTGTGTCCACCCCCAATGTACATGTTGTATTGCCAGCACAACTAAACCTCTTCCATTAATGCCTTTATTTATTGTTCTTGGGCAGTGGTGAAATGGATCCAGGGCTCCCAGGGGCAAAGACATAGGATTTTATGATTACAGTAGACTATGATATCATATCATCTCCCTTCCACCTGGTACTCCCCATTTTCCCATGCATTCAGCTTTGATCCACATTGTAGCTGAATGGGGAAATGTATCTTTCCAGCTACAGTGTATTCTTATGATGACCCACAAAGAGAATTTTGTAGTGGTTTAGCCTTGAGAGGGCCAGACCCATTCGCTTCACAAAAAAACCTGCTCCTAGTAGAGGTGAAAACTGCAAGATGTTATCTGTTTTAAATAGATCAAGACAGCTGCCTGAGTTTTTAACACTCCTTGGGGGGTGTTGCTATAGAGACTGTTCAGATGAGGACAGGGAATTCAATATTTACCACTACCCTGCTGTTTCTGGGTAGGAAACACACTCAGTAGAGTTTTGGTGACATCTCTTAAGATTTGAGTCATTCCTTCTCAGAAGTTGGAGCATATTTTATCAAATGCAAGTGAGTGCGGCCCTCAGAAGCTGTTGCCAAACAAACATGTTGGTCTTATGTTCCTACCACAGCCTGCGCTGTTTCTGTAGCAGCAAACTACAGACTTCCCCTGGAAATAATTTGTGCAATTTCTTCTAACACACTTGTTATCCAAACTCACTGTAAACACAGATGAACATTTACTAGACTATTAGGGAACAATCAATCTAAACGCAGAAACCCTAAGAAATAACAGTCCTGGAAAAGCTGGAGAACCCAGAACCGCCTTCTCACATGATATTCATGGAGGGCTCTTTGACGACCCAAATTCTTCACCTCCATTACTTCAGTCATCCTAACCATAGGGCCCCAAACCCGGTCATCCCAAGGTAGATCAGTGTGACTGTCGAGGTTGGGAATCTAAAATTGGAGGACAGGAATGGAGGCAGGAGAGAGGGTTTTGTAGAAGGAGAGAAAAAGGAGGGGGTAAGGAACGGGGAAAGGTGTGTGCAGGACAAGCAGAGACCACAAGAGAGACGGGAGGAGAGGGCTTGGTTGTGCTCAGGGCCAGGGCCTCTCTTCCTCCAGCCCCAGCCTGTTCAGATTCCTCATAAGCTGCTTTCAGTGGCTCTTACACCAACTCACTTGACTAAGGTTGCTGTGAGTTTTCTGGACTGTGTGGCCATATTCCATAAGCATTCTTTCCTGACGTTTCTCCTGCATCTATGGCAGGCATCCTCAGAGGTTGTGAGGTATGTTGGAAACTATACAAGTGGGGTTTATAATCTGTGGAAGGTCCAGGGTAGGAGAAAGGACTCTTGTCTGAAGCAGGTGTGAATATTCCAATTGGCCACTTTGATTGAATAGCCTTTCAGTTTCAAGGTCTGGTTGTTTACTGCCTGGGGGGAATAGTTTTTGGGAGGTTAGCTGTCCCTGATTGCTTCCTGTCTGGAATTCCCGTTTTCTGAATGTTGTTCCTGATTTTAGTGTTTTTTTAAATACTGGTAGACAGATTGTGTTCATTTTCATGGTTTCCTCCTTTCTGTTGTAATAGTTCACATGCTTGTGGATGTCAATGGCTTCTCTGTGTAGTTTGACATAAATCCACCCAACACAGGATTCCCCCAGGCAGTAAACTGCCAGACCTTAAAGCAACAAGGCTATTCAGTGCTAATCAAGGTGGTCAATTGAAATATTCACACCTGCCTCAGGCAGACAAGAGTTCTTCCAACCTGGGTCTTCCAAGGATATAGAAACCCCACTTGCCTAGTTTCCAACAGACCACACAACCTCTGAGGATGTCTGCCATAGATGCAGGTGAAACGTCAGAGAAAAATACTTCTGGAACATGGCTATACAGCCCAGAAAACTCACTGCAACCCATTGTGATTCTGGCCATGGAAGCCTTCCACATCACTTGGCTAAATCCATTCAGCAAGCAGAATCCTCTTTGGTGAAGCCTTTCTCCTTCCCTGGCCAGGCGTGCCATCCTGCAACACCCGCTTTGCCCCCCTCCCTTTCAGGCACAGTTTCCTCCCTCTTAAGACACCAAGGCAGGCAGGGAGGGAGGGAGGGAATCAGGGCAATGGAAAGGGCCAGGGTTCCAGGAGAAGGGCTGCCTGCCTGCCTGCCTGCTCCTGGGCATCATCCGCATCCAGCTCTCTCTCCATCTTAATATCGCATTGATTGTGTAGGCAAGGGAGGTTTATAAATCTGGAAGGTCCAGGGTGGGAGAAAGAACTCTTGTTTGTGGGAGGCAAGTGTGAATTAATCACACTGATTAGCATTGAATAGCCTTGCCGCTTGAAAGCCTGGCTGATTCTTGCCTGGGGGAATCCTTTGTTGGGGGGTGTTGATTCATGTCTGGAATTTTCCTGTTTTCTGAGTGTTTTTTTTTTTAAATTACTGTCCTGATTTTAGAGGGTTTTTTTTTAAATACTGGTGGCCAGATTTTGTTCATGTTCATGGTTTCCTCCTTTCTGTTGAAATGGTCCACATGCTTGTGGATTTCAATGGCTTCTCTGTGTAGCCTGACATGGTGGTTGTTAGGATGGTCCAAGCCTTTCTGTGTTCTCAAATAATATGCCGTGCCCAGGTTGGTCCATCAAGTGCTCTGCTCTGGCTGAGTTAGTCTGCGGTGTTCCTTGATTCGCGTTGATTCCCTTCTCTCCTTCTCCCGGTGCCTCTGGGAGGGGTGGGGGGGGGAGCACTCCCTCCTCCCCTTTCCCACCCAATGCTGACAATGGGGCTCCTTTGCCCGAGTGGGTTCACACAAGGTGGGTGCCCCCCCCCTTCCCCACTCTGGGGTCATCTGTCGCGACGGAGGGGAGGTGAAGGGCCAACTGGAGGGAGCCCTGGTTTCCTCGAAAGTCTTCCGACCACATGGCCAGGCCAGGCGCCGAGGGAGGGAGGGAGGGGGGGGGGGCAGAAAGACAAGGCGGGGAGGTGTGTGTGTATGTGTGGGGGGGGGGGGTAGGAACGCCTTCCTTGGAGACTGCAACAGGAGGGAGATGCAATGAGGGCCATGGGGCGGGGCTGGGGCAAGCAGAGGTAACAATAGAAGGAAGCTGGAGGGGCGAAGAGGGGGGGGGGCGTGTGGTCAGACCCCCTTTCCCTCAGCTGTCCTTCCCCCTTCGGAAGCCTGCCTCCTTCCTTCCTTCCTTCCTTCCTTCCTTCCTTCCTTCCTTCCTTCCTTGCTCCGGACCCGCCCTTGCCTTGCCGTGCCTTGCCTTGCCTGCCTCCCCGACCCCGCTGCTTAGCTTACCCGTCTCCCACGACCACACACTTGATGGCCTGCATCTGCCCCGGTGCCCGGAGGGAGGGCTGCGACGGCGGAGGGCGCGGAGCCTCTCTGTCTCTCTTTCTTCCTTTCTCTCTCCCTCTCCTTCCTGGGCGAGGGATGCCGCCCGCCGCCGCAGTGAGCCAAAGAGAGAGCGAGCGAGGCAGAGAGACCCGAGACGGGCGGGCGGGCGGGCGGAGCCGAGCAGGGAGGGAGGGAGGGAGGGAGGAGGAGGCGGAGCCCGAGCGGAGCCCACCGGTGGCCCCTCCCTGCCTCCCCCTCCCTCTCCTCTCTGCCCCCCTCCCAATCCGGAGGCACAGCCCGTAGGGGTCGCCTAGCAACTCGCGCGCGCCTCGCCCGCTTCGGAACGAGAGCGGGTTGCAAATCGCAGCCGCAGCCCCTCTCCTCTCCCCCACCCCGGCCGCGAGTCAGGATGGCCGTCCCGCGCGGCCCGAGCCCCGACAGGGCTTTTGCAAGGCCGGCGGCTCTTCCTGGCCATATCCAGAGAAGAAGGAAGGAAGGAAGGAAGGGCGGCCAGAGTGGCCCCAAGGTTTCGAAGCCATGTCCGATGAGGAGCACCTGAGGAAGCGGGGTCTGTCTGGCTCGGGGGAGAGGAGGCTGAGAGAAGGAAGGGGTCAGGAGCCCAGACACGAATCAAGGAACACGAAAGGCACGGCAGACTCACCCAGACAGAGAAGCCAGCCAGAGCAGAGCACGTGAGGAACCAACCTGGGCACAACATACTACAGTAGAGTCTCGCTTATTTATTCATTATTTATTTATTTCAGTTATTTATACCCCGCCCTTCTCACCCGAGGGGACTCAGGGCGGCTTACAAGTGGCAATTGATGCCGTTACACTGATATACAATAAACTAAAACGATTAAAACAGTTAAAATCGTCATAAAATAGTCATAAAATACAATATACAAAGTTTAAAACAATGCAAAGTGCTTATGCCATTCATCCACCAGACCTTATACAAGAGCCGTAATTCAGACGGCGTCGAGGCCAACACATGCTTATTCTTCAAATGCCTGCGTACATAGCTTATCCAACGTTCTGGATTATCTAACCCATTTTTGTAGTCAATGTTTTCAATACATCGTGATATTTTGGTGCTAAATTCGTAAATACAGTAATTACTACATAGCATTATTGAATATTGAAATACCCTTTCTGTCAAATGTGTTGTATAACATGATGTTTTGGTGCTTAATTTGTAAAATCATAACCTAATTTGATGTTTAATAGGCTTTTCCTTAACCCCTCCTTATTATCCAACATATTCGCTTATCCAACGTTCTGCCGGCCCGTTTATGTTGGATAAGTGAGACTCTACTGTATTTGAGAACGCAGAAAGGCTGGACCATTCTTACAACCACCATGTCAGACAACACAGAGAAGCCATAGAAATCCACAAGCAGGGGGACAATTTCAACAGAAAGGAGGAAACCATGAAAATGAACACAATCTGGCTACCAGTATTTTAAAAAACCCCTCTAAAATCAGAACAGCAAATAAAGAACAACACTCTGAAAACAGGGAAATCCCAGACAAGAAACTATCAGAGCCAGTGGATTGTTGTGCATTTTCCGGGTTGTATGGCAATGTTCCAGAAGCATTCTCTCCTGACGTTTCACCCACATCTATGGCAGGCATCCTCAGAGGTTGTGCGGTATAATGGAAAACTAAGCAAGAGAGGTTTGTATATCTGTGGAAGGGCCAGGGTGGGAGAGCCAGATAACAATCAAGGCCAGCTAACACCTCGCAACAATGGATTCCCTCAGGCAGGACGCAGCCAGGTTTTGAAGCTGCAAGGCCATTCGATGCTAATAAAGATGGACAATTGCAACATTCACATTTGCCTCAAGCAGACAAGAGTTCTGTCTCCCACCCTGGACCTTCCACAGATATATAAACCCCACTTGCCTAGTTTCCAGCAGACCTCACAACCTTTGAGGATGCCTGGCATAGATGCAGGTGAAACGTCAGGAGAAAATGCTTCTGGAACATGGCCATGCATCCTGGAAAACTCACAGCAACCCAAAATGATCTAATGTTTGGGAAGCCAAGCCCAATGAGGAGCAGCTGAGGGAATGGGGTCTGTTTGGTTTGGAGAAGAGAAGGCTGAGAGGAAGGGACAGGAGAGCCATGTTTCCATATCTGAAAGGGTGCCACGTTGGGGAGGGGGCAAGCTTATTCTCTGCTGCTCTGGAGACTAGGGCACAAAGGGGAAATGGATTCAAATGGCAGGAAGGGAGACTTCACCTAGACATCAGGCAGAGCACCCTGCCTTTAAGTGCTTGTTCGTAGAGGGATGTGCTGCTGCCTCAGTGTGCCATGGAGGCTCCTTCTTTGGAGGCTTTTAAGCAGAGGCGGAATGGCTATCTGTCATGGGTGCTTTGGTTGTGTGTTCCCATATGGCAGAATTCAATGCTAATTGAAGGCCATTCAATGCTAATAAAGATGGACAATTGCAATATTCACCTTTGCCTCAAGCAGACAAGAGTTATCTGCTTCCACAGATATATAAACCCCACTTGCCTAGTTTCCAACAGACTTCACAACCTCTGAGAATACCTGCCATAGATGTGGGCGAAATGTCAGGAGAGAATGTTCCTGGAACATGGCCATACAGCCCAGAAAACTCACAGCTGCCCAGAATGGGGTTGGTCCATGGCCCCTAGGGTCTCTTATATGACTGTGATTCCATGCTGGTCCTCCTCCAAAACACAGGATGAGGGTGCTTTTGGTGAAATCTAGACACCACTCACTGCTTTGAGGACTTCTGCCCTCAATTCAGATTGATAGGGAAGATGGACGAAAGGATATTACATCCTAATCTTAAGATCCCAGAGCTCCAACCCTAAGCTGAATTTGTCTGTTGTGCTGGTGAAGAATTGCAATGAAATGCAATTTTCAGGGAGAAAAGCTGTGAACTGTGTGACAGTGTGAGGTTGTAATGGCAGATAGAGCTTCATGTATGCCCTTTTTGACTGCTAGGCAGCCCTTGCAGAGTGAGAAAGTAACCCATGCCCTGCTCAATTGTGTTAATGCTGTGGCTGTGGCCACTGCCAGTAGCTAGCTTTACAGAGAGCCAGGGAAGGTGGGCGGGGGGAATGTTAGACCTGCTCCTCATTGTATTCCACACCAAGTTCCACCAAATCGCATTCCAGCCATGGGACTTCAAAATCACTTCCCCCCATTTCTGGACTGGCATAGTTGGACTTAAGGAGGAAGGCAACTTGGGAGGCCCCAGGCATATGATTAGAAGCCCTTGTGACCTGTCCAGTAAGATCATATTTAGGGCAGAAGCACTTAAAACCCATAGAGAACAGAAAGCCTAAAAGATTCCTGTAGCGACAAACAGTCTGGTAGAAGCAACCGGCACCCAGAACCACCCTTTCTTGCCCTAAAGGTCAGTTTTCCTTCTTAGAGAGGCACACCACACAGGGAACTGCCAGCAAAATTGTCATCTTTACTTTGGTCCTGCCCCTGCTTGGCTGGGAGACACACAAATGCTCCATAACAGAGTTTGACCCTTGAAGATTTACTTACCAGCCATACTAACTGGGCTTGAGATTTCCCAGGGGAGATAACGAGTTATTCCTCTGTATCGATGGGGACTGGGCAAGCATAGATTGTGGTATCCACAGGGATCCTGGAAAAAATCCCAGTAGATAAGAAGGGCCCTGTGTGTGTGTGTGTGTGTGTGTAGGAGAAATAAGGTATCAGACAAAATTTTTGGCATTTTTCGAAGTGGGTTGGGCGAACCTGGGAGCTTTCTGTGGTTTTGGGGAAAATAATGGGACTTGCTAATCATGTTTGATACTTGCACAGTCCATGACCATCCAGCCTCTGCTTAAAAACCTCCAAGGAAGGAGCCTCCACCACACTCTGAGGCAGAGAGTTCCACTGCTGAACAGCTTGTAGAGTCAAGAAGTTCTTCCTAATGTTCAGGTGGAATCTCCTCTCTTGTAATTTGAACCCATTGCTCTGAGTCCTAGTCTCTAGAGCAGCAGAAGGCAGGCCTGCTCCCTCTTCCTAATGACACCCTTTCAAATATTCATACATAGCTATCATGTCTCCTCTCAACCTTATCTTCTGAAGGCTAAACATACCCAGTTCTTTAAGATGCTTCTCACAGGGATTCATGGTCTCCAGACCTCTGATCATTTTAGTTGCCCTCCTCTGGACACCTTCCAGCTTGTCAGTATCTCTTAAAATGTGGTGCCCAGAGCTGGACACAGTATTTCAGGTGAAGTCTAACCAAAGCAGAATAGAGAGGCACTGTGACTTCCCTTGATCTAGACACTATACTTCTGTGGATGCAGCCCAAAATCCCATTGGCTTTTTAAGCTGCTGCATCACACTGTTGGCTCATATTCAACTTGTTGTCCATGAAGGCGCCAAGATCTTTCTCACATGGACTGTTGTCGAGCCAGGCATCACCCATTCTGTATTTGTGCATTTCATTTTTTCTGCCTAAGTGAAGTATCTTAGTTTTGTCTTTGTTGAAATTCATTTGTTAGTTTTGGCCCGGGTCTCTAATCTGTTAAGGTCATTTTGAATTCTGATACTGTCCTCTGGAGTATTGTCTATGCCTCCCAATTTGGTGTCATCTGCAAACTTGATCAGCATGTTCTCAAAACCTTCATCGAAGCCATTAATAAAGATGCTAAACAGCAGCAGGCCCAGGACAGAACCCTGCGGTACAATTATTTTGTTTGTTTTGGTATAACTATTTTGTTTTATGTGTGCAATTTTGTCTTGAATTAATTCAAGAGTGTTCTACTCTAAAATTACTTTGTACTTTTTCCACCCTTTCAAATGATGCCCCTCTCACTTGCTTGGCTTTCATTTTCTTTCTCTAGCATAGAAAGAACTAATATGCTCGAGTGTTGCAAGAAACAAGATAGCCTGCTTAGTTAAAGCATCTCCTCTCTGAAATGTTGGGGTTTTTTTACATGCTAAGGGAGGACTTACATTGTAAACTGGCTCTTCTATTTCCCACACATCATTTAAAAATATTGTTTTAAAGGTATTTTTCATTTTAAAAATTACTTTTGTCTGCTTTCAATCACGATGATGACATTCATGTTTGTTCCCAGGGTGAAAGAGGCCTAAAATCACTTTTACTGTCACATAGAGAAAATTTTGAGTCTATTTTTCTCAGATGCACCCAAGACAGAAACGTAACCATAATATTTTACAAAACATTTAGTGCAGGCTGGACCTGGTTGCTGAGGTAGAAATATGTGGTAGCAAAGACAGATGCTTATTGGCTTCCTTTCTGTATTAGATGCCCTAAGTGTTGGGCAAGCCTAAAAGGGAACAAATTTCTGCTTTCCCATCAAATCAGTCAAATCCCATTAAGCTCAAGAACAGGGATGCTCGTTGTTGTTTTAAAAGCCGATTTAAAATAAAAGTTAGAAGCCTGGAGCGCTATCAGCATGTGCATGGAGAGAGAGAGAGAGGTGTCCTTGCCATTGGGCACTCAGTTGCAAGCCCTCTGATCATTCCAGACAGGCATCAGCAGAGAGCACTCGGGCTCTCTCCAAAATGACAGAAACAAAACCCTGAAAGGCCAAGGAGAATCCTGATACAGTTTTGTCCTGCCTTTGCAGGTCGATTTCTCATTCCCATGTTTACACTGCAGAGTTTCTACCACTGGCAGTGTTGCAGATTTTTGTATAAGTACCAAAGTTAGCTTTAAGATTTGAGTGTTAGACCTGGGTCCAAATCGCTGCTCAGACATGAAAACCTGCTGGGTGGGTTTGGGAAGCCACTCTCTCTCAGCCTTGGAGAGGGCAACTGTAAATCCCCCCTGGGATGGCATTACTGAAGACAGAAGTAGTAAGTATTTGAAGTTCCACCTTATGAAAGATATCCCATGTTTTTATCTGTAATAGATGTGGTGAGAGGTACAATATTTCACAGTTACGTCTCAAAACCATCACCCACTGATAACAGAAGAGTAGCTAAGCACTCCTGCCTTGATCTTTGGGAAACCTCTTTCTCAACAAGCATTAAGGTTCTTGAGCTCCTCTCCCTGCTCCCATTTTCATTACAAGCTTCTTTGGATTGGAAAGAAAGATGCTCCTTTGTCAATATCAATTTTAGACAAAACAGATGATAAACAGAATCTCATCCTTTCTGGACACTGACACTGGGTGCACCTACACTGTACAATCAATGCAGTTTGATGGAACTGCAATGGCTCAATGCTAAGGAAGCCTGGGATTTGATGTTTAGTGAGACACACCAGCGCTCTTAGGTAGAGGATGCTAAAGACAAAACTACATCTCCCAGAATTCCATAGCTTTGAGCCATGGCAGTTAAAGTGATATCAAACTGCATTTTATTGTCAAATCATTGGGTGGCTGTGAGTTTTCCAGGCTGTATTGCCATGCTCCAGAAGCATTCTCTCCTGATGTTTCGCCCACATTTATGGCAGGCATCCTCAGAGGTTGTGAGGTCTGTTGGAAACAAGGCAAGTGGGGTTTATATATCTGTGGAGTGTCCAGAGTGGGAGAAAGAACTTTTGTCTGTTGGAGTCAAGTGTGAATGTTGCAATTGATCACCTTGATTAGCACTGAATAGCCTTGCAGCTTCAAAGGTTGGCTGCTTCCTGTCTGGGTACCAGTATTAAAAAACTCTAATATCAGGACAGTAAATAAAGAACAACACTCAGAAAACAGGGGAATTCCATACAAGAAACAATCAGGGCCAGCTAACACCTCCCACCAAAGATTCTCTCAGGCAAGAAGCAGCCAGGCTTTGAATCTGCAAGGCCATTAAATGCTAATCAAGCTGGCCATTTGCAACATTCACACTTGCTTCAAACAGAAAAGAGTTCTTTCTCCCACCCCGAACAACAGACCTCACAATATATGAGGATGTCTGCCATAGATGTGGGTGAAACATCAGGAGAGAATGCTTCTGGAATATGGCCATATAACCTGGAAAGCTCACAGCAATTCAAACTGCATTAATTCTACAGTATAAATGTATCCAATGAAACATTTTTCTTTTTAAAAAATCCCCAATAAAATGGGCAAAATACTATTGCATTAAGCATGCACTTCCGGCAAGTAGTTGATAACAGGAATCAAACCAGGAAATAAAACTACACAGCCCATCTACAGCCAAGGTGTAACTCGGTCGTTATATTTCACACATTTGTTTTGCATATTTACCAGCTTTCTAACAGTCCCACTTCACTCAGTAGTGTTTTAATATATTTCTGTTTTCCCTTGGAAGGGAAGTTAGGATTTCTGCGACTGAAATTAGTCCCTTTGTGCTTTCTTTCCCATGCCAATTTTGTTGCAGATCTCAAATGGATAAAGCTTTTCTTCATGATAAAACAATCTGAGACTTTGAAAAAAAATCAGAATTCATTATCACTCAGATCTGTATTTAATCATACTAGAGTACACCCACCCTATTGTTTGAGGAAACCAGTGATCCATTGCTTAGAAGCAGGGCTTTGCCTCCTCCAAATTAAGAAATGGAGATTTGGGCAATACAATAGATAGCCACACAATGTTTCATTTTCTTAATTTAAATAGAAGAGATTAGACATTTTATATACTGCTGGATCAAATATAACTAAACATTTCATATTTATACTTGTGCACATAAATATACTCCCAAAGAATAAACACTAGTTAATCATTGAACTTAGGCAAAGTGCAAACCATTTTTCATACCGGTTTCAAAGCTGGAGTTAAGAAATCAATTCTTAATGCTTGTTATTTTCTTGCTTCTAGGGAGAGGGCAGCAAAATCAGGGCAGTTTGTAAATTAATCTAGCTCTTAGGGCACAGTGCTGTTCTCTCATCATACCAACTAAAATCTGTTGTCAATGAGAGGAAGTACAGTGACTGTTTTCTTTACCAAGACTGAGAAGGCTCCATGGATGAATTAGGCCTAAGCACCTACTGGGACTCTTAATCTGAAACTGCTTTTAGGCCAAAGAGGTAATGCACTGATGGCAGAGGCATGCTCATGATAAAGACACCTTTCAGTAAGCTTTAGCAATAGTGCTGTTCCCAGGGATGGAAGACAAATGGCTTATTCTGCTAAAAGGGCTGGTAGCTTAGGGTCATGATATATCAAGCAGATCCTCCTTGCAACCTCGTCCTTTTATAATAGAGGTAGCCCAACTGCTAGCCCTCCAAAATCTGCTTTTGGATTGTGATTCCCATAGCCATTCTGGATAGGGCTGATGGAAGATGTTAGCCAAAAACACTTGGAGGCTCACAGTTGCCTTTGTAATTACATGTTGGGAGCAGGGCACTTATTTCATACGTCATCTTACACAGTCCCTCTGGAACAGGATGGCTGGCATGAGAAGTACTGACATCATCTGAGAAGCCAACTCATACAATTGTTGTTGAGACAATGAGAGCGCTGAGCAGACTGAATTCTTTTTCCCCTCAACACAGTCAAATCTGAGCAAGTCAGGTGAACATTATCTTCATGGCTTAGGCAAACAGGATTTTTTTGGACTCAAAAATTAAGGGATGGCTTTACTCCTGTGGGCTTGCAACGTGGTTTGCAGGTTTAAACAAGATTAGGCTTTGGCGTACAACAGTGAATTGGTTTTTAAAGTAGCTGGGCCTCCTTTAGTGATGTCTCAGGCACAGCCCCAAGTAGCTGACAGTTGAGTCTGCCTTGCGTGATCTCCCAGAGTCAAAAGGGAACCAGAATCCATGAATCTCACATGGCCCCGCAGCCTGGATACAATTAGCATTCTGTGATTCCATTCCTTAAGATTTCTCATGATTCCTGCTCAGTGTTTGGGGCCCGCCATGCCCAGGGGGGGACCCTGTACATAGGCCATAATGGCGTTCTGAAGAAAGCTGGCTCGCTGGGCTTCCTCCTCCCTCATTCTTGAGATCTCTGCTTCCCGAACCCGCAGCTTCTCCTGCAGGCTTGAGATTTCACCCGCTTTGTCCAGCAGCGCCTCCCGGTGGTTACTGGACAGCACTGTGCAAAAAACATGGGGAAGAGTGGTTTTTTACAGAGCAGTAAGAGAAAACCCTAACACCCCGTATGTCCATGTATGCCCCAGTGAAGAAGAAACCCAGGTTTATTTTTAGCCTAAAAGAGAGTTGGGGAATATGCAACCTTTCAGATGCCGTTGAAATGGAAACTACCATCTGCCGTAGCAAGTACAACCAGTGGTAAAGGGTCACAGATGTCACAATTCAACATACAAGGGGGCAGGGTCATGCCCCCATGTTTTGCTTAAAAGGAGAATAATAAAGCAGGTAAATGTGGGAATTGGTTTCTTCTCTTGCTTACAAGTTCAGGTGAGTCTTTTAAAATGCTAGTGGCCACACTATAGGAAAAGGTTCAGAGCACAATCAGTGGGGACTTACTCTCAGTAAATGTGCCATTAGACTGGGGCCAATTTATCTGAAAGTCCTACTGAGTATTCCATCACCCTAAGAGACTACAGTGGTGAATGTGGAAAACAAGCCTTTTACTGAAGCAACATCTCAGATGGGAAAATCCCTCCCAAGGGCTGTTGGATGAGTTCCATCCTTATTGAGCTCCAGCAGAGGCTCAGAACTGAGTCATCTGGCTACTGGCGCTTAAAAAAAAAATCTCTGTTTCAATCTTAAAACAATCTCTTTTTAAGTAATGTTTCACATGTTTAGGGCCTTATAGTGGGAAAAAGCTAATGTATTAGGGTTGTTGTGTGTTGTGTGAGGCACAACCTCTGAAGATGCCTGCCACAGATGTGGGCAAAACGTCAGGAGAAAATACTTCTGGAACATGGCTATACAGCCAGAAAACACACAACAACCCTTTGATTCTGGCCATGAAAGCCTTCGACAGCACAGCTAATGTATTAATTAATTAATTACAGTATTTTGTGGTGCATACTTTGAGGAACCCTAATGTTCGGAAGCATGATTAAGATAAAAAAACAAATACTAGATTGTAGCATTTAATTTTGATGCTATTTATGGAGTTGGGTGGTGGAGTTGCTTTCCCTCTTCTAGGCAGGCTGGGAATAAAGAAGGCAAAGGCAGGGCATGAGGACAGCCCCAACTAAGGAAGAAATGGAAGGACTGTCTGCTGGGAACCATGTGGCCATAAGGCAGTGGTTCTCAACCTGTGAGTCTCTAGGTGTTTTGGCCTACAACTCCCAGAAATCCCAGCCAGTTTACCAGCTGTTAGGATTTCTGGGAGTTGAAGGCCAAAACATCTGGGGACCCAAAGGGTGAGAACCACTGTCATAAAGGCTGCCAGGTTATAGTGGCATGTTAAGGAAAAACAGGTTATAGTGGCATGTAAGGGATGTTAATACATGTCAGGAGGTGGATATTAGTGGACTGACCTCTGGACCCATGGGTCCAGAGTTAGGATAAGTATGAGGTTGCCCCCCCCCCCCCACATTTATGGGTTTAACTTGTGTGGATTAGATTAAGTTGATCTCTCTTACCCAAGAGACCTCTCTAGGAATCTCTAGGTCTTCCAGGATGACTCTTTGATCAAATTCTGGTCTGGTGGATCATAGAGTTGCTCTGGAGGACCTAGAAATCCTTGAAGAGGTTCCTATTGTTGTGTGCAGAACCATTACAGCCTACCAGGTAGAGACAAATGTCAATTTCAACTTCCAATAGTAAAGGTACAGGGCTTCAGAAGTGATGGGGGAGGGATAAAGGCATTGCCCCCCTCCAATAAAATGCTGGGTCGAAATGAAATTGTCCCTCGATCCCCAAATTTCTAGCACTGATTGAATATGGTTTACACCTTGCCCTCTCCTTTTCTTTGGATGCTTAAACTGTATATCTAAAGACTCAGCTAAAGTTTATTGTTACTGCAATGTTAGAATGCGGGTATTAAAGGAAAATTTATTTTGGAGGGGAACAGGATTCTTAATTAGGGACCAGTAATCTGTTTTTGCTCCCACCTAGATCTACCATAGATCAGAAATGACTTGAAGCTATACAATAACATAACTACACTCGCATGGGACATCCGGTCTTGTTTCTGTCTCTCAGCTATACCACATGCAAAGCTTAGAAACATTCCTCTATGGATCACAGTCCTCTACATCCCTCGGCCAATGGTCATATCAGCTGCAGAATTATGGGAGCTCCTATGTACTCAAAAAAGTGACTTTTCCACAAGCATTGCACATACAGTGTGGGGCATCTAGTGGAGTATGCTGAAAGTGCGTAAGGGTCAGAAGCAAATAATAATTGGTCATCAGGCTTTTGCTACTGGCTGATCAGGATACAGTCAACACTGCTGAGGAAATAGAAATCTATTCTGCTGCTCAACATGACGGTTACCTTTCATCTGTCGCTCTAGGGCTGCAATCTTCTCTCGCATCCCTTCCTGTGCTGTCCTCTCGGTCTCCAGGTGCCCAATCTGCTCCTGCAGCTCCACTCGCACTTTGTTGACCTCTGTTACTTTCTCCTGTTCTTTGCTGATCAGCTCCTGCCATCCACAGCACATAGGAAGGGAACAAAGTCATCAGTGGCCACAGCCTGTGGAGGCAGGGCTCCAGGTAGTTTCCCAAGGCTTACTAGGCTTATTACACGAAGAGTGAGAGGCTTTGGTGGACTCACGGGCCAATTTGGCCTCCTCTCTCTGGATGTGTTGTGAGTAGAGTTAACCATCCAACAAAACAGCTTCTAGGAGTATATTTCTCCATTAAAAATATTGGGATAAGGGGGAAGGAGGGTGTAGGTTTCACCAGAGCCTCAAAAAAGTGGCAACTCCATCCTTGTATTGTACTTTCAATACATGAGTCCTAACACATCCATTAATATTTTCCCCATTTCCTCTAATACATATTAGCGTTAGAGGTTTGTGCATGGTAAAAAGTTATGATAAGAAGCTGATGAACACAAACATCTAGCTCATCCATAGCGCTGTTATTGGATAAATATTCTATGTACATTACCATTAGACCTTTTGGGTATGTAGGCATTTGATTTAATTCATTCATTTCCTCAGAGGAATGAAAGCAGTGTGCTTTGCCCCTCAGTTTCATCCTCAGAATCAATCTGGTGATGTAGTAATGCAGAGAGCTGGTGACTGATTGATCTTAGGTTGTTTAGAGAGATTCACAGCTCAGTGGAGATTTGAGCATGGGTCTACTCAGGCCTAGTCCAACAATCTTGACTACTACAGTATATTGCTTGTTGAGAAACAGCATTTTCAGTGGTCAGAGAAGCTGCTGTCTTGCCCCATTTTTAAATGCTATTTCAGATTTATTTATTTTTAAAAAAAATCTCCTGTGCCCATAGGCCAGCAATCACTTATGCATATCTGAACTTACGTATGTATGGAAACAGAATTATTTACTATTTAATCCTAGATATGTTTATCCAGAATTATGCTCCACTGAATTCAATGGAACTTTCTCGCAGATAATTGAGGATGGGATTGGTGCTGAGTCCCGGTGGTGGGTTCCCTTGTTTTGGCATATGTTCTGCTCCCCTTCCCTTTCAAGCTAGCTTCTCTTTACCTGCTGAAGCTCTTCCACCCGCCTTCTGAGTCCTTCCACCTGCAGGCTGAGCTGGCTTTCCTTTGCATGAGCCTCAGACATGGCTTGTTTCTGCTGCAAACAGTAATTCTGAGCCTCATCGCGGGACTGCATCATCAGCCTAAGCTTCTCCTCCAGATGGTCCAAACGCTGTTGCTGTGAATTGCCCAAAAGACAGGGAAACGAAAATTTAAAATATAACGATGATCACTATTCAGAGCTTTCATCTGGTTCATGAAATCTTATTTATTAAGTTAATTAGTTATATACTTTATCTGAAAATCTCAGAGTAGCAAAAAAAGAAAAAAGAAAGAAAGCCAATCATGACAATATAAAATATAATCGGAAATCTTAGTTGATTCAATGTAGAACTGCTAAAGGGGGAAAAAAGCTTCATGAAGGACTAGTCTACCCTCCAATCTGTCAAAACTAACATCATAGAGTTCGAATATCATGGGACATTGTAGTTCCCCATACCACATTGTCATGGCCAGCAGTCTGTCTGGTCTGGTTCAGCTACTGTTGAGGGCAGGTCTTCAGCAGAAGCAGACACTTCCCAGAATTTTCAGCAAACTCAGGCTCCTTCTACACTGCCATATAAAATCCAGATTATTTGCTTTGAATTGGTTTATATTGCAATGTAGACTTATGTAATCCAAAGCAGATAATGTGGATTGTTTGCTTTGATAATCTGGATTATATGGCAGTGTAGAAGGGGCCTTAGAAAGGGTTAATCATATATCATCCTTTGTAACAAGAGAAGTATCATAGGATTCAGCAATTAGAGCTGGAGGCTCATGGAGACAAGCTCCAGCAGAGACCTCTAAATAAAGAAGGCTCTGTGAAATGGCTCTTGGTAGCAGATAGTGTATTCTGACTCTGGATTCTGGTTTTACCGCCCTTTCGTTTGTATTCCTGGATTTTGACTTCTGGCATCTGAATTTGGCTTTGTTTGCAAGAGCTCCTGATATTTGACTTTTGGACTGTGATCCAAAACAACAAGCTACTGTTGTTATTTCTTGGCTGAATCCTGACTCTGCTACTTTTCAGGCACTCTGCTTTTCGGACCCTGGATTGTGACCCTGGCTATAGTTTTTTCTTCAACTTGTTCTGTTATTTCCCAGTGTGACTTTGACTAATTGGACTCTGAACTCAGCTTGGCCCACTCTTATCAGTTTGTGTTTCTATTATTTCGGCTGAATTTTCAAGGACTTAAGAATTTGAGTTTCTTTATTAACTAACTCTGGTCTTTGGCACATTCTCCTAATGTTTGTTGCATCCTCAGCCCTGATATTGGGACTCATTGTACGACACACAACTTGACTCCTGCAAGCATGGGTGGGGAAACATAGTGATGTGGCATGAAGCATGTTGTATTACATCAGTGGTTCTCAAGCTGGGGTCCCCAGATGTTTTTGGCCTACAACTCCCAGAAATCCCAGCCAGTTTACCAGCTGGTAGAATTTCTGGGAGGTGAAGGCCAAAAACATCTGGGGACCCCAGGTTGAGAACCACTGTATTACATGTTCTGGATAAAGAGGCGAAAATGACATTCCCAGCAACAGCTCTGAACTTCTGACAACACATAGATCAATCTCTTTGAACTGTCCAGTTGCATTTACCTCTTCCAATCTGGCTTGGTTCTTGGCTTTGATGAGCTCTTCCTCAACTTGGCCCCGCTCTACAAGGGCACTTGCTTTCACTCGGCTCAATTCCTAGTTACAAAACAGAAGAACAGCACATGACACTTCAGGCTGTAAGAAATTAATAGAGTAGGCTTTGCGCTCAAGCTAGTACAACAAGATCCCCACAATCCTAGAAACATTAGACAACAGGAATTGCATCCATTCTTTTCAGAAAACTAAACTTAGGCAAAAAGCAGCTCATGATGTAGCATGATCTTCTGAGGCAAAACTATTTCTGTCCCACTCACCTCCTCTAGCCCTATACGAGTGGCCTCCAGCCGCTGGATTCGTTCTTGCAGGGCATGCTCACTTGCCTCCATATGGTGTGTCATATGGTCCACCTGCATTACAAACAACATTGTTCAGGAGAAACCTAGCAATGGCATAATCTGTTCCTTGCCTCTAAAAATGAAATGCCTCACTCCTTCCTCTTGAAGTAGTTTTGACTTCCCTAGAGTAAACAAAGTATTGCTATACCAGGGATGGGAAGGCTCACCCATGGGGTAAATCTGGACTTTTGGGATCCCAGTCTGACCTCTGGGTTTCTTCAGATCATCACCTTCCCTTACCCATGAGACTACTGTTTTCCAGCTTTTGTGAACTCCTCAATCTTTACTGTAAACACTTGAGGTGCTTTTTCTAAGGCAGTGGTTCTCAACCTGTGGGTCCCCAGATGTTTTGGCCTTCAACTCCCAGAAATCCTAACAGCTGGGAAACTGGCTGGGATTTCTGGAAGTTGGAGGCCAAAACACCTGAGGACCCACAGGTTGAGAACCACTGTTCTAAAGCCTGGTTACTGAGTAAGAGCTTTAAATTAAATGTTTTCCACCACACACCCCTGCACTGGACCCCATCTAGAACTAGAATGTAGCCTCCCCAAATATCTTTAAAATAGAATTTGGCTCTTAGGCCCTATTCTTGCTTTTCACAAATATGGTTTGGGGGAGTGTTTCTCCCCTTTTTAGTGCTAGTTTGCTCCCTCTTATGCAGGAAAGTCAGATAAGGTCACAGTAGCCTTTTCCTTACCTCCTTCAACCGAAGAGCCTCTGCATCCTCAAGGACCTGCTTGAACCTCCTCTTCTCCATCTCCAAGCGCTCTGAGGGGAAACAGAAAAAAGGATTGCCAAAGAGATGCCATCCCTTTCCCAGAGAGTCTAGGCCCCAGTTTTTCAATAAGAAACTAAGACTCTCAACCATGCTTACCTTCAGCCTGTACAGCCCGAAGTTTAATTTCTGCTGTTGTGTGGGTCAGGTCTTCCTTTACCTGGAACAGCTGCTCCTGCTGTGTTTTGCACCTTCTTTCCAGCTCAGTTACCTAGAAGGAAGACACAGAGACATAGTGAAAGCTCTGTACCTATACCCCAAACAAAGGTGAGGGTAGAAAAATATCACTTGCACTCTCCTAGATCTTTTAGTCTACAACTTTTATCAACCCAAGCCAGGATAGCCAATGGGAATTGTAATTTCACATGTGTGGAATAGGCTGCTGTAGAATCATTCAGTGAATACTAATAAGAGGGTAAACTGGGCTGAGAAGAGGAATAAGCTCAAGTGGATGAAAAATAGGAGAAATCTGAACCCTCCTCCTACCTCATTCCTGAGCAGGAGGTTTTTCTCACTGGCTGTTGAAAGTTCATGCTGAAGTTTTGCCTCTCGATCAGCAGAATCCTGCAAAGTCAGAAAGTGGCAGCCATTACTGCCTCTGATTCATCCACATTCCTCATCTTCCTTACATTAAGGGTGGGGAATTAATTTTTCCCTGAGGGATGAATTCAACTTTAAAAAGTTTCCTGAGAGCTTCATAACATGTGACTGAAAGCCTCATAGTACTTTACTCTAAAGCTTTCCCTGCCAATAAGTCTTAGTACATGAAGAAGGGAGAACAACTCTCTAGGGAAGGTTAGTGAGTCAAATTAACCTCCAGAGGCAGAAGGAGCATTGTTTCTACTATTCAACCCCCTATTTTCCTCTAACATCCTGGTTCCATGGGGAGGGGGGGTTGATTTTAAGGGGGGCAATTTGAGAATGAGTTATTAACAGTGAATCTTTTTGCATTTCTTATGGTTCTAGAGTATAGAACCATATACTCTAGAACACCCTTGTATAGTGTGTGTGTGTGTGTGTGTGTGTGTATATATATATATATATATTGTGATATACACATTTTAAAAATTAAAACCAGAATGTATACGGCAGTCAGTTGGTGGAAATGGAGAGGGAGAAAGCCCGCTAGTAGAGAGCAGTGGTTCTCACCTTTGGGCCTCCAGGTGTTTTGGACTTCAGCTCCCACAGTTCCTAACAGATGGTAAACTGGCTGAGATTTCTGAGAGTTGAAGTCCAATTGGTATAGAGTTATCTAAACAGTGCATGAGCACAGAAAAGTGAAGCAACCTTCATCCCAAACAACTCACTCCTCTTAGTGTTCTTTTAATGTTAGAAATGATACAAAATATATAAAATGTCTTTTTGTTCTGCATATGAATGTAGAAAGAAATCTGTGGAAAAAACCAAAGGGATATTATTTTCAAAGGTAAGTCAATATTTTTGTTTGAAAAAAAGAAAAAAGTAATCAGCTGCAAGAAAATTAAGGTCATGTCAGAAATATTTAAAATTAGGTATTTTAATTACAAAAATGTGAGTCAAGAACTAAAAGGGTTAAATGGATGCAATGACTCAGCAAAAGCTGTAGTTCAATATAAGCAGGTGTGCTTGTAGCTAAGTAGGCCTCAGAGTGAGAGAAGGCCTCAGTTTGAGAAGCTTCGGTGAGAGAAGCCCCAGGTTGAAGGCCTCATGTGTAAAGCTCCAGTGTGAAGGCTGCTGTGTGTAAAGCTCCTGTGTAAGTTCGGTGTGAGTGATGGCTTTGTGAGAGCTAAGCTGTTTATCTGCATGAGAAAGAAGCCCAGCGTGGAAGCAAAGAAGGAAGTATAAAGAACTTTATTTGTGTTATGGAAACAGCGCAACCATATTATCTTGTTACAAAGAAAAGCCTCCTAAGGAAAATATAACATTGGTCTCTGTGTTTTTGTTCTTTTTATCACTTTTGGCTATTGGTGCTGGGTTACGCTGCTATTAATAGGTTACTCTGCTACATGTTTATGGGGAGGGTCTTTTGTTATAAGCCCACTCACCGAACAGGTCAGGTGATAGGATATTCTCACATATTCTCACCAAATACACACAATGTGGCGCAGGCTGTTGAGCAGCTGCAATAAATCACTCTGACCATGAGGTCATGAGTTCGAGGCCAGCCCGTGGCAGGGTGAGCACCCGTCAATTAAAAATAAAAAATAGCCCCTGCTCGTTGCTGACCTAGCAACCCGATAGATAGTTGCATCTATCAAGTAGGAAATAAGGTACCACTTATAAAAAAAAGTGGAGAGGCAAGTTTAATTAATTTACGACCTGGAATGAGGAAGTGCCGTTAGTGTGGATGATGAAGCAGCTGCTCCCCCCATGGCCAGAATCGAACATCCCCTCAGGAGGTTAAACTGCCTCTGCGTCTATCTGTCTCGGTCTCTGTTTGATGTGTTTATGGGCATTGAATGTTTGCCCTATGTGTGTATAATGTGATCTGCCCTGAGTCCCCTTCTTCTCTCAGAAAAAGGCTCTTGCTCCTATATCTCATGGAGGGTCACAGATCTCATTCACTATCACACATGGTCCCAGAAATCACTCCCACCTACCTTCTTGTGTTGCTGTAACTCCTTGGCATGCTTCTCCACCAGCTCCGCCTGCTCCTGCTTGGCTGTGCTCAGCAGCTCTCCGAGGTTGCACACCTTCTGCTCTGACAGAGCCAAAGCCGCCTCTGTCATCTGGAGCCTGCAAGGCAGAAAGGGTCACACCAGTAATTCTAAAGACAACGCAAAGTTTCAGTGAGCTTGCTGTGTATGAACACAAGAGGATGGAGTGCAGCAAGACAAAACCACCTTCTGAAGAAATGTGGTTGGAAATAGATGATTTATTTATTTATTTATTTACAGTATTTATATTCCGCCCTTCTCACCCCGAAGGGGACTCAGAGCGGATTACAATGAACACATATATGACAAACATTCAGTGCCAACAGACAAACAACATTCAGTTTTAGACAGACACAGAGGCATTTTTAACATCTTTCCAGTTTCACGATTCCAGCCAGTGGACCTGTGAGGGGGTGATTCATCCCTTTCCTCTGTGGATATCACATGCCCTCAAAATGATGAAGGAACTAAAGGTAAAGACTGTCCTTCATCTGTCCTTCTGTCTTCAGAAGACTCATGTTGGGGTTGGGAAAGTGTATAGTTGTGTATATGTGCACAGTGGAAGAAACTACCTTCTTAACAGGTGGCAGATTCTCTTTGGTTGGAATTTTTAAAATAAAGGTTGGATGATTGTCTTCAGGGATTATTATTATTAATGAATTATTATTTGCTTTATGTATTCTTACAGTGGCAGGGGGAGTTGAACTAGATGACACTTAGGATCCCTTCCAACATTATGAGTTACTCCTCTCCTTCCACAACTTTTTAATTTGAAATGCAAGGCTGAGCAATGCCCACATTCCTACAGACTAAAAATTAAATTCTCAGATTATATTGAGAATGATATTACAGTTTCTTCAACCATTTGCCCAACCTGCTTCAAAACTCTTACTTTGCATTTAAAGAGTTCATCACAGAATGTCGCTCATTCAGGGCCTCCTGTAGCTGCCCAACTCGTGCTGCTGATACCCTGAAGGGAAAGCAGAGGACACATTTCAGGGAGAAGATCAACCCACTACAAAGCACATATCATGTCAAGACCAGTTGTTCAGATGGCAAAATTGTGATAAAAGAAAAGTTAAATTGAGTAAAATGGGACAAATACAACAAATGGGGGAAGGGCTTTAAAGTAATTGTGCATTTATGAATTATCCTAAGCAGCTCAACAGGCATCGCAATTACCACTATGACATATTATCTCAGTCTACTACACTTTGCCTTTGACTTCATTATGCCACAAATCTAATTAACAAAGATGCTGAGTTGGATTTGATGGCATCATTTCCCCTATGGAGCTGTTTTAGCCAGTGGACCTGTGAGGGGGGTGATTCATCCCTTTCCTCTGTGGATATCACATGTCCTCAAAATCTGTTCCAGATGACTAAGAAACCCTTCAAAGCAAGATTTGAAATATCAAGGAAAAAAACAGGGTGAAGGAAAAGGAGAGACGATGAAAGCTTATCTATGCTAACCAGTTTCTGAATCCATTTCCAACCCATTTCATGTACTAGTGTTAGCTCTGGAGCAGTTATTATAAACTATGGAGAAATATTATATATATTAATGTGTAAGTTGACTTCACATATAAGTTGAGGTCAGGTTTGGGGCCAAAATTATGGATTTTGATGTTGCCCCTGGATAAGGCAAGAGTAATTCCACAGAGAAAAATGAGAGTTTTCATGTCTTCTCTATTAATCTTCTGGAAGTCATACTGAAATATGATTAATACTGTTTGGCTCTATGCCTGAGATTGTTCATAATCTTTTATATTTTGACATCAGATTTATTTTGACCATTTTTTTTTTATATTTGCACCACAGAATGGAGAAAGCCAAGCCAAGCTATCCTTGCAACTACAGCAGCATTGCTTTAACTTAGAATCTCTTCACATGGGGCCAAAATAGCTTTGTTTTGCCACTTTTGGCCAGGCTTAGATAGGGACTGCTGAGCGTCATCAGACAACTCTCGGCAGGCCCCGTCCTTATTCCTCCCAAAGTGCAGGGGAATCACTGGAAGGTGCTTCCTCCACCACCACGGGGAGGAAAGTGTGTCTCAGGTAGCGCCGATGGAGCTATCCACACTTTCCTCCCCCTTTCCCTGTATGACGGGGAAAAGGGCAGTGGGGTAATGCGCATTGCCACCCTTTCTCCCATCTGATGGGGACAGGGTGCAAATGCACCTTGTCCCATCCCCACTGTATGATGGGGGAAAGAGGGAGGGCACACAAGGCACCACGAACTGCCCCACGCGCCTTTCCTTTTGCCAGTAACTGTCAACAAAACAGCACGGCTGGAAAGGGCCATGTGAAGAGACAAGAAGGACATAGTATGTTGCCTTTAACTCACCTGTTGCTGCGAGTTATCTCCTCTCTCTGTTTGTCAATAGTATCCATCAGACCCAGGAACTGAAAGACAGGAATGCAAAATTAACACTACACACTTAAAATACATGCACTCTTATCTTTGTGCTGGGGGAGCATCACTATTAGCTAAAAAAAGCAAAACTTAGCAGAGAAAATGATCTACTCTTCTTTACAGTCATCAAGGGATATATGAGATCTTCACAGCTGTGTTCTAATGAACCCAGAGAGGTATATGTCAATACCCCCCTCCTCTTGTTACCCTGGCATTAAACCTGTAAGGAAAGTCGGATTAACTAGTCAGCTCTGTGGTTGAAAAGAGGCTTGGGTCCATGTCTCCCCAGTTCATGCCAAAGCTTTCTGCACTACGCTGTCTATTAGAGAAATATTTGTGGTCACAAATATCAAGGCCAAACAGCAGCCGGCAAACTCTGTTAAGGAAAGAGAGATGATTCCTTAGTAAAAAAAATAGCTATTAGCAGGAAACATGAATTAGCTTTCTTAGGATTCTTACAGAGGAAGTGTGTGCGTTGAGATGATATGGTACCAGTTGATGTTGCTTTCCTAACCCCCCATCCCTTCTTAATGGCATTTCCTGGCTCTAATTGTAACATATTATCAGCAATTTCCAGTGGGTTTCTTTGTAATTCAAAGACATATCAAAACAAAATTTCCCCTTTCCCCCTTCCTTCTTTTTTGTTTTGTAATACTGACTTAGTGTATCATCAAAATGGCACTTTTGCACTATAATTCTATAATACTTTTATAAAATTAAACAATTCAAAGAGAAAAAATGCCCTTCAAACCATATAACCATCTCAACAATTAATGCTTCGTTTAAATGGGGGGGGGGGGGGGAACCCTGGCGAAACCTAGCATGGAACCAAGAAATTGCTACAAACATCTCCCACAAAGGAATAGAATGAGTGAATGTAGAGGCCACAACAAACAGCAAACCAGGCAACTCTCAATGTGTTACCTTGAGACCAAGCTGCAAGGGCCTTTAGCTGGACGAATTCAAGTCTTTTGGGGAGGCCAAATTGCCCAAATTTTTGGGGAACCAGAAGGCTTTTACTGCTTTAGATTTCAGCTCTGCTCCCTGGATGTAGGAGTTGGGGCAGTAAGTTTCACAAGAACAATCCTTGGTACAGCAAACAAGAATAATGAGGTTTCCTTCCTCTGCTAGATTGTTCAAAATAGCTTGCCATCAGCTCTTAAGGGGAAAACAAAGGTGCAAACTATTGGAAAGACTGATCGTGAGCAATGACCATATAGGTGCATTCTCCAACTGATCTATTTCCACAGAGCAGTGGGTGTTAATGGTCAATAGGGAGGAAAAGATCCCACAACAAAAAAAGGAAGGGAGGGAGGGAGGGAGGGAGGAGAGAGAGAGAAAGAAAGGCAAACAAGGAAAGATTACCTGAGACCCCTGCTCTAGTTGCTCTATCCTTCTTATGTCTCATAGGGTCTCCTACCATTAACTGACCACTAGGAAAGATAATTAGGATAGATTTTTAAAAATAATTATGACAACTGTTTTTTCATCTTACTTGAAAGCTGCATCTTTAAAGACAGTATATAAATAATTCCAGCTAATTAATCAATAAATAATTGTCTTGCCACACAGCAGCAGTGAGGTGGGGTGCTTCAGGAGGCAGCAATGGCCTGCCAGGTATTTCAGGATAGTCACATGGACACCATGGACATCTTGCTGGAGAAGCTCTGCCTATGCCCATAAATGCTGCCAAGTCAAACTATTGGTATTAAGTAACCAACCTGTTTTGCTTTCTCTTCCTTCAAGCTCAACACCTCTTTGCTCAGCACTTGTGTCATGTTACGACTCTTGTAGAGGATAGTCTGACGTTCTTGGTTATGATCCATGGCTTGATCTGAGTCAGAGAGTGAGAGACAAGCAACATCGAAACTCCACCAAATACTATACAATAAACACTACTGAAGTATTATCACTTTTTACCCACAACTGAGAAACTGAGCTACTACTATGTGCATATTCCAGAATGGGAGTATGACACTTAAAAGGTGCTGACATATCAAAACAAAATTCTGCTTGTTTGAGCATCTCATTGCCAACAGAGAACAGCCAGATATCCCTCTAGTTTTAACTCTGATAGCTCCAATGTCTCCACATCACTGACAACACTAAGCTTAGTTTCTCCATACCTCACTACCTCTGAGGATGTCTGCCACAGATGTGGGTGAAACGTCAGGAGAGAATACCTCTGGAACATGGCCATACAGCCCGGAAAACATACAACAACCCTGTGATCCTGGCCATGAAAGCCTTTGACACCACATTGAGAACTTTAATTTGTCCTCTATATAGTTTTCATTCTAAAAATGCTTCAGAATGCCACCACATACATACTTCAAACTCCACAATATATATTTCCAACATCAGATTCTCTTTTGAAAATCTCGTTTCCTTTTTATCTAGTCTCATACTGGATGAGAACTTCTTGTCCATCCAACTGTACAGATAAGCAGGTCTGGCACAGCGACTAAATTGAGAACGCAAAGCATGAAGGGGCTGGCACAGCTGCTCACCCACAGCCTTGAGGATGTCACTGGGTACATTGTTCCCGGCCAATTCCAGTTGTCGTAGTGCCCGGTTGCTATGCAGGCAATTCAAGAGTGCCCGGCCTCCCAGTAGTCCAATGTTATTCCAACGTAGATCTAAGCAAGAAGCAAAAGCATTGCATGTCATACAGGCACATATAGGACTGCTTTTCCCAAGTTTTGGAATGTCAGGAGTTGAATCTGGGCTGCCTTAGGAGATGGGCATTATAGAGGCAATTTAGAGAGGTCTTTGACTTTGTAGAATTGGGTTTAAGAAAGAAAATGAAAAACTAATTTCCTGCAAGATTTTCTCTCATCTGGATCTCATCTGGACTCGGTAAAGAAAAATTGGTGAACTGTAACAGTTCTTCATTTCAGTGCCTTCCTTTACCTAAAAATTAAGAATATTAATTTTAGGAGTACTGATTTTAGGGGCACTTGGGTGCAGCTGACACTAAGGTGCCCTCAATATTGGGCTAAAAAGTTGTTTCAATAAACTGCAGATAAAAAATTCATCTGGCAGCAAAATTAGAGGAATAAAAGACAGAAGGATCACGGGGAATCACCAGAGTATGCACGTGAACAGACACTTTTGCACACCAACACAAAGAGTTCTGTCCTTGTAAATCCTTGCAATAGAACAGAAGCGGGGATCGATCTCTTCCTGCTGATGCATATATTAAGTACAACAGCAACAACACAGGAAATGCTTCAATTACATTTAGATAATACAGAATCATATGTGCAAGATTGACATCATTACTTCACAGGACCAAATGTTTTCTCAAGCAAGTGAACCCCCCCCCCCCCCCCAATTATTTATGCAGCCCTCCAAGTGCTGTACTTCTGACACCACCACAGCTGGACTGCCATAGCACAGTCGATTCCACAAAATCCTATTCCTCTCCCCTGCTTTGCAGCTCCCCATGCTTTTTCCCTAGAAAGGCTTCATATCACAGTATGAAGCCACAGCAACCACTGTGCTTTGCTTCCCTCTTGTTTTGGATGGGACATGCTACAAGAAATTCTGAAATCTTACAGTATTCTGTGATGCAGGAAGGTATTCCAACATGCTCCTATACCATAGGCACTGGAATTACTAAGCAATAACAGAAGGGCAAACATGTTGATAGCAAAACTGGCAATGCAGTGAACTCTAGTCAATTCCACAGAAACTAGAGCAGCCCCACAAAACTAGGAAACTAAGGCAAAACAGGAGTTATTCTGGTATACTATCCTAAACATTTTGGTTCATCTCTCCTAGCATTCAGAGTTCAGTTTGAAAAGCAGATTGGTGTTACGATACCTCAGAACCGAGCCAGTGTAGCCAGTCTGAACGCCGGACTAAGATTTTGGGAACCAGGGTTTGATTCATCTCTTAGCCATGGAAACCCACTGGGTGGCCTTGAGCAAGTCACATACTGTCTGCCCCAGGAAAACCCTGTGATGGATTCCCTTTAGGGTTTCCAGATTTTCAAAACTATTTGAAAGCACACAACAGCAACAACAACCTTCAGAGTCAGATTATCATGTGAGAAGACCACCTCCCCAAGCACTACTTAGAGAAACAGAAGAAAGACAAGCCAGAAAATTCAGCAGTTGAGAACACCCAGGCAAAAACATGGGTTTTGTGCTTCAGTTGTTCTTATTTGGTGGGCTAATGTAGCAAAGTATTATCTTTTGTGGGCTACCGCTTCAGAATCTCTCAGTCAGCAAGATGGGGGATTTTAAGAGCTTCAGTCCAACAAAGTAACTTTTCTAATTTCTGATAAATATATACAGTAATCTTTTACTATGGTGATACAATGAGGGACAGTTGACAAGTTGTTCTAATAAATCAGGATTTGCTAGGCTTGCTAAACAGCTTGATTTTCCTTTTAATTGAAATACTATATAACTAAAGCATTTTTTGTAGAGTCCACTGTAAACACTGCGTGTTGTTGCAAACAGATTTGTGTAAATGTCTAAAACAGTCAGTAGATGGCGTTCAGAAATCTTTTACTGTTGACTGTTGACAATGTTTTCATGCCCCCACCACTGACTTAAGGAGACCTCATCTGGGGTCTGGGCCCAGAGTTTAAGAAGCCCTGGCTTAGAGAGTCCAGTCTTACCCAGGTCTTGCAGGGTGGAATTGCTTTTCAGAGCCATGGCCAGCTCTCCTGCCCCCTGGTGGTTGATCTGGTTATTGCGCACATCCAAGCGCTGGAGGTGACCATTGGCTGCCAGGCCTTCGCAGAACACAGCAAAGCTTTCTTCCCATATACCCAGGTTGTTCCACTCCAAAGTGAGACTATCAAGTACAAAAGGCAAACGACTCACGTTAAAGGCAGAATCCAGCTAGGAAGAATTATGGAAAACTCAACTGTCCTCACAAAAAGGATAAAATATGAAGAATCCTCTTTCATGTTCTGTACACTTTTACATATGCACACACACTTACTATTACCACAACCAAAATCCAAAAGCGGCCTCCACCTTATTGCAGATCTCCCTGTTATAGCTCACCTTTTGATAGACTTGTTTTGCCGGAGCAGTTTCCCCAGAGTCTCTGCTCCTACAGCTCGAAGGTTGTTTCCCTGGAAAGAATCAGTCCTATTTAGTATCTGACGGAAAAGTCTGGCAGTTCTACCCATCTGCAGAGCTTGGAAAGGCTAGTTTTTTACAATCCTCTAGGCAGAATAGTTATCAGCCAGGTGAAATGATTCCAGGGGTGATCATCGAAATAACTAATCTTCCAAATTCTGATCCTGCTGCAAATCTGTTTAGTGAGGAACACATGGGTATATCTACACTATAAATGTGAGGCTGACTTAATTAATTTTTTAATATCATGGCCTCATTCTATGAACCTTGAGAATCAGAAACATAAAGAAATGACATTTTTATCCTCCCCACATACAGTAATTATACTTCAGATAAATAATTGGTTATGTATTTTAATTTTTGAAGTATTATTTTGTGATTTTGTATGTGTAACGGTGCTTCATACAGTCATGTCAGCCACATGACCTTGGAGGTGTTTACGGACAACACTGGCTCTTTGGCTTAGAAATGGAGATGAGGAACAACCCCCAGAATTGGACATGACTAGACTTAATGTCAGGGGAAAACCTTTACCTTATTTTGTGATTTGTTTTCTTTATATCATTTTCTTCATTTTTTGAACAGTGAGGCAGAATAGATTTTCAATAATAAATATAGAAATTCTCAGGATTCCTTTGGGAAGGAAATCACCTCAGGTAAACTGTGGTGCAAATCTATAATACCAAATAATTGATACACACCTGCTTACGCAAATAAAAAAGGCTAGTTTCATAATGGTGCCTAGTCCATATATTTAAGACTGAGGAACAGATTTTTTTATGGAACTGTTTTAAATATATATATATTTCTACAAGTGTAAAGACCAGAAACATGCCCTGAGCTGGGATTCTCAACACTGCAACAGATTTCCAAGACTTCATTGAAATGCCTTTTCATGGCCTAAAGAAGAGGTGGAGAAAGTGTGGCCCATGAACAGCACGTGGATCTGTGCTGTTTTGTTCCCTGTAGACAGAATCATCCCTTTTAACTTTATGCTCCCAAATACCACTAGCCTAGACTAGTCTTTCAACAGGAAGTGACTCAAGGTGCATCTATACTGTAGAACAGGAGTCCCCAAACTAAGGCCCGGGGGCCGGATGCGGCCCTCCAAGGTCATTTACCTGGCCCCCGCCCTCAGTTTTATAATATAATATTTTTATATCAGTTTTAATAATATAATATATTGTATATACATATAATATTGATAATAATCTTATGTTATACAATATAATACTAATAGTAATACCATATAATAATATTAATTGTATGTTATATATTACCTATTATATAATAGTATAGTGGTATAGTTCAATACAGTAATATATAATGCTAATATTGTGCTATGCTAATAATATAATACATTGTATGTACATACAGCTGCTCCGAGTCCCCTTCAGGGTGAGAAGGGTGGGATATAAATGTAGTAAATAAATGCAGTAAATAAATAAATAATTTTAGACTTAGGCTCGGCCAAAGTCTGACATGACTTGAAGGTACACAACAACAACAACAACAACAACAACAACAACAACAACAACAACAATCCTAATTAGCTTGACTACCTCATTGGCCAGAAGCAGGCCCACACTTTCCATTGAAATCCTAATAGGTTTATGTTGGTTAAAATTGTTTTCATTTTTAAATATTGTATTGTTCTTTCGTTGTTGTTGTTGTTGTTGCACTACAAATAAGACACGTGCAGTATGCATAGGAATTTGTTTGTATTTTTTTTTTCAAATGATAATTCGGCCCCTCAACAGTCTGAAGGATTGTGGACCGGCCCTCTGCTTAAAAAGTTTGGGGACCCCTGCTGTAGAATGAGTGCAGTTTGACCACTCTTGACCTGGCTAAGTGCTATGGAATCATGGGATTTGTAGTTTGGCGAGGCACCAGCAATCTTTGGCCGAGAAGACTAAAAACTAGAATCCCCATGGTTCCATAGCACTAAGCCATGGCAGTAAAGTTTGGCTCCACTTTAACTGTCATGACTCAATGCTATGGAATTGTGGGAACTGTAATTTTACAAGAACTCTAGGCTCTCTGCTAAAGAGTGCTGGTGCCTCATTAAACTATTACTCTCATAATTCCACACCATTGAGAAATGGCAGTGTAAGTGGTGTCAAACTGAATTAAATAGACAGTGTAGATCAGGGGTCCTCAAACTTTTTAAGCCGAGGGCCTGTCCACAATCCTTCAGACTGTTGAGGGGCCGGATTATCATTTGAGAAAAATACAAACAAATTCCGATGCACACTGCATATGTTTTATTTGTAGTGCTGCAACAACAACAACAAGAATAATAAAAGAACAATACAATATTTAAAAATAAAAACAATTTTAACCAACATACATTGATCAGGATTTCAATAGGAAGTGTGGTCCTGCTTCTGGCCAATGAGATAGTCAAGTTAATTAGGGTTGTTGTTGTTGTTGTTGTTGTTGTGTGCCTTCAAGTCATTTCAGACTTTGGGTGAGCCCAAGTCAAAAATGTATTTATTTATTTATTTATTTATTTATTATTTACTGCATTTATTTATTGCATTTGTATCACACCCTTCTCACCCCAAAGGGGATTCAGAGTGGCTTACAAATTATATGTACATACAATATATTATATTATTAGCATAGCACAATATTAGCATCATATATTACTATATTGAACTATACCACTATACTGTAATATTATTAGTAATCTTATATGTAATATAGAATATATAATTAATATTACTATATGGTATTATTATTAGTGTTATATTGTATTACATTATAATATTATTATCAATATTATATGTATATACAATATATTATATTATAAAACTGAGGGCGGGGGCCAGGTAAATGACCTTGGAGGGCCGCATCCGGCCCCCGGGCCTTAGTTTGGGGACCCCTGGTGTAGATGCACCCTAAGAAGGAAATCACAATGAGCTTTCTACAGACAGTTTCTCTCTCCAGCCTGGTACCTGTTTCCAAGAGCTAAAGTTTCACTGCAGACTTTACTATGCTTTTATGCTTCAAGTGGGTCAGCAGACTTACCTTCAGATCCAAAGATTTCACAACAGTGTTAGCACAAAGGCCATGGAGTAACAGCTTAGCTCCTGCAAGAGAAAAGGAAGGCTAGTGCATTCTTGTACCTGGAAGATTAATACTTTACTCCTAATACACAAAGTGATGTTCAGGGTAAAACATGAAGAATAATTTCTTGACAGGAGATCAGTTAATGTTTAAGGTCCTACAATTCTTCTTTTGTCACTTATTATACGTGAATTACTCCTAGTGGTGGCCTGTGGTCTTGGAGTCAGTGGGGCAATTAATCAGCTCTATATTTTAGTTCAAAAGGGTCTGCTGGATCTTATTCCCCTTGGATACTTCCTCTAAAATTCAGATAAAACCTGAAGCTAATTCACCACTCCACTAACACGGGAGTCAAATGCTGCCACTGTTCATCCGTGATAAATTCTCATTAGGTTTTGCCTTATTTTAGGAAACCAGTTGCATTTTAGGCTAGATTTACACTACCCAATATCCCAGGAGCAGATCCCAGATTATCTGCTTATCCCATATTATTTGGCAGTGTAGACTCATATAATCAAGTACAAATCAGACAATCTGAGATCAGATCTTGGGATATAGGGCAGTGTAGATCCAGCCACTGAGAAGCCCATTTGCATAACTCCCTAAAATTTATTCTGTAGGGTAACAAACTGAAGGTAAAAGTCAGCAATTAAATGAGAAGTAAGAAGCCCAGAGGATAAGAGAACATGAATTGATGCTTTCATTACCACAGAGTGCATCCACACTGTAGAATGAATGCAGTTTGACACTTTTATCTATCATGGCTCAGTGCTATGGAATCCTGGATGTTATAGTTTGGTGAGGCATTAGCACTCTTTGGCAGAAAAGGCTAAAGACCTTGTGAAACTGCCGCTCCTATGATTCTATAGCATCGATTCGTGACAGCTGAAGTGGCGTCAACTGCATTAATTCTACAGTGCAGATGGGCCCTCTGTCCTTCAGCATCATGTAGATGTCATTCCACATCCTAATCCTGTTAGTCCTCAGACAGAGAATTTGCCTAATGTAGATCTTCATGTCTAGTAATTGTAACTCTGGGCAAGGTGAGTCTTCTTGCATTTTTGTAGTGTGGTACTGTACATCTTACTAACCTAAATGAGATTTCCTCCAGTTATTGCTCTAAATTCAAAAAGCATCATTACTTGTAGGGCAGATGCAGTTTTAGATGCTAAACACTAGAAAGCTGCATTGCATTGGAAACGATTGAAAAAAAGGGAGAAGAATTGAAGTTTTGCACTGTGAAACAAGAAACAAACTCGCTAAAGACCTTAAGTGCAGCTACACTGTAGAATTAGTCTTACCTTACTTTAAAGTGCCATGGTTCAATGTTATAGAATCGCAGGAGTTGTAATTTGGTGAGGGTCCAGCACTCTTTGGCACAAAAGGCTTAAGATATTGTAAAACTACAATTCCCATGGTTCTATAGCATTCAGCCATGGCAGTTAAAATGTCAAACTGCATTCACTCTACAGCAGGCATGGGCAAACTTCAGCCTTCCAGTGTTTTGGACTACAATTCCTAACAGCCTACAGGTCCCATGACTGAGCTATGGAAATTAAAACGGTGTTAAACGGCATGAATTCTACAGTGCATGTGGTCCCACAGTGCTCAGGAAACCATATCAAGGACCTCCTGAAGAGGGGGAGCCTCACCTTCTTCGCTCAGCATGCAGTCGCTCAAGGCTATCTCCGTGAACTGGAGCTCGTCCTGCAAGAGCTTGCCCAGGGCGCCACAGGAGTCAACCGAAAGGCTCTGTGTGGCAAAGTCCAAGCGGCTCCTGCTCACCGCTTGCTCCAGGTGATGCAGGATGCTCTCCTGTGGCTCCCCGCCACTCTCTTTGCACAGCCGGGTGTAGGACCGACGGAGGTCTTGCATCTCTGTGGTAGGCATCAGCAGGACTCAGGCCCCCATGCAGAGGAGGGGTTCGGGGGGAGCCTGAGGAACAGCAACGGCTGGGGGTTAATGCTCTTATGGCACACACTGCTGCATATTTTCCTTTGGGCAATCAGGCTTCAAGGTTGCAAAGAAACCTCACAGAAGGGCAGCAGTAAGGGGAGCACAAACTATCATCCCACAGAAGTCCCCCAGCCCAGCCCAGCCCAGTCCAAGGCAAGCAGTCAGTTTTGTTTCTGGTGCTCACCATGGCTGCTAGAAATACAACCTCACCCGTCAACTGCCTGTTCCACTCTTGGTTACTAGGAAAAATGGAGCATGACGGGTATTGTATTTCAAGTCCTGCTCTCTTCAAACCTGGTGCTTGGGAAACAAAGGCATGCTGGGAACTGTAGTTCAGAGACATGCCTAAGCAGGGGGGAGGAGATAAATGAACAGAACAGGACAGAAGGAAAATGGAAAAAGAAGCAGGGCAATATGCAGACTTGCATGGATTTAAGATACGGCATAGAATACACTGGACTCTCATTTAATCATTTAACAAAATAGAAATTGTTGATGGTATCAGTTGGAGGCAGGGAAGGCCAGGACCCACTTTTGAACATACACAGTGGAAATCTCTACCAATTGCTGTTGACTTCTATAAAGAGGTCCTTTAATTAATGAAAGCCAGTGTGGTGCAGTGGTTTGTGTCGGACTCAAACTCAGGAAGAGCAGATTTGAATCCCTTCTTGGCTATGGAAACTCACTGGCTGACCTTGAGCAGGTCACGCCCCCTCAGGCTAGATCTACACTGCCATATAATTCAGTTTCTGAATCCAAATAATTGGCTTTGAACTAGATCATATGAGTATACACTGCCATATAATCTGGTTCAAAGCAGATAATCAGGATTCAGAAACTGGATTATATGGCAATGTAGATGGGACCTCATCCTCAGATGAAGATGATGGGAAACCTGCTCTGAACAAATGCCTTGAAAGCACATCACAATATAAATTATGGTAACCTGGTTCTGGAAAACAATAAATGCTGTGAATGGAATATGGAGGGGGTATAGTTTTAACTGTAATTTTAACTGTATTTTATAGCATTTACATTTTTATGCTTCATGATACAGAGTTGGAATTGTTTTTAATTTTTTATTCATATTTACACACTTTATTTTTAATTTGTATTGCATTGTGTCATGTTTGCTGTTAGTGACCTTGAGTTCCTAAGTCGGGAGAAGAGTGGGATAAAAATAAAGCCAGCAAGCAAGTAAATATTAAAAAGTGGGCTTTTTCAAAGTAGGTAAATGTCTGAAATTTAGAGAAAGAAAATACTATGAAATGTCCTTACTCCACGCTTCTGTTAATCTTCCTCCCAAGAGGATTGACACTGTGACCATCAGGTGAAATGGTTGCACTTTTGTGTGCCAGGATGCCTACAATGCAGTTGGCACAAATTAGGCATGATCTGGCAAGATGGAATTGTTTTTGAGTTTCTGACTTAAACCCTGGCCAGAAGCATAACAGCATCATAGGGAATATCCTGGGATCTGCAGTTTAGGGAAGTCTGCGCAAAATTCTCAGCCAGGGAGCACTTGGGCCTCATTGAACTACAAACCCCAGAATTCCACAGAATATTGCCATGGCAGTTAAAGTGGAACAACAACGCTAGAGCAGTGCAATGTGATAGTGTTATGTTTGCCACTCAAAGGGAAAGTAGGAGCCACAGTCCCTCCCAAGACCTTTTCCATGGAGTACAACTTAGGGTGCCTCTGTCTACACTGTAGAATAAACGCAGTTTGACGCCACTATAGCTGCCAGGACTTAATGCTAGGGAATGCTGGGAGTTTTACAAGGTCCGTAGCCTTCTCTGCTAAACAGAACAGGCACGTAGAATGGCATCTATGTGGCTTTGAAGGGCGGAGGGTGCATCTGCACCCCAGAATGTATGGTTTAATAATACTTCCCCTACCATGGCTCAATGTTGTGGTGTCATGGGAGTTGTACTTTCACAATGTCAAAGAGGCCTGGTGCTTCATCAAACTACAACTCCCAGTATTCCATAGCATTGAGCCACAGCGCTTAAAGCGGCATCAGACTGCGTTCCTTCTGCAGTGTAACTTTACCAAAAAAGAACGAGACACCCCCCTGAATTATTAACTTGACTTGTGGTTCCCTTTGACACTTCTGTCTGCTCCCCTTTACTAAGTTCACTTTGTCTTTCCCAAGATCCAAGCTCTTGAATTCTTTTCTTCGCTCCCCAAATTTGTGGCTTTTAGCCAAAGTCTCTTAACTTCACTGGGTTGCTGTGAGTTTTCCAGGCTGTATGGCCATGTACTAGAAGCATTCTCTCCTGGCATTTTGCCCACATCTATGGCAGGCATCCTTAGAGGTTGTGAGGTCTGTTGGAAATTAGGCAAATGGGGTATATATATATATATGTGTGTGTGTGGAATCTCCAAGGTGGGAGAAAGAACTCTTGTTTGTTTGAGACAGGTGTGAATGGAGCAATTGGCTACCTCGATTAGCATGTAATGGCCTTACAGCTCCAAAGACTGGCTGCTTCCTCCCTGGGGGTCCTTTGTTAGGAGGTTTTAGCTGGCCTTGATTGTTTTCTGTCTGGAATTCCCTTTTTTCTGATTGTTGTTCTTTATTTACTGTCCTGATTTTAATAATGGTAGCCCGATTTTGAATCAAGGAACATGAAAGGCACTGGAGCCTAATTCAACCAGAGAAGTCAACTGTAGCAGAACACCTGATGAACCAACCTGGACACAGTATATTATTTGAGATCACTGAAATGATGGACCACTCTGACAACCATCATGCCAGACTATACCTAGAAAAGCCACTAAAAACCACAAGCATGTGGACAATTTCAACAGAAAGGAGGAAACCATGAAAATGAACAAAATCTGGCTACCAGTCTTTAAAAAAACCCTCTAAAATCAGGACAGTAAAAAAAGAACCCACTCAAAAACAGGGAAATTCCAGACAGGAATCAATCAGGGCCAGTTAACACCTCCCAACAAAGGATCCCCCTGGCAGGACTCAGCCAGGCCATTCAATGCTAATCAAGGTGGCCAATTGAAACATTCACACTTGCCTCAGGCGGACAAGAGCTCTTTCTCCCACCCTAGACCTTCCACAGATATATAAACCCCACTTGCCTAGTTTCCAACAGACCTCACAACCTCTGAGGATGCCAGCCATAGAGACAGGCGAAATGTCAGGAGAGAATGCTTCTGGAACACGGCCATGCAGTCCCGAATACTCACTGCAAACCAGTGATTCCGGCCATGAAAGCCTTCAACAACACACTCTCTGACTTAGTTTACTTACTGAACCAGAACACAGGGCGAGGGGGGGGGGTGATGAGTCGAAGGTGAGGCAGGAAGGCGATTGCGACCCTAACTCCCCCAAGTGTCCGGCAGGGGAGGCTTGCTACAGGAAGTGACCCAAGAGCAGAGGAAGACTACAATTCCCGGCATGCCATGCGCCTAGATGCCCCTCAGCAGCCGTTTGCGCGCCTCATCTGAACCGGCGCGACATGGAGAGCGGGGAGGAGAGCGCCAGAAGCGACTTCAAGAAGGTCGGCGGGGGAGCAGGAAGGCTGGGGAGAGGGGCTAGGACTGGGAGGAGAAGGACGGGAAAGGAGCCGCCACCACCCAGCCTTCTATTTCGGGGGTCTGTGTACAGTACACACTCAACAGCGGGTCATTCTGGACTCCTTCGTGCACTTTCCCTCACCAAAAACGCCTGCACCCTGAATACGGTTAAAGATTCCCATAGTGGCGCCGCGAAATGACCAGACACGCTTAAGCGGCTGAGGGGGAAAAAGGAATGGCGCAAAACACCTGGAGGGAGGGCCCAAGTTTGCCCAGGCCTGATCAACGCTGTACAATTAAGGCAGTGTCATATCACTTTAACTGCTCAGTGCTGTGGAACTCTGAGAATTTGTACTTTTACTTTTAGCCAAAGACTGCTGGTGGTTATTTATTATTATTCATTTATTTGTCTTAAAAGAGAGACTCAAAGTGGCTTTACAGTAACACCAATACAGTACATTATAAAACTTAAAATATACAAACCTTAAAACAGAATTAAATTTTAACGGTTTCCATAGTCCTGAGCCATGGCGTTTGAAGTGATGCCAAACTGCGTTATTTCTACAGTGTGCAGAAGCACCCTCAGAGTGGCTTGCTTTGCAGCTTGAGGCCTGGATGGTGGGAGCAGTTTCTCAGGAGCAGCCATTTGAGCCTCTTCCATCAAATTCTCATTTTTAGAATTCATGAATCTGATGAAATCATTATTACAGTAGAGTCTCGCTTATCCAACATTCTGTATTATCCAATGCAGTCTGCCTCCCGCCCGGATCCACAGCTGTTTCTCTAGGCAGCAATTCTATCTAGTCAATTTTTAGTAGTTAATGTTTTTGTAGTCAATGTTTTCAATACATCACGATGTTTTGGTGCTAAATTCATAAATACAGTAATTACTGCATAACGTTACTGTGTACTGAACTGCTTTTTCTATCAATTTGTTGTAAAGCACAATGTATTGGTGCTTAATTTGTAAAATCATGTGATTTGACATGTAATAGGCTTTTCCTTATTCCCTTCTTATTATCCAACATTTTCACTTATCCAACATTCTGCTGGCCTGTTTATGTTGGATAAGCGAGGCTCTACTATATAGCATTTATTCTTTAACATAAATGTATTTATTTCACCTTCAATATTTTTGTTATCGTGTCAGAAGCAACTTTCAAGTTGCTTCTGGTGTGAAAGAATTGGCCGTCTATAGAGACATTGTCCAGGGGGTGCCTGGGAGGCTTCTGTCATGTCCCCGCAAGCTAGAGCTGACAGACTAGAACTCATTCTGTCTCAAGGATTCAAACTGGCAACCTTTAGGTCAGCAAAGTAACCTTCAGGTTAGCAGTCCAGCTGGCACAAGGGTTTAACCCGGTGGTTCTCAACCTGGGCTCCCCAGATGTTTTTGGCCTACAACTCCCAGAAATCCTAGTCAGTTTACCAGTTGACGGCCAAAAACATCAGGGGACCAGGGGACGTCAGGCTGAGAACAACTGGTAACCCACTCACCACCATGGCTTCAAATCCCTAAATAATCACCACAGCTGCTCTTAGCTGTTAAGCTATTCTGCCTTGGTCAGACCACACCTGGAATACTGTGTCCAATTCTGGGCACCGTCGTTGAAGGGAGATGTTGACAAGCTGCACTGTGTCCAGAGGAGAGTGACTAAAATGATCAAGAGTTTGGAGAATAAGCCCTATGAGCGGCTTAAAGAGCTGGACGTGTTTTGCTTGCAGAAAAGAAGGCTGAGAGGAGACATGATGGCCATGTATAAATATGTGAGGGGAAGTCATAGGGAGGAGGGGCAAACTTGTTTTCTGCAGCCCTGGAGACTAGGACGCAGAACAATGGCTTCAAACTACAGGAAAGGAGATTCCACCTGAACACTGGAAATAACTTCCTCACAGTGAGAGCTGTTTGGCAGTGGAACCCTCTGCCCCGGAGTGTGGTGGAGGCTCCTTCTTTGGAGGCTTTTAAGCAGATGGCTGGATGGCCATCTGTTGGGGGTGCTTTGAATGCGATTTTCCTGCTTCTTGGCGGGGGGTTGAACTGGATGGCCCGCAAGGTCTCTTCCAACTCTATGATTCTATGACTATGATTCTAAGGCTGTATATGGGTTTTTTTGAGTGGGGGCAGGAAAAGAGGAAGAGTTTGAGATACTTAAGGCAGAGCTTTCCAAACATTTCATGTTAGCTACATACTTTTTAGAGATTTATCATTTCACGATACAGTAATTCGGTTTTACTAGCAAACCAGAGGTTGAACCATCAAACACATACATAAATTGTAATAACAAAATCTCTCATGGGCACCTTTCATTTATATATTTTTTAAAGTGGGAAGTGGGGAGATGAGGTGGTCCCAGCATTAAACCCACCCCGTTGAACTCCATAATCCCTTTGGGGGAGCCCTTGTGCCATTTGGCTGGGTTTGTGAACCAGCCAAGGCTGCCAACCTACCATGATGTTCTGCTCTCCTGAAGTTTAGTTTGCAGTCAGAAGTCAAAAGTGTTCATTTGCTCTAGAAATCTGAGTGCTGCGAATATAGAAACTATGACAATGACAGGTGTTGTAACAATGGGTAACTTCAGCTGCCTTCATGTTACTTGGCTAACCGCTTGGTCATGGGTAAGAAAGGAGGAGCATGTCTAGATATGTTAAATGACTGTTTCACAGATTTGTTCATGGCAAAACTGACTAGAGGGCTGTGCAGACTAGATTTGCTATCGAACTGATGGGAGACAGGGCCCATAACAGCACATGTGAATTTTGAAAAGTTCCACTGCAACTGGGAAAGGAAGAGTCAAATGAGTCTCGTATCCTCAAGAAACCAGATATTATTTATTAGTTTATTAAAGGAGACTGAGAGGGCATGCCAAATTAGGAATGGAAACATGTCCAAGGGACAATGTTTAAAAATGTGTAGAAGATAAAAAGTAGGAGTTATGGCAAAACTAGTGTAAGTTCAGAAGACAAGTAACTGTAGTAAATAAACAAAATAATTGGTGACCATACTGGTAAAAATATGGTATTTGAACAAATGAAACAAAGAAGAAACCAGCCAATGTTAAACTGATGAATGTGTGAAATATTTGTTAAAGGAGAGGAAAAGTGCACAGTAACTGGATTCCATGTGTTAATCTTCACTGTAGCAAAGTCTGTAAACCTCCTTTTTGAGATATGATGGGTGAAGAATCAAGCAACAAAAGACTGTTTGAACCAAGAGGATAAAATGTGCAATTCACTAGGATCAGATGGCATACATATTTAACACCTTTAAAAACTTACTGTAAATACTTGCGTATATGTCCAGAATTTTTTTCCAAAACAAAAACAAAACAGCTCTCAAAACTTGATTTATCCACAGGCCAAAGTAAGTATTGTGTCTTACCTCTTGTTGTATGTCAGCTTGTTGTGCCCACTGTAATGTCTGAACCTGAAGTTCATGAAGGGAATGAGTCTTTAGTTGAGGGGCCTAAACAGCTAGAAGATGGCCAATGTTCAGATGAGAGGCCAGGAAAGGAAGACCTTTCATCGAATTCTGATAGTGACTTAGATGCTGTTGATTTAGGTGTTCTTTAATCGTTCAGTCGTTTTCGACTCTTCGTGACCTCATGGACCAGTCCACGCCAGAGCTCCCTGTCGGCCGTCGCTGCCCCCAGCTCCTTCAAGGTTGAGCCAGCCATTTCAAGGATACCGTCCATCCATCTCGCCCTTGGTTGGCCTCTCTTCCTTTTTCCTTCCATTTTCCCCAGCATCATGATCTCCTCCAAGCTTTCCTGTCTTCTCATGATGTGGCCAAAATACTTCAGCTTTGCCTCTAGTATCCTTCCCTCCAGTGAGCAGTCGGGCATTATTTCCTGGAGGATGGACTGGTTGGATCTTCTTGCAGTCCAAGGCACTCTCAGGATTTTCCTCCGGCACCAAAGTTCAAAAGCGTCTATCTTCCTTCGCTCAGCCTTCCTCATGGTCTAGCTCTCGCAGCCATAGGTTACTATGGGGAATACCATTGATTTCACTATGCGGACCTTTGTTGCCAGTGTGATGTCTCTGCTTTTCAGTATTTTATCGAGGTTGGCCATTGCTCTCCTCCCAAGAAATAGACGTCTTCTGATTTCCTGGTTGCAGTCTGCATCTGCAGTGATCTTCGCACCTAGAAATATAAAGTCTGTCACTGCCTCCACATTTTCTCTCTCTATTTGGCAGTTGTCAATTGGTCTGGTTGCCATGATCTTGGTTTTCTTGATGTTTAACTGCAGCCCGGCTTTTGCACTTTCTTCTTTTACCTTGGTGATAAGGCTCCTCAGTTCCTCCTCACTTTCAACCATCAGAATGGTATCATCTGCATACCTAAGATTGTTAATGTTTCTTCCAGAAATTTTAACTCCAGCCTTGGATTTGTCAAGCCTCGCACGTCGCACGATGTGTTCTGTGTACAAGTTGAATAGATAGGGCGATAGTATACAGCCCTGACGTACTCCTTTCCCAATCTTGAACCAGGCTGTTGTTCCGTGGTCTGTTCTTACTGTAGCTACTTGGTCTTTATACAGATTTCTTAGGATACAGACAAGGTGACTTGGTATCCCCATATCACCAAGCACATGCCACAGTTTGTTATGGTCCACACAGTCGAAGGCTTTAGAATAGTCAACGAAACAGAAGGTAGATGCTTTAGGTGTTAGTGAGAACTTAACCTTGAATTGAAGGCAGTTTTACAAGAAAGATATGGAAGTCTGCAAAAGACTCAGGCGATCTGCTTGTTTACAACAGAAAAGAGATAATTGTAATGAGATAGCTTTCTTCAAGGGCAAAAGAAATGCATTTCTCACGATTAGGGATTAAGAGCCTTTTATTGACTCATTCAGCTTTTGTTTTCAAGTCAGGCAATTTTCGCTTAACCTCCAAGGTTCCTGCTTTTCAGTGCTCTGTGTTTTCATGGATATTTTCTGGTTCCAGTTGTCACTTGGCATTTAATGTGTGCTTTTTGAATTACTTTATCCATGCCTAGTCATGCTTATGGATTTGTTTTGCTTTGTTTCTTGTTTTTGCCTATCTTGTTCCATGGAAGTTTTTACAAAATTGATGATGGATTCTCACTGAACATTTAAGACATTCTTATGGACTAACTTTTGGATTATACTTTATACTACTTTTACTGCTTTGCTTTTATATATGTTTTCCACAATAAGCTGCTTGTTGTATACTCGTTGGTGTGCTGTTACAGTCAAAGGGATTTCTGCCTTGAAGTGCTACACCTCTTTATCAAGAATCCTCCCTTTCTCTGAGTAAAGTGGCCAAAGGTGAGAGCTTAAACCATCCCAAGACAATGGGTGCACTGAGCACCTCAGCTCAGTCTACCATGGTGCTGCCTCTGGCCTCTTTGAATATCAGACTGGGAAGATGGTGGCTGCTCTTTGGCCCTTCCCCTCAGGGAAAATGAGGGAATATAGGAGAAGTTGGCACTCCTTTTTGGTTCTCCTGGGATGGACCTTGTTCTTCACTTTTCAGTATTCTACCCAGAGAAGGCAATGGTTCCTTCTTTGATGAAAAATACATGCCTTTAGTTTATACTGTACATGAGGTCAGCTTATACACGAGTATATGCAGGTAAATATGAAATGGTCGTACTTCAGTAATTGCATAAAGATATTCACCTTCTGTTTATTTTTACACTATTGCTATCAGCATGCCAAATACTGGTAAAATTAGCCCCAGTTTACTAGGAACTTAAAGCCTAAAATAGTGGAGAAATAATCAAGGAGCAGCATGGATCATATGTAGCAAGGGAATACGTAATGTGAGCAAAGTCCAGTTGTCACATAAGCTTGATTTTTTAAGGAACCAGAATGAGAATACGAATAGATGGCCTCATGCATACACTGGTGAAAAACATGATCTGAGATATTATTATTAACCATGTTGTAAAACAAACTTAACAGACAACATCAGCATTTCTGGAGAATGAAATCATGGTTTGCCAGTCATATGAAATCCCTTAAACTTTTAAGTCTTTTAAACTTTATTTTTGTTTATAATATTGTACCATTTTGTATTAATTGATATTTGTTTGTCTGTTATATCATTTATTGTATTTACTGTTTTGTTGTAAGCTGCGTATTATTATTATTATTATTATTATTATTATTATTTAGCACTAACAAACATATAAACTGAGTGATCTGCTAGACATAGACTTGGATTTCCAGAAAAGCATTTGATGAAGAATCCTGGATAAATTGGACAGTCATTGACTAAAGAACAGGTTATTTTATTGCAGGGGTTGCTGTTCTTATGTGCTTTCAAGCCCATTCAGATTTATGATCATCATAAAGCAAGCCTATTACAGAACTTTCTTGGCAAGATTTATTCTACAGGGGTATGCCTTTGTTCTCCTCAGAGGGTGAGCGAGTGTGACTTGCAGAAGGTCATCTAGTGAGTTGCCATGGTTGAACCCTTGTCTAAAGTCTCATAGTCTAGTGCAGTGGTTCTCAACCTGTGGGTCCCTCGGTGTTTTGGCCTACAACTCCCAGAAATCCCAAACAGTTTACCTGTTTACCAGCCAGTTTAGCTGTTAGGATTTCCGGGATTTGAAGGCCAAAACATCTGGACCCACAGGTTGAAAACCACTGGTTCAAACCACCTCACTATTTCTGGCTCTGTGGCAGAGATAGGAGCTCCTACCGCTGAGCTGCTGAACTTGCTGACCAGAAGGTCAGCGGTTCGAATCCGGGGAGCGGGGTAAGGTTCCGCTGTTAGCCCCAGCTTCTGCCAACCTAGCAGTTCAAAAACATGCAAATGTGAGTAGATCAATAGGTACTGCTCCAGCAGGAAGATAACAGCGCTCCATGGAGTCATGCCGATCACATGACCTAGGAGGTGTCTATGGAAAACAATGGCCCTTTGGCTTAGAAATGGATATGAGCACCAATCCACAGAAAACCTTTACTTTATGGCAGTGATAGGAACTCTATTTCATTCCTGGTGGTTACTGCAGTATTGGGTGGGGCAACTCTTACTGCTGGGATATGATATCTGAATGGGCTTGTCCCATCACCAAACTGTATATAAACACATTTCTCGCAATAGAAACAAATAAGCACGGAAGTTCTGAGCTAGAAATGGCGCTATTTAACTTGTTCATGTCATCTTGGGCTCCGGAGTCCTGAGCAATGCATGAGCTAGCCGGCAGGTGGCGTCAGAGCATCGTGAAAAGCTAAGCAGATGCCAGAGGTCTGTAAAGGGATTTCTTCAGCATTGGTGAATATACAGCAAAATTTGTAGGGTTTGAGTTGATGGTGGAAAGACAGAAAAGATCTCCATAGTGGATATAGTTCAATAATAGAACGTAAGGTCTGTAATGTGGCAGCAGTGAAAAATACCATTTCTATGTTAGTGATGTTGATTGTGAAAGGGGCTGAAAACAAGATAGCCCCATTTTAATGCCCTTGTTCATATGTGGCACTGCAGCTGCATTTAGAATAAAGAGTTTGATCACTTTATCAAAAAAGCCACAATAAGCATAGAACGTGGCCAGTGGAAACACTGAGAGAACATTTTCCTTAGGGAACTGAAGCATGCTGTAACAGTATGAATGGTTGGACAAGGTAGATAAGATTCAGTAGGGCTTGGAAAAACTTGACAGAGAAAAAACTTCTCTCAGGACACTTGATTTTGAATACTTCCTGTAAAAAATTATTACAAGGAGATTGTCTTTTTTGTGTGGTGTAGGAATCTATCCCTTTTTTTTAATGTGATTTCTATCTGGTACCAGCATTTCTGGTAAAGAAGTGATGCCTAGTAATACACTTATTTGAGTGAATGAGATACACCTGTAATCTCTCTTTCTTCATGTGGAAGTTAGCTGACAAATTACTGAAATTCAGCTACTAAACTTAGAGAAATTTTTAGGATGCTTCTGGATAAATGCAGGAGGTAGTGGTAGTCCCTAGTTAATGTTTTTTATTATTATTATTCTAGCAAGTCTGGAGCAAGGATGTGTACCCCGGGCCATTTTTGTGGCCCCTAAGGTGACATATTTTTGCATTTTTAGAAAATGTTGCTTCAAAACGCCTCCCCCCCCCCCCCCGCCCCTCACCATATCTCTAAGGGATATAGACCATATTTCCACCACATCAGGTGTCCTCCTGAACCATCCTTCTACGGAGTCAAAATAAAATTTTGCAAAAGGGGTTTCCACATATAAACATGATACCTTTTCTTAATGAAGCTGTGACTACAAACCTGCTGATTATATACAAATTTATTTGCATACAGTAGATAAGTGAACTAAAATGTTTAAACACACTATTCCCATTTAGTTGGGTAATATTTGGGAATAAGTCGTGTGTTCTGTTGCAGTACCCAAGATACAGAATTCCTTGTCTTGATTCACATAAGCCCTTTTGTTTATTGATCCCAAAGGCTAACAACTGACTTCCTAACAATCCTCTGAGAAACTATATGCTGAAATAAGTAGAGGCAAGGAGCTGGTCTTTGAAAGAGTGCTGTTTTCAGCAGATGAAAAAACCTTGTGGATAAGGGTTGCAGTAGAAAAAATTAGGGTGGAGCTTGAAGCCAGTTATGTGGTCTCTGTGTAGGGATGGAAGATTGATGTCAGTATGTATTGCCCTTCAGGTCCCAGAGAATGAAAGGCAGAAGTGGTAAGGTAATATATTTTATTTGGCCAGTTCCTTTTGATGTATTTCTACACCAACAGAAGTTGTTCTCATAAAATATATTGCTTTACCTCTTTTATATCTCTTTGAAATGGAAAGACAAAGAGATTCACTTTTTCTTCATTAACACCTCTTGATGGATTCCCTTTTCTGTGCAGGAGACTGTGAACAAACTGCTCCAGCTCTACTTCAAAGATGACAAAACACGAGGTAATTGCTTTCCCTTCTGTCTCAATAAAGAGGCCAGTTCTTTCTGGAGGTCTTCCCAGATTTTACTGTAGAGAGACCAGGCTCTGAAATATCAGAGGTAACCCAAGATCCTTCTAGACTGCAACTGACTGTAATTCCAGGCCTTCCCAAGACTTCATTTCCCCCAAAATCTGATGCACAATACTGTTCTAAAATAAATGTCATGGTTCTTCAACTGATGTGATCCCGCATCTTGCAGCAAATGTTAGAACTGGGCAACTAATCCTATCCAGACTGTCTCATGGCTAACATTCAATATCCTCATAGTTGGCTATAGATTCTCAGCTAAGGTACACACTCCCCACTAGCATGGCCAGTGAAAAATAGATTCCCAAGGCTTATAGGACAGAAGCAAATAGAGGAAATTACAAACATGAGTGATCTCTCATCCCCACAGCTGCTAGAAGTGTGCAAAAAGGTTATTGATAGAATTGACTAGAAATTTCTTATTCTAGTCTAGTCTCAAACTAGCTACCTGTATCTACTAAATGCAAATTAACCCTTTCTGTAACACTGACAGTTGTTAATACTTGATCATGACACTAACAACCACTCCAAAATCCCTATGTCTTGTCTCAGAGGCCATGTTCACTATAGTTGCCTTGGGTTGTGGGCAGGGATAATTGTGCTGTGAGAAATGTTTAGTCATGATAATTGTTCCTCTCTCTTCTCAGTGAGTGGTGATGCTCTGTTGCTGATGGCAGAAATGCTTAAAGTATTTGTTCAAGGTAAGTTGTGGCATCCATATTTGTTTCAAGGAATGGCAGTCACAAATTGATGATATGGCCTATGGAAAGGTGAAAGTGCTGAAGTCAACATTCTATTGAGTTAAATTTTATTTTTATAAGTAATGGCAGACTTTCTGCAAGGTTGGAAGCCAGCTAAATCCAGAGGTATAGCCAGAGCTTCCATGCCTTTCATGACTATAAACTTTCCCTTCTATGATGCTTTGAGTTATGCCTTCCTTTCCCATCTTAGTCGTTCTAAGAAATTCTTTAGCACAGGGATAGGATCATACTGCTGTACTGCCCCTCCTAGCATTTTTCACCAATGGCTATTTTGTCCAGGGCTACTGGTCATAATAGTCCTGTAACATCTGGAGGACTACAGTTCCCACTCTTGCCCTAGAAGTAGTAGTTACAGTGTTCACAGAATCTTTTCTAGTTGCAGAATTTGATTTCTGGTCCTAATTAAACTTAATATGTGTGTCTAATTATGCTTCCATCTGATGTTAAGGAGCGTAAGACACATTTACTAATTTAAACTCAGGATCTACTTTGTGGAGCCTGTGTGGGTCTTCATTGCTGGTTGGTTATGTGTATGATGGTATACATACGGAGTTAGGCACATGTTTTGTTTGGTTTTATTCAATCTTGAGTGAATCATACCAAGTGATAAGACTCTAGCACTTCTTCCTAAGGCAAAGCATTTGTGATAATGCTCTAAACAGGCAAATGTGTATGTACGTATAAGGCAGATGAGAAAAAGCTTCAACCAATAACGTCCCCTCCTGTTTCCCTAAAGTCTCTGCCCCTTCCTTCTCTGCTGCATCCTTGACAGCCCTCTCTTGTGCTTTGAATTCTTTGGAACCGTGTGTTACAGAGGCAGCAGCACGAGGCGCACGGCAAGCTGAAACAGAGGACCTGACCAAGGTGGAAGTGGAGCATGTGGAAAAAGTGCTGCCACAGCTGGTATGTAAATCCCATCTCAGATTCCTTAGTTAACAGCATAAGGATGCGGGCAAAGGCATCTTAATTCCCTTCCTTCATGAGGATGTTGGCTCAACTGGGCAACTAGAACTTAAGGAAATCAGCTAGCTAACTTGGAGAGAATGCCTTGTTGCTCACACTAATGTAACAATTCTTAATTTTTTTCAGCTTCTGGACTTCTAGAAAACTGATGATGCAAATCTTGCCTTCCTGCTACTTTGGATTGACTCCTGGCACAAAGTGGGCTACAAACGTCCACATGGAATCTGTTCCAGAGTGACTGTGCTTACTGGAATGATAGTCCTCCTTTGTGCTCCCTTCTACTTAATTACCATTCTTTTTACCTAGGTGCCTGCTTGCTCTCGAATGTCAAATGGGCTGGATTTTTTTTAATGATCACAGTGCCGAAGCAAATGGCCCTGAGCCACTTGAGACTCTGCCCTATCCTGCTGCTTCCCATTCACGGCCAGGCAGAGCTTCCACTTTTCCGATGGGAGAAACAGGTGTCTTCCTGTAGGGATGTGTGGAAAGAGTGAGTTTGCCTGGAAGCATTCCCTGCCCTGTAGGCTCTCATCACCCCTGCAAGCTTTTTAAAGGATAATTTCATGCCCTGCCTGCAGTCTGAGCTCTTAAACAGGAGCCAGGGCCGGGTCTGTGCCAGCAGCAGGTACCTGATCTTTATTTTATAAATAAACAGTGCCTGTCCCTCAACCTTTCCAGCATTCCACTGGGGCCATGACATCAAAGAGGGCTTGGAACCTTTTAACCATTTGATATTCTCAGAAGCTGCTTCCCTCTGCTATAAATTTGTTCTCACAAAGAAACTTCAATAAATCAAAAATAGTTTCCCTCCCTTTTGCAGGCTCCTTGTTGCAATTAATCATAGAAAGTCAAGTAGCTTCAAAGGGTTGTTTGGCCTTCCCTCCACCCCCTCTTTGTAGGACGAAAGAAAAACTTTCAAAAAGGAGCAGAATAACAAACAGCATGTGTGAGGATCCCACATCACGCAGGACCCAGCCCCTCTGTCAGCAGGGGAGGGGGAGGCTGTGAAATAGTAAACCTCACACATGGGAAAGGCAGGGTAGAGCCCAGCAACTCTGACTTCACAGCAAAATAAAGCCTAGGCCTGCTGAGGACAAAGTAACTGCATTTTAAGGCATGAATACAGCAGTGCAGTACTGGTGTACTCAACCGTAAGCCCTGTTGTTCAGTGGGACTTACTCCTAGCTAAGAAGGCATTCCTATTGTTGCTTATAGATTAATGTCCAAGCTGAGTGATAAAGAGTAGTTTGCCAAAGTTGTTTCTAATATACCCACTGCTACATATTAATAACTAACAGGAACAAAAGGAGAGAAATCTGAAAGCTTGCAATTTCCATCAGCACTAGCCAACACAGTCAATTAAAAAGAATCATGGAACTTGCAGTACAACATGTGGGAGGCTGCAGTCATTTATGCCTCACTCCTCATTTAATAGCAGAGAAATCTGACTTCAAGCACTAGTTAACTAATTTTACATTATCTAATCAGGCTTGACTGGGAGCTGCTTCCCTGAATAATTTTCCCCATTGCCTGCTACTTCACCTTTTATCCAGATTGCAGGGCTGGAATTGTTTACATGTGATGCCGGTACCTGCCATTGAGCAAGGGCATTTTCCCTGTTGTACAAAGTCAGTGCTAAAGCTACACTAAACAAGGATGACAGTTTTTTATGAAACCTCTACGTAAGCAGCCAAGCAAAGTGGAAAGACAATTATATGCTCTAATACATTATAAAAACTGTTCTATACCAATGACATGCATGCAATCAAATCCTGCATATTTATATGGAAGCAGAAATAAATATGGCCAATTGTAGAGTACTTTTTATTGAAGAATGCAGTCTTAAGATTAATTTATACACCAGATTTATATTCTGCCTTTCCCACTCGCCATTCAGGTAATATATGTTTTTCCGTTGTCCAGTTTTTGTTTTCTTAACTACCATGTAAAGTATTCAAGATCAAGAAATGGGTGATTGGTTCAAGGTCATCCAGTGACTTCCTACCTGAGTGGACCTTGATCTCCCCATTCTTAGTCCTAGTGCATGTTACTCATTTCTACACCAGTGACTTGTGACTGATACAGGCTTAGAATATCAATAAAAATATCTCATTACTTAGAACCTTAGCAAGCAACTCTTCTACCTTTTCCAGAGTAATTGATTACTCACTTTAAACCTAGGAAGCTTGAGATAACTGTCTTTTAACTTTGGTCAATGTAAGACTGCTCAGAAGCAAACCTTCTGTTTAAGGAAATTATATTTCTTATTACACCGCAAAAGTAGTGTGAAAGCCTACTTCTATTTTTATTTGGTTTGACAGTCTAGTTTATAAGATGATACTCCAGATAATTTTTTTGTATGTAGTTTTCACATGTTTTTTTAAACATCAAAACACCCCCATAAAATGAGAGTGCTTTGGCTACCCACATAATTTAATCCCCCTGAAGGAAGGGGTGCAAATGTTCTACAGAGCATTTAATGTGAATTTGAATACGTACACCTGTGACAAAGCTAAACTAAAACAGATGTCACTTTCTGATCTGTTGACACACCAATGTTTAACACATGTCTGTTTACATTTTTCTATGGTAAATCCTAATTATAGTCCAGAGTAGGGTTTATGACAATACATGGTAACTATGTCCTATTCCATGAAATAGTCAGAGGGAATTGATATTTCTAGGCACAAGGTCAAATACCACTCCCATGGATTCAGCAGCTGAGTGGTAAAATGGTTTTATATTTGTATATTTTAAGTTGTATTGAAATGCTTTTAGTTATGAGGCTCTTTGAGTTTACGTATGGAGAGAAAAAGCAGGATATAAACAAGCACAATAATACTTTTTTTGTAAATGAATACGATTTTCATTGTGAACAATTAGAGATGGAGTTGTGACTTCCTTTGTTGTCAGCTGAAGTTGAAAAGGAAGCTTAACTTCCTTTTTGAAGCATGAGTCTAATGCCTTGTACAGCTAAGCTTGAACACTGCAGCCATGCTGACGACAAGATTTGGGGAAATGTAATTCTTATAACTAACTTTTCGAAGTTCAATTCAGAAGTTCAGTATTTTCTCTCTAGTCTTGAGGCATCAAGCTATCATATATATAAAACTGTTGGATAACTTATCCTGGGAAAATCTATTATGTGTTGCATATAGCTCTGTAAACATTGGCAACAAGGGCAGGCTGAAGGGAACTGATGTCACCTTCAGTTTTAAAAAGTTAAAGAAAAGTGGCTAACTTTGAGCAGTTACAGCAAAAAGGTGCAGAAAAGTTTTTAAATCAGGTCTCTTTGGTTGTTTGTTAAGAAAACAGTTTTCTAGCTTAACCAAGCAACTTACTGTAAGTATAGCATCAAAAACCAATGTATGAAGCTGAGTAAATGCCCTTTCTTCTGATCCTGCACTGTAATACCCATCAACTTATCTAGCATTGACGGTGGTGCAGAATGCAGGGAGGTGCAGTGCAATACCTGAAGTGCCACATTACTACTGAAAAAAACAAAAAAGAATGACCACCCAGAATTTTGGGTGGGACATGTCTGAACATAAGTGATAGTAGAAATCTTCATTCTCCTACAGATTTTTAAGGTAATCGCATCTAATAAATGTGTGAGATTTAAAAAAAAACACTTAGATTTTGAAATGTGAGGAACTTTAAGGACGAATCCTAGAAATAGGACTTGAGCATTTACATAATGGAACTCCTATCCCAAAGGCACAATCTCTTTGCATCTTCTCTCTACCACTTATAAAGAATAGACAGCAATAAAACAAAAGTATGTTTTGAAGAAACACACATACACCTTTCTATCAGGAAGAACCATATACTAATGTTCATAATCCATCCTAATAATAAGAGTGTGTATGTTCTTGTTTGACTTAGCCAAAATTCTGGTTCCTTAGTTATGTGATGGATCTCACAATATTAAAATACAGAGTGCTGAGCATGGGGATAAAAACCCAGAAAGCACCTTTGGTGTCAACATTATATAGACCAAAAGAAACAATTACAAAACCGCAGCTTTAAACGCTGAAATAAAATACCTGCTAACCTCCTACTCAGAGCAGCTTACTGATGACCTATGCACACCACATCCTTCCAGTTTACAGGAAGAATAGAATTGGCACTGCTGTAGCGCAGCCTGGATCCAATTTCTACCTTATCTTCTGTGGAAGTCATACAGATGGCAACAATATGTGTGTGACAATAACTACAAGCTAGGTACCAGTTTTCAACTCCTGTTGTCTTCTACATTCTTTAGTGGCTCATTTTGAGAGTGACATTAAATATCTGTTCTTTTCCTGTTTTAACCACTTTCGGCTCTCTGTGCTCACAACCCCATTTCCCCCTACCTTTTCCCTCCCACCACCCCTCCCAATTTTCTTCAAAGCGACTGGAAACATTTGGAAGTAATTAGACCTGAAGGGAAATGTTGGCCAGTCTGGGAGACAATGACAAGTGCCAGGAACCCTTGGTGCCCCTTCCAGTCACTTTGAAGTTCATTCAGATGGTACAATGCTCTGTTTTCTTTGTTAGAAAAAGTGGGGGCAGGAGGGAAATGGGCCATGTCAGAGCCATTGAATAGAAAGCAGGTTACTCTGAACTGATATAGAACCCGATTAGTGGGAGGAGGGAGCACACAATTCAGAGGGAGACTGACTGAAAGGCTTCCTCTAGTCATTCAGCTTTAATACATCTCCATGTACTTTTATGGAAAAACCATATAGTTAAAATCCATTGATGTGGGTTCTATTTAGATGAATCTGAATATATCACCTGAGTGTTTGATCATTTTGGCTCAGTCACAAAACTGAATAAAGGGGCAGCGAGATCAAAACTTGCAAATGTTTAGTATTTGCTTCTAAAGCCGACAGATACCCCTTCTTTTGGTTATACAGCAACAGTATGTGGAAAAATCAAGGCCTTTGAGTAGTAAAGAATGTCATAAATTAGGCATACACAGATATACCTATGGATGTTCTCGAAGCACTGAAAACAATTCAGGCACAAAAAAGAGCTACACTTTGAATTCAACAAAGGCTTGAAGTACAATGCAGTGACTTGGCTCAGTACAGCTCTGTATTCAGTAGAGAGCAATGCTGTGCTGTCTCACTAAATGCGTCTCTCAGTTTAGAGCAGACAGCATGCACCCACAAGGCAGTTAACAGTTGGGTGCTCAGCCAACAGATGTACCTTACTTCTCATGGAATGTGTGCAGTGGACCTCGGGACAAAGGAAAACAAGGCTCTAGTGACACAAGGCCAGAGATGGAATTCCTAGACCAGCACAAAATGAACCAAAGCAGAAGCATTTGCCAAATTGGGGGCCAGCATTTTCTTTTCTATAAATATTTACAGATTTGACATTTCCTGGCACAGAAATGCAAAGGGAACAATAAATTGAGATTCTGTCAGGCAAAAAAACAATAGCAGGACTGCTATCGAACACTTTAAATATTATAAATCAAGGAACTGGACATTTATTTGAAGTACACATTTTATAAAAATTATTCTAAAATGTGTATGATAAGATTATTCCCTTTTGAAACAGAAGCTCAATATAAATTGTCATGTAACTAATATCACAAAATTTATATAGGTTTTTTTTATAAAACTCCAAGTTAAATGTTGGAAATATGCAAAGGGGTGCTACTTCAGTATACTGTTAATGAGAACTTCCCGTGATTTGTCATTCTTGAGAAACGTAGTTTAATAAAAGAAAAAATCTGGGTTAAGTTGCCACCAGGCATGTTCGTAGTATTGTTGGGGAAAATGCTCATGAATGTAAGGATAATTTAAAATTAGAGTTGGTACAAAAAGCAAGCATAGTTAGGGAAAGCATTTTTGGGAGCTGAAGTGAACATTTTAATTATATTGATAGAACTCTGAATGGAAACATAAAATGTGATTACTAAACAGATGGGTTCTTTTTGTTACATACTGAAATAATTGTAGAAGCCCTGTTAGAAAACCATATTTTTCCTGTTTAGTAATGCTGTTTATATAATAATAAATGTTTTCATAGGGAACAAGTAAGAGGTCTGAAAACTATCCGATATCATCATATATCCGATATCGTCATCCAGCATGAGAAATGGTAACTCATGCTAGTTGCAGGTGATCATTTGCCTCCCTTTTACAATCATAAGTAAGTGTGGCTCTAGGGTCACATGCAACGCCCACAAGACTATTTCTGCTGTCCTTGGTCCCTCCAGACTCTGGACTCCCCTTTTATTGGCACATAAAAAAGTAAACCTTTAGGAGTGACAATTCACCTTTTATTGACATTTCAAAACCAAAAGTAGACTTCTGCTTTTTATGGGGTGGATAAATTATTTTTGGCAGACCTCAGAAGATCTTAAGGGAGCAAAATCAGCCCTTAGACATGCTGCAGTTGCTTGCTACTGGGCAAGTTACTGAACCTAGAAATGACCTAACAAATTTCTAAGCACCATTTAAGTATGAAAAGCACCACAGCTCAGAAATTCCTCTCTTAAATGGCAAAGAATTTTCACGAATGTGTCTGATTACTTCATTTATTCAAAAATAGAAATGTAGGTTTTTTCTGCTTTACTGCACTGCCATATTTGTAGCCAGAACATAATTCTGCAGACAAAACTTCTTTCAATTATTCCCAATACAGTAAAGTTGGCAAGAGAAAATTATGCACTGTAATTTTATTCTGAAAAATCAGTTGGTGAGGCCAGACCTTTTGGCATGTCATTCAATATTATACACAAAGAGGAAATGAGGCAACTGAACATGTTGCCTCTCAAGCCAGGCAAGGCATTGCTCTGATGACGTATATCACACCACCTTCACCTTTTTCCACCTGAAATACAAACAGAAAATAGCAATCACAGCGTTTGCAATAATCTTTTGCTATAGTGAGCTTCCTCACTGCTGCATTTTCAACAAACATCTCAACAGGGAGGCAACCAAAATGGTAAAATGTCTGGAAGCCATGTACTATGAGTAGTGGCCTAGGGAGATGGGTAAGTTAAGCCTGGAGAAGAGGTGGTTAAGAAGGGACATTTTAAAATATATGAACAGATATCACACTGAAGATAGAGCATACTTTTTTCTGCTGCTCCAGAGACTAAGACACTGAGTAATGGTTTCATAAGGAAGAATCTCCTGATGCTAAGAGCTATATGACAATGTAAAGTGCTGTCTCAGAGTGTGATGGAGTCTCTCTTTTTTAGAGGTTTTTAAACCTTGGATAGTTAGAAAGGAATGAAAATATGGTACAATGGAAAACTAAATTCTTTATATTCAGGCAATACACTCTATAGAGGGAGAAGAACATTAAGCTTATAGTTGGCATATTCCCATTCTACCATCCTTTCTTGTCAGTTTCATTGAAGGAAGGAATTTTAAAATGAACCTTTCAGAAAAACAATTCTCAGCAATCCCAGTAAGTCATACAGTAACCTACACTGTCCCTGTGCAGAATTTTGCCATAAACCTACATGCAGAATGCTGGACTAGTTGCATAGATCCTTCCTGAGAAAGACATTTGTTTAACAGCAAGTATTGTAAGAGGGTACCTGGAAGCTTCAACCACTTTGGCACTTTTCCGGATGGAGCTCTCCTGGCTGGTGGCTGGGAAACTTCCACAGCTGTGGCCATCTCCGAGTTTCCTGGTACTACAGTCTCTCCCGCTTCCTTTGGTTCAGGTGGGGAATGAATTACAGGTTGTGAACTTGGTGGAGAATAAGTCACCGATTTAGACAAACGTCTAGGAGAAAAAGTAAACATGCAGATGTTAGGATAATACACTCCAGCACTTTAGATTTTGAATTTCATAGCAAAAAGTTAAAAGATCTTTGAGTTTCAACAAAAATGCTTTTCAGTCTTTAGGAGACTGGACAGTGTGGGTGGCAGTCTTCATTCAGCTGGGACTTACAAATTTCCAAGCGAAAGCACATGTTCAAGCAAGTTTTATCAATTGCCAACACTTTTCACTGGGCAAGGAAATCATATCTTTAAAAAGGAGTACAGCATCTGCTTACCTAGCTACTAAAATGTCTGCTTTAGAAGGGGATACTACAGATTCCAGCAGGTCCAGCCTCAGATAGTAATCTATAAACACACAGAGTTCATGTCTGTTAAATAAAGTAATAATTCTCTTAGGATATCTGTAGCAAAGTGCTTCAAAGCAACAAAGCCTCCAAACTCACTTTTGTTTTTAAAACCTGTATCTGTTTGTCCAGATATCACTCTGTATACTGATTGAGTGATGGTTATAACACTAACAAAAGCAAAACTGCAGACAGACAGTGTCTCATCCTGTATGTATATGTTTTACTTACTCTTTAATTCTTTTGATCTTTATACCATTTGCCATTTCCTAGTAAAATGCTCCAATCAGACTGCTAGATGATATCTTCAACATGCAGCACAAAACTACTCTGATCTCCTCTTCGGACAATCTTAAAGCTGCCTCAGTTCAGCTGTTATGGTTATCTGAGCAGATATCCATAGCAATATGTAGCATACTTGTCCTAAGCTTGAAGGTGAACTATTGGAGATAATGTGGAGTATTTAAAATATATGTGTTTTATTCGTGGCTATTATAGACTGTAAGTTCTGTTTGATTTCAAAAATTATTTATGAATAATTAAGGTACAAACATCCCCGATTTTTAAAAAAGTGGCACAACTTGTAATTTATTCTTATTCCAGGTGTACTTGATCTCACTTTACTTATGGTAATACAATGAAATTATTATTTATATTAGCTTAACTAGACACAGATCCACTGACTGCCAGTCTGTTTCTGGGCACAATTCAAAATGCTGGATTTGACCTATAAAGTCCTATATGATGCCAGGCCCAGCTATTTAAATGATTGTATCTTCCCATAAGAGCCAGTCCAAGATTTAGATCTGCAGGGAAAATACTTCTCTTTATTCCAATTTCTTTGCAGGTATGGTGGTAACATGGGAGAAACCCTCCTCTGTGATTGCTCCCACATTTTGTAACTCCATTCTGAGGGAAGTTAGTAAGACTCCTTTGTTGTTTTCCCTCTCATGGCAAGTTAAGATCTTTCTTTTCCAGCAACCCTTGGAAAACTGCTTTTAACAAACAGGAGTGGTTTTAGGGTGCTATACTGTTTTTAATTGGTTTAAAACTAACATTTTAACTAGTTTTAATTCTGTTGTCAATTGACACAATTGTTTTTATTTCATATGGTTTAACCTATATATTTTTTATTGTACTCTGCCTTTTATAAAGTGTCTTGAGTCCCAGCCTGGAAGAAAAGCAGATATAAACAAAATAATGGATAGATGGGCACAAACAACAAAACCATGAGTTAAAATCAATAAATTGAAGAACTGAGCCAAGGCAAAATTAGCTCTTCACCAAATCCTTTCAGCCATTATTAACACCATGTTGGGGTGACTCCATTTTTTAACTGGAGATGATGATTTGTCATCACCATATTTATACTCTGCTTTTTTCCTGCCAAAGGGGACTCAAAGCAGCTAACAATAAAAATCATAAGTATATATGTGAAAAGAATTGATATTTTCATTTATTTCATCTTAAAATACAGCAACTATATATCATTTCCATGCCAGGTTAACTTCTAAACTGGTTTCATGGCCTAATATAAAATTCCTGGGCCATCAGCAGTCCACTGATTTTTTCTTAACATACTCAAATAATAATACATAATTTTTATTTATACCCTGCCTCCTCTCCCCAAAGGGACTCGGAGCGACTTACAACAAATAATACAAAAATATAAGCAATACATGATTAACAAGGTCCTACTCTCAGTCCCTCCTTCGGAAATATGGTTGGTGAGGACAAGAGACGTGGCCTTCTCAGTGGTGGCTCCTTGGGTCTGGAACTCCCCCCCCCCCAGTGAGATTAGATCTCCCTCTTGGTCTTCAGAAAGAAAACAAAGACATGAATATGTGACCAAGCATTTGGACAGTAAAGTAATGCAGTGGGAGAAATAAATAGGGAATATGTGCAATTGACAATTGGAGTGGCCTTGGTTTACAATTTTGGATCATGTGATTTTAATGTTTACATTAGGTGTTTTAATTCTGCTATCCAGGGTTATAATTAACTATCTCGTGGTCATTCTAAATCCTGTCTGATAGTTTTCAATACAATGCAGCTATTCTCAAAGGCTTGCTTAAATAGCCAAGTGTTTAGCTTCTTTCTGAAAGTTAACAAGGTGGGCTCTTGTCTTATTTCCCTGGGGAGAGCATTCCAGAGCGGGGGGGGGGGGGGGGGGAACTATGGAGAAGGCTCTCTGTCTCTCTCTCTCTCTCTCTCCCCCCCCCAAATCAACCTCACTTGTGAAAGAGGTGGGATCAAGAGGAGAGCCTCCCCTGCTGATCTTAAAGTCTGGACAGGTTCATAGGGAGAGATGCGGTCATGTAAATAGGCAGGATCTGAGCCATATAGGGCTTTATAGATAATAACCTGCACTTTGAATTGGCCCCGGAAACATATTGTCGGCCAATGGAGCCAATACATTAAAAACTGGGATTGGCCCCCAGGACTTTGCTCCTTTGAACACTTATACAGAGCTTTGCAGAATCTTCTGGAAAGGCACCAGAAAAGTCAGGTACTTGCCATTCTGCTTTTCAGATCCAAAGTATACAACAGCAGCAGGGAAAAGGTTAGCCTGCAATAAGAAAAATCCCAGAGTTAGAAGAAAATACAGAAAAACCTGGAAACGCCTCTTCTGGATTTATGGTTGGACGAATGGATTTATGCACTTCTTATGTTTTAAGTTTTGTATATTGTCTTATATGTTTTAATGCTTAATGTAAATTGTTTTTAATTGCTTTATGTTTTATTGTATTGTATCGTTGTTTTACTGGCATTGAATTTTTGTCAGGTCTATAAGCCGCCTAGAGTCCCTTCGGGTGAGAAAGGCGCGACAGAAATGACATAAATAAATCATAATTTTGTAGTCAGCTGAAGAGCATGTAAGCACTGCAGAGAGCAGCTGTCTTTTGTTCCACAAGCCAAAGGGGACCTTTTTGGTTGTCAGCATATTGCTGCTTAAGAAGAACAACCTTCAAACCTTCATGCTGGTAACAAAGCTACTTTCAATTATAGACAACTACGCAGTAGCCAACAGTTCTTACCCCTTATAGGTTTTCTATCTATTCTCAAGCTCGAGTTAAGAAAGACAAAATGTGTTAGACCACTGACATGTGGAAAAGGATCCATTCTACCCTTATTGATTGCAATAAGAATTACAAATTAATGAATTATTGCTGGAGCTTTCTCTCCGCTTCTTACACCATCCCTTTCTTCCAAATATATTGTGTTGTGTTTTTTGTTTTGTTTTTTGCATTGTATCCTAAAGGCACCAGATCTTGTTTGATCATGAGGGTTAGCCCTGGATAGTACTTGGGTGGGACCACCAACAAATCCCAGGTACTATAGCCTATACTTCAGAGGTATTGTACCACTGAGTATTTCTTGCATAGGAAACCCTATGAAATTGATGGGGTCACCATAAGCCGAAAGGTTACTCTGAGTCACATGTATTCACAATTTTGAGAGACGAACTTGCACTTAGTATTTGTTAACTCCTCTGGGATCCTTTTCCTGGCTAAAGAGTGCAGTACAAATACTTTAAATAAATCAAGAAATGATGGATTAACACAGAGAAAGGCACACAGAGCAGCTGAGCGTCTGCGTTTGCTGGAGTGCCACAGCCAAGGACTGTATTATTGCCATTCCTCCAAGGGGCCATTAGAAATATTAGTTCAACAGATGCTTTGTGATTATATAAACACATTTTTTAATATCATCACAAAGCACTACAAAAGACAGATATTAAAACATTTTGTTTTTATATCTGTCTTCTGTAGCACTTTTGATCAGTAAGCTCTCCCAGTAGTCACTTTCTAATCACAATTCTAGATGCAAAGTTGGTGGTTCATTATATCTAGAAATGTGATCAGAAAAGTGAGCACCCTGAGACCACTTGGAGTATATCTGAGAGGTCTCAACAAACACAAGTGTCAATTGACTGATCTGCCAACAAGTACAAGACACTGACTGAAATTGATATTAAAAGTCTTAGAAAGAAATCAGCACTAAACCTACTTTTAAAAAAGGGCTGGAAGTGGAGAGAATAAGACACTCTAAAAAGGTGGTTCTCAACCTGTGGGTCCCCAGGTCTTTTGGCCTACAACTCCTAGAAATCCCAGCCAGTTTACCAGCTGTTAGGATTTCTGGGAGTTGAAGGCCAAAACATCTGGGAACCCACTGGTTGAGAACCACTGCTTTGAAGGCCTTCTTGTGTAAAACATGAAGAATAAAGGAAAAGAAACATCATGGATCTTATATAGGGAAGACTTGCTATATTTGGAGCTTTGTAAGAGTGTCAGCATTCATACAGATATGGATGGTGCAATAGACACTTTGCTTTCAAAAAACCTTATGACAAAACCCTCATTACAAGCCAAACAAAAATGTAGCAGTTTTCATTTAATAAAAGGGTCCATCCTTTCAAGGTTCTTAATTTGACTCTAGACTGACTTGGAAAATATTTATGTTTTGAAAAAGATTCTTGGCATAAATAAATTATAATTTGTTCATAAATACTCTAGCAACAGGGATGACTATCAAATTTGCCAGCTAAAGGACAATGCCAAATTATTTAGAATGGTGAAACCTGATGCTCCTAACGAATTTCACCAAACCAAATGCTTGGGAAACAAAATGGCAAATGTGAGGGTTACTCTGGCCTTTTAAATTCTTCAACTTATTCGCAAAATATAAACTTGTATCCTGAACTCCACTGTTAGCACAACAGCTAAACCCATGCCCTTACTTTGTTGTGTGTTCTTCATTTCCTATCCATGGCGACCCTAAGGAAATCCCAATCACAAGCCTTTCCTGGCAAAATTTGTTCATAATTGCCCTTGTCTTTCACTGAGGCTGAAAAGATAGGACATGCCCAAGGTCCATAGTGAATTTCATGGTAAAGTGGGAATTCAAACCCTGGCCTACAAAGTCATAGTCAAAGTTCAGCTCTCAAAGCACCACATTATGCTAGTCAAAGTAGAAATACAATTATTCTAGCCCAGCTCTAGAGGTTGCAAGATATTGCACATATACAAATTCTATTGCCTTACTCCAATCATGAATATGCTAACTGCACCTTGACTATTAGTTGGTTGAGTATGTTTTTATTGTATTTTATATGCTTGTTTTTTATATGTTTACATGCTTTAAACGCACTTTGATACCGTATTTTATGCCGTATTTGGGCTTGGCCCCCATGTGAGCCGCCCTGAGTCCCTTCGGGGAGATAGGGCAGGATACAAGAATAAAGTTATTATTATTACAAAAGGGTTTCCCAAAACATTCTAACAGCAAAGTGACACTGAATAAATGAACTTCAATAAAGTCAAGCAGAAAGCAATCTACACAGCAACAAAACAAAAACAAAATTCACTCCTTTCAACTATATAATTCTACCATCAATGGACTCAAAGGAGAATCTCTGACAGGGTTTAAAGCCAGACTGTTTGGAACAGAAAAAGAAAGGATATACTATTGCTCTTTGCAAGGCAAATGGTGCCGCTTCCTTTTTTTGAAGTGATGGATCAAGAGTCTGGAAGTGATCCAAGTGTAACAGTAAATATTAGTACATTAAATGAAAAGAACCCACCTTACCGATCTATTCTCCAGAGATTTGAAATGGGAAGGCAACAGATATAGTAACTGAATATATTCAGGTCCCAGGAAAAGAAGACCATCTCTCCCCACACATACACAGGACAAGACCAAGTTTCCTCTCCTACATTCTAGCAATCAGGTTTTTCATGGTGCCAGCTTGATATCCTAACAGCAGGAGAAAAAACTTTATTCATCCCTTTAAAATACTTCCTCTCTCAAGCAATAGGACCCAAAGTTGCAAGCTCCACCAGGAACCAGTCACAAAGGCGGCTCTCCGTAAACTTTTTAATTAAAAAAGTACCAGACACAGTTAAGAACCCCAAGAAAACCCTTATGAAAGCTTTGATGTCTCCACTGCCTTCATCTGATGGGCTCCTACTATTTAGGGAATGGATTTTTTAAAAGGAAACTCCCCCCCCCCCCCCAACCAAACCTCTTCACATACACACTATCCTTTTCACGCTGGCCACAAAGTTGGAAAATGAGGTTTTTGTAGCGTGTTAGTGTTGGAATTTTTTAATAACATCCCCTCTCTTTTTTTCTCTCCTGCCCAATTATCATGATGAATAATTAACATTCTGAAGGAGATAACTAAGCACAGCATCTCAGAGCTCAAAGCCCTTTAGTTCAAAGCCCTGCCCTTTTCTCTTCGTTTCTCCAGTTGCCGCCACTAAAACTTCCTTGTCAATCAAGCTCTGGGCACACACATCAAAGCTTCATGTGGGAATGGCCCCAAGGGGTCAGAGAAAATTCATGGCAGGGCCTGTGAGTGAGGCACAAAGAAAGAGAGACAGAGCAAAGGAACACAGTCCAAGAATGAGACAGAAACACACAACACCCATGCTGTGGCGCACACATGCGCGCGCGCGGTGACACACACACACACACACACACACAATGTCCTGATAAGAGCAGCTATCCTATTTTTACTCACAAGTTGACAAGTAAGTCCATCAAGCTCCTCCTCCCCAACCAATTCCCACCACTGGCAAGACATCAGTCCAAAGCCATTTTAATTGGAAGAGACTTAAAGGAATGAAACAGCAGCTCAAGAGCACACAAAATTTAGCCACCTCTCCATGGCTTACCCCCAACCTCCAGATCTTCATCCTGCCTTTTTGATTCCATTCGTCTGACCAATAAACATTCTCCTCACAAGAGTTTATCCACAACTCACCCTTTTCTTCAGGCTAAGTACAAGGCATGCTTTTTGTGTGCATGCTATTTGCCTGCTTTTCAATCTCTTCTATATCTACTTCCCTGGTGTTACAAAAAATACCAAAAAAGCAAAGTACTCAGTAGGTCTCATAAATCTGGTAGCCTACAACCAGGTATAAGATGTGTAAAAGCAAAGTTAAGAGACTTGTACGGTAGCTTTGATCTTCTGGTCAGGATGTCTTCCCTGACACCAACTTTGGAACACATTTCAAGTTTAGTAATGTATGGATAAAACATCCTTCTTCCACTCCTGCTCTCCTCACCCGCACTGCTCTACCTTGCCAATGAGCTCTGCACATCCCTAGCATTGTTGGATCACATTATACCATTTTTATTCGCATTCCATCAGGCAGAATATTCAATGAAAAATGGAATACTTGAGACCATTTCCGATTTCTCCCCTGGCAGCAGCTCTTTCCGAATTGTGAGTCACTTCTTGCTGCGGATTCCTTGGACTTTTGAATGCTTGGAGCTGTTCTTTGCTGGGACAACACATTAAAGACCAAGACGCCTCCAGAACTTTTGAAGATTACATTCTCATGTCACATATATTTTCGATTAATAGACTGAGAGTCTCTGGCGCTTATACATTTTTTTAAAAAGTTCTAAAATCAAAGCCTAAGTTAGAGCACAAGCAATATCACAAACCATTTGAAACTTAAATTTTAGAAAAAACAGATGGTGCACAATATAGGAACTTGTGTTATTTGATACTTTAGTCGAGCCTAGTCCAGTACAATGCAACCCAACCCCACTATGGAAAAATATGAGCCATCCTTCTACAAACAGAAGCTGAAACTTCCAAATTGTATTTAAACATAAATCGGTATCTGTGAAGTGGCACAACAGGGCTTGTCTGAAACAAGTATTTATCCATCTCACACTCAGAGAACGTTGGATATAGGGTGGGATACAAATATTTTAATAAATAATATCTGGCTAAGCATGTAAAGAGCAGAAAAGCCAGACATGAAAGTTGCAAAAGTAGAAGCTAAAAGAGATAATGTGTATTGACTTGGTCAAAGGGAACATGTGATATATCTCTACTATAAGCAGCATGATAGTTTTCCTTTATTTATATTTTTCTCCTGACTTCATCAGTATCTAAACAACAAAAGAACAATTGCTTTACAGGATCAGACTGGACGGGAGGGAGGGTCCGAATCAGTCCAGTCCATCCAATGCTCTTTGCGAATAGCAGGTAGTCAGATGCCTCTGGAAGCTTACACACCAAGACATCAATCTACATATTGCAATGTTATTGTAACTGTTTCTACAAGAGCTACTGGGGCTTAAGTGACCAGACCCTTCAAGGTGGACTAAGGTTGAGGATTTGAACACAGATTGCTTTTTTAAGGACACAAAGGAAGGGCAATCAGCTGAAAAGCTCAAAACTAACCATTGGAAAGTGATTATGCATCGTGCCCTGAAGTGATGAGACATCAGAGGCAGAGTGTACTACAAAAGGACTCCCAAGTGTACATAGAAAGATTAAGCTACCATGCTGGTCACATCACCCCCCTTTCTCTGCCCAAATATACAAGCTGACACGTAGTTCCCAAAGGAGATAGCAAGGATATACTGGGACCCTCTGACATAGGAGTTAAAGAGGTTAAAATATCAAGCTAGTGAGACAAGTCTTGTGGTTCTGTCAATGGAAGACTGGTGACAATGACCTATCCCCCATGATATCAATAGTGGTAGCTAGCTGAAGCAATGTTTCACCTAACTTCCAAGCACACTCCAAATATCTGTGCATGCTCCTTCCACAAAAGGATGCTCCAAAAGCTTGCAATTCACTGCAGTATTAACTGGCCACATTTGTTCAGAGGCCTTGAGATCAGGCAGAGGCTGCTGCCTTTGAAAGGGTGAACAGAAAAGGGGGACTTGCAGCTGCCAAAAGGGGATGCATTCTTTCCGTTACATGAGCTGAAATGATTAGAGTGCCACAGCTCCCCTGTTAGTTTGATGTTTAAAGATTAATAAGAAAATGAGTGCTTCAAAGGGGACATGCACATGAATGCAGAAATCCAAGCCACTACCATGAAATACCACACAGCCACCCCCACCCTGGCCCCACTGCCGCCCCTTCACCAAACACGGAAACCAGCACTTGGAAAATTTAATCGGGAAGCTAGTGGATCAAAGCTTCTCTGACAAGAGGCAAAGACCATCTCCGGAACGGATATAAACACGAGAGCCACGGTCAAAGGGACATTGCCTAAATGGCCTTGTCTCATTTAATACTCAAGAACAAAGCTTCCCAAACTGAGAAGACTCTGATCAAACACAGAGGAAGCCTGAGGCAGCTGGAAGAGAAAGACTTAAATGTCTGTTACCTTTATCAGATAAATTCTTGAAGTGGAACTTGCTGGCAAACCAAAGTCAGACAAGTTTTGATTACTGAATGCTATTTGTATGAAAGTGACCGATATGATCTGGATTTCTTGGATCACTTTGGGCCATGGACCCGTTTCATGAACCCGACTTCAAGATTTTGCTGCCAGCATTACACTGTACGGACACCAGAGATTAGCGCATTAGGATTAGTGACCCTAATTCTCTGTGCTAAGGGCATTTGAAGGTGAAAACAGGTGAAAACTTTACCAACTGCAGAGGTGCATTAATTACTTAGACTAAAAGACTTACAATTATCTCTTACTGATTATGAAGGCTTGGTTAAGATATAATGGAAGATCATGGCCAGGTTTCCATTATGTTTCAATTGAGCCATGTTCTTTCTCATTCTTCCTACTAATGGAATCATATTAAGGAAAATTCAGTTCATAAATGTTGCATTTTTGTTCCCAGGCATTACCAATAGGGCAGCAACTTGGTCAGTCTGGAGTCACAATCAGCTCTGCTTACAGCAAAAATCTCAAGAGTTCCAAAGAACATGAAGGAGCCCCAAATGTTGGGAAAAGATGTCTAGCACTGTTGAATTCTTCACCCTTGGTGACAAGGATGGGGATTGCTTTTTTTCCTGGCATCTCCAGAAGGGCCAATGAGCTTAGGAAAAAAAAAACACAAACAGCTGGAACTGCTAGGACCCCTTGGCTGGAGTGCTGCAGCAGGGAAACCTGCAGTTGATCAGTTCTGCCCTCGAGAACACTTTAAAATAATGGGGAGAGTGCAGCCAGTACAAACAGCAATAACAAAATATCAAAGCAATGCCTTGAAGTCTTTATGGGCTCCAAAAACTCCATGTTGCTGCCAGTCTGAACATTTGCCCTACACACACAAAAAGCAGACACTCACTTCAGATGCAGCCCCTTTCCTTCTGAAGCAGACAAGTTGACAACATTTGTTTTCCTGGCTTTGATCCTACAGTTTGAGTCTCCCTCTTAAATTCCCTGTGGCTATCAGGTTTAACAGTGTTGGCCTCTAGATGCCTTTTCAACTTTATAATGGTAACATCAGTAATTTGTTAGTTTATTTAATGTCCGCATCCCACCTTTCTGCCAAAAAAACAAAATAAAACCCAACAACATCCTGTCATTCTGGCACTTGTTCACAGAACTCTCCAGAGACCTAGGACCCTGTTAGGGCAGTCACTATCTGCCTCATCACACTAGAGCATGAATCCACTTTAAATCCAGCTTCTGCCTCCTTCAGAATTCTGGGGTTTGCAGTTTGGTGAGGCCCGGACCTGTCTGGCTGAGCTATTTAAAGCCCCCTCCCTAAAGTGGATTTAAAGTGGATCCAAGCTCTAGTGTGATGAAGTCCCTATGACAAAGATATTTCTTCATGTAAAGACAGGGAGCCGTGTTCATTTCAGGGATGGAGGGAAAAATCCAAAACCCTGGAAAGAAAGGGGGTCCATTCAACCTGTTTGTTGTATCCTCTGATTAATAAAGTTTGGTGTAAAGGAGTTACTTTATTGTTCTCAAAGGGATTGACAGATATAATGATAAGACCTATGGGATCACTTTACTTTATCCCAGGAATACACATGCTTTGGGGTTTCAAAGAACTCTTCATCTGGATGAATGGCAAGGCAGCATAATCTCAGGTAGAAAACAAACAAGTAGTATGGATATCATAGCTTCTGCTCATTCATAACATATATTCAATCAATCAATCAAAATAGTTTATTGTACGGGCCCAAGGCCATGACAAAAAGCAACGCATGCACACAATAGTACCCTCGGAGCAATAGACTCCAATGATACTGAGCAGAAGCCATAATCGTGCTCCCTCAAGAAGCTAAAACAATGCCAGTATTCCTGATTAGCTTGTTTCAAGGATATATATTGCAAATTACTGAATACCATGTTTACAAACTTCCTAACTCTGTAGGACTACATTGCCCTACAGAGATCCTAATGGAAATAGAGACATCTGCTAGCTAGAGACAGAGGACAGGACATTGTGTTCCTTACAAGCACTGAAATGTAATGGAACCTGCATTAACAAAACATTTAATATGTAGAGAAAACAAGATATAAATGTTTAAGGACATGAATAACGTAAAATGTGTAGGACTATGAAAAAGATAAAAAAATTATATTCTATGAAGGCTTAGAGAACTGTATCAGAAAGAGATATATGTGGGCCCATTAAGAGAAGAAAATTACCACTTGGATAGGGTGGTAAGTGAAGCTGTTCCAACACTTTCTCACTGATCTATTCAAATGAAATATGTAGGCAGAGAAAATAGTTTATAGAGCAGCAGTTCATCTATGTAGCATTCCACCACATTGTAAGTAGATGATATTTAAAGCAGCCTTCTCCAGCTCTGCCAGAAGAGGGTATCTTGCTCTCATCCCTGCCATCAGCCACTGGAATCCCTCACAGTTCAAGTTTTATGCACTTTATTTCTCTATTCATCATGCTGTAATTAAACAAAAGCCTGTTTTGTCAAGTTAGTCTTCAACTGCTATAATCCACACAGAAACAAATCTTGAGAAAGTTACTTTTGGGATTACCAACTCCCCAAATCCAACAACCAGCATGCCTGCTGGGGAATTCTGGAATTTATCGTATTTTTTTCTAAGCCACAGACTCTAAAGGTATAGTGATAATGTTAATAGAAAACTGTCATTACAGTGTTCATATTGGCTTTTCTGGAGCCCTTATTCATATTATAGTGCTTAGTCTTAGTATTCCAGTTGCAGAAGCAATTGAGACTACTATAATTCCCACAGGTATAAGTCAAGGTTCAATGCACCAGCTTCCTCAACCTTGAGGCTTATCAATGTGCTGGAGTATGGAAGTCACTAGCATAAACCTGAAAGGCACCAGGTTGTAGAAGGATTGTGTTTGCTATTTCTGTGCTGTAGGACCAGGCCTGAAGATCACATTCCTTCAAGATGTGATCAATTTGTTCTAACAGGAATCACTTTGTTGGTGAGATAATACTGAGTACTTTATGATTCCACGTATTTCATTAAAACCCCGTTAGATTAATTGCCACATCTCTTAAAGATATGAACCTGTTTGAAATATTAAGAATCACAGGGCTTCCCATTCAATAAGGTTGGGTTTTCCTGTCGATTTTGCTCTGTCTCCCTTTACATACCAAATTCCCAAAGCAAGCCTTCACCGATTACATATCTATGCCTCCCTGCCTCAGTTTGTTTTTCAGCTGGAGAAGGCAAGTACAGAGTTCACCACCACATCAGCATTGCCCCTCATAAAGTTGGTGTAGAGACAGGCCCAGTAACTACACCTCCAAGGAATACAGGGGCTTTGGCAAAACAGCCCAATTAGAACCAGTAGCCAATAAAAAGGGCATCCAAGAATAACAGAGTTGCCAAGGATGTGGAAGCTGGAACAACTTCTGCACCTATTTCTCGCCAAAACAGACAAGACATACACACACACACATGTCCCCCTTCAGCCTCTGCCAAATGCTCAGATATCTGTGGCAGAGAAAGGTTATCCAAGCAAAGACCAATATACACTGACTCAAGGTAAAAAAACAAAAAAGGGGAAGGAGAGAGACTACAGATGAAAATTTCTGATGATGGAGGGCAAAGTATCATTTATAATCAGCCAATCTAAACAGCGAAAATGCAGATGCAGTGACAGTCCATGAAGTTAAAGTAATGCAATCTGAAACTATGAAAAGGAGGAAATCATTCAGGTGTGATGGGGAAATAAGAAAGACACTGCTCCATCCTGTTTGATGCTTCTGAACAGTGTGCAGGTTCATTAATGACTCCTTTTAGAAGGTAGACTGTTGCCTGTTTTTCCTGGGTGATATTCCAAGAACAATTGCTGCAGTCTGTCTCTCATCCTGGGTGGTGCTGACTCACTTCGGAAGGAAAGCTGTGAATTTGGGTGCATTTCCAGTACTCCAGCCAAATGTCAGACAACACCACCATTTGCAGTAATAGCAGAGTAATTTTCAGGTTCTGTCCACACAATTCTACCAGAGAACAGAAGCTGGGTATATTCACAAGTCAGCCGGGCTCCTGTGAGGAGCTCTACTGGGTGGTGGGCACGCCAGCCAACTACTGCACTTCAGATGGAAGGTGCTTAAGAGTACGAGTCCTTATGTTTACTGACAAACACATCTAAAAGCAAATCTCTGCACTCTAGACTGGAAGACTGGTACACATATTTATAAGTAATTCATGGTCTGCTACTGCTGAATGTGGAGCATACACTTGAAGATCAAAGAACCACTGGAAGAAGTGGAAGATTACCTGTCTTTGTACTGAAGGGAAATGTGACTGGGGAAGCAGATACTGGTACTGTTTGAAAGGATTGTGTGACTGTGAGCCTCTAATACTACTTTGGCTCTTACAAAGTGATGTACATGAGGTTCCCTTCCCACGTGCTGACAGTTTCCTTAATCCTGTTAAACATCCCCACTATTATATCTGGATATAAGAAGATTCTCCGTGTCAGACACATTTATGCAGACCACACCTGACCATTGAATATCTGCCCATTTACACTTTCCCATATATTAGCATTAAGACTCCACTCCTTCTGTTTTTCAGAAAAACTACCAAACTGTGGAGAAATAAATCCTCAGTGCTAAAAAGTATAGAGGTTTTAGTATAAATATAAACATCAATGATATTTCACATTTTAATAAAGCAATGGAAACATACCAAGACACACAGCTCTCCTTAAAAAGCAGTAGTGTTAGAACTCTGGAACTTCAGGCCTCAAAGTATCTATCAAAACCCCTAGACAACTAAGACACTTGAAATGTGGCCACCAACCTCTCAGTTCACACTGCCCACTCTGTGAACGGCTTTCACCTTGTCCCAGGTTTTGAAATGCCTCCATAAAGCACAGACATTTCAAAAGGGATGCTGTTGTGGCAAGCGGGATTTCAAAAACGTTTTATAAAGTTACCTTCATCAAAACATCCTATTTACCCATGCCTTGGAACTTAATACATGATCACAGGAAAATAGATCTTTCATGCCTTCTTGGCTACTAAAAGATTGATCCTCCTGCACTGGAAAGATAACAAATCCCTAACAGTGATCCAATGGATAGAAAACACAACATTTAAAAGAGTAATTTGATAAAAATTACGAATGGATTTATTATAGTCAGAAATTTTGTCTTTTTAAAATTAAAATGTATGAGTAACAGTTTCTTTTTCTCTCTCCCTTTATTCCTTATTGATGTCATGTGATGTGTAACTAAGGGTAAGCAGTGTAATCTGACTTTACAAAATAAAGTAAAAAATTCAAAGTAGGTATATGCTTAGTCAATTAAAATACCTGAACACTTGGGAGACAAAGACAAGTAATTTAAAATGAAGTTTGATAATTTCAAACAACCATCATTAGGAAGTGCATTGAGAGAAAAAGTTAGAGACAGTGAAAGGGAGAAAGATGCTCACATATTCTGTTGCCAAACCTCAAGTTGTCTCTCTCTGGGGGGCAGTCAACACTCCTGTACTCTAGCACATAAAAATAAAGGTGGTTGCTCATTCAGCTGAGACCAGTCAAGGGAATATGGTTGATTATGGTAGGGACTGTGAAAGGAGACAAAGTTTGTCATTTTAAGGTGCTTTGTAAAGTTGAGCAGGGAAAAGGTGCCAGTGACCACCATGGGAGATCACTGATCTAAACCACAGTGGAATGGATGAAAGAAAACATTTAACCGAGGCATTTCTGTCATACAAAAAAGCTGGAAACAAACAGAACATAACCTGGCAAAGATGCACAAGAGAATGCTGAAATAAAGGATCTACAGATATATTCAGGCCTCTTCTATAGATCATCCAAACTGCTTGGTGGGGGAAGAATGGTCTGGTGATACAGGCTTTATTGAAGAGTTTTCCTGTACATGTTCCAAACAAACCAAAAACACTTTCAGCAACTGGAAAGTGCAAAAGGCTTCAAAATGTATTTAATGTTGCTTGTCTTCCCCGACTAGATTACAGCATTTGTTTTCATAAACACATCAGCATGCTCTGAGTGTCTTCAGCTTTACAGTCCCAGATACCATCAAAATAAAACTCTCACCTCGAAGGAAAGGTGCTAAACTATGATACAAGATGACAGCAGAGGGAATCTTTTTACAACAGCAAAGAAAAAGGAAAGTCCAAACACCAAAAATTATGCATTTGAAAGTATGCTTCAAGCAAAGACAGCCACACCTAGGAGTAGAACTTCAAACTATGTAAAAATCACTCTCTCCCTCTGCTACTGCTAACTAGCAAGGCCAAAAACAGATTTTTTTTCTGCATCAGATCTTAATGAAATCGTTTATTATTAACTGTGTTGTTATTCATGCTTTATTGCGTATTAGTTATGAAACTATTTTGATTTTACTTCAAACGGAGTGCATTACTAATTTTCCGCCTTGCTTTGTTGTGAACTTCTTTGAACATATTGTTTATGGAAAGGCAGTATACAAATAAAGGGAATGAGAGAGTGATGCTCCGGAAAGTGATCCAGGATCAAGAAAAATATTTTGCCTCACAACTTGTCTGATTCCATGGGTGGTCAGATTTTATAAAAGAAGCCCGCACTAAGAGTTTGGCACACATAAAGCATATGCATTCAGGCATGGCAAGAACATTGTGTATAAGATCTGAAGAGAGTTGTAACATTACAGTCTGTCCATCAAATAGTCTCTCCCACAGAGAATATTGAAGACCAAGTAAAGTTTTTCCCGCAACAAAACAAATATTTTATAGCACCTTGATTAAAATATGGGAAAGCTGGTTAAAACTTCTTAATGGGCTTGGCTTGTCCTAAAGAAAACCAAGGAGTACAAAGAAGCTTTTGGTTTCCAGATATGGATTTTAATCAATAGTTTAATCACGATCCCAGATGGGCTGCACCTCCTCTCTCTGTAAACTTCTCAGGGTTCCATGGAAAACTTTTCTTTCCCCATCTTACCACTATGACAAGCGTGTGGGAGCCAGAGATTGTGTTGTGTGGCAGCTGCAGCCAAGATGGCACAAAGCAAGGAAAGACAGGAGAAACTGCCTTCCCAATGAGTGGGAAAGTCACTCGGTTCAAAGGCACAGGGGACCTTTCTACTAGCATTCTGTTATTAATTAAAATATCTTCTGCTGCTTTGAATGAGAATTCGAAGAAAAGAAAGAAAAACAAATAAAGGGAAGACACTTAACTGGCTGCTCCTAACAAGATGACTCTGTGGCTCACAAACAAAGGCACTGATCCTTCTGTTCCAGCACCAAGCGGCTACATGCTCCTTTGAACAGAGGCCAGACTCAGGTATTAAATAACCTCCAGGGTCTTGCTTCATAATTCATGAGTTTCATTTGTTGTGTTCAGTCCTTACATCTCCCCTCACATCCCCATCTCATCACAATGCAAAGGCATACTGCTGTGGCCAAGATGCAAAGAAAAGCCTAGGACCACACAAGACATTCCCACTAGCCCAGTGGTTCTCAACCTGTAGATCCCCAGGTGTTTTGGTCTACAACTCCCAGAAATCCCAGGCAGTTTACCAGCTGTTAGGATTTCTGGGAGTTGAAGGCCAAAACATCTGGGGACCCAAAGGTTGAGAACCACTGCACTAGCCAGTGCAATCAAAAACTACACTTTAAGCTCTAATTTTCAGAAGCAGTTCACTATGCAGCTGCATCAGAACAGGAATGTGAAGGGAAAGGAAGAAACTCCTGATGTCTGAGAAAAATAAGCCTGAAATAGAGGAGATATTCGAATCCTGTATTAATTACATTAACTGATATTAATTGCATTTAAATGAAATGTATTAAAATATATTAAAAGTGTCCCCTTCCCAAAATGCAATCATTGCTGTGTGGAATAGATTTTCATGGGCATTATATGTATCTGCTTCATTTTTTGATGAGATAACTAGTCCTGAGAGCCAGAGGGATGTAGTGCTTTGAGTGTTGGACTTCAGCTTTGGTGGCCAGGGTTCGAATTCTGCTCAGATACAGAAACCCACTGGATGACCTTGGGCAAGTCACTTTCCTTCAGCTTCAGAAGAAGGTAAAGGCAAATCCACTTTGAACAAATCTTGCCAAGAAAACCCCATGATAGGCCTGCCACAAGTAAAAAATGACTTGAAGCCACAAAACACGACTACTTATGAGGAACACAAGTGCTTGCTTCCACCATATTCCATAAATAATTTATTATTAAAAATATCTGCAGGTTACATTTTTAAACAAAGTGGGGAGGTAGATAATAAAGCTCCCTCCCTTACAAACACAGCAATGCCAGTCATTTTATGAACGTTGAACTCAAAACTTTTAAAAGCTAAATGATATCCTCTCCTTTTTGGAACACTTATCTAACCAGTTTAAAAAAGCATAGTAAAGAGCCATACAAATCCCACTCACCCTGCTTCTGCCTACTCCACCCCTTGGTTACTGGTCTAATACATATTGGTACTGGAAAGAGATATGCAAAGGTATGCAAAAATTAAAGTGTGGTTATTTGACTTTGATCCCTGTTCTGTTCAGGACAACAGAAATTCGAACTGACCACTACATTATGTTTGGGCTATAGAAACTGCCATGTACAATAAAAACACACCCATAACAAAAGTGCATGGGCCCAATGAGTCAGGGAGAAAAAGGCCAAGGTAAGCATATTAGTCAATCAAACAGAGACAGGCATGCTGGGTTTTGCGAAAACCATCATTTCTTGGCTAGGTGTTTTCGTAAAAGGACAGGCCTCCAGTATGAAGCAGGTAGTGATATTACTTCTTTATATATTTTGGTGCTTTGACAACAGCTGTGCTGGTATCTCCTCCACATGGCCTAGCCAGGAAGCCAAGGAATCTTGAATGCTCCATTATAATTTCAGAAGAGTCGAATCCTTTCCTAAGTCAATATGCCATCTGAAAGGCTCTGACATACACTAAGCAAACAGACTCCTCTTACACTCTGCATGACTTGTCAACCTCTAAATAACCCTTGGTACACCATACCCTACAACTGACAGTTGTGGTTCTGATTATTAACTTTTGGGTAAAAAAGCTACAGTGTCTGCCCTTTCACGCTGTATTTCATTAAATAAGAACAAGGCAACAGCTAGTTCGGGACAAACCTTTCTGTGCAGGGCTCCTTGTCACTATGAACCTTCCCAACAAATTGGGGTGGGGAGTTACTATCCTCAAGAAAGGGGAAGCGGGAGAAGGTCACTTCAGTGACCCTTAGTGCTGATAACCAACACAAGCTTTTTGGATTGCATGAACCATAAAGAAGGAACTGATAACAGAAGCCAAAGCTCCTACTCACTGAGACAAAAATGCCTGTTGTGCAGTTCTTATGGAGAAGCTTGCATCTCCTTCTGAAACTATCTCTCTCTTTCTAAAGAAGGGATCTATTTCACACTGTTGAGTATCATTTTCAAGTGAGACAACACTGCTAGAGCCAGGTTTGGAAAACCCTCCCATCATCCAGTTCATATAAAATACATTTCAAGTCTTTCAGGGATTCAGAAGATGGTTGTAACACTGCCAAAGTCTCTCCAAAGTGAGATGCTATCCACTGCAGTGAAAGTGATTTGTGTGAGCAGCATGAAATCAATGAGAAAACTGTGAATATTTTTATTTAATGTTCTTTGTGCTTTTCCAGTAGATATACTAGGACATGTTATGAATCCACTTAGCCACCGCTTCCTCTAACTTTTCATTGGCTTCCTTTAAGGCAAAACATATCAAAAGCTGCAAAATTACTGTACACATGTCATTTACCTGGAAGTAACTCTATTGAACACAATGGGACTTATTTCTGAGAGAACATACACGTGCACATACACACACACACACACACAAAACAGATGACATGCATCTTATGTTCTAAGTCTGAACAGAGGGGAAAATGTACTTATGTATGAATACCGATTGAAGCCAAATTATTATTCTGTTTTCATTACCCAATAAATTACTTCTATATTCTCGATCTGATCATTAATTTTACAAAATTACTTACAACAAATCACATGCATCTAATTTATGCCATAGACTAACTTCCAGGTTAGTGTGCACAAGATTTCAAACTTCATCTTATATAATTACAACAGGGACTACAGTTGCTCATTTATATCCAGCATCCTTCTTCCTGTCACACAAGTGATGCATTCTACAATTCCCATCCATCCACATTGCAGCCCCATATAGACTTAGGTAGCTTTAGAAGCACAGGGTTTTCTGTAAAAGACTATGTTTTGCCATAACTGTGTGCACGCAACTATGGGATGTCCACACAGCATCTAGCAATACAAGGAATAGTAACAAAATCTCTTAAACTCTGCCAACTGCAGAATTCTTCTGTTTTTGATTATACAGAGATCTGCTAAAATAATTATCCACACATTCAAAATCTAAAATGTAGAGAATACTTTGTGATAAAAATACAGACAAAACAGAATGCTGGACATAGCCATTACCTGGAAGAGGGTCAAACTGTCTTCTGTCAAAATGGACCTAGGAGGTGTAATGACTAAAATAAAACACAAAACTCTCATTAAGGAAAGAGAACAAGCACACTCAAAGAGCTGATGGGAGGCGGACATAGAAGCCAATGTGTCCACATTACCCCAACATCAGTTATATAACAATCAAAATATGAGGTTAGTGAAACTGTCACCTGGTCAAGATAGTGGAAGTTGATATTATACAAAATAATTTTGAACTTACACAGATAAAATGGTATTTCTGGATCCGCAAGGTGGCTCTTCACAAAAGCCCTCAGAGCACCAACTGTCAAAAAGAGCAAGGTAAGGGAGGAAAAGTAGTACAGTGAACATTGTTATCTTTAGAACAGTGATCACATCCGCCTTGGGTGCTGTGATATCAAACCCAATTTAGTGACTGCTTTGAAGAACCAAACTCTGGGAGGAGCAACAGGCAATGGACAAGCTGGTCAGCACCTGTAAAGGTTTTCTCAAAAGCAGTCAATTGGCATGTCTCTTTTTCTAGCATTATTACTGGGTCCTTTGCCTTCGTGATGTAATATTTCCTTCTATAACTTGTTGGCCCAAGCAACCTCAGGTTGTCCAATGTACCAACTATATTATCTGCAAGGATTAAATGAAGTGAATGAGATTATGTAAACCTGTCGTCCTCTGACATCAAGGAAAGACAAAAAATACCACAAAGGCATACTTCAGTTAACAAATCCTCTGTCAGAGAAAACCCTTTTTAGCCCTGCCCCGCTCACTTTTCCTCTTAGTCCTGGTCTGGCTAGAAGTTCTTAGCAGCATTAACATTGGGAGGATAGTGGACAGGGGAAACAAAATGTGCCAATTACCTTAACTCAACAACCTGGGAACAAGGTGGCAAAGACACATTATACCAAGGAACAAAATTGCGTAAACCTACTTTGGGAAGGCCTGATAGAGGCAGCTGATGGGGATGGTCACACAAATGGCTACTCTTGGGTCTCCGAAACAACAGGAATTCATTGAGAGAACTGAACATTTGGTCTCATAGACGGGGATGGGTGCAAAATAAGGACTGAAAATTGGGTTTATGCCCCAAAGTGGACTAGGAAGGTCTGGCCATTTGCTATTTAGAGGTGCAGGAAGCATGGTTTAAATTTTAGTTCTTGGCATATTTAAAAAGAGTGGTTGATTTAAATTTTCTCCAACTTCAGTGTTTCCAGCTCTGGAGCTTTGGTTGAAACCATATTGGACCAACACCCTGTTGTTCAGCAGCCTCATCTCGATATGACTAATGCTGTGGTAAATGGACTGGAAAAGAAGTCACTGGGCAGCTGTCAGGAGGAATACACCCAGCTTAGAGAACAATCTCAGCTTTCCTCCAAACAACACAGTGCATATGTTCTCAGCTTTGGAAACAATACCCAAATAAAACAACTAGTTGCATTAAAATGTAAAATACTTCCAGAGGAAAGCACTAGGCTCAACAGCAAGGATTTTTTTTTCTGTTTCAATATCTCTTATACTGGCAGCAGCCAGGCAGCACATGAATTCTTACCTGTTTCACAAGGGTGAAAGAACCCCTGGAGAATATGACGATCTGGGAAGTAAACCCTCAATACCACCTATGTGAAGACAAAAAAGCAGACATTAGTATTTTGAAGTAAGATCTCAAGAATCTGCATTCTTTTATGAAGGTTCAATTATGGCTGAAGGTCAACCTCTGACTAGGACCAGTCAAGAACAGGAGCGGATTCCTGAAGTGATAAAGTGGATAAGCCTGAACTATATGAATCAAGACCCAGTTCAAATCTTGCTTCTGTCATGAAATTAACAGATGATTTTAGGCAAATCCCACACCAACTGCAGTATGGAATCATAGTCTGTTAGCCTACCCCATACAGGAAGGATGTGTTTTCTAAGGAGGGAGGGAACCCCTGAACTCATGGGGCAGCCATGGGAGTCATACAGGACAGGAGGAGATGTGGAAGGGGGAAACAATCTCCCTATCAACCAAATGGGAAGTGAAATAGAGTGCTTATTGCCCCCAAACTGTCTCCTATATCTAATAGCCTGGATACCCAGGGTGATAGTCCCTTAGGTTGAAAGTGCTGCTGTTGAACGCAGATCAATAAATGGAAAAACAACTGCCATCCAGGACTTGATTCTGGATGAGCATGCTGACCTGGTTTGTAATGCAGAGACCTGGCTGAATGAGATTTGGCGGGGGGGGGGGGGGGAGGCCAGGCGTGGGGGGGGGAGGTGGAGTTGCAGTGGTCTATCATTATTCCACCCCCTGACCAGATTCCCCTTCCACAGTCAATAGTGTTTTGAGTATATTTACCTAAAGGTGGGCAACTGAGACAGAATAGGGATCCTGTTGGTGTACCGCTCATCCCGCTGCTCAACAGACTCCCTTCCTGAGCTAGCCGGGATGGTTTTGGGGTTGGCGTTGGAGTCTTAGTGGCTAATAGTGCTGGGAGACTTTAACATCCAAGCTGAGACTGCCCTGTTTGGCGTGACTCTGGACTGCATGGATTCCATGACAACCATGGGTCTGCCCCTATCCATGCTGATGGACACACTTTGGACCTTGTTTTCTGTGCAGGATGTGATGATGATGATTGTGGTGTGGAGGAACTTAACACAGTTCTGTTGTCATGAACCGATCATTACCTGGTCAGGTTTAGACTCACTGGGATTCCAAAGCTCTGCAGGGGTGGGGGACCGATTAAGATGGTCCGCCCCAGAAGGCATTTGATCAGAGTGGATTCCTAATGGCTCTTGGGGATTTTCCTGTCACCTTGGCAGGCGATTCTATCAAAGCTCTGGTTGATCTCTGGAATGGGGAAATGGCCAGGGTGGTGGACACAATCATTCCTGAACATCTCCTCTCACTGAGATTTCCAAAGAGTTGCTGACAATGAAGCAAGTGAGACAGAGACTAGAGCGACGTTGAGGGAGAACTCGAAGTGAATCTGATCGAGCACGGGCTAGAGCCTATTTGAAAGCCTACTCTGCAGCCATGGAGACTGCAGAGAAATCGTTCCTTACTGCCATCATTGCATCTGCAAGGAACTGTCCGGCTGAGCTGTTTTAAGTGGTCAGAGGACTATTACATACTGGTCCTCAAGGAGAAATCCTTGACCCTTTCAGCAGCCCGCTGTGAAGAATTTGCAAGGCACTTTGCAGATAAAGTCGCTTAGATCTGTTCCAACTTGGATACTATTATTGATACAGTTCCAATGGATATAACTTTGGTTCCTGCTTGTCCAGTGTTGATGGATATCTTTCAGTTCCTGCAGCCTGAGGATGTGGACAGGATCCTTGGAGAGATGAGAGCTATCACATGTATTCTAGATCCTTGTCCTTCCAGGCTGATCAAACAGGCCAGAGGGGGACTGGCAGAGTAGGTGAAGGTGTGGTCAATGCCTCCTTGGAACAAGGCAGAGTTTCAATTTGCCTAAAGGAGGCAGTTGTAAGACCTATATTTAAAAAGCCATCCCTGAACACTTCTATAATGGGCAACTATCAACCAGTGTCCAACCTCCCCCTTTTGAGCAAGATTTTGGAGCATGTAATGGCCTCCCAATTCTAGGGATTTCTGAATGAAACAGATTATCTAGATCCATTTCAATCAAGTTTCAGGCCTGCTTATGGAACAGAGACAGCTTTGGTTGCCTTGGTGATTGATCTACGAAGAGAGTTGGACAGGGGGAGTATGTCCCTGTTAGTTCTCCTGGATCTCTCAGCGGCTTTCAATACCATTGAACATGGTATCCTTCTGGATCGTCTCACTGGGAGTGAGAGGCACTTTTTTCCAGTGGCTCCAGTCATTCCTGGAAGGCTGTACCTAGAAGATGGTGCTGGGGAACTCCTGTCTGAACCCCTGGCGGCAGGGTTTGTCCCCCATGATGTTTAACATATACATCAAACCTCTGGAGATGTCATCCGGAGTTTTGGAGTACAGTGCGGATGACACCCAACTCTGCTACTCCTTCCCACTAAATGCCAAGGAAGATGTCCAGACCCTAAACCAGTGCCTGTCATCAGTAATGGACTGGATGAGGGCAAACAAATTGAAACTTAATCTAGGCAAGACAGAGGTACTCCTGGTCAATTGGAAGGCAGGTCAGGGAATATGGATTCAGCCTGTTTTGGATGGGATCACACTTCCCCTGAAGACACAGTTCTGCTGTTTAGGGGTCCCTTCTGGACTCAGCACTGAATCCGGAGGCCCAGTATCTGTGGTGGCCAGGAGGGCCTTTGCACAATTAAAACTTGTACCAACTGCACCTTTTCCTTGAGAAGCCAGATCTGGCCACGGTGGTACATGCCTTAGTTACATCCCATCTGGATTACTGTAATGCACTGTACATGGGACTGCCTCTGAAGAAGGCTCGGAAACTTCCGTTGGTCCAAAGAGCGGCAGTCAGGTTGCTAACTGGGGCTGGCTACAAGGAGTAGGCCACCTTGTTGTGGCAGATGCCCTGGATGCCAGTCTGTTTCCAGGCACAATTCAAAGTGCTGTTTATTATCTTTAAAGCCCTAGATGGTTCAGGCTATTTGGCTTACCACATCCCCTTGTACGAACCCACCTGGGTCCTGAGATCTTCAGGAGTGGCCCTTCTCTTGATCCCACCTCCATTTCAAGCTCGGTTGGTGGGAATGAGAGAGCGGGTCTTCTTGGTGGCTGCTCCTCAACTCTGGAACTCCAAAATGCCTCCCCTCCCTGCTGTCCTTCCAAAGGCAGGCTAAAACCTTTTTATTCAGGCAGACTTTTAAACCTGAATATGCATTGAATATGTTGAATGGGTTTTAACTGTGAATTTTAATACTGTTTATATTTAATTCTATTTTAATCTTTGTATATTTTAAATTGTGTACTAATGCTTTTATGTTAAGCCGCTTTGAGTCCCCTTCAGAAGAGATAAAGCGGGGTATAAATAACAACAACAAAAGCAACAGCAGCAGCAACAACAACAACAACAACAACAGTATATGGAAGGTTTTCAGCACTATTACAACCTTAGCTAAATTTTAAGTATTATCACAGTTTCATGATGGGTTTTATGTACCTTTGGATAACGCTCTAACTTTTCTTTGATTTGAGCTTCTCGCTGTGCTTGTGTCATCAAGGGAGTTTCTTCCAAACGCTTCCTAGGAAAACCAGATACTTAACAAGCCAATATAGCCAAGACATCTCAAAGCAACCAGCTGTGTAGCTAGTTTACCCAATCTGGCTAACTGTCTCATCATCAGCATACATACATTTTGACAGTTTGCTTATCACCATCCACCTCAGTGCAAGAAATTTCCCTAACAGACTAAACCAAGCACTTCTGTCTGTTCTTAGTGTTAGGAATTTTTGTGATGGGGCAACTACCCAAAATACAGCAGAGCATCCAAAATATAAAAACAGGATACTTAGCATTCAGCTCACAGCAAGGAGAGTGTGAAGCCCCATGTGGCTGTAAAGAATTTAGAGCTTAGGAGGTAAACATGCAGGGTTATGTTTTTAAGAATACAAAAAGTTTATTTATAATAAAAACAAATAGCCACATTTCTTAAGAGTAAATAACTGGGTCTGAGGTACTCTAACACCTATCTCTTCTAAGGTTTCAAAGAGCGGGGAAAACAGCAATCACTACATCTCTCTTGACACAAACACAGAGAGAGATCTCAATACACACAGCACACTCTCTGATGCAAAAGTAGAATTAAGAAGTAAAGGCTTACAGTAGAAAAGGTTTGCATTCTGGACAACCAATCAGAATGGGAGCAGAAACAGAGAGAAGAGAAGAAACAGATACATTCCAACTGTCATTCAAGAGATGGGGGGATGGGATTTCCCATAGCTTATTCTAAGCTAACTAACTACTCCTCATTGAGGACTACAGACTTGGGCAGTATGGGGTTGAATTCCAACACTTAATACAGAGATGTAAAAGAGATACCAATTTAAGAAGAACCCTTAGGATTAAATTGTTTTAACCTAAGCTGAACTACTAGATTTCATTTGCTTAACAATTCTATGAAACACTGTTCACATATCTAACTAAGTCTGCACATGTCTCAAAATAAGTAGTGTACATCAACACTGCATGCATTCACATCTAATTCAGATGAACATTTAAAATAACCAGTTGTACAATTTGTTTTTGGTTGAAATGAAAATACTCATTGCTATTTTTTTTGCATATTCTTGTTGTATTTTCAAAGAAATTATAAAAATATGTATGTTAAAACTACATAATGTGTATGCCGATGTATGTGTGCATGTTCCCTCAGGTCATCTGTCAATGTATGGCAATACATTAATTTCAAAAGGTTTTCTTAGGCAAGAAATACTTAAAAGATGATTTGCCAAATTCCTTACATGGGTACTAATATATTGGAAAAGCTTTGCACACACCTCTCTTAACTTGTATGACTCACTTTGTTTCCAAATAACATAATAATGTGAAAATTAGTATTGGAAATCGAGATTTGGTGGGTATATGAATGTACCTATTGATCCCCAAAGAAGGAGAAAACCTTCAATAGAAGGTACCAAAAAAAAACCCTACTTCTAGAAAGAAGCACTTATAGATCCCCAAAGAAGACCAAACCAAGGAGTTGGACACTATGGCTCACAAGGACCTTTCCAACCCTATGATTCTATAAAACTTAAACATAAAGTTCAATTCAACTTAACTATGGTACAATGGAATGCCATACCACAATACCAAAGGAATGATTGGAAATGTAAAAGGGAAGTTTGATTCATCTGACATTTAACTGAAATTGTTGCTTCATAAAGACTTGTAAGAAGGAAAGGATATATTGTAATCAGAGAACATACAAAAACAACTTAAGAAGTGTTCTTACAACCTTCTCAATTAAAACCCAACTCTGCAATATAACTCCATCTGCTCTGAGAAATGATATAGCAATCTTTGTTGAAGTTTTTTTTAAATAATAATAATTAACTATCACTTTATAAACTGCTTTTTGTTTTAAAAGTAATATTTAAAGGAAGAACAATGCATGAAAATATAGATATAGTTCATAATGTACTTCAGTAAATGTCAGTAGTATACAAGCTTACAGCTTGCTTGTCTGTAACAGTGGCTCCTCAAATCACTCACAGGTTGTTCGGAACTAATTAGAATATCCTAGAACTGAGTATTGTGTCTTGGCAGGAACCTTCTCAGTGCACATATCTAGATGAGATTTCTGCTGATCCCCACAGTTCCTGGCCCACAGCAGTGGAAGAGAAAGGCATCAAATAGAAAGTGGAGAGGTTGGCAGGCTGTGTGAGTTCATAATTTTCATTCAAATGAACTACATTAAGCAACCTGGTCTTCTTCCTACTCTTTATTTATTTATTTATTTATTACATCACTTCTACCCCGCCCTTCTCACCCATCAGGGGACTCAGGGCGGCTTACAATATAAACATACATATATATATATATATATATATATATATATATATATTCCATCAAGATTAAAAATTACAATAAAATTAAGAATATACATTAAAATATACATAATTATACATTTAAATATACATTTAAGGTGCTTTCCATGTCCAGGTAGAGTCTGTCAGTAGGTCATATATTCATATCTCATTTTTGCTGACTCACATATGGGTATATTAAAAACAAAAGAATGGGGACATTATTCACTTTGTTTGTTCACATAGAAGGCCACTGTGGCACTATTGGTAACTATTTGCATCAGTGGATGAATCATCTGAATGCATACAGAGCCTTCGGAGACAGCCATAAGCCCTAGCATATTGATATCCAACTGTTGCTCAGCTGTAGCTCCAACCAGCCATACACTATGTTGTTTTAGGTGCGCCTCCACTTCCACAATGTTGCATAAGGATTGATGGACAATGATAGCTAATGGGCTGTGAAACACACACTGGTGAAATACACAGTTAGCTCTCCCCAAGGAAGGCTTGTTCCAGCTTGGAACACAAGTGAGTGATGAAGAACCAAAGAGACTCTATCAGTTTGAAGTTCAACTTTAGACTGATGACAGGTTTAAGACTTAGTAGGAGATCAAGGATAAGATGGATGTTCAGTACAACGTGTATCTAGATCAGTGGTTCCCAACCTTTGGGCCTCCAGGTGTTTTGGACTTCAGCTTCCACAGTTCCTAACAGCTGGTTAGCTGACTGGGATTTCTGGGAGTTGAAGTCTAAAACCTGGAGGCCCAAAGGTTGGGAACCACTGATCTAGATGGAGCAAAAAGATACCAATTGTTGAGACATGGAGAGACCATGCCACCACGAGTTTTGAAGTGACTATGAAGATCGGCATGCATTTTGTAATTTTTTTTTGATACTGTGGCTATTCTAAATGGCAGCATTTGAAACTGGTATGTTTCACTGAACATGAAACAGAAGGCATGATAGAAATGGGACAATATGCATTCTTGAGATTGGCCATTGCAAATGATACTCTTTCAGGACAACCCCCCCCCCCCTCTTAATCCATTTCATAGTTGGTTATAGTCCCTTTGTAGATGGGGCCCAAGACTACAACTTCCACGATTCCATAGCATTGAGCCAGGATAGTAAAAGTGGTGCCAGTCTGCATTAATTCTACAGTATAGATTACTCTAAGGCACAAATGGGCAGAGATTCCTAACAGAGCTGTGATTCCATGGGCAGATAAAAAGGAACAGGGAGATTGTGAGAATCCCATCTAGACATGCACACTTAATCAACAGAGTTCCTGCTGAAAATGTTCCACTTAGCTGTAGAGAGATTTGATCAGTCCTGTTCAGATGCAAAACAATCCAAACATTAGTCACAGAAACCATGAAAAAAACTGGTCACTCTATCCTTTTGTCTCTGTATTACTCCTTCCATACTCTTTGAAAAATCCAAATACAACAATCAAGTAAATATTATTGAAATGTATCAAAATCCTGACTACCATCCAATCTTGAGATTACTAGCAGTCTCTTAACATTTCCATTTTGCTGCATGTGTTGGTCACATGATGCTTTTGTTCTGAATTCTCAGTGATAATTATCACAACAGTTAGTAAAGTTAGTTTCCCATGTTTGGAATCATTTATCTCTCTTTTAAAATGGCAATGAGATCCAATAACAATATATTATACAAATAGAAAATATTATTTCTAGAATGTTCGTATCAAGTGCAAGGCAAACAGTGCACATTTTAAAAGCTAATATTCTTCTGCAATTGCATGACAGGAATTATTGTTTACTGTTCTTTTTTTTAAAAGGTCTGATTTAAATGTTTTAATGTTTTAAACTCCTGATCTGTGACCTTAACAATAAAATTCATTCCTTCAAACTGCAACAAAAGAGCCTCCTCTAGGGCAGCCTGAAGTTTGTGAGAGAATAGGGCTCATTTGTCCCCACATTTTCATACTTGCTCTGATCTCCAGCTGTATTCCTCCCTGTGCCAGGTCCCATTCTGTGGGCATAAACTTCCGCCTGCAACTGAGGATTCTAGTTTTCACCTAGACAGTTATCACCATTCCAAAAAGGAGAGGGGAAAATCCTGACTTAAAAGTGACAAGGATTTACTTTTTGGCTTAGCACCTGAGACTTATACTGAGATCAAAGAGATCTGAAAGGGACTGCCAACAGCAAACAAGGAAACTATGAACTTTGTTATCCACTGTCCAGTCATCTATACTTTTTCCAGTGTTTATGCAAGAGTCATTTAACAAATAACAGCAGAGAAAGAATTTCTAGCAACTTTGTGACCTAGATGAATTGACCAGATATACTGAAAAACTACAGACTGAAGGAAACAAAAATATCAGTTAGGAAAATTCTGTTCTAAAGAATAAATTCCTAGCCTTGCAGGACGCAAGAAATTGTGGTCCACTTATATATACAACTTTTTCAGGGACAAAAATGTGTGTGCTTGGAAAAACAAGATCTTTCTTTCTGAGAACACTTCCACTTGTATCTGATTTGAAACTAGACTGAGGGGTTCTGAGGGGTTCTATACTGAGAATACACTTGCTTGGTTAGAAAGCAATAAACAAGCCCCCAAATCTCCAAAACATGGGGGATACAAAGCACAACTAGGAGATGAGATGAATTTTTCTCACTGTAGTCAAATGCTGTAATAAGATACCCATACAATGGTACATGTATCAGGAAGACCTTAAAACAGGTCATTTAGGAGTCATCATTTAATGCTAATGAGAAAGAAATCTACCTTTCATTCTGGAGCTGGGCTAAACGTTTCCTTACATCATCTACTGTCACTTCAAAGAACTCATCAGGAAGGTCTTGTGAGGCAGAACCCAGTGGATGTTGCAAATCTGGATGGCACACAATTGGCTCTCGCTCCAAACACTGTAAGACAATGCAAAACTGAGGCTATGTTGTTTGAATCCACAAAAAACCTAGATATTTGCATTTACAAAATGGCACCTTTTGTGATGTCTGAATTGACCCATGCTGGTCAATTTATCTGCAGTATATTCATTTATTCTACACAAAGGGTTCTATGTTAAAATGTAAATTTCACCAAAGATACAAGAAATTCATATGTGAATCTCGCACTTCTTTAAATACACAAAATAAGCATAAAAGGAAGACTTGCAACTTAACTTTCTCATTAAAAAATGACAGATATCAAAAATGTCAAAAACGTCAGATATTGTTTGAGAGCACATGTATTAATGGAATACTGTATATAATAAAACAAATCTGTCCTTCTACGCTTTTGAATTGGTTAGTAAAACATAGAAATAAATAGGAAATAAATATTAGCATAATTTGATCAAGCTAGCACTAAAAGCTGGGACAGATGAAAGAAAGCAGAAAATTAAAATACAAAATTTTAATAATACATAAATCTTGTAAATACCTTATAAATATTTCATATCAATAATGCTATAACAAAAACAGAGTAAAATTATTTTTTCACCATTAAAAAAGAAACATAGTACAATTTGAATAGCCAAGTGCATCCCAACCGACAATATGATGTGTGTGTTGTTATAGTGATCAAGGCACCAAAAATAATCAAACCTATTAGTGTATGTATTCAGATCTGAGAAGAACAAAGATCTTTTGACTTTTAGAATATTCAATCCTCAGATAGATCTATATATATATACACACACACACACCTATGTATGAGTGGTACTGTTTGCCAATCTGTTTGCTTCTCAAATAAGGTATTCTGACACTGCATGAAGCAAAATGACAGCTATGTACAAAATGTTTTTGAGCTATTTCAGTTGCCTAAGTGCTATTGTAAAATACAGTTTATACCACTAAACAAGAGGCTAATCAGAACATTTATATATTCATAATGAACTACAATACCTTAATGTAACAGTTGTTCCCAACCCAATTTTATGTATTTATGTGGCTTAGTAAGTCACAATGTATACTCATGAGTATAAAAGGGGCTACTAGCCCTACAACAAAAAAGATGTTGGACATGGAGGACTAACTACCAGGTAAAGCATTAGAGAAGAAATAGATGGCTACAGACACTGGAAAAACTAAATAACTTAGAAAACTTTCTCCAGAAGTGATAAGCAAGAAAAACAAACTGCTTCTATCATACTAACAAGTCAACTGACTATATTTACGTAGAACACATTTTACAGCACATCAAGATCTGTTTCTTGTTGTTATGTGCCATTGTGTCAAGGACAGGTTATGACAACCCTATCTCAGGGGGTGCTTTGATTGTTCTTTACCTGTACGGGTGTTGGACTGGATGGCCCATGTGCGGTCCCTTCCAATTCTATGATTCGATGATTCTATCTATACTGCCATATAGTGCAGTTTGAAACTGCACTATATGGCCAGTGTAGATTCAAATAATGCAGTTTAACTGCATTATGAACCTGTACTGACGGTGTAATACAATTTTAAGCTGTATTATATAACAGTGTAGATGGAGCCCTAGAGCTTTCCAGGTAAGATTTAGTCAAAGGAGATTTGTCATTGCCCTACTCTAAAACAGAAAGAATGCCCAAGATTATGCAGTAGGTTTCAGTAGCTATGCAGAGATGTGAACCCTGGTCTTCCAGAGTCCTAGTACAACATTCAAACCACTACATCCTACAGGTTCTGTGTTGTACTATATTCTACATTACAAGCAAGTATCTTCAGGTTTCTATTCCATCAGTGTACAAAATGTTTCTCAGTTTGAAACTAGGTCTTGCTGATTCTAATGAGCTAGAGAGGGTGGTATGCAACCAAGTTGTTGTCTGACTAACTCTATGAATCTAGCAGGAAAGAGTCATGGCACCACTTGGTCTGAATGGTTAATAGGATGCTTTGAAGGTGATCGTCAATGATCTGCCTAGCCTGACCCCAGACTCCATGAACTTGGATGTTCCTATTTATAATCGCACCCACATCCCCACGCCATAATGTCTCTAGTACATCCCTGTCTCTACTCTCTTTGCCACCCACACATCCCCAGACATCTACTGTCCTATCTTATCCTCACTTTGCACCACCCCACTCCCATACCCCGAACAAGACCTCTGGGAATAGAAGGAGTCTTTCTCAATTGTCAGTAGAGACAACACAAATTACAAGGCACTGTTTCCTCTATTTGTGGGCACCAGAGGGTAATTTGGGAAGTTAAAAGAGTGAGGTTGCGTGGGTGGGACCCTCTGCTACTTTTAGAAAGTCGAGGAGAGTTGGGCCTAACTAGAGGGTGAAGGAGTCTGATTGTAGCTTTCTCTGCACAGAAAGCACAAGGAGTACCCATGACCTGCCAATCTGTCCTGTTACAAAGACGACTGTCGCCTAACTCTGGCTGTGTAGACACTGGCAGCAACAGCACAGGACAGATAAATATCTTGTAGTAAGAGCCGGAGGCTTCTTCTCCTGAGTTACTGAAGGGGGGGGGGGGCATTCACTGCACAAAACTTGGGCACTTTGTTGCCCTTCTCTAGATACCAAGATAATAGATAGGAATGTTTTTTATTATTAAAACACAACTACTGATAAAAGAAACCAGCTATTAAATGCAACTTCATCATAAAGTGAAAGTGAATGAGTCCCTAGGCAATTTTTTTTCTTATTTCTGAATCAATGAGCTACAAGTCAAACTCACAAGGGAGGAAGCACTTTCTGCAAGTCATATATGGTCAAAATACAGACTCTTTGTAATGAAGTTTCCCCAAGACTAAAAAGAGAAATCAGAACCGTGATCTAACATCAAGTCTGAAAATCGTTATTTATTCTAAAAAGTGTCAAACTAAAGGAAAAGAATCATAGCAGGACCACACAAAGAGAAGCAGAGAGCTCAACACATACAGAAGTGATTAAAAGTCTAAGTCAACATTCATTAGAGAAAACAGAATGAGGCAATTAAAATGACAACTTTGTGTCACAATTGTGACATTCCTTTATGTACAACTCACTTTATAATTTCTTACTGCCCATCTAGCTGAGTTCAGCTTTTGTGTTCTACTTGTTCACTTCAAATGCAATAATACTGAGATGGGCTTTTGTGTTCTGCATGTTCACTTCAAATGCAATTAATATTGAGTTCATCATCAACCAAATGTCATTCTTCAAAAGCTGGAGAAAACCAAGTCTAGATTCCCCTGAGAAGTATGTTCCTCTGAGAAGTATGTTCTGGCTTGGTATGACATATTTCCAAATTAAGAGCTGTCAGCATTCAGCTCCCCTCTTAACTGTTCAATAACTGAAGGAGATATCAGAAGGGCTATGTCTAGAAACAAATAATTTACTTGAAAACAGAAACAATGCAGCACATTCTTTTCTTCAGACTGTCAAATATGCCCAATACACTGGCGACTTCCAATTTTGATAAGAATTGCTGTAAAATGGAGATAAAGTGAATAAGACCTCCTGCCTACCAAGCCTTTCCAACAGATGCTACATGATGTTATTTAGCAGGTCAGCTCTTGGCTTTGGATGGGGAGCTGCAAGTGGGCTTCTGGGCAGTTTTGTCAATTCAGTTGCTAGAGGTGCTTCATGATCTGATTGTATCAGAGAAAGTGTACAAGAAACAGCCATGATGTATACGTAGCATGTGTCACTATGTTTTCAAGGACTTGTCATTTTGAATGAGATGTTTTTTCCATTATTATTTTTTTCGTGTCAGGAGCAACCGGAGTTGCTTCTGGAGTGAGAGAATTGGCCGTCTGCAAGGACGTTGCCCAGGGGACGCCCGGATGTTTTGATGTTTTTACCATCCTTGTGGGAGGCTTCTCTCATGTCCCCGCATGGAGCTGGAGCTGATAGAGGGAGCTCATCCACACTCTCCCCAGGTGGGATTCGAACCTGGCAGCTTTCAGGTCAGCAACCCAACCTTCAAGTCACTTAGTCCACTACGCCATCTGGGGGCTCCATCTTTTCCATTATGGGAACCCATTACAGAAGGCTCTGAAGGGGAAATGACCATGGAAGGACTGGCCCCTTTGACCAAGCTTAGCCCAAGAAACGCTTCAATCAGCAGAATTATTATAGGCTATTACAAGCTTTGTACTATGGTCATGCCATTGGAAGCTATGTATTAAACTCTTATTGCAGCACACAGTAAACAGAAAAAATACTAGTGCAGGCTGTGCCTTTAAAACAAGGTGCTGGGTAAACCTAGCTCCTCTACCCAGTATGGAACTCTCTGATCTCTGGGGAAATTTGGAGTAAAGCTACCTACTAATAATTAATGTTCTGACATCAAAGTCAAAGCATAGCTTGTCTGTAAACCATCCCAAGCACAGAAATGGAGGGACGTCGGCACAGATTTTATCCTTTCTCTTCCATCAAATCCAAAAAACCACACACAGGCACAACATTAATGGGAAGATTCTTTTGCTAAAATGGACCTTTGATGTTTAAAAATAATTTGTTTTGTTTTTGGGGTTTCTTTTCTTTTCCCTCTGGACTGAAAAGGGACAAAAAGCAGATGCCATGTGGCCAGCCCCATTCTGAGGCTGCTGATGAGAGCAAGACAAGGGAATGGAAGGAATGAAGAGCAGAGCGAAACATAATCAATCAGCGGCAAAGGCACCCGAGATCAAAGGCCTGGAAGCAGCAGTCAAAGTCACACACTGTTTAACATGAGAGAGGGAAACCTCCAACAGAACCTGCAGCTGCTTCCAAGACAGCAGTTTGCTGTGTGCCCCGAGAAGCCAAGCTCCAGGGGCATCCCTTAAGCATTCGGCTGTCTAGGGAGCATAAGGACCCCTCTCAAGTTTGCAAAATGGGTTTCCATAGTGACAAGCAAAACAATGTAAGAAGACTTAGCACTGTTCTCGGCCCAGCATTAAAGTAAAGAAAACACCGCATCCCTATCTTCCCAGATGACATTACGTCCTTCCATACACAAATACCATACAGAATAGCATCCATGTGAATTGTATTACCTCTTATGAAGTGATGTGCTTAAGAAACTATAGGAAGTGGCTAGAAGTAGACAAATATTACATTCCAACAAAGACAACTTAATTCCACATGCTCATAAATAGTCATAACTTTGCTAGCAACATGTTTATGATTCATATCATACACTAGTCACCAAGGCCTAATTGCATTCTTGAGAAAGCCAGAAAGATTTCTCTAGACTTCGTCTGGGGCTGTAATTCTAGTATACCAGTATACTAGAAATCTCCGAGTTGCAAGCATCTGACTTGCAAAAGGCTCATCGTTAAAGAGCAGGGATAAGACAACAGGAAGTGAGAGAAATCTACCTCTAGGAAGGGGAATTCACTCCTGGAAGAGTTATCATGGGGAAAAGGTATCTCCACTTAAGTTTTATCGCCAATTCTTGTTTCCACAACAAGCTAGGTTTTTTTTCAAAATCCAATTATCACAGGGACGGAAAGTGAGGTGAAATACTCTAGACAGGGGCATAGACAGCAAAACAAACACCACAGGGTTTTTTTTCGTGTCAGGAGCAACCGGAGTTACTTCTGGAGTGAGAGAATTGGCCGTCTGCAAGGACGTTTTCCAGGGGACGCCCGGATGTTTTTGATGTTTTACCATCCTTGTGGGAGGCTTCTCTCATGTCCCTGCATGGAGCTGGAGCTGATAGAGGGAGCTCATCCGCGCTCTCCCCGGTGGGATTCGAACCTGGCAGCTTTCAGGTCAGCAACCCAACCTTCAAGTCACGAGGCTTTTATCCCCTAGGCCACCTATGCTATCCAAATCACACACACACACACATAAGCATAATTCCAGTAGATTTCACACATTTCTCCTGTGCTACTATTACTAGTCATCTTCTTTATTTCTCTTTTTTGAGCTAGCTCAATTACCAGTAAGAACAAAGAATCAACCAATAAGAACAAAGGCAGGAGAAATTCCACAATAAAACAATTTCTCGAAGAAATCTATTAAAGACTTATCTCACTCCTTCAAGTCAGCCCTATTTTCTGGGGATAGAGTCAATTAAGGCCTCACGGTCATCATCTTTCCCACTGTCTTTTGATGTCAGTGGAGAAAGTTTTGCAACAGCCATGTTCCCACAAAAAATATTAAAAGAATATCTCAGCAATTGAAGCCATTCTGGAAATATAGGCAAAATTGAGGGAAACTTTGATAAATAAAGACCCATTTTGGTTTCAGCACAACTATACAATTAACACTCTGCTTCTGGTCATGAAAGAACAGTTAAGTAGTAGTGCTTAAACTTGCATTCTGTACAGCAAATCCCAAAAATCTGTTTTCAGCCCTGTTGTTACCACTTAACCCTTACCAACTCAGAAAAGTGTTAAAATGCAAGTTGATGAGTGATATTAGTTCCAACTTTCTCTACCACCTTGTTTCTCTTCAATCAAAATATCAAGTTAAAAGGCTCAGAGACCATTGTCTGTCCAAACTACCTCCCATCCATCAATGTCAGAAGCTTGAGGCCAGTGGTTTACTCTAGGATGATTACAGTGGAATCTGCAAATACTAACAAGTCTCCTCCACATCTTCAAAAACAGTCCTAAAGGAGAAGAAGCAGAGAGAAAAATCCCTCTATACCAGAAAATTGTAAGAAAGCCAAACCACTACCTCTTTTTCTTCCTTTGGTTTCCCTTGGCTGTTCTTTGACTTCTTTGGCTTGGAAGGTCCTCCAGGACTGGACAGAGATTGTGCTAGATTTGACATTGGCACATCTGACATTGGAGATATCATTTCTACAGGAGAGCCGCCACCTAGACGCTGTCCATCACCTACAAATGGGACAAATGAGGAAGGCACAGGCTCTGAAGCAGGTTGATGCTCCTCAGAGCTCTTCTGGGACTCTTTATTCAAGTCCTGCTTATCAGTACATTTTTTGTCAAGTGCAGGATCATGACTGCAAACTGAGCTTGTTGAGAAGACAGGTGAGTGAGGCACTGGTGAACCTGCTTGCTCTTCCCCAGAAGATGTACTTCCTGTACTACCTTTAGACAGATATTCACTGTTCTCTGTTTCTGTTTGACTAGGGGAGGTGCTTGTCTTCTTTGTGACTACCCTAGAAAAAGAACATAAAGGAAATAGGTGAAGTAGTTCTTGGCACTGAAAATATTGATTTTTTCCCTACTCACAAGATGACCCAGGTTAAATACCCCCCTCCATTTTCTCAAGAGATAAACAAATAACTACTTCTGAAAATTAGAACATGTCATGCTCCACAGAAGCAAGGACTAAAACTAAATGTCGTCTTTTACATGAACTAATTCAGGCATTTTGACTGGATGGCTCCAACACTAGCAATGAGAACTGAACAGACAAGGAGCAGATTGCAACTTAAGGTCACATCAGATGATAAAGGAATAAAGACAGGCATATTGTGTAATATTTAAAGAAGAAAAAAGCCCACTTCTACATCTATATAAGCCACAAGCTGTGATAAAAATGTAAGGTAAAGCATATAAAATGATTAACAACAAAATTGGTATTGAGAGCATGAAAAAGGATATAATAATAATAATAATAATAATAATAATAATAATAATAATTTATTCTTGTACCCCGACCCATCTCCCCGAAGGGACTCGGGGCAGCTCACATGGGGCCTTGCCCAACATCACAATATAAAATCAAAACAAAAACACAAATTTACAACAATAAATCAACAATATCGGTAAAACAATCGAAAAGGACAATCTTACAAGATAAAATGTTAAAACAGGTATATCAAACACAAGTCTGGGCCGAAAGGTGAATGTGTCAAATCGGGAGGAGACAGTTACACAATTGACATAGTCAATGAAGTACTATAAATGACAATAGTGACAATAAAAGGGCAGATCAGTGGGTCTATTATTACATAGGCAGGCATCTTAAACCAACAAAAGTATACCCTAATATATATCAACAGCCAGAAAAAAACAAACTCTCCTGGTCAGATAGAACTGGATGTCTGCTCTATTAGAAGCAACAGTAGTGTAGTTAAAGGTTCTAGCTAGAGTTTTCCCTGTACTCCCCTGTAAATAAAGCAAATAAGAAATAACACCCAAATTCCTTCCAACAGCTCTGAAGGTTTAGTGCCACCAGTGGCAGCAAGTGTATGTAGCAGCAATTGTTAATAAACAAGCTATCAGCATCTCTGGACATTTTCTAAAACGCACCTTTCAACTCATGACATATGCTAAACTAGCTGTGCCCGGCCACGCGTTGCTGTGGCAAAATATGGTGGTATGGGAAATAAAGTATTGAGGAACTGGTGGTAGTTAAGGTCAAGGGTAAACGTTTTCCCCTGACATTAAGTCCAGTCATGTCTGACTCAGAGTGTTGGTGCTCATCTCCATTTCTAAGCCGAAGAGCCAGCGTTGTCCATAGACTCCTCCAAGGTCATATGGGATGACTGCATAGAGCGGCGTTACCTTCCCGCCAGAGCAGTACCTATTGATGCACTCACATTTGCATGTTTTTGAACTTCTGGGTTGGCAGAAGCTGGGGCTAACAGTGGGGGCTCTCTCAGCTCCCCCAATTCAAACCTGCAGCCTTTCGGTCCAGAAGTTCAGCAGCTCAGCGCTTTAACACGCTGCGCCATCAGGGGATATTATTTCCTAAAGGTTGTGAATATACAATATTTCTGATTGGTTTTTTTTGTTTGTTGGAGACAAGTATGAATGCTGCAATTAGGAAAAATGATTAGGATGTAATGGCCTTGCAGCTTTAAAGCCTGGCTGCTTCCTCCCTGAGTGAATTTTTTGTTGGGAGGTGTTAGCTGGCCCTGATTCTTTCCTGTCTGGAATTCCCTTGTTTTCAGAGTGGTGTTGTTTGCGATATTTTATGTGCGTCTACTGTCTGTGGCCCTGAGAAAACAGAGGATTTGCCAGACTTTGATGATGGGAATACTTTGTTGGGAGGTGTTAGCTGGCCCTAATTGTTTCCTGTGTGGAATTCCCCTGTTTATTTACTGTCCTGGTTTTAGAGATTATATTGTTCTGCATTATTCTATCCCAGTAATTATTTCATATTAAAGTAGAATCTCACTTATCCAATATTCACTTATATAATGTTCTGGATTATCCAACGCAGTCTGCCTTTTCATAATCAATGTTTTTGTAGTCAGTGTTTTAAAGTCATTGTGATATTGTAGTGGTAAATTTGTAAATACAGTACAGTAGAGTCTCACTTATCCAACATAAACAGGCTGGCAGAATATTGGATAAGCGAATATGTTGGATAATAAGGAGGCATTAAGGATAAGCCTATTAAACATCAAATTAGGTTATGATTTTACAAATGAAGCACCAAAATATCATCTTAGACAACAAATTTGGCAGAAAAAGTAGTTCAATACACAGTAATGCTATGTAGTAATTACTGTATTTATGAATTTAGCACCAAAATATCACAATATATTGAAAACATTGACTACAAAAATGCATTGGATAATCCAGAACATTGGATAAGCGAGTGTTGGATAAGTGAGACTCTACTGTAATTACTACATAGCATTGCTGCGCATGGAACTACTTTTTCTGTCAAATTTGTTGTATAACATGATGTTTTGGTGCTTAATTTGTAAAACGATTACCTAATTTGATGTTTAATCGGCTTTTCCTGAATCCCTTCTTATTATCCAACATATTCACTTATCCTGCCGGCCTGTTTATGTTGGATAAGTGAGACTCTACTGTATATTGATAATCTTCTACTATCTGCTTAGAACTGGATTATCTGAGGCCCCTTCTTCACAGCTGGATAAGATGCACACTGAAGTGGATTATATGGCAGTGTGGAGTCAAGATAATCCAGTGCAAAGCAGATAATGTAAGATTATAAATGGGTTATAGAGCTGTGTAGAAGGGCCTTGAGTCTACACTGCCATATAATCCAGTTAAAATCAGATAATCTGTGGAAGAAGCCTAAGTGAGGCCTAAATCAGCCTGTCCCCGAACTGAAGCCCGGCTGTCCCTTGGCTGGTTGCTAGGCAACCAAGTGGGCAGAGATTAGCCCTCTAAACTGGCAGCAATTGGATAAAAAAAATTATTGCTCTCCCTCTAATTAGGACTTTATTTTTCTTTTCTTTTTGTTGTATCAACCTGGAGGCATGGATGATGGGTTGTGTTGTCAAATTTCGAGGTTGCGGGGCCTGTACTTTTGTTGTTTTGTCCACTGCCCTGATGCCATCACTCTTTTATATATATAGATGTATTCCTTGAGTGAAAAATAAACAAGGAAGATTAATTTACTAAAAAGCAAAGCAGTTTTACCAACCTTATAATAGCATTGCCTCCTGTCAAGCCAAGTGACTTCAGACTTGTCTTCTCCAAAGCAGTTTTTCCAGTTACCTGCCAGATACAGATACTTTGCTTATTAACTCAATTTTTAGAAGGGATACCAAAGACAAATAAGGAGCTGCCTCTCTGGTATTTTTCCTACTATGATTGTAAGCATTGCTCTATTTTTTAAATTACTTATTTATTATTTATTTATTTATTTGCTCTTTTTATATTGCACCTTTCTCTACCCCGAAGGGGAATTAAGGCAGCTTACTTAGAGGCAAATATCTTGTCATAATCTCAAGAAAAATCTATAGTTCAGGATTAGATGATGCACTGTTATTTATTTATTTATTTATTTCTATATAAGGGACCAGGTTCAGTTCTTGGCACCTCCTTTTATAGGTTTTTCAAGTAGATGGGCTAAGAAAGATGACCCAAGTTACTGAGCCAGACAAGTGATCGCTTCACATGGTCAGGTTATTTATGTATTCAAGTAGTAATTTAAATATGCCTAATTTAGATGGCAAAATGTAAATATGCTTAACATTTGGTTACACTTTCCACCTCTGTGAGAAACATGGAACAGAAGAACCATCACTTCCAGGTGAGTCTGCAAAAGACAGCAGGCTCGGGACTGGCTATGTTCTAATCTCCAACTAAGACAAAGCTTAAACTACCCCCCCCCCCCCAAGATCTACTTGGGGATGATGGAACAGAGGCTGCAGAAGGGGAAATGCAGCATGGAATAGGTGAAGAGGCAGTACAGGAATATCTATCTAACAGAAATGAATTCAAGTCTCCAGGGTCAGATAAATTAGAACCAATTATTTGAGAATTACTGGAGAACAGGAGACATTCCAGCAGACTGAAAGAAGGCAATTTTTTTTTAATTTACTGTATTTTTACCCTGTTCTATCTCAATCCCGAAAGGTACCCAGAGTGGTTGTTGTCCCCATCTTCAAAAAGGGGGAAAATGAGGACTCAAACAGTTACCATCCAGTCAGCCTGACATTGATATCAAGAAAGATTCTGGAATAGATCATTAAGGAATGATTAAGGAAACACTTAGAAAGGAATGCCATTCCCACAAAAAGCAAGCACAGGTTTCTGAAAAATAAATCATGCCAGACAAAATTTCTCTCTGTGTGTCTCTCTTTGATTGTGCTAAAAGCTTGGTATATAAAGGGAATGCTGTGGATATCTCATATGCCGATTGTAGTAAGGACTTTAACAAGGCCCCCCATGACATTGTCACAAAGAAGCTAATAAATGTGGGCAAGGTAATGCTACTGTTAGGTGCATTGGGAATTGGTTGACTGGCCGAACCCAAAGGTTCTTCTTCATCCTGGAGAGAAGTAACCAGTGGGGTGCCACAGGGACCAGTCCTGGGCCCAGTACTGTTCAACATCTTAATCAATGACTTGGATGAAGGTTTAGAGGGCATGCTTATCAAATCTGCAGAAGACACCCAATTGGGAGGGATAGCTAATACCCCAGAGGACAGAATCTAAAATTACTTTAACAGATTAGAGAGCTGTACCCAAACTAACAAAATGATTTAAACAGAGAGAAAGGTATGGTACTGCATTTAGGCAATAAAAACAAAATATGCAGATATAAGATGGGTGACACCTGGCTCAACAACAGTACAAATAAAAGCGACCTTGGAGTCTTAGTAGACCACAAACCGAACATGAGTCAACACTGTGATGTGGCAATTAAAAAGGTCAATGAAATTACAGGCAGCTCCACTAGGAGTATAGTGTTGAGATCGAGGGAAGTCATAGTCCCAATCTATTCTGCTTTGGTCAGACCTCGCTTGGAATAGCACTGTGTCCAATTCTAAGCACCAAATTTCAAAGGATATCAACAAGCTAGAATGTGTACAGTGAAGGGCAACCAAAATGATCAAAGGTTTGGAAGCCAGGCCTTATGTGGAATGGCTGAAAGAGCTGGGTATGTTAAGTTTGGAGAAGAGAAGGCTGAGAAGGGACATGATAGCTATGTTTAAATATCTATATGAAAGTCATATTGAGGTGGGGTTACATTTGTTTTCTGTTGCTTTAGAACAGTGGTTCTCAACCTGGGGTCCCCAGATGGTCTTGGCCTTCAACTCCCAGAATGGGACACAGCGGAATGGATTCAAATTGCAGGAAAAGAGATTCCACTTAAACATTAGAAAAACTTCCTGATGGTTAAGGGCTGTTCAGCAGTGAAATGTGCTGCTTCCTTGGAGCATGGTGGAGTTTCCTTCTCTGGAGTTTTCTAAACAGAGGCTGCATAGTCATCTGTTAGGAGTGCTTTGATTATATGTTCCTGCATGGCAGACTAGGGGTGGACTGGATGGTCTCTTACAACTCTATGATTCTATGAGCTGCCCTGAGTCCCCTTGGGGAGACAGGGCAGGATATAAATAAATAAAATGATGCAACGAAATGTTGGTCTGTAGGTCTCATCTTCACCCATTATCACTGCTGTGATGATTACGGCTGATGGGAGTTGTAGCTCAAACACATCAAAAGGTCTACAAATCTCCAACTCTGGCAAAACAAGTACACCGTGCAAACCCGGCAGGAAAAACATGGGAAGGTTGACATTTATTTGTGTGCAGGAGGAGGGGGTGACTCTAAAATGCTGACATATAAAAGTATTAAACAAAAACAAAAATGCTGCAGAGATCAAAACATGGAAAAAGCAAATATTTATTAAAATGAAACCACTGTTGTGACTCTTGCGCATTAAAAGAACTAGAAGAAACAGACAAGCAGGCCATTGAGAATGTTTTATGGGCTTAGAGGCTTGCGCTGAGCGACCTATGATTATGTTCCACAGAGAATTTTTTTCTTCCCCACACAAACACATCTAGCTTTGAAGAGACCAAAGCTCTTCCATTTCCCTTCTTCAGTGAGCCCAGAGAAGGAACACATTTTCCAGGATGGAAAGCTGTGCAGGGTATATCTTGTTATTTTCAGTGGCAGATGAAGGGGGGGGGGGTGGCAGAGAACAGAGTTTGTTGACTTACCTCATCTCGCATGTAAATACAGATGGGGGAGACTTCACAGTGTTCTTCCACATACTCCCTGTAAGGAAAGGGAAAAGTAAGCATGCCCTATTAAAAGAGAATCCTGTGCTGGCCTTGAAAACAACCTGACTAAAATCCTATATTCTTACACATACATATATAGCTATGTATGATTTTTCAAGTCTGCCCAGTGGAGTAGGTATTCCAAGCTCAACCTATGAGATTGTGGATTGCTAAACAGACAACTAAATGGGCATTAAAGCAAATCAAACCTGAATTTTCATTAAATGAGTAAACTGAGACTATCATACTTCGGATATAGACTAGACTAGAAAGTATAATAATGTTTGGTAAGGTAGGAGGCCACAGGAAAAAAGAAAAAACACATTCCAAATGGACAGACTCAATCAAGAAAGTCTCTGAATTTGCAAGATGGTTGATGACCATATGACTTGGAGGGCTCTTATTCATAGAGTCCTCATAAACTGAAATTAACTTGACGGCAGTTAACAACAACAATGCAAGTCACCACTTTCTCAGTGTGGTGCCTCAGAAAAACAATTCAGAACAAAGTAGCACTATTATATACAAAACTATTATACAAAACTAGGGAAGTAATTTGAGAGTACAATAAATGGTTAGAATAGACAAGACTGATATGTTCCAAGTCAGCTTGCTAAAAGAAAAGACCTATGTTTCAATGGTCACAAATCTTCATTTAAATAAACATGTTCACAAGGCCAAACAAACTCATACTGCACTGACTATACACATTTTGGTGCCCCAAAGGTTAGACCTGCTGATTCCAAAAAAAGGCATCTATTTCCCCCTATTAGCTCTAGTTTTTGAGATATAAAACATCTACCATTTATCAGATACTATCTGCTGAAAAACCTATGATAAACATATCTAAGAAACTACAGCTAATGTACTTTGTCCAATGCAGTTTTCTGAATCGGTGCCCCAAATTATCTCAATAACAAGGCTATGAACCAAGACACAAGAAAAAATTGTCTTAGTGAGGTGTGTTATCAAATTCAGTAACCTTATATCTTCAGGTATATGAGATTAAGTAGGCCTCTACTGTCTTTCTTTGACACCAAGGCAAACAATAAATATTTGCCATTTTCTTAACATAATAAAGTGGCAGATAAACTTTCTAATAATTATTATTTTGTCATTAAGTCTACTTCAACTGATGGCAACTCTATGAATGAGAGACTACCATGAGACCTGATTATCAGCACCTCAGCTCAAGCCTTGGAAAACTGAGGACTACCCCAGGTTAAATTTCAAGGGTGCAGTAGTGACATTTTATAATGTTCTTCATTCACTTCTTACTCCCTTTGTATAAGCAGTCAGAAAAGTAATGTTGCATATAGAGTCTAGGTAAAGGTAAAGGTTTTCCCCTGACGTTAAGTCCTGGGGGTTGGTGCTCAAGATCAAGGATGCAGAATGGGGGAAGAGGCAAGTTTAGGGGACTGCGGAACAAGAGAAGCTTGTAACAATGCATTTTTGTGCATTTAGCTATTTTATCTTCTCTAGACTTACTGGTCAGTTAATGAGATGCTGTATATAAGTGTTGTTATGTTGTACAGTAGTGTGTTTTCAGAAATTATTACATTTTATTTTGTACTGCTGATTGTCATGGCAATCTTTCCAGTTTAAAAATTGAATGTGTGTTAACCATTATTTTAAATTCATTATTTGGAGCAGAATGAGGGTGGACAGCTTACCATGAACTGGCTCTGTGACAGAGGAAAAACACAGCCTTAGTGTCCTAGGTCCAATTTTAATATGGCAGAAAAAGCCACCAATTTTAAAAGGAAATAACATTGATACAGTGTTCCCTCACTTATCGCGGGGCTTAGGTTCCAGGACCACCCACAATAAGTGAAAATTCGCAAAGTAGGGACACTATATTTATTTTAATATTTATATATTACTAGCTGTGCCCGGCCACGCATTGCTATGGCGAAGTCTGTGGTATGGGAAATAAAGTATTGAGGAACTGGTGGTAGTTAAGGTAAAGGGTAAAGCTTTTCCCCTGACATTAAGTCCAGTCATGTCTGATTCTGGGGGTTGGTGCTCATCTCCATTTCTAAGCCGCAGAGCCAGCGTTGTCCGTAGACTCCTCCAAGGTCATGTGGGATGACTGCATGGAGCGGCGTTACCTTCCCGCCGGAGCAGTACCTATTGATGCACTCACATTTGCATGTTTTTGAACTTCTGGGTTGGCAGAAGCTGTGGCTAACAGTGGGGGCTCTCTCAGCTCCCCCAATTCAAACCTGTGGCCTTTCGGTCCAGAAGTTCAGCAGCTCAGCGCTTTAACACGCTGCGCCATCAGGGAATATTATTTCCTAAAGGTTGTGAATATACAATATTTCTGATTGGTTTTTTTTCTGTTGGAGGCAAGTATGAATGCTGCAATTAGGAAAAATGATTAGGATGTAATGGCCTTGCAGCTTTAAAGCCTGACTGTTTCCTCCTTGAGTGAATTTTTTGTTGGGAGGTGTTAGCTGGCCCTGATTGTTTCCTGTCTGGAATTCCCTTGTTTTTAGAGTGGTGTTGTTTGCGATATTTTATGTGCTTCTACTGTCTGTGGCCCTGAGAAAACAGAGGATTTGCCAGACTTTGATGATGGGAATACTTTGTTGGGAGGTGTTAGCTGGCCCTGATTGTTTCCTGTGTGGAATTCCCCTGTTTATTTACTGTCCTGGTTTAGAGATTATATTGTTCTGCATTATTCTATCCCAGTAATTATTTTATATTAAAGTAGAATCTCACTTACCCAACATTCACTTATACAATGTTCTGGATTATCCAATGCACCAAAACATCATGTTAGACAACAAATTTGGCAGAAAAAGTAGTTCAATACACAGTAATGCTATGTAGTAATTACTGTATTTATGAATTTAGCACCAAAATATCACAATGCATTTAAAACATTGACTACAAAAATGCATTGGATAATCCAGAACATTGGATAAGCGAGTGTTGGATAAGTGAGACTCTACTGTAATTACTACCTAGCATTACTGCACATGGAACTACTTTTTCTGTTAAATTTGTTGTATAATATGATGTTTTGGTGCTTAATTTGTATAACGATTACCTAATTTGATGTTTAATAGGCTTTTCCTTAATCCCTTCTTATTATCCAACATATTCACTTATCCTGCCGGCCTGTTTATGTTGGATAAGTGAGACTCTACTGTATATTGATAATCTTATATTATCTGCTTAGCACTGGATTATCTGAGGCCCCTTCTTCACAGCTGTATAAAATGCACGCTGAAGTGGATTATATGGCAGTGTGGAGTCAAGATAACTCAGTGCAAAGCAGATGATATAAGATTATAAATGGGTTATATAGCTGTGTGGAAGGGCCTTGAGTCTACACTGCCATATAATCCAGTGCAAATTAGATAGCCTAAGTCTGCCTGTCCCCTAACTGAACCCTGGCTGTCCCTTGGCTTGCTAGGAGTTGGTTGCTAGGAGACGAAGTGGGCAGAGATTAGCCCTCTAAAATGGCAGCAATTGGATAAAAAAAAATTATTGCTCTCCCTCTAATTAGGAGTTTGTTTTTCTTTTCTTTTTGTTGTATCAACCTGGAGGCATGGATGATGGGTTGTGTTGTCAAATTTCGAGGTTGCGGGGCCTGTACTTTTGTTGTTTTGTGAGTCGCCATGATGCCATCACTCTTTTATATATATAGATTTTAGTAGTTATACACAATTTTAAGTCTTTATCAACCAATCTTGTGTTGATAAATCACCTCCTTCTCCTCCTGTTGCCGCTTGGGCTCCTTTTCTCTCCCTTTGGCTTCTCCTTCCTCCCTTCCTTAGGCTGTAAATTGTAATTTTTCATGATTTATAATAATCTTTTAGAGTTTACTGAAAAACCGCAAAACAGTAAATCTGTGAAAAGTGAAATGCGAAGTAGTGAGGGATAACTACTATGTAACTAACTGAACATTTCCCTCCTTTTAAAATGGTCAGTTTTCTCATCAACGACCACTGTCATGCCTTTTCATAGTAGTTTGATATGAACATATTAGCATCCAACATTTACTTTCACTAAAATATCTCCTCGCTGACTTCTGCATAATTGGCAGACATTAAAGGCAGCCTCATTTTCAGTATCATTATACCTATCATAGAAGGAAGGAGTAGATAGAAATATTTCCTAACATTTATAATTGCGTCCCTACTCTTAGGAGATACTCCTGGAACAAAATTATCTTTAATAGGATAGAATAGCAACAACAAAAGTAAAAAACCCATTCTACACTCAACATTAATTGGTTTTTTAGGAGCACACTGAAGTCTAGGAAAACAGGATGTTTCTCTTTGCCAAACAAAATCAACTGTGCCTGGATTCAACTTAGAAGATTAGGTATTAGCAACAACTTGGTCAAGACCAGGAAATAGAGTGGATCAGTAAAGAAATGAAAAGTTTTCTATGTTAAATTGCCTGTATCGAGACATTAATGGTCAGCACTAAAGACAAAAAGAAGGGGATCAATAGTTAACATTAGATTTGACCGTAAAATGTTTCACAACCGCCAAAAAAGCAGTGAGTATTGGGTTGGGGTAAAGGTGGGTCAGGGGTCATATTATTTTTATTTCATGTTCAAATGGACTGCTACCAGTTTAAAGAAATGCCTTTAAATGGCACCAGAGCCGGCCCAAGATAATTTTCAAGTGTAAGCGAATAGAAATTTTGGTGCCCCCCCGCCCACACACACACCAAACCACATGAACGGGCCAGCAGAGCATTGGATAAGCAAAAATGTTGGATAATATGAAGGGCAAGTGTGAATAACTGCAGTTGATCACCTTGATTAGCATAGAATAGCTTTGCTAGACATGGTTATGGTTATTGAGCATTATTCCTAGCAGTGCAATAATTGAGGACTTTTTAAGTATTGACCACTGGACTGATTCTGGACTATGATTTTGAACTTATGTGGTTGTAATTGTTGTTTTTAGTAGTTTTTGTTTTAATGTTTGAGTTTAATTGTCATTATATTATTGGAATTTGTATGTCGGCCATCGAATTGTTGCCAGTTGTGAGGCCACCCTGAGTCCTCTTCGGGTGAGAAGGGCGGGACAGAAGTATGGGAAATAAATAAATAAATAAATAGTAAAAAAAAGGACAGTAAAAAAAGGACAGTAAAAAAGAACACTCAAAAACAGGGGAATTCCAAACATGAAACAATCAGGGCCAGCTAACACCTCTCAACAAAGATATACAAACCTCACTTGCTTAGTTTCCAACAGACCTCACAACCTCTGAGGATGCCTGCCATAGATGTGGCCCTCCTCTGGACACTTTCCAGCATTATTTGGCAGAGAAGGAGAAAGAATTTGGGCCCTTCCACACAGCTCTATAACCCAGGATATCAAGGCAGGATAACCCACATTACCTGCTTTGAACTGGATTGTCTGAATCCTTACTGCTATATATCCCAGTTCAAAGCAGGTAATGTGGGTTATTTGTTTGAAGCCATTCTTCCAAGTTCTAGTCTCCAAGGCAGAAGACAACAAGCTTGCTCCCTCCTCCCTATGCCTCTCACATAATTATACATGATGAGGAAATTCCCAGCTTGATTTCGTCCCCGCAGGCTATATGATTATGTGGGATACAGGACTTCTTTGGGGTCAGAAACACTGTTTCCCGCCAAAGGGAAGGGGATGGGGTCTCAGAAACATAATGAGGCAACATAACACATGGGCAAGTAGGAACACATAGACAGAAACACTGAGCTTTTAGGGCAATTTTATATACATGAGAGATGTAGTTTCCCAAAGTACCCTAGCAAGCCAGACTCCTTGGCACATAAATCCTGGGGGACTCTAAAGAGAGGGATGAAGGAAGGAATGTCCCCAAGTTTGGGAAGGCGCGGGGCCAGGATGGCCCCGATAGAGGGAAAAGATGAACTGATTGCAAGAGAGTGAATAAGTATAAGTTCCGAATTACTATTGTCACAGGGCAGTCGGTGGCTCCCAGAGAGAACACACCACACAAAACCAGGAGGCTGCGAGTTCGAATCCCGCTCAGGGACAAAAATGTCAAAATCAGTTGGAAATGTTTTGCCAGAGAAGGCGAGGCTTGACAGCTCAATTTATTTATTTACTAGATTTATATGCTGCCCTTCTCACCCCAAAGGGGACTCAGAGCAGCTTACAAATTACATTCACATACAATACATTATATTATTAGCATAGTAAAATAATAGTATTAAATTACTATACTGTACTAAATCATTACATTGTAATATTATTAGTAATATTACATTTAATATATAATATATAATTAAAATTATTAAATTGTATTATTATCAGTATTATATCGTAATAATAAATAAATAAATAAAGTTTTATTATTATTATTATTCTTAGAAGATAAAGGGAAAAGATGAATGATTACAAGAGAGTGAATAAGTATAAGTTCCGAATTGCTATTGTTACAGGGCAGTCGGTGGCTCCCAGAGAGAGCACACCACACTCAGAACCAGGAGGCTGCGAGTTCGAATCCCACTCAGGGACAAAAATGTCAAAATCAGCTGGAAAAAGGCATGGAGGGTACGGGGCGCACAGAGAGCTGCCAAGGCACATGTTTTGCCTGAGAGCGCCCCCCGTCGACGTGCGCCGAACTCCGAGGCGTAATTGACGTCCCATGTTGGACCGGCCCTGAATGGCACAGGGAAGACCAACAAAATGGCAAAATTATCCCCACAAGTATTAGAGGATATTGGGTGCATCTGGAAGGAAAGAAAATGAAAAGGTCCCACATCCTAACTCAATGACAATTATTTTTACATATAAAATATTGCCAGGAATATTATCTCCTCATACCAGCACCTTAACATTTATACCTTCACTTCTCCACACAGATCACAATTTTCTGCCTCTTTCCCTCTCTAAACAAAAAGGATGTCCCTTCCCCTTTCAAATATGAATCTCCTATCTATAGGTGTAGGTAGCCAGTGAGATTATCTACAATCTACTTCTTCCAAATGGAGAAACATTGTCCTACTTGATTAGTAAACATTCACTTGAACAGAAGTAGCACAGTAACATGATGCTTTGAATTATACTCAGCATAAGCTCTGTCCCTGTGGGGGAATGATACATCCCACAACTATAGGCTCCAGAAAAAGAACCTAGTTCAACCCAGTAGTAAACTGGAAGTTATTATAGGAAACATCAAGCAGAAACTTGAAAAATATCCTCCCAGGATCACTGTGAATGCTGTTAGGAAACCATAGACTTGCTCAAGTCTCACCTCTATAAAAGTATTATTATACCTATAAGTATTTTATAAGTATTTTGAGTATTATTCAAACTATAATAATCAATGTCATTCTAAAGTGGGGGTGCAAGTCACAAAACCAGAGAAAGGTCTGGTCTCAGAGCATCTGTTGGTGATGGGGAGGAAGGCCCCCCAACTGATGGAAAAAGGAGACAAGACGGAACTGTTTTCCTGGCTTCCCGTTTCGCTCTGGTCTCAGAGCATCCTGTTTAATTACGAGATATCTAGCAAGAACCAAAAGCCCAACTTTCTATCCAACTGTAAAAAACAAGCTCCAAGTACTCTCTGTGGATTGATGCTCCCTGCTCTTTTTTGTGCACTTCCATTCTGCAAATGAAGGATGCCCTAAGGTCTTACTTTTCAAGCAACTGTTACTACTTTCCAGTAATTGTGCTCCTTCACCCTTTACCGTACGCAGCACAGGGACTCTCTAATCACACAGGAATGTCTATGACACAGTGGGCATTTCCTTAAACTCCTAATAAAGTTCTTCACAAATAAATCAGGGCACACTATAGGAATGTTACAATCTGACAGGTAAGCTATAAGAAAAGTGCCACTAGTCTAAATCTGGATACGGCAAGCATTATTATCCAAGGTTGTCACCCTGATCAAGCTGCCACAAAAGATGACACACACAAAGATCCCCAAGAGATCAGATTGTAAACAGTGGTTGGAGGCCATCAGTCCCCTCCTCCAGCTGCTGCTAATCCATTACCGGCATTCTCTGAGGCAAGCAGACACATCAAACAGGCTGCCATTTCTTTGATGTGCTGTTCTTCAGAAGGGGAACAGCAGGCAGATTAGATTCCCTCATGTAGGGATCTGACAGGGCCTGTAAACATCTTGTGTAAGGACTAGAGCATGCTGGAGGAGAAGGAGCTCACAATAGTTTCCAGACTTTCTTCAGAACCAGTTAGGAGAAATAGGCACTATAGACCCAGGGGAAAATTCCAGTGGGTTTCCACACTTGTACTTCAAGAAGAGTAGTACTCAAAAGAACTCCAAAGAAAACAGGACAGCCAAGAATGATGCAAAATAATCAGCAGCCAGACCACTGACTGTGGCTACCAGGATCAACCCTGAAACAGCTAATCCAGATACATTACAATATATGGATGCATCTCCCAAATTACACAACAAGCAAGGGTAAACTACTCAACCAGATCATATATAGCTTCTTAGTGTTCCTAGAATTAAAAATGAGAAATCACCCAAATAGTAGCTTTCTTATCCCAGAGGGCAAGACATCCCAGCTGTGTCTTATGGACTGGTATTAGTAACAATTAGCACTTTTCTTTGGATTTTCATCTTCAAAAGAGATACTTCATTATATCTCAACCCTTCGTTCCCATCTGGTGCATTCCAGATGTTTTGGACTTCAGTTCCCATCAGACCTAAGCAGAATAGCCAATGATCAGGAATGTAGCAACTTGTGGTCTAAAACATCTTCAGAGCACCAAGTTTGAGAAAGCTGTCCTAAAACAAGTAAAAACAAATATGTAAAAGAAAGCAGGTGTTATTCAAGCAAGCCAAGAGAATCACTTGATGAACAAGCACAATTTTTGCAGACAGAAGGACCTTTTCTCAGGTAGACACAATATACAGCTCTGGACAGTACAATGATAATACCTAAATCTATCCTTCTCATCTAAAGTGAAAGATGTTCTACTTCGAAAGGAAATGTCTGATATCAACAATAGGCTGGATAAGGGAGAACAGACTGAAGGTCAGTTCAGATAAGACAGGAGTTCTCTAGTCACTAGGAAGGCACATAAAGGGATGTTTGTCTTGTGCTTGATTTGACTACGCTGTCCCTAAAGACACATTTATGGTTTGGGAGAATTTTGAATTCAGTCCTGGACCTGGATTCAGTGGTGGCAAGTATATGGCTTCTGAAGTGCATGCTAGTGAATGAACTGTACCTGGTCCTGTAACTGTCTGATCTAGTCATAAGACGTGTCTTACTTACAACTAATTTGGATTAATGTGATGCACTCGACAGACAGTGACTTTTGAAAAATGTTTGTAAACTTCAGTTGGACCAAACACTGTGGACTAGTCAGTTACAAGGAAGACATGATTCTCTTTTCTGGCTATTAGTCAGTTTCTGGGCACAATTTAAAATGCTACTGATAACCTATACATCCATATAGAATATGGGATCCAGGCTACCCAAAAGAACATATTTAGAGAGAGAAACTGGATAGAAATATATATTTATTTATTTATTGTGTCAGAAACAAATCAAGAATATTGTTATAATGTATAAAACCCACAAAGTTGAAAACTTGGCATTATATGAAATTTCCTTTGACCAGAAGCTGGCCACTTCGAGTGCCTCTGGTGTCACTGTAAGAAGGTCCTCCATTGTGCATGTGGCAGGGCCCAGACTGCGTAGTAAGAGGTCTGTGGTTTGCTCTTCTCCACATTCGCATGTCGTGGACTCCACTTTGTAGCTCCATTTCGTAAGATTGGCTCTGCATCTTGTGGTACCAGAGCGTAGTCTGTTCAGTGCCTTCCAAGTCACCCAGTCTTCTGTGTGCCCAGGAGGAAGTTTCTCATCCAGTATCAGCCACTGATTGAGGTTCTGGGTTTTAACCTGCCACTTTTGGACTCTCGCTTGCTGAGGTGTTCCTGCAAGCATCTCTGTAGATTGTAGAAAGCTATTTCTTGATTTAAAACGTTGGCATGCTGGCTGATATCCATACAGAAGATGGGCTGGAGATGTCCATACCTTGGTCTTTTCATTACTGACTGCTACTTCCCAAGGGATATCAGGTGCTGCAATACCGGATAAACAGTATAATTTTTTCAGCAGTGTAGGGCGTTGACATCATGTGATAATGTGGAATGTCCCATTAAGAGCCACATCCATTGTTTTAACATGGTGAGATGTATTCCACACTGGGCATGCGTATTCAGCAGCAGAGTATGACCTAGAAATTTCTCAAGAGAGCACCTCTCTATGAATCCTTGGTATTCAGTGGGATTCTATGTCCAGATTCCAGTGAAGATTGACCATATAATCATGCTGGAACATTTAAAAATTCATAGAGGGAGCAATTTCATTATCTGTGTTTTTTTACTTTCACTGAGGTCTTATGATCCTAATCCCCGTGAATGTGGAGGGCTGATCTTACTTGTATTAATACAGGTAATTCAGAGGATCTACGCTAATTTATATTAGCAATTGGATTAAGCTTCAAACATTAAAAGTTAGCAAAGATTTGAAAATCATCTTCCTTGATTATCTATAACAGGCTTGCACAACCTGTGACCCTCCAGGTTTTTTGGACTTCAGCTCTCAGAACCATTGGACAAGCTGGATAGGGCTTCTGGGAGTTGGAGATTATCAGGTTGGGCAGGCCAGATCCACACTAAAGCTGGCTTTTCCAAAGAAAACTCTTCTAAAAAATTAGCTCAAGAAAATATAGAGTTCAACATATTACAACCTGCTTTTTGATCTCTCAGTGGCTTTTGATGCAGTTAATTGCAGTGTCCTCACCAACCAACTCTATGAGAGAAATAGGCACTGAATTGATGTGATTGCGCTCCTACCTTAATGGTCAATTTCAGGGAGTGGTATTGGGAAACATTTTCTCTGCCTCTTGACTACATGATTCTGTAGGTACAAATTTGTCCCAGTGCTGACATATAAATCAGGCCTGTGGTCCTTTCAGATTTCTCGACAAAAAAAAATTGATTGATCCTTTGTTTTGGAGGGATAAATTTCTTGTGGATGATCCCCCGACTGTCAAAAAAACTCCCCAAATGAGCATTGATTTGATTTTTGATTTGCCCATTCTCACTTTCTTGGGACGGAGAGAATTTGCAATTTTGGCTTTTGGTCTCCGGGTCATAAATGAAAATCCATGATTCATCTCCTGTGATCATGCGACTGAAGAATTCTGGCTCCCTCTCAAAAGGGTTTAGAAGATCAACACACACATCCCTTCGATTGACCTGCTCAGTTGTGAGGTTTTTTAAAACCATTTTGGTGCAGAAATCCTGTGTTAAAATCTGATGAATGGCAAACTGGTTTTTCAAAGTCAGTTGATGATCTGACATCAGAAGAGTCCTCACTCCTTCCACATTGTCATCCACTTTTGAGGTTGAAGGTCTCTCCGCACAACATTTGTCTTCCACTTTTTCTTGGCCTTCTAAAAAGGCCTTGTGCCATCTGAACATTTGTGGCCTGGATAGGGAATGTTCTCCTTTGTAACCTTTCATAAATCATAGTAGTGGATTCACCAAGCCTTACACAAGATTTGATGGCACAATATTGCTCTAATGTTTGCCAGTGCATTTTGTAATGCACCTTGCAGACCAAACTTCACATCAGGCACGCTCAACAATTGAGTATCAACTGTAGCAAGTTCACACTTGTATTGAGTTTACGGCAGGGGTTAACCTAACTGCCATGTGAAGGGGGAGATAGCAGAGTTGTTGGTTTGTGCACAGCATTGCCAGTCTCATTACTTTTCTGCTGTACCACATATACAGCCTTACAAGAATACTTGCACTGTAAATGTGCTAAAATACATTATTATCTTAACCGTTTTTATATGCCTAACTTAATGACTCCAGCATTATACCCAATATGAGACACAGTACATTAGCACCAGTACTGTGTATTTAACTTGTAATATGCTTCTATATTTTGCCAGTGTATCAGTTAATTTGCTCCTGAGCACATATGGTTGTTGTTGTTGCTGTTATTGTTGTATGCCTTCAAGTCACTTCCAATTTGAAGTGTTTTTCTTTTGAAAATTTGTTCAGAGTGTCTACGCAGTTGAGATGAGATTGTGTGATTTGCCCAAGGTAGGGTTGTGTGGCTTAGTGAGAATTTGAACGCTGCTGTCCCAGAGTCCTACTGCAACACTTATTTTACCATATGCAGTCCCTAGAGCAATAATTCCCATGACTGTCTCTGCTGGAGCACAGAGTCATGGGAATCATTTCTCTAGGGATTGAATATGAACTGTCCTATGTAAAGTCAGCCCCTTGGGCCATCTAGCTTTGTATGATCTGTGTTGAATGGCTGCAATTTTCCTTGGTTTCAGATACCCCTACCACCTCTTCCCAAATCTGTTTGGAGAGTGCTAGAGAATTAATGTGGGGCCTTGTGTATATTTCTCTCAGAATTTTAATCTTTTTAAAAAATTTGGTCAGCTTTATGATACAGAACCGTCTGGTGAGCCACTAAGAGATCAAAAAGGAGCAACAGGGTAATAGTCAATCTACTTTTCTCTTGATACAGGTCATCCATCAGAGCTGTAACATTATCTTTCTAGAATGCTACAGGTGTTGCAGGTTTTTAAGTAAAGGACACAGGTAATACAAAAGTTACATCTTTTATAAATGCCTGAATTTAGAATTCTTTGTGGCAGTCACACAACAATGGAAGCTGCCTGCAATGTGCTAGAAGAAAAAAGCTTACAAGAAAAACCAATTTACCACTTGGAAAACAAATTTAATACTCATCTGCTTGTTGTTATTCATTCAAGAATTCAAGCTGGCCCACCCACCCTTTTCCTGGTAGTTCTATCATCTGAGCTTTGGGAGTCTTCATATGACAGTAGGTTACTGACTCCTTAAGATCATTATTGGAATGGTTTCTGAGCCTGAAATAAATAACTGCCAATTACACAATCTTATAAGGCTGTACATGGATCATCATCAAGAAAGGCTTTCAAGCAGAACAGGAGCCAAGAAGTCTCATTAACGTAGAAAAAACCTGGGGAAACAATTTGAGGATGAACAGGAAGAACATGAAGTATATTGTGTTGACAACTCCTTCCCAAGTATCAGAGAAATCCCTTAGCAAGTATGGGGGTTGGCTGTGTATATGAGTGTGTGTGTGTGTGTTAAAGACTCAACAAGAGACCTGCAGCAATTGTCTATGATTCATGAAGCTTGGCCCTCTAAGCCACAAAAGAAACAAAATTAAGTAACAAAATGGTCTTTGGAGTATTAGTTTGACATTTGTTTTTGAAGAGCGACTATTGTTCTTGAATCCACTTCAGACAGAAGGAAGCACTAAATGTGGGCTGCAGCAAGAGGGAGGCAAACCATCACAGAAGCTTCCTAATCCATAGACATTACATATGAAACACAGGCTGCTTCTGAGGTAGACCAAGGCACAGGGGATGCAATAAGAAAGTCTCTTTCTTTTGAAGGCTTGAAATAGCTCACTCAGTCAATACTCTGAACCACAATCTTGCCTGGAACCCTTCTGCCCATTCCAAGCTCACCCACTTCACTTAGGTCAGTGGTTCTCAACCTGTGGGCCCTCAGGTGTTTTGGCCTACAATTCTCAGAAATCCTAGCCAGTTCACCAGCTGTTAGGATTTCTGGGAGTTGAAGGCCAAAACTTCTGGGAACCCACAGGTTGAGAACCACTGACTTAGGCGATCCCTCGTTGTTTGAGTATGATGGCCTTCCAAGTGTAGTGTCTTGGTGGTGAGTACACAGGTGGCTGTAGAGCTCAATTCTTGAACCACATGCTCTTGCACAGTGAGAACATTGGTTTACACGTGGAAGGCGGTCTTGGTCAGGGTTGGCTTGATGCGCCTTCCTCGTGGCACATTTCTGCCTTTTGCCTTCCATTCATGTCTCTTCAAATTCCATAGCACTGGTCACAGCTGACCTCCAGCTAGAGCACTCAAAGGCCAGGGTTTCCCAGTTCTTGGTGTCTATGCCACAGTTTTTAAGGTTAGCTTTAAGCCCATCTTTAAATCTCTTTTCTTGTCCACCAGCATTCCGTTTTCCATTCTTAAGCTGGGAGTACAGTAATTGCTTTGGGAGACGGTGATAGGGCATTTGGACAATGTGGACAGTCCAGTGGAGTGGATAGCGTAGGAGGATTGCTTCAATGCTGGTGGGTTTTGTTTCTTCCAGCACGTTAACATTTGTCTGCCTGTCTTCCCAAGAGATTTGCAGGATTTTTTGGAGGCAATGCTGATGAAATCGTTCCAGCAGTCAAGTGTGATGTCTGTAGACAGTCCACGTTTCACAGGTGTATAACAGGGTTTGGAGGACAATAGCTTTATAAACAAGTACCTTGGTATCCCTATAGATGTCCCAGTCCTCAAACACTTTTAGTGTCATTCGGAAGAACTCTGCACTCGCAGAGCTCAGGCGGTGTTGTATTTTAGTGTCACTGTTGACTATTGTGGAGAGGTGGCTGCCAAGATAGCAGAAATTGTAAACATTTTCTAACGTTACAGCATTAAGCTGTACTTCTGGTACTGCGGAGGGATTGGCTGGTGATTGCTGGTAGAGCACTTCGGTTTTCTCAATGTTCAATGAGAGCCCGAGCTTCTCATATGCTTCTGCAAAGGTGTTTAGAGTGGTTTGTAGGTCTTTTTCTGAATGAGCACAGACTACGTTATCATCAGCATATTGGAGTTCTATAACAGATGTTGTTGTGATCTTGGTTTTGGCTTTCAGTCTGCTGAGGTTAAATAGCTTGCCATCTGTCCGATAGATGATTTCCACTCCTGTGGGAAGCTTCCCATCAACAAGATGAAGCATCAAACCAATGAAGACAGAAAATAAGGTTGGAGCAATAACATCCCTGCTTGACACCTGATTCCACCTTAAATGGGTCACTTTGGGAGCCACTGCTGTTCAAGACGGTTGCCATCATATCATTGTGGAGGAGATGCAGGATGTTCACAAATTTATCACAGCATCCGATTTTTTGGAGGATGGTCCAGAGAGCACTGTGATTCACCGTGTCAAATGCCTTTGCACGGTCAATGAATGCACCTTATTGCAGCCACAATACAACGCTCCTTTTGATGTCATCTGCACCTAGGAGATTGCATGTAAGACAACCTTCCTTAAACAATAACAGAAATCTGGGTATTTGAATGCAGAAGGGAGAACACATAGCCATTGGACAAGTGAAAAATAACACTGCCTCGGGACAGAAAGTAAAGGATGGAGTTTATTTATTTATTTATTACATCACTTCTACCCCGCCCTTCTCACCCATCAGGGGACTCAGGGCGGCTTACAGTATAACCATACACATTAAAAACAGTTTTCATCAAATTTAAAAATCCATCAAGATTAAAAATTACAATAAAATTAAGAATAGCCATTAAAATATACATAATTATACATTTAAATATACATTTAAGGCGCTTTCCATGTTCATGTGGGGTCTGTCAGTAGGTCATATATTCTTATCTCATTTTTGCTGCTACTCATGCTCAAATGCCTGGTCCCATAACCACGTTTTTGTCCTCTTTCGGAAAGACAGGAGGGAGGGAGCCTGCCTGACTTCAATGGGGAGGGCGTTCCATAGGCGGGGAGCCACCACTGAAAAGGCCCTGTCTCTCGTCCCCGCCAGCCGCACCTGTGAGGCTGACGGGACCGCGAGCAGGGCCTCATCTGACGATCTTAAGCTTCGAGGTGGGTCGTAGCGGGAGACACGTTCGGACAGATAAGCTGGGCCGGAACCGTTTAGAGCTTTATAGGCTAAAGCCAGCACCTTGAATTGTGCTCGGTAGCTAATTGGCAGCCAGTGGAGCTGGCGTAACAGAGGAGTAGTACGCTCCCTGTACGCCGCCCCAGTTATTAACCTGGCAGCCTCCCGTTGGACTAATTGAAGCTTCTGAACAGTCTTCAAAGGCAGCCCCACGTAGAGTGCGTTGCAGTAGTCTAAACGAGATGTAACAAGGGCGTGGACCACCGTGGCCAAGTCCGGCTTCCCAAGGTACGGTCGCAGCTGGCGCACAAGTTTTAATTGTGCGAAGGCTCCCCTAGCCACCGCTGAGACCTGGGGCTCCAGGCTCAACAATGAGTCCAGGATCACCCCCAGACTGCGCACCTGCGCCTTCAGGGGGAGTGTGACCCCATCCAGCACAGGCTGTAACCCAGTACCCTGTTCAGCCTTCCGACTGACCAGGAGGACCTCTGTCTTGTCTGGATTCAATTTCAATTTGTTGGCCCTCATCCAGTCCGACACAGCGGCCAAGCACCGGTTCAGGACCTGGACAGCCTCCTTAGTGACAGGTGGGAAGGAGTGACAGAGCTGGACATCATCTGCGTACAGATGACACCGGACCCCGAAACTCCTGATGATCTCTCCCAGCGGCTTCATGTAGATGTTAAACAACATGGGAGATAACACAGAGCCCTGCGGGACCCCACAAGTCAACGGTTGTGGGGCCGAGCAGGCATCCCCCAATGACACCATCTGGGACCGACCCTCCAGGAATGAGTGGAGCCACTGCAAAACAGTACCTCCAAGTCCCATTCCCGCGAGGCGTCCCAGAAGGATACCGTGATCGACGGTATCGAAGGCTGCTGAGAGGTCCAGCAGAACCAGCAGGGACACACTCCCCCTGTCCAGTTCCCGGCGTAGATCATCGACTAAGGCGACCAAGGCTGTCTCAGTACCATGCCCCGGCCTAAAGCCAGACTGTGCCGGATCCAGAAAATCAGTGTCAACCAAGAAACCCTGGAGCTGCGAAGCAACCACATGTTCCAAGACCTTGCCCAAATAGGGGAGATTGGAAATAGGCCGAAAGTTTCCGAATTGAGTGGGATCCAATGATGGCTTTTTCAACAGCGGCTTGATCACAGCCATTTTTAGGCTCGCTGGAAACTTGCCCTCCCGAAGGGAGGCATTTACCACCACCTTCACCCACTCGGCCAAACCCCCTCTGGCTTCTCTCACCAGCCAGGATGGGCAGGGGTCTAGGATGCATGTGGTCGGTCTCGCCTCTCCCAGGATCTTGTCCACATCCTCGAGCTCAACCAATTGAAATGAATCCAACAAAACTGGACAAGCAGGTGCACTCGTTACATCCTCAGAGACTGCCGTTAATATGGTGTCAAAGTCGGAACGGATCAGAGCGACTTTGTCCGCAAAGAACCGAGCAAATGCTTCACAGCGGGCTGCCGAGTTATCAGGGCTCCCACCTTGATTGGTGGGAGTTAACAACCCTCTGATGACACGGAACAGCGCCGCCGGACGGTTCTGTGCGGACGCAATGTTGGCCGCAATGTTGGCCGCAAGGAGTTGTCATAACTGATCATAACTTGCAATACCAGATGACATTTGTGCAGCCATGCTTCACAGAACAACTGAAACTAACAAAAGCAAACTCCCTCCTGAAAAGCATTCCCTTCGGTAAAAAAATCAAGTTGTCTTCATTCAAAGAGTTATGGTGAGCACAGAACTCTGCACAGCAACAGATGAGTAACACACAAGGGAAAGCTACACTGACAGTAAACCTATGTACAATTGTTAGGATGCAGATGCACATTATTAGAAACCTGCAGAACAAACCTGGCCAAGAACAAAAGGCTTGTGGAGCCTAAAGCCCAAAGAATACATTACAGGACAGATAAACATATGCTAGCGTAAGTGTGTAGGTATGAGAGTGAGAAACTAGCATTTTCAGAAATGTACAATGGTTAGTAGAGAAGGAACAGAGGAAAGAGAAGCTTCATTCTTTCCTATCTATTATTTCCCCACTCTAAAATTTATCCCCAGTAGTACTTGCCCCAAAAGACATTTTATGTGTTTGACAAATACACATTTTAAACCACATGATGCAGGAAAAAAAAGATCTGAAGGAGGAAAAGAGTGAATGAAGAATGGGTTAAATGCTATTTCCATTCTTAAGTACTATTTCTATTCACCTCTGATTTTCTGCAACCAGTTGAACTATCCTATTGTGATTTTAGATGCCTCATTAACTTGAATATATACTGTAGTAGTTATTCTTAATCTGTTTATCCTATTATGCTTATATTATTGATGTACTCTGATTGTTATTTATGTGATTTTAATATGTTGTAAGCTGCTTTGGATCCCGTGAGGGAGAAAAGCAGGATATACATAAAGATTTTTTATTATTATTATTATTATTATTATTATTATTACTATTATATTACTATTATTATTATTGACACAAAGACATAGCATGACACAGCAAGCGAGATATATATGCTGGATTTCGTATTTTAAAATTACAAGTCGAACACTTCCCAAGTGTTTAGGACTGTGTGATGTATTTTCGGAAGATGCATGCAGATCCCAGTAAGGTGGCCTTTTGCAGTTGACAGATCATAATTTTGTCAATGCTTATTGTTTCCAAATGCTAGCTGAGATCTTTTGGCATAGTCTGTACTGGTTTATGCCAGAGCCTTTGCAGTTCGATCTTGAGGTCCTGATAACAGCTGCGTTTTTCCTGTTGTTTTTCATCAATTCGACTGTCACCTGGTATGGTGACATCAATAACCCAAACCTTTTTCTTTTCTACAACCGTGAGGTCTGGTGTGTTGTGTTCCAAAACTTTGTCAGTCTGGATTCGGAAGTCCCACAGTATTTTTGCGTGTTCATTTTCCATTACCTTTGCAAGTTTGTGATCCCACCAGTTCTTTACTGCTGGGAAGTGGTACTTGTGGCATAAGTTCTAATGAATAATTTGGGTCACATAGTTGTGCCTCTGTTTGTAGTCTGTCTATGCGATTTTCTTACAGCAGCTGAGGATATGAACAATAGTTTCATCAGTTTCCTTGCACAGTCTGTATTTTGGGTCACTGGCTGATTTTTCGATCTTGGCCTTAATTGCCTTTGTTCTGATGCCTTGCTACTGGGCTGCAAGAATCAGGCTTTTTGGCTCCTTCTTCAGTGTCCCATTTGTGAGCCATAGCCAGGTCTTCTCCTTATCAACCTTTCCTTCAATTTTGTCAAGGAACTGTCCATGCAATGCTTTGTTGTGCCAGCTATCAGCTCTAGTTCATAGTGCAGTTTCCTTCTACTGATTTTTTGTCTGCTGTACTTTGAGGAGTTTCTGATTTTTGACTTCAATCAAAGCAGGTTCTTCACTTTCCTTTACATATTCTGCCAAGGCATGTTCTTCTTGTTTGGCTGCTTGTTTTACTTGTAAAAGTCCTCCGCCACCAGATTATTTAATTTTATTATTATTATTATTATTATTATTATTATTATTATTATTATTATTATTATTATTATTATTAGATACCCAAAATGCTCACTGACCCTTGGATGTGTGCAACTGAGTGTAACATGCAGTTTGGACCAAATGGTGTTGCGCCCCCTTCGCTTTTTATGTGTCTGGCTAACAGAAGGGAGGATAAACACATGATCAGTGGTGCAAGTGCGGAATATTCTGTTCCAGCTCCATTCCCTCCAAAGGCAGTCAGCAGATGCACAATCCAAACAGAGCTTTTGTTGTTGCCATTAGCCCCCCTCCAGCTATGACACTAGTTTTTAGCAATGATGCCACCCAGACAGTTTAAAGGAAACTAAGGGGAACCAACTGGCTAAATCACTATCCCGAGAACATATGGCAGGATTCCCACATGTGCAGTATAATCTAGTCCTGTCTAAAGTGGTAGCCATTACTACAGATCTGCTCAACAAAGTTACAGAGTAAGACAACAACCCAATTAAATATACCCCAAGCCTAGCAGGAATCATGGGTGGGGTTCTCTGAATTAACATCACAGTTGTTTATCCATTTAGCATCTTTTTCATTGCTTATGTTTCATGGCTTTGGCGTTTTGAAATGTTTATCTCGTTATTTTATTTTTACACATACCTGGTCTGTGAAAAATGATGAAGAATATCCCATAAAGTATGGGTGGAAGAAAAGGTGTCTTGGAGCCTAGAACCATCATCCAACTGCAGTGCAATTCGTACCTAGGAAGCAGAACCCACAGAATTAGAAAAAGGGTATATATGCCCCACATAACTACAAGCAAACCAGATTGTTCAAGGTCACATCTGGCAAGTCAGCCCATTCAGGGACACATCTGGCAAACAGAATCCTGGCCCCCACTGCTAGGTTTTGACTTAAGCTTCAGACTAACAGACATCTGTGTCACTTAGTGCTTACAAACAGTTGACCCCAAAACAAACAACTGACAATGTGGATCAAGTTTTAGTTACTGCTTCAGCAGAGACAAAACTGTAAACATGTAGTTGTTGAAGAACAGTTATGTGTTTGTCAAAATCGTACTGGAGAAAATGTTATGGATTGAATGCATAGAGAGAACATGTTGAATGCTTCTCCCTATAGATACCTGCACTTATTTCACAGCAGATAGGCTTTAAATTGGCTTGAGTTCGCTTTTCCTGACTTGGACTCTAATATATAAGAAACCTAATATTATAGAAATCCCACCTGGATTTAATCACAGGAAAATTCTTTAAAATGCCTTTTTATCATCAGATCCCGTAACTTATTCAATTTCTAAACCCTCTAGCAACACTTTAGCTTCTTGATCCTAATATCTCTTTCTCAGACACAAACTCCAGACTTGTTCTTGTGTATCTTAGATCACCTTGTCTTCCACTTTTGATCACAGCTTTGCATTCTAGTTATAATAAGACCTTACAAATAATAATAATAATAATAATAATAATAATAATAATACTTTACTTTTATATCCTGCCTACAAGCCCAGATAAAAACAGCAAACCAAAATAAAATAATATCAGGAAATTCAGACACAGGTATTAAAATTTAACACTCTAGGCATAGTAAAAGTATAAAATGATAATAATAGTAAAACGTGGATTTGGCACCCAAGTAGAGGGGGTAAAAAGGAAATGGGCAAAGTGCAATGAGTGAATATTGTAACACAAGGTAGTTGATTAAGTGCTACCATCAATGAAAGAGCAACTTGGAGTGGGGTTCACCCTGTGACTATAACAAACTGATAGAGCAAGATAAAGTGCAATAGATGAGGAAATGGTCGCGGGTACAAGGTCTATCGTGGGTATTCTCCAAAAGTCTGCTGGAAGAGCCAGGTTTTTAGGCTCTTCCTAAATGCTACCAGGATGGGGGCTTGCCTAATCTCCCTGGGGAGCGAGTTCCAGAGCCAGGGGCTACCACGGAGAAGGCCCTCTCCCTCGTCCCCACCAACCACGCTTCTGACAGAGAGGAGGATCTCCCCTGATGAACGAAGAGATCATGCAGGTTCATAGGAGGAGATACAGTCACGAAGGTAGGCGGGTCCCGAACTGTTCAGGGCTTTGTAAGTGATCACCTGAATCTTGAATTGGGCCTGGAAGATGAACGGCAGCCAATGGAGCTCCTTAAACAGCAGGGTTGACCGCTCCCTGTAAGTTGCTCCAGTGACTAGTCTGGCTGCTGAACGTTGAACTAGTTGGAGTTTCCGGGCCATCTTCAAGGGCAGCTCCACACCGAGTGAATTGCAATAATCCAATTTAGAGGTACCCAAGCATGGACCACCGTGGCCAGATCAGACTTCACGAGATATGGTCGCAGTTGGCGCACAAGTTTTAATTGTGCAAAGGCCCTCCCAGCCACCGCCGACTTACTTTTATTTATTTATTTATTTATCGAACTTATATGCCGCCACTCCCCTAGGGCTCGGAGCGGCTTACAAGAACCGGCTAAAATCAACAATTTAAAAAACATCTTAAAAACATCTTTAAAAAACATCTTAAAAAACATCTTTTAAAAAAAACATCCTAAAAGCACCTTTTAAAACATCAACAACAGAACTCAAAAGCCTGTCGAAACAGGTGTGTCTTACATGCCCTGCGGAAGGCCAACAAGTCCCGCAAGGCACGAACTTCAGGTGGCAAGGTGTTCCAGAGAGATGGCGCCACTACTGAAAAGGCTCTGCGTCTGGTTGCAGTTAGATGCAAAGTCTTAAAACTGGGGACTTCCAACAGGTCTTGGTCCTCAGAACGGAGGGATCTCTGGGGTTTGTAGGGAGTGAGGCGGTCCCTCAGGTACATCGGCCCTAGACCATATAAGGCCTTGAAGGTAAGCACCATCACTTTGAAAGTGATCCGGTGCTCAATTGGTAACCAGTGCAGCTGCCGTAAGATTGGTGTTATGTGGCATCTTATCGGGACTCCTGCAAGGAGCCGGGCAGCTGCATTTTGCACCAATTTGAGCTTCCGGATCACTGACACAGGAAGGCCAATGTAAAGGGCATTACAGTAATCCAGTCTCGAGATGACTGTAGCCTGGATCACCATAGCCAGGTTGTCCCTAGACAGATAGGGGGCTAGCCGTCTAGCCTGCCGAAGATGAAAAAAGGCAGTTTTGGTAACGGCGGAGACCTGGGCCTCCATCGTCAATGAAGGGTCCAAGAGGACTCCCAGACTCTTTACCAGTAAAGACGGGCGTAGCATTTCGCCATCCAGGGTTGGCAACTGGATATCCCCACTGCCAGGTCGGCCCAGCTATAGGATCTCCGTCTTTGCTGGATTCACCCTCAACCTACTGAAACGCAACCATCCAATAATGGCCTCGAGGCACTGATGAAAACTGTCGGGTACAGACTCCGGTCGGCCCTCCATCTTTAACACAAGCTAAGTGTCGTCAGCTTATTGATAACACTCGAGCCCGAAATCTCGGACCAGCTGAGCAAGTGGTCACATATAGATGTTAAATAACAGAGGGGAGAGAATGGCCCCCTGAGGAACCCCACAATGTAGAGGGGACCTCTCAGAGACCAGGCCTCCCCTCTCCACTCGCTGTCCACGGTTGTGAAGAAAGGAGGCCAGCCAATTTAAAGCTGTCCCCCTAACTCCAGCAACGGCAAGGCGGTGGGTCAGAAGATTGTGATCGACTGTGTCAAATGCTGCTGTGAGATCCAATAACACAAGCAGCACCGACCCGCCCTGGTCAAGCTGGCATCGGAGATGATCCGTGATGGAAACCAATACAGTCTCTGTCCCATGCCCCGCACGGAAGCCGGACTTAGGTGATCCCTCGTAGGCCGAGGACGATGGTCTTCCAGTTGTGGGGTCTTGGGGATGGATCCATAGATGGTTGAAGAGACCTATTCTTGATCTGCATGTTCTCCCGCAGTGAGGACATTGGTTTCCAGGTGGAAGGCGGTCCCGGTCAGGGTTGGCTTGACGTTCCTTCCTCTTGGCACATTTCTCCCTTAAGCCCTCAATTCGTGCCTCTTTGAACTCTGCAGCACTGCTGGTCACAGCTGACCTCCAATTAGAGCACTCAAAGGCCAGGGCTTCCCAGTTCTCAGTGTCTATGCCACAGTTTTTAAGGTTGGCTTTAAGCCCATCTTTAAATCTCTTTTCCTGCCCACCAACATTACGTTTCCCATTCTTGAGTTCGGAGTATAGCAACTGCTTTGGGAGACGGTGATCGGGCATTCGGACAACGTGCCCAGTCCAGCGAAGTTGATGGCGTAGGAGCATCACTTCAATGCTGGTGGTCTTTGCTTCCTCAAGCACGCTAACATTTGTCCGCCTGTCTTCCCAAGAGATTTGCAGGATTTTTCTGAGGCAACGCTGATGGAAACGCTCCAGGAGTTTGGTGTAATGTCTGTAGACCGTCCACGTTTCGCAGGCGTAGAGCAAGGTTGGGAGGACAATGGCTTAGTAAACAAGCACTTTGGTATCTCTACGGATGTCCCGATCATCAAACACTCTCTGCTTCATTCTGAAAAATGCTGCGCTCGCAGAGCTCAGGAGGTGTTGTATTTCAGTGTCAATGTTGACTTTTGTGGAGAGGTGGCTGCCAAGATAGCGGAAATGGTCAACATTTTCTAATGTTACACCATTAAGCTGTATTCCTGGCATTGTGGAGGGCCTAGCTGGTGCCTGTTGGAAGAGCACTTTGGTTTTCTCGGTGTTCAATGAGAGGCCGAGCTTCTCGTATGCTTCTGTGAAGGTGTTTTATAAGGAGTGGCTTATAGGTCTTCTTCTGAATGCGCACAGTCTACGTTGTCATCGGCATATTGGAGTTCTATAAGAGATGTTGGTTTTGGCTTTCAGTCTGCTGAGGTTAAATAGCTTGCCATCTGTCCGATAGATGATTTCCACTCCGGTGGGAAGCTTCCCATCAACAAGGTGAAGTATCATAGCGATGAAGATAGAAAATAAGGTAGGGGCAATAACACATCCCTGCTTGACACCTGATTCCACCTTAAATGGGTCACTTTGGGAGCCGTTGCTGTCCAAGACTGTTGCCATCATGTCATCATGGAGGAGCCGCAGGATGTTCACAAATTTGTCAGAGAGCGCTGTGATTCACTGTGTCAAATGCCTTTGCAAGGTCAATGAATGCCATGTACAGAGGTTGATTTTGTTCCCTGCATTTTTCTTGGAGCTGTCGTGCAGTGAAGATCATGTCCACTGTTCCTCTGGAGGGACGGAAGCTATTCTGGGATTCTGGGAGGGTGTCTTCTGAGACAGGGAGAAGGCAGTTTGCAAGGATTCTTGCGAGGATTTTCCCAGCAAAGGTTAGAAGAGAGACACCGCAATAGTTCCCGCAGTCTGTTCTGTCCCCTTTCTTGAAAAGGGTGATGATGGTGGCATTCTTGAAGTCTACTGGGATTTTCTTGGTCACCCACACCTTTTCAATGAGCTGGTGGAATTGTATCAGCTCAGGTCCACCCGTTTTGAAGATTTCAGCAGGGATCCCATCAGGTCCGCTGGCTTTGTTGTTTTTTTGTTGGCTGATGGCATTGCTAACTTCTTCCAAACTAGGCAGTGCTGCAAGCTCATCCCTGGTTTGTTGTTGCGGGATTTGTGAGAGGGTCTCTTCGGCCACATTGGAGCTGCGATTCAGCAGGTTCTGGTAGTGCTCTTTCCAACGTAGTGCAATTGATGTTTTGTCCTTCAGAATTTTGGTTCCATCTGATGAGCGTAGAGGCTGCCATGGTTTCTTGGTCCGTAAATGATCTTTGTGGCTTTGAAAAATCTCTGAGCATCATGGGTATCTGCAAAGTGTTGGATTTCTTCAGCCTTCTTTGTCCACCAGATGTTCTTGAGTTCTCTGGTCCTTCTTTGGACCTCAGCTTTTGAACTGGCATATATCTTTTTCTTGGCAGCACATTTGGTGTCTCTCTGCCATGTTTGGAAGGCTTTCCTTTTGTTATCAATTAGCTGTTGGATCTCTTTGTCGTTATTGTCAAACCAGTCTTGATGTTTCCTAGTTTGGTATCCAATGGTTTCTTCGTAGGCTGTGATGATGGAGGTCTTCAGTTTGTTCCAATGTTCCTCAACATTTTCGGGGTGTTCTGTGGGTAGATGATCCTTGAGTGTTGTTTGGAGAAGGGCTCGTTTGGAGGGCTCCTGAAGGCCTTGTTTTTTTTTTCCTTGGAGTCTGCGTTTGGGGATGATCTTGATAGCCATCGTGGATCGGATTAACCTGTGGTCTGTCCAGCAGTCATCGGCACTTGTCATGGCTCTTGTGAGAAGCACATCGCGGCGGTCTCTGGCACGTGTAATAACATAGTCCAAGAGGTGCCAATGCTTTGACCGGGGGTGTTTCCATGATGTCTTGAGCTTGTTTTTCTGGCGGAAGAGCGTGTTGGTGATGACAAGGTTGTGCTCTCCGCATCTGGTGAGAAGCAAGATGCCATTTGAGTTGCTGTTTCCGACCCCGTCTTTTCCTAAGATCCCTGGCCACAGGTCGGAGTCCCATCTGACTCTTGCATTAAAGTCCCCCAGGAGGATGATTTTGTCCTCCTTAGGTATCTCGGATAGGATGGTGTCCAGCTGACAATAAACATTTCCCTTGATGTCTTCGTCAGCATCTAGAGTTGGTGCATAGGCGCATATGATGGTTGCCTGTTGGTTTTTGGCAAGGTTAATTCGGAGGGTTGAGAGTCGTTCATTGATGCCAGTGGGTACCTCAGTCAGGTGCTTCACCAGGTCATTTCTGATAGCAAAGCCAACTCCGTGTATTCTTCGCTCTTCTTCAGGCAGTCCCTTCCAGAAGAAGGTGTAGCTTCCTTTTTCTTCCTTCAGCTGTCCCTCTCCTGCTCTCTGGGTCTCTTGAAGGGCTGCTATATCGATCTTAAAGCGTCCCAGCTCCCTTGCAATGATAGCAGTCCTGCGTTTGGGGCGTTCGCTGTCAGTGTTATCCAACAGTGTCCGTACGTTCCATGTTCCAAAGTTCATTTCTCTTTTTTGGCTGCAGAGTGGTGACGCCTCTGGACACGGCAGTCCAGTCAGGGTAAGAGAGGCAGACTATGTTTAGGGCACCTTTTCCAGCCCCATCCCCGTGTGGGGTGAGCAGAGAGGATCCTAAAAAGGGCTGCTCAGTCATGGATACAGCTGCCGGACTACTCAACTGCCTCGGTCCTTGAGGTAGAACGACTGAGTCCATATCCACCGCCCATGTGCCAGTCTGTGACTAGGGGCTTCCAGATTTCACAGTCCTGCCCCCGTCGCCAGTCACTGATCGCCATGGGACTTTTTTGGTTTGTTTTTATTTTTCTTGGAAGACGCCTGTGCGTGATTTTTTTTAATGTGTAGAGGTCGGTGCACGGCCAGTCAACACACAGTCTTCACAGAGTGAGGTTCCAGCAGTGGTGTAATTAATGCAACGAGAGTGGCTTCTCAGTCTGTTGCAGCCTTCTTCCGCCTTCACAGCCATTGTAACAAGTACCATGTTATCCTCCGCCTGCTCCGCCGTTGAGGTCTTTGGGTCTTCGGATTGTGCTTGGTCTGAAATCTCCCCTGCAGCCACTCCTGGGAGTGCATGACTCCAGTGGTTGGGCCCGCAGGTTCATCGGAACACGCAAGCCCCCTCACCACAACAAGGTGACAATCCATCGAGAGGGCTTCATTTGGGCATCAAATGTCAGCGTTGAGTCCAGGAGGACCCCCAAACTGCGGGCCTGCGTCTTCAGGGGTAGAAAATAATCTGTGGCTAAAAAAGGTAAAAGTAAAGGTTTCCCCTGACGTTAAGTCCAGTCATGTCTGACTCTGGGGGTTGGTGCTCTAAGCTGAAGAGCCAGCGTTGTCCGTAGACACCTCCAAGGTCATGTGGCCAGCATGACTGCATGGAGCGCCGTTACTTTATTTTAACTGTGGCTACTCGGTTAAAATTTTCAACACTGATTTGCGCCCATACCTTGGGAAGCCTGACTTGGCCACGGTGGTCCACACTCTGGTTACATCCCGCATAGATTATTGCAACGCACTCTACATGGGGCTGCCTTTGAAGACTGTTCAGAAGCTTCAGTCGGTCTAACGGGCAGCAGCCAGGCTGTTCACTGGAGCGGCGTTCAGGGAGCATACCACCCCCTGTTATGTCAGCTCTACTGGCTGCCAGTCTGCTACCGAGGATAATTCAACGAGCTGGCCTTAGCCTACAAAGCCCTAAATGGTTCCGGTCCAGTCTACCTATCCGAACGTATCTCCCCCTATGAACCACCTCGGAGTCTAAGATTGTCTGGGGAGGCCCTGCTCTTGATCCCACCTTCTTCACAAGTGCATTTAGGGGGAACGAGAGACAGGGGTGGCCCCTCCCCTGTGGAACTCCCTCCCTAGTTATATTAGATCAGCCCCGTCCCTCCTGGCCTTCAGAAGGAGAGTAAAAACCTGGCTTTAGAAGCAGGCCTTTGAAAAATAGTACAGTGCAACAAGTTTACTTGGAAATCGTGCAATTTATTATGGAATGGCCTTAAACCTTGTTTTTGGATGATGTGTCTTAACATTGGAATGTATTTTCATTATGTATTTATGTACATATTAATTTTAACCTAATTTTTACTTCAAGTTTGTGTTTTTATGTCCAAGCCACTATGCAAGTGCTGTCTTGTAAGCCGTCTTGAGTCCTCCTTGGGATAGAGAAAGGCGGGATATAAATACAATAAATAAATAAATAAATTTAAAATTCATTTTTAATCATCAAATGCTAATGGCATTTTTTCAGCAATGCATTTCTCTTTTCCTTAATTCATCATTTTAAAGGTAATTTTGGAATGATGTTGACCATTTTTAGTAATTGCTATCTGCTGATCCTAAAATTGCATGTAACTAGGTTAACTACATAAATGGAAGGGTTATGAACTTGGACCTATTCTGTCACCATATTGTGGGACCAATTCTGTTCTACGTGCTATGTGTGGACTATCATAGTTCAAATTACAATAAGCAGGTATACTCAATCTTCTTCATATTCTGGAGCCAGTATAGTACAGATAGTCCCCAAGTTGCGAACAAGAGAGATTCTGTAGGTTTGTTCTTAAGTTGAATTTGTTTGTAAGCTGGAACAGTGTAACTTTTGCCATATATCTTTCTATCTTTGGATAGCATATACCCATGTGGTGTTTGTTTTGCTGTCTGTGCCCCTGTTCAGAAAATTTCAATCTGGCTTGTTGTGAAAACAAGAATTGGTGTTAAAGTTTTAGTGGAGACCTCTTTTTCCCAGAATATCTCTTCCAGAAGTGAATTTCCTTTCCAATGGTAGATTTCTCTCACTTCCTGTTGTCTCACTCTTGTTCTTAACTATGAGCCTTTTGTTAGTCGGATGTTTGTAACTCAGACACTGCCTATATAGTGTTTTGATAATTGGACTTCAACTCTAGAGACTAGAATTCAAATCCTCACTTGGCTACATAAATGCACTAGAGGTGACCTTGGGCAACTCACACTCTCAGTCTCAATGGAAGGCATTTAGTGAAAGTTATTTTTACTGTCTTAAAATTTAGCTATATTTTAAAAATAAAATTATGAATAACTTTTACTATAGGCAAATTTTGACATCTTCCTTTGTGGCATACCTATTCAATTTTAAATAATTGTGGCCCAGAAAACAGATATAAAACTATGCATATCTGACATATATGACTAAGCGAACACATAAAATGTTTAAATTCAGAAGCTTCCGAGATTATTCAGAAATGGTGATCAGATATTCACATGTAGACTGTGCTCCTGGCTAGCATACCAATTTATTGTTTAAACCATTAAATGGTCATGACATCATTTGGAGCAACACATTTCTTTTCTACAAGAGTTGTCTTGTTACAACTTGAAGACATTAAATTTCTAATTCCCCTGGTTCTAGAAAGTGTTTCTTCTTTCTCTATTTCCGAGCTGAACATCATATAGCCCTAAAACTTTTGGCATTCCATTGATCTAACTTTAATAGCTGCAAATTGCAGTCCCACACCTGGAGAATCACATGATTTCAACCTATGTATTTAAATCCATCCTCAGCACTACATGGGAAGATGTAGTAGAGGATCTTGTACCAAGTTACCTCAAATTACCTTCCACTGAAAACATGCCCTGATTGGCCCCAGAAACAGTTTTCTTTTTTGTAGTTCGTAAAACCAGAAAAAGAAATGTTTTCCATGTTTTTGTTTTTTCAACAAGGAAGTCCACCTACAAAATGTGAATAGCATCAGATTGTCCTGGTGGGTCCCAAATAGAAGGAAGCATCCATTTTATTGTTTTAAAATCAGTCCCATTTTGACCAGTGCAATCATGGGCTACTACAGGAATGGGGGAAGGAAGGAATCAAACCTTCTGCTTGGATACATAACTTGAGAAGACGTTTTGCCAGGACCTATAATCATTTTCAGATGGCTCAAAGATAATGTCTCCTTAAAATCTTTCTCCTTTTGCTTCCATAAGGCAATTGGAACTGGAATAACCTTGTGATCAGTTGTAGATATACACCAGTGATTCCCAAAGTGGGCGCTACCGCCCCCTGGTGGGCGCTGCAGCGATCCAGGGGGGCGGTGATGGCATCTATTAGGACATGGGGGCGGGGCCAGGGGAGGGACGGGGCCTCTTCCCAAGTGCCAGAGACAGGGGAGAGAACCTGAGGTGCCTGTTAGGACACAGGGGGTGGAGCTAGGGAAGGGGCGGGGCCTCCTTTCCAAGAGCCCAAAACAGGGCTGAGCCTCTATACCTCTCCTGAGAAGCCTTTTAGGACTAAAGGGCGTGGCTAGGGGCGGGGGCAGGGCCACTTCCCAAGAGTGCAAGACAGGGCTGAGCCTCTGTTTACTTCTCCTGAGGCGCTTGTTAGAACACGGGGGCGGGGTATAGAGGTTCAGCCCCGTCAGGCACTTGGGAAGAGGCCCCGCACCCTCCTCTAGACCCATCCCCTGTGTACTGGCAGGCTCCACAGGACAGGGATAGAAGCTCAGCCCTGCCTCAGAGCTCGTAACTCTGCCCACCCCACTCCTGGCTGCCCATTTGTGGCCCCGCCCACCTCTCCCTCCCCCTTCCAGCCCTGCATCTTGGACTGGGGAGAGGCTCAGTTCTGCCCTCTTGATCAGGAGCCACGCCCACTCCTCTAAACCACGCCCCCTTTTCAGGGGGCGCTGAGTAATATTTTTTCAGGAAAGGGGCGGTAGGCCAAATAAGTTTGGGAACCACTGATATACACAGTCAATTACTGATATGTTAAAAACAGTAACAACTGCAGCAGCAGTAACTGTTATTACTAAGAGTTGGGCACAATGATAACCTTGTAACTGTTTCAGGAAGGAAGATTTCCAATATTGTGAACAATACCACACTCCCAGATTCAAACCATGGATTTTAGGACCCTCAATACCACAAGCTTTAGGAGGAAAACCTGAACTACTAAGACCTGGTAAGGCTGATCAAAGGACTTCTACAAACATTCAAAAACAACAAACAAGCAATTCCTGCACAAACGATCTTGGTTCTCTTTTTGTCTGCCTCTTAGCTTTAAACTCTGAATCACTGGCTAAGTTTTCCATGCTTTTGAGAAAACACCAATGAATCTCCCAAGCGGGTAATGTTGCAAGAGTACTGAACTGCCATTCTTATCCCCATCTTGTTCATTCTAAATGCAGTCCTTGTCACTGAAGTAATCCAAAGATCTGAGAAAGGGATGGAGGCAGACACAACAAAATATTCCTAACATTTTAACAAGAGTTTTTAAAGTAAATCCTAGACACCACAAAATCCAACAGGCATGAGGGCTTTTGTTGCCAAGGTTAGGGAGCTCTTTGCTGTTATTTTTGCTGCATAGCCAAGATGTGACCTACTGGGAATGAAGAGCTTGTCTGTAAGTAAAAACCCGTCACAAAGGCTAAAGTAGATTCACCCCTTCACAAACATGGCTTTCCCAATGTCTCCATTGCCCAAGATCAGCCACCAGATTATCCTTGGCTGCACAAGAGTGCCGACAGCTGACATCACCGGACTATGAGACTCTGGGCCAAAAATCCACTCTGCCAATTGCATCAGTTTTTTAGGCAACAGTTCAAAGCCAGGCATGTCACAAAAGTCATATTCAGGCAATTAAAACTTCACAGAAATCCCAAGCTACATATAAATATTAATCCGTTATTCAGCAAACAGAAAGGCCGTGCCAATTAGTTTCTAAGTTTATAAACATGTGAGTACAAGACAGATAAATAGGTAATCACTGTGTTAGTTCTTTGTAATAATGCATCTTCCTTGACCACAGAGGACTCTGCTTCCATTGCAATACATATAGGGATTTCAAAAGCCAGAAAATGTTGGGGGGATCCATTGGCACAAAACCAAAAATATTACATTGCTCACTAAAGTTCTCAACATAAGGGCTCTAGAAAAATATCCTTAAAAGGGTGCTTAGAAAGTATGTACCCTTTTTAAAAAATGGCTTTTCTTCTGGTCCTCAGGATAACAAAACAAAATATCATATACAGTAGAGTCTCACTTATCCAACATAAACGGGCCGGCAGAATGTTGGATAAGCGAATATGTTGGATAATAAGGAGGCATTAAGGAAAAGCCTATTAAACATCAAATTAGGTTATGATTTTACAAATGAAGCACCAAAACATCATGTTAGACAACAAATTTGGCAGAAAAAGTAGTTCAATACGCAGTAATGCTATGTAGTAATTACTGTATGTATGAATTTAGCACCAAAATATCACGATATATTGAAAACATTGACTACAAAAATGTGTTGGATAATCCAGAGGCTTGGATAAGCGAGTGTTGGATAAGTAAGACTCCACTGTATTGTCAAATGAAACAATGTTACAGTGTTCCCTCACTTATCACTGGGGTTAGGTTCCAGGACCACCCTTAATAAGTGAAAATCCACGAAGAAGGGTCTCAATATTTATTTTAATATTTATACATTTTTTAGTAGTTATAAACTATTTAAAGACTTTATCAACCAATCGTGTGTTGATAAATCGCCTCCTTCTCCTCTCGTTGCCACTTGGGCTCCTTTTCTCTCCCTTTGGCTTCTCCTTCCTCCCTTCCTTAGGCTGTAAATTGTAATTTTTTATGATTTACAATAGTCTTTAAGAGTTTATTGAAAAACTGCAAAACAACGAATCCGCGAAAAGTGAACTGTGAAGTAGTGAGGGAACACTGTATAACCATTTCCTTCTTTCTATGTATGTGTGTATGCACCATTCAAATTGCCCATTAATTTATGGAGACCCCCTGAGTTTCGTAGAGTTTTCTTAGTCAAGGAATATTCAGAGGTGGTTTTCCTTCCTCTAAAATGTAGCCTACAGCACTGGGTATTTGTTGGCAGTCTGTCATTCAAGTACTAACCAAGGCAAACTATGTTTAGTTTCCAAGTTCAAGTGGGATCTGGTTCCATTACAGTATTTAGACTAGGGGTCCCCAAACTTTTTAAACAGAGGGCCAGTTCACGGTCTCTCAGACCGTTGGAGGGCCGGACTATAGTAGAAAAAAAAACTATAAACCAATTCCTATGCACACTGCACATATCTTATTTTGAAGTAAAAAACAAAACAAATGGGAACAAATACAGCCTCAATGTTAATCAAATAATAATAATAATAATAATAATAATAATAATAATAATAATAATAATAACTTTATTCTTATACCCCGCCCCATCTCCCCGAAGGAACTCAGGGCAGCTTACATGGGGCCTTGCCCAACACAACAATGTAACAACAACAACAAGACAATAAAACAAATACCCCAACAATAAAACATCAGCATCAATAAAAACAGTCATAAAAATCAATATACAGAATAAAATGTTAAAAACAGGAGACTAATACACGGATCTGGGCCAAAGTGCAGAATATTTCAAAATGGGGAGAGGTAGTTTCACAGCTAAAATAGTCAATAAAGTGCAATATAATACTAGCAAAGCATCATCAATGGAGCTATTGTTGAATGGGGAGATAAATCGAACCTACAACGATTAATCATCGAAGGCCTTTTGGAAGAGCCAGGTTTTTAGGCTCTCATAATCATAATAAAAATAATAAAGTATTATTTATTTATTATTATAATAAATAAATTATAATCATAATCATAATAAAAATAATAAAGAGGGTTGTAAGAGACCCCTTGGGCCATTTGGTCCAACCCCATTCTACGTTTGTGCACCAAAAGCACAAGCAAAGCACCCCTGACAGATGTCCACCCACCCTCAATGTTGTTAATAATCATCATCATCATCACCATACATCACACAGTCCTAAATGCTTGGGACGTGTTAAACTTGTGATTTTGTGATACTAAATCCAGCATATATATCTTGTTTGCTGTATTATACTGTGTCTTTGTGTCGATGATGATGATGATGATGATGATGATGATTGGAAGAGACCTTGGGCCATGTAGTCCAACCCCCTTCTGCCTTTGTGCACCCAAAGCACTAGTAAAGCACCCCTTAATAATTAATTATTAATTAAATAATAATTAAAATATCATTATAAACAAGCAAAGCTTTGGAAGGCATGCACTGGGCGAGGGAGGAGACGGGAAAGGCACGCACCTTTCCCTCCTCCCTTGCACCGCACGCTGCCACGGGGGTCGGATAAATGGCTTTGATGGGCCGCATGTGGCCCCCGGGCCTTAGTTTGGGGAACCCTGATTTAGACCTTTATTTTCTTCTGGAGCAGTGGTTCTCAACCTGTGGGTCCCCAGATGTTATGGCCTTCAACTCCCAGAAATCTTAACAGCTGGTAAACGGGCAGGGATTTCTGGGAGTTGTAGGCCCACAGGTTGAGAACCACTGTTCTAGAGATAAAATTGGAAATTATGGTAATAGAATGGAATTTACCATTTATCACTTACACCTGTCTCAAGAAGCTGGATGTTGTACACAAAAGTACTGTACAACATCCAAACCAGTGTTAAACAGGACAAGTACCTATCATATGATTAAAGACACAAACAGTATTCAATCTGGCTTGAAGCTTATTTTGCTCTTGCAGGTTAAGTAATACAATTTCCTACAGCATGTTATTCAGTCATCTATTCTATTCCCTTCAAATAAAACACACACAAGTCAAGCTGTCCTCTTTGCCTATGAAACAAAACAAGATAGTCTATCATGGAAGATTTAAGAATGGATATAATTGTGCAAGAATTTTATCACTTAGTGTTTTATCTCATTAAAGATATTAACTAGGTTACCAATACAAAGTAAATTGATATTACAAAAAACACTGAATGGTCAATTAGATTGTCCTCCATAGATTTAAATCTTAAACCATTTAAACCTAATAGTCACAATCTAATTTTTTTTTGTGTTTCATTTCTATCTGATCATACTGCTTATGGTTCCACACTCACATCTACATAGACATGACAACTTAGGATAACTCTAAATTTATCTGCATAATTGTACTTTGATCCACCAAATCAAAGTGCAATTTTGGCATAATAAATGTGTTAGTCTTGAAAGTGGACCAGATTCTTCTGAACTGAACTGAAAGATATCAAAGTATTATGGTCAATGAAGTGGTCAATAAAGTGCAAACAATATAGTACTGAAAGTTTATAATGATCTGTATTAACAGCATTAGAAATCAGAACTCAGCACAATGAACTAGAGAAACACTAATCCTCTCCCACCAGTAATGTGGGCTTAGTATTAGTATTTATCTTGATGATGTTCATTTCACTTCAACAAGCTATCTCACTGATTTTATACAAACTGCTTCCATAATAAATTGAATAACATTTATTAATAGACTAGCTTGGGGACTGTGCGGTACCTGGGTTATTAGAAAAAGGCCTTGTTTGTTTTGGGATGTTAGGTAATATCACTTAAGTTTGGTCCAGATCCATCGTTGGCTGGGTTCAGTGCTTTCTGGACTCCCAGATTCCCAGGGAAATCACCCTCAAACTCTGCCTGTATGCACAGTTGGCCATGTTGGGTCTGTGTGCCAAGTTTGGTCCAGCTGGGTTCAGTGCTCTCTGGATAATGAAGTATAACTCTCAAAATCAAGGTCCATTCTCCTAAACCCCTGCAGTATGTTCAGTTGGTCATGGGGCCTCTCTGTGCCAAGTGTGGTCCTGATCCATTGTTGCTAGGGGTCACTGTTTCTCTGGATGTAAGTGAACTATAACTCCCAAAATCAAGGTCCATTTCCACTAACCCCTGTAGTATGCTCAGTTGGTCATGGGGCTTCTCTGTGCCAACTGTGGTCCCAGTCCACTCTCGGCAGGATTGGGGTGACATGTTTATGCGCTCACTATAACCTGCATGTCAGTGGAGGGAGGGCCATTGGTGTCTCCTGCTCACTGTATAGCTATTTGTGGGGGCGGGAGGCTGTCTGTGTAAGTGGACACTTTCTCCACATACACACATACACATTTTTCACTTTTATTATGTGTATAGATAGATATAGATAGATTGGACATGACTGAATTTGACACTATTGATCCTGATGTCCCCAAACAAGTTTGTCCCATATTACAAACATTATTTCACTTTTGTTTAACGAGACAGAAAATCAGAAAGTTTTTAAGGATTACAAGTTATCCTTAACTGCAACAATATTAAGTGACTTAAACTTGAAGTTTTATCAATTATTTAGAGTGATATATGATATAAATAAGCTGATTTGGATTTTACTTGAAGTTGGTGGCACAATTTTTCATTGCTAAGGGTACAGCTACACTGTGGAATTAATGGAATTCGACCTGTTTAACAGTCATGGGTCAATGCTATAGAATTGTGTGAATTGTAGTTTTAAAGGGCATTTAGCCAAAGAGTGCTAATGCCTCACCAAGCTACAAACCCCAGGTTTCCACAGCATTTAACCAAGGCAATTAAAGAGGTATCAAACTGCATTAATTCTATAGTATAAATGCATCCCAAGTACACTTCTTTGATGCATGAAATAAATGTCAAAGCTGACAATGGATCCAAGGATTTGGAAGAGTCACCCCTTAGCATAACTCTTTCTCTTCCTTTATACTGTTACTTTTTCTTCTTAATAATAACAACAATAATAATAGTAATAGTAAAACTTTATTTATATTCCTCCCTATCTCCCTGAGGGGAATCAGGGTGGATCCCAACGAACAAAAAAGGCAAACATTCAATGCCTCAACAAAACAACAAATACAAACATAATAACCTAAAATAACCCCACATATGAATACAACTTATAAAATGACATCTACAGATTAAACAAAACATAACCTATCAAAACATTATCTCTAACATAAAACCTAAACATAAAACATCTGCATTAATTTACAGAAGCCAGCGAAGATTCACCCAGATATGTGAGTTGACTGAGTGGCCAGTGATGTTAACTGGGCCAACATGGTCCAACAAAGCCTGAATACAATTCAGTCAGAGGTCTCTTAGTCTAATCCTCCTCCTCTCCATATGCTAATGAGCAAAAATAAGTTTGAGTTGTTTTCTGAAAGAGAGAAGGGAGGGACCAGATTTATTTCTTTAGGGAGGGAGTTCCAGAGATGGGGGGCGACCACAGAGAAGGCCCTCTCTCTCATTCCCACCAGCAGCGCTTGAGATGGGGATGGGACTGAGAGCAGGGCTTCCTCTGCTGACTACAGTGTCTGGTTAGTTTATAGGAGAAGAAGCGATTAGTCAAATAGCCTGGACCCGAGCTGTTTAGGGCTTTAAAGGTAATGATCAGAACTTTGTATTTATTTCTTTAGTCGGAGTACCTATAGAGCAGTGATTCCCAAAGTGGGCGCTACTGCCCCCTGGTGGGCGCTGCAATGATCCAGGGGGGCGGTGATGGCACCTATTAGGACATAGGGGCAGGGCCAGAGGAGGGGCGGGGCCTCTTCCCAAGTGCTGGGGACAGGGCTGAGCACCTGAGGCGTCTGTTAGGACACACAGGGGGCGGAGCTAGAGGAGTAGGCGTGGCTTCTTCCCAAGAGCCCGAAACAGGGCTGAGAATCTATACGTCTCCTGAGGTGCTTGTTGGGACACAGAGGGTGGAACTGGGGAAGGGGGTGGGGCCTCCTTCCAAGAGCCCGACACAGAGCAGAGCCTCTATACCTCTCCTGAGAAGCCTTTTAGGACTAAAGGGCGGGGCTGGGGCGGGGGCAGAGCCTCTTCCCAAGAGCCTCTGTATACCTCCTCTGAGGCACTTGTTAGAACACAGGGGGCGGGGTATAGAGGTCCAGCCACGTCAGGCAATTGGGAAGAGGCCCCGCCCCCTCCTCTAGCCCCGCCCCCTGTGTCCTGGCAGGCGCTGCAGGACAGGGATAGAAGCTCAGCCCTGCCTCAGAGCTCGTAACTCCGTCCATCCCAGTACTGGCCTCCCATTTGTGGCCCCGCCCACCTCCAGCCCTGCATCTTGGACTGGGGAGAGGCTCAATCCCATCCTCTTGAGCAGGAACCATGCCCACCCCTCTAAGCCATGCCCCCTTTCCAGGAGGTGCTGAGTGATATTTTTTCTGGAAAGGGGGCGGTGGGCCAAATAAGTTTGAGAACCACTGCTGTAGAGGATTGTTGATCATGTTTCTGGCTTTAGCAGAGCTTGACTGAGACAGATTTTCTAGCAGGGGAAAGAAAGTGGTATCCCATCCCACAGATACGGAAGGCTACATGATGAGCTATGAGCCATTTCCACAAAGGAACTCAGTACTAAATATAACAATTCTAAGACAACTGGAATTACCATTGGTCTCAAAGATTTGAGGCTCAAAAATTTATTCTATGGCTGTTGTGAAAATAAATACCATAAATTTCATGTGATGAAGACTCATTTATATGAAGCACATGGACCACAAAGAAGACTATATTGTTGCATCAATCTTAGTGAGTACATCTGCTTTAAAATCTTGAATAAAAGAGAGTCTGCCACCTTTAAAGAAGCCCTGACGAACAGCTTGTATTGTCAGAATTTTTTTTGCTAAAATGCAGGGTAAGTTTCTTGTAATTTGAATCTATCAGTGTTGTCCCTCCAATCTGAGGCCACAAAAAAATTTTTTCACCATCTGTAGATATAAGCCCTTTAAATATTTGAAAATAACAACTGTATTATCTCTTCTTCAATTTAAGATTCTTAGTTCCTTAAATAATTTGTCATAGAATTTGCTTCTCAACATCCTGCACCATTATCTAGAACGATATTTATGTCAGTTTGTCAGTATCTTTCAAATGATGATGTTCAGGACTGAACACAGTATTCCAGGTAAGGTTTGATCAAAGCAAAACAGCACCATAACTTCTTACAATATTGACCACGCACCTATTTTGAGCTGGTTCTGTTGTGGTGTGCCTTTAAGTTGTATCCAACTTACGTCAACTCTAAAACAAACCTATCATGGAGTTTTCGTGACAAAATGTACTTTCTGATGAAGCTGAACAAATCTTACCAAGAAAAGCCACAATATATTGGAAAAAATAAAAACATAGTAACAACCCTTATCACCACAAAAAAGTAAGTTTAATCTGGAATGACCTATGAAAGTTCTTCTTGATAATGGTGCTTTTTACGAAATGCTCACAGATTTACTACTTAATCATTTGCTTTGAAACTTTTCCAGATACCAACTTCAAACTGACCACCTGGCAGTTTCTCTGAACATGAGACTATTTTCCAGAAATAGGTTTACATTTTTAAACATCTCGTGCATTCTGAGTGTTACCATTATTACCTCCACTACTGACAAGTCTTTGCATATATAGTTCCCAAAAGTCTTTTCCAACAAATAAATGTAAGCATTTTTGCCTTAGGAAGTCATTTCTTTAAGCTATTTTTAAATGGTAGGATATTTAAAGGGTGGAACTCTTTAAACACAACTCAATTAATACAATGGAACTTATTTTTGAATATTCATACAATGAATATGCCACAAGACAACCATACTAACACTTCAAGGCAAATATGAATCCATATTTTACATAAGCAACATTGTTATAAGTGAACAATTGTGGTCATTTTTTAATATACACAGCTTCCAAACAATCTTTTTGTGTATTTTACTTTCAAATTTCTCACAATGCATTTGGTTGATAGACAAAATCTAAGCACCATGGCTATATCTAATGATAATATTAACAAACCCTTTAGGTGGACAAGTCTGATATTTCATTTAAAACTTTGATAGCGACCCTCTGGATCTCTAAATGTTTTGAACTGCTATTTCTATAGTCCCTTCCCATGGTCTATGCTGTGATAGAACAGATGGGAGATATAAGTCAAACTAGCTGAAGGATCAAAGATTTCCTACTCCTAGTTTAAGAGTCAATCACATTCTATGAAATTCAGCATGGTATTCGCTGAAATTAGAAAATTCCAGTTCTTTTCTCAATTTTGTATAGAAAGTATAAGAAGAAATACTTTTTAGAGTATTTCTTCTTATGCAGTTGAAATACACAGCTATTTACTCTACTACAGTCAGTAAACCAGACAGAAAGCAATTTAAGTGCAGCATATATATATTTATGGATCAGTTTAGTACAAGCTAAAAAAAGTGCTTATTTTAAAAATAATTAGGTAAGCTCAACTTCTATTAATTGAGTAATTTATACTGGGATATATATAAATTATCTTGCTAATATTATATAAACTTTTCCCCTCCTTTCATCGTTGCCTGTTTTGTCATCTCACCTTTGGTCATGACAAAGGTGAAATGCCTCGCAGACATTGGTGAAAGGAGGAATAAAATTGTTAGGGCTGCCATAAGTCAAAACTGACTTGCAGCCACACAATATTAAATCCCTCCTTTGAACTGCGTTGAGAATATGACGATGGTAGCATAAAATGCTTAAATCAATATGTAACTGTTACAAAAATTAGGCACAAATCCTCCTCTAAATTTTTTGACAATATCATAACACAATCTAAAATATAATTTGGCATTTTTGAAACTGGCAATTATATCTGATAATTTTGGCAATTATATCTGATTATATCAACTCAGTTTCACTAGTGTATATGCACATACATTTAATAGAAAATCAAATTTATTCAAAAACAAGTCCCAACAAGTCTAATGAAACATATGCCAATATTAAGTGTGCATGGGATTACATCTTTCTATTTTCTTTTCATTTTGGAAGTCTATTTATTGGGGAAAGGTTGAAGTGATCATAATAGGAATACTTCTGATTTATTCCAGTTAACAAAAATAGCATAAGTCATATACCATAATTGTTTCATTGGGCAGGATTAAGTGTTAAGTATAACTAATGGGGCTAGCAAATGATAACCTGCTCCTCTCCACCACAATCTCCACCCCAAAAAAAGACATCCTCAAGGATCATGTGACTCTACTGAATGAGGGATCCTTCCTGTAGGCAATGCCTCTGCCCCATGGATCTTCAGCCTCCTTCCATGCCATATGCATCCCATTCAGCAGGGCCCTTGGCCTTTATGTGAGGCATTGAATTTTGCCATCTACTACGTTACAAATAGCTTTGAGTCCCCACAGGGGTGAGACAAGCGGTACAGAAATGTAACAAATAAATAATAATAGTGTAGCTTTTGCCAAGCATACCGTGTTTCCCCGAAAATAAGACCTCCCCAAAGAATAAGACCTAGCAGGGGTTTGGGGGGATTGCCAAATATAAGGCCTCCCCTGAAAGTAAGACCTAGCAACCCAAGCTGCAGCAGAGTTCCATTGGGAAGCATGGCTGCAGGGCAGAAGCAGCACTCATTCATACACCGGAGGGAGGGAGGGAAAGTGCTTGCTTTCTGTGCCTCCCTCCCTCCCTGCCTTGCCTTGCCTGTCCCCCAGCTGAGGCTTGAAAAACCTTCAGTGGCTGCTGCTGCGCTGCCGTTTCTTCCTTCCTTCCGGCTCCCTCCTGGCCATGCTGCCTTGCTTCCCAGAGGCTTCTGATTGGCTCCTGGAGCCAGGGCAAGGGAGGGTGGGAGGGAGGGAAGAGGGCTTTCGTCCTGCTGCTTTTGCTCCTTAAAGGTACAGGACGCATTGGGATTCTCCTCTCATCTTCCTATCCTATGCCATGAAACTGATTATTTTATACTATTATTCTATTGCCATATTATTATCATCATATTCTGTTACTATTATTATATCCCATTATTATATTATCCTATTAATATATTTTAAATCATTATATTATATTTTTCTATTATTATTATTATTATATCATTATATTATTATTCTATTATATTTTCATATTATTATATTATTATTCTGTTATTATTAAATTCCATTTTATATTACCCTATTAATATATTTTATATCATTATATTCTATACTATTATTCTATTATATTATCATATTATTATTTTATTATTATTAGCATATTCTGTTATTATTATTATATTCCATTTTATATTATCCTATTAATATATTTTATATCATTCTAGTCCATTCTATTATTCTATTATATTATCCTATTATCATTATATTATTATGCTATTCTGTTATTATATCCCATTATTGTATTATCCTATTAATACCATATTATTATCATTTTCTGTTATTATTATATCCTATATTATATTATCTCATTAATATATTGTATATCATTATATTATTATTATATTATCATATTATTATTATAGTATATTATATTATTCATCATTCATGACTACATTGAAACTAGAATAGAGAGAAATCAGCGTGGAAACCTTGTGAAACCTAAATTGCAAGAGGTACCATAGATTGTTGTACATGTAAATAATGGTAGTAACAAGAAATTCTTGATAGGATTCATAGTTTGTCTGGTTATGCTGGTTTGTGATGACAACTACTTTACAGTAGATAATAAATGTTCATTTTGTTGTTCAACAATAAATGTGAGCTCTTCTTCATGGAAAAATAAGACTTCTCCTGAAAATAAGACCTAGTGCATCTTTGGGAGCAAAAATTAATATAAGACCCTGTCTTATTTTCGGGGAAACAGGGTAGGAGGCTGTCATAGGGAGGAAGGCCACAGCAGTCCCATGATGTATACTTGAAATTGGATCCATGCCATTTTTTGTCTTAATTACAATTCCATTCCCCATCTCCTGCCGAATGTATAAATGGAATATAAGAAGGCCCAGTCAATGCAGACTTAGCCATAGAAAACTTGGATATGAAAGAAACAACTATAAAAAACGAGTGCCCAACACTTTAAGAAGCAAAACACCAAACACACATAGAGTAATATTTACAATATAAAATATCTCAATGAGATCAACAGTGCTTCCTAGGTAATAGAAGGTTTCAAATGGAGACGTAAGGCCTCCAAAGATCACATGATTTCACAAGTTATGGGGCTATCCCCTTTTTCAAATGCTTTTGGCAGGAAATCAGTCGTGGAATAAATTATGTAATTCATTTGCCAAAAAAATATTCATTTTAACAGCTCATTTAGACTCCATTCCAGCAATCTAGTAAATTCCTAAATACCACAAGTTGTTTCTCCTCAAAGTACTGCTCACAGCTTAGTGCCAAATACTGATGGCTTGGAAATCCAAAATTCTCCCTCAAACGAATAAATGGTAGCAAGCAATATTTTAGACAGCTGTACATGAAGCTTTTATGTATACTTATAAATCCGATTATGCTGTCTTGAAACATATTAGAATGTTGATTTTAAAAAACTATCCTACAGCAGTAGTCTCTCCTTGAATTTCTTTTATTGTTTTCTCAACCATCCAATTTCAAGTTATAATTATACATATGGAAAAAGCAGGATTAAAAGGTATGGCAATTGTAGCATTGCCTGTATCCTGATAGAGTTTTAATACAGTTTTTAAAGTAACATAATATCTTAATAATTCACTATACGCATTTACTTATCCCATTATATTTCCTGCTAAAAGGGAACAATATGATCTTCTCTCCAGCAAACAACTGCAAAGGCCTTGGTCAGAGTATGGGCTATAATCATATGATAAAGTAAAAAGGAACATACTGCGGTTTCAGTTCCTGCTCTATTGCGAGAGATTGGCACCATCTCCAGTTTGGCATTGTTGGGCAGGTTGGCAAATCTCCACTGAAGAGAAAGATCCAACACAGTCCTCTGAAATCTGTAAAACAAATAAGCGCAGTAGTAACTTTTTACCCAAAGGTTGCCTCAGACAATTCATCAATGCATTATTTCAAGCAACAACAGATTCTGTTAGTAACGACATGGAATGCCAAGCTGCTATTCTGAGAAGCAAATTATTAAATCAGATGTTTTGTTGTATTTGTCACAGGTTGAGCTATGCTAGGCTTTGCTAAGAGATTAGGAAAAGAACTCTGTTGCTATGAGTCACAGCAGAGACAGTACTGAGCAAAACATTTCAAATTTGGGAAAGGAAAGCTTTATGACACAAAAGGCTGCTAATCATAGCACAATATACATTTTGTTTTAAAAATAATGAATGAAAGAAAGAACTAAACTCTGGTTATGTATATCATAGGCTTTACATGAACTCAATCTCCCCAAGATAAACGTAACCATTTAAAACAGGCACACAGTATCCTTGCCTCTGTCAAGCATTCCTTCGTCATGCCTGACTTCATGTCACAAACAAACCTTGCAAAGTTTATTATGAACCAAGAAATCCCAATATCCCTTGGAATTTTGTTAATAAGAGAGACTTTCTGTGAAAAGGACATGACTCCCAATGCATCCTATAACATCCCTGTTGCTTCCCCACATCCTCTGTGCTAGAAGACTTCAGTGGAAAGCGCAGCAGGAAACTGGTAATAGAAAAACAATAGCTACCTTCCAAACCCTGTCCGAAACAGACCACTGATCTTTACTTATAAAAATCAAAATAAATGCAACAGCAATCTTCTGTATGTTTTCATTGTACATACAGAAGCCTTCATTGGAGTGCTTTCAGACAAAGCTCTCCATTGCATTTGTTCTACTTAAATGACACAGATAACAGCTTTCATTTACTCTATGACTCCTGTATCCATAGGAGATAGGTCCCATGACCCCCTCTGGATACCTGAAACCCATGGATAATAGTGAATGCTATATTTTGACTATACTTGAGCTGGAAGCATACCATTTAATAGAACTAGAGAACCTAGAGAGGTCCACAGGGGGATATTTTTTGGAGCACAGATCCTATTTCGGAGTATGAATGAGTTGCCCTGCACAATCTTTCTATGTTCCTCTCTGCTTGAGCTACTCCCCACTTGATAAAAAAAATAGACTTCGCTGCATGATGTCTCTTGACTGATAGAACTAGGCGCCCTCTGTGTAGAAAGCCCTAGAAATACACATCATGCCATCAACTGACATGAAACCAAAGCACCCAGAAATCAGATCTGGAGAAAACGTAGGCATAAACTTCCATTTTTCCATCACCATAAATTTTTCTTAAAATGTGCTGAATTTAAGTCAAAGGAGTACAACTACTAACATTCCATGACACTCGAGCTACTTAATTTATGTGGCTCTTTGAATTTCCTTTCAAGGATCAACCAGTAAGATTAATTCAATGTGTTGTCGAAGGCTTTCATGGCCGGGATCACAGGGTTGTTGTATGTCTTTCGGGCTGTGTGGCCATGTTCCAGAAGCATTCTCTCCACAACCTCTGAGGATGCCTGCCATAGATGTGGGCGAAACGTCAGGAGAGAATGCTTCTGGAACATGGCCACACAGCCCGAAAGACATACAAGATTAATTCAATTCAGAAAAAAAGTCTCCAATGGCAAAAAGCTCAGACTTTCATGGTGAGCTCTACATTGACTACAAAAGGGCCCAGCTGTAAACAAATTAATAGACCAGACTCACTTCAGATCATATTCATTGGGACTGAAATTCTGCTTCCTGCAAACTTCTTCCAGGATCTGGGAGGGGGAAATAGAGCAAGTTAACTGGAAATATAGTTGTTTCTCATTCTTAAGAGCAGTATACTCAAGATGCTTTATGAAGATTAGTTACGTGTTTAGACTGGCCACTGTAATATATTCCCCTTTCTGTAAGAGACCCTAATCAATACTAGCAAATAAACTATATGAGGTGGAGAGATCTCTCCTCTGACAACTGTCTCCAACAAACTGATAACCATATGTATTGATTTTATAATTTACTAACATATTTTATCCTGCTTTTATCATTAGATCTTTAAATAATAAACAGGTACTACTATGTAAAACTTGAAAGACAAAACTGTGTTCTGAAGTCATTCCACAAATGACCAAAGAGCACATATTTTCTTGTTTACTGCTGCTGATCCATGTCAACCCTATCACAGGATTTCTTGATGAGATTTGTTCAGAAGTTTGCCACTGCCTTCTTCTGAGGCTGAGACAGTGTGAGTTGCGTGACGTCATCCAGTGAGTTTCATGGCTAAGTTGGGATTTGGTCTCCAGAATCGTACTGCAATACTCAAGATAGTCAATACACCTCGGAAAAAAATACAAACATTCACACCAGTGGGTTGATTCTGAAGCGGCTATGTCAACAAAGGCATGATCTCAGCACCCAGTTGGTAGACTCTACATGTTTTTCACTCCCTCATGAGATTAGTACTCCTTAATATTCATACATTAGTCAACAAACAATTGAGAAGACATGTTGAACACCTTTTAAATTAGTGCTAACGTGACTTAGTGAAAAGCAAAAGTTGATCCTGGAGTCATACAGCCTGTCAATCCATGTGAGGTATATTTTCCCACCTAATTTGGACTGTAGTCCTTCAACATGGGCCCCTTCCACACAGCTGAATACAATCCCACATTATTTGCTTTGAACATGAATATAGGGCAGCGTAGGCTCAGATAACCCTGTTCAAAGCAGACATTGTAGGATTTTCTGTCTTGATATTCTGGGTTATATGGCTGTGTGGAAGGGCCCACAGTGAGTAGCAAGTAGACCCCCAGACTTGAGGCCTTATCACAGTTAAGAGGCAAGTTTGTAGTTTAGGGTAAGGTAAAGGTTTTCCCCTGACATTAAGTCTAGTCGTGTCCGACTCTAGGGTTGGCGCTCACCTCCATTTCAAAGCCAAAGAGCCCGCATTGTCCGTAAACACCTAAGTCATGTGTCCAGTATGACTGCTTATAGCACCATTACCTTCCCGCCGGAACGGTACCTATTGATCTACTCACATTTGCATGTTTTTGAACTGCTAGGTTGGCAGAAGCTGGGGCTATCTACAGGAGCTCACCCTGCTCCCCGGATTCGAACAGTCTACCTTTCGGTCAGCAAGTTCAACAGCTCAGTGGTTTAACCCACTATGCGACTGGGCTTTAGAGGAGGGAAGGGGTTCTTTAAAATGCTCAGCCAGAGTGGTCCGGGGTTTCACTAAACTATAAGCCACAGGATTTCAGATGGGGATCAGTGCTTGTCACGGGATCAGCATTTCCTCCTTTACAAAGAAACACCCTGTATATATTTTAACGTTTATTTTCACTTTTGGGAAGATAATCATTATAAAATAAAACCATTATTCTCTTTGTTATTCTTTAAATGTGGCAAGAACTCTGGATGTAACTATCTGACACTCCTTAAACTGTGGTGGCTCAATGCTATGGAGTAACGGGAGTTGTAGTTTAATGAGAGCTATGGAATAACGGGAGTTGTAGTTTAATGAGACCCGCACCCTTAGCTAGAGAAGACTAAAGGCCTTGTAAAGAATCATAGAATCATAGAATAGTAGAGTTGGAAGAGACCTCATGGGCCATCCAGTCCAACCCCCTGCCAAGAAGCAGGAAATCGCATTCAAAGCACCCCCGACAGATGGCCATCCAGCCTCTGCTTAAAAGCCTCCAAAGAAGGAGCCTCCACCACAGTCCAGGGCAGAGAGTTCCAATGCCAAACAGCTCTCACAGTGAGGAAGTTCTTCCTGATGTTCCTTTCCTGTAGTTTGAAGCCATTGTTCCGCGTCCTAGTCTGCAGGGCAGCAGAAAACAAGCTTGCTCCCTCCTCCCTATGACTTCCCCTCACATATTTGTACATGGCTAACATGTCTCCTCCCAGCCTTCTCTTCTGCAGGCTAAACATGCCCAGTTCTTTAAACCGCTCCTCATAGGGCTTGTTCTCCAGACCTTCGATCATTTTAGTTGCCCTCCTCTGGACACATTCAAGCTTGTCAACATCTCCCTTCAACTGCGGTGCCCAGAATTGGACACAGTATTCCAGGTGTGGTCTGACCAAGGCAGAATAGAGGGGTAGCATGACTTCCCTGGATCTAGACACTTATACTCCTATTGATGAGGGCCAAAATCCTGTTGGCTTTCTTAGCAGTCGCATCACATTGCTGGCTCATGTTTAACTTCTTGTCCACAAGGACTCCAAGATCTTTTTCACATGTACTGCTGTCTAGCCAGGCATCCCCCATTCTGTATCTTTGCATTCCATTTTTTCTGCCGAAGTGAAGTATCTTGCATTTATCCCTGTTGAACTTCTTTTTGTTAGTTTTGGCCCATCTCTCTAGTCTGTCAAGATCGTTTTGAATTCTGCTCCTGTCTTCTGGAGTGTTGGCTATCCCTCCCAGTTTGGTGTCATCTGCAAACTTGATGATCGTGCTTTCTAACCCTTAGTCTAAGTCGTTAATAAAGATGTTAAACAGAACCGGGCCCAGGACGGAACCCTGCGGCACTCCACTCGTGACTTCTTTCCAAGATGAAGACGACGCATTGGTGAGCACCCTTTGGGTTCGTTCGCTTAGCCAATTACAGATCCACCTAACCATAGTTTTGTTAGCCCACATTTTACTAGTTTGTTTGCCAGAAGGTCGTGGGGGACTTTGTCGAAGGCCTTACTGAAATCCAGGTACACTACATCCACAGCATTCCCTGTATCGACCCAACTCGTAACTTTATCGAAAAAAGAGATCAGATTAGTCTGGCATGACTTGTTTTTGGTAAATCCGTGTTGACTATTAGCAATGACTGCATTTGTTTCTAAGTGTTTGCAGACCACTTCCTTAATGATCTTTTCCAGAATCTTGCCTGGTATCAACGTGAGGCTGACCGGACAGTAATTCTTTGGGTTGTTCTTTTTCCCTTCTTGAAGATAGGGACCACATTCGCCCTCCTCCAATCTGCTGGGACTTCTCCTGTTCTCCAAGAACTCTCGAATATGATTGCCAATGGTTTTGAAATAACTTCAGCTAGTTCCTTCAATACTCTTGGATGTAGTTGATCTGGCCCTGGTGACTTGAATTCGTTTAGAGCGGCCAGGTGTTCCTGGACAACTTGTTTCCCTATTTGGGGTTGGATTTCCCCTAATCCTTCGTCCATTTCATGTTGCTGAGGTTGAAGATGGCTTTCTTTTTGTGAGAAGACCGAGGCAAAGAAGGCATTAAGCAATTCTGCCTTTTCCCTGTCCCCTGTCACCATCACCCCATCTTCTCCTCACAGAGGCCCTATTGCCTCCCTGTTCTTCCTTTTTCTACCAACGTAAAGCATCCCATGATTCCACAGCACTGAGCCAAAACAGTGAGAGGGGTGTTGGGGTCCTTCCACACATCCCTATATCCCAGAATATCAAGGCAAAAAATCCCACATTATCTGCTTGGCACCCTATCTATCTGATGAGGCTCTGGCAACAGTCATCCATGCCACGGTCACATCTAGGCTGGACTATTGCAACGCCCTGTATGTTGGGCTTCCGATGTCCACGACCCGGAAGCTCCGTATTGTTCAGAATGCGGCAGCCAGGCTACTCACAAGGACACCCATGAAATGCCACATAACACCAGTGCTGCAGCATCTGCATTGGCTTCCAACTGATTACCGTGGTCTATATAAAATGCTAGTCCTGACTTTTAAAACTCTTTACGGCCAGGGCCCATCGTATCTTAGGGACCGTCTCTCCTTCTCCCATCATCGGAGGTCGCAACGACCATCCCAACGAGACTTACTCTATGTACCGGGTCCTAGAGAAGTGCACTTGGAAAGGACCAGGCGCAGAGCTTTTTCTATCTCTGCCCCTGCCTTATGGAATGCCTTGCCGCCCTATATGAGAGCCATGCGTGAGTTGGGGCCTTTTACCCTAGAACTCAAGACATGGCTCTTTACTAGAGCTTTTAATCTATTTTAATATTTTTTAATCAATATTTGTATGTATGTATTTTTATCCTTTACAATTTTATCTTGTAAATCGCCTAGAGCATCGTGGATGGAGGGCGATTAATAAGTAATTAAATGATGATGATGATGATGCTTTGAACTGTGGCAGTGTGGACTCAGATAACCCAGTTCAAAGCAGACATTGTGGGATTTTCTGCCTTGATATTCTAGGATATAAGGCTGGGTGGAAGGGCCCTCAAACTGTGCCCCTTCTGCAGTGTAGATGCACAGTGTAGAACAGGCATGGGCAAACTTCGGCCCTCCAGGTGTTTTGGACTTCAACTCCCACAATTCCAATTGTGGGAGTAGAAGTCCAAAATACTTGGGGGGCCGAAGTTTGCCCATGAATGGTGTAGAACGAGGACAGTATTCATCTACAGTAGAGTCTCACTAATCCAAGCTAAACGGGCTGGCAGAACCTTGGATAAGAATCTTGGGCCGAAGTTTGCCCGTGCCTGGTGTAGAACGAGGACAGTATTCATCTACAGTAGAGTCTCACTTATCCAAGCTAAACGAGCCGGCAGAACCTTGGATAAGTGAGTATCTTGGATAATAAGGCGGGATTAAGGGAAAGCCTATTAAATATCAAGTTAGGTTATGATTTTACAAATTAAGCACCAAAACATCAGGTTATACGACAAATTTGACAGAAAAAGTAGTTCAATACACAGTAATGTTATGTTGTAATTACTGCATTTACGAATTTAGCACCAAAATATCATGATATATTGAAAACATTGACTACAAAAATGCCTTGGATAATCCAGAACCTTGGATAAGCATGTCTTGGATAAGTGAGACTCTACTGTATTAGCTGCCAGAGAGGCCATTTCTTTTTCCCTCAGGGTGACAAAGAGAGAACACAATGCCCCATCCCCGCGAAGAACCAGGGCAGACCTCACAGCCCATCTTCCATGGGTTCTCAGTGGGAGCCCTTCCTCACAGCCCTATAACTCAGAATATCAAGGCAGAAAATCCAATATCTGCTTTGAACAGGGTTATCTGAATCCACACTGCCCTATATTCCAGTTCAAAGCAGATATTGCGGGATTTTCTGCCTTGATATTCTGGGTTATAGGGCTGTGTGGAAAGGCCTCCTTCTCAGCGACAAGGCCCATTCCCCCTAGAAGTAGAATGACGGTGCTGGCCAACATGGAGGAAAGGGGGAAAGCGAGCGGGCAGGCCGCGCCTCCTCTGGTCCAATCAAAGCGGGCCTCTCCCTTTGCCCCCACCCCTTTCCTCGCCCCGCGCCAATCAGCGCAGGTTTGGCCGCGGGGCTCGCGGGGCGCCTGGGCCGGACCCACCTGCAGCAGCGCCGTGCTCGGGCCCACGCGCACCGTCACGCGGCGGCCGTTCGGGGCCAGCACCGAGACGGCCCCCGAGGAGCCGCCGCCGCCAACGGCTGACATCTTCCCTCCCTCGCCGCTGCCTCTCAGCTCCGCGCCCCGCCCGCAGCCCGCCTCCGCGCCTGCCGCTGCCTCTGCGAAGCCGAATGGCCGCGGCGAGGGGGCGCGGCTACCAGACAGGCAGGCAGGCCGCCCCGCCTCACGCCGCTTCCTTCTCACGCCGAGCCCCGCGGGGAATCCTGCTTTTTCGATAGAAGGCCGCCGAGAGGGAGAGCGAGAATAACACACCCTCTCAGTGGCTGCATCTAAGTACGCTGCCGAATGAATGCGCCCTGACAGCTCTTTAACCCCTACAGCCCCGTGCTGTGGCATCCTGGGAGTTGTGGTTTTCGCAGGCCTTTGCCCTTCAATTCCAGAGAGAACTGGTGCCTCACCCACCAAACTACAACAGCCAGGGTACCATAGCATGGAGCCATGGCCCTTCCAGTTGAGTCACGCCACATTATTTCAACAGCGTAGGGGTGGGTGGGTTTATTTGTGGCGAAGTGTGTTAAAGCACTGAGCTGCTGAACTTGCAGACGGAAAGGTCCCAGGTTCAAATCCCGGGAGCGGAGAGAGCGCCCGCTGTTGCTCCAACTTCTGCCAACCTAGCAGTTCGAAAACATGCCAATGTGAGTAGAACAGTAGGGACCGCTCCGGCGGGAAGGTAACGGCGCTCCATGCAGTCATGCCGGCCACATGACCTCGGAGGTGTCTACGGACAACGCTGGCTCTTCGGCTAAGAAATGGAGATGACACCAACCCCCAGAGTCAGACATGACTGGACTTAACGTCAGGGGAAAACCTTTACCTTATATGTGTCTATGTATATAACGGTGCTCCATGCAGTCATGCCGGCCAAATGACCTTGGAGGTTTCTATGGACAACACCAGCTCTATGGACAACCCCAGAGTTGGACACGACTAGACTTAATGTCAGGGGAAACCTTTACCTTTACTTATGTGTATATGTGTGTATCTATATATATAAAAGAGTGATGGCATCACGGCGACCCACAAAACAACAAAACTACAGGCCTCCCAACCTCAAAATTTGACAACACAACCCATCATCCACGCCTCTAGGTTGATACAACAAAAAGAAAAGAAAAACAAAGTCCTAATTAGAGGGAGAGCAATAATTGTTTTTATCCAATTGCTGCCAGTTTAGAGGGCTAAGCTCCGCCCACTTGGTCTCCTAGCAACCTACTCAGTCCAAGAGACAGGCACAGTTAGGCCTCAGGCCTCTTCCACACTGCCTATAAGATACAGATTATCTGATTTTAACTGGATTATATGGCAGTGTAGACTCAAGGCTATATTACCCATTTAGAATCTTATATTATCTGCTTTGAACTGGATTGTCTTGACTCCACACTGCCAGATAATCCACTTCAGTGTGCATTTTATACAGCAGTGTAGAAGGGGCAGTTCCAGGCAGATAATATAAAATTACAAATATACAGTAGAGTCTCACTAATCCAACATAAACAGTGTCCTCTATCCTCACCACTTTCACAGTACACAAACAACCAAATGCATACTAAACATAAAGACAACCATACAACAGACATTCAATACCACCACAACCTCAACAATTTCTCACCAACACCACCAGACAACGCCACAGCAACGCGTGGCCGGGCACAGCTAGTATGTATATATATGGAGCTCTCAGTAGCGTTCCATGTTAAACCGCTGAGCTGCTGAACTTGCTGACCGAAAAGTCGATGGTTGGAATTCGGGGAGCAGGGTGAGCTCCTGCTGTTAGCCCTAACTTCTGCCAACCTAGCAGTTCGAAAACATGTAAATCTGAGTAGATGAATAGGTACCACTCCGGCAGGAAGGTAATGGCACTCCATGCAGTCATGCCGGCCACCAGACCTTGGAGGCGTCTACAGACAATGTTGTCATCGCCCAGATGTTATCCTATACTGGACCTTTAATGCCTGGATGATGGTTTAACATTTTAACTATGTCGATTTTAACTATGACTTGTTTACATTGTTTTTAAATTGTGTTGTCTGATGTCTAAATTGTTATTTTATGATTTTATGTGATTATATTGGGCTTGTTCACCGTATGAGTCGCCCCGAGTCCCCAGCTGGGGAGATGGAAGTGGCATACAAAAATAAATTTCTATTATTATTATTATTATTATTGGCTCTTTGGCTTAGAAATGGAGATGAGCACCAACCCCCAGAGTCAAACACAAGTAGATTTAATGTCAGGGGAAAACTTTTGAAGTCCAAAACACCTGGAGAGCCTAAATTTGTTCATGCCTGGTGTAATTACACCATAGGGCTGAAGATCTAGTTACTAGACTGCTTGATTTCTGTTGGTTAGAAGGGGCGAGAGAATAACATTAGAACAGACCCACTTACCTGTTTCTTTAGAACAGACTCAGTTACTGTTTCATCTCATTCACTTGTGTGTGCCACCTGGATGTATATTCTGATACACATATGCAGTTACTATGCCCATTCAATTTGACATCACTACAGCTGGATTGAGATGACTGGAATCCAGGATGTGTCTACCCAGAAGTAAATCCTACCAAATCCAGTTGATTTTTCTCCCAGGAAAATGTGTATAGGGTTAGTAGTATGTGACTCCAAATGCTTGGCTTTGGGGAGAGGAGGCTGGGAGCATGTGATTGTACAGGGAATTGAAGTGTGTTATCAAGAGGTTCTCCAAGTGGCCAGCTTCTGGTCAAAGGACATTTTGCATAATGCCAAGTTTTTAACTTTGTTGGTTTGTTGTATGTCTTTCGGGCTGTGTGGCCATGTTCCAGAAGTATTCTCTCCTGACGTTTCGCCCATATCTATGGCAGGCATCCTCAGAGGTTGTGAGGCATGGATAAACTAGGCAAGGAAAGGAAAAAAGATATATATCTGTGGAGAGTCCAGGGTGTGGCAAGAGTCCTTTGTCACTGGGAACCCAGCATTAATGTTTCAGTTAATCACCCTAATTAGCATTGGAAAGGTTTTGTCTCTTGCTTGAGGGGCATCCTTTCTTATGTCAATAGCCGTCCTTGGGGCTCCTCTGCCTTCAGAGTGTTGGTTCCCATCTACTGTTTTGATTTTAGAGTTTTTTAATACTGGTAGCCAGATTGTGTTCATTTTCATGGTTTCCTCCTTTCTGTTGAAGTTGTCCACATGCTTGTGTATTTCAATGTCTTCTCTGTGTAGTCTGACATGATAGTTGTTGGAGTGGTCCAGCATTTCAATTGTCATCCCCCCCCCCCCCCCAATCCAATAACTGCTGCTTTCGAGGCTGGGATAAATTGAAACTACAAGAAAGGACATTCCACCTAAACATTAGAAAGAACTTGCTGATGGTAAGAGCTGTTCAACAGAGGACCATGCTGCTGCCTCTGAGTGTGGTGTAGTGTCCTTCTTTGAAAGCTTTTAAGAAGAGGCTGGATGGTCATCTGTCAGGAGTGCTTTGACTGTGTAGTCCAGGATGACAGAACGAAGTTGGACTGGATGTCCCTTGGGGTCTCTTCCAACTAGGATTCGGTCAACAAGAGTAAAAATTAAATAATATAAAAGTATCACAAAACTTCATGAGAAATTTTGCCTGAGATTTGTAGTTCTGTGCTTAACAATCTGAGCAGTGCACAGAGATGATAATTTAAAGACATAAATTTGTTTTTTAAGATGGAATGTATAACTAACCATTATTATAACATGTCACTTTCAAATAGTAACTGTGGCTACTATTTGTCAGGCAAGGTTCTAAGGATTTCATGTATGTAAAACATAGGAACATTGAAATATCCTATAAAGACAAAAAACGATTATGATTTACCAATTATCAGGAAATACAAGACAATGATGTGGTAATGCTCCACTGGCTGCCTATATGTTTCCGAGCCCAATTCAAAGTACAGGTTATTACCAACAAAGCCTTAAATAGTTCAGGTCCAGCCTATTTATTATATTATTATTATTATTATTATTATTATTATTATTATTATTATTATTATTATTATTAATGCGACTGCATCTCTCCTTATGAACCTATTTGAGCATTAAGATCTGTTGGGAAGGCCCTCCTCATGGTCCCAACCCAGCCGTCACAAGCTGGTGGGGACGAGGGAGAGGGCCTTCTTGGTTGTGGCCCCCCAGGTCTGAAATGCCCTCCTCGGGGAGATTAGGCAAGCGTCCATGCACTCAGCTTTTTGGAAGGACTTGAAAACTTGGCTGCTTAAACAGGCTTTTGACAAGGGTTAATGCAATATCTAACAGCCAGAGGACATAAATGGGCCTAAGTTTTAATTGGTCTTTTGCTTATAACCAGACCAGTGGCTGGAATGTTTTATTTGGTTTATATAACATTACAACTGTTTATTTTCATAACAGTTGCCATTCCTAACAACCTGCAACCACACTAAAATGAACAACTTTAAAAACTGTTCAGTGATGATAGATTTTACTTCTGAGTCTTTTGTAATTTGAAATGTAGAAAGTTGGCTGCCGTTCAATTCCTTATGTCCATTGCACTATCCGGCGTACCGTATCTGAGTTCTCTCCAACATGATTCATAGTATTTAAATTTGCCATGCTACCCTTCAATAATGTTACTAACTGGGGTTTTTTTTCAAAGCAGTTAGAAAATAATTTGTCCCTCTCAACAATGTTCAAGGTTCATTCAGAAAAGGAAATTATCTGGAAGTATTGAGAGTTTCAGTTCTTTTTATTTTGATTTTATTTGTATATTCCCAGGTTTTCATCCAAACTCTTGCTTGAAACAACTGTGGTTTCTCTCGATATCCTGTCACTAGTGTTCTTTTTCCTTCCCCTCTTACTACTGATCACATTTCATATCTAAATTCATGCAGTATTTCAGAAATTGGTTTTCAATCATTTCATTTGAATCTTCTTTATTATTATTCAGGAGTTAAATTCAAAGTGCTAAAGTGCCTCCTCTAGAGATGAAGTACTCTGTCTAGAGGATAATGAATTGATATAGATAAGACAGACTCATTCTGATATCCCACTGTTTCACCCATCGCATAAGAGCAGATGTTACTGCTCATAGATGTTACTGAATGTTCATTGACTGGATAACACCAAATTTCTGCGAGATTAGGAATAATTGATTAAAAGTTCACTGTAATTAGAGAGTGCAAGAAAGGTATACAAAATGTACATAGAAAACTCGTATTTTTTTCATCCACAGTAGCAGAAACACTATAACCACTATAATTGATTTTAACTTGATAAAAATTAATCTTAAGAGAAAGCTCAGTCTTCCTTTAGTAAAGAGGATATAATATCATACGACTAAAAAGATCTACTTACTAATGCAGGCACTTGGTAAAGACATAAAAGAAAGAACTGTAATGTCTCAATTCTTTTTACACTAATAAGTTTAAAAGTGCTGCTGCTCAGTCGTTTAGTCGTCTCCGACTCTTTGTGACCTCATGGACCAGTCCACATCAGAGCTCCCTGTCGTCCGTCACCGCCCCCAGTTCCTTCAAGGTCAACCCAATCACTTCAAGGATACCATCCATCCATCTTGCCCTTGGTCGGACTCTCTTCCTTTTTCCTTCCCTTTTCCCCAGCATCGTGATCTTTTCCAAGCTTTCCTGTCTCCTCATGATGTGGCCAAATACTTCAGCTTTGCCTCTAATATCCTTCCCTCCAGTGAGCAGCCAGGCATTATTTCCTGGAGGATGGACTGGTTGGATCTTCTTGCTGTCCAAGGCACTCTCAGAATTTTCTTCTAGCACCAGAGTTCAAAAGCGTCTATCTTCCTTTGCTCAGCCTTCCTTATGGTCCAGCTCTCGCATCCATAGGTTACTATGGGGAATACCATTGCTTTGACTATGCGGACCTTCGTTGACAGTGTGATGTCTCTGCTCTTCACTATTTTGTCAAGGTTGGCCATTGCTCTCCTCCCAAGAAGTAAACGTCTTCTGATTTCCTGGCTGCAGTTTGTATCTGCAGTGATCTTCGCGCCTAGAAATATAAAGTCTGTCACTGCCTCCACGTTTTCTCCCTCTGTTTGCCAGTGGCAGTTTAAAAGTAGACATTGTTTAATAAGAGTAATGTTAAAGTCATCACAGGGTGCATCAGCACTGTGGAATGAATGCAGTTTGACACCAACAAGGCATCTTTTAAAATGTGGATGATTTTCCTAAAAATCTAAAAGTGTGAAACAGGAATTCCTATGTATACAAAAGGGCCAATAGAAGAAAAACAAAAACAGAAAGATAAAGTAGTGAGGAAAAGGGATTGAAGGGCAATATGAAAAAGAAAAGTTAGGATGAAAGCAGGAAAATAATATTTTTGAAATAATGTGAGTGGTACTTTTAAGATTACCGTGAAAGGCTTACAGCACTAATACTCAGAGTAACAGAATGAAATCTGCATGTATAGAAGCTAGACTTCTAAGTCGACACAATTACAGCAGGGTTGTTGTCCTTGTGTCCTATTTTATTGTGGCTTTACTGGAAGTGTCAATCTCTTTATAGTTGGACTAGCTTTAGTTCAGTCATCAAACCTTTGTAATGTGATTTTGATACTATAACTGAAATAAATAATATCATGTGCATATCATGATGCTGTATTAACACACTTTGAATGACTTAAAAGAATTGTTTGAATTGACATAATCAGGCAATAAATCACATAGTAGTTTAATGTTGTCTGAATGTTTTAATATGGTGTAATTGTTTGGGTGTTTTGATGCTGTTTTTATCCTTTTATTTTTGTGACTCTTATGTAAGTCACACTGGCTAAGAAACAGCAGAACCAAAGAGAAGGTAGAAGAATGGATCAAGATCAAGAAATGAAGCAGAAGAGTAACTGACGATATCTGATGAGACCATCACTGTGTTCATCACAAACACATTCTACAGGCTATCAGATAGGTGACTATGTTGTACCTCAGTGAGGATCCACCTTGATCTCAATACACAACACTGAGACAGAAGGTAGCAAAAAGTAAGGCAAAAAGCAATAAGGAAATGCAATAATCCAAATGTAAATGCAGTAATCCAAATAGAGTTCAATGTCCCAAAAACAGCAAGTAAATCCTTAAAAGACGAGGCTTAAAACTGGAACATGATCTTCAAAGCAAGATCCAAAGTACATGATATAAACAGGAGCATGAAAGAAATAATACTTTCCCAAGAAACCATAGGCAACACTTGCACCAAGACTTGAGGCTTGAAAACAGGAACCATAGGCAACACTTGAATCAAGACAGGAACAAAGCAGGAGATCTTCCTCTGAAAGCAAAGTTGCTTGATCTGAAATGTGTCCCCACATTTCTCCTTATTTTCCCATTCTTACAAGACATGAAGGCATTCCTTTGACCTTGGGTTCCCAGCATTTTGGCAGCAATCCGTAGCGAACATCTAGGGAGTTTCGTTCTCAGACTCAGCCTTGTTTCTCCGTCTAATTGGACTTCCTCATTATCACTTTCAGAACCACCTGGCTGTTGTTGACTTTACCTGCCCTCCTCCCGTTCTGAGATCTGGGAAAGGTCACTCTGATCTGAAGCCTCTGTTATCTCTGCTAGCTCATCTTGGCTGCCTGCCTGCCTTCTCAGAATCTCTGGCTGCTCAGACTGACTAACATTCTCAGTTTCAGACTGCAAACCCAAATCCCCATTCATCATCACACTGAACCACAACAGACTGTTCTGCCCCCACTACTTTAACTACTTGGAAGGTGAACTGGCTGTCCAGAAAACAGATCAGAGACTACAATTGAATCAAAACGAGAATTTAACTGACAAGAATTTTAGACTTTCTCTCCTCCTGAGTCTCACTACAATGTCTTTATGAGGAGAGGTAAAATCTTTGAGAAATAGACACAGTTCTGGCCAAACTGAGGCTCTTGGATCTTTTTTTTTTTAATTGTCTCTTTCTTGTATGTTGTTCAACTGTCTCTAAGATGATCTCAATATTTAACTCTGACTGGACTTGAATACAGCTCATACAACTCCGATTGGACGTGCTATTTTGTTGACCTTTCAGCCTTCCTCTCTCTTTACTTTTCTGTCACGAAAAAGGCTGACTCTTCTAAGAACCAGAAGTGCCTTACCTGAGGCTCCGCCCCTGAGGGGATTCCTAAAGGAGCAGGGCGACAGAGGCTTCAAATGCAAAGAGGCTGCCTAGACTGACCCCCCCCCCCCCCAGAAACTGTACATAAAATATTAATCCGTCTAACTAAAAAAGGCTTAACTAGGGGTAAACAGTGAGGATCTTCATAGGGCACAACGGTGACTGTACATAGGAATATACTTGATTGCCCATATAGAATAAAATAAGTTGCATAATTGGAAGAAGACGGAGAAGCTCAATTCTCTCTGCAGAAACAAAACCAGGAGCAAATTGTGACATAGATCATGAACTGCTAATGTCAGAAATTAGAGTAAAGCTAAAAAAAAGAATGAACCAACTGTGCCAAAAATGCAACCTAAAGAATATCCCCATCGAATGTAAAGGTAATGTAAAAATAGCTTTGTTTGATTAAACTTAACTGATTATAAGCCAGAAGAATTCTGGACTGAAGCTGGGATTTTGTCAGGGAGAAATGCAAAAAGATACTATTAGCAGTCCAAAAGAAAGAGAACCTTAATGATGACAGATTAAACTCTTCAAGCAGTTAAGGACAGATGAGAGACAAAAGTACAAAGTGACAGAAATAAGGCTAGAACCCTGAATACAACTGTTCAGTGACTTGTGGACAAGAACAAAGAGAACTACTATAGTGATCAATGTAGGCGAGAAAGATGAGAACACAAAAGGAAGATCAACATACATCTTCTGCAATATCCAAGAAATCAAGGAGCTAGGAAACCTATACACCCAGCAGAGGAACACATTGCATGGCCAAATAGAAATAAAAAGACAATGGAAACAGTACACTGAATAATAAATAAGAGATTAAATGATGACATTTCTTTAAGGAAGAACCATTTGAAGATGAACGTCCAATTTTAGAATACTCAGACCACTTGGGGAAAGAATTATCAGGAACGGCATACCAATGGAACTACTTCAAGTTATAGAGACAGAATCCACTCAAATTTTAACTAAAATCTGTCAACAAATCTGGAAAGCTAAAATGGCCCACAGATTGGAAATCCTCAATATACATTCCAATTCTCCAGGAAGGAAATACCAGGGTTGCAGCAACAATGAGACCATTGCATTAATCTTCCATGCAAGCAAAGGGGTGCTCAAGGTTCTACAAGATTTTCCATATATGGCGCAAGAAATGCCAGACTTCCAAGCTGGGTTCAAGAAAGGAAGAGGCACACCACCATGGCCCAGGATTGAGATTTTGAGGATGAAGACAATTCTCCAGTTCAACCTGTTGCATGTCTCTCTCAGAACAAGCAACTGATCAAACAGAGGCGCCACACAAATAAAAAGAACAATCAGGTGACTTACTTTGGGTTAGAATCTGGGGAAACAGAATGGTTTTTGATTGGCAAGGGGATCATGGAATCATAGAATCATCAAGTTGGAAAAGACCTCGTGGAACATCCAGTCCAACCCCCTGCCAAGAAGCAGGAAAATTGAATTGAAAGCACCCCCAACAGATGGCCATCCAGCCTCTGTTTAAAAGCCTCCAAAGAAGAAGCCTCCACCACAATCCGAGGCAAAGAGTTCCACTGTTGAACAGCTCTCACAGTTAGGAAGTTCTTCCTAATATTCAGGTGGAATCTCCTTTCCTTTAATTTGAAGCCGTTCCGCGTTCTAGTCTGTAGGGCAGCAGAAAACAAGCTTGCTCCCTCCTCCCTATGACTTCCCCTCACATATTTATACATGGCCAGCATGTTTCCTTGCAACCTTCTTTTCTGCAGGCTAAACATGCCCAGCTCTTTAAGCCACTCCTCGTAGGACTTGTTCTCCAGATCCTTGATAATTTTAGTCACCCTCCTCTGGATACATTCTAGCTTGTCAACACCTCCCTTAAATTGCAGTGCCCAGAATTGGACAACAGTATTCCAGGTGTGGTCTGACCAAGGCAGAATAGAGGGGTAGCATGACTTCCCTGGATCTAGACAATATACTCCTATTTATGCAGGCCAAAATCCCATTGGCTGTTTTAGTCACCACATCACATTGTTGGCTCATGTTTAACTTGTTGTCCATGAGAACTCCAAGATCTTTTTCACATGTACTGCTATCGAGCCAGGCGTCCTCCATTCTGGATCAGGTAAGGATGTTTTAATCATTCTACCTGTTTAACCTTTGTGCCAAAAATACCATACATAAAGCAAGATCAAACCTGGAAGAAGGAAACATGAACATTTAAGGATGGAACATCAATAATTTAAGATATGCAGATAGTAGGAAATATCAAAGACTTGAAACAAGTACTGAAGAAAGTCAAGGAACTGGAATCAGAATGGGAGAGGAGGGGGCATGCTAATCATAGTGGCTTGCATGGAAACATAGATTATATCTCATTTGGAGTACAATGTACAAAGAAGACCAAGTTTAGGGAAAGAAGCCTGATTGCACTCTATTACGGTTGACAGTGGCCTCAGTTATATCTGGGAGCAGCGCCTAGATAACTGCCAGCTTATGTCAGCCTTTTGGCTAATTCTAGCTAATGCATTTTAGATTCCAGAATCGGAATTCCAGACCCGAATAGCAGTATGAGACGTTTTTACTTAAGCTGACTGTAAAAATTTAGCAATAGGAACTTTAAAGTAACTAAATTAATGTTCCTGCTGAATGTTCTTTCAATATGAATGTATCTGTGTTATGTTCACTAACTCTGTAATAATTTCTCACAGCATTAAGTAATCTAATTATCATATTACAGTAGCGAGGTGTACACCAAAAATATAAGCAACATTACATTGCTAATATCTCAATGTGGTTACGATTTTTGTTTGCTCTGTTATCTTCAGCAACAAAGATAGAAGCTATGCCATAGTCCACCTGTCTAATGTGACTTGCCCAAAGTCACCCAGTTGACTTCCATGACTGAGCAGGGATTCAAATGCTGTTCGGCCACAGAAGCCCACTCTTAAATGTAGCATTGTACAAACCTTTAATTCTTGCTGTCATTGCTTTACCTTAGATTTATAATATCTGTGAGACTTTATTAAATTATCTGTATATTAAATTCAATGTAATATGCATATGGACAATCTACCTCCTTTTTTACAGCTGTACTACATGATTGCAAAACGGGGGTGCCTCTTATGACAGTGTCGTCTGACCTCTTTGAGCACAAAGGCTTTCTGTTGAAGACAGAACTGATCAGCTCTATTGAAACATTTGAAATACGAATTCCAGCTGTCTGTTTTGAAAGAAAGTGAGCCCATGTGATTTCTTTACTAATGTAAAAACTCCAGATGCATTTGGGCAAGTGTAGTTCAAGACTAATGTACTGTGATCCAGTCTATATTAGCCTTACTGGGGGAAAACATTCCTCTGATGTGCTACAGATGTTTACAAATCATTTTCATCTTTCAAATACATATTATTCCTTCTTGTAACAAATTCTGAATTCTAGCATAACAATGTGAGCATTTGGCCTCCAAATACTTTCAAATTCGACTTTCAAAACTTTTACCAGCATGGCTGACAGTAGTGGATTGTGGGAATTATAACCCAAAAGATAGGGAGGGCCAACTATTCCCACACCTGTCCTATCGTAAGTTTTCAGCATGAATTAACCTTTAAAAAGGATAGATGAGGGAAGAGATTGGATCTCAAGCAATTAGTTTCTTATTTGGATCTCGTCCCACTGTTCATCCTAGTCTTCATCCTAATCCTCAGATACAAAGGCATACTTACCACTCAGTATTCTCACCATGATTGGTGTCACTCACATGGCCTTCTTCCCATACCAGACCATGTCATGGTATTGTAGTTTAAAAGAAACCCCAGAAAATTTGACGTAAAACAGCAACTATAAAAGAAAACATTGGGAACAAAACTGTGTGTGCTTGTAGCATGGCACATAATACCATGTGATTTGTGGGGAATAATAATAGCTCTAACTATGTACATTAGAAGACTCAAAAAGTAAATTAGTATAGACTTTTAGTCAAGTAGGTATACTGATAGAGGGCATGTTAGCTAGGTTTACAAAAATGTTTTTGTGGTTATTTATTTTAAAAATAAAGAACAACAAATTACTGTTTCAAATTTTATGTTGTTTAAAATATTGTAGTTTGAGTATGTGGGATATATATATCCCAATATATATAATATTTTTTATTTTAAAGCAAAAAATACAACAAAACCTTTTTTTGCAAAAAGATATAGTTAGAGATATAGATAGATAGATAGATAGACAGACAGACATGTATATAAAAGAAAAATGGTTGTTTTCTGCTTTTAAATAAAAATATGAAAAGACAAATTAATAAAATAAAAGTGAATGCAATTTACCATCACTCATCCCGTGATAAGAACGCTATTAAAATATGCAGCATACTTCCAGTTTTAGTTTGTCAATCAAATAATTTAATTGGAGATTAAGAAGACAAATGTGGCATTATTTTAAGATTTCCTAAATGCCATGATGATAATTATTTTAAAACATTGAACTATTTATAATATGAGCAATATCATGTACAGTAGCAATTTTTACCATGGACAAAACAGGAAACTCTCCAGACCTTGCATATTACTTTCCTGAAAATAGGGTTTTTAATGTTGATATGGAATGTTTGTTCAGGGGTTCATTGTATGAGAACATCACATTCAATTTGTTTAGATTTACCCTCAGATTTCAGGACCAAAACCTGAGCCCATTGTGATATTTTAGGAATGGGCACTGGTGACAACAGAAGGATGATGCTACAAGGGACAGCCTCTAGTGCAGTGGTTCCCAAACTTATTTGGCCTACTGCACCCTTTCCAGAAAAAATATTACTCAGCGCCCCCTAGAAAGGGGGGCATGGCTTAGAGGGGTGAGCGTGGCTTCTGCCCAAGAGGGTGGGGCTGAGCCTCTCCCCTTGTCCAAGATGCAGAGCTGGGAGGGGGAGGGGGTGGGCAAGGCCACAAATGGGCGGCCAGGACTGGGATGGGCGGAGTTACGAGCTCTGAGGCAGGGCTGAGCTTCTATCCCTGTCCTGCGGTGCCTGCCAGGACACAGGGGGTGGGGCTAGAGGAGGGGGCGGGACCTCTTCCCAAGTGCCTGATGGGGCTGAACCTCTATACCCTGCCCCCGTGTTCTAACAAGGGCCTCAGAGGAGGTATACAGAGGCTCAGCCCTGTCTCGCACTCTTGGGCTCTGCCCCCACCCCTAGCCCCGCCCTTTAGTCCTAAAAGGCCTCTCAGGAGATGTATAGAGGCTCAGTCCTGTCTCGGGCTCTTGGGAAGAAACCACACCCACTCCACCCCCTGTGTTCTAACAGGCGCCTCAGGTGCTCAGCCCTGTTTTGGGCTCTTGGGAAGGAGGCCCCACCCCTTCTCTAGCTCCACCCCCTGTGTCCTAACAGGCACCTCAGGTGCTCAGCCCTGTCTCCGGCACTTGGGAAGAGGCCCCTCCCCTCCTCTGGCCCCGCCCCTGTGTCCTAATAGGTGCCATCACTGCCCCCTGGATCGCACCAGCGCCCACCGGGGGGTGCTATCGCCCACTTTGGGAATCACTACTCTAGTGATATCATCAAGCATAATACATTAAGCATCAATCACAGTTGCACATAAAAAATACAGAGTGAGCTGACTGAAACAAATTGTTGAATGGTTGATCACGCAGGCAAATCCAAATGATACAATGGCTCCAGTGTGTGTGTGTGTGTGTGTATGCCTTCAAATGCCCATTGGTTGTTTATAGCAACCCCATTAATTTTACAGGATGTTCTTAGGCAAGATATACTCAGATGTGGTTTTGCCAGTTCCTTCCTCTTAAATATAATCCACAGCTCCAAATATTTGTTGATGATCTCTCCTCTAAGTACTAACTAGAGTTTACTGCTTGGTTTCAGCTTCTAAGATAAGCCTTCAAGGTATTTAGGACTTCCCTTGGGGTGCACTGTATTGTAGTTGGGTTTAATAAGAGGACTGAAGGCAAAGCCTACAAAATGGCATAAATAGATTATCGATTTATTTACACACATGCCTAAGATTCCTTGATCTGGAAATGGAGACTGGGCAAGTACCTGAGATCTGGGAACCTTATCTATTAACAGACAGGAAAACTTATAGAGAGCTACATAAGAGTTACGAGGAAAGAGCAGGGGGAGGCTGGAAAGATGGGATATAGCTAAGTGATTTATGTGGGATTTTTCAAGTTGTATTACAAGCACAATTTTCAGTTAAATAAAAAATGGGCAACATGTGCCCCTCTAAGTGTTGTTGGATTGTTGTTCCTATCACTTCTAGTCAGAAGGATAGTCAATGATGAGAGATGATGGCTTCAGTCCAGTTACCCATTGCACTTTGTGAATCTATTGTTGACCACTGGCTTATAAGGATTTGCATTAGCTTGGCTAGGAATGGACCTGGAAACCTATTAACAGCAAGAAATGTGTGCCCAAACTCAGTATAAAGCTATCTGTAGAGTAAATGCTTATCCATTTTATTGTTAAAGAAAATACCACTTTTTAAAACTTTCTGGAATGACAAAGACAACATTTATTATTATATTTTACAATGATGCTGAAACTGAAACAGTTGGTTTTTGCAATAAACTGAAAGAAAAGTTCAGTTCACAACAAATGATTTGCTTGTATTTAAAAAAAGGAAATACATAACCAGAGCTTGTTTCCTATTCCACTTTAAATCTGGGATGGCTCCTATTTTCTCTGTCTGAAGCATACAGCTGTTTTCTATTTTGCATCTGAAACTGGCACATCCTTATAAGAACTGTATTACTTCTGTTAAAACAGCACTCTTTGAAGTAACTTGAGCTGAATTATCCAAGTTGTAGAATTCAAGCAATGCCTCCAATTTCCAAAGGCATATAACAATCAGAACTGTTGTAAAGAGGTTAAAGGTCACATTTCATATCCCATACCACTTTTAATTTGAAATAGTTGTATAAAATTGGAAGCATCAGGGACCAGAGGAGGGGGGCTGGGTGGGAGGGCAACCTGGAGCTCATTACAACTCTGTAAAGAGGGGTGAATTCATCAGGGAAGAAGGGGATACATCCCAAGCAGTTTCTATTTTTCCCCTATTGATGGGTTTTAGTTAATCTCCTGATTTATGTTATACTCTAAAGAAAACACAGTGCCAAATCCCCCTGCCCTCAAAACATGGTTTTTGTGCGGGTTGACCTCACTCTGAAAATGCCTTCATCTTAAAAAAATTTGAAACCCAATGGGGCCCATACCTTGGTTGGAAAAAACATGCAGTAATAGCAGAAGGCCCACATCCAGTTCTTTGCATTTCCAGTTAGAAGGATTAGGTAACAGGTTATGGGATGTGACTTTGGCTTGACTTTGGCCTGGGACAGCCAATGCCAGCAGACTGGGTGGGCAGCCTATGAAGCAAATGCTGGTCCTCAAGGGCCTATTTTGCCCCAGAATATTCCAACACCCATCAGTGTCAACAAATGGGAGGCCAGATTTTCCCCACACACTTGCAAACCTCCAGGAATTGTGGGGTTTGGCCTAATCAAGTGTGATGGGCATAAACCATCCAGCCAAAAACCAAATCCAGCACTGAATGTCTAGTTCCAACTTTCCCTCATTTTTATTTCATTTGCAGAGATTTATTTATTTATTTATTTATGGCACTTCTACCCCACCTTTCTCAACCCCGAAGGGGACTCAAGGCGGCTGCGATCACACCAGAGTGCCCGCCAGAGGGAGAATCTGGCCCTCAGTCCAGCCAAAGTTGCCCACCCCTGAAACAGACAGAAGTAGGACAGATTGGAGGTCAGAAACCGGTGGGCTTCCAGAGGCTATTGGATTATAATTGGGCATTGTAGCTAAGGCTGATGGTAATTCTAATCCAACAGTCAATAGGACTAGTGGCTCTTAAATCTTTTGTCCCACAAATGTTTTCAACTTCAGCATGACAAGTGTTTCAGGAGAACCGAGGATTGAGAAGCCCTGATCTAGAAGGCTACAGATTTCCATCCTTGGGGCAGACAGACCAATACATAAGCTGGTAAGGCAGTTTCCTGTGTGGTAACCAGTCTTTGTTGCCCAAAGACTGCCAGGCAGTAGCCATGGCTTTCTACAAAGGAGAGAAAGAGTTTTGAGGTGTTGTCGAAGGCTTTCATGGCCGGGATCACAGGGTTGTTGTATGTCTTTCAGGTTGTGTGGCCATGTTCCAGAAGTATTCTATCCTGATGTTTCGCCCACATCTATGGCAGGCATCCTTTGAGGTTGTGAGGCATGGATAAATTAGGCAAGGCAAGGAAAATATATATATATATATATCTGTGGAGAGTCCACGGTGTGACAAGAGTCCTTTGTCAGTTGGAAGCCAGCATTAATGTTTCAGTTAATCACCCTAATAAGCATTGGAAAGGTTTGTCTCTTGCCTGGGGGGCATCCTTTGTTTAGTCATGTAGATGACACCTTCACAATTTGGAGCCATGGAGAGGAAGAACTCAGCAAGTTCCTGGACCACCTTAACAGCATCCACCCAAACATCCAATTCACCATGGAAAAAGAAAAGGAAGGAAAACTGCCATTTCTAGATGTTCTGGTCATCCGCAAACCCAATCAACAATTGGGCCACACAGTTTACAGAAAACCTACACACATGGATAGATGCCTTCAGAAAAACTCCAACCATCACCCAAGTCAAAAAAGAAGCACAATCAAAGCCCTGACAGACCGTGCACAAAGAATCTGCGAACCTCACCTCCTCCAAGGTGAACTAAACCACCTAAACTGGGCTCTACAGGCCAATGGATATTCCACCACAGACATCAGAAGAGCTGCAAGGCCAAGAACAAGCCATGAGAGTCAAGACAAAGATCCACCCAGAGGAAAGGTGTTCTTACCATACATCAAGGGAACCACTGACCGCATAGGCAAACTGATGAAGAAGCACAACCTACAATCTACAGACCCACAAAGAAAATCCAACAAATGCTACAGTCAGCAAAAGACAAAAGGGATGCTCTCTCCTCTGCAGGAGTCTACCAGATACCATGCAACTGTGGACAAGTATACATAGGGACCACCAAATGCAGCGCCCAAACACGAGTCAAAGAACATGAAAGGCACTGCAGACTAATTCAACCAGAGAAATCAGCCATAGCAGAGCACTTGATGAACCAGCCTGAACACAGTATATTATTTGAGAACACAGAAATGCTGGACCACTCCAACAACTATCATGTCAGACTACACAGAGAAGACATTGAAATCCACAAGCATGTGGACAACTTCAAAAGAAAGGAGGAAACCATGAAAATGAACAAAATCTGGCTACCAGTATTAAAAAACTCTAAAATCAAAACAGTAGATGGGAAGCAACACTCTGAGGGCAGAGGAGCCCCAAGGACGGCTAATGACTGAACAAAGGATGCCCCCCAGGCAAAAGACAAACCTTTCCAATGCTAATTAGAGTGATTAACTGAAACATTAATGCTGGGTTCCCAGTGACAAAGGACTCTTGTCACACCCTGGACTCTCCACAGATATATATCTTTTTCCTTTCCTTGCCTAGTTTATCCATGCCTCACAACCTCTGAGGATGCCTGCCATAGATGTGGGCGAAACGTCAGGAGAGAATACTTCTGGAACATGGCCACACAGCCCGAAAGACATACAACAACCCCAAAGAGTGTTGAGTTTATAAAGGGATTTGTGTATGTTTAAGATGGATAATTAAATTCTACTGCCTTTTTTGAAGTAGAATTCAATATGCCTAGGGTTTGATACACTCAATGAGCCTAGGTTTATATGTCCATTGAGCCTTCCTCTTGTAAAATCTCAAAGCAACATAGAGACTAGCTGATTTTAAAGTCATAATTTGCCCACCCATCTACTCTCCCCTCTGTTTGCTTTGTAAAATATTTTTTTCTATTTCTTGAAAGCTTGCAAAGAAACTTTTTGTTCTTTTCGGGTTGACCTTCTAAAAGTATTTAACGCAATATGGATTTTGGAATCTACTTTATCCGGCATCCCAAGTGGTCAGGAGAATGGCCAATGGTGTTGGCATCGAGACATCTATGAGTCAAGTTATTAAAAATGATAACTAAAGGGAACCTCCATCCAAGAGTAGACATTTTTTTCTGACTTTGGCAAAGAAGTTGGTTGTGCTACTTTCTCCATGCCATATACAAAATACATTGGACTGATAGATTAACCTTTCTCCTCAACACAGATGATGGGATATGCTCCTCCCTCTCACACAACAGCAGGCTAGTTGAGTGTGTGTATGTGTGTGTGCCTCTTAACTCACAGCATCTTCTTCTGACACCCTGCTGCCACTGTCAACCATAAGCTTTTGCTGAAAGGCAGGGGAGGCTCTTCCCACACCTTCTGTGGGTGATGCCTCAGATCCCAGTGACAAGATCTCCCAAAAGTAAGCGGCATGGCAAGGATGAGCCCCCCTCCAGCAACAGTGCTTATATGGTTTGCTATTATAGTTCTCCCACAGCGCCCGCAGACTGCACATCTTGATACCAAACCTTAGTTTTGCCATTTTCTCTAAGTGACGCCTTTTTACTACACCATTGTATATGACAGGACTTGAGCACCAATGGACTCACCGGGGTGCCCACAGGAGTTCCTGGAACCAAACTCTTTGGTTTTCATTTCCAGGGACTGGGAGGGTGCCTTGAGCCAAAACAGGTTGACTAGGGGTGCATCTACAATGTGGAATGAATGTCGTTTGACAGCAGTTAAACTGTCAGGGCTTCGTTAATTGCTGTGAGTTTTCCAGACTGTATGACCATGTTCCAGAAGCATTATTTCCTGACATTTCAGCTGTATCTATGGCAGGCATTCCCGGAGGTTGTGAGGTCTGTTGGAAGCTAGGAAGGTGGGGTTTACATATCTATGGAATGTCCAGGGTGGGAGAAAGGACTCTTGTCTGTTGGAGGCCATCTTGATTAGTCTTTCAGCTTCAAGGTCTGGCTGTTTCTTGCCTGAGGGAATCCATTGTTGGGAGGTGTTTGCTGGCCCCAATTGTTTTTTTTTACTAAAATTCCCGTTTTCAGAGTGTTGTACTTTATTTGCTGTCTTGATTTTAGAGTTTTTAAAATACTGGTAGCCAGATTTTGTTTTATTTTCATGCTTTCCTCTTTTCTGTTGAAATTGTCCACATGTCCACCTTAGGTTTCCCATTTTCTCTAAGTGACCCCTTTTTGACTACACCATTGTATATGACTGGACTTGAGCATCCCTCCGGGTGTTTTGGACTTCAACTCTCAGCTGTTAGGAATTGTGGGAGTTGAAGTCCAAAACACCAGAAGGGCCCAAGCTTGCCCATGCCTGATCCATGGACTCACTGGGGTGTCCACAGGAATTCCTGGAACCAAACCCTTTGGTTTTCATTTCCAAGGACTGGGAGGGTGCCTTGAGCCAAAACAAGGGGTTCTACATCTACAATGTGGAATGGATTCAGTTGGATAGCATTTAAATCAGTGGTTCTTAGCCTGGAGTCCCCAGATGTTTTTGGTCTGCAACTCCCAGAAATCCCAGTCAATTTACCAGCTGTTAGGATTTCTGGGAATTGGAAGCCAAAAACATCTGGGGACCCCAGGTTGAGAACCAGATTTAAACTGTCATGGCTTAGTGCAGGCATAGGCAAACTTTGGCCCTCCGGGTGTTTGAACTTCAATCCCACAATTCCTAACAACCGGCTGTTCGGAATGGTGGGCGCTGAAGTCCAAAACACCCGGAGGGCCGAAGTTTGCCCATGCCTCGCTTAGCATTATGGCGTTCTGAGCTGAAACGTTCGTTGTGGCTCCAGCCCCCTCTGGCAGAGAAGGCAGGATACTTTATGATCCCATCGTATGGAGCCCCGGCACCTCCAAAAGTGTCTCAGTAGTCCGGTACATTCCTTCTGCGGTGCAGGTGCCCCTGGTTGCGCTTCGCCTCAGGTGGCCAGAGGCCGGGGGCCGGTCCGGCTTGGCGGTGATGGAGATGCCGCATCCGTCCCTGCGCGCGGGGTGGGGAGGCAAGGGGTCCGCGGGGCCCGGCGAGAGGCGTCTCTTTGCCCCAAAAGGGAAGCCGAGGGACGGGCTCCCACCCGCGCGAGGCGCAGCCACAGCCACAACAGGAGCACGTGGGAGCCAGGGGCCGCGTGGCGGGAGTGGAAGCCGAGGGGACTACCGCCGAGATAGATGGCTGGCTGGCAGGCAAGGGAGGCCTGCGGGTGGGATAGGCGAGCGGGCCTCCCCCTCCTCCCCCTCCACCCAGCGTAGGGGGAGGGCGAGGGCTGTCCGGCTGCTGCCGCTCCCTCTGCTGCTTGTGTTGTTGCTGCTGCTGCTGCTGCTGCCGCCGCCGCCCCACGCGGCGCCCGTCCTGGCGTCGCCCCCGGCGGGCTCCCCGTGCCCCTCGCCTTGTCATGTTTGTGGTTTGGAGCGAGGCGGCCAGCCCGTGCGCCAAGAAAAGCCCCAGCGCCCTCCCGCCCCGGCCCACAGCCCCGCCGGCCGCCACTCGGAGGAAGAGGAGGGAGAAGCAGCAGGAGGAGGAGGAGGAGGAAGAGGAGGAGGCGACCCCGGTGCCGGAGCGGGACCCAGGGACCCCCCGCCCCCGCCCCGGACTCGCCGCCCTCCGCCAGGGGAAGAGCTCCCACCCAGCCGTCCAGCAGCCCATCCGCCTCCTCCTCGTCGTCCTCCTCTTGCTCGGCAGCAGCAGCAGCGGCGGCAGCAGCAGCAGGTGGCCGGGCGATGGGCCGAGGGGCCGCGCAGATGCTGGCGCTGCTGCTCCTGGGGCTGCTGCCCTGGGGCCCCGGCGGGGAGGGCAGGAAGAGCTGGAGGCGCCGCGGGCAGAGCCCCCACCAGCACCAGCACCAGCCTCGCAGCCAGCCCGCGGGGGCAGCAGCGGCGTCGACGGCGCCCCGGGGCCGCAGCGAGGCCTCGGGGCCCCCCGTGGAGAGCTTCCCCTTGGACTTCACGGCCGTGGAGGGAAACATGGACAGCTTCATGGCCCAGATCAAGAGCCTGGCGCAGTCGCTGTACCCCTGCTCCGCCCAGAACCTGCACCAGGAGCTCCGGCTCCACTTCCTGCACAACGCCTCCGCCGCCGCCTGCAACGACGGCAGCCCCGCCGGGTGAGTGAGCCGCCCAGCCCGGGACCCCGCCAGCCACCCATCCTGCCTTCCTCTGATGAGCCAGCAGTTTCCCATCCCTCCTTCGCAAACCTCTCACATTTTCGTTCGGTGTTTCTACTGTGTCTTGTGCCGTTAGACTCTAGGCCTGGACAAACTTCGTCCCTCCAAGTGTTTTGGACTTCAACTCCATTCCTCACAACCTCAGGCCCCTTCCTTTCCCCCCTCAGCCGCTTAAGCGTCCCCTACTCCTCCTCCTCCTCCTCTTCCTCGCTTAAGCGGCTGAGGGAGGAAAGGAAGGGGCTGTGAGGAATGGAGAGAGTTGAAGTCCAAAACACCTGCAGGGCCCAATTTTGCCAATGCCTGGACTAGAGTGCCTTGTGTTCCCTGAACTGTTATTTTGATCACTTCCCTTCACTCAGAGCAGTGTCCTTTCCTACCTAGCATCGAATGCAGTGGATTCAAATAGCCTTCACAAATGTGCTGTGGGGATGTGTTGTGATTTTGATCCAGCTGCTACAGGGCCCTTCCACACAGCCCTATATCCCGGAATATCAAGGCAGAAAATCCCACAATATCTGGGTTATCTGAGTCCACACCGCCATATATTCCAGTTCAAAGCCAATATTGTGAGATTTTATTCAGCTGTGTGGAAGGGGCCCAGAGAGATTGGCACCAGTAGCGTTTAGGCTAGGATTCCTGGGGCTCTCCAACCAACCACCTCAGGAGACTTTCTGGCCCAATGCTAAAGAAACAGAGGCCCCTTCCACACAGCTGAACAAAATCCCACATTATCCGCTTTGAACTGGAATATATGGCAGTGTGGACTCAGATCACCCAGTTCAAAGCAGATACGGTGGGATTTCCTGCCTTGGTATTCTGGGTTATCTGGCTGTGTGACAGGGCCCGGGAGCAGGGCTTCTCTTCCCTTGCAAAGCCCCTCAGGCAGGCAGGCAGGGGTGCATGAGGAAGCTTCCCTCTCAGCCTGCTTGCTGACTCCTCTCTGGCTTCCCTCTCTCTTCATTTGGCCAGCGGATTTCGTCCTTCCAAAGGGCTGCAAGGCTCCTTCCCGGGTCCAAGCTCTGCTCCCACCCTGTGGCCGGGACAAAGAACACAGGCAGTAACAGGTGGAATAACTCTTTCCTGCCTGGAAAGACTCAGGAATGCCAGGAATGTGTTTAATGCATTTAGTTTGGAGCGAGATGAAAGCCAGTTCAGCCTGGCTCATGGTCCCCGAGAAGGCCCTTTGATCAGCCTCTGTTTGGAGCTCCTCTGACAGCCATCCTGTTTCTTTCTCTTGTTCTTTAACCCAGTATTTTATGTAACTCTCTTGATATTATAATGAGTTGGTGTATCAAAGGCCTTGCGGCTGAGTGAGCCAGTCTTCCTAATTAAGTTCATGCGGCCTTCTATTTGTTTTTATTTTAGCTACTACCTCAAAGAATCAAAAGGCAGTAGAAGATGGCTGCTATTCCTGGAAGGTAAGTTTGGGTTTTCTTTCTTTCTTTTCTTTTCTTAAAGAAAAAACTTTTAAGCAAAAATCAATCCTTTTATGCTCTTTTTGTTGTGTTTTTTTTAAAAAAGAGGGTGGGAGAGAAATGGTGGAAGGGCTTTCCAGCTGCCTTCTTCAAAGACTTGGAGCCTCTCTGTGTGCAGGCGCTGGCTGCCTTGTCTATAACCAGTGTTTCCATCCTTTCTCTCCATTCGCTGTGGGTATCTGCCACCTGGAGATTTCTTAGCAGATGAATTATTCACCTAACTAATCAAAACTATGTGCAGTGCTGCCCTTTGATCAGATGCAAGCTATACTTAGAAGTACGCTCTACTTTATTGAATGGGACTTACACCTAAGTGTGCTTGCTTTCCCCATCTTGGTTCAAAAGAATGGGAATTGTTACCAAATATATAGGAAAGATACCAAACTAGTATAGACTATCATGAAAGATTTCTTCAGTAAACAATATTTCTTGCAATGTTTTACTTATGTTATGTTGTGTATTCAGCCATGTATTTCCTAGGTTTCATAGGAACCATGCGGTAAGTTGCCACAGACAGATTTTGGCTTACATACATGTTTTTGTTTTCTTCCTTCTCTCTGGGACATGGAAGTAGCTTGGAAGCATTTCTATTTTGAAAAAGTTTAATTCATTTATATGGAAACTTTTTCCAAGTGAAAAAAAACTTAGCACTGCAACATCAGAAGTTGACTGTAGTTAGTCTAGCTATTTTTGTGTGTGTCAGGAGCGACTTGAGAAACTTCAAGTCACTTCTGGTGTGAGAAAATTGGCTGTCTGCAAGGACATTGCCCGGGAGATGTCCAGATGTTTTTGATGTTTTTACCATCTTTGTGGGAGGCTTCTTTCATGTCCCCACATGGAGCTGAAGCTGATATAGAGGGAGCTCATCTGCATTCTCCCTAAGTTGGATTCGAACTGGCAATCTTCAGGTCAGCAACCCAACCTTCAAGTCATCTGTCCTGCTGACGCACCGCACCACCTGGGGCTCTCTCAGTCTAGCTAAGACTTGTTGTTGGAAAAAGGAAAGGGCAGTGATGATTTGTATCTATTTACTTAATTAATTGTTGTTGTTCGGGCATGGAACAATGCCACTCGTGTAAGCCCTTTGAGTCCCCTTCGGGTGAGAAAGGCGGGATATAAATGTCATAAACAAATAAATAAATAAATAATACTATATTTATACCCCGCTCTTCTCACCCCAAAGGGCAAAGTTATGGCAAAATTAAAGGCTGCATTATACATTCATATCATAAATAAAAACATATCAAATTATAAAACAGTTAAAACATTGTATTATTATTTTTATTGTATGACACAGCAAACAAGATAGATATGCTGGATTTCGTATCACAAAATCACAAGTCGAACACTTCCCAAGTGTCTAGGTCTGTGTGATGTATTTTCGGATGATGCGCGCAGATCCCATTAGGGTAGCCTTTTGCAGTTGGCAGATCGTAATTTTGTCAATGTCTATTGTTTCCAAATGCTGGCTGAGATCTTTTGGCACGGCACCCAGTGTGCCCATCACCACCGGGACCACCTGCACTGGTTTCTGCCAGAGTCTTTGAAGTTCAATCTTGAGGTCCTGATAGCGGCTGTGTTTTTCCTGTTGTTTTTCGTCAATGTGACTGTCACCTGGGATGGCGACATCAGTAATCCAAACCTTTTTCTTTTCTACAACTGTGATGTCTGGCGTGTTGTGTTCCAGAACTTTGTCAGTCCCACAGTATCTTTGCGTGCTCATTTTCCAATACTTTTGCAAGTTTGTGATCCCACCAGTTCTTTGCTGCTGGGAGGTGGTACTTGAGGCATAAGTTCCAATGAATCATTTGGGCCACATAGTTGTGCCTCTGTTTGTAGTCTGTCTGTGTGATTTTCTTACAGCAGCTGAGAATATGATCAATGGTTTCGTCAGCTTCCTTGCACAGTCTGCATTTTGGGTCATCAGCTGATTTTTCGATCTTGGCCTTAATTGCATTTGTTCTGATGGCTTGCTCCTGGGCTGCAAGGATCAGGCCTTCTGTCTTCTTCTTCAGGGTCCCATTGTGAGCCAGAGCCAGGTCTTCTCCTTATCAGCTTTTCCTTCAATTTTGTCAAGAAACTTTCCATGCAATGTTTTGTTGTGCCAGTTGTCAGCTCTAGTTTGTAGTGCGGTTTTCTTGTACTGGTTTTTTGTCTGCTGTACTTTGAGGAGTTTCTGATTTTTGATTTCAAACAAAGCAGGTTCTTCACTTTGCTTTACATATTCTGCCAGGGCATGTTCTTCTTCTTTGACTGCTTGTTTCACTTGTAAGAGTCCTCTGCCCCCTGATCTTCTAGGCAGATATAGCCGGTCAACATCTCTGCGAGGGTGCAGTGAATGATGAATGGCCATGAGTTTTCTTGTTTTTCTGTCCAAATTGTCCAGTTCCGCCTGTGTCCAATTTATAATGCCAGCAGTATATCTTATGACAGGTATGGCCCAGGTGTTTATGGCCTTGATGGTGTTGCCTTCATAAATAAAAACATATCAAATTATAAAACAGTTTAAACATACTATTATTATTATTATTATTATTATTATTATTATTATTATTATTATTATTATTACATTGGGTGCTATGCCAAAAGATCTCAGCCGGCATTTGGAAACAATAGACATTGACAAAATTACAATCTGCCAACTGCAAAGGGCCACCCTACTGGGATCTGCGCGCATCATCCAAAAATACATCGCACAGTCCTAGACACTTGGGAAGTGTTCGATTTGTGATTTTGTGATACGAAATCCAGCATATCTATCTTGTTTGTTGTGTCATAAAATAAAATAATAATAAAACTTTATTTGAAGACCATCTTATCCCCCCAAGGGGACTCAAGGCGGTTTCCAATGCAATACAATAAAACAGATTAAAATACAGTGCCGTGTCCCATAGTCGTTATTCAAGCTGCTACATTCAAGTTGGAGTCCATATTATACTACTGCCTGAAGGCCAAATCTTTAACTTTTTCCTGAACACTAGGAGGGATGGGGCCAGTCTGATGTCACTGGGGGGCCACCACTGAGAAGGCCCTGTCTCTCGTTCTCACCAGTCGCTCTTGCAAAGGAGGCAGAACCAACAGCAGGGTCTCCCCAGCAGATCTTAAGGCTCTAACTAGCTCATAAAGAAGAAATTTGATGTTACTTTTGAAAATAATTTGAATTGACTTTTTATTTCTCCCCATCTAGCTCAATCTGGTCCCTATGGTTATCATAATCATTTCTCAACATTTATTACTGAACTAAGGAAATGCTTTGCACGTTTCAAAAACAATTTCAAGCATTTCAAGTACACAGCCAAGGATTTTCTGTGATATTAAGTATTCTCAATATGAGTAATCTTTTTAAGTCTGTTAACTTCAGCCCTAATTCACCAAGACAGATCCATATGGATATTAAGCATCGGAATGAGATAAAGATATATGCATATCTTCACCCAGGGTCACTAGATCTTGCACAGAATCATGCCATGATTAGGACCATAACTTAGTAGTAAATCATATTGAATCTAGTTAGAGTTACTTCTGTGTAATGGAATGCATGTGTTACACTGGCATGTGCAAAACAGGCCCTTCTTTGTTGGCACAGCAGTGGCACACAGTGAGGCATACAATCAGTTGCTGCTTTGAAAAAGAAGAAAGCACACCAATTTCACCTAGATCACCTCCAAAGTGACAGAAGTTTTGTGTGAAGCCTGAAGATGTCATATTAATTCTTTGGAAAGTAAATTTTAGTTAATGCCTTATGAAAATTCCCATAGTTAGAGTTGCAACACAGCTTCATTCCAGATGGATGTTGTCATGTGTCATCAATGTTCTGAGATCAGCATTGTACTATTTGTTACTTGTATTTTACAGTAACTAGCATGTTTTAATTTGCTACATTCAGAGAACATATTGCGGTGTGCAATTATATAGATGTTTTCTTAACTGTGATTCCTTTTAGGAAGCTTTGCATAGTATTGCCATTCTTGAAATCTCAGTCATATTAGGTCCCATTACTGCATTTCATTGTCTCCTTAGTATATTAGGTATCCTGCAAAAAATGTATCCTAATCTATATACCTTAGTTTATTCCATTTAGTAGCCGATCCTCAGATTGTACCTAAAGCAGCATAGTTTGGGATAAAGACTCAGGGCCTTTCCACACAGCCATATAACCCAGAATATCAAGGCAGATAATCCTCAATATCTGCTTTGAACTGGATTATCTGAGTCCACACTGCCATATTATCCAGTTCAATGTGGATTTTATAGAGCTGTGTAGGGGCCAAAACTGACATTTTCTGGGGTTTCTTCTGTTTTTGTGATTCAGGAGGCTGGTACTGCTTTAACAGAGAGAACTGCAACACTCGGTATGAAACAATGAGGAGACTTATGAGCTCAAAGGACTGGCCCTCTACAAGAACTGGTAAATACTTTATTCCTAACAGTCTGGCACATGCACTGGTCATTGCAAATTGTTCCTATGTTCTACTTAAACATGTAGTTGCAGGTAAAATGCATTGCTCTTCAGATTGCAAATCCTGTCAGCTCTAACCAGCTGTGTTGAGATATATTGGGCATTAGAGTCCAGTGTTGTCTGGAGAGCTGTCCATCCTTATGCTACAAAGAGCATAATGCTCCTTGAAATATATGTTAGTGTTTTAGAACAATCATTGATTTTGCTAGTGGAGGAGCAATGCTACAGGACTCTATTATGCCTGCAGAGAGCTCAATGAGTATAGCTCTTTTAGTGGTGGTGTTCCTATATGTAATAACCAAAAAAAGGTCCCAAATTGACACTTGAAGGAAGGAAAGCCAGACAAGATTTAAGAAATTCATTATTAAAGAAGGAAAAAAAGATCTTCCTTCCTTCTGATTGGCAATGTTTGACAAGTGGAAGCAGTGGATCTGCCAGTTTGTACCCCTCTTTGCCCCCACTTTGGACTGCACGGCTAGAACCATACTGCTTGGATTCCTGTACTAATAGATTGTACTGTTCTGAGTGCATGTTTGTGGAAAAGCAGCATATGAATTGAGGATGACAGTAACCAGGAGATAAGAATAGTTGTTTATTCATATTGTCTCTTATGGCTTAGGGCAGTATAAATTTCAGCAGTCTTAATGCAAACTATTATAATGTTATTTCAAATACAAGACCTCCATGGCAAATGTCTCTTCTTTTTTAGTTGTTGTTGGTGCTGTTTATGTTTATACTTTGTGATACCATTTAAACATTTTCATTAAAAAACAACACCATGTGACACTGAAAGTATCAATATTTTTATGATACTTGACCTTGGGAGGAAGGAAAGTGGCTGAGCAGTGAATTCCCAGCTAGTGTTCTTTTGCTCATGATTTCACTAAATTTGTACCATAGTCTTGTTAGTATCTTTTCTCCCATCAGTATAGGTATTCCTGTGGATTTTTAAGGAAGAGATTCCTTTGTGGTATCCAGGGAGGGCTATGAAGTAAAGGCTATCAGAAAGCTGTTCCCAATGACACCAGTTTCTATGGTATTGTTTTTCATGGAGGCTGAAGGGAATGGTGTTTTGTGGGCAGATCACAACATGGCTGAAAGGATCTCAGACTCTCCTTGCTAAGCATTTTCATATCAGTTCAAGAGTAAGAAATAGGCCAAAACGACAGAGAGCTGCTGGACTTGTTTACTCTATTGAAAAACTTTGGGCCTTTCTTCAATCAAAGGCTAGATTTCTTCATGTATCCTGGGACTTTTGGGGATGTGGTGTTAAACCAACTTTAGCCTGCTTCAGGCAAAGTCTGGAGATATTGTGGAGTGCCTTTACTTTCTTTCATTCTACTGGAGCAGTATGCCTCTGCCCCCCTCTTCTTCATGCTGGTTGTTATCAGAGGTGTGTGTGATGGCCAGGAGCTTGCATAGAGCCCCATGGGCAGCTAGGAGTGGTGGTCACACAGAAGAGCTATGATGCATACTCCCCCAGTATAATTGCTCTACTCTCTGGTTGTGTGGACAACATGGTCTGCATGGTATACATAAGCCTGCTGTAGGAGTTTGGGCCAGGTTTTCATAACAGACCAAACCCATAATCTCTTACTAATTTGAGAAGCAATTTTGTTTTAGAGACTTGGAATGTGGTTAAAGACTTTCTTAATTCCATTTAGAATTAATGGATGGCGCTCCTATACTGTTAATAGCTATATAGCAAAGAGGTTTTTAGCACTTGGTGCTTGCACAACAAACTCCCTCAGCAGAAATGCCTATTCCACACATTACATTATGAGCTCCACACAGCTGTCCTGATCCCATTGGTCATATGGCCACTTCAGTTCCTTCCCTTCCTTTAAATGAACTTGCATTCTCTGTCCCCCACATCCAGTTTTTTTTTTTTTAAAAATGAATCTTTGGTTTAAGTGTTGAACTGGGATTCTGAGGGACCAGGATTCAAATACCTTGGGCAAATCAGCCTTGGCGGAAGACAGTGGCAAAACCCTTCTGAATAAATCTTCCAAGAAAACCCAATAGTAGAGTCCCTGTAAATTGGTGTTGATTTGCAGGCATATAACAATTCCTCCGTGGCACTAAGCCATGTTAAATTCAGTTGAACTTACTTCTGAGTAGAAACTCACAGGATTGGATTGTAGAATTGTGACTTGTCATGTGGGGGGGCGGGGATGTATTATATACAATGTCTTTTTCAAAACATTCAGAATGATAAATCTAAGATATTCTGCCTTTGTAGATATATACTGTACACAGAAACATTTTCCTTGCAATTATGTTAGTATTAAATGTTCTCTGTATATTGATAGAGACTTATTTTACTATGCAAAGAGTTTTCTTGTTTTCTTTCTAACTTTTGATTTTTTTTACTTATAGGAACGGGCATTCTGTCATCACAACCAGAGGAAAATCCACACTGGTGGAATGCAAACATGGTGTAAGTAGGGGGAATGGTTGTGGGAACTGGGAGAAACACAATTTAAACAAGGGCAGGATTCAGAAGGGAAAATAGAATTTCATTTACACATGTAATAAATAAGAGTGAGCTTTATAAATTGCAACAGTTAAATCATAAGAGCATGAATGGAATTTGTAGGTGAAATAATATACTTAACAGTAAGCTGCTTGTGGTTATGATTTCAACACCCTCAGTGAAATCAACTAATTACTTAAGCCAAAGTACTCTTCCACCCAAAATTTCTTTTTGAGTTTTTGATAAAGAGTTGATACCGTGCTTGGATTCAAAAAGGCTTGGGATTCAAAAAGATTTCCCAGGGTTGGGAAACCTTTGATTCTGCACATATTTCAGACCAGAGCTTCCTCCATCCTCAATAATTGGCTGTGCTGGCTGGACCTTTTGGAAGCTGCAGGCCAAGAACATCTGTAAGGCTGAAGGTTCCCACCCCTGGACTAGAAAAAAACAACATCAGATGAAGCTGTCTTTTGTTGTTAATTAAGATTGTCAGGGCAGTACAACATAAAATGGGTTGCAGTAATCGATTGAGACATCTATCACCTTGGACAGAGCTAACTTTTCTAGGAATAGTTATAATTGATGTACTGACCTAAACTGCACATGCATTCTTGGCCACTGGTTAAGTCAAGGCCTCCTGACTGAAGATTTTATTTAAGACAACAACTGAGCTGCAAATGCTCATCTTTTACCAATATCAGGTGCTGTTTATGAACATGAAAAATGTCATTAAATGTTGGTGTAAGGGAGAGATAAAGCTACACAGTCTGGTTGTCTAATAATCAAGTTATATGGTGAGAGATTTTTAGCAACTCCGGAAATTTCTGCTGTTGATAGGTTGTGTAGCCCCTAAAGAATGCCAATCAATAATATAAAGGCTGAAATATTTTGGGTTTTTTTTACAAAACAGGATAACCAAAAATCTGTTGAAATAATAAAATACAACCATCAACATGTCCATGAAGACATTTCTTCTTTTGCTTGTGGATGTTATGTGCTGTCCAGTAGTAGTTTGTGATTCTGTCATCACTCATCAACATAGTGTTCCAACACTCCAAACAACCATTACTATTGGTTTAAAATATGTATTAAATAACACGGGGGAGGGGGGGACCAGAACCCTGAGAGACACTATAAGTCAATGGCCATGATGTTAAGCAGCAATCCTCACCATCACCTTTTGAAATCCAAGAAGGACGGACCAAAGCCATTGTAAAATGGTGCCTTCAACTTCCCTCCCAGATCATACCATGGTTAATGGTACTGAAAACCAGCAAAAGGTGGAGCAGTATCAACAGGGGCAAGCTCTTCCTGTCCTATCCCCATTGTTGATTGTCTGTCAGGGATATCGAATCTGTCTCTTTTCTGCAATGCTTTTTCTATGATGCCTAAGACCAAACTGGAAGAAGATATCAATCAGGGCCGGCCCCACTCATGCGGCAGCTGACGCCGCCGCCTCGCCCAGCGTGCCCTGGCCCCGCCTCGCTCATGCGGCAGCTGACGCCGCCCCCCCCGCCCAGCGTGCCCTGGCCCCGCCTCCCACGTTGCGTGGGAGGCAGGGCCAAGGCACGCTGGGCGGGGGGGGGGGGGAGCGGCGTCAGAGCTGGCCCCGCCTCCCACGTTACCCCCGCTCGCCCGTCTGGCCTTTTGTAGCAGGCCAGACTCAGCGGAGGTTCCTCCAGGCCGCAATCGCGGCCTGGAGAAACCTCCGCTGAGTCTGGCCTGCTACAAAAGGCCAGACGGGCGAGCGGGGGGTAGCGTGGGAGGCAGGGCCAACTCTGGCCCCGCCCCCCCGCCCAGCGTGCCCTGGCCCCGCCTCCCACGCTGCGTGGGAGGCGGGGCCAGGGCACGGGGGGCGGGGCCAACTCTGGCCCCGCCCCCTCACTATTCGCCCTGGCCCCGCCTCCCACGCAGCGTGGGAGGCGGGGCCAGGGCACGCTGGGCGGGGCCAGGGCGCCGGTGGCGGGGGCGCTTTTCAGCACCCCCGCTTTACATCAAAAAATATCTCCGGCCGGCCCTGATATCAATTGTTAAAAATTGGTTGAAAGCTGTCTTATGTCCCATACTAGGAATTTAAATCAAATGATCATAGTAGTTTCTTCTGCTTGTAAATTATGAAACTGGTAAAGCAGAGTAATTGGCAGCTTCTATTGTGTTTTTTTACAGGGAAAAAAACTTAAATCGAAAGAGGAAAAGACTAGAAGAAGCTGCTCTATTTCTCTATCTACACAAAAATAATATCTAGACACATCTCACACAAATGAACTGTGGAGTTAGAAGTGCTTAACATTTCACATGGTCACCACAAGAAATACAAGTATTATTTAGAAAGGCTGATATGTATATTCAAATATACATTCCCACCTTTTTCATAATATTTGCACTTGTGCTTGCGGTGGCCAATCATAGTTTCCCAGCCTGTGACCCAAGATTGATAAGGTTTGTACTTAATTCCTCCCACACAATGGGAGACCTAGTGGTTTTGTAAAATATGAAGTAGCTCTTAATACAAGAGAAATATAGGTCAGTAAAGCAAATCAAATGAGTCTGGATGGTAGCATCAGATCTGAGTGGTTATGGGGTTGTCTCTTCCCCTCACCCTTGGGCTTTGTTTAGCTTGACCCCTCTCTCACCTCTCCTTGCATGTCAGAGAAATCTTGGTGCTGATGTATGTCTTGTCTCTTGCAGTTTCATCCCATATTGCTCAAGCGACGTCTGGAGTGGAGCCTCTGCCAAGACTGAGAAAAGTGAGTCCTTCTGACAGGCCCTTGTTGCCAGACAGACATTATGCGTTAAGGGGAACATGACCTGACTTTTCCACAGTTGTGCAAATGAAGAAATAGTTCTTGCCAGTGGGCAGGAAGGAATAATAAATATCTGTTAGATAAAACATTCGGCTTGCAAACGCTGCTTTGTCATGCTTCAGAGCCCTCTCATGCAGGGTGTCACAGTATTGGCCTCAGGGGGAATAACTGCATCCTGATAAGTGTCTGAGGCAACCACTCCACTTAGCTAAACTTTCTCTGCTCCCTGCAGCTAGGGCCAAGAACAGAGCCTGAATTTTGCATGTTGTTACAGAAGGACGAAACAGTGCCAGTATTTACAAATGGAATCAGGAATTCTCTTGATGGCCAGGCCTGGCTTTGGGGGATCGCCATCCATAGATCTGTTACAAAAAACTACACTGGGGGAACCTCATCCAACTTAAAGAAATGTGCTTCTTGATGATGTTGGCCCAAAAACTATGAAGTCTTTTGTCACATTTGAAGGACTCTTCTGTGCAGGCTGAAAAATGCAGAGATACTAGTATAGCTTGTTGGGTAGTCATGGACCCTCTTGTAATTCTTTTTCCATGCTAATAGTGCTGCTTCAAAACCTTTATTTAATTATAATACTTTGCTCAATTCTTCAGCCCAAAAGACTTCCAAAGCATTTTACAAATTGTTAATTGGACACTTCCCTGCCTTCAGGCCTACAGTTACACAGGACACAAAAGGAAAAGGCAGTGTGGGAGTGGATTAAATCCAGCAGATGCTGCTTCAAGTTGGTCTTTCATCAGCTATCGGGCCTGGACATGGTAGAACTGTGCTGTCCTCTTTGATGCTTCCAAGACCAAGTGTTTATTTTCTTTATGGTGACATTTTAGATTGCACCTCAACAACTAATACGTATCACATGTGGCAACTTTGAATTCAGATACTGATGCAGTGTATTCACAGCATCAGGCTCAATCTACACTGCCGTATAATCCAGATTATCTAATCAGATTATCTTCTTTGAACTGGATTATATGACTCTACACTACCATATAATCCAGATCAAAGCAGATAATCTGGATTTTATATAGCTGTGTGGGTGGGGTCTCATTTTATAAGATTGTCATCTATTTAATCAAAGAATTCTAGATTAGGAAGGACAGCTAAATGGGAAAAACAGATTGTTTTCAGTCAGTTGGTATTTTTAAAGTGGGCTGAGCAGATCTACTGTCTTGACTTCAGAAACATCAATAGAATAAGTTTTTTTAGCACCAATTTGATAAGGTCACCACCCTCAGTCCTCTTCTGTGTTCCCTTGGGATAGAGTTTATCTCGAAATCTATCATAAATAAAGGATATTATTCACCTCTTTTCTAAACAGCTGTTCCCATTTCCTCCCAAAAGCACCAGGGTGGCTGTATATCTAAGCTGCAGGACCAGCTGGCAAAATATTGTTGTCAGCCTTATGCATATAGCTCAGGAGAGCTGGGATCGGCCTCTAATACTTTGGGCAAAATTTCAGAGATGGGGAAATTGTTCTGGGGCCACACATGACACCCAGTTCTCACAAAATCACAAAATTGTAGACATGAGGGTCCATAAGGGCCATCGGGTCTAACTCCCTGCCATGTAAGAATATACAGGTGAAGACTCGATTCAACCCCTGCTTAAAGACCTCCAAAGGTGGAGAGTCCACCACACTCGAAGGCCTGCCTCCCTTTAGGTCTACTTGCTGTTCGGGGCAGAGAAGAGGGAGTGTAGTAGCCATACATGTGGTATTTGCTGAGTTGCTCACTTTTTATTTCTCATAATTTATTGGTTTGTAATTCACTATATGTAATATTATTTATTTATTTATTTATTTATTTATTTACAGTATTTATATTCCGCCCTTCTCACCCCGAAGGGAACTCAGGGCGGATTATAATGAACACATATATGGCAAACATTCAATGTCAACAGACAAACAACATTCAGTTTTTTTAGACAGACACAGGCATTTTTAACATCTTTCCAGCTTCACGATTCCGGCCACAGGGGGAGCTGTTGCTTCACCGTCCATTGGTGGCTGTTCTTCCTCATTCTTTTCCTAGTGAGCAGTTTTATGGTGTTGAAGATTAGTTAAATTAGCCTCCCGCATAAAGCGTTCCTAAATTTTCCCTACTTGACAGATGCAACTGTCTTTCAGGGCTGCTAGGTCAACAGCAAGCCGGGGCTTTTTTTTTTTTTAATGGTCGGAGGCTTAACCTGACCCGGACTTCGAACTCATGACCTCTCGGTCAGTAGTGATTTATAGCAGCTGGTTACTAGCCTGGGTCCCCTGTGTACTGCCTCATATCTTCTATGGAGAAGCATGGGGAGGGGGGGGGGGCTTGTTAGTTTAACAGTTTACCTTACTGTGAACACTTTTTTCCCTCTCTTTTCCACCACAACAGTGGACTTTGTCTTCATGGGTGCTCTTATCATACAAGAGGTTGTAAAGGAGCTGGTGGGAAAAGGTCTTGGGAATGCCAAGGTGTTGTTGCTGGCAGGAAGCAGGTACGTGCCTATCTCAAGATTGCCTAGGAAGGGCTGTGGGAAATGATCAGCTGAAAGGATGAACATTGGTTGGTCGCGAGGATGAATTTTATCCCACAAATATCCTTCATCCTCTTGAGGAAAGGAATGCAGGAGATGGTTTTGGTTACTTTGTCTACATGTTTAGTGGTTAGCAGTTGTTCATGTGTTTAGAAAATATCAGAAAATTCTTTATTGCAGTGTTTAATAAAGCAATAACAACAGTAAATATACAAAATAAACCCATAGGATCACCATGAATAAAGCTCAGTGTAATTTATAAAGTTATAATGAAGGTGTAAAGAGTCTTCACCACCCTTACCCTAATTTTTGTTTGGAAAACATGGAGAAGTTTTTTTATAACAACTGCAATGCTATGGGTACATCCAAACTGATCGAAAAGTCCCAGATATTGTTCCTCTTTTTTCTGATTTTGTACTGGGTTAAAATTAACTAACCTGGTAAGCTGGTGACAAAAATCTCTGATGATTCCACCATTTGACAGAAAATATTCTGGAATAAAGAAAACATGTATGGATCTCCAAAGTAAAGCTGGTTCAGACAGATAAATGTGATACAAGGTAGTTCTTCACATATCTGAGATCCAAGACATTTAAGGCTTAATAGGTAATCAAGAACACTAATCAAGTTGGCCAAATGCTAATCAAGGGTGGCCAATTGCAACACACTTGCCTCAAGCAGGCAAGTTCTTTCTCCCACCCCGGACTTTCCACAGATATATAAGCCCCACTTGCCTCTGAGACCTCATAATATCTGCCATAGATGTGGGTGAAACGTCAGGAGAGAATGTTTCTGGAACATGGCCATACAGCCTGGAAAATTCACAGCAACCCATTAACAACACTTTGAAATTCTGCCCTTAGATGAACTGGGACTATGTAGCAGTGTCATTGATTTTTTTTTTTTTGGTGGGGGGGGGGGCAGGGGGCGGGAGAAATTTGTCATTTTGATGGCACACCTCACCGCTGGTTGCTGACTTTGAACAGGATGTGTGTGAGCATCCACATGATATTAGCTCTGGTCCTTGGGAGAAGAGGTTTTCATATGAGGTGCCATAGATGGCTGCAGTTCAAATGATGATACTGACCAGGATTTTACTGGTTGAAATTAGGAATCTTTGGTTTCCTCCCCTTGCTCGCATCATTTGTCTAGCGCAGGGCTTGGTAAACCATGGGTCCCAACCCCAAATGGGGTTCCCTTAGTTCAATGTTGGGGTCACAAAGAATTTGGCAACAGTAAAAGGTTGAACACAACCCACTTACACAAATATGCTAGCAACAACATGTAGTATTTACAGTGGACTCTGAGGAAAATGCTTCAGCTGTACTCCACAAAAAGGAAAATCAGCTTGTTTAGCAAGTCTTGCAAATGCTGATTTCTTATCAGTAAATGTTTGATTTTTATATCTATTTTATATATCTATATAGCTGGGTCCCGTAAAAAAATCTCAGGCAGAAAGGGATCACAAGTGGGAAAAGTTTTTAAAGTCCTGGTCTAGCAGATGGCACAGCTCACTAGCTTAAACCATTTAGTATTTCGATGATTTTTTGGTTCTTCCTTCAAGCTTCTGAAGTGGAAAAAATTCCCAAGTTGAAATGGAGAGTCAGAGCCATGAAGCCCACAAGAACAGGAGTCATTAAAATTGTTTAAATTATTTAATTCTGTGGTACTCTTTCATGTCATATCATTTAACAAAAGAACATGCTGAGGGTCTGAGTCAACTTTACATATCTGGAATATCTTTAACATAGACAGTATGTGTTTTATAACGAATATGGATCAAAATGAATGCGGTCTATCAAAATCTCATAACAGGGCAGTGCTCCATGAATTCAGATTTTCAGGACAGAATGTAAGATATTTAGAGCCTTGTGATTCTACTGCAAGTGGTATTGAACAGTTCTGCAGTCGCATTGTCTCTGTTATTGAAAAATGCATGTTATCCTTACAGTGCTGGTGGAACAGGGGTGCTCTTGAATGTGGACCAAGTGGCTGAACAGCTGGAACAGCTGGGATATCCTGGGATTCAGGTCCGTGGTCTTGCAGACTCTGGCTGGTTCTTGGATAATAAACAGTACCGTAGAACTGACTGCATTGATACCATTACCTGCGCCCCCACAGAAGCCATCAGGAGAGGAATTAGGTACTGAAGTATTCTAAGGTCTCCTTTCCCAGAAAGTCTGAAGATGAGAAATCCAGTCTTTCTCTCTCTTTGTAACAACAAGGTATCTACTGCCTATAGCTCAAGAGTGGATGTCATGTAGCCCTTCATGTTGGATTACAAATCCCAGCAGCTTTATCAAGCATAGTCAGTGGTGTAGCAGGCTGGGAATTGCAGTCTGGAAGGCTGCATGAATTCCACTCCTATTTTAGCTGATGAAATTCTATTTGGAAAAGAAATCAGATGTGTAAAATAGCCACGCAGAGGATATATGCAAATTACCATAATTTAAGAGAATTTCCTTCATGCTAGTTTTCATTTATATACAGCATTGCTGCCCTCTGCTGGCCATGTTTTTTGGTAGTCGAACATTTTCTCTCAATCCCAGTTGTCCAGTAAACTATAATTAAATATTGCTAGCAGAACTTGTTTGTGTAGTTAACTCGTGGTGTAATTTCGTCTTTCAGATATTGGAATGGACTTGTTCCAGAACGCTGCAAAATGCAGTTTAAAGAGGGAGAAGAATGGAATTGTTTCTTTGGCTATAAAATTTATCCCACTCTCAGATGTAAGTATACAGATGAGGGTTTTCTATTGTTTTTTGATCAGAAATAGGCTCTAAAAAGTTCTTGCCTACAAGTGCTAATAACAGCTAATAGTCTCACAGTCAGTGAAAGTTTTTAGTCATTGCTTCATCATTTTATCAGGTTAGCTGACCAGTTGCATTTAAATGAATGTGCATAGTATCATATCCTTTGTTTAAGTGTTTTTGAGATAGCAAACTGCCTTTGTTTCTTAATTGTAAGTGTAATCTTATTGTTAGAAGATGTATTTACTGTTTTCTGTTCAGTTCCCTATTTCAAAATCAATGTAACATTAGAAATAAACGAATCGGGCCGTACCTTTCTGTGTTATAAATTAAAATGGTATCGGGTTAACTGATCTGATTAACTAAGTCCCCTTCTACACTGCTGGATAATCCAGGTTATCAAAGCAGAAAATCCACATTATCTGATTTGAACTGGATTATTTTAGGACCCTTCCACACAGCTTTATAACATCCACATTGAACTGGATTATATGACAGTGTGGACTCACATAACCCATTTCAAAACAGATATTGTAGATTATCTGCCTTGATATGCTGGATTATATAGCTGTGTAAAAGGACCCTTAGTCTACACTGGTTTACTCTGAGCAGTAGTAAACCAATCACAAAAGTAAATATTTTTTACAACTTATATACAACAATGAACATGTATACAAAGAATATAAGTCTGTTATATTCACAGTGACTGTTTGTAGCCAAGAGAGTTCTACCAAAGAATCTTATAACAATAATTTTCTTCTAGAGAGCTTGTAAAGATCTTTAAAGGATGTCAAATCTTTATAACATACTGTATTAGATGTTCTTTCTTGCTTGGGATAAAGATATCAAGCACAAATTCTTTGGAGCAGACTTCTCCTTAACGGCAGTAGTTATTTTACTCTAAAAGTTTATAACATTTGTTGTGCTAGATGTTCTTCCTTCCTTGTGGAGTAGAGTTATCAAGCATGAATTCTTTGGAGCAAACTTCTCCTTAACAGCATTATATTCCTTACTCTCTTGTAGATAGATGCTTATAAACCCAAATGTCTATGAAAAGATATTCCTCTAATAATACTTTATGTGGAGCTTCCGCTTCCATGTGGAGGACTTCCACGTAGAGGATTTCCAGACCAGTTTCAACTATATTAAGTCTTCCTCAGGTGGAAAAATATAAAATTACAAAATGAAGTGGACATCAAGTTCTCCTAAATGATGCTCTGCATTCATTTGATTCCATAGCAAGCATATGGCCATCAAGGATGGGAGGCGGGGGAGCAAACCCTGAAATAAAACTCGAGTTAAATCAATGAAAGCTTAGTGCATACAATGATGAAGTCTGTTGCTAATTCTTCTGTGTGTAGCTCCTGTTTTTGTGGTTCAGTGGCTCTTTGATGAAGCCCAGCTGACTGTGGACAACGTGCATTTGACTGGTCAGCCAGTACAGGAAGGACAGTGGCTTTACATTCAGAATTTGGGCCGTGAGCTGAGGAACACACTCAAGGACGTGGCGTAAGTATTACTTCATCATTTATAAATACTGGGGGGGGGGGGGGGGGGTTGTAAGGGCATTACCTACTGAGAATACTGCCTCAGAGCAGCTCAGATGTAAACTTGTCCTTTTCCAGGCACAGTTCAAAGTGTTGGTCATGAACTATAAAGCACTCCATAATTACATCCAGAACACCTGAAAGCCTGTATCTTGCCATAGAATTCTGTCCAAGTTTTATAGTATAAATGGAAGGGCTTTCTCCCCATCCTAACACCACAACCTCAGCTCATCTGGTGAGGAAAAGAGAGAATGCATTCTCAAGGCTACTCTGAAGTTATGGAATAACACCCTGTCTTCCCCAGCCCTATAACTGAAAGCGGCGAGTTGGAGGTCCGGTCCTTAAGCTGGAGTAAACCAGGTTGAGGCAATTTAGATTTACATTAAGCAAAGTCAGGAAATGCTTTAAAGTTTTGCCCGAACTCTGGAACAGCCCCGTACGTTAGGCTGAATATGGGCAGCAGACTGGCTCCAAAGTTAATTGGTCTGCTGTCCACATAGGCTGGCAGGCCTGTAGCGAGGGGGGGGGGGTGTTTAGGGGTTCAACCCCCCCCCCCCCGAAATTTTTCAGGTTATAAAAAAAACCTGGTTTACTCATGAATTTTAACTGGTTAACCAAATTCCCATGCTAAATCCATGAGACGCAAAACATTAAGAGTCCCTCCAGGCACTATCTCAAGCAGATATTGACAAGTTTGTAGCCGGGTGTGTGTGTGTGTGTGTGCTAGGGGTTCAACCCCCCTCCTCCCGAAATTTTCAAAACACCTCCCGAAATTTTTTTCTGGCTACGGCCCTGTAGGCTGGTACCACCATCCCTTTTTCCTGTATTCAGCAACACAGGAAAAGGACGATGTGTTGGAGCTGTTTTGCTTCCATTGCTGCTGCAGCCAGCCAGGAGCTCTCCAGCAACAGCAACAGAAACAACAGGACCCGTAAGGTTTGCAGATAGTCAAATGCAGACTATCTGCTCTGCTCCTACCCGTCACAGGTCGGGGCAGAACATCTCAGCAGTTCAGCAGCCTTCAAGTTTTTGATTCAATGTATATGAGCCCTGGGTTGGCCCCCTCTTCGTCTCTTTTCATTGGCAGGCAGGCAAAGGTCTCTTCCATACTGCTCAATAAAATCCTACATTATCTGCTTTGAACTGGAATATATTTATTTATTTAAGATATTTGTACCCTGCCTTTCTCTGCAAATGGACCCAAGGCGGCTTACAACATGTAGATGCACAATCTAAACATTAAAATATAGATAAATAAAACATGGCAAAAGTATATATTCAATAAAATGAATTACCTCAGAGTATATGGTTGGATAACACAGTTCAAACAGGTATTGTGGGATTTTCTGCCTTGCTATTCTGGTTATATAGCTGTGTGGAAAGGCCCAATGACCGTCCTATTTAAACAGACTTTCAACCTTTAACGTTTGTGAAGGAGGCGAAATGGATGTACAATGTATATAGAATGATAGAATCATAGTGTTGGAAGTGACCTCATGGGCCATCCAGTCCGATCCCCTGCCAAGATGCAGGAAAACTGCATTCAAAGCACCCCCGAGAGATGGCCATCCAGCCTCTGCTTAAAAGCCTCCAAAGAAGGAGCCTCCACCACAGCCCGGGGGAGAGAGTTCCACTGCCGAACAGCTCTCACAGTGAGGAAGTTCTTTCTGATGTTCAGGTGGAATCTCCTTTCCTGTAGTTTGAAGCCATTGTTCCGCGTCCTAGTCTGCAGGGCAGCAGAAAACAAGCTTGCTCCTCCTCCCTATGACTTTCCCTCACATATTTATACATGGCTAACATGTCTCCATATAATAGGGTTTTTTTTGTGTTTTTAGTTGTCATAAATTGATATCTCAAAAGTAATATTTTAACTGGATGATTTAATTTTTCAACCTTTTTTCAAACTTTTCAACCACTAAATATTTTAGATAAAAGCGTTTCCTTCTTATGCAACAGGTTAGGAACCAGAGCATTGTCAAAAACTGGAAACCATAGAAATGCCATTTCAAAATGGCAAAAAATAATCAAAAATGAAGGATGTTTGTATTTTGTATTAACCATTATTGTAAGCTTCTCAGGAAGGTGTGGTATAAGTCAAGTAAATAATCCCTTATCTTCTGCCAGCCTCTCCAACCATAGTTTGCCATACTCATAAAATACATATACACCAAGTCCTTCTCCACGGAATGCCCAAACATTGGGTTCTTATTAATGAAAAGTAAAAATATTTTGTTCTCCTGTCACATGTTTTTTTATGACAACATGGTCTTTTTTAACCCTCTTCAGAGCCAGCTTTGCTCCAGCATGTTTGTCTCATGAGATCATCACACGCAAGTAAGTATTTACAGACAGATTTCTTATTGCTTTATATCATTTCTACTTAATAGAGCTGAGCACATAAGAGAGCATTAGAAAATACTATCAGAAAGATATGCATTTTGAAAGTGATCCTTCAAGGATGTGATTGTTCAACCACATCAAGTGTGATGGAGGCATTCAGAGCTGATGGCCCTTATATAAACATCAAAGGGTGTTCCAGTTGTAAATTACTGTCACAGTTCACCCACATGGAACTGATAAGTAGATTGAGATATTGGAAATGACAGGAAATCTTGGTCTGGACTAAGCAGTGGATCCAAATAACAAATTCCACAGTCAATCAGCTTCTTCCTTTAAGAAGGTTGTCTTGCAGTCTTCAAATTAGGATTACCCTATTAAGTGAATTTTGCCATATGAATTAAATTGTAACTGGAAACATATGTGCCATGCCATCCTGGGAACGGATTACAGGGTGCATTGTCCCTTGAATTCTGAAAAGAACAGAACTGAAAGCAGGCAATCCTATAAGCAGTGATGAATAAGTTGATTCCAACATTGTCCAAAAAAGAGTGTCTGAATTAGATCACATTTGTCAATATTTGTAAATTTGGAGATAGGCTTCATTTTTACCCTTTTCATTGAAAACAGAGTAGTAAGACTTAAATTCTATTTTCAAAAGGAACATTTTGATGTTGTTATTACCCCCAAAAGTAGAGCGTCATATTTTATATTGTTCCTTGTAATGTGTTATTTCCAGGTCCTATCCCTGGTACATTTAATAGGGCGTGTCAGAAATATAAATAGTAAGCTCACCAGTCTTTTGGAAATTCTTAGCCATTTAGTAACCAATGTTAATTTGTCTGTATTAGTGAGTTTAAGTCTAGAAAGAATGATACATAGTTTGCAGCAGTCCGGGTCTCTATTTTTTCTGTGCTTCATTCTTCGCTCCCATGCCTTTCCGTGTATGTCCAGCAAACTATTCAGTTGTGGCCCCTTGACTGTAGGCACACTGTTAAGTCACCACACCTACATCTGAGTCAAGCCGTAGTCTTAGTGGGCTCTGCTTTGAGCAGTTGTTCTGTCCAATCATGGTGTTCCTATATTGGTCCACATGAAAGGCTATCTGCTAATGAATGCTAAAATTGTAATGATTCTTCATGCAGTGAAGCAATTTGCGTGGTGTATTTTTTCCAGTCACTGGACAGACATCCAAGTAAAAGGGACCTCTTTACCTCGCGCTCTGCACTGCTGGGACCGTAGCCTCCATGACAGCAACAAGAACGGGAAGGCTCCATTGAAAGGATGTCCAATCCATCTGATTGACAGCTGTCCCTGGCCACATTGCAACCCCTCATGCCCTACCATCCGGGATCAGTACACAGGACAAGAGATGAATGTGATCCAGTTCCTGATGCATATGGGCTTTGATGTGCAGAAGATGGCACAGCAGCAAGGTCTGGAGCCCAGTAAACTTCTGGGTATGCTGAGCAGTGGGAGCTAGGAGAGTTCTCTTTACGGAGGACTGTGTGTGACTGCATAAGGAGTGGGAGCCTTTTAGCTCCACTCTCAAACTTGTCTGTCCTTCGTGCTCATTTGCATCACATAAACATCTACCCAGACACACAGGCAAAGGCATGCATGCACTCCTCTTGCACAGTTAATATGTTAGGATAAAAGGAACAGGAGCTTGCCAACACCATTTCATTGTAATATTACCTCTACTTCAGGGGGCAGTCTCAGTCCAAACGCAAACCCCTGCTTGCAATAATTCACTTACAGTCTGCAGAGAGCGGTAAGTGCATAGAAATATCAGTAGAAGAACCCCGACCAGCTTAAATGGACTTTTACCTTTTCTAAGATGTTTTCACATCATGGAATGGGAAGAGGGGGAGGAAGGGAAGCACTGAATTAGTTGTTCATGTAGGAGTTAAGGTATGATGACGCAATTTATTGGAGGCCAGCATCTTGCAGTGTAACATAACATACAACCTAAGCACACAGGCTAGAAAACGGACTTAATCTTATACTCAATTTACTTTTGTATTATTTTATAAAATGATTTTTATTACTTAATTTTTAAAGAAATAAGCAAGAAATATAAGATTAATGATATTGTTTTGTAACATATTTTTTTAAATAATGAAAAGAAAAACAACTTGTGCTATTTTGGCAATGTGAAAATATTTATTTTTAATATGTAAAAGCTATTTATAAGGGCTGACCCAAGATATGCTCACATGTTGTTGTAAAGTTGTAAATACTTCTCCTTTGGAAAGGTTTTCCTTCTGATCATGTGTGTTTGGGAGAGGGCAAAGGTCAGCAGTGGCATTGTTATTATAATTTCTATTAGATCCCCATGACTCTGTTGCAGTATGCTTTTTGTTATTTGCGAAGCAAAAAAGAAGTGGCACCCTTTCTGTTCCACTACCTTCCGACTAAAATAAGAGTTTATGCATTGAACCGGTAACCTTTAAAACCTCACTTCAGATCATTTTTGCACAAACTATGGGATCATCTACAATGATCATACTGTACAGTGCATGCCCCAAAGCACACTGCAACTCATTAAGGAGATTAAAGCACATCAAGCAAAATTGTGTGAAAGTCCAAAATACACCCCTGAATGTGCTGCACCACATTTCATGGCAAAATCAGCTCTGCAGAATGTGAAGTGTGTTATAGACAGTCACCATGCTTTAGTCACCTTGTAATATTCGGAACTTGGGGGGCTGTCAAAAACTGCTCCAAGGGCAAGGCTGGGCAGAAGATGGCCGGTTGACCCCCTGAGAAGGGTAATTGATTACTTCCACTGCTAACTCACTTTTCTTTTCTTTTATTTACATCTGGTAAGTACTTGTGCACATCTCATCCAGAAATCCAAATTTTGTTGTGGATATTGCAGATTCCGGAAGCATAGAATCATAGAATTATAAGAGTCGAAAGAGACTACATGGGCTATCTAGTCCAATCTCCCTCCATGCAGGAAAAGCACAATTAAAGTACCCCTGACAGATAGCCAAGCAAGTTGAGGCCAGATTCTATGTTTCATGTAACAATGATGCTGGTCTTGAACCTGTTCCAGAAATGGCAATCTAGAGGACTCAGGGCGACCTTACAACAAGCAATAATTTGATGTCATACACATATACATCCATAAAATAAACAAGTACAATTAAAATCCAGCAGTTAAATATCAATTATTAAAAATCAATTAAAATCACGCAATTCAAATCATAATCCAGGACCGTTCCATTTGTCAATCACATTAATTCATGGTCACTTATTGCACTTCTCCCATTACTTATCAAAGGCTTGATCCCAAAGTCACATCTTAAGTTTTTCCCTAAAGGTCAGGAAAGGGGGGCTGATCTAATTTAGCTGGGGAGGGAAATTAGATGAGGGGCCACCACTGAGAAGGCTCTCAGGGTAAAACTACACTGTCGAATTAATGCCATTTGAAACCTCTTCTAACAGCAAAGGTTCCGTGATATGGAATCATGGGCACACTATGGTGTTACAAGGTGTTTAACCTTCTCTGACAAAGTGCTGATGCCTCACTGAACTATTTGTTGTTTGTTTATTCAGTCGCTTCTGACTCTTAGTGACCTCATGGACCAGCCCACACCAGAGCTCCCCTTCGGCCGTGGCCACCCTCAGCTCCTTCAAGATCAAGCCAGCCACTTCAAGGCCCTTGGTCGGCCCCTCTTCCTTTTTTCTTCCATTTTCCCCAGCATCATTCTCTTCTCCCAAGCTTTCCTGCCTTCTCATGATGTGGCCAAAATACTTCACCTTTGCCTCTAATATCCTTCCCTCCAGTGAGCAGCTGGGCATTATTTCCTGGAGGATGGACTGGTTGGATCTTCTTGCGGTCCAAGGCACTCTCAGGATTTTCTTCCAGCACCAAAGTTCAAAAGCATCTATCTTCCTTCGCTCAACCTTCCTTATGGTCCAGCTCTCACATCCATAGGTTACTACTGAACTATAGCTCTCATAATTCTATGGTATTGTGTCAAGGTAGTTAAAGTGGGGTCAAGCTACATTAATTTTACAGGGGAGTTGCACCCCCTGAAACTGCAGTTCTGTTCAGAAGGATGCTAGATGCAACAGTAGCCCTGTGGAAGTGTTTATCTTTGCTATGAATACATGGAATAAAATAGAAACTGTGAATGTGCTGAAAACAACAAGCTGCCCCAGATCAGATTATAGAGCATTACTCATTCGCTTCAAGAAAAAAAATAATTAAAATATTTTTAGAACTTATGACAGTTAGGAACCACTTTGAAGGTAGAGTCGCCCCCTTTAGGCCAGCTTTCTGTATGAAAGCATAGGGCTATGAGATATTCTGATGAACTTTTCAGACTTGCTGGAGTGGGACAGGGAGACCTGTTAAAAATAACGAAAGATGACAATTTATGGGGACAGGTTCCCTGGCAATGAGTACAATTCAAAAGGGACTTGTGGAAGTTAAAGGAACATTTTATTTTCAGTGAATAATTCCTGACATGTTTTGAAGTAAGTTCCTCTTTCAATTGAAGAGATGGCTAAATTAAGTGACAAATAACCCCTGGCATGTCTAGTCAACCTCAAAAATTTTAGAATCATGAGTCAGTCCTTCAAAAACAGATGGTCTTAAAAATAGTGTATTTCAGAATATGTTTGACGTCCTTTTATTTATATTTGGATCTTCGAACCTTTAAGGAATATCACTGTCCCAGACATCTTGGTGCCTGAGTTAGAAAACACAAGTAAGAGCCCTTACAATGGCAAAAAATGAAATAATTGATAATAATCTGTCCTTAAATGGTACTACAAAATAGCAGGAACACAAGAGTGGCAACTACCCAGGTTGTGAGGCTACACACAATCCTTACCAGCCCTCAGAATGTGTTCACACTTACTGTGCTCACACCTAGATTTTACTGTATTTTTCATTCAAAATGCTCCATGACACCTTGCAGTGGGTATAAATAAAGGCCAATATCTTTTGAGCTGGTTTACAGCTGGAAGTCATCTTTTACAAACCAGGAAGAAAGCTGGAAGTCATTGAGGTAAAAAGGTTCCTACAGGCTTAAAACAGATGGAGGCGGGGAAGAGAAGACATGACTAAATTGTCTGCCAGTCTTCCTAAAGTAGTACTATTTGTAGTGTGTTGCTAGAATCCTACATCATATTTTACTTAACGTATATAGTCTATTTGTAGGTTTGACTTTTGTGAATTTGATTAATTACAGATCTGGTGGCGCAGAGGGTTAAACCGCTGAGCTGCTGAACTTGCTGACAGAAAGGTTGGCGGTTCGAATCCGGGAGGCAGGGTGAACTCCCACTGTTAGACTCAGCTTCTGCCAACCTAGCAGTTTGAAAACATGCAAATATGAGTAGATCAATAGGTACCGCTCCAGCGAGAAGGTAATGGCGCTCCATGCATTCATGCCAGCCACATGACTTTGGAAGTGTCTTTTTAGGCAACACTGGCTCTTCAGCTTAGAAATGGAAATGAGCACCAACCCCCAGGGTTCGACACAACTAGATTTAATGTCAGGGGAAAACCTTTACCTTTTAACCTATAGGAATCTGTAGGTCCTCCAGTGCAATTTTGTGCTCAGCTACCAGGAAAGTTGACAATAGAGTTGTGCTAGTAAACCTTTCAGGTAAAAAACAAGTAGTGTTTAATTTATATTTATTGAGATGCATGTACCACTAGACAAAAAACACAAATAATAGCAAAATCTGTATTTATGGGGGGGGGGGGTTCGTTTTCAGGTGAGACTGTGCTTCTAAATTCAACTAACGTGGAGGGCTGACTGTATTTAGCTAATCAGCAGAGATGCAGAGAAACTGTAAATTACATAATTGCAAAGATGTGTATTGGGACACCAATAAAGGTGTTCCATTCTTATCAAGACAGTGCACAATTAGTGCATTATGCGCATGGTGCATTTTGTACATCCATGCGGGATTTTTAGTGACCTTAATAAAAAAAACAATTGCTACAAGTGATAACTGCAATGAAATGTTACAGCACAGAGTGCTTTCTACAGTGTTTGCTTTCAGTATCCCTTCAAATTAAAATCACCAGCATTATCATTGTTATTATCTCCCGCATGCCACAGTTTTTGAATCTGAAACAACACAAATACCGTATCCCCCAAATAATATAGCACTAACCTAGCATTGGATTTTTACAGTTATATATGGGCAGCTGTCCTTGTTACTAATCCAATTAAGCGTCCTTCCATACAGCCATATAACCTAGAATATCAAGGCAGAAAATCCTGCAATATCTGCTTTGAACTGGGATATTTCTGTCCACACTGCCATATATTCGTTAAAAACAGATAATCTGGGATTTTATTCAGCTATGTGGAAGGGGTCTAAGTCATGCTACCAGAATTTACCAGTGAGAAAGAACATACAAGCTAGGGGAGTTTACAACACTTTGCTTTTGCTTGAGCTTATTGGGAAGGGAAAAATCCTGCCTCTCCCTTCCTCCTTGCTGCATTAATTACACTTGAAATTTAGTATGCAGTAACTGAAGTATGCTGAGGAAAAAGGAGTAAAGTCTAAAAAATTTAAGAAGCTGGAAAAGTGGGGCAACAATTTAATTGGGACTCTTCCTGCTGAACCAGAACAGTTGTGGGAGTATGAGATAATACCAAACTGGATAAACAAATTGGCTGTATGTGATGGCAACAATAGGAGAGACCAGCTCTTTTGAATTTGCTTTTCTGGTGGGATTACAGTCACTGGGACAGCCTGGAAGGAGCCATATTAGACACATGCATGTGATGAGCTCAATTTTACAAGAAACAAATATCAATGCTATTTGTTTGAGAAATACAATTCTCCCCACTGCCCTGCCTGATATTTTCTCCTAGAACACTAATGTTACATAATTAAAATTGATTTTCTAATGTAGCCACTTGTGAATCAATCCTGGGTGAAACTAAAACCAGCACACCATTATTGCGCCCACCCTGCAGCTCATTCCATTCCAGTCTATTAATACAGTTTCCTATTTATATATACTGACTCCTCGCAACAGCATAGCGGAGGGTTACAGCTGCATAGACGGAGTAAATGGCCTGTTAGGAGTCACTTGGGAGAAAGTGATCGCTGGAGGTGGAATGACAGAAGAGAGAGTGACCGAATGCGTAAGGAGCACTCAGCAGGCAGACCCCAGCCAAGCAGCCTGACTGATGAATCTTAACCGCAGAGTACCACAAAGGCAGGTCAATACTCTTACTGCAGAGTGAAGATTTTCTCAGAAAGCTTCCAACAAAGCTTGCTCTGCGGCGTATGTAGTGAGCCAGCCAGCCGAGAGACTGGCGGAGGAATATGAAGCTTCTGCATGCGGCAGCTCCTGCTTAGTCATCCAGTGCCAGGTGTGTGGGGCCGGTGGTGGTACTCAGGATCCGGAGGCCCACGCCCAATCACGAAAGGAACACGAGGTGGCTCTGGACCAATGATGGAGAGCTCAGGAGGGACACACCTCAACACATCGGCAGTGACTTCTAAGGTGGGAATTGCCCGGATGTTGCAGGCAGCCTTTGGTTGTGCAACGTTCAGCCTCGTGGCCCACCGAGGAGGATTCAACGTGGCCTATGGCACCTTCTGCATGTCTGTCTGGTGTTTCTGTTTTGCCATCACAATCTTCATCATCATTTGTGAGTTCACCCTCTTTCACAGATGTCTAACCATCTCCTGGGGGAACTTCACGGCAGCTTTTGCCATGCTGGCCACTCTCATGTCCCTTACAGCTGCAGTGATCTACCCGCTGTACATCCCCTTCAGCTGCCATTCCAGTGGATGTGAGGTGAGAGACTTCCGCATCTCTGCCAGTGTTTTTGCCGGCCTTCTGTTTTTTGCATATGCTATGGAGGTATTTTTCACTAGGGCCAAGCCAGGACAAGTAACCAATTACATGGCCACAGTGTCTGGCCTCCTGAAAATTGTCCAGGCTTTTGTGGCTTGCATCATCTTTGGAGCTCTGGTGAATGGCAGCCAGTACAATAAGTACGCAGCCACACAATGGTGTGTGGCGGTTTACAGCTTCTGTTTTGCCGTGACTGTGGTGGTGGTTGTGCTCAGTGTCACAGGAAGAACAGCAATGATGAAGTGCCCCTTTGAGCGCTTTGTGGTCATTTACACATTTCTGGCGGTCCTGATGTATGTAAGTGCTGCGGTGATCTGGCCTGTGTTCTGCTTTGATCGTAAATATGGCTCTCCGCATCGTCCATATCAATGCTCCAGAGGTTCCTGCCCCTGGGACAGCCAGGTGGTCATTGCAGTGTTCACATATATAAATCTAGTGCTTTACATTGTGGATTTAGCCTACTCGCAACGTATCCGCTTTGTCTCACATCCTTAATACCCAATCCTGGTGCCATAAAAATCTTAATGGATTCCAATGTCAATTTGCTGAAAAGGATGACAATTAATCGTGCTCCAAACAGAATAGTTAAGAAGAAAGGTGTACTGGGGTCATTTGGTACCAGATAAGAAGAAATGACTTTTTCTAGCCCATAGATACAATATTGTTGCCTTTCTAATGAGGATGTAGGCATGCAGCTATAGTGGCTGTACAGGCCAACGTGTTCTCTAGCAATAGGTTTGGATCCTTAATGTGTATCTAAGAATTGCTGTTTAGTGTAGAGTTGCATCAGGTATAGAAAAGCATACATGTTAATAAGAATGTTTTTTAAAAACGGGATTTTCCCTCAAATTGATTTGTAAGCCTGGTAGATTTTGCAAGAAACTTCTGCTGACTTGAATCCCATGTGAAACAAAAGGTAGGACATTAAATTAATAAAGAGAGAGAGATTTTAAAGGGAAGAGAAGAAAGATTAGAAGAATAGTTAAAATTGCAGATCAAAAACATCATCCCAAACATGGCAAGAGTAACAATTTCCTTAGCATATATATAGTTTGAGAAGTAAAGTGAATGCCACCAAGTTTCTTACTGAGAATAGAGCAGGAAAGATTGCTATAGCCTACCGAAAAGCTGCATCCAGTTTGGTTTCCTCAAGGTTCCTTCAAGACATATCTGGAGATGCTTCAGTGCCTACATTCAAGACATTCAGCTTTGAACCAAAGCCAAACTTTTGAACCAAAGTATATTATTTTTTAGACAATTTGTTGTGGATGTTGTGTTTGCAAGAGTTTGCCAGAGTTTGCAAGAGTTAGACAGTAGGCATCATTTAGTTCATTAAGAACTTTGGCATCATACAAACCACCCATTACTTCACAATTCAGAACATGGCTTAAGTTGTGGCGGACTTCTGCAATGCAAAGAACACAAATTTAACATTTTCATAAGTCTAATTGAATACCTGTTGCCAGTCTTGACTCCAAGATGTGCTGATTCCAGAAGAGAAGAAAGCTACTTGACATTGTGGTGTGCATAAAGGGAGAAGAAGGGAGCTTGTTTGTTTCCTGCAGTATGGACCAGGATTTTCATCATATTATTCAAAGCCATTTTCAAATATAATAAACCAAAGCATGTTGTTGATTCAAATAGGTTCTATTAAAGGTATGCAAACTGAGTAGAAAAGTCTTATTCCAATTCTAAATAAAATGTCTGATTGACAAAGGTCTTCAGGCTTTTCTTGAACATATCTAAAATACATAAATAGAGAAGTTACACCAATACTTGTAAAGCACTCCTTGCTTTCATTTATTTTATAACATCTACCATTTGTCAAAGGTCTGTACCCAAATCCATGATGCATTGTCTATTCTAAAACAAATCCAGCATCTATGTAGCAGAAACAGGAAATTACAGACAGACCCCCCCTTTTTTTTTTTACATTGCGAAATGTTGAAAGGTATGCTGTGTAGCTTGCCACCATGATCCACTTCCTGACCTGCCAAAGGTTTCCATGCTCTCCAGACCCGTCAGGCAAAACACACCCTAATTAGGCATTTTTAAAAATAAAAATCTATCCTTCCCAGCTTCTCCATCCCAGTAAGCATCTGAAGCCTAGTTATTGCCATGTTTGCCTTCTCACAGAAGTAGCATGAAAACATAAGTGGAATAAAGATTGCAGTAAGAATAAACAACAAACAATGACAGAAGCAAAAGCTTCCAGTAGCGATTCTTCCTACTCCCATCCTCCTAGGCATGATAGAAGTTTTCGTCATTGGTGAACCAAACGATAGAGCCAGGCCAGCTTCTCCAGCAGGTCTTGCCTTACCTTGCCCAAAGGAGTTGAAGCAATTAACTCTGCTTATTCTAGATGCAGATAAAGATTGCTTTGTCTCCACACATGCCATTCGCAGTAGGTCCAAAGAAAGGAGGAGGAGATGAAGCAAAACATCAGAGAGAGATAGCCGCTTTTCTCTCTTATAAAAGTAAGTTCCCAGGTTTGAGAAAGCAGCACCAGTTTTTTTAAGTGCTTTCTTTTCAAACAAAAATGTGTCTTCTGTCTCTTTAATACACTCTGAAGATGCCAGCTGAAAGTAATGCAAAGAGAATGGAAGAGAAATCTGCTTCCTCCTCAAACTCCCGCACTAAACACCCATGCCAACCATCCTGGCTTGTCACCTGTTCACCTTGCTCCTGCATCTCAAAGTTGCTTTGTGCAATATCACACATATAAAAACAATTCTAGATGTCTTCTCAAGTATGCATGATTTACACCCTCCTCCCAATGACTTAGATTCTACTGAGCTACTCAAATAACACAAAATCTTTTGCAGGATAGCGAAACTGTACTGTACACTGAAGATGTGGCCCCAACAGGCTGCAAAACTCCTCAAGGCTTCCTGGTCTGGATAGAAAGTCTTGATGCGATATATGTTAGGAGCTCAGACCGCAGGTTCTGATTCATGTTCTCTGAAATGTAAGACCCTTTGGGCTTGCTGCTCTAGGAAGGTATGCCTCTCTTATTTTTGTGCAGCTCCAAGAACTTCTCCTCTGATGATGCTGACCTATGGGAAGAAGGGGCCACCAGCAAGGCAGAATGGGAAGCATAGGGTCCCCAAGGATCTATGTTGGTCTCAAGCAACACAGGTCTCATTTAGCTTCCATTTCATTAGAGTGATTGACCCAGCTCAGGAAGGGTCTGGGTTGTCTCCTGCCCTACCTCTGCTGCCTTTCATATTGTAGACTGATGCTCTTGGTAAGTGTGCATTGGCCACCCATATTGGGAATTAATTCCCACAGACATTACAATTTTTCCCCTTTTTTGTGAACACCCTCCCCTCTGAGTCTGGAAGGAGTTGGAATAGAATAAATTTTCCACTGAAATGGTAACTGGTCTGGTTCTAGCTCCTGGCACTTTTCTATACCAGTGCTTCCTAAACTTGGGTCCCCAGATATGCCTCAACTTCATGTTCTAGGAGCACCGGATGTGATGTTCAGGGATTCTAGGAGTTCTGGAAACACATGGTTGCAACCCCCTGGCTACACCTAAATGAACTTCTCTCTGAGTTATGTATTGCCTCCAGGGCTACAAAACATGTCTCTGTGGCTCCCCGTTGCTTTTTGGAGTGTTTTTGATAGTCCTGCATATGATGACATTTAGGGAGCCACCCAAAGTTAGCAGGGCAGTTTTCAATAAAAAGAAGTCTATGTGATGGCAAGGAACTAAAAAACGGTGTTACACAAATAATTTGAGACAGCAGCAATTTTAGTACAAGGGTAATTCAAAACCTTGGTTTGGATACAATCTAAGAAAAACATTTCCACCAGCAAAACAAGAGGAACTGGATTTAATTACTAGTTTGGGACAGTATAAAAGCAAATTGCAGGAAATGAAACCAATTTTCTGAAACATGTTGAGGTATTATTTGTGTTTATAACCTTTTCAGGAAACCATCTTTGGAGGGTTTCCCCCATTAATACTTTAAATAAGCACATGAAGAATTTGAGCGCTATGACTGCTGTCCTTCACTTTAACCGTGTCATAGTACAACTAATTAATTTCTCCATCTGCCATGCAGAGGATGAGCCATGGGTTTGTATGTAGCTTGAATGAATTGGACACATTTAGAGCAGAAGTACATGATACTAGAGATAATATTTACATGGTTCCTGTCACTGAAACCTTACGAAAGCATCAGTTGGGAGCTAGATTGCCTATTTGTTATTTTCAGCAGTAATCCCAAGTCTCCAGTTTGTAATTTTCACTTCAGTCTGATATGCCAGAAACCCATTACAATTTCTTTGTGGAAATGCCAATTTCTGCAGTCAATGGTCAAATTGCAGGCATGTGCAAGATGAGAACTCTTGACTATAATAACTGGAGGCATAGGCGGAGACAAAGAAAACTCTTGATATCTCATCATTGAGCAATTTGCACAATTTGGGGGAGGGCACCCCGACAAGGGAGGTGAAGAAGGATAGGAAGTAATAGAGGGAAGAAAAAGATGGAGGTAAGAAAGAGATGGAGGGGCAGAGACAAGAAGCATACAGCGTGATGCAAAGAAGCAGAGTGTCTTGGGGGAAAAACGGGACAAATACAGTGGTGGGATAAGCAAACCCTAGGTTAAACTGTATTAACCAGTAGTAAATAATGACAAATGAAAGACAAATAGAAGACTGCCCACTAGGGGTGTGTGATGAGCTCCTAGGAAGCTGAGGGGTTTTTTTTTCCATGTCAGGAGCGACTTGAGAAACTGCAAGTCTCTTCTGGTGTGAAAGAATTGGCCATCTGCAAGGATGTTGCCCAGCGGATGCCCAGATGTTTTTACCATCCTTGTGGGAGGTTTCTCTCATGTCCCCACATGGAGCTGGAGCTGATAGAGGGAGCTCATCCACGCTCTCCCCGGGTTGGATCAGGTCAGCAACCCAACTTTCAATTCATCAGTCCCGCCAGCACAACGGTTAAACCCACTGCACCACCAGGGGCTTCAGGAAGCTGAATGAAAATTCAAGCGCTCTAAAATGGGGTTTAACATAGTCTTCTCTCACACCTGTCATGCTCTTTTAATCTTCTTTCCTTTCCTTTAAGAGCACTATTGATAGTTTCAGCTATGCCACATACATTCCTCAAAATAAATTCTGTATCATCATCCAGAATATTACCGGGGGGGGGGGGATATAGAACAAAAGGCTTGAGAAGCATGTGAAGAATGTTATAAATCAACAGCTGGATAAGGAGACTTCAACAGGGTTTTCATTTAGACCTGCTTGTAACTTATGGCCTGAAAGGGAATTTGTGTTGTCGAAGGCTTTCATGGCCGGGATCACAGGGTTGTTGTACGTTTTCCGGGCTGTATGGCCATGTTCCAGAAGTATTCTCTCCTGACGTTTCGCCCACATCTATGGCAGGCATCCTCAAATGTTGTGAGGTGCCTGGAAAACATACAACAACCCTGAAAGGGAAGTGAACTAGCAGTGCCTAGTGTAAATGAATCCCAGAGATCTTTGTACTACCTGCAGTAGTATATGGTGTGTGCATGTGACTCCACATTGACTGTCAACTTAAGAAGATTCCATTTAATTAATAGGAATTTCTGAGGCAAGGACTACTCAGAAGTGGTTTTGCCAGTCGTTTCATCTAAAATAGAGCTTACCTGGTATTCTTGGTATATGTTAAATAGAATGTGTTTGTTAATACATCACATATATTAGAGCTGGGCTGGAAGCCATATAGCTGTTGTCAGACTGCAGCTTCCAGCATTCTTTACCACAGAGTAGGCTAATTTGATCTGGGAACTGCAATTCAGCTAAATCACTTCTTATCCCTGTATTATTATCAATTCATCCTAAAGGCCATTTCTTTAAAAATGAGTCCCAACTAGAAGAGCTCTTCTGAATCAGTTGTACTTAAAATCAACATATTAATCTGAAGCTGAAAATTTGAGGTTTTCCAAGGATCCACGGATACAGAGGGGAGCCTGGCGAGTTCCACTAACCACAAATGTTCTGAGACAGAAATCAGGATCTCACCAGTGTGAAGGCAAACGACAGAAGTTTTATTTAATCTGCAGAAAGGATGCTTGCACAGCAATGGATGTTCAAAGTGTATGAGTGTAAAGTACAAGGGAAAAATCAGGCATTTTTATACATAAGAGTTTCCATGCATTAACATTGCTACAGTTCAAAATTCCCTCCCATTCCCCTGATTGGCCAGCACCAGAAAGCCGGGCGGAGTTTCCCAGGCTTCTGATTGGTCGAGGGATGGGCTTTAACTGGTGTGCGCACTGATTGGAGGAGGAGGTTGTGATCATGATGCAGTGCAGCCGAAGATGCAGCGGAGGCTCCTTCTTTGGAGGCTTTTAAGCAGAGGCTGGATGGCCATCTGTCGGGGGTGCTTTGAATGCGATTTCCTGCTCCTTGGCAGGGGGTTGGACTGGATGGCCCATGAGGTCTCTTCCAACTCTACTATTCTATGATTCTATGATCCCCCTCTCATCTGGGCAGGGAAGCCCTGGGGCCTCCAATCAGCCAATGGAGGCAGTTCCTGGGACAGGGTGGTCTCCAGGGGGTTGTGTCCACCCCTGGGTGTGTGCCAATGGAATTGAGGAAACAATAAGTGTCCGGATAGGTGAGTTGATCCGATTATGCAGATACCAGGTCCAGGATGCGGGGACAATGGATGCTGGGTCTTCAGACATTTTCCCACGTCAGGAGGACAAAGAAAAGGTCCAGAAAATGTCTATTGAGGATGATTGTATCATCAAAGTCTCTTCATGGGTCTTTGTCCAGCAGGCTTCTTGGGTCCCCTGAAAGGGAAGTTTTGGGTGGCCACTGGATGGTCTCCTGCTGGGTGTCAGGAAAGACTTTTGTCCAACAGATTATTGACCTGGTCATGCAGAAATTGCTGAGTGATATGAAGAAAGCCCAGGCTTCTGCCCTCCTCCCTCTCATTGGCTCAAATAGGGGCTGGTGCAATTTGAAACTGATTTAAGTGCCATCATTCTATCACATTCAGTCATGCAATGACTTAGGGCATTTCTTTGCTTCACTGACCACTTAGGTCGGTGTGGAAATGGATCAGTTCTGTGGTGGCTATAAACTCAATGATATGGCATCATGAGAGTTGTAGCTTTATGTCCTTTAGCCTTCTCTAAAGCTGCTTCACCAAACTAATACTCCCAGGATTACATGGTCTTAAGCCACAGCAGTTAAAGTGGTGCAAATTGCATTGATTCAACAATGTAAATGGACCCAAAGTTCTAAATCACTCCTTTCCTTGTAGAAATCCATGGGCTCGGGCTGTGGCGCAGGCTGGAGAGCAGCTACAATGAATCACTGCAATGAATCACTCTGACCAGGAGGTCATGAGTTCGAGGCCCGCTTAGAGCCTATGTTTGTTTGTCTTTGTTCTATGTTAAAAGGCCTATATGTGTAATGTGATCCGCCCTGAGTCCCCTTCAGGGTGAGAAGGGCAGAATATAAATGCTGTAAATAAATAAATAAATAAATAGGTATACAATTTTCCTAAAGTATACAACTTCTAAACTCCTCTCCCCATGTCTAAAGTGTTTATGGATGCATTTTAAGATATATGCAGTCCGAGTCACACTGACATAAATATAATGTGAAGAAGCAACAAAAAATGCTTAAAGATTCTTACTGATGGCAAGAAACTGAAATGCACATGTGTGTTTCTATTAGTAATCTCATTGGTTATGAATTGGATAAAATTATTTAAACTCTATTAATGTAAATTTATTTTCACTCTTTAGTGAACTCTTGCTATACTAAAGCAGATACATTAATAGCCATTTGCAAAAAGGCAATGAATAGTGCTTGATTTCCTACATGTTGCTTTCCATAACAAATATGATTTTGATAAGAAAACTATATACATAATCAAGTGCTATCAATCATGTTTTTCGGTTGCAATAATGGGAACTCTAGCTCTCCAATTAATATTTGCTATTCTTGTAAGCTTTTAATGAGCATCAGGGCTCTATGGTTTGTGTAATCACCTCAAACTAATTCCAGGATTTTCTATGGAATCATCTGCAAAGTGAAACCACTTTCTTCAATACCAGTTTGAAGCTGACTTATTTTTTTATTTTTTTGAATATTTTTTATTACATTACTATTAATTTGTTACAAAGAAAAGAAAAATCTTTACAATTCATATAATTAAGTCTTTTTCTTCCCCCAGTGTTCTACCCGTTGTGTTCCCCATCATCGGAGTCCATTTCTTTATATTCCAACCAGAACCTCATTTCTTCTGGTGGGGGTTGATTCCCATCTTCTCTCCTTAATGTTTCTTCAATAAATTTCTTTCATATACTTTCAAAATCATTTTTCTTCCTTAGGCCTTTTTTGACATTTAAATTGCATGTTAATTTATCATTTATTGCTAATTTCCAAATTTCCTTGTACCAATCTTTTATTTTAATTTCCACTTCCCCTTTCCAATTTCTTGCTATTAATAACCTTGCAGCCGTTAGCAACATTGTTACCAAATTCTTTTCATTTTCTTTCCATTCCTCTGTATTATAAATAGATAATAGCATAGTCGCTGGATTTCTATTGATTTTTTTCCCCATGATACTATTTCTACTATGACCTTTCCCCAAAAACTCTGTACATACTTACATTCCCACCACATATGAATATATGTCCCCCTTTCTTGACAACCCCTCTAACATTTTTCTGAACAGCTCTTATCCATATTATGTATCTTTATTGGGGTCAAATACCACTTCCATACTATCTTGTAGTAGTTTTCTTTTATTCTAATTGATAAATTTTTGAGATGCCTTTCTTTCCATAATTTTTCACTGAAGCTGACTTAAGTGGTCAGTGTGGATGTGCCCTTTGTTAGCTTTCATTGCATATGATGCAGAAGATAAACAACGAATAAAGCCATAATAATAAGCCTGAGAACCACCCCAGCGTTGAAAGGCCTTGTCTGATATTTTGAGAAGCTCTCTGATGGTCACTAGCAATAAACATCCTGGTCCCTGAGACCCAAACAGAAGTGAAGAAAAGTGCCAGTCACTTGGCACCTTCCTTTAAGAGCACAGTATGGCCACTTCATATAGCGAGGACAAGGAGTTGCTTGAAGGACCAGGAGAGGAGATGGAGACTAAGCAGTTTCCAGTCGTCTTCCTAGCCTAACTCAGTTGAACCTTCAGAGACACAGACATTCCCCAGCACCCTATATAAGCCCCTCTAGAAGCTGAAGTGAGCCCGTCTGAGCAAGCTACAGAGGGGTTAAACGTACCCACACCTCTACAGCGTAGGAAAGAAAAGGCAGGGCAGAGCAGGTTTCAGAGATTCGCTGAAAAACAATTAGTAATCAAGCAAGAACTAAGATCTTAAGGTTAAAAGCCTCTGTGTTGTGACTCTTTGCGGCAGACAACGTTGTTTCCTGTTTTGAGGATAGCTTCTATTTGCTCCTATCCTAGGACCTGATTCTGCTACTTCTTGGTGTGTTACTCAAGGACTTCTAGCCTTGACTTCTGGCAATCTGATTTTCAGCTCTGGCATCTTTCTTTGTTTGTACTTTGGACACTGAACTGGGAACTGCTGCTTCCTATAGACTTTTGTACTCAGCTTTTCTGACCCTGGACTGTTGATGTTGGCTAGCAAATCTATTTCAGTGAGTTCTGATTTTGCTCCTTCGCCATGGCTGTTTAAAACAGGTGGCACCCGCCCCTACCTCCCATCTTCAGGTGCCAGCTCCAATCGCATTTGTTCAGGACCAGAGGATAAGGCCCTTCCACAGCTCAGCTAAGGCCAGGAAGGGAGGCTGTGTGACACCATGACAGCAGCTTTTGCATAATCCAAAGTGAGCCACAAAGCAAGTAATGACCCCTACAGACAGAAAGGCAGAGTCGCATGATGGCATTGTCACCAAGAGTATGCTCCGTGGCTTCATGGACTCTCATTTTCCCTACGGAGGAGGGCTGTTCCTGTGCAAGGAGGAGAGGGAAGGCAGGAAGTAATTAATGGTTTCCCCACCAATTGTGGATAGTGCTGATGCAAATTAGTTTCTGAAATGTAGGGTACATCTACACTGACCATTTAAGTCAGTTTCAACCATGAGCCCTAGCAAATCCTTTTCTAGGTCACATGCAGCTCACACGGCCTATGTTGTGCAAATGTGCACTATACCATGTTTCCTCTCTATGTAATTTTTTAAATTGAAAAATGTCCCATTCCTGTCCACTTAAGTTTGCTTACAACAAATATTGCAGTTTCCAAATTAAAACTACATGTTGTGATGCTTTGGACTTTATTTTTTATCTTTGTGCCAGTAAGTAGCTGAATGTCCTTTCAGCTTGAGTCCAGTTGCATCATGAGCCAATGATTCTAATGATTGTCTTCTGCTCTTTCCTGGTAGCTAGTTGAGTGCCTTCCGATCTGGGAGTCTCTTCTTTCAGCACCATATTTTGTTTCAATTTGGGTTGTCTCCATGTAAGGTTTTCGAAATGAAAAACTCCCAGAAGTGGTTTACCATCTCCTGAGCAGACCCAAAATAAAAGGTTACATAAAAATCAATGCCATTAGCTGCTGTCCTCCACTAGTGTCCCCTCCTCGTACTCTTCTCCTACAGCTTCTCCATCAACCTCATCATGTGAACTATCACTTCTCTTCTGCTGATATGACTGTTATTTCCTGAAGAGGATGAATGCATTTTGCCTCTACTCCTGTTCCATCTTGGGTAATCTTCCAATGAGTCAAGAGTCCTCATTGAATATTACGTTCAGCCTCTCTGACAGCCTAAAAACTCTTTTCCATGTTACTGTATGGATCCACAGAGAGGGAGATATATTTATAGAATGATGTATCCAAAGAATTTGTTCCAAATTTTCCATTTTATTATGACACTGAAATAAAATCTGAGATCAAAAACACATTCAAATTGTAGTTCACTACTTGAAGCTTTATGTGAAATAAAAGGGTGTTAATTGTGAAGATCTTAAATTATGTAAGGAAGGGGAAATGGGTTCTCAAGAATGCTTCAATATCTTTCCATCACATTGTCAGATGCGTAGAGCTAATTTGGGATGCAGCATTCCAGGCAGTCCTTATTGACATTCCAGCAATACTTTCCTTTTTAATCTGCAGGCATCTTCAGTGTCTGTATTCTCAAATGTGGTTTAATTTAGAAATGTTGATAGGACCCCTAATATGGAGGGACAGCTCTGATCCTATATTTTTCCTATCTAGCCTCATAGTACTATAAAGCACATTATTTTCACAGATGCAATCCTATGGGTAAAAAATGAATATAAAGTGTTAGAAAGATACTTGTGGCCTTAGAAAGGAGGCAGCCACTGAAGCTACTTGGTGACAAATTCAGAAGAAGATAAAGAAAATACTTTTTCACACGGTGCACAGCCATGACATATAATCTTGGGTGCCAATATGAATGACTTTAAAATGAGAAAGAAAGAAAGAAAGAAAGAAAGAAAGAAAGAAAGAAAGAAAGAAAGAAAGAAAGAAAGAAAGAAAGAAAGAAAGAAAGAAAGAAAGAATAGAGGATGTGCCATCAATGGTAACTAGTTAGGGTGTCTATATAAACAAGGCAATAATTCTCTGTAGATTTCTTGCCCAGAAGCATTAGATTTGGAGTAAAAAAGCACTGCTGTCCTGCTTGTGGGCTTCCCATGGATAACTGTTTGGTGATACTATAAGCAGGATATTGAGCTAGATAGGCATTTAATCTGATCCATCCAGGATTTAGTTTCATATACAATATACATGAAAAAAACCCCACAACCCATATCTACTCCACAATCCAATCTGTGACACACTATATTTAGATCAGATCCCATTGAGTAACTTTTCAACCACAAAGGAGACACTAAATCACACATCATCTACATGTGATATATTAAAGCATGGTTCCAGGTGTTGGTGAAAATTTCTATTTACATCAGAAAATGCCCAAAAGATAAAAACAGTAAATTCTCAGTTAACCTGACTTCAAGCAACCAGAACTCTCAAGCATCCACCAAAAAAGTGAAGAAAGAAAATTGTAGGATTGTGAGTTTTCCAGGCTGTATGGCCATGTTCCAGAACCAGTCTCTCCTGACATTTCACCCACATCTAAGGCAGGCATACTCAGAGGTTGTGAGGTCTCCTCAAAGGATGTCTCCCTAGATGTGGGCAAAATGTCAGGAGAGAATGCTTCTGGAACATGGCCATATAGCCTAGAAAACTCATAGCAACCCAGTGATTCCAGCCATGAAAGCCTTTGACAATACAATAAAATTGTAAATTAAAATAGAGAAAAACTGTGCCAAATTAGGTTACGTTTGTCCTTTTTTTAATTACTGGATTTCAATATTATTGTCAAGTCAGTAGTTTATGGTATGGTATAGTCATTAGTCCTATTTTCAACAGCAATTCCCAAGCAACCAGACACCACATTTATGTGGCATCTACCTATCCTCATGGATGCTGGTTAACCAAGAATCTACTTTAAGTGGGTCCGAGACAAAATCAAGTCTGAATTCTCACTAGAAATCATGATGACGTGGCCTATTGAGAAAGATGATGTTCAGTAAAGCTGAAAGAAGAAGGGGGAAAGGAAGTCTTCATGAAGGTGGGCTGGATTAACCAAGGAACTCACAACTGCCTTGAGTTTTCAAGGGGTCAGAAAGGTGTTTATGGCCAAGGCTCTTGGAAGTCATTCATTCATAGGACTGAAGCCAATTTGATGACAGGTAATAAAACAATGGACTCAACCTCTTAATGGATGCTCTCAACCAAAATGTTAATATTGTATGATGCATTTTATTACAACGCTTGAGAAATGATTGAACACATTCTCATAAGTATGTATACCCTTAAATCTTACACCCCTTTATACACTTGTGAATAAATGTATTAGGAGATGTATATTTCACATTAAATATCCTATTTATTCCAATAAGGTGCACATTAGATTTGTGTAATACTGTAATCTTAGTGCTGAGCCAAAGCAGAAGCCACTTCAGGAGCTCCTGAAAGTCCTGTTTAAGGGATGTCATCTCTAATTTAATTGCCAGGGTTCAATGCTATGTAATCCTGCGATTTGTAATTTGGTGAGGTATCAACATTCTTTGGCAGAGAAGGCTAAAAGCCTTGTCAAACTACAGCCCACACGACCCCCATGGCATTGAACAAGGCCATTAAAGTAGATTCACCCTACAGCATAGATGTACCCCAAGGTTTTCTTTTCCATTGCTGAAAGCTTTGGTGTTCTAACACCTTTGTTTTTAAAGAAGGAATTCTAAGCAGGAGGCAACTGTTTTATTTATTTCGTGTCAAAAGCATTGTACAACAAATACATTTCAAATAATGGAGGAAAAAAAAGAGATCACAAGCAACTAAACAGTTTTAGACCAAAAACAGGCAATAGCAACCGCATTGTCTGTAGCTTTAAACAACTCCTCCTCCGTGCATGAGGCAGGGCATTGTGGGCAAGCATACATATGCTGAGTTGTTTGTTCAGCTCCACAGTCACACAAGGTGGAGGATTCCTCCAGGTAGTGCCACCTTGCCAAGTTGTCTTTTGATCTGCCCACTCCACTTCTGAGTCTGTTCAGGGACTTCCAAGTTGCCCATTCTTGGTTTGCCCCGGGAGGAAGACCCTCTTGGGGGGCCATCCAGTTAGAATTGCCAGGTTTAGCTGCCCAGAGGGACACCCTTGCTGCTGCTGGAGGAACATCAAGAGGAGTGGTGGTTCTCATGAAGCTCTTCCTTGATTTGAGTCTGGTGGGAGGAGGGTGATAGCCATGCAGTGGGTGGCTTTCACAATGTTCGACCTTTTTTCTCTCACCGTTAGCAGCAACTTCCCGCCGCACGTCAGGAGGGGCAATGCCAGCTAACTTGTAGAGTTTATCAACAGGTGTAGGTTTAAGGCATCCTGTGATGATTCTGCATGTTTCATTCAGTGCTATGTCCACCTGCTTTGCATGGGCAGACTTGTGCCAAACAGGACAGGCATACTCTGCAGTTGAGAAAGACAAGGCCAAGGCTGATGTCCTTATTACTTGTGGGTCTGCACCCCATGCGCTGCCAGTCAGTTTCCGCAGGATGTTATTGCGTGCAGCTACTTTGTGCTTGGTGTTCATGCAGTGTTTCCTATATGTTAGTGTTCGGTCTAAGGTGACACCAAGGTATTTAGGATGGAAACAGTGTTCGAGCTCTTGGCCTTCCCAAGTAACTTTCAGTTTCCTGTTGGCTTCGCGGTTACGTAGGTGGAAAGCACACACTTGTGTCTTGGCAGGGTTAGGCTTCAGGTGGTTCTCTTTGTAGTAGCTGGAGAGATCTTTCAAGGCATTGGTGAGTTGCTTTTCAACTGTTTCAAAATCTTTTGCTTGTGTTGTAAGGCCAAGGTCATCAGCATATATAAAGCTCTTTGTGAGTGGTGGTTGTGGCTGATCGTTCGTGAAGATAATAAATAAGGTTGGTGCAAGAACGCTGCCTTGGGGTAAACCATTCTTTTGCCTCCTCCATCTGCTTTTCTGGCCCTGAAACTCCACATAGAAGCTGCGGTTTTCTAAGAGAGTCTGGACAGTTTTTGTAAAGTCAAAGTCCCGGGTGATATGGTAGACTTTATGCAGCATTTTTCAATGTTGCACCATGTCATAGGCTGCCGTAAGGTCCACAAAGACTGTTCCCGTAATGCAGCATTTCTCATAGCCTTCCTCGATATGTTCAGTCAGATGAAGAATTTGACCTGTACAGTTTTTCCCTGGTCTGAAACCTGCTTGTTGTGCAATAAGCTTGGGTTCGATAACAGGTCCTAGTCGATTTAATAGCATCCTCTCATAGACTTTATATAGATGACGTAAGAGGGAGATTGGTCGATAGTTCCTGGCATTGGAGGCATCTTTACCAGGTTTTAAAATGGCAATTATCTTAGTTTCCTCCATGCTCTGGGAATCTGTTTGTGTGCCAGGCATTGATTGTAGAATTTCAAAAGCCAGTTTTCAGCTTTGGCCCCCAAGTGTTTGATTTGCTCCATCATCAGGTCATCTAGGCCAGGTGCTTTACCAGTCTTACATCGCTTGATGGCTTCTCTGAGTTCTTTCAGGTTTAGAGGAGAAGACAACTGGTAGGTTTCAAGTTCTGGCACCCTGCATTGGATGGAGGCAACTGTAATGGCCAAATAGAAAATAGTGCACTTCTTGCCGCTGCACATTACATTTGGCAGCAAATACTTTTTTTTGTTTTCTGGATTTTGAAAACTGAGGTGTGCATTAGATTGAGTGGTACATTAGAGTCAAGTAAATATGATAATTAATTTCCATTCACCCTAAAGAAGTTAGCACATTGCACATATTTTTTTTGCATTACTTAACTAGAATGGCGACAGTAGCAGTAGTTTATTTGGGTTCAATATTTGAAGCAAAGACATTTAGAACACAACAAAAACTGTTTCTTAAACTTTCAATGCAATTTTCTGTTTGAACCTTTAATATGTGGAGTGGCAAAGTCCTGTTGACTCCTGGCATGGAAAATCAGTACAACTGCAGATGGATTTGTGATCACTTAAGCTATTTACATTGCCCTGTACACACTGATCCCTTTGGAAAAGGTTAAACATTCACAGATTGACCATTAGGGAGAGGAGCAGATGGCAATGTTCCATGTACACCTGTATGTCAAAATAAAATAACAAGCTTTAGCTCCATTACTGTTTAATAGCTTCAGTTCACTCTTTCCTTAACCAAAAAAATGTATCTGCCTCACAGTAGTTTGTTTCCTTTTTTGCTTAAAATTGAACGACTGTATTTCTTTGATTTAAAACACACTCCCCCCCATATAAACATCTCTAAAAATGAGGTGCATCTTAGGATCAGAGGCCCCTTTCATATACATATTTATAAAGTTTTTCCCCTGTCCGTGGCACTGAAATCAGTAGTATGTTTTTTACAATCAATGGCATCTTGGAATTGGAAAAATGTGGTATTTTATGTCTTGTTAGAAGGCATTCTGTAAAACTTTGAAATGTATTACAAAATTATCTCTTTGAATGTTAATTTTCTTATCTATCATGCTGTTGTACAGAAAAAAATACATAATCTCACCACTTTGTGCTAAGGATGACTATGTAAGATGCAATACATTCACTTTTTTTTTCTTTTCAGTTGACTCTCTCTTATCTGAAATGCTTGGGACCTAGTGCATTTGGTATTTTGGGTTTAAAACAAAATGCATTATTACATTCAGTGTTGTGTGAAGCCAGAGGTATTTGTATTTGCTTCCAGATAGCTACAGAAAGCACCATCCTTCAACAGTGCTCTTTTGTATAAAGCACTGTGGTTTACTATTACTGTATCTTTATTTTGATTCTGGATTGTTATGTATCTACCTGATGCCAGAAATTTGGAATTTTTCTAAGTCCCTTGGTTACCGAGAGACGCCTGGCAAGCTTTGTTAACTGCAGCTGTTTTGAGTCAGAAACCAGGAATCTCACCAGGTTGAAGGTAAACAACAGATACTTTATTCAATTTGCCTAAAAGGAACATTCATAGAGCATGGATGCTCAAAGGGTACAAGTGTAAAAACATTATCATAAGCAGACATTTTTATACACAAGGATTCTCATGCTTTAACATTGCTACGATTTGAAACCCCCTCCCTTTCCCGATTGGTCACCGCAGAGAAGCCAGCAAGCGCCCCCCAGGACTCTGCTGGTCACAGCTGACCTCCAGCTAGAGCGCTCAAGGGACAGGGCTCCTCGGTTCTCGATGTCTATGCCACAGTTTTTAAGGTTTGCATTAAGCCCATCTTTTAATCTCTTTTCTTGTCCACCAACATTCTGTTTTCCATTCTTGAGTTAGGAGTACAGTAACTGCTTTGGGAGATGGTGATTGGGCATTTGGAGCATTTCTTCAGTGCTAGTGGTCTTTGCTTCTTCCAGCAGCCTGACATTTGTCCGCTTGTCTTCCCAAGAGATTTGCAGGATTTTTCGGAGACAACGCTGATGGACTCATTCCAGGAGTTGAGTATGACTCTGTAGACAGCCCACGTTTCGCAGGCGTATATCAGGGTTGGTTAGACAATAGTTTCATAAACAAACACCTTGGTCTCCCTATAGATGTCCTGATCCTCAAACACTCTCTGCTTCATTTGGAAGATGCTGCACTCGTAGAGCTCAGGTGGTGTTGTATTATTTAAAAATTCAGAAACTCAAAGTGAATTGCATCACACGTAAGAAGAAAAGCACAAAATGGTCCACTCAAAGGAAGTATTTGAACCTGGCATGGGCAAGCTTGGGCCCTCTAGGTGTTTTGGACTCCAACTCCCACCATTCCGCACAGCCTCAGGCCCTTTCTTTTTCCCCCTCAGCCGCTTAAGCGGCTGAGGGGGAAAAAGAAGGGGCCTGAGGCTGTGCGGAATGGTGGGAGTTGGAGTCCAAAACACCTGGAGGGCCCAAGCTTGCCCATGGCAGGTTTAAACTGAGCCTGTTGCCCTTTTTATGGATTTACAGTCAGAAGGCAGGGCTTCTAGATCCAACTTCTAGCTTGAGAAACAGCACTGGACTCACTAGAGACTTGGCACAGTTCCTCTTCCTGACACCAACTGCTGAAGACAAACACGAACAGGTCCAAAAGCACTACAGTTCCCAAGAAGCAGCGCGGCCACCATCCTCTCCCACAACACCCTATCGGAAGCGCGGAGCTTGCGGTAGCCATTACCTGCTGAGAATGGGATCCCTCCCTGACAGACGGAGAATGATGCAATTGCAAACAAAAGTTGCTCCAATAGCAAACTGTCCATCCGCCACTTCATTCTTTCATTGGGCGGAATGAAAGGCAAGGACACGCCCCTTTGCAGCGGATTGGCTGAGCGCCGCCTTCTGAGCGGCTTTGCCAGGCGCAGCTGAGCTCGCCGTTCCCCTCCCAGCAGCAGCAGCCACGTGGGCGTCATCCATCCTCAGGTTGGTGCTTCGGTCGAGACGAGGGGCCATTGGGGGTGCACGGGTGGTCAAACGGGGATTAAACCGTGGTAAGGAGGAGAGATGCGGACGGGAGTGGTCAGGACGTGGGCAAGGAAAGAAGAGACACAGGGCACAGGGAAGAAGAGAGTGGAGAGAAGAAAGGGATGGGTAGGCTGCGGTTATGTCTGTGTGTATATATAATATGTGCAGTCATGCCGGCCACATGACCTTGGAGGTGTCTACGGACAACGCCGACTCTTTGGCTTAGAAATGGGGATGAGCACCAACCCCCAGAGTCAGACACGACTGTCAGGGGAAAACCTTTACCTTTACCTACACATATATACACACACACATGTGAAGTTTGTTTCCAAATGGTACCTACCCCATAATGTATTGAAAAATGGGTTATAGGCACACATTGTTGGCTAGGAGCAAAATATTATATAGTGATCAAAACTTATCAAATCACTTAGAGCAAAAGATTTCATTTCCCCAGCACATTTTTAAAATTCCTGTAAAATTAAAATTCCTGTAAAATTTGCTCCGATGTCCAGCTATAACATACACACACACTTACTAATTCAGTATCCCTTATCTGAAATGTTTGGAACCAGATGTGTTTAGGATTTTTTCCCCTTCTCCAGGATTTTGGAATATTGCATGGATACATACATAATGAGATATCTTGGAGATGCAAACCAAGTCTAAACAAAAAATATTTATGTTTCATATACATCTTTGATACATAAGTTGAAGGTCTTTTATAGAATAAGCTTACTAATGTTGTGCGTGTGCCTGAAACAAAATTTGTGTGCACGGAAACATCAAAAAGCAAAGGAGTCACTATCTCAGTCACCTATGAAGACAATTTCAGTTTTTGGAATGTTGGATAAAGGATGCTCAACCTTTATAGATCTGTGCCTTCAGGCTACTTGCCAAGTTTTGATGACCCTATACATTTAATAGGGTTTTCTAAGGGATAGCCCACACCTTCTATTTTTCTTAATATATGTTAAATAAATTTGTCTGTTAATGTATCATATACATTAGAGCTGGGATGAGTCATGGCCCAGCATTACATAGACCCGTGGTTCTCAACCTGTAGCTCCCCAGGTGTTTTGGCCTACAACTCCCAGAAATCCCAGCCAGTTTACCAGCTGTTAGGGTTTCTTGGAGTTGAAGACCAAAACATCTGGGGACCCACAGGTTAAGAACCACTGACATAGAGTCTTTTTAGGCATGGGAAATTCAGAGGCGTTTTTGCCAGGGAGTTGCAATGAGAGGTTGAGATTAACAATACAGTGGCATCATTAGTAGTTTCAAAACTGAGGTTCTCACTACAGCTGTGCAACTTTGTTGGTGGTTTCCATAAATACAAACAGGGCCTGAAAATGAATTGTGTGTGCTCAGTACAACATAGGCTGCCTGTCTAAAATTCTGTCACTTTGTAATTTTTTTCTTTTATTGCCAGGAATAAAAGTCACTTATCAGCTGCTGACACCATGAGTGTGGGTTTCATTGGCGCTGGGCAGCTGGCCTTCTCCCTGGCCCGAGGTTTCACCGCAGCAGGTAGGTGAGCAGGTGGTTGTACCACTACCACACATTAGACCAATCCATTGCGACAAGTGGGCTTATTAACAAAAGACCCTCCCCATAAATGCACAGCAGAGTAACTTATTAGCAGCAGCATGACCCAGCACTGGTAACTACAAGTGATAAAAAGAACAAAAACACGCAGATCAATGTTATCGCTTCCTTTGGAGGCTTTTCTTTGTAGCAAAATAATATGGTTGCACTATTTACAAAAACAAGGTTTCCATAACAAATAAAGTTCTTTATACTTCCATGCTGGGCTTCTTTCTCATGCAGATAAACAGCTTCTAGCTTCGCTCTCACAGAATCTCCTCTCACACCAAACTTACACAGGAGCTTCACACATTAGCTTTACACAGAGCAGCCTTCACACTGGAGCTTCACACACAAGGCCTTCAACCTGGGGCTTCTCTTGCTGAAGTTTCTCACTAAGAGGCCTCTCTCACATTGAGGCCTACCTCATACTGAGGCCTTCTAAGCTACAGTCACACCTGCTTATATAGAACTCAGCTTTTGCTGAGTTATTGCATCCATTTAACCCTTTCAGTGCTGGACTCACATTTTTATAATTAAAAATACCTAGTTTATTTTTAATATTTCTGACATGATCTGCATAGAGAAATAGTACTGCCCTCTGTTCACCTGGGCATAGCACTATTGCAGCATCTGACTTCCCTCTGAAGAGAACAGTCTCAGAGTCTATGGCTGGGTCTACACTACGTTTTATGGCATTATAGATGCAGCCTACGTTATATTGGTTCATCACAAAACCATTCCAAATTATACCATTGTTAATATCTATTCTGCACTTAACTGCCTGTAACTTGCTCCTCTTCCATATAAGCCTGTAATAAATATTTGAAATTATAATAAACGCCCCATCCTGGTAACTTGTGCAAATGTACATCTCTCTGTGCTGCTCAGATGACATGTCACGTCTCTGGGCTAAGGCCTATCTATGTGTATGCATATTCAGAACTGTCCGAGGGAGACTGTTTTCATTACTGTCCTGCAAAGGAGCCTACCAACCGGATGTTAAGCTTATGTTTGCTTGCTTGCACATGCGTATACTATGGTAACCCTTGTTCAAATTTTGCTTATTACTTCATTCTTAATAACTAGCTACCGTCTCCTGAATAACCTGTTCTGCAACAGAATATATCCATTGTTGCAAAAATGCTAATTGCTATGAAATAAAGGCAGGTCAAACTGTCTGTTTTCTCTTGCATTTTAAAGTCCTTCTTGCATTCATTTACCACTACCTGAAATCATAACCTAAGACCCAGTTCCAAGAGTGACATTTTCAAATACTTTTAGGGCTTAATATAGAGAGGAATATTTCAGCTATTCCTCATACAAAATTTTCTAGGAGTAAAAACTGAAAGTCACACTAAATAAACGCAGGAAAAACCCCACCCAGCCAATATTAAGAAGACAACTTAGCTCTTTCAGTAGTTTTTGGAAGTGTAAGGTTCTCAAGGATGTAATTCTGTGTGAAAATATTTGGGACCCCGAATGTTTATGGCTCACCCCTTTGCTGTACGCAGTCATTCTTCAGCTAGAGAACTCTGTGAAAGGAAATGAGAACCAGACTGCTAGTAAGTGGAGGAACTGGGCTAAAGTGGGAAGTCTTATCCAACAACTGGGCAATTATGCTCAATTGCAGAGGGAAGAGGATGTGGTCAACTACTTTTTCTCTTTTTTCAGGGATCTTGGCTGCTCATAAGATTACGGCAAGTGCACCAGATACAGATCTGCCAACAGTATCTGGGCTGAGGGTAGGTTCAAATTTTGGATTTGAAAAATCCAAAATGTCTGTTTTGCACTCTTAAAAAACCCATGCAAATCTTAACACGTTTCTTAAATATTGTGCTATTCTTCCCAACTCAAGAGTTGAACTTCCAGGCCATGTTTTCTTTGCCACCAGAGCTGATTGCTATCTTATGAAATAGACCTGTAGGACTGGAAAATAAGAATTCAGTTATATGCAAATCCATGTAATTTTAAGCTGGTGGTTTCATTTAAGCTTTAGTGAAACTTGGGAAATGCATGCTAGGAGGGGCATTTCTTCCCCTGTGTCATTTAAAGTAATGCACTATGTGGTTTTATTCTTGTGTTTTTCAAATACATCAATTCCCTCATAAACACCCATTTGAGTCTCTGGGAGAAAAATACTACTTGTTATGTGGGAACATGTTGGGCAGAATTACAACCAGCCATGCAGTTTGCTCTCCATTTCTGCTTTCTTCTGTCTGCATCCATGTCTCATGTAAAGGTTAAAGTCCTGAGGCCTTGAAGGCTGTTGACATACTGAGTATCAGGTTCATCATGTTTCTGAGGTTCCCAGTAAGCATGATCATATCCAGCTCCTTCCTGCCATTGCACGCCTGATCGATTTGGCCTTGGTGTTGAAAAAACAGAGAGAGTGGGATGCTTCACCAGCTGCTATCCATCTTATTTCCAGAAAATAGGTGTGAATTTTACCCTAAGCAACAAAGAGACAGTTAAAAACAGTGACGTCCTGTTCCTGGCAGTGAAACCTCCCATCATTCCATTCATCCTGGATGAGATTGGCTCCGACATAGAGGACCGGCACATTGTGGTTTCATGTGCTGCTGGCGTCACTATCAGTTCTATTGAGAAGGTGAGAGCATCATACAGCATTCATTTCTAGCAGTTGTTTTCAAGGAAAGGCTCACTGTGGGCCAAGGGCAGCCAGTAGACCATTCTGAATGCTGGACTGGAAATAAAAGTAACAGTTCTGCATGTTTGCATGAAGAATTCCATGTAGAAAGAAGGGCAGGGGACTTGCCTGTGCCCAGAACTTGGAAAAGTTTAGAAAAGTTACTTTTTAGACCACTGCTTCTTAAACTGTGGGTTAAGAATGCAGTCCCCTTAAGTTAATGTTGTGGACATGAACAATTTGGTAACAGTAAAAGGTTTCTGAATGCTACCATTTAGACACATCTGTTAGCAACAACATGCAGTGTTTACAGTGGACTCTGCAGAAGATGTTTCAGCTGTACTCCACGAAAAGGCAAACCAGTCTGTTTAACAAGCTTTGCAAATGCTTTGCAAATTTATTATCAGTAAATGTTGGTTTTTAATACCTATTTTACATACCTATATACTTGTGGTCATAAACATTTCTCAGGCGGAAAGGGGTAATGAGTGGAAGGTTTAAGAGGCTTCTTGTAGATTACAGTTTCCAGAATATCCCACAGAAAAATTAGTAATCATCCTTTTAGATTGGCCATCCTAAAACAGAATTACTGCTCATAGTTAGAATGATAATAATCTTCATTCACTTTCAGGAACACTTCTTAAATTCTTGTGCCTGTTAAGAAAAACTTGACAATGTCTTGGCAGCATTAGTGCCATGCTAATCAATTCAGGACCTTAATAAAAACAATTGCCTATATTTTCTTGTATATGATGATTCTGAAGTATAATTTAACCACTTTGAAAAATTGGGGTACTTAAGGTTAGGTCATCTGGACGAATCACAGTTTAAACTCTTAAAACTGATTAAAAACCTATTCATAGTTAAAACCACAGCACCCTCTAACTGACAGCTTATCAGAATGTAGACACATCATGAATTATTACCTGAAAATGAAATGAAAAGCTGTTCAGTATTGTAGAAGTGCAAATATTGACCTGCTGTGACCAGGGATCTTCTGAGTCCAAGAAAATATGAGGCAAAGAATTTGAATGTAAAATTAGGTTCCCTGAAGTAAACATTACTCATTTCTATGCTGCATTGGTTCTTAGCCTGCCTACAAATTATGAGCAATGAGGGACTTATAGCCAAGGAGATCTGTTGCTGGATGCTTGGTCTTGACTGACTTGCCTTGGCATCCATCAGGGTTTGTTTCCAGGAAATCCTGTAGATATCAAAATTCATAGATGCTCCAGTCCCATTATATACAGTGACAGTAAAACAAGACCCCTTATATAAAATGGCAAAATTAATCATTGCGTTTTGGAATTTTAGAAATGATTTTCAAGCTGTGCATGGTTGAATCTGTGCATGCAGAATCTATGAACACAGAGGACAAACTGTTCTTCATATTTGTGTTTTTATGCCCTCCCTGTTTTCGTTGGTACTTTGGGTAATGGTTTTTCAATTAATGTAAGAGTACAGTGTTCCCTCACTACTTCGTAGTTAACTTTTCGCGGATTCGCTGTTTCACGGTTTTTCAATAAACTCTAATAGACTATGATAAATCATAATAAATTACAATTTACAGCCTAAGGAAGGGAGAAAGGAGAAGCCAAAGGGAGAGAAAAGGAGCCCAAGCGGCAATGGGAGGAGAAGGAGGCAATTTATCAACACACAATTGGTTGTACTAAAATGTGTAAATATTAAAATATAGTGTCCCTACTTTGCAGATTTTCACTTATTGCGGGTGGTCCTGGAACGTAAAAAGGTAAAGGTTTCCCCTGACGTTAAGTCCAGTCATGTCTGATTCTGGGGTTGGTGCTCATCTCCATTTCTAAGCCGAAGAGCCGGCATTGTCCATAGACATCTCCAGGTCATGTGGCTGCCATGACTGCATGGAGCGCCCTTACCTTCCCACTGGAGCAGTACCTATTGATCTACTCACATTTGCATGTTTTCGAACTGCTAGGTTGGCAAGAGCTGGGGCTAACAGCGGGCGCTCATTCCGCTCCTGGGATTTGAACCTGGGACCTTTCGGTCCGCAAGTTCAGCAGCTCAGCACTTTAACACAAGTGAGGGAACACTGTAAATAGTTAATCTTACTGGAACCTTAACTATTGGTGTTTGTAGCTGTTGACTTAGATTCCACTACTGCTGGCAGTTGCTCAAGCACTGACCAGTGCCACCCTGTGGTCACTTTCCTAAATTCATGAATATACAGTAGAGTCTCACTTATCCAAGCCTCGTTTATCCAAGCCTCTGGATAATCCAAGCCATTTTTGTAGTTAATGTTTTCAATATATCGTGATATTTTGGTGCTAAATTCATAAATACAGTAATTACAACATAACATTACTGCGTATTGAACTACTTTTTCTGTCAAATTTGTTGTATAACATGAAGTGTTGGTGCTTAATTTGTAAAATCATAACCTAATTTGATGTTTAATAGGCTTTTCCTTAATCCCTCCTTATTATCCAACATATTCACTTATCCAAGCTTCTGCCGGCCCGTTTAGCTTGAGTAAGTGAGACTCTACTGTATAAGCAATCTTGCAGATTTTCAGCCTTTGACTTTCTGGTTTCAGACCTCATTATGAGGTATTCATTTAATAAAATAAACCCTGTATCACAAGATTTCAGAGTGGCATACAGGTAAAATCAATATAAGCAGGTTTAATAGAAATCGATTGGCATCTACATTAAGCATTGTCACCAATCATGCCTCCAAGCAGAGGGTGTTCCATGTCTGGGGTCCCACAGGTGGGAAGACCCTTTCCCATTTCCTCACACAGACCTCAATGTTCCAGCATGTATAAAAAGGGGCATTTCTTCAAGTATCAGATTTCCAAGTGGTTTAGGGCTTCATATATCACCATGAGCGGTATCTTAATTCCAGAGTGGAGTTATACTGACCAAGGCAATTCTTTTAGGACTGGCATTATACAATGTCCATCGAATACTCCAATCAGCAATGGAGCATGTGCATTTTGCATAGCTATAACTTCTAAGCCATCTTCAGGACTGGCACTACATAGAGTGCATTGGAGTAATCTGATTACCTGGAAATGAAATGGAAGAGAACATTTTCAGATGTTCCCTTTGGATAGAAGTGGAGGAGAGTAGTTGCTCTCTGGACTGTTCTTGGTCTGTGACTCTCACTAACTTCAGCAGCAAGGCTTGTGATCCAAGAGTATCACACGTTCTTCACCAGAAAGTATGTACAGTAGAGTCTCACTTATCCAACACTTACTTATCCAACGTTCTGGATTATCCAACACATTTTTGTAGTCGGTGTTTTCAAAACATCATGATATTTTGGTGCTAAATTCGTAAATACAGTAATTACTACATAGCATTACTGCGTATTAAACTACTTTTTGTGTCAAATTTGTTGTATAACATGTTTTGGTGCTTAATTTGTAAAATCGTAACCTAATTTGATGTTTAATAGGCTTTTCCTTAATCCCTCCTTATTATCCAACATATTTACTTATCCAACGTTCTGCCGGCCCGTTTATGTTGGATAAGTGAGACTCTACTGTACATAAGAGGAATGGGGGAATTGCAATTACAAGTTCCATCCCAATTATCTACAGACATTAAGTTGAAGTGATGAAGCGGAGATGGTCTCACTCCGAATCTATTCACACTTCACAGGATTTTTTCCAGTAGATCAGTGGGGATTTCTTAATTTCAGTTGTCTATTTTTAGCAACAACTACATTTTTGCATACTAAGATTAGATTGCTGAAAAAGAATTTAGAGGAAAACAGGATTGAATTTTTGTTTGTGGGAAATTGTGTTAGTACTACTTGCTACATAAGTGTTGATGTTAAATGTAAACTACAAGATAAATGTTCATTTGTTTCTCTTGTCTCGCTTCTCAAGAAACTCTCTGCCTTCTGCCCCACCCCGAAAGTGATCAGGTGCATGACCAATACACCAGTGATTGTCCGTGAAGGGGCCACGGTCTATGCCACAGGGACACATGCTGAGGTGGAAGATGGAAAGCTTTTGGAACAACTGATGGCTAGTGTGGGCTTCTGCACTGAGGTGGAGGAAGACCTGATAGATGCTGTTACTGGACTCAGTGGAAGTGGGCCTGCTTATGTATGTGCCAATATGTTATGAATAACTTTTCAATAACTTTAAAGCATAGTTTCTTTTTATTGCAATTTCAGTGTGAGAGGTATATCAGAACTTTTACAGAACAACATTTAGACATACAGATTCTATGCAGCTACATTGGATTCACAACAACCTACTTACATTGGCTAACAAACAGACAAAGGGGGTTACATTTTCACTCAGCATTCACACACACATCTACATGCATTCATCCTCATGAACACAACCAAACATCATGTCTTTTTCTCCCTCCTTGGAGAAGCACCTGCTTAGGCCAGGCCCTGCTTCCCCTGCAGCCCGTCAACACATAGTTCCAAAACTTCAAAAGTCCAAAATGCATCCTTTTCCCCCCAAGAACAATGCCAAGAATCAGAATCCTGTTTCTATACAGCAAAATTGACTCCCTGCAACACATATCATGACTCCAAAATGCAGTCCTTCCTCTTCCCTTGAGAAAAGGAGCATAAGTACAGAATCCTACTTTCCCATAGCAGATCTGACTCTCCTTCCCAACTGAGCAAAGCATAGCAGGTGAACAGTGTCTCTATCACACATTCTGGATCATCATAAGGTCACTTATATAGCAATATTTTGCTGATGTTATCCACAAGTTGTAAGTGTCTGATAGACGTCTTCCATCCTGGAATATCTCCGTTTTCTGGACCAGATGTTGATTCTCCTGGATTGGTGTTGGCCTTGTGTTGACTTCCTTCTTAATGTTGTAAACATTCCTTAACTTGATGTAAACATTTCTCTTATCATTGTCACAGCTCTTATCACAGTTTACCAGGCAAGTCAACTATTTCTGTTCTCATTAGCAATTTTTAATTACAATTCAGCAAATCATTGCAGGCCTTAATATTTTTGAATGGTGTCTTCAAAATGTAGCTCTCATTCATTCATATTTCATATAGTTCATTCATACCCACACATATTAAATCCACATTTATTAAATCTGCACATTATATTTTTGTAACATATTAGGAATTTTTAAATTTCTTTATTGTTTGCATGTGTCAAAAGTAACATACATTAAATATAGAAACAGGACTAGCAGTATATACAGGATTGGCTTCTCTTATCCACAATGCTTGAGACCAGGAGTATTCTGCATTTCGGACTTTTTTGGATTTTGAAATACCTGTATTTACATATACAGGTATCCTCAGTCTCTCTTTGCACCACCTGCTTCTGCCTTTGAGAAGGAAACTGCAGTGTTCCTGCTCAATCGTAGATCTGCGGTCTCCTTCCAAAATCTCCTGTCATACATGAGTGCAAACAAACAAGGTGCCAGGCTGGAGAGGGACTAAGGATCTGAGAGATGCGCAAGAGGGAGTTCCATAGCCACTGTCTGGGACATAGAAGTGAGTAACTCATGGCAAAAAAGTGTTAGGTTTTGGAGGCTTTCAGGTTTCCAGTAAGGAAGATTCCGCCTGCAGAGCTTTTACAAATTCAGATGGGACAGCAGTAATTCTACAAAAGCTTCATAGTGACATGCATCGATTTTGTAATCCAGAGCTGGGAAGTTTGTGACCCTCCAGATGTTGGATTGTAGCATCCATAAATCCTAGTCCATCTTTAGACAATAGTGAGGAAAGCTAAAACTTTCCATTCAACAACATTTAATAATTCCCACTCCTGCCCTAATCTTCCTGAAGTTATTGACTTGTGGGTGTTCTGTTCACACTGTCATCAGTCAATAAGAATGCATTAGTGTTGGCCGTTGGTAAGCTGTGGGTGCCTACTGGATACATGTTCATTTCATGGACTTCAGTAGGCTCAGTCTAGGTTTAGATGGAACTGATCTCTAAGGTGTGGTTGATTTGCTCTTCTGCTCAGTGTGGAACAGCTTGTGCGCACAGCTGACCCTTGGGAACAGGGAAACCTTCCTTTCCTTTGGGTGCCCATCCTGAATTGGTTGGAGAGAAGAGTGGGCAACTAGGAAAAATTTGTCCCCTGCAATATGTGTCAAGCACTATTCTTTCCCCCTCTGGCTTTATTTTCCTGTGATCTTTTAGGCTTTCACAGCCCTGGATGCCCTGGCAGATGGAGGGGTGAAGATGGGCCTTCCTCGCAGACTGGCTGTACGGCTGGGAGCTCAGGCATTGCTGGTCAGTGTGTGTCTCAGTATCTTGTAATCTTCTGGTTTTTCAAACTAAACTGTCTGTCAGTACTTTAGTTATAAATATCAGCCAAGTCCAGTTCTCAGAAATACACTTATTAAAGTAATTATAAGGTTAGGTTTTATTAGACATAAGATTCACAGTGAGTAGAGATGGAAGTCATAGGTGATGGGAAGGATTTGTTAAAATGTTGTAATGTATATGTTTTGCTAGTTAAATTTTACATTTGCTTCTCAATTATATACAATAAAGGTTTTTAAAAAATAAAAAAATAAATATACTTGTGAGAAGAATTGATATATTGGACATTTTGACTCTCACCATATGTAAACAATGGGAGGAAAATGCATTACACTGTTGTTTCAGTTACAAATGGTTTCCACATGTGCATTATTTTCATTCTGAAAAGTAGCTCTCCAGTGTTTGTTCTTGACATCCTCTTTTAATTTGTTTCAAAAGATTTGAATGGTTTAAGCACATGGAAGCATCCTGCACAGCTCTACTCTTTCTACCTGAACAGAGATCTTGTTGAAGCCACAAGAGGGAAGACAAATAGAGGGGCGATGTAGAGTGGGCTTTTTTCCAATCTGTTGGTCATTTTGCAGTTTTAAGGAAAGAACAAAAGATGTGTTTTTTAACCTGCAGTATCTCATCCAAACTCATGCAATTTCATGAAGCATGGGGAAAAGTGGAGGTCCAGAAAAATGTGGTCTTCCCTTTATAACACTGTTTCTTCCATATCTTTTCTTACTAGTAAAAAGCAATTGAAAAGAAACAGAAGGAACAGGTGATCCTTTTGATTGATACTGCTAGCAAGGACATGGAAAAGTTGCTTTTTTGAACTACAGTTCCAATAAGCCTGGCTACTGGCCAGAGATTCTGAGGTGTCATTTTTGAAAATATCAGTGGTTGGTGCTGCTGATGGCCCATTTGAAGTGTTGGAAGCTTACATGAATAGGTATCTTTAGCAATTTTATATGAAGGTAATAAAATTTCTTTTAAATGATACATTAAATTTTTTAAATCTGTTATTCAAAAGAAATTTGGTGATGATGATGATGATAATAATGATAATAATAATAACGACTTTATTTGTATCCCACTCCATCTCCCCAAAAGGACTCTAGGCAGCTTACATGGCAGCACAGTGCAAGTAAAATACATAAAATATACACAGAATTTAACCAAAAACAATAAAACACCGAGTAACAAAAATTACAACAAACAGGGGTTAACATAGAACACACTAATTGAAATAAAATAACAATAAAACACAGTAGTAAATTGTAATTAAAACAACTATACAAACCGAGTTACACATGAAGTTCTTTTCTACTATAGTACTTCTAAACCTTTACTACAGGTCTTAACCTTTTTTGTTCCATGGACCCTTTGCTGGTTAGGTAAAAACCACAGAACCCTTCTCAGGATGTAGCAGCAGATAGCGTTATGGCACTCAGCAATGGCATGTTGCACAATGGTTTGTACACAGCAGGACTGGGTTTAATAACAACCATAATTTCAAAGAATGGATGAGGTGATTTTTCAAGATAGGCAACAACCGTAATGTGATATGAAACGAATATTACTGTAATGTATTGCATACCTACATAAATGAAGGAAATGCTAGATTTCAGTTAGAGGTCAGAGAAAATAAATATATTTTTTCTAATTCAAGCTCATGGACCCCACCCCCACCCCAGCCGCCAAAGTGTCCATGGAGCACTCATTAATAACCCCTGTTCTAAAGAGTTTTTGACTCCTATTACAATGTTGCAGGGAGCTGCCAAGATGCTGTTGGAATCAGAGCAGCACCCAGGACAACTGAAGGACAACGTCTGTTCCCCGGGGGGTGCTACTATCTATGCCGTGCACTTCCTGGAGAGCGGGGGTTTCCGCTCACTCCTCATCAATGCCGTGGAGGCGTCCTGCATCAGGACAAGGTGTGTATCGGGAGGTGAGGAGTGGTTCTTTCTTAGCTGTATCCTCTGAGCTTCTCATGAGTCTTCTCCTTCCTAACAGGGAGCTGCAGTGCTTGGCTGATCAGGAGAAGGTTTCTCCTGCTGCTATTAAGAAGACCTTAATGGATAAAGTAAAGCTAGAGTCTTCCTCTGCCAACAAGGTCAACCTATTCAACAAGAACCCGGGCAGTAAGAAGTATTAAGGAGACCCAGTTGTGGCCTGGTCACACTTTTCTTTCTTTTTCAAGGGAATCTGTAGCTCATGCCATTTGGGGATGGAGGTGGAGCAGAATCATCAGCCCTTTCTCCTGAGTGGCAGAAACTCTCAACCTCACTGCTGACTCTTCTGTAGCTGTTGCAGGGTTACATTTTATCCTGACTTTCTTCCATGGAGGTCCTATGTTACGTATCCTCACAACAGCTTTGTTAGGCAGTTTAACCCTGCAATACAATGGCTGGTTCAGTGAACTTTCTGATTAGTCTACTACACACTGCTGTCAGGCTGTGCCTATTCCCTGTGATTTTTTAATGAGATCAGAGGCTGGAGTCCCAAACCTTATTTTCATCACAGAGTGGCTACATCCAGTTTGTAGGACATTCTGGATTGGGGGTGGGCAGAGCTTGGAATGGTTTTTATTAACACAAAGATATATTGAATTGGAAACAGATTTGTCAGTTTTAATAGTGGGGTTGCACAGGTTGAGTATCACTTATCAGAAATGTGTGGATCAGAACCATTTTGGATTTTAGAATACTTGTATCTGGGTACATACATATGTAACGCGATACCTTTTAGATGGGACCCAAATCTAAACATTTATCTTATGCACATAGCCTGAAGGTAAATTTTATACGCTATGTTTTTAATAATTTAGCGCACATTGAAAGTAAAAATGCCACTACCTCAGTCAACCCATTTTTAGAGTATTTCGGAATTCTAGATAAGGGATTCTCTATTTGTAATTACTTACATCTTCGCCATCAGAAAAAATTATCAAATTATTTTTAAATTTGAAAAACTTCAAAATTTCAAAAGCCTGCCAATGCCTAAAAATCATTTACAAGGTAACTCAAGACGTTAACATTGTTATTCAACAACTTAATTACTTTTCAAAAACCCTCAATGAATTGATTCCAAGCTCTGCATAGGATTCTTATTACATAGCATATTGCTCCTGTTCCCCATATATTGCTATTTCTGCTTTGCCCAGCTGTATCAGAAATCACAGATATCCTGGACTGAACAGCTCCTTCCATGCTGCCATGTATTTTTCTCCTTTCTTTCATCTGTAGTTCCTGGACATCTAAAATAGGTACTCAAACACATTTATCTTATGCTCCCAAAAGGGGAGTAGGGGTTATTCATATTAGCAAAAGCACAGCTCAGGAGTGTAGGAAGCTTTCCCATCTGCCTCCACTAGGTCAAATTTTTTGCCCATCTAGCTTAGTATTGTCTGTTTTGATTGGCAGTCACACTCTCAGCTTGGCATCCTCTGCCTCCTGCTTACCAGATCTTTCACTACAACTTGTCCGTGGCATCATCACTTATTGTCACATCTTAACAGTGTAGATTTAGAGATAGCTTTGAAACATACCCAAAATGAGTTCAGATCACATGGTTAATATGGGAGTTTTTTTATGATCAGTTCTGATTTGTATTTTATAGTAGAGCAATTTAATAGGTCACCTTCTGTTGGCAAGAGAGAACTATCAGCAATAACCTGTCATGATGTGTATTAGTGTCTTTAAGTCACTTGTCGATTTGGTGATCCGACAAATTTAATAGGATTTTCTTAGGTGGTTTGCTTGTTCCTTCCTCTGAACTTTAGCTTACGGCACCCCACATACATTAGCAGTCTCCCCTCCAAGTACTAACCAGAACTAGGTCTTCTTAGCTTCCAAGATCAGATAGGATCTGGTGCCTTTAGGGTATTTAGACCCTACAACTGTTATGACACAAACATGAAATAAATAAATAGATGCAATCATGACAGACTCTACTATGGAATTTAATTTGCAACATCCCTCTACTATCATTTTTACAAGAAGGCCTGCGACTTTAAGCTTGCTGAAGGATTCACAGTGACTAAAGACGTCAAGAGGTCTGGGTTCGAGGTAGACAGAAAATCTGAGGTGCTTAATAGGGCAAGACACTGGAAAGATAGTTCCTTGCCTCCAAAGGACTTGCTTCTCTGAGGCATTGTCTAAACCTATCCAGTCTCTCAGTGCTCCTTAAGGAGAGCTAGCCTATCCAGAAGCTGTCATCCAAAAGAGTAACTTTTCTAAACTCTGCTTTTTGATGGGATCAAAAGCATTTTTTCGTTTGCTGAAGGAAGCAGAACTGAGGAGTGCAGAGATTGCTGTTGATGCCCCAGATATATTGGCAGCATCCCAGTAGGGTTACCAGATGGAGAGAGGGATAGAATATCAGCCTTGTTAAGGGTTGTATAGATGGGGAAAATTGAGCAGTTATGTCCCTTCTTTCAATTGGTAAACCTACATCTCATATAGGATTGTTTGCCATTGAACAAGTCCTGTTACACATTGATTGTTAACATTTTCTTGCCTAGATGACTTGCAACCCCACCCCCTGCCTTTTGCATATAATGTGGCATTTTCTTATTTATCCTTTTTAGATGGCCCTCTAGACGTTTTTGGGCTGTAGCCTCTATAACCCCTTACCAGTGGCCACGGCTGATGGGAGTTGTAGACCAAAAACATTTTGGCCCACTTCAGTATATGAGTGAGGTTTGTGTTCATGTCCGCTCCCTGTGCTTTCTTAGATGAAAGGAGAATTTCAGAGGCATCTACTTCTGCCTTTAGACAAGCCACAGTTTCCCACTGCATTCAGCTGTGGTTTTCCATTATAACTGAGCTGGAGCACTCTTTCCACTTTGCCTTCACCTTCTTCTTATTGTTCCACATACCTTTGCAAAAGCTTGTGGGGGTTGTACACAGATAAAAAGTAAACACATAACTGCATACTCATCTGGGAAGCTTTACACTGAGAACATTTGTTATTCAGTAGCCATGTTTGTCACTATTTACCTCATATTTGCTTTGCCCGCTACTCAACCAGGACATTGCTTCTCCCATATTGCTATATACCAGTGACTGGAACAAGGAAGCAGGCTGAAGGTGGGGAAGAAATAAAACATGCCATGGCACAATTCACAGATTGTCCAGGACAATTCAAACCATTCTGGGTATCCTCCACATAACTCAGGTTACCTCAGGCCTATGTGATATGAAAGGCGTATTTATTGCTTGAAAATACAGTTTAAAACACTTAACAATTGGTTTCTTTTTTAGACTGCATGGATTTCCCAATTCTTTCTTCAGATATGTTCATATCGGTGCCCTATGTTTATTGTTAAAGACATACTCCCTCCCCCCTCCAAATCTTTTCTGGACAATAAACTCTACTTTTTAACTCGAGATCTGGTGTGTGGATTGTGTTTTATCACCACCTGAAGGATTATAGCCTCTCTTCAGTTGTGTACGACTAGTCCCTTCCCTGGGAACTTTACTCAGAACAGATTGGGATTCGTTCCAGGGTTCATTTTGAAAAAAAGATGGGGTGTCTTTTTAAAAATATATGGATGGCGTTTGGAGATAATAAATATGTGGAGCAGTATTTCTCTTAGGATTGTCAACCTATGATAGTCCTTCAGTTTGTATGGAGAGGTCAACAGGACTAATATTCTTAATTTTATATACAGAACTGAAATACATTTATATTTTCTCTGAATGTATAATGCTTAGCTTTGCTATACTCAGCTGGGGTGTTGCCTTTTCACTTTATTGTATATTGTTGAAATATGTATTTATCTTTGAGAAAATGTTAAGTTCCGAAAAGAGTGCAATTTGTTAACTATTACTTCTGATAATATATACAAAATAATTGTGTGGAAAGTATGACTTTGCCCTGTGACTCCAATTCATAAGACATGATTCAGGGCTACAATCTAACAAAGAATTCAGCTCATGAAAGCTGTATCTCTGTAACATCACTTTTGTCTTTCTTCAGTAGTGATTTACAAATGTTGTAATCATTATGCATAAATTGTTTTTGTGTAATCAGTCGTACTGACAATGAAAGGATAAAGAGATCGTTGCATGGAGTTTGAACCCACTACATTTGATTTGTTCTAATTTCTGGTCTACTTGCAATCATATTGAATACTCTTTGGATCTGGTGCTATCCTTGTAGAAGGAACAGCTATTTGTTTTTTATAAGACCTGCACCCAAATACTGTTTCTTGGCAAGTAGCAATCCAAAAGGCTTGCTGTACAAAACTGGATAAAATTGTCAAGAAAGAAAGGTACAGAATGATTTATCTTCAGTGTTGTCATTGAATGTTGCTTGTGAGTAAAAATGAATGTGGGTGTGACAGAATGAGAACAGGGTGTGTTTTAGGAGCAGCTCTTACATATCTGGTGTATGTAATAATTGCAGTGTATGGGTAAGATGAACACTGCACTGGAATTTTCCCATACTTGGCTTATAATATAGATAGATGTTTAATGTATTCAGGAAAAAAACAAGAAATACAAATAAATTATTAAAGTGACAGTGGATTAATCTAGCAAAAGAATAGGAAAGAATATTGGTGTAGAAAAGTATGAAGATGAGGAACATTCATGACAAGTTTCTATATAATTAGAGAAAATACTATCTGTGCCATTTTTGTCCTTCCTGGGGACCTTCTTTTCATAGATATCCCTATCTCTCTTTCACTTTGTACCTGTGCTGCAGACTTTCATGGACAAAAGGAATTAGCTACCATCTATATTTTAGCTTTCATCAACATTTTAAGCAAGTTCCACAAACCTGACCTAACCAAGGGGATCTGCAAAATTAAGGTTGTTTGTTTTAGTGCCATAAATTACTCAGTAAAAATATATTGGAAAGATTTTTTAAACACGCATCCTCATCATAATGCTTCCCATTTTAACCTGTTCCCAAACTTTTCTTAGTTGAAACTTTGCCGCTCCAGTCCTGCTCCTGGTGTGTGGCACACTTCTTAGGTGAGACTTGCAGAAAGCATTTCATTTATCAGTTACAGAAGAAAAACTCATATGAAATAGGTGAATCAAGTACTAAAACTGTCCAGATAAAGGTATATAAAATAATAAAATCTGATCCAGATTGCAACACTGAATTCTTATATTAGTAATAGCACTAGACAAGATCAAGGTTTGCCTCATCAACATACTTTTACAAGAAATTATTTTATTTATTTATTTCAAATATTTCTATCCCGCCCTTCTCACCCGGACGCATACATAAAAAGGCGCAATCATCAGATGGCAGCATTTGCCCAACGGGCTTGGGAAAGGCTACAGATCTGTTTTTTTTTTTCCTCAGAGAAATAATGGGAGGCAGATTGCTTAGAACTGCCTTTCAAAAATTATTCACACATATAGATACATACAAGGAGATGCAGCAAAGAAAAGGAAACTGGCATGGTATGCTCACTGTTTCCATGAGGCACTGAACTTCCTAGGTAGTTACTGCAGTCTCCATTTCTGTGGCATAAGGTAGAAAGTATGTAGTATTTGCATAGAATTTCAACATACAATGACAGGCAGAATTATTGAAGTAGCAAATGATCCATCCAAGTATGAAGAACAGCAAAGGCACCTACCTTAAATCACACTACTGTTTGCTGTAGGACAAATGCCATCTTCATGTACCTTTGGCTACAACATGTATGCATTCACCAGAATATCCCTTCCTCAGCAAAGGTCAGGTGTTCTTATCTAGTGAAAGGACAAAGTGCTTCCCCACCCTTCCTTTTGTGTTACTTCAGTATGATCTTTAGAAAGAAAGAGGCACTATAGAGACACAGTAATAATCTGCAAAGAAATGCTGTTTTCAAGCCAGATAAAGCCACTTCTACTATGAGATTGTAAACTCTTAAGATGGAGTGGTGAACTTGTAAGTCAAATGTGGCTACTTGTTTTTGACCATTTCTACCTTGCTGCTGAAGGGAGTGTAGAGTACTCAATATTTTGTGATTGTCAGTTTTCCCCCTAAGTAAGATACAAGGTCTTGCTTTCCCAAAATAGGGTGCTTTCTCCAAGTTTTTTTCTTTTAAAACTGGAAGTGAAGTTAAGAGCTAGAGGACTGTGATGGCAGAGGTTACAGAAAGGTACAGAACATAGATTACATTTTTAAAGATACTTCATTTTTGCACAGAATAACCTACAAATCCTTTGTATGAGAGAGAAAAGGGAATATGTAAGAGGTTATGATGACAATCTGGCAAACAGAGGGAGAAAACGTGGAGGCAGTGACAGACTTTATATTTCTAGGGGCGAAGATCACTGCAGATGCAGACTGCAGCCAGGAAATCAGAAGATGTTTACATCTTGGGAGGAGAGCAATGACCAATCTCGATAAAATAGTGAAGAGTAGAGACATCACACTGGCAATGAAGGTCTGCATAGTTAAAGCAATGGTATTCCCCGTAGTAACCAATGGATGCGAGAGCTGGGCCATAAGGAAGGCTGAGCAAAGGAAGAGAGACGCTTTTGAACTCTGGTGCTGGAGGAAAATCCTGAGAGTGCCTTGGACTGCAAGAAGATCCAACCAGTTTTTACTCCAGGAAATAATGCCCAGCTGCTCACTGGAAGGAAGGATATTGGAGGCAAAGATGAAGTACTTTGGACACATAATGAGAAGACAGGAGTGCTTGGAAAAGATCATGATGCTGTGGGAAAAGGAAGGAAAAAGGAAGAGGGGTCAACCAAGGGCAAGGTGGATGGATGGTATCCTTGAAGTGACTGGCTTGACCTTGAAGGAGCTGGGAGTGGCCACGGCTGACAGGGAGCCCTGCCGTGGGCTGATCCATGAGGTCATGAAGAGTCAGAAGCAACTGAACGAATAAACAACAAAAAATGTTGACGATTCTAGCATTTGAGATATAAGCAATATCTCAGTTTTGGACATCAATTTAGCATGATTGCCAAAGTTGCAATAGCGAATGCCAACTACTATATAGAAAAATCTGATGTCGGATGCTAATTGGCATCCAACTTGCCAACAGCCCAAATAGTCAATGGCCAGGTTTGATCAAAGCCGCCATCCAACACGTGGAAGGCTCAAGGTCCTCCAGCTCTTTACATGGGTTGAAGACAAGATGCCTCTGAATCGAAACCTTATCAGAGACAACAAAACTTCTAAAATAGGGGAGACGTTACTTCCCTATGACTTGTCTATTTTTGGCAGCCACTGCACTGCTGGAGAACCATATCTGGTGTGCATCAGAAATCAATCTATGTACCTATCTACTTTTCTCTTTTGTTTTCTCTCCCCCCCCCCCTTTCTCTTTCTTGCCTGAGCATTAAATCTCATCAGACTTTTTGCCTGTGTGCACACCATTACTTATATTGCCCTGGTTCCTTACTGCGCTGTACACAGGGCCAAGCTCAGCACATTTAGACAAACAAACTTAGTACTGAAACTCCAAGGGAAGTGGAAGGGAGGGGTAGAGAGAACGGCATAGCCATCAAGTTGCTGCATTGTGTCATAGCAGTTTTGCCTCTTTTCACTTGTGCCTGAGATGACGATGGATAACAAGGCATACAAGTGAAACTAAAAGAAGGCAATTTTGCCTCTTGAGGGGTCTCAGGAGGAGGAGGGGGTGTTGCTGGTGTCATTGGTGGTCCTGCAGCTGGCTCCTTCTTTCTGGGTGCTTGTCCCCTGCACTTGAAGCAGTGCCTTTCCTCTGAGCTTGACGTCTGCCGCAGCCTTCCCGTCCCAGGCACCTAAGCAAGATGCAGCTGTGAGCGAGGCTTTCCTGCATCAGCACTTTTGGTCCAGACCTCGCTGCTCCCTGCAATTTCCGCAGTTTTGAGAAAGTGTAGACACAGCAAAGACTGAACAGAAGTGAGGGGAGGGGAGCATTCCTGAGGGAAGGAGGGAGAAAGGGGGATGGCACGGTAGAGTGGGCATTAAAATGATGGTCTGGCTGCTCTGGGAGGTGAAGAAGCAAAGGAAAATAAATGCTCTCTGGGCTCCCTCTCCTCCAATTAGTTTGTGATCCAGTTATGACCAATTTATTTCCTTGGACAAACAGCAAGTGCCAACTGATGGGCCGTTTCATACTTCACTATTATAGTACTATGGCTCTGTTTTATCTTGCAGTGGCAACATCCTATAGAATGCTGGGATACGTAGTTTGGTCAGAGATATTAGAAGAGCTTCCTGGTTATCCCACCCTGTACTGTAAATCCCAGGACTCCATAGGACAGTGGTTCTCAACCTGGGATCCCCAGATGTTTTTGGCCTATAACTCTCAGAAATCCCAGGCAGTTTACCACCTGTTAGGATTTCTGGGAGTTGAAGGCCAAAAACATCTGGGGATCACAGGTTGAGAACCATTGCCATAGGATGTTACTATGGGAGTTAATATGGAACCATAGCACTACATTTATGTAGTTTTAAACAGTCCAGAAAACTTACCCCAGATCACAGAATGCTAATATCAACTACAAGAAGCCAAAAGCCATTTGGTCTTCTCTTGCATGAGCACATCTACTACTTTCTGCATGGCAGGAGGGGGGGGGGGGGTTGGTCTAGATGACCCAACTCTATCTCTCTTCCAACTCTATAATTCTGGATTGTGTTTTAATGGCAGGTGCTCCTCTTAGGGAAGATTGGTCCTAAACCAGTTCCGGCCATCCCGGGGAGACCATGAGCTTGTCAGAAGTTCAACCTACAGCTGAGCATGTGACATTGAAGATTTGGGACTGTGAGGATTTGTCTTGAGTCAGCTGGAATCTGGGCTGGGAAACAAAAAATGCCTTTTGACAGTTCAAATCAGCACCCGCAGGCTGAAAGGTCCCCTCTTGAACAATCATCTCTTTGCTCCAGGATTCTTCTTTTCTTTCTTATTCACTTACAGCAGGGAGATGGGCGCTACAGGGCTCTGTTAACTGGGGTTAGTTGCAGGGCTGTAGGGGGAATGATCTCTGCTTACGAGGCAAGCACTGCTGCTGGGCAAAACAAAGCAATGGGCAGAATTGGTTTAGAAAACTTTCCACTAAGCAAGTCTCTGTCTCTAGAAAATTAATTTTGAAAGTGCTGGCTCAGGCTTGTGGAGAAGTTGTGGAACAGACAGCGCACCAAATCCTAGCAGGGGAATAAGAACTGCCAGTCAACTCTTGCAAGGCGGCCCTGCAGCTCTTGATGGACCTGATGCAAGATTTGCTGTTTTGGAACCTTAAAGGCTTACAATACTTCTACAGAAATAATTCCCTATTGGCATGCGCTCGGAAATTGCTGTTCAAACTCTGCACTCCCACACTCCCACAGCCCCTTTTATGCATGACATTTATGTATATGAGAAGCAGTAGCAAAAACAAAACTACCCAGTAGCTGTGTTTCCTTTGAGCCAAGACTGAAGCCAAGATCATGCCTGACTGGTTCTGTCCTAATACAAACGGTGCCTCTGAGCACATGCAGAATTGCTTCTGATGTTGATAAATAGCAATAACATTTCATGTTTCTTGAAGGCAGAAGGGAAAGCCTCAGCAAACATCTTTTAAAAATAAATTCTATTCAGCTGAATGGTTGCATCAGATGTTATCCTAGGAGCTATCTCAGTTATTTTATGCCTTCCCTCAGTCTGTTTCTTTTTCTTTAATAATGTACAGTATTAGTGGGCAGAAGAGGATCTCTCTTCACTGCTCCCCACCCTTAAAAATAGGCTCCTTGCACAGCTTCTCTTTGAAGTCTGCATCTAGCCAAGTCAGGAAATGGAAGGGGGAAGATCTGTACCTGGAAACTCATGTTTTATCCACATGCTTTCTCTTGGCATTAGCCAGCACCATGCAGAGTTGCTTCTTGGTGGCAACAAGTTATACAGTCAGCCCTCCATAGCTGTAGATTGCACATCCATGGATTTAGCCACTAATGGCGATCTATCTATTTATCTATCTACGAATTTTGATTTTGCTGTTTTATACAAGGAGTTCTGTTTTATTATACTATTTTGTATAATGGGACCTGGGCATCCAGAGATTTTGATACCCATGTGGACCACTGTATAGGTGTGGGGAAATCCCTCCTTTGCTTCAGAAGTGTGTTTCTTTGTGTCTCATGAAGAATGTAAACTCTTATTTGGCCTTTATATGTTGGGTCTTATATTTTGGAGTGTTTGTGTGTACGTGACCAAATCCTTCAAAGCTAATGTAAGGTTTAAGTAGCCAAGTAGCAGCAAGGGGTCTGCCCAATCTGGGTCTGCCAGAGCTCAGGGTGGGAGTCCAAACTGCATTAATTCTACAATATAGATCCTAATTAATGCAACAAGTTATTGCGGTTTAACCCCACTTTAACTGCCATGGCTCAATTGTATTGTGTCCTGGGAGTTATAGTTTTATGACCTTTAGCTTCCTCTGCCAAAGAGTGCCAATCTATAGCTCCCAGGATTCCATAGCATTGTGCAAAGTGGGATTAAACTGCATCAGTTCAACTGTGTAGATCAGTGATTCTCAACCTGTGGTCCATGGACCACCAGTGGTCCGCAAGAACTAAAATATGGTCTGCGGTCTCACTGTTAATGCTATGGATAATAACACAGCCCAACAAAAAAACACTTTTTTTCTTGATGTCTTCGTTTTTAGGCCTGTTCCTGAGGTTATTTGGGGTGCTGAATCAGAACATTGCATTTGATAGACCACATCAGCTCTAGATTATTAAATATGGTTTTCTGTGGGCGAACAGATAGCGACTACTGGATGACATATGTTCTGTATTAGAAACTAGAGCTGATGTGGTCTATCCAATGCAATTTTCTGAATCAGCACCCCAAATAACGAAACCAAATCTAAAGTTGACCAAAAGCTAATTTGTAACCCATTTGGTACTAATGTTGGAGAGTGGTCCCTGGTCAAAGTGGTCCTTGTTAAAGTGGTCATTGTTCAATTTAATTTATAAATACATTGTCACATGGAATTATGTGCCATGCTACAAGCACACATAGTTTCAAAAGAGATATTGACAGTCTGGAAGGTGTTCAGAGAAGGGCGATTGAAATGATCAAAGGTCTGAAGACCATGAATCCCTATGAAAAGCTGAGAGTGTTTAGCCTGCAGAAGAGAAGGTTGAGAGGAGACATGATAGCCAGGTATAAATATCTGAAAGGATGTCATAAGGAACAGGGAGCAGGCTTGTTTTCTGCTGCCCTGGAGACCTAAGTCCTAGTCTCCAGGGCAGCAGAGAATAAGCCTGCTCCCTGTGGAAAGGGGATTCTACCTGAACATTAGGAAGAACTTCCTGACTGCAAGAGCTGTTCAGCAGTGGAACTCTCTGCCCCAGGGTGTGGTGGAGGCTCCTTCCTTGGAGGCTTTTAAACAGAGGCTAGGTGGCCTCTAGTTGGGGGTACTTTGTGCTTTTCCTGCATGGCCAGGGTTTGGAGTAGATGACCCATGTGGCCTCTTTCAACTCTTTTATTCTATGATTTCTGCTATAAAAGTAGGTATTATGTTTGTGTCATACTCTTGCCTTCCAGGAATCTTAGATATACAGCGTGGGCCAAAAAATCACAAAACACCTGATATTTTAATACCTATTTTACCTGTCTGGCAACCTTATCACCAAAGTGGATCCACCAAGTTGGATGCACTTTGAATCCACTTAATAATAATAATAATAATAATAATAATAATAATAATAATAATAATAATAATAATTTTATTCTTGTATCCCGCCCCATCTCCCCGTAGGGACTTGGGGCGGCTCACATGGGGCCTTGCCCAACATCACAATATAAAAACAAATCAAAACACATAAATTTACAACAATAAATCAACAATATCAGTAAAACCATCATAAAAACAATATTGCAGGAAAAAGCGTTAAAAACAGATATAAAACACAAGTCTAGGCCAAAGGGCGAATGTGTCAAATCGGGGGGAGGTAGTTACGTAATTGACATAGTCATTAAAGTACTAGAAATGACAATAATGACAATAAGAAGGCGAATCAGTGGGTCTATTATTATGTAGGCAGACAACTTGAACCAACAGAATTCACTCATCAAAGGCTTTCCGGAAAAGCCAGGTTTTCAGGTTCTTCCGGAAGGAGAGGAGGGTGGGGGCCAGCCTAATCTCCCTAGGGAGCAAGTTCCAAAGCTGGGGGGCCACGACAGAGAAGGCCCTCTCTCTCGTCCCCACCAAACGCGCCTGCGAGGGTGGTGGAAGCGAGAGAAGGGCCTCCCCCAATGAGCGAAGAGATCGTGCGGGTTCGTAGGGGGAAATGCGGTCTCTAAGGTAGGCGGGTCCCAAACCGTTTAGGGCTTTGTAGGTAAGAACCTGCACCTTGAATTGGGCTCGGAAGGTAAATGGCAGCCAGTGGAGCTCCTTAAACAGAGGCGTTGAACGTGCCCTGTAATTTGCTCCAGTTAGAAACCTGGCTGCCGAGCGTTGTACTAGTTGCAATTTCCGAGCCGTGTTCAAAGGCAGCCCCACGTAGAGCGCATTGCAATAGTCCAGTCTAGAGGTAACTAAGGCATGGACCACCATGGTCAGATCAGACTTCTCGAGGTATGGTCGCAGCTGGTGCACAAGTTTTAATTGTGCAAAGGCCCTCCCGGCCACGGCTGACACCTGAGCCTCAAGAGTCAGCCCCGAATCCAGGAGGACCCCCAAGCTACGGACCTGCGACTTCAGGGGGAGTGCAACCCCATCAAGCGCAGGTTGCCACCCAATACCCTGATCAGACTTGCGACTGACCTGGAGGACCTCTGTCTTATCAGGATTAAGTCTCAGCTTGTTCGCCCTCATCCAGGCCAACACAGCGGCCAGACACTGATCCAGTATCCGAGGGGCTTCCTTGGATTTTGGTGGAAAAGAGTAATAGAGTTGGGTGTCATCCGCGTAGAGATGGTACCGAACTCCAAAACCCCGGATGACCTCACCCAGCGGTTTCATGTAGATATTGAAAAGCATGGGGGACAGAATAGAACCTTGCGGGACCCCACAGGACAATGGCCAGGGGTCCGAGCAGGTGTCCCCCAGCTTCACCATCTGGGAACGCCCCTCCAGGAAGGACTGAAGCCACTGCAAAACAGCACCCCCAAGGCCCATCCCAGAGAGACGTCCCAGAAGGATACCATGGTCGATGGTATTGAAAGCCGCTGAGATGTCCAAGAGAACCAGCAGGGTCACACTCCCCCTGTCCAGTTCCCTGCGGAGGTCATCCACCAAGGCGACCAAAGCCGTCTCGGTACTGAAACCAGGCCTGAAGCCAGACTGTGATTGGTCCAGAAAATCTGTATCATCCAAGAATCCCTGGAGCTGAGAGGCAACCACCCACTCCAAGACCTTGCCCAAAAATGGAAGGTTGGAGACTGGTCTGTAGTTACACAAGTTGGTCGAATCTAGGGAGGCCTTCTTCAAGACAGGTCTCACCACCGCTTGTTTTAGGCAAGATGGAAATCTACCCTGCCCCAAAGAGGCATTAATTATTCTCAAAAACCAATCAACCAACCCACCACTGGACTGTTTTAAAAGCCAAGATGGGCAAGGGTCAAGGGCACAGGTGGTCGCCCTCACCGCTCCAAGAATCTTGTCCACATCATCAGGCTGCACAAGCTGAAACGAATCCCACAAGTTCGAACAGACAGAAGCCTCGGTTACCTCACCTGGCATCGCAACAAGGCCAGCATCTAAGTCAGAACGAATCTGAGCGACTTTGTCTGCAAAATGGTGAGCAAACTCGCTACACCGAGTTGCCGGGATGTCAGGTGTCCCCCCAGCCTGAGGAGGGTGGAGGAGCTCCCCAACAACCCGAAACAACTCTGAGGATCTATTTGTTGCAGAAACGATGCGGGCAGTCGAGAAAGCCTTCCTGGCTGCCCGCAACGCCACGGAATAGGCCCTAATAGCGGCTCTAGACCGTGCTTGGTCAGATACATCACGAGTTGTCCGCCAGCGGCACTCTAGTCTCCTTCTCACGCGTTTCATCTCTGCCAGCTCCCCGGTGAACCAGGGAGCTGGGGCAATTCCACGTAGCGAGAGGGGACGTTCGGGAGCGATCGTGTCTATTGCCCTGGACAACTCACTATTATAGCGAGCGACCAAGGCATCAACAGGATCGTCAGCTTCCATGGCAGACAGATCCCCAAGAGACCTCAGGAATCCCTCAGGATCCATAAGTCTCCTGGGGTGGACCATCTTAATAGGTCCACCACCCCTGCGGAGGTTTGAGGATGTGGTAAGTCTTAAACTGATCAGATAGTGGTCGGACCATGACAATGGAAGAATAATTTGCTCTTCCACTCCGACCAAACCGTCGCCCGCCAGAAAGACTAGGTCGAGTGTATGTCCCGCTTGATGAGTGGGACCCGATATTATTTGGGACAGACCCATGGTCATCATGGCGGCCATGAATTCCTGAGCTGCACCTGTCAAGGTGGCCTCAGCATGAATGTTGAAGTCCCCCAGCACCACCAGGCGCTGGGAACCCTGCACCACGCCAGAGACCACCTCTGCTAGCACAGGCAGGGAGACTGCTGTGTCGCGGGGTGGACGGTACACCAGCAGAATCCCCAAACTGTCCCGGGTACCCACCTTCAAGTGGAGACACTCAGACCCAGCAGATTGCAAGGTGGCGCATCTGACCAGGGCGATAGACTGCCGGAAGACCACCGCAACCCCACCTCCCCGCCCTCTTGGCCTGGCCTACTGATGCACCCCGAAACCCGGAGGACAGAGCTGGGTGAGACTAACCCCACCCAGGTCATCCAGCCAAGTCTCGGTGATGCAGGCCAGATCCGCCTGTTCATCCAGGATTAAATCCTGGATAATAGATGATTTTCCCTTGACGGATCTGGCATTAAACAGCAGGACCTTCAGCCCGGAGGGGCTGCCATGGAGGCTACCACACCTATCCTTCTTTAGGGAGGGGCCTTTAAACAGCTCAGCCAGACAGGTCCTGGGCCTCACCAAACTACAAACTCCAGAATTCTGCAGGAACCAGAAACTGGATTTAAAGTGGATTCATGTTCTGGTGAGGCAGCAGACAAGAGGAAGAATTGTTTGGGGCTACAAACAATGCGGTTGCTGTTGCCCATTTTTGGTCAAAAGATATTTAGCCTAAAAGATATTATCAGTTTTATACTAATTTATGCAATGCTTTTGATATGAAAAAAATAACCTGCCTGGGATGCTTTGGGCAGGGCTTTAGCGCAGCTGGTAAACCACCAGCAGTAATAAGATATATGGAGCCCTGGTGGCAAAGTGTGTTAAAGCACCGAGCTGCTGAACTTGCAGACCGAAAGGTCCCAGATTCAAATCCCGGGAGCAGAATGAGCGCCCGCTTTCAGCTCCAGCTCCTGCCAACCTAGCAGTTCAAAAACATGCCAATGTGAGATCAATAGGTACCGCTCTGGCGGGAAGGTAACGGTGCTCCATGCAGTCATGCCGGCCACATGACCTTGGAGATGTCTATGGACAACGCTGGCTCTTCGGCTTAGAAATGGAGATGAGCACCAACCCCCAGAATCAGACATGACTGGACTTAACATCACGGGAAACCTTTACCTTTTTAATAAGATCTACCAACCGAAAGGTGGCCAATTTGAAGCCCGGTTGGGGTGAGCACTCAACCGTCAAGCCCAGCTCACTGTTCGAAAGCGGTTCGAAAACAGCTTAGAGCTGTAATTAGAGAAATTAGGTGCTGCTAATAAGCAGGGGAGGTATTTTACGATACCATAAAGAACAAGACCAGAAATGCGATGACCAAAAAGAAGGTGGAAGGTGGAAGTCCTGGTGGCTCTTCCTCATAGGAATCCCAACTCAACCTCCAAGGCATCGAAACAGGACTTTGAAGTAATATGCCTCCTTTCTGTCTGTTCTGTTCTGTCCAAATGGCATTGAATGTTTGCCCTGTATGTGTACTGTGATTCAACCTGAGTCCCCTTGGGAAGATAGTGCAGAATATAAATACAGTAGAGTCTCGCTTATCCAACACAAACGGGCCGGCAGAACGTTGGATAAGCGAATATGTTGGATAATAAGGAGAGACTAAGGAAAAGCCTATTAAACATCAAATTAGGTTATGATTTTACAAATTAAGCACCAAAACATCATGTTAGACAACAAATTTGACAGAAAAAGTAGTTCAATAGGCAGTAATGCTACATAGTAATTACTGTATTTATGAATTTAGCACCAAAATATCACGATGTATTGAAAACTTTGACTACAAAAATGCGTTGGATAATCCAGAACGTTGGATAAGCGGATGTTGGATAAGTGAGACTCTACTGTAGTGTTATTATTATTATTATTATTATTATTATTACAGTAGAGTCTCACTTATCCAAGCCTCGCTTGTCCAAGCTTCTGGATTATCCAAGCCAGTTTTGTAGTCAATGTTTTCAATAGATTGTGATATTTTGGTGCTAAATTCGTAAATACAGTAATTACAACATAACATTACTGTGTATTGAACTACTTTTTCTGTCAAATTTGTTGTATAACCTGATGTTTTGGTGCTTAATTTGTAAAATCATAAGCTAATTTGATGTTTAATAGGCTTTTCCTTAATCCCTCCTTACTATCCAAGATATTCGCTTATCCAAGCTTCTGCCGGCCCGTTTAGCTTGAATAAGTGAGACTCTACTGTATTATTGCCTGTGCTTTTCCTGGCGGGCCGAATGGGGGTTGGGCTGGGTCAGGCACGGGCAACCTTGAGCCCTCCAGGTGTTTTGGACTCCAACTCCCGGCTGTTAGGAATTATGGGGTTGGGCTGGGTCAGGCACGGGCAACTTTGGGCTCTCCAGGTGTTTTGGACTTCAACTCCCACAATTCCTAACAGCCTAACGGTTGAATTGTGGGAGTTGGAGTCCAAAACACCTGGAGGGCCCAAGGTTGCCCGTGCCTGCGCTGGGTGGGCCATGCGGTCTCTCTCTCCCTCCCAACTCTATGATTCCATGAGTGCATCCATACCTATAGACATCCCTCCCTCCCTCGGAGGCTGCACCGAGTGGCTTCATGAATGGAGGCACGTGACCCAAACATCACGTGAGGCGTCCGTGAGCAGCGGTGGCGGCGGCGGCGGCGGGCCCCGGACTCTCGGTCCCTGTGAGCGGCGTGGCGGCCTCCCCGTCCCCGCCCCGGCCCGGCCCTCCCTCCCTTTCCCCGGCGGCACCGAGCGAGCGGAGGGTGAGTGAGGGAGCGAGCAAGAGCAGGGAGCGAGCCTGCCTCCGTGTGTGTGTGTCTATCGAAGGCAGGCAGGAATGGAGGAAGAAAGAGACGGAGAGAAAGAGGGGCCTCTGGCAAGAGCATGGCAAGAGAGGCCGTGCTCTGTGTGTGCGGGTTGGGGAGGGGAAGGGAGGGGGGCTTCTTCTCTCCTTCGCAATATGGTCGTGCGTGGAGTTTCCCTCCTGGGACCGTTGCGCTTTCCACACACATTTCCCGCGGGTTTCCTGGCGCAGGTGGGGCCAGGTGGGGGCCCAGGTGAGCGGGTGGCTGCTCCCTCCTCCTCCTCCTCCTGCTGCTGCTGCTGCTGCTGCTGCGCCGCCCCTTGTCTCTGACAGGTGGGTGGGCTTCCCTTGGCTCCCCCTCCCGCTGCTTCCTCCCTCTGCCTTTCTTTCCTTTTTCCTCCCGTGGGTCTGCTGCTCCTCGCTAGAAATGCCTCCCTGGTTTCTCTCCTTTTGTGGTTGAGTTGCGGGTAGGAAAAAAAAGTAGTTGACTCCCCTTCCTCTCCTCTCCCCATCCAATCCTCGGGTGATTGTTGTTGTTATGATTCTCATTGCCCTCCTTCCTTGGGGCTGCCTGCAGGCTGGCCTCTTCCTCCTCTCTCTCTTTCTTGTGCAGCCATGTCTGCCTTTGTGGTGCTGACTCATCAGGTGTCAGTGTGGGGGGAAAGAAGGGGGAGCAGGCTGTGTCTTGGGAGGGGGGATTTTGAGGAGGGGGAGATGCAAAGGGCGTGAAGATCAAGGGGGTCTTCCTTCACCCCCTTCCACCTCCTGCCTTCCAGCCTTGCCGGGTGACATTGCTGACTCATCCAACATGAGGTCACCACTAGGTAAATCAGGCATGGGCAAACTTGGGCCTTCCAGGTGTTTTGGACTGCAACTCCCACCATTCCTCACAGCCTCAGGGCCCTTCCTTTTCCCCCTCAGCCGCTTATGCGGCTGAGGGGGAAAAGGAAAGGGCCTGAGGCTGTGAGGAATGGTGAGAGTTGCAGTCCAAAACACCTGGAGTTGGAGAGGGACTGCAATAGGTCAGCTGCAGAAGAGACCCGACCTGCTGATTCATCTCCTGGCAGAGAAGAGTGCCAAGTTTGGGTGGAAAAAGGGGAGCGCTTGAGATTCCCTTTTCTCCCCTTTGCTTTGGCTGTATTGAGTGTGTTGGGAGTGCAGCCTGCTGCGAGGACAGAAGGGCGCCAGAGAGGATGACCAAGCGGAGAAGGGGTATTATTTGGCAGAACTTTTCGCAAGGGACCCTTTTCTGAGTGCTTAAGGTGGGTCAGGCACACACGGGATTGTTTTTGACAGGACAGGCAATTCTCAGCAGCCTCTCCTCCACTGTCTCTTTTACTGAGCCATTCCCAAGGAGTGAGAATCGTGCCTTGTTATACCTGTGTCTGTGCGGTAGTTACTCGTTTATTGTATCATTCTGTTGACGTTTTCAAATGCTGTCGCTAATATAGTCATTCTGCCATCTGTAGCCCCCGGTGGTGCATTGTGCCGGCAGAAGTGCTGACTGAAAGGTCGGCGGTTTGAATCCAGGGAATGGGGTGAGATCCTGTCAGCTCCCCATGCGGGGACATGAGAGAAGCCTCCCATAGGATGGTAAAACATCTGGGCATCTCCTGGCCAACGTTCTTGCAGACGGCCAATTCTCTCATACCAGAAGCGACTTGCAGTTTCTCAAGTTGCTCCTGACACAAAAAAATCTGTAGCAGATGTTATTGTTTTATATACTTTCACCTGGACAGTTTTACTGGCCCTTTTGGCCCAGACAGTTTGCATGTTGCCCTGGGCACCTCCTCTCCTTGGCTCTTCTGTTTTTATTGGCATTGGTCCTGAAGGAGGAGGATGGCTTTATGGAAAGGACTACTTCTGTTTTTGTCTCTGGTGTTGACAGGCCCATCATCCTCAAGGACTCTGTGAAGAAGGCTGGTATTGTGTCACGCTGAAATGGCAGGGAGGACTTTCTTCTACAGATTTGTAGGATGGAGCATGTCTGTGCAACAAGTGCATGTTGTCCTCTACTGAGTCCCTGGTAGGACGCTTCCCACAGAAAATCTGGCTGGAGCCTGTCTATCATCTGCAGCCCTGACTCCGGAGGGCAGCCTGTCCTCTGCCAGTTGATGGGTGGGCAGAATACTCAGTGTCAATCTTGTGTTCCATATGTGTTTGGATGGGATGTTTTCTTATAAAAGCATCAAGCCATCTTGGTTTAATATGCTTCTGACCCAGACATAAGCAAATTTTGGCCCTCCAAATGTTTTGGACTTCCAATTCCCAGAAATCCCAGCCAACTTACTGGCTGTAAAGAATTGTGGGAGTTGAAGTCCAAAACACCTGGAGGGGCGAAGTTTGCCCATGCCTTTCCAACCTGTGAATTTAAAACAGTAAGTTAGGAGGGATCTGGAAAGTTGTCTGATTTAAACTGCAGAATAGGCAAACCTTGGTGTTCCTATAACAGATCTGTGTCATTTGCATATTTTTTCCTTTCTTCAAAATGGAATTTTAAAAATATTATAGGGGCCATCATAAACAGGAATAAATTGAGTCAAGATAATTAGGAGGCAGGCTTGGTTTAAAAACAATACAAGCCGCCTACAACATTGTGTTTCTTGGAGGAAGAGTTGGGTAGTGTTGTACCCCTTACCGCGTGTTGGAACTGTGTGGTATAGGGGATATACTGCCAGTCTTGAGGGGGTGATGTGCCTTTCTTCTCATTTTTGTATCTAAGATACTGCAATATGGACAGTTTTCCCTCTATTTAGATAAGTGAAATAACATAAGGTGTTTATGACAAATGGGAAACAAAATCAATGTGTCGGGGCTTGAAGCGAGAATTCAAAGAAATGGAGAAATGAATGAAGGTATATTTCATTTTGATTGCATGCTTAGCTTATCAGCTATGTTAAGTAACTATTTGAGGCTGGCATCTCAGTCTAAGGGCATGTTGGAATAACTGATTTAGGTCCCCATCCCACCAGCTCTGCTGACTAAGAGGCATGCTCACAGCAAAAGCAATGGTGAAGCACTTCGTATATAAATACACTGTACAGGGGAGTCATGTCTTCTTGGAGAAAATGCGATTTTCTGGTGACCATACAGCTCTGAAAGTTTTATTGGATATCATTGGGTTCATGTTCCTTTCCCAAGTCAGACAAAGGGGTTACTATATTTCAGAAGGATAATTTGGAAGCTCAGTTCAATACCTTTCTTTTAATAGATGTCAGTGTGAAGACAGGTGGGCTGTATGCTTTTAAAGAAAGACAGGGTTGTGTTAGGGAGACTTTTTGTCCTACACCTGTTGGAAAGCCTCCCACTGTGGGCTGTCATCTAGCTCCTGGTCCCCCTTGCTATTGCCCTGCTGCCTTCCTTATCCCTTACAGCTGGGCCTCCGGTAATGGGGCTGTCTCTACTGCTGGAATGGATGACGTCACCATGTTTACACTCGTTTGATGGCACTGCTCTGTGAACCAGGAATGTTGAGAATGGGGCCTGTGTTGAATCATGCACTCTCTGTCAGCTCTGTTGTGAGCGAAGAATTGGCGGTGCTTGTGCTGAGTGCAGGCCTTTTGAGTCCTGGCGAAATGTGTTGAGGCTGCACTTTTTTCCCTTTGCAGCCGTCGCACTTGGCACTTTCCAGTGTGATCTTTCTTCGGGAAGCTGTCAAAAAGCTGAGAAATCAGCAGTCTAGGGAATTAAACCAAGTTTGTCTCTGTCTGGATGCCAGCTCTCTCTGGCTGTCCTTTTTGCAGGGCATTAATAAGTCCTGCTGCTTTGGCCAGTGGGTCAGGGTTGTTGAAGAGCCTGATGCCATCCCAATTTATGAAAGGGAAAATTTTGGTAGGTTTTATTATTTATTGACTGCCGTCTGTTAAAAACAACGACAAATCCTTGGGGATGTGACAGTTCTGGTTCCCCTGGATGTAAACTTATATCATACTTCTTGATTTGAAAAATCACCAGATTCTTAACTTTTATAATGCTGAACCTTATACTCTGACTTGATAGAGCTTTTGGATTTTATGAGGATGTCCCATCACTTTTTTCAGAGCGGTGTTTTGTATTACAATGAGAGAGCGCTGAGAGCAACTGAGATTTTTTTAGCCAGCATTCTATCCTGCACTCTTTTCCAGATGTTAATAAGCAACTCTGTATTTCAGGCATTGATCTTGACATATAATAGAGTAGTGGCCTCACCGTATGCGGGGTCTTGCTGAGTTGGCAAAGCACTAAGTGTGTGTATTCTGCTGCAAAGTAGCTTCCCCCCTCCCCCCCATGTTGCATGAACATTTGTTCTTGTCACTGTGAAACTTAGCACTACTGATTGTGGTGGATTCATAGCTGTATTAAAGGGATTTTCCATTCTTTAAAGCCCTGCAAATCATTTTTCACAAGAGCACAGATAATTTTTTTTCTGATGCATTTCAAGGAAAGGCTTGAGTCTAGCATCAGTATTGTGACTGCTCAATGAGTGAGTGACTTTCAGTGTTATGTAATACTTTATCTCGTATACTTGAGGGGATACTTGTGAATGCCCAGTATTAATTTGAACCAGTAATAAAAGAACATCCATTTTTAACATTACTATAAACTCAGAAGGAGACTTTAATTTTTGGGTTTTTTTTGTTTAGGGCACTGTTTTGCAGGGTATCTTATATGGGAGATGAGCAATGACCAATACCATAATAGTGCCCATTGACTTTAGCTGTTTCTTTGCTTCCTAGAAACTTGATGTGCACAAACAACAATGGTGTGTGGACTGGCACTGTTTCATGGATCACACACACAAAAAAGGATATAGTCACAAAAACAGGTGGAAAGCCAGACAGAATTAGGACATCAAGTTAAAACATATATAAGCATATAACAACTGTTAAAAGATAGATTAAAGCTATTAAATAATAATAAGCAATTCAGTTTCAAAATCACACACACAGTCCATTTTTATACATAGCAATAAGGGTGAAGGTCCATAAGGTGTAGGTCTTGGAAGATATCAATTTATAGAATCATAGAGTTGGAAGAGACTACTCGGGCCACCCAGTCCGCCCCCCTGCCATGCATTTCAACCTGTGGTCTCTCTCACTGGCATTTAAAATTCTAATATTTTTCCATTCTTTCTACCTGGCAGAGCTTAACACAACAATATAAAATCTTGACAAGTAAACACGCCTCTTCTCTTCCACTATCCACAACTGGTACTGTATTTCCCCGAAAATAAGACAGTGTCTTATATTAATTTTTGCTCCCAAAGATGTGCTAGGTCTTATTTTTGGGGGATGTCTTATTTTTCCATGAATAAGAATTCACATTTATTGTTGAACAAGAAAATGAACATTTATTATATACTGTATAGTAGTTGTCATCACAAACCAGCATAACCAGACAAACTGAACCCTACCAAGAATTTCTTGTTATTACCATTATTTCCATGTGTAACAATCTATGGTATGTACATTTACTGATTCTGCATGCTCTGGTGTTCTGTTTGGCGGGAATGCTTACAAACACAAGCTTTGCTAGGTTTTACTTTTGAGGGAGACCTTATATTTAGCAATTCAGCAAAACCTCTACTAGGTCTTATTTTTAGGGGAAGTCTTATTTTCGGGGAAACAGGGTATATGCACCACCCTTTGAGTGATACGGGTTTAGGAAGTATGGTTGTTTTGTCTTGTGCTAGCCTGAATCAGAATCTTCATTAACAATAATGGTAATTTTTTTCTGACCTACAGTTAAAAAGAATGACTCCCAAAGAGCCGTCTAATAGAGCTGCAGTCAGGGTTGTTAGTGATGTAGTGCCGGGTAGCAAGGAAGGCTTTATCTGGAGGTCAGTCATTGTTTGAGACCTGCTTGTTTGTTCTAAAGACATGACTTTGGTGTTTGGATCCCTTTCCATGAGGCAACTGTGACCCCCTGTGTTACAGAGGGGGAAGCCTCTAATCAAATGACCACAACCGTCTCCTTTGGGCTTGTGCACTTTACTCATCAGCAGTTTTCTGTGCTCTAGGAATATGTGAGTTTTTGCTGGCCTGTTAGTGCTCCTGGAAAGCGCTGAAGCCATCCCTTCTGGGGGTGCTGCTGGGGGGCCGTTTTCTTGGCTTTTGCTGACACTAGCTTGTCTTAATTCCGTGCTATAAATGTGAGCTGATGTTTTATGCATTTAACAAACAAGAACATGGGCTGTGGGGGAGGAGCAGTTATTATGCCATGTAAGTGCTGATGATGTGCTTGGGTGGGAGGTGGATGTAAAAACATCCCGGTCTGGATTCACATAGTAATTCTTCTATCCCCAAGACAGTATTGACCACTGCAGCAGATTTTTCTTCTTGTTTAGGAACAGCTGAGGCTTCTGTGTTGTTCAAGAGGAATAGTAAAAGGTAGAGTACTTTCTCATGCCTAGTATAATGTATGCATGTGTTGGGGTGGTGGTTTGACATTATATGGTACAATTCATCTTCTGAGGAAATCTCAGGTCTTTTGCAGGAGAGAGTTGCTATTCTTGCAGGTAGTTTCAAGTTGAGTCTTGTGAAGAAAGTAGTACGTTTCAGCTTTCTTTTGTTTGTTGAATTGCATAACAAGATTTGTCTCAATGGGAGGCTTTTTGGTGAAGCCACTTTGCCTTTCAGTTTGAAAATGGGACGAGAGGTTTCATGAATGTTAATGAAGGTCCATTAAAAAAGAATAATTTTGCACATAGCAATGAAAATTTGCTAGCAAATTTCTTTCTTTCTCAGAAGTGTTATGTACCTTGTGAATTTTGGTATTGTCATGCTAAGTGTCCCCCTTAGACTTACACAGTGGGTGTTGAAATCATGGAGTGCAGAAGCATTATTAGTGTGAGTTCTTTAATTTGCCTTTACGTATAAACCATGATTATACTTTTCAAGCTTATTTCTGAAAATTGTAATTGTTAGAATCTTGAGAACCATAGTTTACATTTTTAAAAGAAATGACATTACATATTTCTTTGCTGAAACATATGTTCTGCAAGTTTAGAACAATCTGTTATGAATGATTCTTCTAAGCTAATGGAATGACTTTGCATAAGTGTGCTTTATAGATCTTTTTAAAACGGAGGGTAGGTTTTTTAATTCTGCTGTTTTGTTGATAAGGTACTGGGGGAAAAGGGAAATCACTTTAGAGCATTTGGATAGAAAAACAATCAAGTATATTACTTTGTCTTCCTGACCAAGCCTTTTGGGTTCTCAGCTGTTTGTGTATTTTCTGTCCACTGCCATTCCTGCTAACATTAGGGGTAAAGGTTATTCTAAAGAAAACAGGGATAGTTCAGAATTACAGCAAAAGCAGACCTCTGTTAATCAGGTTGCTTATTTGATGGTTCAAATTGGAGCCAAGCTATTTGTTAGGCTTCCATGCATTCCCCATCATTTCTTCTTGCTCCCACTTTCCTGTCTTCCTGTTCCATTTCAGACAGGATGGGCTAGATCATATATATCAGATTCTGTCAAAGGGGTTATTTTGCAGAATGTTCACAGACATATTTCTATTCTATGGGGTGATTGATGGCCATATATCTTTGAACCCCTCCATGTAAAGGGCTGTAGGCTAATATGTTGCCAAGCCTCTTGGACTGCAACTCTCTTGCTCTGTTATACTATAAAGGCGTGAACTGTGAGCATGGCTGCAGGCATGCTGAGTCAGCATGACTGGCTCAATACCGCCATCCAGGACCCCGGCTGCCAGGCTATTTTTAAATGTGGTTTCATCCTACTCTGGCTCCACCCAGGGTTGATAATACCCCCCTCCTCTGCCATTTGCCTTTAAGTTCAGTAGAGTGGCGTGGGGCTGGCAGGGACAGAGGTGGTTAGGGACTCCTGTAAACCCTTCAGCTTGGTCCATTGCTGTGCTGAGCACATCAGGATCAGTTCTAGCAAGAAGCCCTGCCCACTTCTCCTGTCTTGGCTGCTGAGCTTAATAAATAGGTCTCTGTGAATGAATACTCTGAAACTTCGGTTCGTGACCTCTGGCCTTCTCTTTCTTGCAGAATCTGACTGTGAAGGCTTGCATGTTATGACGACCCCCAACAAAGGAAACAAAGCCTTGAAGGTAATGGGACAAACCCGGGACTTAGCTGTGCGTGTACACCCTTCCAGACCCTCAGTGATGCATGTCTTCCTCCCTGTCCTCACAGGTGAAGCGGGAGCCAGGTGAGAATGGGACCAGCTTGACAGACGAAGAGCTGGTGACCATGTCTGTGCGGGAGCTGAACCAGCATTTGCGGGGCTTGTCTAAGGAGGAGATCATCCAGCTCAAGCAACGCCGGCGGACCCTGAAGAATCGGGGCTACGCCGCCAGCTGCCGTGTCAAAAGAGTGACGCAGAAGGAGGAGCTGGAGAAGCAGAAGGCAGAACTTCAGCAGGAAGTGGAGAAGCTGGCTTCAGAGAATGCCAGTATGAAAATGGAACTTGATGCCCTGCGCTCCAAGTATGAGGCACTGCAGAACTTCGCCCGGACCGTGGCCCGGAGCCCAGTCACCCCGGCCCGGGGCCCACTTGCTTCCAGCATGGGGCCCCTCATGCCTGGCAAGGTTGCCACCACCAGCGTCATCACAATAGTGAAATCTAAAACGGACGCCCGGTCTTAGTGAAACGAGCACTGCTTAGGCTTGTGTGTGCAGGGCAATTAGGCACAAAGCTCGTCCAGAGTCCCCAAAGCACAACCCTCTCCCAGATGGCCTAGCCCACACAGGCACATGCTGGCCTGCTTGTCACTGCGGTCCCTTTGTTTTTAGCTTTGTTCTGATTGGTGTGACTGATGGTAATGCAACCCTTCTGTTTGAGCAGAACCTTCCGCCCAAGGGGATTCTGGGAAGAGACTGAAGGACCTCAGTACTCTAGCCAAAGAAATTCTCAGCAGCTTGAGATAAGTTCTTGGGGAGGAATAACCCAAAGTGGGGAGGGTAGAGGTCATAGGAAGCTGGAAGACCCGCCATCAGTGTTTACTCGATACCATTCTTCCAGGGTTGTGTGTCAGCTGTCCAGTCTGCTGCTTGTAAATTGCTTGGTATCAGTGACTATAATGGGAGTAGTTTGTGTGACCATTTTTATATTAACATCTAGTTGCGCCTTTTCTATTGAAAGGTGGGATTCCTTAGGACTTTTCCTGAAGGGTGAGGGAAGGGGCGCAAATTGCAGTTCCTGGTGTCTGTGCTGCAGAGAAGTGAAAAGAGCCAGGAATGGGCACCGCTGTGGCCTCCTGTCTGGAGGAAGGCAAGCTGTACCACGGTGACTGCAGGCCGGTTTTGTGCCTAATGTGTTGCACTGAACAAGACCAAAATCACTAGTTGTTTCCTGTGTTTGGAGAGTATCAAGTGTCTCTAGTGTGATGGTTTACACAACCAGTTTATGTGGTTTAAATAGCCCTTTATTTATGAGAGAAACATTATTAAATGATCTAAGTTTTAAAATGAAACTGGATAAAGAACTTGTATTAGTCTCCTTTTTAACTCGAGAGGATGAGGATACTTAGTTGTCATATTCTTGGAGACTTTGCTATCTCAGAAAAAAAGAAAATTTTAAAAGTTTCTCGCTACGTCTTTGTGGCTCTGAGGTTGGTTTTTATAAAGAGTTATCAGACTTTTATTTATAAATAATGTCAAGAAAAAAAAACAAAAAAAGGCTAGTCCTGTTTGATATCTTTTTGCAATTGTACCAAAAGTGACTTATTCTTGAACTCCTCACATGCTTCTTTTGTGCTCCTGTTGTGTTTAGTTGTCTGTGCTCTGAGGTCTTGTGTGACGCTGTGATGTGATGGTGCCAATGGCCATCTTTGCTGTGTGAGTGTCCCGTGAGCATTCTTCTTTGCTTTCTCTGGGCTGAGTGCAGGGTTTCCTGGGGCATTTCACACTAGGTCTTGTCTTGTTAGAAGATTATTGTGTCTAAAGGCATCACTTTTTAGCTACTGAAATGTGAGGGGGAAGGGTTATCTATTCCTTAGCATATTACTAAAACTTGCTTAATGATAGCTGGTGGACAGTGTTCCATTTTTCTGTGTCACATGTGTACCAGCCCCCAAAGTTTAATTTCCTGCTGGTCCTGGGTGACTCAAAAGATCAGCAATGTTGTAACAAAAGAGTCAAGAAACAACTGCTAATTACACAGGAATTTGAAGGAATTAGTGAAGCTGACAGCATGTCTTAGAATAGGTAAACAAAGTCAGCATTTCCCAGGTTTGGACTAATAGAATCAGTGAAGCTTCGTTTTTCGGGTAAGATGCTTTTGCTGTTGATGGTGCAAATATTTTCTCATCCCTTCATTGTCATTTGCTGTTGTTGAGCTTGCTGGGAATCACTTGGAGAACTGAGCTGGAAATATTTTAAGGCTAACAAGTGGTGGCCAGTGTGGCCCAGGAAAGTCCAACTACCCTATATATGTTATAGAGAGGCTGAAAATCATATTGCAAATCTAATCTTTTGTTTTCAATAACAGCTTTGATAGCCTCTAGAGGCCAGTCAGCAAATCATTTCTTTCAACACAGAAGGAAGATAATTGCCCTGCCCTCTGCATTGCTGCCCAATAGTGGTTGATCCATGGGGATGAGGTGGCAGCCTTGTTGTGCAGGGGCATCTCTTGTAAACCTGGCAAGACACACATTTTAGAAAGTCACCCAAAGTAGCCATTTAATTCCTGATACTTTGCTTAGAAAATCTGCTTTTCATAGTGTGCATAGTTACTGGAGGCTGGAGAATTGACAGAAAACAAATTTAGAACCCTTGACATAGCTAGTATAAGAAATGCATATATGTACATTCATTATCAGGCAGTGGCATCTCATCTGTGATGACTTATCAAGAGAATCTAGGTGCTTGCACCACTGGGCAGTATAACAACTGTTATCTTTTCCAGATCCTGAAAGGCCTCGGTTTATATTACAATAGAGTCTAGGTCTCATGGTGAATGGGATTGTCAGATTCAGACAATCTGGAATTCCTACACAGCAGCAGATTTTTCTCAAAAAAGTTATCTCCATTCTCAGTTTCGTGGAAATAAGTTTCTCTTAAGTTATCTTCCTGACATTCACTTGCTGCAAGTTTTTCAATGTATGAGGTGAATTGCAGGCAAGGAAGAAGGAAAGCTTTAAACAAGGATCTGCTATCAATTCCTCTTCTTGATGTCTGTCAGAGCTTCCTCACCTCTGTGACTTCATTGCAAGGAACTCAGTGCTGCTGCAAACTTACTACTTGAAATGGACAAACTGATCTCTGCTAAACTCATAGTGGTTCTTTTAACAATCCTTTTTCTCATAGCACATTGGGATATTTTTCTATTACTCTTTACTCATAAGGTTGGCTAATATGAAAAAAAAACAAACAGAAAGAGAGGGAAAAGGGGGGCAGATATTTTTAAAGCTTTAGTTTGGACACAACAGTTAATTTAGTTGTAGTTTCCACAAAAAATAACATTTTTTCCATTATGAGGAATTGAAAGAATCTTAGGAAATATTTTAAAAATCAGCCATAAATGTGTTTCTCAAACCAAGATAGCGAAAGTTCTGGATTGATAAGAATATTTGCAATTCAGAACTTATTCTGCACAATCCTTGCGCATTCAGCATGCAGCTTTGTATGTTTAAAAAGAGCATAGGAATTTTGTGCAGAATAAGTCCTCAACTACAGCATTGTCAAGGATGAAAACAGAAATATGACGTGCAGATATATTAAATTTTGTTTTATGCACAATAACATCATGTGTGGATTCTGCATAGAATAAGTCATGAACTGTGAAGTGTTCAATGACTGCTGTTTTCAAATGTATTCTTGCAGGGGGCAGTTCTGTAATGCAGATTTAGAGGGAATGGATATGAAGCTGCTGTTCCAGTAGTGGTTATTGGCGAGCCAGGAATGTCATCTTTTCCACTGGGGTGTTGCAGCCACACTGGGCCTGTAAAAGGTCTAAGGAGGCCACAAGAGTTTGGCTGTCACTCGTGATTTAGAAGGCTTAGATTGCTGAGGCCAAAACCTTTCAGTTTTGTTGTCTCATTTTCCTCTACCTCTCCCTTCATCTTTCCCTCCTTTCTGAAGCTGTGTATATTTTCCTTTCTTCATTGCCTTCCACTCTCTTCTTGCCAAAGAAATACAAATTCTTTGAAAACCAAACCATTGTGATCTGCATAAGCAATATTTACACACCTCTTAAGCTTGCAGACCACAGTAGCATGCAACTTAGGTTTTTCGGTTACCAAATGAGGGGCAGGGGCAGAAATGATATTTTTGACCACCTAATCATATCTTAGGTTTTGAAGTTCTGTGGCCTGAACTGCTAGATTCACTTTTCAGTATAGACTCATAATGTTAGCTGTCTGGCCTTGAAAATGTGTTTCTCTATTTGCATTGTTGTTTATTAGTCTATGAAAAGCAACATAACAATCAGATCATGACCAGATTATTACCAGAGCTTTAAATTAATTTGTTTAAACTTCATTTGTTAGCCCTAATTCTTTCAAATAATCATTTTAAAATGCATTACTATATGCATTACCTAATTTTACTTTTGAAGAGTAGATTATTTGGTTGTGATATCTGGCAATTTTAGTAATTCAATTGGCTTCTTTTTAAAAAAAAAGTAAAATCAATGTATTAACAAACCACCCATCACAGTTTAGTTTTTACCCATCCAAGATTCTTTAATGTTTTAAAGTTCTTTCATGATTTAACATTGTTAATGTTTCCAAACTCTGGTGCTTGTTCCATATCTTGATATTCAGATAAAGCTTGAATAATAATATGGTAAAGCGGGGACTGTCTGTAAGGAGTATAAGTTTCTTTTCAGCAGAACAAGCAGTTCAGCAGCCTTGGTTAGCTTTTTTGAATCTCATACCTTTATGATCACATCATTTGACATGTGAACCTATCATAGGGGTTTCTTGGCAAAAATTGTTTAGAGAAGAGTTTGCCTTTGCTTTCTTGTGAGCCTGAGAGAGACCTGCCTAAGGTCACCCGGTGATTCTCCATGGCATCTCAGTGGCTTTCATAAGCGTGTCAGTGGATGTCATCCTGACCATTTCCCATTTGGTAGTTCTTCCCTGGAGTCAACTGTGCTTCCATTGCTGCTTCCTCTGATTGGGTTTCTATTTTTCCATTTAGAGCTTGGAGAGCATGAGGAGTCTCTGATTAAAAGCTCCTGTGTAGAGCATTAGCCACATTAGACAAAAATGACAGAATCTGTGTCATCTGAAAGACTGACACATTTATTATAGCATAAACCTATGCAGATTGGAGTAAGCTTCATCAGATGCATTAGGTGGTATTCTACATTGCCTCGTGTCTGTACATGCGGCTGCTTTGAGGACCATGGGATGGTGGAGGAGCATTTTGTTGGAAAAGAATGGCAAGATTTACCAACAACAGTAATTACATTAAAGCTGAGGTCAATTTAAGTTATTACAGTGAACATTTACAAAGCAATATTAATGATAACACAAACATCTTAACATTGGTATTTTTGTTACCATCGATACCACTTTGTGATTTTTATCATGGTTTGTACTTCTGGCAATTCATTTCTTCTCAACTGTACCTCCTTCCCTGTCCTATGTTGGAATATCCTTGAAGTGGTGACAATTTTTTTCTTCTTCTTTTTCCTCCAGACTTGTGCATGTTTGCCTCTCTTGGGGTCTAAGAAGAGAAAAGTTATCTTTGTCTGTGTCTCTGGGATGTTGCAGGTGCTTATCCTTGTATACAGTGAGGTGTATGCTGGGCACACAATGGCAGTAGCGTGCTTGAAGGACTGAAATTCAAATGGTGAATCTTCCAACACCCAGGGAGACCTTTCTCATCTTCTCTTGCCCATGTTCAGCCTGTCTCCTCTTTGTGTTTCTGAGTCCTCCCTCTCCTAGGTGCCGCCCTCAAGCCCTTCCCCTTGATTTCTCTTTCTGGTATATAGCATTCAGAGTGTGATGGTTCTTGTTTTCAAGGTGCTTGTTTGTTTGGTTTTCCTGCTGTGAAAGGTAATGTGTTTTTATTTCTCCTTTGTTATGGGGCATTTTGTTTAATGCGGCCAATGAGGAGCTTTGCTTTCTACTTGGCTGTAGAGCAGATCCGTGAAGTATAATTCCGCCCACATGTGGCTGGCTTGTGGCTCGGGAGCGGGTGGGGGAGGAGGGTTGTTTATGTCGTAGTGAATTGTGTAAAAGTGATCTGTTGGATTATGAGACAATTGTATCTCTCCAGAAGAAAAGAGAAAGAGAGAGAATGAGGGACTGCAGGCTAGGAATTGAGGCATTTGGTATTTGGGCATAGGAGGTTTGATGGGTGAGTTCTCAGTTGGATGAGTAAGTATGTGTGAGGGTTCCTGCAGGTAAGGCATTACATCTCTTGTTTTACTTGGGACAGTGGTGTTGCTTTCTGGTATCCCTTGTGCATTCGGCAGGATGACATCTCATCATATATAACCTGAGAACAGAATTGGCATTCCTGTATATTGGTGGCTTTCTCAGAATTGTAGGCGACCTCCAGCAGTTCCTCGCCTTCTCTGCCACTAACAGATGAAAGTACTTGCTGACATTTTCTTGATGTCTCAAGCTGTATTTTGTTAGTAGAAAACTGCTAATGCAGAAAAATGTTTTTTCTCCCTATTTGATAACATTGCTGCTTCCTCTGATAAAGCAGTGGGTGGCTGGTATTGCTACAGCAGAGTATTGTCTCTGCCCATGTAGAGGGACTGGAAGACATTGTCAGAGCACTCGTAATTGTAACCCTCGGGGAGGTTCTTTTAACTGGTGAGGATTTATATGCCCTTTGTCTCCCATTATCTGGTATGTACAAACTCTTGATTCTTGTAGCTAATAAGAATCATAGTGTGGCTGAGTGCATAGTTTCCTCATTCCCAATCAAAATACTTCCTATCTTGGACAAGGATAAGGATCCCCATGTAGTTTCAAACTAAACTCTACTTGTCTTTGCCCTCACTTGTAGTTTGCTCTGTATTACACCCTTTGCCAAACTGAAATATTACACAGAAACATGAGAATTATCATGTTCAGAGCACTTAATGAGATGGACTGATGCCTGTCCCAATTCTCCAACCCGCAGATGCTGAGGATAGTCCTTACAAGATATTAGCTGAAATGAATTCACTGCTGCTTTAAAATATTTCTTAAATGGGAAAGGAATATTTTAATTTTAAAAATCTCAGTCTCCAAAGTTAATAAAATTGGAGATTAATAGAGATTAATTATGTGCCAGGGGTGTAACTGCATATTGTCAAGTCCTGGGGCTCTCCTGTACTACAGGAGAGCCCAATTAATTAATCAGTATTTATTGCTAAATTATTGTCCTTTTTCAATCTGTAGATATCTGATAACTGTTGGGGATTTGTTGCCACAGCCCCAGTGGAGGTGTTGTTAATTTATTTATGTATATAGTGTATGTTTGTTGATATGAAGCATTCTTTATTTTGTATATGACCAATAAACATCTTTAAAGAGGCTGGTCCTTATGAAATTACTAATTGGGTTTGGGCTGGCAGAGTTGTTTTGCACTATAGGCTGAATCTCTAAGACTGAGCTATGTGTATACAATCAATGTACAGGAAATTTCTACTTATTTGCTAAGTCAGGGACCAGAGCACTGTCAAAAAAGTGGAGTTGCTTTAAATGTGAAACCCAGGTTATTTTGGTTTGCAAAGCATTTTGGCCACTGAAAAGCTTAAATAATACAATGTGTCATCCAGAAGAGTTTCTGCACACATTCAAAAGTTATTCAAGGAGGGGTCCACTCTTTCATTCGGCTAGACTTGGGCTGCGCAGGTATACGCAGGCAGGCGCAAGTGAACTTTTTAGGCAAGAAAAACGGATGAAAGAGCAGGCCCCTTGTCAAAGTAATTGAATTTGTCAGTAATTTGGATGTGATGAAAGAGTGAGTCATCAGAAGTTGAGGCATCACAAAGTGGGAGAAGCCTGTATCTTATTTGCCTGATGCAAAAAGACCGGAAGAGTTCCAGTTTCCTGGATTAATAATTCCCCACAAATCTATTCTAACATAATAAATACATGCAGTTGCTAACAATTTGTTAATAACCAAACCAGGTGCCTTTTTAAATGTAGAAACTACTTGCATCTGAAACTTTCAAAGTGTTATCCATCAATAATAAAACATAGAACGTAAAAAGCAATAAATAAAATCATGATTAAACATTTTTCCTTCATAAAATAAACAATTCATGAACTAGATGGTAACAACACTAAAACGTCTGTACTAGGAAATCTGTACATGCACAAAAAATAAGAATTGTATGGCATTTGTATAGTATCAGCATTGACAGCCAGAATTCTTAAAGTCCTGATTTGAACAACCCGGAGTGGACCAGGATGGTCTTTCCAGATAAATTCAAAGACTTAACAGTGTGGAATATTAGATTCCATGTTGCAGAAAGCTTTTTAAATTGGTAACAAGACCTAAATGCATCACGGTGTCAAAGAGGCAGCCAATGCAATAGCAAAGCATTTTGCACTGGCTCCAGCTCTAGATCAACTTTAAGAGCAGCTTCATGTGGAGCCTTAGGTTACTGATGTCAAGACCACTACCATCAGGCTAATTTGGTCTGGCTCAAGCCAGAGCATATCAGCTGATGCTGATAGAAGGACTACAGTAACAAACGTGAAACACTTTTCACAATATTGGATTTCTATTTTCAGGTATTGCATCTCTCAGCAAATCATGTGTTATGCTTTGTACCTGATAAATAGGATGTTCTTTCTTCAGTTTTGTCTGCTGTATAGAATTGCATTGCCCCCCCTCCCCCCAATGATGTCCAATAACTCTCTTGTATACTTTGATGTGTTCTAAAGGAACATTTTGGTCTCACTGCCTTTGCATTTTTAGAGAAATCTGGTCTGGTTTTGTGGCCTTCTGGTATCTAAAGCCTGTTTTTAGTTTGACAAAAAAAAATAGTTCAACAACACTTGCCCTACTAATACACTCTCACAGGGTGCTGTGCTACCAGTGCTGAATTTAGGCCCATAAACTAGCTTTGGAAATTTAAGTGGTGTGGAGGGGCAGTTAAATCTTGTGTGAATGTGCCCATTTCTTCATTGCAGAGATCTAAGAAGATGAAGCACAACCACAGATCTTCTATATCCCAGTAGTGCTATAGATAATTACTATTATTATATTTATTTATACCCTGCTTTATCTCCCCAAAGGTGACTCAAAGCGGCTTGACATAAAAGTATTAGTATACAATTCAAAATATACAAATACAGTAGACTCTCACTTATCCAACCTTCTCTCATCCAACGTTCTGTATTATCCAAAGCAGTTGACCTCCCACCCAGATCCACAGCTGTTTCTCTAGGCAGCAATGTGCAGTGGGCCAATATGCCAAACAACAACACAAGTGTAGCCACAGTTCCAAACAATTGGCGGACTTGTTATAAAACAAGATGTTTTAGTGCTTAATTTGAAAAATCATAATGTAATTTGATGTTTAATAGGTTTTTCCTTTAAAAATATTTTTAATATTTTTATTTTTAAAAGTTGTAAAACACCCACAATATGCATTACAAACATATACACATACACATACATAGACAACCCACCACGCACAATACAATTACCCCTCAACCCACCTCCAGTGTGACCCACCACCTTGACTCCCAACACTGAACAACGTAGAGTTTATACATAATTTTGTTTAACCCTCTGTGCTTCTGGATCAATAAATTCCCAGCTTCCAATTTCTTTCAAAAGCTTCATGACTTTCATGTTTCAGATTGCTAGAAATCTTGGCCATCTGTGCATAATCTTTCAATTTATCCTTCCAATTTTTAATACTTAATGTTTTTTCACCTTTCCAGTCACTGGCAATCGTTACGCGTGCAGCCGCAAAACTGTACAGGTAGATTTCTCTTTCTGGCTGCACTAGTTCATCACTGAATAAAACTAAAAGACACATCCCTGGATTTTTTTTACTTTGTTGTGGATCATTTTATTTGTTTCTTTTATAATTTTTTTCCAATAGACCTGCACCAATTCACAAGACCACCATACGTGAAAGAAGGTCCCTTTCTGTGTTTTACACCTCCAACAGCATCCTGATTGTGATTTGTCTATTTTGACTAGGAGAGCTGGGGTTGTGTAACATCTATAAAACATTTTATATAAATTGTTTCTTATTGAGGCCACCACTGTAAATGAAAAGCCTTTTTTCCTCAGGTTCTCCCAATTATCAAGGTCTATGTTTCTTCCTAGATATTTTGCCCATGAAATCATGAAGGTTTTTATTTGATTATCTTCGAGGTTGTAACCTAGAATATATTTATAAAGTCTGACTATTAAACCTTTTCCCCCCTTTGTCTAGTATAGTTTCCAGTTCTGATTTTTTTGAAGCAAATCCCTTCTTTTCATCCTTTTTAAATCTTTCATATAATTGGTGATAATGAAACCAGTCTTTAATACCCAGTTCATCTTTTCCCCTCAATGCCCATTGGCCCTTAGTTCTGGTAAGTAATTCCCCGTAAGTTCTTACGTCATCCTTCGAGGAGGGTCTCACAATAGCTTCTAATGGTCTCAACCATAAAGGTGTTTTCGGTTCCATAGCTAACTTGTACCTATTCCAGATATCTATTAGGCTTCCTCTAATTATATGTTTATTAAATGCCTTATTTAGCCTCCCTCCTTCCTACCATAGGTATGCATGCCACCCAAATCGTAATCCATATCCTTCTAGGTTAAGTAAATTGGTATTCTTGAATTGTATTCAGTCTTTGAGTCAACTCATCCAGGTGGCTTCATAAGTTCTTAGGTCTGGTAAATTTAGTCCCTGCTCTCTTTGGTGTCAATTAGATTCTTGTAAGCAATTCTGACTTTTTTCCCTGACTCGGTTTTTCCTTAATCCCCCCTTATTAGCCAACATTTTCGCTTATTCAACGTTCTGCCAGCCTGTTTATGTTGGATAAGCGAGACTCTACTGTATATAAACATTAAAACAGAATTAAATAGAAACAGGACTAAAACATTCACAATTAAAATCCATTAAAAACATATTCAAAATTAAAAACCATAGCATTGACTAGGTCTTAAATACATTCATCTTTAAATGCCTGTCTGAATAAAAAAAGTTTTTGCTTGCCACTGGAAAGACAGCAAGGAGGGGGCTGTTCTGGCTTCCCTGGGAAGAAGGGAGTTCCAGAGTTGAGGGGCCACTACTGAAAAGGGAGGTCTGCTCTCTTGTTCCCAACCGAGCTTGAGATGAAGGTGGAACCGAGAGAAGGACCTCTCCTGAAGATCTCAGGGCCCAGGCGTGTTTCTGAACCCCCTAGGGCTTTAAAGATCATAACCAGTACTTTGAATTGTGCCTGGAAACTGACTGGCAGCCAGTGGAGCTCCTGCAACAGGGGAGTTATCTGCTCCCTATAGCCAGCCACAGTCAGCTGGTCTTTGGACCAGCTGAAGTTTCAGAGCACTCTTCAGAGGCAGCCTCATGTACAGCACGTTACAGTATTCCAGACGGGATGTAACCAGGGTGTGTACTACCGTGGCCAGATTTGGCTTCATAAAGAATGGGTGCAGTTGGCACATAAGTTTTAATTGTGCAAAGGCCCTCCCAGCCACTGCAGATACCTGGGCCTCCAGGTTCACTGCCATGTCCAGGAGAATCCCCCAAACTGCGGACCCGTGTCTTTAGGGGGAGTGTAGCCTCATCCAGCACAGGTTGGATCCCTATTTCCTGATCTACCTTCTGGCTGACTAGGAGTACCTCTGTCTTGTACGGATTAAGTTTCAATGTGTTTGCCCTCGTCCAGTCCATTACTGATGACAGGCACTGGTTTAAGGTCAGGACAGCTACCTTGACATTAGGTGGAAAGGAGTAGTAGAATTGGGTGTCATTTGCATATAGGTGGCACCAAACTCTGAAACTCCAGATGACCTCTCCCAGTGGTTTCATGTATATGTTAAACAGCATGGGGGACAAAATGGAACTCTGAGGGACCCACAGGACAATGGATGGGGGTTCAAACAGGAATCCCCCAGTACCACCTTCTGAGTACGGTTCTCCAGGAAGGACCAGAGCCACTGTAAGACAATGCCAACTTTAGTGATCAATGGTATTGAAAGCCACTGAGAGATCCAGGAGAACCAACAGGAACATATTCCCCCTGTCTACCTTTTGGCGTAGGTCATCCACCAAGGCAACCAAAGCTGTCCCTGTTTCGAATGATCAGAGGGTTACTACAACACACAGTATGTAGTAGCCCTCTGACCACTCGAAACAGCTCAACTGGACGGTTCCTTGCAGATGCAATGGTGGCAGCAAGGAACTATTTCTCTGTTGCTTCATTGCCACAGAGTAGGCTTTCAAATACGCTCTAGCCCATACAGTTGTTATAATATGCAGTGTATATTAAAATTCCCTTTTCTACATAATCATTAAAAGTCCAGGAGCCACCTCCAATTTTCATTCTGGCAACAGCATCACTAAACACAGAAGATGTGCTGGAGATTGGTGATTGGTGCTTGGCTCCTCTTAGGCAGGAATTCAGGTAAAGAAAATATATTAGGGAACACCTTGACCCCATCTACATGGACAATTTAATGCAGTTTCAAACTGGTATTGAAGAAAGTGGTTTCGCTGTGCAGATTGCAGAGGAAGTCCTGCAGCCAGTTTGAGGTCTGAAAGGTGATAGCACAAACCACAGAGCACTGATGCACATTAAGAGCTTTCTTTTGCATTTTTTGGCGAGAGCTTATTGCCTGGCCACAGCAGTTTGAAGCTTGGATAAGCGAATATCTTGGATAATAAGGAGGGATTAAGGAAAAGCCTATTAAACATCAAATTAGGTTATGATTTACAAATTAAGCACCAAAACATCATGTTTTATAACAAATTTGACAGAAAAAGCAGTTCAATACGCAGTAATGCTATGTTGTAATTCCTGTATTTACGAATTTAGCACCAAAATATCACGATATATTGAAAACATTGACTACAAAAATGGCTTGGATAATCCAGAAACTTGTATAAGCGAGGCTTGGATAAGTGAGATTATACTGTATTATTATTATTATCCTCATTATTAAGGAGCTGTGGTGGTGCAATGGGTTTAACCCTTGCGCCAGTTGGACTGCTGACCTGAAGGTTGCCTGTTCAAATCTGCAAGACGGGGTGAGCTCCCGTCTGTCAGCTTTAGCTTCCGGGAACATGAGAGAAGCCTCCCAGCAGGATGGTAACACATCCAGGGGTCACCTGAGCAATGTCTTTGTAGACGGTCAAGTCTCACACCAGAAATGATTTGCAGTATGCTCTCATGACAGGCTCACCTTGAGCCCTCCATCTGAATAACCCTTTCCAGGTGGTGCATCTACACTGTAGAATTAATGCAGTTTGACACCCCTTTAACTGTCATTTTTCCATGCTATAGAATGCTGGGAGTTGTAGGTCTTTATCGGCCAGAGTGCAGGTGCCTCACCAAACTAAAACTCCCAGGATCGCCTAGCATGGAGCCATGGCAGTTAAAGTGAAGTCAAACTGCATTCATTCTACCGTGTAGACCAGGCATGGGCCAACTTGGGCCCTCCCTCCAGGTGTTTTGGACTTCAACTCCCACCATTCCTAACAGCCTCAGGCCCTCTCCTTTTCCCCCTCAGCTGCGAGCGCTGGCCACAGCACGTAGTATAAGATTGATTCAAAAGCCGCCGAAAGCCCCGCTGCCCGTGGGCGTCATAAAGAGAGAGAGGGGCTGGGCACTCTATTTCTCGGCAACTCTATGGTGAAAGGGCCATTAGAGAAGCAAAGCCGTTCGCTTTTTAGACCGGAAGTACCTATAAGGACTGAGCAAATACCACTCCAACAGCTCTGGGAGGCCGGAAGCGGAAGTAGCGGGAACAGCCGCCGAGGCCGGCTGGCTGGCACCCGGAAGCGCCCGAGTTGATGGCGGCTGGTCGGAGTTTGAGCCGCTCCGAACGGAAAGCGGCGGCTCGGGCCGAGTTCCTCCGGCAGGAAGAACAGCGGGAGCGGCGGAGACAGGTACAGCGGGGAGTGCCACCGAGGTACGAGGCCGGAGGGCACTGCGGTGGAAGATCCTTGCCTGGCGGAGGAGGAGCGGGCACACGCCCCCTTCCCCCGGCCTTAGAACTTCTCTTGAGGCAGAGCAGGCCTTGTGCCCAACTGCTTGTGGCTCTTCCCGTCGTGCCGTTTTGTGCTGTGTAAAGAAGGGCTTCTTTTCCCAATCCCGTATCTTCCGCCATTCGACTTCAGTGGACAGCTTTGGATTTCATTGTGATGGGAGAAGGGGGAGAGTCTCTTCTATTCTTGCTTTCTGACCACCCAACCGTTATAGTTCCCCTTGCTCTCTTAATGTTATAATCTTCGTTGTGTGCCTTCAGATAAATTCAAATTAATCACGATCCTGAGGTAGAGCTTGTTCAGAGCGGATTTGCCCTTGCTTTCCTCTGAGGCTGAGAGAGTGTGACTTGCCCGAGTTTTCCCAGGTCTCGTAGTGCCACAGGCTAGTTCTACACTGCGATATAATGGTTTGAATTGTATTATATGGTCAGTGTAGATCCATATATTGCATTTAAGTGCAGTTCAAACTGTTATGACTTGGCCACGGTGGTCCACGTTCATGTTACAGCTCGAATAGACTACTGCAATGCACTCTATGTGGGGCTGCCTCTGAAGACTGTCCGGAAGCTCCAAGTAGTCCAATGGGCGACAGCCAGATTTCTTACTGGAAAGGCAGACAGGGAGCATACAACCCCTCTGTTATGTCAGTTCCACTGGCTGCCAGTTTGCTACCGGGCTCAATTCAAAGTGCTGGCTTTGGCCTATAAGTCCCTAAATGATTCTAGTCCAACTTACCTGTCCAAACGTATCTCCTTTTATGAGCCAACTAGAGCCTTAAGGTCTGCTGGGGAGGCCCTGCTCTTGGTCCCACCCCCTTCGCATGTGTGACTGGTGGGGACGAGCGACAGGGCTTCTCAGTGGTGGTCCCTCAACTGTGGAACTCCCTCCCCAGTGACATCAGACTGGCCCCATCCCTCCTGGTGTTCAGGAAAAAGGGCTTTGTACATAGGTATTCAGGGAGTACGGTAATATGGAATTCAACCTTAATTTAGCAGTTTGAATAATGACTATGGGAAAAGCAAGAAGTATGGAAATCAAGACTCAGCACTTTGTATGTTTTATTGTATTTATATGTTTTAACTGTTTATAATTTGATATGATATGCTTATTGTTGTGTGTATGATGTGGCATTGAATTTTTGCCGTAGTTTGTAAGCCGCTCTGAGTCCCCTTCGGGGTGAGAAGAGTGGGGTATAAATATAGTAAATAAATAAATATATTGCATTTCAGTGCAATTCAAACTGTTATGTGGCACAGTAGAACAAGCCTTGGTCCATCACCGCACTTATAACTAGAACTAGTTCTTTAAAACCCTCTTGGTTTGTAAGCTCTGTTATCAAAGATTTCAGCATTGAGACTGGCTATTTCAGGACTTATAGCTAAGTATGCTTAGCAGCTAGGGTCATCCCTAAGGACTCCTTTATACAACAAGTCCTTGTTAGAGTACACCTACCTTTTAATACTTCATTAAATACTTCATTAATAGTAATTAAAACAAAAATGTGTATAGGTATTTGTAAGCAATTATATTCAGTGAGTTCTTGTTGGTGCATAATGAGACAGTCTTCTGATGGCTCAGAAATAAAGCCCACTAACGTATTCCCAAGCAAGTGTGTACATTGGGCCCTTGGTGTCCAGTTGTGTTTGGTCTCAAGATCCCTGTGGATACCAAAATCCATGGATGCTTAAGTCTCATCATATGCAAAATGGCATTACTTACGTTAAATGGTGAACAACTCAAAATGAGTTGTAAGTGTTCTTGCCTAACCCTCAAATATTTTCAAGCAACAGTTGGTTGAATCCATGGATGTCAAGGGCAGACTGTATAGAATATCAGTTTCAGACTAACTACACACTCTACCCAGGATTTGTTGAGATAGTTCCACTCGTGGGATGGCTTCTAATGAAAATATTTAGATACTTTTATCTTTTGTTTAATCATAGGTGTCACAAATTCTCCACAAGCCAGCTGCAGAGCGGAGTTCTGAAGAGACTCTCTTTCTATCTGAGTGTCAAGAGATCGTACGGGATCTGGAGCGACTTCGCAAGAAACGTGAGCGACTGCAACACCGGCTGGAGGAAGTATGTATCCTCTTACTTTACTACTAAAGTGTTAGGTGCTCTATGTGCTTAATATCTGAACCACTTACCACATCTTAAATGATGTGGCTGTGGTCCATAGAAGAGGAGAAGGAATGAGTTGCTTACTTGTATAGAATCATAGAATAGTAGAGTTGGAATAGACCTCATGGGCCATCCAGTCCAACCCCCTGCCAAGAAGCAGGAAATCGCATTCAAAGCACCCCCGACAGATGGCCATCCAGCTTCTGCTTAAAAGCCTCCAAAGAAGGAGCCTCCACCACAGTCCACTGCTGAATAGCTCTCACAGTGAGGAAGTTCTTCCTGATGTTCAGGTGGAAATTCCTTTCCTGTATTTTGAAGCCATTGTTCCGCATCCTAGTCTGCAGGGCAGCAGAAAACAAGCTTGCTCCCTCCTCCCTATGACTTCCCTTCACATATTTGTACATGGCTATCATGTCTCCTCTCAGCCTTCTCTTCTGCAGGCTAAACATGCCCAGCTCTTTAAGCCGCTCCTCATAGGGCTTGTTCTCCAGACCCTTAATCATTTCAGTCGCCCTCCTCTGGACGCTTTCCAGCTTGTCAACATCTCCCTTCAACTGCGGTGCCCAAAATTGGACACAGTATTCCAGGTGTGGTCTGACCAAGGCAGAATAGAGGGGGGGCATGACTTCCCTGGATCTAGATGCTATTCCCCTATTGATGCAGGCCAGAATCCCGTTGGCTTTTTTAGCTGCCGCATCACATTGTTGGCTCATGTTTAACTTGTTGTCCACAAGGACTCCAAGATCTTTTTCACATGTACTGCTGTCTAGCCAGGCATCCCCCATTCTGTATCTTTGCATTCCATTTTTTCTGCCGAAGTGAAGTATCTTGCATTTGTCCCTGTTGAACTTCATTTTGTTAGTTTCGGCCCATCTCTCTAGTCTGTCAAGATCATTTTGAATTCTGCTCCTGTCTTCTGGAGTGTTAGCTATCCCTCCCAGTTTGGTGTCGTCTGCAAACTTGATGATCGTGCCTTCTAACCCTTCATCTAAGTCGTTAATAAAGATGTTGAACAGAACCGGGCCCAGGACGGAGCCCTGCGGCACTCCACTTGTATGTGTTTCTTCGAGTGGTGATCTGTGAAATTTGCACATCTGGGTTTATCCGCGCATGTGTGGTGTAATTCAGAACCTTCTAGATCTCTAAAATGAAACATTTTGGCTGTAGCTCTGCCTACTCTTCCCATAGCAGTGGGCAGGGCTGAGCCTCAGTTCCCAGCTACTAGACCGGCAGCTAAGGAGAAAAGGCATGATAACAGCAGAGAGGATGGACAGAGATGTTCGAATTTCACAGATCACCACTTGAAGAAAAACAGTTACAAATAAGCAACTCATTTTTCTTCGTGGTGTCTGTGAAATTGCACATATGGGTGACTGGCAAGCTACTCACTTAGGAGGGCAGGATCATGCCAGTGAAGACAGAAGTACACTTCTGCTAAAGGCAGCTTCCTTTCTGGGTAAGGCATCTAGTTTGTAATGGCTGGCAAACATGAGTGGAGTGGACCACATTGCTGCCCAGCAGATGTGCTATCGATGGATTCCATGCAAGAAGGCCTGCGATGCAGCCATCACCCTGACCAAGTGAGTCTTGACTTGCTATGGTTGACAGCCAGTGAGTAGATAAGCAGGAAAATCGTTGCCGTGATCCAAGAGGAAAGATATTGCGAGGTGACTTGTTGGCTCACAGAATCACTGCAATACTTGAAAAATAATCTTGGTGATTTTCTGTGTGGTGATGTCCTATGGACATAGAAACCCAGCAGTCTCCTCATGTCCAGGGAATGAAGGGCCACTTCCAAGGCCGAAGAGAGATTTTGAAAGAACACTGGCAGGATGATGTCTTGGCACATATAGAAGCGAAAGACCACTTTTGATCAGAAGGTAACATCCGTGCAACGCACGCAGTTCGCAAGCACATCTAGCTGAAGTAATTGTGACCAGGAACACTGTCTTCCATGAAAGGAAGGTTAGCTTGAATGGTGACCTGGAGAGCTGGGATAGAACCAGTTCCAGTTTCCATGCCAGGAGTGGGGTGTGTGACTGGTGGATGTATATTCTTGTAACACTTGAGGAAGAGCTGAATAGGGGGATCCAGAAAACAGGAAATTTTTCTGGCTTTCGTGCAGTACCAGGAAATTGCTGCAAGGTAGCATGTAAGGGAGGAGAGAGAGAATCCTCTTGCTAACAGATGAAATAAGAAGTCTAAGACAGTGTTGGAGCAGTGATGGGGTCAAGACCTTGCTGGCTGAGAAAGGAAACAAAATTTGACCACTTATAGGTGTATGATTTCGTCTTTAGCTCCTGGCCTGGAGGCGCGTTAGACTTTTTGGCCTTCTACGAACCTCCTTCATGCAGCGGGCTCTGGTGAGTGCTCCCACAGTCCCCGGTAGACCTGGCAGGGTCTTCCTGCTGCCCCTGCTCCTCTGGAGGCTTGGAGGAGGAGAAATGGCCTGTGTCTTGGGCCTGCGTCTCGGGCCAGCGAGCCCTCTGTAAAGGAACGCCTGCATGCGTGTCTCCCTATGCCGCCGTGTCTGGCAGATGGCACAGGCCTGGGTGACATGGCCCTCCCCCAGGCAAAATAAGCACTTGATGTGGCCATCCACTTCGGAGAAGTTGGTCCCACAAGCAGAGCAAATTTTAAAGAGAGGGGCAGAGGCCATAATGGCATCTAGCCTGTTTGTGTCTGGTCTTGAGTCATAGGGTGGAGAAGCGCACGGTAAATCCGCTCATAGAATCATAGAGTTGGAAAAGACCTCATGAGCCATCCAGTCCAAACCCCTGCCAAAAAGCAGGAAAATCGCATTCAAAGCAGTCCAAGGTCGAGGGAGGGAGAAAGCCAGTGAGTCTGTTAAGAGTCCGAGTCAAAAACTTAGGAAAGACAACAAGTAGCAAAGTACAGAGAGAAAAGGTTTCTAGCTGCAGTCAGCAGCGTAAAAAAGGAACTGAGGCTCAGCCTCAGGGAGAGTGGGTGGAGCTACAACCAAATTCTTTCATTTTAGTGATCTGGAAGGTTCCGGACTGCACTGTGCATGCGCTGATAACCCCATTTATATAATTTTACAGACACCACGAAGAAGAATCAAGTTGTGAAGCATGTTGCTATGATCGGGTGTTCATATGCTTGAAAGCATTCTATAGAAATACCCAAATCAGTACATTCATTGTTCCTTATTCTTGCATTTTCTTTCCCCCTTCACTGGTTTGAAATTATTCACTTTCCCTGTTCCTACTGTTCTGTGTTTCCTCACAAAATTTTCAGGGCAGGGACAAAAGAAAAGAGTGGTGAAATGATAAATGGATATAGATGAGTTTTTGTCAGGTGAGGAAGTGGTCATAATGATATGGGATGCAACTGAAATCTGATACTTTTGGGGAAAAACTCAAATTCTTTTTCTTCTAGGTTTGTGATGAACCTGAAGAGTTGAAAAGAAAAGTCAGCAAGCTCTCCCAAGTTGTGCGTGGAGCTAAACATCTCATTGTATATACAGGAGCAGGCATCAGTACAGTAAGATTATGTTAATTGTTTTGCTAAGATTGTCTCAGACAAAATAATAGAAAATGAATTTTAAAAACTAGGCTGTCCATTGTCATTGTTATGTATGGTTCTCTCACCAACAAATAAGGACAACTTGCAATACAAGTTACAACATCTCTAAAAGCTCTGTTAAATTATTTTCTGGTTACTGTGGCGTACTATGATAGCTTGCCTTTTATTATGCAATGTAGCATGTGAATACCCTTTGAAAGGGATTAAGATAAAGAGATTGTGTTAGAATTGTTTCAGGTGGCCATTATTGGATGACATTCTAAATCATTGTAATGGAAATGAAAGTTGGGAGTGTCACATTGGGCCTATCTACACTGACCTACAAAGTGGACCCGATCTGGTGTCTGAGACACCGGGTTGGGACCACTTGGTGATCTGCTAGGAACTCCCTGAACTACCCTGGAGGTGACGGAGTCCTGATTACCCAACATCGAACATGGTTCAGTACCGCTGGGCAGCCACTCTGCTGGACCTTAGCCACAACATCCCAGCTGCCTCAGTCTTTGGAGTGTTTTGCCTGATGTCAGCCAGAAGTGCTCATTAAAGTGGCTGTGAAGTGGAGGGGGAACCCCCCCCCCCACCTACTCAGTCGATTGATGGCAGCCAGACCACCTACAGCAGGGCTTCTGAAACTTTTTTCTTTATAAAAATCCAACATTTACTGATAAAAAAAATAAGTACCGTATATACTCGAGTATACGTCGACCCGAATATAAGCCGAGGCACCTAATTTTACCACAAAAAAACTGGGAAAACATTGACTCCAGTATAAACCAAAGGTGGTAGATTTCAGAAATAAAAATAGATACAGTAGAGTCTCACTTATCCAGGACTCACTAATCCAACGTTCTGGATTATCCAACGCATTTTTGTAGTTGGTGTTTTCAATAAATCGTGATATTTTGGTGCTAAATTTGTAAATACAGTAATTACTACATAGCATTATTTTGTACTGAATTACTTTTTCTGTCAAATTTGTTGTATAACATGATGTTTGGGTGCTTAATTTGTAAAATCATAACCTAATTTGATGTTTAATAGGCTGTTCCTTAATCCCTCCTTATTATCCAACATATTTGCTTATCCAACGTTCTGCCGGCCCGTTTATGTTGGATAAGTGAGACTCTACTGTACCACTAAAATTACATTAATTGAGGCATCAGTAAATTAAATGTTTTTGAATACAGTAGAGTCTCACTTATCCAACGTTCTGGATTATCCAACGCATTTTTGTAGTCAATGTTTTCAATACATCGTGATATTTTGGTGCTAAATTCGTAAATACAGTAATTACTGCATAGCATTACTGCATATTGAACTACCTTTTCTGTCAAATTTGTTGTATAACATGATGTTTTGGTGCTTAATTTGTAAAATCATAACCTAATTTGATGTTTAATAGGCTTTTCCTTAATCCCTCCTTATTATCCAACATATTCGCTTATCCAACATTCTGCCAGCCCTTTTATGTTGGATAAGTGAGACTCTACTGTACTTACATAAAGCTCAAATTTAAGATAAGACTGTCTAACACTGATCAAATTATTATTCTCATCTTCTTCAATGTAAATGTGCTTATGTATCCTTTTAATAATAATAGAGTAAAATAATACATATAATAATAATAAATACAGGAAAATAATACATGTAATAATAGAGTAAAATAATAAATGCAATAATAATAATAATAATAATAATAATAATAATAATAATAATAATAATAAGATCAGAGTGAAATAATAAATGTAATAATAATAATAATAATAATAGAGTAAAATAAATGTAATCGCAACAATAGCGAAAAATAATAAATGTAATAATACCAATAATAATAGAGAAAAATAATAAATGTACCATATATTCTCGATATAAGCTGACCTAAATATAAGCCAACCAGGACCCTCACCCGAGTATAAGCCAAGGGGGGCTTTTTCAGTCTTTAAAAAAGGGCTGAAAAACTAGGCTTATACTCAAGTATATACAGTATTTGCAAGGCTTACTAAACAGGCTGATGTTCCCTTTTTATGAAGTACAATTAAAGCATTTTCTGTAGAGTCCACTGTAAACATTGTATGTTGTTGCTGACACTAGGTGGTGTTCAGACACCTTTTGCTGTTGCCAATTTTTTTGTGACCTCAACACTGAGTTGAAGGGATACCATTTGGGGTTGGGACCCACATTTAAGAAGCAGTGGCCTACAGAAAGATAAGGGTGACAGCCACATCATAGAGGGAGGTGTCCAGAGAGGACTGCCATCCCACATCATTTGGCCACCTGAGCCTGGGAAGGATTGTGTGAATCTTAGTCCAAAGGGAGAGAATTTTACCCACTACCTTGCATGTTGGAAAGATTTCATGCTTGATTCCTCCTTTTAGCTCCATGTGCTTGAGAAAAAAGGAGCTAGTTATCAGACATGCCCTTAGCAAAGCTGCTCTGACAGTAGGAGTTGTAGAACTGGCTGTGTCTTCTTTTTCTGAAATACTGTGCAGCTAATCTGTCAGATCTGTGTGGGAGGTAGAAGAGTAAGACTTGCCACATGAACACCACATGTTCTTGGCCGTGGGTCAAGAATGCTAAGAAAAACTTGAGACTAGTGATTCTTCTAATAGAGGAAAAGCCTAAGGGCATTTGTTGTTCAGGACTTAGCTTAGCATGAATGTGATTGTGGATGCTTGGACAACAAATGGCTTTGATTTCCTGCAGGTAGTGGTAGAATTTGTATAGAAGGGGAACATCCAAGTAGGGCCTATGGAGTTGGCCAAGTTTATAGAAAGTGATAGGCAGAACTACTTGTGAATTTGGGCAAGGCTGTTAATTCCTGAAGTGTCCACCCAGTTGGGTAAATTTTCTCTCTCTTGTGACTTCTGGCAATAGGCAGCATCAATTCCTGACTACAGAGGCCCAAATGGGGTGTGGACTATGCTTAAAAAAGGAAGGAGTATCAGGTAACCAGTTCATCTTATTTCCTTGTGACTTGGGAATTTTGTGGGGAGACTGTTCCAGCTTGAGAGGCTACACTGCAAACATGAAGTTTATTTATATTATTTCTACTTACCAGGGCTACAGATCTGAGTGAGGCAGAGCCTACACTCACCCACATGAGCATTGCCTGTTTGCACAAACACAAACTGGTAAGGCTTTTTGTTCTGCACTTCTGGGATAAAAGGAGACAAAAGTTGCAAAGGAGAGGGCAGGGCATTGTTGAGGTAGTGTGAAAGACATTTTGTGTTTGGAGATTTCTCCATGGAGGAAGAGGTACTGTGTACATGATTTTTTTCTCCCTGACAATTATTCTTACACTAAATTGCCAGGAAAAGTGAAGCAGGTTATATAGATTTTAAATTGGCAAGAAAGCAAAATATATTTGTTCTGTTGATGCAGTTTGAAGTAATTTTGAAAATAAACTTACCCATTAAGTCTCTCTTCAAAGGAGGTTGTAGGTTGATATTATGCTCTGTAAATAGTTCTATTTGTCAAGAAATACGACCAGAAATTAATGAAGAACTAACTAGAAGTTTGTTGAATGCTGTAAGTAAAGGTATCTATAGGTGATCCCTCTGAATATGATTGTCTTCAAAGGGTAGTGTCCTGGTGGTGGGTGTGTAAGAGGCTGTGGAGACCTTTTTTGATCCACATGGTCTTTCATAGTGAGGACATAGGTTTCCAGTCACAACAAAGGTTTGCTTGATCTTCTTCTTGGCACAGTTCTTCCTTTCGCCCTCTATTTGTGCCTCCTCAAAATCCGTATCACTGTTGGTAAGTGTATAGGTCAAATTGATATGATATGTTATTTCTCGACATAGTTGTTTGGCTAGAACTCAGAGACAGTAATCAGCCATCTAGAGCTAGCATCAAAGTGCAGTTTTGGTAGAAGCAAAACAGGAAGAAAAGGGAGGAATTTTATTTATATAATATGAGAACTTTCCAGGTCATTATCTTGAGTATTGCTAAAAAGAATGAGGAAATTCTATGTTTTACTTTCCAGGATGCTTTTTTCCATTTCAGGTGAAGCATGTAGTGTCACAAAATTGTGATGGTCTCCACTTGCGCAGTGGGCTCCCACGGGAAGCCCTGTCCGAGCTCCATGGAAACATGTACATGGAGGTGAGCATTTGCTGAAAGCCAGGCTTAGGGCAACATGAAATCCAAAGAGTGCTAACAGCCTTTGTGCTTGCATTCAAATCTAGGTTTGCACATCCTGTACACCCAACCGTGAATACGTGCGAGTGTTTGATGTGACGGAGCGCACAGCTTTACATAGGCACCATACTGGCAGAGTATGCCACAAATGTGGGGAACAATTAAGAGATACCATTGTACACTTTGGAGAGAAGGGAATCTTGCAGCAGCCCTTGAACTGGAAGGCAGCCACAGAAGCTGCAAGCAAAGCTGATGTGATCCTTTGTTTGGGGTCTAGCCTGAAGGTAAAGTGAGAAATATTTTTTTCAATAGATAAAATTTGCACTGTTTTTTGGTGAAATTATGCCATCAGTCTTTCAAAACAGGCATTCTTGCAACACACACAGCTTCTCAGTACATTGTTTTCTTTTGTGTAAACTTTGCTGTGTTTCCTAACACCGTATTAATCAAAAAACAGATAAGTATTTCCTAACAGATAAGTATTTCATAATTTGCTAAGGTGGGTATGGTAATTGTGACATTGATAGTTTCGGAGTTCTGGTTATTTGCAAATTATATATCTTAGCAAGCACAGATTCTTTAATACATAAAATCTACTGAGGGCTGAATTTACACAAAATCACTTGTTTTTAGATGTTTGAAATTAAAGCATGTTAACATCCCTATTTTGGACCTATTTTAGTGGTATTACCTTTCTTCTGGCAGGTTTTGAAAAAGTACCCTCACTTGTGGTGCATGAACAAGCCACCCAGACACCGCCCTAAGCTCTACATTGTAAATCTCCAGGTGGGTATAAGCTGTCATTTATGAACAGAACAGTTTACTTTGGCATGCAGTATAGGTGAATGTGATATCTTCAATTACTTTCATGTGTTTATGAGATCATAAGGGAGTGTTGGAAGAATGTATGCAGAAGGTCATGGGCCCAGGTGTATCCAGTGAGAAGAAATGGATTTTGGCTTGAGGGTTAAAAAAGAGTATTCTGCTTTTAAACTTTGGAAATACGTTGTCACTTGAAGTAGGCAGTACTGGGGTATATCATTCGGAGGTCTAGTCAGCTTTATATTACTGTGACGTCTTTTTGATACTTCTGGATTTAGAAAGTGGGCAGGAATTACTACTGTGTTGCATGTTCATTCTATAGTTTGCAAATAGCTGCCTTTTTCTATTGATTCTTTAAATGCTGTATGTATATTTCTCTCTAGATTAGCTTTTTCATTCTTCCTCACTGAGAATAGGAAAATAAACAGAGCTGCTGTTTACCCTTTCTTTTTAAGAGGCTTAGTGAACACATATTGTATCACAATTTATCACTGGTTGTCTTGTGGCATGCTATGTCATTGAGTTAAAAATAACATGTTTTCTTTAATAAATAATGATTAAAGAAAGAAAATTATGCAGATCAGACCTGAAAGTCTACTTGGCCCAGTATTCTGTTCACCTAGTAACCAATCAGATGTTATGGGAAGACTGAAAGCTGGACATGATTTAAAGAGCACTTCCAGATTGTCTTCCTTTGCAACTGGTATGTAGAGAATATTGCTTTTGACTGTGGAGGAAATATGTATAGCCATAAGCATTAATCGTTGGTTCCCCAATCTTCCATGGATTAGATGACAAATAACAAAGTACTATCTTTTCTGCAAGGCATAAATGTGCTACTAGTATTCCTGCAGTGGAAAACTCCTGTACAGCCTAAATTGTATCAATATGATGTTGTGGGACTATTCATTTAATACATTGCATTGCAATTCTTTCTGCAGTGGACACCAAAGGATGACTTAGCTGCTCTGAAACTTCATGGGAAATGTGATGATGTGATGAAGTTGCTGATGGAAGAACTAGAACTTCCCATCCCTTCATATGACAGGTCAACAAAAATATGTTTTTCTATTGTTGCTACATGTAGGTTTTTAATTTTCCTCTTTAGCAATTAAGCCTTCCTTTGCTTGCACAATATCTTATTCATCTTGTAATTAAAGCTAACTCTTATGGTGGCAGAGCTCAATTACAGTTTATCTGAAGGTTGGAAAACGCACATCAGCCTAGCCTTTTATTACAGTCAGGGTATTGATATCAGTGCTGCGTTTTACATTTAAATATTCTGTATGGCTGAGCTGTTCTTGACAAGGACTCAGGGTAAGGAGTATGTAGTCTCCAGCAGTGTTGCAAATTAACATAACCTAATCTTGAATTGCCCTGTAGGTCAAAGGATCCCATATTCTCCTTGGCTGTCCCTCTGCGATCTGAAGAAGAAAACAGCCATAGCCGGAAGCCTGTGGCCCTAGCAGCAAGCGTCCATGAAGCACCACTGGGAGAGCAGCAGGTGCCTGCCAACCCACTCTCGGGAGGCTGGTTTGGCAGAGGCTGTGCAAAAGGCACCAAAAGGAAAAAACTGTCTTGATCATGGACACTTTTTTTAACCTCGGGGACCAACTGAAGTTGCTAAAATCAGGACAGGAAATGACATCTGCATTGAAATTGGCCAGAATTGCTAGGCTAACTGGAAAAAACCACAGCTGCTATTTTCATAGAGGTTTTATATAATTAGCCTTTAAACAAACAGAGGCCAAAGCTTAGTTTGGGTTCTGCTTTCTGATTGATAGGCTGGCATTTGATACTCAGGGCTGCCAATTAATAATAATTATTAAAAAATATAGAGCAATAAAATGGTTGTGTGCTTTCTTCCTCCCCCAAATACATCCATGTTGTTTTGAAGTTAAAGTACTGCGAGTATCCCTCATAATCCCATTCTTTGCATTTATTATGGAATTCATGATGCATCTAAGCAGAAGTCTGTTCCTAAACTGAAGCTTGAAATGGTAGATCTGTGAGGGTTTTCCTTGTTGACACAAAGGGTAACGTAATGCTAAGATAATGGGGTGGAAATAACAGTAGGGATTATGGTACTCTGTTGACACAGGTGTTTCACGCTACCATTTTGAGGTCAGCACATTGCCTTATCAGATAAGCAACCTGCTCAGATAACATGCTTCGCCTAGTTGTTTAAAAATATTTTACTAAAAGTTATGAATACTTAACCTGCGATTCCAAAATCCTTCAAAATTGTCCAAAAGGGTGACTGACATGACTCCTTTACTGATAGTTCGGAGTACACAAATGCTGTTTCATGCACAGCATATTTATAAAATGACTTTCAGACAATGTGTGAATAGTGTGTATGAGAGATCAATAATTTTGGATTGGGACTTGGGTTTCATAGCCAGGAAATTTCATAAGGCACATACAGGCAAATAGAGTATTTTGGCTATGGGATAGTCAACCTGTAGCATTGTAAATATTTATTTTGAACTAGCTATGCCCGGCCATGCTTTGCTGTGGCTTATGGGAATCCTTTGTTGACCAAGTGGAATAGCAGTGAATAGCCTTGCAGCCTCAAAGCCTGGCCATTTTCTTCTTATGGGAATCCTTGTTTGGTGAGCTGGAATACAGTCAAATTGGCTTGCCACTTGGAAGGCTGTGTTCTAGGGGAATGGTTTTCTGGCTGCTAGAATTGGAATGAATAGCCTCGCTACTTCAAAGCCTGGCTGCTTGCTACCTAGCGGAATCTTTGGTTGGTCAGCTTCAATAGTACAGAGTAGTATCGCTGCTTCAAAGCCTGGCCACCTTCTACCAAGGTTAATCGTTTGTTGGTCTGGTTGAATTGCAATGAATAGCCTTGCAGCTTCAATGCCTGGCTACGTTATGCCTAGGGGAATCCTTGTTTGGTGAGCTGGAATAGCACGCTCAATCAAAGCTGCTTTGAAGCCTGGCTACTTCCTTTGTAGGGGAATCTTTGTTTGGCCAGCTTGAATTGCATTGAATACTCTTGCAGCTTAAAAGCCTGGCCGCTTTCTATATAGGGCATCCTTGCTAAGCCAGTGTGATGACTCATGGGCCATGTAGTCCCGTTCCTAGCGCTGTTGTGACAGATGAAGAGGAAAACTTGGGTTTTCCACCATTTCAGCCAGAATTGGAACTTTCCCAGCCTGAATTGGAGCCCTTGCACCTGCAAGAGGTTTGCCTTCCAGAAATCTGCCAAACAAGCCCTGAGTCAGAATCTCCCCCATTTTCTCGCCGTAGTTATTATCAACAACAAAAAGGAGTTCAGCAGGCTAATCGCAGAAGCCTGAGAATCGCAGCCAGGCATTCAGCTGATTAAGACTGCTTCCATGAGAAATTCTAGGGAGTCATGCATCTGGACACAGAGATTGACTTTCGGTTCTGATTCCCCAGAGAAGTGTTCTTTGGTGGGAAAACGAGACCCTATTTAGGTTCCTTGCCCCGAAGGAATCTTGCGGAGTCAATTCGTCAGCAACTGGAGTAGATTGTGTGTGGACAGCGCTACTCCCGTTTCCAAGCCTTTGTTCCTGTTTCCAAGCCTTCGTTCACGTTTCCAACCTTGCCTTGCTTCCCGGACCTTGCCTTGCTTCCCGGACCTTGCCAAGTATTTACCACGGATCTTGTCCTTCTTCCTCGTTCCTTGTTGCCTTGTATCAAGCCTTGTGTTCCAAGAATCAAGATTACTTCCTAGCATCACATCAAGTTCCTTGGATTAAGAACCTTGTCATCTCCCCTCACTTTGCTTGGCAAAGTGGGTGTTTCGGTTATTGGATTACAACTTTGGACCTTAATATTTCATATTGGACATTGTTTCTTTGGACTAACTTTGACCTTTCCTGAAAGGTCTACTTCTGAACTATTTCCTACACTTGCTTTTATTAACTTTATATATTTCTTTAATAAAGATATTAGATAGATTCTGGCCTCTGTGTTTGGTTATTGGTGCTCTGCAGCCTGGGTCGTGACAGCCAGGTTGAATGAGATGGAGAAGCCTCATGGCTTCAAAACCTGGGGGTTTTGTACCTAGGGGAAATCGTGGTTGGCCAGGATGAACAGCACTGAATAGCCTTGCTGCTTGCAAGCCTGGCCGCTTTCTACCTTGCGGAATCCTTGGTTGCCCAGGTTGAATAGCAATTAATAGTCTTGGTGCGGCAGGTACGAATGCTGCAATTAGCCACCTTGATTAGCATTCAATGGCCTTGCAGCTTCAAAACCTGGCTGCTTCCTGCCTGGGGGAATCCTTTGTTGGGAGGTGTTAGCTGGCCCTGCTTGTTTCCTGTCTGGAATTTCCCTGTTTTCAGAGTGATGCTCTTTATTTACTGTCCTGATTTTAGAGATTATGTTGTTCTGTTTTTTTATACCACAGTAATTTTTATTTATTATATTTATAATCTCGTATCATCTGCTTTGAATTGGATTATATGTGTCCCTTTCTATACAACTGTATAAAATCCACACTGAACTGGATTATATGGCAGTGTGGACTCAAGACAATCCAGTTCAAAGCAAATACTGTGGATTATCCTGCCTTGGCATTCTGGGTTATATAGGAGTGTGGTAGGGCCTTGAATCTGCCATATAATAAAGTTCAAATCAGATAATCTGTATTTTATAGGCAGTGTGGAAGAGGCCTAAGTGAACCCTGGGCGCCATTGTGGCTGAGGGGGTTGCTAGGGGATGAAGTGGGCGGGGCCTAAAGGGGGCAGGGCTACCCTTCTAACTGGCAGCCAGGGTTGAAAAGACTCTTCCTCATCCTCTAATTTGGACTTTATCTTTCTAGGGTTTTTTGTTTGAAAGACATAGATTGGATGACTATGTCTTTTGTGGCCAAATTTGGTGTGATTTGGTTCAGTGGTTTTGTTGTTTACTCGGCCCTACAAACGTATATTACATTTATATAGAGATATAGATAGATACTGTATTAATATTTCTATGTTGCCGATTGAAAGTTGGAACATTTGTTTTATTTTGAACATTGTTAGTTACTCTTTCAAGTGAGAAAAAGCAGGCAATAGGAATAACAATGAGCTAGAAGCCTATGAAAACTAAATGCGAAGGGAGCGGGTGAAGGCGAAACGTCCACCAGGAGGCAATGTGGATAAGTTGCGGGAGCCCTGGAATTTTCCAGGCAAGAATTTGCAGTGTGTTGTTGAACGCTTTCATGACCAGAATCACTGGGTTGTTGCAAGTTTTCCAGGCTGTATGGCCATGTTCCAGAAGCATTCTTTCCTGAGGTTTCGCCCGCATCTATGGCAGGCATCCTCAGAGGTTGTGAAGTCTGTTGGAAACTAGTTAAGTGGGGTTTATATATACAGTAGAGTCTCACTTATTCAAGCCTCGCTTATACAAGTTTCTGGATTATCCAAGCCATTTTTGTAGTCAATGTTTTCAATATATCGTGATATTTTGGTGCTAAATTCATAAATGCAGTAATTGCAACATAACATTACTGCGTATTGAACTGCTTTTTCTGTCAAATTTGTTGTAAAACATGTTTTGGTGCTTAATTTGTAAAATCATAACCTAATTTGATGTTTAATAGGCTTTTCCTTAATCCCTCCTTATTATCCAAGATATTCGCTTATCCAAGCTTCTGCCGGCCCGTTTAGCTTGGATAAGTGAGACTCTTACTGTATCTGTGGAATGTTCAGAGTGGGAGCAAGAACTCGTGTTTGAGGCAGGTGTGGATGTTTCAATCCGCCACTTTGATTAGCACTGAATAGCCTTTCAGCTTCAAGGTCTGGCTGCTTACTGCCTGGGGCAATCCTTTGTTGGGAGTTGTTAGCTGGCCCTGATTGATTTCTGTCTAGAATTCCTTTGCATTCCGAGGGCTTTTCTTTATTTATTGTCCTAATTTTAGAGTTTTTTAAAAATACTGGTAGCCAGATTTTGTTCATTTTCACGCTTACCTCAAGCAGGGAAGAGTTCTTTCTCCCACCCTGAACATTCCACAGATATATAAACCCCGCTTGACTAGTTTCCAACAGACCTCATTACCTCTGAGGATGCTAGCCACAGATGCAGGAGAAACGAAGGGAAAGAATGCTTCTGGAACATGGCCATACAGCCCGGACAACTCACAGCAACCCAGAACTGGTAGGTTACCCCCCAACCTCGCCCTGCCCCGATACAGCCAGTGAGGAGCCGACAGAAGGAAATGGCGCAATGAGAGGGTTCCCCGCCCGAGAATTACCAGTCACGTGACAGCCACCGAAGATGGCCGCTCCCTCGAGCGCTTCGGTGTTCCGTTGTCACGTGACTGGGGCGGCCCCGGCTACTGACAGCGCCGAGGTCAAGGCAACAGCTGAGAGTCCGGCATTCACTCGCTCGCTCGCCATGCTGCGGAACGGAGCTGTCGGAGTCGCCTCTCCTGCCAGCCACTCCGCCACCCGACCGGTGCGCGTCTGGTGCGACGGATGGTGAGTGCCGGAGGGGAAGGGAGGGGGGCTCGAGTAGGGACATTTCCATGGCAACCGATGCCTCGGCGTCCCCCCTCGCCGTTGAGGGGGAGCGCGCGACTCGCGTCCCCATAGCAACACCACCCTAGGCCGCATCTGCTGGAGAGAGGGCCCCCAGTGCCCCCAGCCCGGCACTACGGGGACGCCAAGCTCTCTGAAGCAAATTGGGCACCACTTCGTGTTTCAGTGGGGCTTGGCGCGGCTTCTTTCTACCCTGCCACTGAGGGTCCTTCCCCTCAGCTCTATATCTCAGAATATCAAGGCAGGAAATCCCACGATATCTGCTTTGAACTAGGTTATCGGAGTCCACACTGCCATATATTCCAGTTCAAAGCAGATAAAGTGGGATGGGATTTTATTCAGCTATGTGGAAGGGGCCTGAGGCATCCTCCGGATCTCCCTCTTAACAGTCCCCTTTCCCGTTTCATGCGATAGAGTACACTTGGTGTTCCACGCCCGCGGACGCTTCAGCATGTCTAGTTCCACAATGCTTCCTACTAGCACAGAATTGTCAATAGACCTGAGCATGCGCTGTGTGGGCCCCAGGGATCCGCTGAGCGTCAGGGGCTGGCCTTGACTGCAGAGCCAACTTGCTCTTTCCCCGATTGGCTTGGCTCTGAAGCAGGCAAGGTTTATGTCCTAATGAACCCGTTATCCCTTCTGAAGGGACTGAGTGTTCTCCCTGTGAGGTGGAAAGACCTTTGGAGCTTTAGTAAGGAGTCATAAACACTCCGTGGAAAGGTGCTTTTAGGTTGTTCTGTGTCCTGAATTCTCCTTCAGGGGAGGGGTATATTTAGCTGTAAAATGATACAGATCTGTGTGTATCCCTTCTAGTTTAGATTGTCCCTTATTGTCATGGGTGGAGTTTAATGATCCTGAATGATATTTGCCTCAGCCTAATGAGGTCACATGGCTCTGTCATTTCAGAATTTTGCAACTTTCTGATTACTTCCTTTCTTTGCAACACATAATAATAATATGTAATAAAAGTTTATTTTTAACCCGCCCTATCTCCCTGGAAGGACTTGGGGTGACTTCCAGACATATAACATAAAAACTGGCAAACATTCAACGCCATTTCAACAACATAATACATCTATACAAATAAAGTGGAATAAAACAATGGCTGATAATCTGGCACTCAACATCATGGAACATATAGTCGAGTAGTTAAGTTACATACCCCAGAATACCAAGTTCATTTGCTCTTTGGTGTATCTTTTGAACTTTTCCTGTTATCATTGGTACACCTGGAGATGTGTGGAGCCATTTATATCATGTCTGTGGCCCCTTCCACACAACTAAATAAAATCCCACATTATCTGTTTTGAATTGGAATATATGGCAGTGTTGACGCAAATAACCCAGTTCAAAGCAGATATTGTAGGATTTTGCGCCTTGAATTCTGGGTTATATGGCTGTGTGGAAGGGCCAGAGGCGGTTCAACCACCAGGCCAACTAGGCAGTTGCCTGTGGCGCCATCTTGTTGGGGGCACCATCGAGGCAACTCCTGTCTCCTGCGGCCTGCCTCCGCAAGGTATTGAACTGCTTTTTCTGTTGATTTGTTGTAAAACATGATGTTTTAGTGCTTAATTTGTAAAATCTTAATGTAATTTGATGTTTAATAGGCTTCTCCTTAATCCCTCCTTATCATCAAACATTTTCGCTTATCCAACGCTTTTATTTTTTAGTGATTGGTTTGCGGGGGTGCCAAAATTTTGTTCGCCTACACTTGAAAAATACCTAGGGCCAGCTCTGGGAAGGGCCCCAAGTCTCTCTCTCTTTCCCATTTCTTTTCTTCTCTAACTTCCAGATCATAAATGAATGTGCAGAATATGTCTGTCATTTTTATCTACAGCAGAGCATTCCAAACATTTCATTTTGGGGACACGGTTTTTAGACATGCATCATTTCATGACACAGTAATTCAGTTTTACTCGCAAACCAGAGGTTAAATCAACCCATTATAAAAGACTAGCTGTGCCTGGCCACGCGTTGCTGTTGCATTGTCTGGTGGTGTTGGTGAGAAATTGTTGAGGTAGTGGTGGTATTGAATGTCTGTTGTATGGCTGTCTTTATGTTTAATATGCACACTGAAGTGTATTATATGGCAGTGTGGACTCAAGATAATCCAGTTCAAAGCAGATAATATAAGATTCTAAATGGGTTATATAGCTGTGTGGAAGGGCCTTGAGTCTACACTGCCATATAATCCAGTTCAAATCTGATAATCTGTGGAAGAGGCCTAAGTGAGGCCTAACTGTGCCTGTCCCCTGGGCTGAGGAGGTTGCTAGGAGACCAAGTGGGCGGAGCTTAGCCTTCAAACTGGCAGCAATTGGATAAAAACTATTATTCCTCTCCCTGTAATTAGGACTTTATTTTTCTTTTCTTTTTGTCGTATCAACCTAGAGCCATGAATGATGGGTTGTGTTGTCAAATTTCGAGGTTGGGGGGCCTGTAGTTTTGTTGCTTTGTCCGCTGCCCTGATGCCATCACTCTTTTATATATATAGATACAGACACATACATAAATTGTACGAGGATGTAACATATCTCATGAAACCTTTCATATGGATGTGTGTGTGTGTGTTTATAGCTTATTTAACATAGACATAGAGATTTCTCATTATGTTCATGTAGCACACCTACACATTGCAGCCAACTCACTAACGTATCACAACACAGTTTGGAAAACTGATCTACTGGATACTGTATATATGGGCTCCACTTAAATACTCATTAGAATACTACTAATAATACAGACTACATGCTGTCTGATGCTTCTGTTTGGATACAAGCATCAGACTCTGAAAAACAGCTTTTCTTTCTTTTTTAAAGTTATGTACAAAATTTGTGTTCTGGCCTTTGTGCAAAAGGTTCGTGGCACTGTACAGGAGAATGGGAAATTATAGTTCTTTTTCTTCTTCTTCACAACAATTATGAGTTGCTACTATGTAAGTTAGGATATAACATAGTGAATGGCTGGAAATCACCCAAAAGTGTGTTTGATAAAATTTGAATTCAAGGATGTTTTTTCAAGAATTTATATTATTCACTCATAGTTTTGTTATGGGGAATCAAGGGCCCCATGCACACTGCCATTTGACACAAATTGCACTATATGGTCAGTGTAGAGTAGACTGTTATAATGCAGTTCAATGCAGTTAAACTATTTTATATGAGTATACACTGACCATATAATGCAATTTCCTACTGTATTATATAGCATGTACATGGAGTTACTGAGGTTACTATTTATTTTTATTTTATTCCTTTTATCGTCTAATGCTTATTTGTTTGAGATTGTTTGGTTCTGGATAGAATTGTAGCACAATCTTTGCAGGTTTAGTACCATGCTTATCAAATCCTTTGAAGAAGATGCTTGCAGGGTTACTTAAGATGACCATTCATAATTTCCATTTTGAATTGCATGGTTATCGCCATTTCATTCACTCCATTCAGTTGTGTCACTCTTTCCATTGCTGGTTTAAAAGTTAAATGAAGCATTCAATTGCAATTATGCTTTTGGAACATTATCACTGGTGGCTGGGACAGAAAGAATAGCCTTGTGAGGATCATCTTTGCATTTAATTCTGGGCATCTCAGTTCAGTGGGAAATCAGAGAGATGCCTCTTGAGCCATCTAATGTGGGGGACCAGCAACTGTCATAGCTAATGTGCCAGGGACTGATATTGTACTTGTGCCCACTGACTACAACAGTTCTTTTCTGAAAACATGCCTGCATACCAATATGAATCCTCAAATCACCTCTTTGAGTAATGTTCTAGAGAATTGCATGTACATGGGACACTGCTCTTTCTTTCTGATAGTCCAAAAAGCACACTTCTTACTCAGCCCCATTTCTTAATACCAAATTCTCAGGTTTCCCACCACTTCCATATCACAATATATCCTACAAATTAAAATAAAAGAGCTTGATATGATGCTGAAATAAAGTATTGCAAGAGTCTTTAGTCAGGTTGGAAAAGAACTGTTGAGTTTAGCAATCTTTTCATGACAATGAGAGGTTTTACTGGGATGTAAAGGTTGGAGAAAGAGAAGGGGCTGGAGGAAGCGTGGACTGTGGAACTATTATATTGCGAGAATCGGGATAGAAAAGGTTAGAAAATGCAGATATGGGAAATTTGTTTATTATGAAAGGAAACTTTGCCTTGGGGTAATGTTTTGGTGGTGGTTGCTTTGGGGCAAACAGATCAGAGTCACAAGTGGATTTTTGATTTCCCATTTTCTAGAGTGATGATAGATAACCAAAGAAAATCCCCAGCCTCTTGCATATGTGGCCTTGCTTCTGGGCATGCTAATCATTGAGTGAGCCTATTTACCCTAAAGGCAGCAAATCCCATCAAATCTTGTACGCTCAGCAGGATCAGACTTTAATAGGAGACCACCAACAAAGACCAGTTAAAAAAAAATCATGTCACAAGCGACTTGAGAACATTCTGCAAATCGCTTCTAGTGTGAGAGAATTGGCCATCTACAGAGATGTTGCCCAGGGGATGCCTGGATGTGTTGCCGGGAGGCTTCTCTTATGTCCCTGCAAGCTAGAGCTGACAGATGAGAGCTCACCCCATCTCGCGGATTCAAACCAACAACCTTCAGGTCAGCAACCCAACCTTCATGTCAGCAGTTCAGCCAGCACAAGGGTTTAACCCATTGTGCCACTGCAGCTCCAACACAAAGACCAGGTGTTGTAGGCTTTCAGTGGAAGGTACTGCCAAAAGTGCCTCTTATGATTCTTTGCCTAAGTAAACCCTATCCAATTCATAGGGTTGTCATAAATTAACAGGTGATTTGAAGGCAGAAACATACTTGTGATCCCTGGACTAACAGTGGTCTCCAAGCCATCAAATCTCAGTCTCTGGCAAGTCTGTAGGAAAAAAAGTAACTCAAGCTTATGACACAGTACCAGTCCCTGGCACATGGTAAATATTGCCATTCCTTTCAAAGCAGGTCACTTGAGAAACATTGAAATAACAAACACTTAATACATAGTTTCTATGCTAATGCCTGGGGCTGTGGCGCAGACGGGAGAGCAAGCCAGTGCAATTAACTGCGATGAATCACTGACCAGGAGGTCATAAGTTCGAGGCCTGCTCGGAGCTATGTTGTTGTTTGTCTTTGTCCTATGTTTAAAAGGCATTGAATGTTTGCCTAATATGTGTAATGTGATCCGCCCTGAGTCCCCTTCGGGGTGAGAAGGGCAGAATATAAATGCTGTAAATAAATAAATAAATAAATAATGCCTTCACTCATAAATATTTGTACTGTATTTGTTGTCCCATTCAGTGTAACATTTCTTGCCATCTGACTCTGTTCACTCATAGTAGCAACTTGGATAATGCGTGTTAAGAACTGAAATTGATTGTGTAAGCAGTGTCAGGAGAGCTGAATTCCTCATGGCTAAATGCAAAGCAGAACAGGCAATGCTGGTTTGTATTGGCAATCTCAAAGACTTTATTAGAAATCTATATTGCCTTCTCTCACACATTCCAAGACATCTGCAAAGGAACAGCATGTTCTTATCCAAGGAAGGCCCATCATGTTAAAGGAGACTCTCTTCTCTCAGCAATGATAAAGTTCAGCAATAATTCAAGAGCTGAGGAGAGGACTTGCATACCAAGATTTGGTGGAGTAGGGATAGGCAATCAAAGAAAAGTGTCAACCTTTTGCATGTGTGGTGTTGTCTCTAGGCATTTTCCCAAGTGCATTGCTCCTTCCCTGTCTCCATTGTGGATTTTCTAGGAAAAAATGCAAATGGCCCTTGGAACTCCTCCATGGTAACTGCCTTAGTAGTATGTGGCTGTTGAAAGTAACCCACATTGATGCTGAACAGTACCAAGGCCAGTTCTAGGTTGTAATATAACCACTAACTGTTGCTGACGACTTGACCTGCTTCTAGTGCACTTGGCCATCTTCTGGTTTGGAGTAGGATTAAACCAGAAGAAGGCCTACTCCCTTCAATATGTTTTCTTGCCTGTTTTGTTAATTTGTAATGCTTTCATTATATCTATTTTAAAAATGACTATTTTCCTGATTTGAGATAAAATTTTCTAAGAATGTTTTCCTGTTTTATTCTAGCAATATAAGGTACCTTCTTTTTACTGCCTTGTGAGGTATAATGTTTATATAATGTGTTCTTCCTTATCCCCATATCACCCACCAATCTGCCCTGTTGCCTCAGTAATAATTTATTATCAACAAAAGTGTGGCTGTATCAATTGGCAATGAAAGCACAACAGTGGAAAGCAAAGATAGGTGCATGGATTTTATTCTATACAATATACACTGCTGCAGGAGCGAGAAACAATGTGTGTTGCACTTGTAAAGGACATAAATAATCTGGATATGAAATATTAGTCATATAACAGGTTTGTTTGATTGTTTTGTAGCCACTCCATTGGAGGGAATTTGGAGGGAAAGGGTTTTTTCCAAGTCTGCCTACACATAGTACACGAGTTGAAGGACTAGGCTCAAAGAAGCTCCATCTGAGCCCAGATGCTAATTTTCTTTCTACTTTCTTCAGTAGCTTCCCTTTATCTTTGAATCAGTCCTTCCAAGGAGGGAACTACTTTAATCAATAAGTGCCTGTTATTAATAATTGTGTGTCTATATACTGTATATAGAAGTCTTGGAAGTCCCTGAACAGACTCAGAAGTGGAGTGGGCAGATCTAAAGACTACTTGGCAAGGTGGCACTACCTGGAGGAATCCTCCACCTTGTGTGACTGTGGAGCAGAACAAACAACTCCGCATATGTATGCTTGCCCACAATATCCTGCCTCATGTACGGAGGAGGAGTTGTTTAAAGCTACGGACAATGCGGTTGCTGTTGCCCGCTTTTGGTCTAAAACTATTTAGTTGCTTGTGATTTCCTTTTTTTATCATTTAAAAAATGTATTTGTTATGCAATGCTTTTGACACGAAATAAATAATAAAATGTACTGTATATACACATCTATGTCCACTTACACTTCAAAGACAATTAGTATACAATATAATACATAGTGTTAATACTAGCAACTTCTTTAAAATAAGGCATCCTTTGGAGATGGCAGTTTGCAATGGGGAAGCAGTGAAATAAAATACGTAACCTTTTCTGCAGTGACCATTTTCTTCTTCAAACAACTTTTCACCTGTACGTTTTTCATCAAAACAAACATCTGCAGTTTCTAAACATTTATCTAACATTCCACAGGAAATAATATTGAGTGGAGTAGTGTTTCATAGAAAGAGTAAGGGGTAGGCAAAACCTTCACTGCCTCTTGCCAATTCTCCATTGCAAATTTTACTCTCCCCTTGTAACAGAAGATGCCTTTCTGGCTAACTTTTGAGATGGCCACATTGTAATACTGTACAGTTTGCATAGTCTGATCTTCACAGAAATAACACACTGGGAAGTTTTAGGAAATCACTCCCTACCTAAAATAATTTCTGTTTTTGGCTGTCCAGTTTTCGCTTGCAGTATTGACTTCACACAGAGATCCAGAAATATAGCAGAAGTCTATCCAGCTGATAATAATGCACTCAGTGGAGCCTAATACAGACAAGTTCACCCACCATATTGCCAGTCTTCTGTTCCTGAAACATAATCCAGATATTTCTGTAGCTAACACGATTGTTAAAATAATTTTAGTTATCCTCAAGGTAGTAGTTTTTTAAGATCAAAATGTATTGTAACTTCACACTTACAACTGTCTTTGGAATGAAGGACCCAATCCATGTAAATTTTTAGCATTTGCAGTTTTTCACATAGCAGGAATCGAAGTGATTTCTGTTTCTGTGGAGAGGATGTAACAGTGGACAAAATACAGGGAGATGTTTTTGAGAAACATAGTAACTGCTTCTGAAAAAGCAACTCTTAAATTGTTTGTTGCAGTTATGTGCCCTCGAGTAATTTCTGATTTAGGATGACACCAATTAGACCCTGCCATGGGGTTTTCTTGGTAAGATTTCTTGAGAAGTGACTTGCCTTTGCTTTTCTCTCTCAACCTACCTCTAAGACTGAGAGAGTATGAATCCAATGAGTTTCCATGACTGAGCAGGGATCTGAACCCTTATCATGGCCCAATTGAGTCATGGCCCAATGCTCAATTCACTGCAACCTGCCGACTCTTCAACATTAATGTAGCTAGAAATAAAACCCTGCATCTCTCAGTAACTGTTATGTGGCTGAGTGCTACCTAGCTCAACTGACATTTTATGTAGTGTTTTAATATTGCACATGAAAGTCTTAAGAAAATAATGAGTACTGTACCATTTTCACAAGTCCTCTTGTCTTTTTATATAGCTACGACATGGTACATTATGGGCACTCCAACCAGCTGCGTCAGGCTCGTGCAATGGGAGATTATCTGATTGTGGGAGTCCACACAGATGGTAAGGAAATTATTGCATTTTTGTCTGTTTTAGAAATATCCCAGGAAATGAAACCAATTACTCAGAACATAAGCAGACTCGGCAAAGTGACATGGCAAGGGCAAACCACCAGCCACAGCAATTGCAGATATACCCAGCTGAGATAATACAGTTGACTTTTTTCCCTTTACTCCATTGCTCCTTGTGATATCAGGGAGATGGAAAGAGGGTGGCAAAATTACTGGGCCCTGCCACGATCTGATGGGGGTAGATGCTTTTATTCTTGGACTTGGAGGTTGGGTAGATAGTCTGGCCCTAAACTTTGTCCAGTCTTTTGAGATTTCACCTTGCTCTGTCTGTATTTTTTGAGCTCTCTCTTTAGCCATAACTGCTTGAAATTGCACAAAAGGTTGACACTAACCAGGTGTTCTCTTCTCTTCATCCCAGAGGAAATCTCTAAGCATAAAGGTCCCCCTGTCTTCACTCAAGAAGAGAGATACAAAATGGTGAAGGCTATTAAGTGGGTTGATGAGATTGTGCCAGGAGCGCCTTATGTTACAACACTGGAAACTCTGGACAAATACAACTGTGACTTCTGTGTACATGGAGGTGAGCCCATGAGTGTTTTCTTTTTTGTACCTTGGTATCTTTACACAGTAAGACTAGTTGTGCTTAACTGTGGTTCCCATGCTAAAATAAAGAGAGGAATTGTTTCTATTATCTGCTACTAAATTTATTTATTTATTTATTTACAGCATTTATATTCCGCCCTTCTCACCCCGAAGGGAACTCAGGTCGGATCACATTACACATATAGGCAAACATTCAATGCCTTTTAACATAGAACAAAGACAAGACAAACATAGGCTCCGAGCGGGCCTCGAACTCATGACCCTCCTGGTCAGAATGATTCATTGCAGCTGGTTGCAGCTGGCTTGCTCTCCAGCCTGCACCACAGCTCGGGCCTCATGCTTTTTCTTTACCCTAGATTATATCAATTCTACTAACATGTATAATAAAGCCATAAAGTTCTAGTTGGATAGCTGATAGGATGGCTCATATTTTTGAAAAGATAGAGTGGAGGCCAATACTGTTTACGGAATTTCACTTTATCTAACAATACTACAGGCTGATCTCTTTCATGATACAGTATGATCCCCATATCCATCATGATTTCACTTATCCAGGTCCAACACAATATATCTCTCTAGGCATTTCCTAGCTCAAACAGAGCAACTCTATAGTATTCCAGAAATCTTTCATTTCAATGAGGTACACAGTTAAATGTGGTTTTGTGTATCTATGTGAAGTCCAGGAACCTAGCCACTGAGGAAACAGGTGTCATGCTTTGCAATGGTCTTCATAAAACTATTTATCTTCTAGGTGGGGAAGAGTATCTAATAAAGTTGTTCTCATTCCCCACACTCACACATACATTATGTGACTTTTGAACTCCCCAGGCAGATCCCCAATAAGGATATAGTGCTCTTTTTTTTTTATAGATGATATCACACTTACAGCAGATGGCAAGGACACTTATGAGGAAGTGAAGAATGCTGGGAGATATAGGTAAAGCTTTACTTACTGCTGCTGTTGATCTCTTCAAAATCCTTGCCTGTATCAGAATAGTGATGCATTGCTTAAATGCTCAGCAAACCTATCTTCTTTGCAGGTATCTCTTGTTCTTCTTCCATAGAGTCAAAAATGCATTCATCTTGGATCTCAGATTATTTTGCTTTGTTTAAAATGTTTTAAAGTGTTTTAATCTTATGCCTTTAAAACAGAAATTGTAATTTAATTGTTTTTAGCTATGGTAAAATACTGTAAGCCACTTCGGTCTCTCTCTGGGAGAATGACAAAATATAAATAAAATAGAGAAGATGTCAATTTCCTTCTGACCGTTCTCTGGGGTTTTTTCTCTCACTTCTTTGTCTTGTTGTCAAGTTCAAACTTAATCCTGACAAGATAGAGGTCCTCCAGGTCAATCGTATGGCTGATCAGGGCATAGGGTGGCAACCTGTGCTCAACGGGGTTGCACTTCCTCTGAAGGCGCAGGTCCGCAGCTTGGGGGTCCTCCTGGACTCAATGTGGACGCTTGATGCTTAGGTGTTGGCGGTGGCTGAGAGGGCCTTTGCAAAATTAAAACTTGTGCGCCAGCTGCGACCGTACCTCATGAAGTCTAACTTGGCCATGGTGGTCCATGCCTTAGTTACCTCCAGGTTGGACTACTGCAATGCACTCTACATGGGGCTGCCTCTGAAGATGGCCCAGAAACTACAACTGGTACAAAGATCGGCAGCCAGATTAATAACCGGAGCTAGCTACAGAGAGCAGTCAAACCTCCTGTTTAAGCAGCTGTGCTGGCTGCCGATAAGTTTCTGAGCCCAATTCAAAGTACTGGTTATTACCTATAAAGCCTTAAACGGTTCAGGACCTGCCTATCTCTGCGATCGCCTCCTCCCCAATGAACCTTTGCTGGCCCTAAGATCATCCGGGGAGGCCCTCCTCTCGCTCCCGCCTCTGTCTCAAACGCGGTTGGTGGGGACAAGCGAGAGAGCCTTCTTGGTGGTGGCTCCCCAGCTCTGGAACTCTCTCCCCAAGGAGATTAGATTAGCTCCTTAAGTGCCCATCTTCCATCGGGAACTGAAATCATGGATTTTCCGAAGTGCCTTTCAGTAAAACGGCCACCAGATGTGAAAATTGTACGGTACCTTCTTATTGCTCCCCACTCTATATATCCTAGCACTTTATTGGAACCTTAGTTCATCCCTTCCTGCCCTGATTTTACTTATGGACCCTTTCAGAGTCCTTGCACTATTCATTTTTTATTATATGTGTATCGATGTTGAGTTTTAAGGTATTTATTTAATGTGCTTTTTTTTGCTGTATTGTGTTAACTACTGTTTTAAATCACTGTTTTTATTATGTTATGTTGTTATGCTGGGCATGTCCCTGTTGTAAGCCGCCCCGAGTCCCTTCAGGGAGTTGGTGGCGGGATACAAGAATAAAGTTGTTGTTGTTGTTATTATTATTATTATTATTATTATTATTATTATTATTGCTTCAGTCACTATGGTGTATTTTGGTGCATATTTAGAGCAGCAAGAAAAGGTGAATTTGAAGACACTATGAATATTGTTGAGTAGTCAATACCAAGGTCTTTGTCTTACTCTGAGCTTGTCTTATTGCAGAGAATGTAAACGGACCCAGGGAGTGTCTACTACAGACCTGGTTGGCCGTATGCTGCTCATGACCAAAGCCCACCACAGCAACATTGTGAGTCAAAGGGAAGAGTGGCAAGTTTGAGGGAGCAGGGGTCTTCTTGACAAACATATATTCCTTTGTGAGAACCGATGATGAAACAGGAGCCCTCTTCTGTGTTCTAGCTATAGGACATGAGGGCCTTCTGGGGAGCGGGAACTTGCAGAAGTCTGTTATTTATCAAAGAGGCAGGTCTGGTATGCCACAGTTGTTCTATCCATTCCCATGTCTTCTAAAATGTTTTTACAATGTTTTCATGGTCAGAACTGATTGGGATGGTATGGCCTTCAACTGCAAGAGAATACCGTAATCAGTAAACTTGGCTGTTGTCCACTCACTTTTGGATGTTACAAGAATATCACTATGTCAAAACACCTGAGAGAAACTGGTGTGATTAATTAGGATGTTGCCTTCGACAACATGTAGCTTCTCAATCTGGTAAGATAGAAAAGACCTCATGGTTCAGTCTAAAAGCGAATTTCAATACAGACAGAAACCAAAAAGGCCAACATTGAGGTATTTCTCATGGTTGTTGCTGTGGTTCCAATCAAGTGATTGGAGAAGGAAGCTTGCTACATTTGTATGTCTGTTCTTTAATACTTTCCTCTGCTTTACAGTAAAATCATTTGAATTTCAAGCCACATACTACTTCTGACTCCAAAAAGAACTTTTGCCTTTGACAAAACAACATTCTCTGTTGTGGCGCTGTTGGCGGTCACACTAATTTCAGCTAAAACTCTATCATTAGGTACATTTTAAATATTTGGTGGGCAAAACTGACTGATGGTGGCTGTGCCCTATCAAATACCTGGCCCTGGATTCCTTGTGGTTTACTTTTTAATTGGATGAGTTTAGTGAAAATTCTTGCTATTTATATTTTCTTCTTCAGGTTGAAGACATGGATTACCGTACACATGCAGACAACCTTGGGAAGGTGAGCGCTGCCTATGGCACTTGTAACTGAAGCCTGTGATCAGACCAGTGTTCACTAATCACTATGCTGTGTCTGCTGCTTTGCTCTTGCCATCCTATGCTATGATAAACCAGAAGCAAACTAGTGTTAATTGGGTATGGATGGAGTTAAAGTTAATGTTGTGTGTTGTAGCTGTTCAGTGATCTGCTCATAAACAAAGTGTGTTTAAGTATCCTAACTGAACAAGTTCATATTCAAACTGACTAGAGCCATTTGGACTGGTTGCCAAGTCATGGGGTAGCTTGATGGACAACCATGTTTCAAGAATGAACTGCAGACGTGAAAAGTTTCAACCCAAACATTTCCTTGGGCTCTTTACTTTTGCCTGTGTGTTATGAGGAAAATACAGCTTCTCTGACCATGTCATTTTGGAGAAGTTCTAGGGGATCGCATCAGAACAGCTTAGCAATCAGGGATCTTTGTGAATTATTATACTAATTTCTAGTCCTGCCAATACTTATAGAAATGCCTGTTTAGGTTCTTGCGTTATGTTTGGGATATCTTCAACACCCAGTTCCTCTTTGATTGTGCTGGAAATGACTGTGCCTTGAAAAAAGTAACAGCTTTGAGTGGATTGTCTCTGATCTCAGGGAAATTGCTGTTTAGCATCAGGGTTGAGATACCCTCGCAAAGGAGTGACTAACTTAAATAGTTGCAGAAGCAGTACCTAGTTCTGTCACATGAGGGAGCTAACATTCCATTCTGTTTTCAATATTTTGTAGAACTTTTTATATTCCTGGGTTAATTAGAGTCTGGAGCTTTAAAAATATGAAAGCTTTAATAAAAAGCAGAATAGTAAATTAATCTGCAGAATTAGACAAAATTTATCACTGTATTTGTCTCATCAGAGATAAGGCACTTGATAAAATAGTAATGCTCAAAGTTGCTAGTCACTTAAGAGGACACAGCCTGAGCAGTGGGGCACATGACAGTTTTTATTACGCTTCTTAATCAAAATAGATTGATTTCTTAGCACAGTAACTGACCAGTTTAATTCATATTACTTCATGAGCACAAAAAGAAAAGCCTGCTCAATAGTCCTGTAGTCTGAGCTTCAGTGAGCTTGAGTTTCAGCTAATACTTCAATTTCCGATGTCCTTTCATTTCATTCTTCTTTCAGTATGTCACAAAACAATTTATATTTATTAAATTTCCAAGAAGGAAATATGAAAGGTGGAAACCATTTTTCTCTTTGTTATGAGCAAAGCATTTTCAAATGAAAGTTTACTCCTTTATAGACTCAGTCTCAGTTTGTTTTTTCATAAACTACTTGGTTTTGTTACTGAATAAATGTTGCTGTTCATATGAGCCAAGTGTTAATTAGGGTTGCCATAACTTAGAAATAACCTGAAGGCACACAAGGAAAAAAAAGATTCTGGATCTTGTCTGGTTTTGGAAGCTAGGCAAGCTTGCATAGGAAACACTAGGGATCTCCAGGTGGGATTGAAAAAGAAACCTACCTGAAACCTTGGAGAATTCCTGCTTGTCAGAGTTGACAGTACAGGACTATGTGGAAAAAAATGTCTGATTCTGCATCAGGCAACTTACATTGTTCCTTTAAATATCAAGTATGGGAAAGAAAGGCAACAGCAAAATTTCATGCCAAAGGATGGTAATAATTTTTCAGTGTCTTTGGCCTAACCATTAAGTTAATATTTGGAGCACTTCATCACTGCTGTAATGTGATCAAAACCAAACCCTTCTTGTAAATTGCAAATCTAGTACATTTGTATCAAATAGAGCTTAAAGTACTAATCAGATGGCTAGAAATGGGTAAGGTTGTCCCAAAGATAAAGTATCTGGGAATTATGATCTCGAGCAAAAACATTAACTTATTTCAAGATAATTATGGGAAAACATGGTCAGAGATCAAAGAAAACCTGAATAATTGGCAGAAGTTACCATTAACCTGGTTGGGCAGAGTAGCAATAATTAAGATGATGGTACTCCCAAAAATGCTTTTATTTCAGAACATACCTATAATCAAAGGGACCAAAATTTTTAACATATAGAAAAGGGATATTATGAAATTTGTTTGGTCAGGGAAAAAAGCCAGAATTGCTTACAAGAATCTAATTGACACCAAAAAGAGAGGGGGGGGGGACTAAATTTACCAGACCTAAGAACTTATTATGAAGCCACCTGCATGAGTTGGCTCAGAGACTGGATACAATTCAAGAATATCAATTTACTTAACCTAGAAGGATATGGATTACAATTTGAGTGGCATGCATACCTATGGTATGAAGGAGAGAGGCTAAATAAGGCTTTTAATAAACATATAATTAGAGGAAGCCTAATAGATATCTGGAATAGGTACAAGTTAGCTATGGAACCGAAAACACCTTTATGGTTGAGACCATTAGAAGCTATTGTGAGACCCTCCTCGAAGGATGACGTAAGAACTTACGGGGAATTACTTACCAGAACTAAGGGCCAATGGGCATTGAGAGGAAAAGATTAAAGACTGGTTTCATTATCACCAATTATATGAAAGATTTAAAAAGTATGAAAAGAAGGGATTTGCTTCAAAAAAATCAGAACTGGAAACTATACTAGACAAAGGGGAAAAAAGGTTTAATAGCCAGACTTTATAAATATATTCTAGGTTACAACCTGGAAGATAATCAAGTAAAAACCTTCATGACTTCATGGGCAAAAGATCTAGGAAGAAACATAGACCTTGATAATTGGGAAAACCTGAGGAAAAAAGGCTTTAAATTTACAGTGGCAGCCTCAATAAGAGACAATTTATATAAAATGTTTTACAGATGTTACACAACCCCAGCTCTCCTAGCCAAAATAGACAAATCACAATCAGGATGCTGTTGGAGGTGTAAAACACAGAAAGGAACCTTCTTTCACGTATGGTGGTCTTGTGAATTGGTGCAGGTCTATTGGAAAAAAATTATAAAAGAAACAAAATGATCCACAACAAAGTAAAAAAAAAATCCAGGGATGTGCCTTTTAGGGTTATTCAGTGATGAACTAGTGCAGCCAGAAAGAGAAATCTACCTGTACAGTTCTGTGGCTGCACGCGTAACGATTGCCAATGACGGGAAAGGTGAAAAAACATTAAGTATTAAAAATTGGAAGGATAAATTGAAGGATTATGCACAGATGGCCAAGATTTCTAGCAGTCTGAAACATGAAAGTCATGAAGTTTTTGAAAGAAATTGGAAGCTGGCCTTAGCATATCTGACAGGGAAATCTAAGTGATAAAAACAAGAAGAATTTATTGATTCAGAAGCACAGAGGGTTAAACAAAATTATGTATAAAGTCTGTGTTGTTCAGTGTGGTTAGTCCAGGTGGTGGGTCGCACTGGCGGTGGGTTGAGGGGTATTTGTATTGTGGGTGGTGGGTTGTCTATGTATGTGTATGTGTATACGTTTGTAATGCATATTGTGGGTGTTTTACAACTTTTAAAAATAACAATATTAAAAAATAAAAAAATGGGGCAGCTGTGTGTAACATATTGGCTGCAGTAGTTTCTTCATATAAAGTAAAATGCTAAATTTTTCTTCAGCCTTCAGTTGCCTTTTTCTGCTTATACTTATTTTTAATTTCTACTTTTGTGTTCTGAAACACAAGAGATTTTTTGTCAACTGTATGGCATTCCTATGCTAGAAATATAGGCTAAACAACATTTTAGACTGGGTCTTCTTCAGCTTTTCCCAGTAAAGCCTTCCAAAGTATTGAATTTGTATTCCTTTCTCCAGTGCCCGAAAGGTCACAGCCCCTGGACTGGAGTTTCTCAGTTCCTGCAGACATCTCAGAAGATCATCCAATTTGCATCGGGCAAGGAGCCGCAACCAGGAGATACCATAATCTATGTGGCTGGTGCATTTGACCTTTTCCGTATCCTGGATGCCTTTCTTTGGGGCTGAATGGAAGAAGGAGTTGTATAGCAAGAAAACGTGTGTGTGTGTGTGTGTGTGTATGTGTGTTTGTGTGTGTGTTATATCCTACATTAGTACTGCCTGCGTAACAGTTCTCAACTTGCTTAGGCTACATCACCCCACTTATTTAAGAGAGCTGAATTCTATCCTAGTCAACTTGTATCATATTACTCAGTGGAAATAGCTAGTAAAAATTGTGTAAAAGACATACTTCAATGGAGGCTTCATACTTTTTTTTTCTGCTTCCCCACCTCAGCATCCCCCCCCCCCCCCCCCCCCAGGATAGGCAGACATCTCCATGTTTTTTCCCCACGTTTCTTTTCCCCTTGATCTTCAGTAAATTTTGTTTATACATTTATTATTTGTTGCTTTAAAAAAGAGAGAACCAATTTATAAATATCCCAAAATGTTTTTGGGAGTATCAGGGTAGTATCAGAAGTATATTCTGTAAAATGTGGCATTGGTTTCTCTTTGTTTTGATTCCAAACAGGTAACAGTAAGTCTGTAAATAATGTGTCCTAAATACCCCGAAGGCACCAGTTCCTATCTAATCTTGGATGCTAAACAGAGTCAGCCCTGGTTAGTACTTGGATGGGAGACCATGAAGGAATACCAGGGGCTGTTTGCCTATATTTCAAAGATAAAGTACCTCGTTGCCTAAGAACACCTTATGAAATTCATAGGATCTCAAAAAGTCAACAGGTGACTTGAAGGCATATAAACACAAACATAGTACTCATACCACAGTTCCAGAGTGAGCGTCTCTATTTGCCATATACAAATAAATTGTTGCTGAGATATTACCAGAAATAAAACAAGTCTAGGAAGCAAACATATATTTAAACTCTAGTCCCTCTACCCATTGCCACAGGCTTTCTTTCTTAATATACGCATATTCCAGATGTCGGTCATGTGGATTTTCTAGAAAAAGTGCATCAGATGGCAAAGCAGCCTTATATAATTGTAGGACTGCACTTTGACCAGGTAAGCATCTGTGCCTTCGTGCCTATATGAGGGGTTTTCCTCATTCCTTCTTAATGGAATTGAGGAGTTGGGAATGTAATACATTGCATGTACAGAACCTGATTGATATTTTAATTACAGGAAGTAAATCTATACAAAGGCAAGAATTACCCAATAATGAATGTGCACGAGCGAACCCTCAGTGTCCTAGCCTGCAGGGTGAGTATTTGGCTAGAATCTTTCTCTTCAAACTTTGGTATGTTCTAAACAGATCAGATAAAGACAATCCTATTGGAACAAAGCTAGTCTGAGTATAACCTGGGTTTCATTACAAGTGTTTGACTCCTCTTTAACGAGCATGGGTCAATGAGCTGTGGAATTATGGGATTTGTAGTTTTGCAACATGCTTTCCCTTCTTTGTCAGAGTTCTAATGACACAACAAAATTTGCTATGGTTAAAGTGGTGTCAAACTGCTATAATTCTGAAATGTGAATGGGAGGCTTGACAGGCAGAATAGACCATGTGGAGTCAGCAGCTACACAAATAGTATAACGTAGTGTAAGGCAGCTTCCTGTGTTAAGTGTTACCCAGGGTTGCCTAGAGAGTTTAACATTAATTAGAATCCATGTTCTGTGATGTGCTTTTGAGATAAAGTAACATACAGTAAAAGGAGCCCCAGTGACGAAGTGTGTTAAAGCGCTGAGCTGCTGAACTTGCAGACTGAAAGGTCCCAGGTTCAAACCCCGGGAGCGGTGTGAGCGACTGCTGTTAGCTCCAGCTCCTGCCAACCTAGCAGTTCGAAAACATGCCAATGTGAGTAGATCAATAAGTACCGCTCTGGCGGGAAGGTAACGGCGCTCCATGCAGTCATGCCAGCCACATGAGCTTGGAAGCGTCTACAGACAACGCCGGCTCTTCGGCTTAGAAATGGAGATGAGCACCAACCCCCAGAGTCAGGCATGACTGGACTTAACGTCAGGGGAAACCTTTACCTTTTTAACATCCAGTAAAGTTGCACATGCAGATCTTTTTTCTGCTGTTTCTTCATAATGATTTTTTAAAACGATAATGAAAGAAATGTATGAATAATGTGCCTGCTGTTTTGATAGCTAAAGTGAGTTCAAGCAGCAGGATATATGGGAGTTCCAGCTCTGTAGTGAATTCAGCTCTACTGTTATCTTGCACTTGGAATTCAGTAACTGGAATAGTCACCGGCCCGTGTAGGAATCTAAAGTTGTAATTGATTTTTTTCCTCACTGATTCCTTTAGTATGTTTCTGAAGTTGTAATTGGAGCTCCTTATGCAGTCACCGCTGATCTACTGGATCATTTTAAAGTAAGTAAAAGATACAAAGACCTATAGATGGGAGGAAAGAGGGAAAAGCACAAGAGTTAGATGGGATCCCAAGGGCCAGTTAGTCAAGACTGCTGACAGTGTACAACTCCATAACTGAAATATCTTTCAGCAGATTGCATCCAATTTCTGTTTAAAAGTCTCCAATGAAAAAACAGTCTACCATCCCTTTGGAGGACCATTTCACTTTAAAGCAACAAAAAGACATTTTTGGCACCTAAAAGAGTAGTGAAATTATTTCAGGAAAAGCCCACTTCAGATGGCTTTTTCACAGTCTACATTTTAAATGAGAGAATTCTGAGTCTGGGATTTTTTTTTCTGCTCCAGAAATCCATGTTCTACTTTCATCTTTCCTCATTTCGTTTAATTGGGTTGGAGTTTTTTTTGTGTGTCAGGAGCAACTTGAGAAACTGCAAGTCACTTCTGGTGTGAGAGAATTGGCCGTCTGCAAGGATATTGCCCAGGGGACACCCAAATCTTTTGGTGTTTTTACCATCCTTATGGGAGATTTTGCCATCCTTGTGGAAGGTTTTTCTCAAGTCCCCGCATGGAGCTGGAGCTGATAGAGGGAGCTCATCTGCGCTCTCCTCAGGTTGGAAGTGAACTGGCAACCTTCAGGCCAGCAACCCAACCTTCAAGTCATCAGTCTTACCGGCACAAGGGTTTAACCCACTGCGCTACCGAGGGCTCCGGGTTGAAGATAGAGAATGGTTTCACTGTTACTAGTTTTTTTTTTCAGTTACGCAATTTAAGAAGCCAAGTATTATTATTGTTAAGTTTTCCAAGTAGGTAATTAACAGTTCCCAGTCTTTAAAAAAATGTTTTCATCCTGGTTTTGTAGTCTTCTGGTCAATTTGGCCATTTCAGAGAGCTCCATGAGTTTCATCATCCATTCTTCCACTGTAGGTGTTGTCTGTTGTCTCCAGTATTTTGTAAACAGTATCCTAGCTGCTGATATCATATACTGAAATATTATCTCATGTTCTTTTGGGATTTGTTTGTGAATTAGATTTAATTAGAATGTTTCTGGCTCAAAAACAATGTTGATGTTTAGTATGTTTCCCATTATTTTGCAAATTTTTGTCCAATATTTTTAGCTTGTGGACATTGCCATCACATATGCTAAAAGGGGACAACTGCTTTATTACATTGACAAGTATTTTTTCTCTTGGATTGGATTTTTGCTAGTTGTTCTGGGGTTACATACCAACGGTACATTATCTTGTAGAAGTTATCTTCGAGGCCATAGTTTTTGGTGAATTTTATCCCCCTTTTCCACATGTGTTCCCATGTACACATTTCAATTTTGTGTCCAATATTTTGTGCCCATTTGATCATGTGATCTTTCTCTGTATAATTTTTAGTGATACTTCGTAGAGTCTAGCAATTAATTTATCATTTCTTTGTAGATGTAGATCTAATTCTGTATCTATTTTTTGTATGCCCACTTTTTATCATCTTGCCATCTCTGATGTATTTGAAAATATTGGAACCAGGAGATCAGGTGACCTTCACTTCGGAGTTTAATAGGGATTTTAATTGTTTCTTATTGTTGTCTATTTTCAATAGGGGTTTGTATGTCAGCCAGGATGTATATTTATATTGTAGTTTGTGGAATGCTTCCTGTGGTAATATCCAATTTGGAATTTTTGAGATGTATTTGAAAAGATTATTTCTTATCATATGTTTTTAAAGTTAGTGTCCGTTTTTTCTTTTCTGTATACTAAGTAGGCGTGCCACCCAAATTCCAGGTCGTATCCTTCTAGCTTTAGTAGTTTTTTTGTTTTCTATGGATCCATTCTTTGATCCATAATAATGCTGCAGGTTTGTAATAAAGATTCAAGTTGGGAAGTGCCAAACCCCTTCACTCTTTTGCATCCTGTAGATATTTAATTCGTGGTTTTTTCCAATTCCAGATAAACTTTAAAATGTCCTTATTCAAACTTTTAAAGTAGTTACCCTTTAGTGGAATTGGTATATCATTTTTGGGAGGACATTAATTTTTATTGTTGCTGTGTGGCCCTTTAGTGATAGTTCTTGTTTTGACTACGTGGTCAAATCAGATCTTATAATGGCCCAAAATGTTTTTATAGTTATTTTTGCCAGCTCATAATTATCCATTGTTAATTGTATCCCTAAATATTTTACTTTATTTTCACAATTTATATTTGTCAATTTCTTGATTATGGTTTGATCTTTTGAGATTATATTTTTAGTTAGAATTTTGGTTTTGGTTTTATTTATGGTGAAGCCAGCATATCTTCCAAATTCTTCAACTATTTTTTTATCATTCTAGATATGGATTTGAGAGGCTTTTCTATCATTAGGACCACATTTTCTACAAAGAGTCTTATTTTAAATGTTTCTTATTTGACAATTATGCCTGGATTTTTTCAGAATCTCTAATTTTATTAGCCAAGATTTCTATTGCAAGAAAAAATAATGGGGGCATGTGAACAGCCTTGCCTAACTCCCCTCTGGATTGGAAAGGGATCCAAGTACTCATCATTGAGTTTTACTGTAGCCCTTTGATTGGAGTAAATGCTCTTTACTCCATTAAGAAATTAGTTTCCGCAGTTTATCATTTTTAAAGCCTCCTCTATGAATTTTCAGTGAATCTTATTGAATGTTTTTTTTAACTTGTAAATATATAAAGGTTGCCTGTTTGTTTCTATTGGATTGTAAAAATTAAATTAGGTTAATTATCATTCTCATATTGTCTTTAGTTTGTCTACCAGGCAAAAAAACTGCTTGGTCCATATTTATCCAAGTTCTTAGTATTTTTTTTAACCTGTTGGCCAATATGGCTATAAATAATTTGTAAGCTGTGTCTAACAGACAGATGGGTCTATAGTTTTGAGTCTTTTTTTGTATCATGGCCTTCCTTTGGGATTAAAGTAATGTTAGCTTCTTTCCATGAATTGGGAATCACTCCATTTTGTGAAGCCTCATTGATTATTTTATATAGTTGAGGAGTTAGAGCATCTTCCATTTTTTTGTAGAAAATAGTTGTAAACCCATCTGGGCCAGGGGCTTTGTCATTTTTTGGATTTTTAATGGCTGTTGTGATGTCGTGCATAGTTATAGGGCTATTTAACAACTCTTGATCTTCTTTTGTAATGGTGGTTAAATTGGACTTCTTAAGATCTATAATTCATCATGATGAACAGATTGTATTTTATAGAAGTTTTGATAATGCTTTATAAAGATTTTTTGTATATTTGCATTTCCCGTGATTTCCTGACCATTTTCTTCAATTGTTGTAATTATATTTTTCTGTTTTTCTCTTTTTAGTTTGTTGGAAAACTGTTTTTTTTTAAACAATTACAAGTCAATAGTTTTTGCTTTGTTATAAATAATCCAGAGATCTATCAACCAATATATCAGCCAATCCATATCTATCTTCTACCCACATAGGGAAGCCTGGGGATGAGAATAGTAATAATTATCGATCTTTTTCTACAGGTGGATCTAGTTTGCCATGGGATGACAGAATTGGTACCAGACAAGGATGGGTCTGATCCATATGAGGTAAAAGAAGGAGAAAGTTCACTTCTGTTTCAGTTTTGTTGTAATCAAAGCATGGCAGATAAGTATTTTTCTTGTATATGTGTGCATGTTAAGGATAGTATTTCCAATAATTTGTGACCTTAAGCTGTTGTCTGTGTGAAAAGCCTTTGAGCAGTACTCTTAACTTCCATTGCTTAGCTATTGCTCGATGGGTTGGATACAATGAGATTATTTTTTGAAATAAAGCCACAATAGAGCCTCCTTTCTAGCAACAGCAGAAGTGCCCACTTTAGAAGAATGAGTTCACAAAAACCAAGTGGAGGTAGAAAATAGGTTTTCAGATCCTGAAAAGGAGGGACATTTATTAAAGAAATCCATTCTTTAAGAATGGCCTGACCCTCACTGAACTATTTTAGACGAATAAAGATGGTAAGCATATATGTTTCAGCACATCTTTATCCTTGGAGAGGGAGAGGGGGAGGGGGAATGCCCAGTTGGCAAAGGGCAGAAAGAAAACATAGTCAGCCCCAGTTGGCTCTTTTGGTACCATGAAGGGCAGTGATATGAGTAACCTGTCTGAACCAGACAATGTAATCTACCCATAATGCTTTGGTATAGATGGCAGACAAAGGAACCAAGCAGGCAGGGAAAGAAAGATCAAGTTCCTAATCTTTCTCTCTCTCTCTCAAAATCTTCTTATCCATTATGGACAAGAAAAAAAGTGAGAACAGTGCAGCAGCTGCTGCATCTTCTAGCAACCACCATTGTCTTAATAAATGTTTTTGTGCTGTAGCATCTGTCAACAAAAAGTTGGGTCATATTTCCATAACTAAATTATTTGGAAATATTTCTAAAGATTATTCCTGAAGGCCTTATTGCCTATCAATTTTATTCTGTTCCCTGTGTCTCTAGGAACCCAAGAGGCGTGGCATCTTCCAGTTGGTGGACAGTGGCAATAACCTCACAACAGATCTGATAGTGAAAAGAATAATTAAGAACAGGTCAGCTGCCCTTGACTTGAATTTGTTTTCAATTTAGCTCAATGAGGCTTACCTTGCACTGTACCATAAAAACCATTCTCACCTGTCTTTACAATTATGGCCCTGCACTAATCAGTCATTTCTTCTTTGTGGTCTCTGTAAAATTGTACATATGGTACTTTCTACGCAGCTGCGCAGTCAGTTCGGAATCTTCTAGTGTCTTTAAGATACATTTTGGTGGTAGCCCTGCCCACACTCCCCAAGAAGGAATATAGCCAGTGGGAGTGGCTACACCCTCAGTTCCTTTTGTACGCCGCTTTTGCAGCAACTAAGGAATCTCTCTGGATACAGAACGCCTGTCAGACTTTTCCTTAAATACCAGAAGGATGCCAGTGGCCTTCCAGTATTCCCACAGCAACTGTCCTCATGGATTGTGTCTGCTGTCCATTTGGCCTACTAGTTGGCAGGTCGTGACTTACCTTCACATATCAGAGGCCACTCCACAAGGGCCGTGGCCACTTTTCAAGCCTTCCTTGAGGCTTTTGGAGGACGTCTGCCAAGCAGCCGCCTGGTCTAAACTGCTCACTTTTGTCATCCATTACAAGGTGGATGCTCTTTTTAAGAAAGATTCAGCTTTTTACAGAATGGTCCTCTTCTCTCCAGTGGCATGACGCACACCATCCAAGGTTAGCAGCTTGCTAGTCTATCATATATGTGATTTCCACAGAGACCACAAAGGAGAAGAAATGGTTACTTACCTGCAACCGTGTTTCTTCGAGTGGTCATCTATGAAATTCACACATCCCCACCCGTCCTCCCCACTTTTGTCATGCCTTGGTTCTTCGAGGCTGCTACTCTGTGGCAGAGGAACTGAGGCTGTAGCCCCTCCCACTGACTATATACCTTCTTGGAAAGTGTGGGTAAGGCTACCACCAAAATGTATCCTAAAGACTCTAGAAGATTTCAAACTGACCGAGCAGGCACAGGAAATACCATATGTAGGAATTTCACAAATGACCACTCAGAGAAACACAGTTACAGGTAAGCAACCATTCCATTCCCAACTGAAAAAAATACAAGGAAGAAAGAGGGCTCTATTGGAAAACCTCTGAACTTATGTTATTAGTGCAAATTAGTACATAACAAAAGCATAAAATTGAAAAGTGGGCCTTAAAGTAGACATTCTTTTTTCTGCACAATTCTTGTTCCCAATGGTTTCATGTCTATGTTAAAGCCACAGTCTATAGTATTTTAGTTACTTGGCATTGCAAGTCCTGAATTATATGTAAATAATATTACAGTCAGAATCAGTTGTGCACATGTACACAAACCATGGATCTCTTCAGAGTCCACTTGGAGCTGTGACTTTGGTGCAGAAACTGGAGAGAAGTACCACTAGCAATCCCACAAAATGAATCATGCCTGTAAGAATACAGAAGACTCCTGCACTTGATGTTTTGCTAGAAGATGATGTTTTAAGACTTCACTGGTAATAGAGAACCTCTGTTTTTCACAATATATTGCAGTGCTGGCTCTTTTCTGGTGCTTCTTATTCCTATCAGGGTCATTTGAGGTAAAATAAATTATGTGTTTGGGATTACAAAGTATCCCCCACACACGGTATCCTGATAGTATTTAAACAATATCCCTTTCCTAGTTCTCCAATTCTTAACAAGCTTCCAGATATTGGTGATACTGTGTTGTGCCTAAAGTCACCAAGCCCTAAGAGTCCAGCTGGGAGCAAAAATACTTTGTCAACCCAAACACTTCATTTACTTTACTGGAGGTGAGAGCCCAGCAGACCTCCAGGGAGGGGTTGTCCTTTCCAGGAACACAACTCCAAACTAATTAAAAATTCTTAGTTAAATCACTGTTAAATCACTCTTGGTCATTAGTTAAATCACTCTTGGTCATTTCAGGCTGGAGTTTGAAGCCCGGAACCAAAAAAAAGAAGCCAAGGAGCTGGCTGTGCTGGAGGCTATGAAGAAAAAAGAGGAAGAAGTATCCCAGCAGAAGGCAGGCCTAAAAGGGTCCAAAGGTTACGAGAGCTAGCATGGAAGAAAGGTGCAGCAGAATCCTCCCTTCTGGAGCAGTTTTCTTGAAGGATAGGATACTGCTGTGAATCTCAGCAAGGTCTGTGGTCATGATTTTCCTGGCTTCAAGTCCACAGTTGCACATGCAGAAAGATCCAGGATGCTGCTATATAATTTGCCCAAGCCCACTCACATGGGAAGGGTTTAATATTGACCTACCAATAAGAGATTTTAATTCCAATGAATATTTGCAACACTGCGTGGTTTTATCTTCTAACACTCTGTGACCTATTGGAATTGGGAAGCAGGAATAACCTCTGCTCAGCTTTCTTCTAAAATCTGCACATTTCAGACCATCCCTCTGATTTTTTGCCTGCCACAGCAGGCAAAATTTTCTAATCTTCAAAACCGTCCAGTCTAGTTTGGCTTATCTCCTACACAGCACTAACAAGACTCTAGGGTACTCACTTGATAGCAGTACCCTGTCAAGTTGGGCCAGATACCCTGAAGCCTCCCCTTTTTCTGAGAAGAAGGTTGCAGTCATACTGGCAATAGCATTTCTCAGCTGGGCCCAAAAGGGAGGAAGAGAGCCAGTTGCTTTTACTGCCTTACACTGAATTTGATACATTCAAAGTCTTGGTTAGAGCTTAGTGCATCCTAGTCTTCCCAGTGGCACACAGTATGCTCCCATTATCCCATGTTCAGATGTGCCTCTTTAGATCCATGGCTAAGCAAGAGTTGGTGAGATTGCATTATTACATGTTCCCAATCTTTAGAAATCTTGCTTTGGATGGATACGCTTATTAAAACTCCAATACATTGCTTTGCAATAGGGATTCTACTCTGCTCCGTGCTGGCCTTGTGGCTCTTGTACAGAGGGACTGAGATATCTGGTAGCCCCAGCTCAGCATACAGCCCATTGTGGATAAATGCCTTGTACGGTGAAAGTAGGATGCATTGTTGTGAGGCTCACAGATCCATCACTTGCCTCAGACTTCTTTCTCATGCAGGGTGGGAATGTACACAGGAGCTGTTCATGAGGGTGGGATTCTTTCTTGTCCAGATAGGCTCTTTTCTATCTCTCTTGTGCACTTTCAGCAGTGGAAAATAATAAAACATCAATAACTTATGTTTGTGTCAATGGCTGGTGTAAGACCTAGAACTGAGAAAAGATGACCAAGACTTTAGTTCTAACCCAAGATGTGGTTGCAGTGAATGGAGGTGGATCCTCCGATATGGTGTTGTAAGGAGATAATCTTCTCAGTGGTCTTGGTGAACAGTGTCTCAATCTGCCCTCCCCCATTTGCTATGAGCATGAGGAACACCTCTGTACTAATCTCAGGAAGACTGTGTGTGTCTTTCGTAGTTCATAATTTTCAGCAATGAAGGCTTTTGTTATTGTACAGAATATTCGGTTTTGAAAATTAAGATGGGAGATTTCTAGGGGTAACTTATTTCATTAATAAGGAAGGATATGATAAGGGAAAAAAAACAGCTGAATTTCTTTCTATTACAGAGACAGGAGGGTCAAAATCTCAATATGACTTGCGCTGACTTGGGGTAAAATAGCGAATGGAAGTACAGCCAACTGACCATATTTCTTATTTCTATGTTGTCAGGGGGCTGTGTATTTAATGTCAGCAGGAGAAACTTCTATATTTCAGATTCCTCAAATCTGGGAAAATTTGGTAAAATTTCTGGCTGCACAACTACAAACCCATATTGGATTTACTACACTACATTAAGGACTCGTTCCGCTTCATAAAAAAATAAGCAATCTTAAACTCAACCTCAGTGACAAACTGATCAGCTTTAATGTGGTTTTCCTATTCACCGTGGCACTTATTAATTGGAATTTCCCAAAAGACATCACAGCCCTGTTTCAACATTGCCTCACTACAAGCTACTTCTAGTGGGATAATGAATTCTGAGAATAGAAAGATGGGGTAGCCATAGGGAGCCCTCTTAGCTCTTTCACAGCAAAATTTTATATGGAACACTTTGAGAAACAAGCCCTGAAAACACAAAAAAGCCCACTATATAGTTTTGTTATGTTTATGATACATTCACTATGTGGAGCTACAGAGAAGAACTAAACAAGTTTCTGGACTATATCAACAATATCTGCCCAAAATTCCAATTTACTTTGGAAGAAGAAAACAAAGGAAAACTACCATTTTAGAGGTCTTAGTCATCCACAAACCGAACAAACAACTGGGCCACACAGTATACAGAAAATCTACACACATTTATAAATATCGACATTAAAAAATCACAATTAAAACCTTGGTAAATTGTACAAACAGGTATCATGAACAGCTCAGATAGTGAGGACAAGGAGGAGCAGAGGAGATGGAGGACAGCATCTCTCAAGTGTCTGCCCAGCCTAACTCAGTTGAGCCTTCAACAGATACAAATACCCCCCAACAATCTGAGCAAGCCCTAGAGCAGTGTTTCTCAAACTGTGCTCCTCCAGGTGTTTTAGACTTCCGCTCCCAGAAATTCCACCAGGCTTGCTAACTGTTAAGAATTGTGGGAGCTGAAGTCCAAAACATCTGCAGGAGCACAGTTTGAGAAACTCTGCTTTAGAGAATGCTGAAACAAACACATCTGAACAAGCTACAGAGGGTTACACTTACCCACATCTCTAAAACATAGGAAAAATTAGGCAAAATATCACAGGTTTTAGAGATTGAGAAACAATCAAGCAGCACGAGAGAAAAGGTCCTCAGTGTTTTGACAATGCAGAGGACAACGTTTCCTGGTTTGAGTCCAATGCCTGCTTGGTCTCATCTTGGAATCTGACGGCCACTTAGCGACATGTTACTCAAGGACTTCTGCTTTGACCTCTGGTAATCTGGCTTGTGACATTTTGTTTTCTTGAACTGTGTTTCTGTCTCTGGATCAGACATTTGACTATTCTGTTGCTTTCTAAGGACTAATCAGCACTTCTGATCCTGGTCTGTTGACCTTGGTTATTTCAGTGAGTTTATTTGGACTTTGCTTCCATAAGTAGACACTGGCTTGATAAACATTGACAGCAACAAAGGCTGCTGTAGCCTCTCCCGCCATTTCACCTCTCGAATGAGATGAGACAATACTGCCCACAGCCAGAGCCGGCCCTAGGTATTTTTCAAGTGTAGGCAAACAGAATTTTGCCCCCCCCCCAAAAAAAACCCAATCACTGAAAAATAAAAGCCTTGGATAAGCGAAAATGTTTGATAATTAAGGAGGGATTAAGGAAAAGCCTATTAAACATCAAATTACATTAAGATTTTATAAATTAAGCACTAAAACATGTTTTACAACAAATCAACAGCAAAAGCAGTTCAATACCTTGCGGAGGCAGGCCACAGGAGACAGGAGTTGCCTCGATGGCGCCCCCAACAAGATGGTGCCACAGGCAACTGCCTAGTTGGCCTGGTGGTTGAACCGCCTCTGCCCACAGCTTTCAGCATCCCTAGTGCTTTGGCAAACCATCAGCTTGATATTGTCCTACTGGGGCAGTCTAACAGGAAACCTTCTAAATCTGACATTGAGTGGGAAATATACACCTCTGAGGACGCCTGCCATAGATGTCAGGAGAGAACGTCAGGAAAGAATGCTTCTGGAACATGGCCACACAGCCCAGAAAACACACAACAACACAGTGCTTTTGTCTGTTTATTCCAGTGGCAACTGTTTTCCTTTTAGGTAGTAGGTTCCATTAGTGAAGCATTAATGTTCCAAACAGTGAAGAGTTGCATTGCATGCCTGTAGCAATTAACAGTTTCAATCTCTATTTTAAACAGAAATAGAGCACATTTCACCATTATGGGGAAAACTAGCTAGGAGACATAACCACCTACTTAGTCTGATGGGGCCGAGCTGCAGCGCAGGCTGGTTAGTAGCCAGCTGCAATAAATCACTATGGCCAAGAGGTGGAGTGAGCACCCGACAATTAAAATAAAAAATAGCCCTGCTCGTTATTGACCTAAGCAACCTGAAACACAGTTGCATCTGTCAAGTAGAAAAATTTAGGGACCGCTTATGCGGGGAGGCTAATTTAACTGATTTACAACACCATAAAAAAGTCCAGCAGCCTGCGTGCTGGATGAGGAAGTACACCATCCAAAGGACTTGTCGTCACAGTGGATGATGAAGCAGCAGATCCTCCTGTGGCCAGAATCGAGCATACCCTCACAAAGCCAAAAGCTGGGAAGTTAAAAAGCCTCTGTCTGTCTGTGTGTTTGTTTAATAGCATTGAATGTTTACCATATATATGTACATTGTGATCTGCCCTGTGTCCCCTGAGGGGTGAGAAAGAAGGGCGGAATATAAATACTGTAAATAATAAATAAATGTCCAGCTGCTAAAAATTGTTTACTGGCAACTTCAAGACTTGTCCTTTCTTAGGATGGTGTATATTTTAACAGAAATCAGAGGACATGATCATTCAAACAGAGGATATCTACAAATTGAGGGCTTTACCATGTTCATTAGGGCTTGTGTCCACCATGTTTACTCTTAACAGTGTTATTGGGTCATTAAGATGATGTGGCATAGTCCACATGACAATTTTTCTCCTTTCCTGAGGCAGTCAGTCTATTGGCTGCCAACAGAGCTCGTATTTTAACCTAACAAAGTGGTACGTATGCCCTGAGCCTTCAGCCCTTCACAGCGTCTTATGTTTGTTTTTAATCTTGGGCTCGTTACCATTTTTGAATTAATTTCTCTGAAATATGAGATTCCTCCGGGCCCTGTTGCTCCTGCAAGTGAGAGATTTGAAAAGGATTTGTCATTAAATGCAAACAATTCAGCCCAAAGTGGCAAATCAACCACAGGCAGTGCATTTCCATAGGAGAATGCTCCCACTGGCATCCAACTCCTTGAAACTGTTATTAAAAATGTCAGACTTATTTAATTTCTGCTTTTCCTGCCACTCTCCAGCCCAGGTCTGGAACTTCAGCTTCACTCAGTCAGAGGCAATGAACACTGCCTGGCAAAGCCGAAGTTACTCACAGCACCTAATTGTTCTTTCTGATCACAATTCCTTTTGCATTTTACATTTTTCTTCTCTCCAAATGCCTGTGGGGACCTTCCTTTCTATGCTGGAATTTTAGAATGTGTTGTTTTTACCCTTGGGTGGGATGAGAAAGAAAGGTAATTAATTATGAAGAAAGTTTATGAATTTCAAATGGCAGCTGTAAACTATTGCCTCTCTCAATAAAACCTTTAAGGCCTGGTAGCTGTTACTGTGCACTTTGAGGAGCAACCTTGTTGCCTTTATTAGAACTACATTCTTCTTTAACCAACTGATGGTTGAGGGGTTTTTTTGTTTTTGTTTTTGTTTGTTCCTTTGGCTGTTTTGTAGAGCCCAAGACAACCTAGCTTAATACAGATTATTTCCTCACCAAGGCTGTCTAGAGCTTCTTAAACTTTCTTATGTGGAGGTGAAGAACTAATATATCCCCCATATTTGTATTCACTGGCTACCATTGCTTCTTTCTTGGAAACTTTCTGTTGACAAGCAGCTGGTTGCTTATGGATGTATGCCTGCAAGTATCACTGGTTGAAGCTATCAGAAGTACCATAACTTTGGGATGCTGATGGAGTATTTGAGGAGTTGCAGTCCACCAAGTATCTGTCCAAGTTCTGACTAAAACTGGCCATAGCCCACTTAATTGGGAGCAAAACACCAGAAATTGTTACAGGAAATTTAACTTTTTCACTGCATGTCATGTCATAGGGGTTTTGTTTGTTTTTAAAGGCTTAATTATTACTAGAGATATTTTCTTACAGCAGTGATTCCAAAATTCTAGTTCTTCCGGTTTTGGGACTTCAGCTCCCATAAGCCTTAGCTACCTTGGCCAATGCAAGGAGTTATGGAGCTGAAGTCCAAACCACTCAGAAGACCAAAGTTTTGGAAATCCTGCTTTGGAGGAACTAGGGCCCCTTCCACACAGCTGTATGAAATCCACATTGAATTGGATTATATGGCAGTGTAGACTCAGATAATCAGTTCAAAGCAGATATTTTGGATGATCTGCCTTGATATTTTGAGTTATATAGCTGTGTGGAAGGGCCCTAGGTTTGTGGAGAAACCTTCTCCCCATGGACCATATGCAAAGGAGGCACTGTGGGATGACCAAAATACTTCCTGGGCAAGAGCAACTCTTCATTATAAGTCCCACCAAATTTCACCTGTGTGCAAAAGTCTGTTCTCTGATGATGGCAGGAAACATCGGGGGAAAATGGTGACTCCCAGTAGTCAGAACCATGTTGTGGATTGCGCTATTATTTCGCTGCAAAAAAATTAATGACTAACTTCAAATTATTATCACAACCACCACATTCGCCTGACGTCACACTGTCAGACTTCCATCTTTTCCCCATTACAAATAAATGCCTGGAATGAAAGTACCATATTTCCTATCCAACAACATATGATGCTGTAAATGAGTCATGCATCATCCAAGAAAAATAATTTTTCCAAGGGTTGGCTAACCTGGAGCACAGCTGAGAAAAGTGTTTTGGATTTTATTTTATTTTATAACACCAGTGCTTGCATATACATACATAATGAGATATCTTAAAGATAGGACCCAAGTCTAAACACAAAATGCATGCATGTTTCATATATACCTTATGTACAGCGTCTGAAGATAATTATATACAATATTTTAAATAATTTTGTACATGAGACAAAACTTGCATACATTGAGCCATCAGAAAGTAAAGGTGTCACTATTTCATGAGGTGGATTGTGTAATATATCAGATTTTGGAATTCCAAGTAAGGGGTGATCAACCTGTTTAAGAAGTGCCTTATCATGCTATGTAGTTATTGCTGCTTTATTAGAATAATTATTTTCTTCATTAGACAAGCCACTAGACTAAATATTAAGTTCTCATTTGTGAATAATCTCTTTGCATTTCCAAACTATAGGTCACTTTAGGAAGTTAGGAAGCCTTGGACTTTGAGAATGTAGTTGCTGCTGCCAAGTTGGTGAGCAGATGTTGCAGAGACAGTTGGAGCTGGAGTCATTACAGATGGCAGTGACAGCCAGCACTCTTCAATAAGAGCAAGAAGAACTCAGATTATAAAAAATGATAAACCTTCCTTGAGTGCTTTGGTGAAGACTGATTTGTGAAGACTGTCAAACTCTAACCTTCCAAAGTTTTTTCCTATCTATCTTCCTCTCTTCTTCCTTTTTGTGTACTTATATAACTATAAGTGTGTGTGTGTGTGTGTATTAAATGATTTGTGTAAGGTGCAATGGCAGTGAAATAAAATAGAGTTAGAGGAGAAGGGAGAGAAGCACAGACTCCTTAAAGAGAAACATCACAGCTCTCCCTTGTGGGTGTTTTGCTGGTATCTCGTGCTTAGTATCCCTTAGAAAAGACAGATCTGGACCTGCTGGTACAGTAGTACCTGACAGGGATTTTTAATCTCAAATGTTTAAAGCAGCAGCAATAGTTACTTTTCCCATTCTGAATTATACTGCTAAAATGACAACTACTCAGGGGATCGAGGGATAGATTTATATGTGGAAGGGCTGTAAACTCAATTCTTTTCTGGTGCACAAAACAAATTCCAGGACTCATGAACAATTAACTATTTATATCAGTCTTTGATGGATATCTACAGTCTAGGTATAAATAAATTAGACCTCCCAAGAGATAGAAGTCTGCTTATCTCCAAGATAAGCAGACTTCAGGTGTATCAAATCTGATTTCTCCTCAAGATCCACCAACTCAAGATAGGTGCAATAGGTAGAATAAGGATATCTTTAAAGAACAATGTGCTGTTTGGGGGAATATTCTGTGACTTGGAATTTGTTTTCAGCTCCAAAGTTAGTGTAAGCTTACTCTTATTTATCTCCTTTTAATCATGCCACAACCTTCTTCAGCACTGTAATTTAAATTGGTAAAATAATTCTGGTTGTTAAGCAACTAAAAGTGAAAAAATCCTTCCCAAACCAATGTGTATTGCAAATCAGATGTTCCATTAGATCTCACTGTACATTGTGCTCAGCCCTTTGAATTGAAGTGGTTTCTTATAGGTTTCAGTGAACAATCATTATATCCATCTGTTCTGATGCTAATAATATTGCCTTAGAAAAGATTGGGGCTTCAAGATGATATATTTGACCTCAGAGCAATCACATATAGTACATGAAACTGTTGGAAGAGGTTACTCGGAGTTTTGAAGTTGGATGCTGATGGTTCCAAACTCTTTTCTATCCGATTCCACAGAAAGTCTTAACAGCTATGCGAGTTGAGTTCCAAAACACCTGGAGGGCCAAAGGTTGAAAACCACAGAACTTGATGGCAGAAAACAAACTGAAACTTAATGCAGACAAATCAGAGATGCTTTTGGTCAATTGAATGGCAAATCAAGGAATAGGGATTCAGCCTGTGTTGTATAGGGTTACAATTCTTTTTAAATCTCAGGTTTGTCGTTGGGCAGGCTCCTGGGCTTTCTCTACATGGTAGGGTTGGTCCCATTTCTCTCTAGAAAGCACTACCTTGATTGACGGCTGATTCTCTGAGTGGTTTTGTGTCACCCTTAAGGTGGAGGCTGTTTCCTTTCTAGCCCACTAGGGCATGGCTCTGGGTATACTGGGGACTGAACCTGGTATAAGGTGCACTCTCTCACTGAGCTAAAACCCTTGGTACTCCATATTCATCTTCTGCTTGTGGTCACATGACAATCGCACGTTCCTTGTGACTGTCACACTCTCTGGCACCTCCAGACTGTTAATTGGCTGTGCAGGTGGTTCCAGGCTGGTGAAGTGATTAATATGGAAGTGAGAGGACTCACGGAGGAGCTCGTTCCCCTGTTATTGCCGCCTTAGGGTGTCTGCTTAGTGTTGCAGCCTCCATGAAGCAGGAGGATCCAACTGTCAATTAATAGTAGAAAATGGGAAGAAATGTTCCCCACTTGTGCTATCCAGGCAAACTGTTTTAGTGTCACATCAAAACTTGTCTCTTGCTCTGGGCATTTTAAGTTGTTGTATTGTTTACTGCCTTTTGGTGTTGTTTTATGTTTGTACTGCATTGGTGAAATAGGACTGAGTGATCCTTTTGGTTACATTTATTGTTCACCACTGATATCTTTTAAGAATGGGTCATTTATAAACACCTTAATAGTAAGGAAAGGAAAAGACCAATGTACATTCACTTGTTTAACTAACACTTTACTCTTGATTAAACGGCACAAAAAGTAGTACTTAGAAAGCATGTGTAGTAATTATCTGTATGTAACTGTTTTAATTACAGCAATATTAACAATGCTTGTTTTTCAAAGCACATATCCCTATGTCTTCAGAATGGATAGATATAATATATGGTTGTTGTGTGTCTTCAAGTCATTTCCAACTTACGGTGATCCTAAGGCATATCCATCATGGTATTTGACAAGATTTGTTCAGAGACTTTGCCTTTGCTTTCCTCTGAAGCTGAGAGAGTGTGACCTGTCCAAGGCAACCCAGTGAGTTTCCATGCCTGAGTGCAAATTTGAACCCTAGTTTCCAGAGTCACAGTGCAACACTCAAACCACTGAAATAATATAAACACAAATAACGTTGATGTACCCTTGAACCCCATGGTCTAAGCAGTCTGTTAGAACTTTAGGAATCTTAACTCCTCAAAGAGTTTTGTTTCCTTGAAATGATACCATGAATTCCACTGAGAGATATTTCAATGGTTATAGCATTTTTGTGATACATGGATTATTACCTACATCTAGGTTAAGTATAAGGAATTAAGTATACCAATAAATGCTGCACCTCCATGTCAGAGCTCCTTTTTTACTCAGCCTGGTTTTGTCTGATATTTTTTTCTGAGAACTACAACTCTGAAAAATGTTTTCATTTTAAAAAGAAATTTAGCCAACGATTTAAGGGCTGCAGTGGGGGAATCCACATTCATTCAGATGTTTGCTAGCTACTTAAGACCCATTTGCCTAATACAATAGAGGTAATTAAGCTTCATCAAACTCTGATTTGTTACCTTCTATAGCCTAGGACTTCAGCTTCCTTAATACTTTCCCCTTGTTTCTGGGAGTTGATGCCTCAGGCCTAAACCAAATTACAAGTTGCAGATAGAACAAAAATATTACATTGATTTACACTAGGTGTGTATTTAGTATTTACCATTCAGCATTCAACTAGGTGTATATTTGCCATTCATTTATTTCCATTTCGACAGCCTTTTAGAAACGGATTGAAAGGTGTACTGTTTGCTGGTTTTTGTCTTTTAAAGGGTTGGTTTTAAATGGTTTTAATTCTATTAAATGCATTTTGTAATAACATTTGTATATTTTTACTTATGTGTTAATAAGTACTTTCAACTCTACTTGTTTTAGTTTTTGTAAGTCACATTCCATTTCAAGGGAACAGGCAGGGTGATGATGATATGGTAATGCTTCTCGTCATTATACCAATTACTGTACTATTTATGAGATGTAGACTGTTACGTAGAGTAGGGAAGCTATCTTTTTTATATAGAGGGAAAAACATTACAAATATGAGTACAAAATGGTGACAGCTGAAGAGAAGACAAGATGGGCAAGTTGTTGGCTAACAGCATGGCTGCTCATACTTTGGATATACAAAATAGATTTTCGTTGTGCTAGTCATGACAATTGCAGGGCTACTAGTGTGCCTATTAGGCAACGCTTTCTTGTTTGCACCACTTTTTTTGCAAAACTTGTAAAGCTAATAGTGAGGCAAAATAATATGAGACAAAGATCAGCACACTAATGCTGGATATTTCCTGTCACTGCCAGGACAATAAAAAAGACATGGGTCTTTGCAAAGCAATTCAACTGTCGCGTCAGGTCACAAAGTGGTGGATTGATGGGCAAGTTGTTAATGTTTGGCTTAATGGAAATTCCAATCCATCTGCCTAGTGGCAAAGGCCCAGTTCACTCCCCTTCATCATAAAAGGGGTTTTCCATCTGCCCCAGGCTTCACCTCCTTGAGGAAGAGTTGAAAGTATCAGGAGATAAGAAATGGCCAAGCATCAGAAAAGGCAAACTTCTTGAGAGTTCCTCTCATTGATCTTGAGGCACATTGGGCAATAAACAAAGCCTGGGATAAACAGATATAGAAGTAAACTCTTGGCTGTGCTCTGTTTGAAGGCAGAGCTATGTTGTTTCATGTGGTCTGTGCTATTAGGTAAAATGATAAGGGATGCTCTCTAGTTACTAGTATTGAAGTAAAATTCAGCAACTAGTCTGGTCAACATAAGCAAGTGAAATGCAGGAAACTATCTCCACAGCAAAAATATTCTGGGTCAGTCCTGATGCTTGTAGCCAAGAAACCATCAGTTAAAAGGAAACTTTCATGAGCCTGTTAAAGTTAGTAAACTGCCCTTTGTTGGCTATTTTTGAGGAAAAAAAGTAAAAGGGAGCTACAACACTGGAAGACAGTTCAATCACTGCCCCATTAATAAAATACAAAGGGAGCCATAAGACCATCGAAAGTGGAATAGATCAGATGTAATAGTTAAGGAGGGACTTGCTGGGCTGAGTGCTTAGCTTTATCTTTCCTGCTCTAAGTTTCAACTTAGTACTAAGATAATGTGAACAATGGGAAATGTACGATGTATGTCAGGAATAGTTTAACAATAGTTCCCTCTATTCCATTGCTTTCCATCGCACAACAGTTTGTCAGTAGTTTGTTTAGAGCTGAGCTAAGAATACTTTTTTGAACTACAACACCCCAAATCTCTCAGCTACTATGTCACTATTTACCCTGACTAGGGGATTCTGAATGTTTTAATTCAAAAATGTTATTTCTTTAACATGTAGTTTTGATATGTAGCCTGTTCATCTTTATAGTCATGTTTTTGTAGTTTTTTTTGCATTAAATGGTGTCCTAATCAGATAGTTTACTAAATTATTTTAACTTTTATATTATCTTTTGTTTTACCCTTGTTGTAAGCTACCTTGGTTCCCATGTTGAGGGAAGGGTGGGACATAAATATAAAATAAGATAAAATAAATTCAGGAAAGGAAGCAGGGGCAGAAAATTGTAGCTTTGATCCTACCCACTCCCAGAACAGAATTAATCATATAATTTACTGAATCAACAGGGGAACCAAAGCTCATTGATAAGCAAATGAGGTATAACAAGGCATAAGAATGTGACTATTGTTTGCGGAGTATCAGATTATCGTAGAAGAATGTGGGGAACAATCCATCACAGCCTGGCTCCCTGTTTTTATCTTGTTTCTTTGCTGTGGTTTCTACTGCCCACTGGCGATTTGAAGAGTCACATGTCTTCACACAATATTTTAAATTTTCAATTTTAAGAGCTAATTGTTGGATTTTACAGAAATAAGCATATGGCATGCTAAGTGGTCAATGTAGCATCCAAAGAGGAACGTAATTCCTATGCCCAATTTATAGTTGCTTAGGGCGGAGTAGGGCTGTTGTGAACTTTTGTATGTGCCTGAAATTAAAATATATCTCACTAATGTGATCGAGGTGACCACCCCCCCCCCCAGGACTTTGTAAAAGATAGTTCAAAATTCAAGACTTTATGTTTTATATTCCATATATTTATAGTAGAAGGTGATTGAGACTTTTTACTGGAGTTTACTGTGACTCTCTGCACAAAAGGTGTTTGACCTTTTAGCCTGAGGCAAGAGATAACAACTTCATGAATTGTAAAATCATGCTGCTAAAACTCCACTTTTATGAATTTCCATGCTGGGTTCTCCAGATGTTATGAACTTCGTTCTTATCAAATATTTTCAATTGTTTATATCATTCATGATTCCCCTTTATGAAAGGTAACTCACTTTTATGAATTCTCCCTTATTTCCATGAAATCTATCTATCTGCCTATATGTATTTGTACTCTTTGGAATCCCCGGAAAATATGTATTTTTCCCAGCATGGTTTATATTCCAACTTTATTTTATTTTTCATTTTATTTCATATAATTGTCAAATCATGAAATCAAATAGGAAATATTTTGAACTCAACCTGAACCCCAGAACTTATCCCATTTCCTATGACCCAGGCTTCCTTTCCCAAAAACAAAAGGATCATCTGCCACCGCTAAATCCAATCAAATTCAAATTGCATGGACAATATAGGGCTTGAGTCGCCAAATTCGGAGTTTGCTGACCTAAAGGTGATTCGCCCCAAGGCAAACATTGTCATATCTCACCCAAAGGAAAAACCAGGACACCTCAGGAAGGCGCCCTGCAGAGCCTGTCAATATGGCTCATCACCACCCATCTTTGCTTCCATCTCTGACACCCCAAGGCATATCTAAAATCTGTATACGTGACAGAAACCCAGACACCCTTGATTGCTGCCATTAATAAATTAAGCACCCTTTAGAAATCGGTCTAGCAGGACTTAATCCGCTAGTTCCTGTCCCGTCACCTCATTGTTTCGATAACTCCCGCCTTCTCTTTCCTGATTGGCCCGAGTAGAGACAAAAGGCAGCTTCCTATTGGGCCAACGGAGCAAGGCGGGAAACGAAAGCCCGCCTCGTTCAACCTTCTAGCCTATCAACGATCAGATGGGCGGGGAAGCAGGGCGGGAAATTCAAAGGGTTGTCAGACTGAAATTTTGTATAAGTATGGCTTTATTTTGATTGTATGGTACCCTAGTAGACTGAATGATCGCTACTAGAGTCCTCTTCAGCTGAATTGCTCAATAAAGACTCCTTGGCGGATTTTCCTTCAACTTTGGCGGACCTTCTTCATTTCGGCTTCAGGTTGTATTGCGGCTCGTAATTCTCCTTTTGGCTTCGCCAAGGTCCGTTCTCTCAGGACCGGATCAGGTCTCTCCTTAAGGGCCCGATCCCCTAAAACGCGGTCGACAACATAATTTGGCTTTACCACGAAGGGACTTGCTTGGAAGTTCCACTCCAGAAGACAGGAGCAGAATTCAAAACGATCTTGACAGACTAGAGAGATGGGCCGAAACTAACAAAATGAAGTTCAACAGGGACAAATGCAAGATACTTCACTTCGGCAGAAAAAATGGAAATCAAAGATACAGAATGGGGGACAGCACTGCTGGCTTGACAGCAGTGTGTGCGAAAAAGACCTTGGAGTCCTCGTGGACAACAAGTTAAACATGAGCCAACAATGTGATGCGGCTGCTAAAAAAGCCAATGGGATTCTGGCCTGCATCAATAGGGGAATAGCGTCTAGGTCCAGGGAAGTTATGCTCCCCCTCTATTCTGCCTTGGTCAGACCACACCTGGAATACTGTGTCCAATTTTGGGCACCACAGTTGAAGGGAGATGTTGACAAGCTGGAAAGCGTCCAGAGGAGGGCGACTAAAATGATTAAGGGTCTGGAGAACAAGCCCTATGAGGAGCGGCTTAAAGAGCTGGGCATGTTTAGCCTGCAGAAGAGAAGGCTGAGAGGAGACATGATAGCCATGTACAAATATGTGAAGGGAAGTCATAGGGAAGAGGGAGCAAGCTTGTTTTCTGCTGCCCTGCAGACTAGGACACGGAACAATGGCTTCAAACTACAGGAAAGGAGATTCCACCTGAACATCAGGAAGAACTTCCTCACTGTGAGAGCTGTTCGACAGTGGAACTCTCTCCCCGGGGCCGTGGTGGAGGCTCCTTCCTTGGAGGCTTTTAAGCAGAGGCTGGATGGCCATCTGTCGGGGGTGCTTTGAATGCGATTTCCTGCTTCTTAGCAGGGGGTTGGACTAGATGGCCCATGTGGTCTCTTCCAACTCTACTATTCTATGATTCTATGATTCTATGATTCCAAAAAATCAATTTTTAGGCTAAAATTCCAAGCGGCGACCTTGGTCCAGATATTCTGGAACAGGTTGGGGAGAGAAACGGCTGCAAGGAGGGCCCTCCGACCAACAATTTGACCTCATTTCACATCCAAATTTCTCTGGCAGTCCCTTTCTCTCTCTAGATCTGATTCAGGGCACTGAACAAAGGAGCCAGATAGGAGGAAGCAGATTTTTAGCTCCTCGAAGGAAAGGCGCCAACGTGAAACAGGGGACGCCCTGAAAAGGAACCGGTTCCGTTGTTAAGACCCAGGTGGGAGGAGCTCTGGAGGTATTGCACTTTGGATCAGAGCTCGGTAACAAATCCTGGTGAAACGCGGGAACATCTGGCACCTAAAAGCATGTGAGAGCAGTCTAGCTTGCAGATTGCAGGTTCAAGGATCGTAGGGTAGGGGAACGGTTGTGCTCCCGGGTCACCTACGGATTCTACGGACTCTAGCCATCCAGCCTTAGTGGAGGGGACTATTGAAAGGACGAGCTGCATCCTACCGGTTGGGTGAGTCGTTACTCCATTAACTGTCGGTGTAGGCAGGGGCTGAGCTAAGGATGGGTGTTTGTTCAGCACGGCTAGGGTGTCCCACCCCAGCAGACATCCCCAGGGATTCTCCATTGGGTAAGATCCTGGCCAATTGGGGTGGGTTTGCATTGAAAAACACGGTGCAGGCCAGGTTGGGCCAACTCAGCGTGCATAAGTGGCCCCTTGTGGCCCTTGAAGGGGGAACAGCTTCCCCCCCCCCCCCACATGGCAGTGTGGATGAGAGTCTCATCTTGAGACTCCAGAGCCATTGCCATGGGGAGGGCAAGTGGTCCCAGCTTGCTTATGCCGCGATGTTCATGGCCCTAAGCCAGAGAGAGAATGGGAGGGGGGAGGGGGTCCACGTCTTCCCATGCAGAGATTAGGGCTCCAAAAAACAACCCCCCCAAAGATTCCTCTCTAGACCCTTTCCCCTTACCCCCTCCTCCAGAGGATTTTCTGGACACATTTGCTTGCCTTCTCCCCCACCCCATCAGCCCAGGCCCTCTGCCCCATCCCTATCCCTAATTTTTCTCCCCCTGTCTTGAGTCCTACACCGATCCAGGACTCCCAAATTGACCCTTCTAGAGAACCTCTGCTTCCAGGGATCCCCACCCTCCAAAACTCACTCTCTCAACCCCCTGCCATTTTCCCTCATCTCCCCTCCACTCCCCAACCTTCTACTCTCTCAGCCTCATCCCCCTCCACTCCCCAACCTTCTACTCTCTCTCAGCCTCATCTCCCCTCCACTCTCCAGCCTTCTATTCTCTCTCAGCCCCCCCAACCATCCCTCTCTCTCCTCCTCCCAACCCCTCCACTCCCCAACCTTCCACTCTCTCTCAGCCTCTCCCTCTCTGGGGGTTATTGTGTATTTATGGAAAACCTTCCATCTTCAGGAACTGGCTGAGTCCTGCCTGGGGTTCCCCTGTTCTCTGAGTAATATTCTTTGTTTGTTGTCCTGATTTTGAAATTTGCCTGTCTTTTAAATGTTGGGAGCCAAGTTTGGTTCCTTTTCATGGTTTTCTTCCCTGATCTATCTTTTCTGTTCCTGTCTCTCTCTCTCTTGTTTGCTCTCTTCTTGAATGACTGTGCATACAATGGGTTAGGGGTTTTACTAACACACTCTCTCTCAGCCCCCATCCCAGCCGTTTCATTGAAGCCTGATGCCCCCCCCCCAAAATTGTATCTGCCCCTGCCACTCAACTCCTGCCACATTCTGAGTTTTCCTCAGATGGGAAGAATCGCCCCACCATCCCCCTCCTTCTCTTGCCCCCACCAGGCTCTCGCTCTCTCTCTCTCTCTCTCTCTGCGCTCATTCCTCTCTTGGAGAGAGAGGAGAAGGAGGGGCCGTGGGGAGATTGTGCAAAGAGGACACTTTTTTTCTCTTCCTGTTTTTGGAGGGGCAAAGGGGGGAGAAGATTCAGTCCTGAAGCCTGCCACCAAGATCTATAGTTCTCCAAGGATCCCTTCCTTCTTTCAAATCAAACCTTCTCCAACTTGATATTCTGCCTTGCCTACCCTCAAATTGTACCCTTTTTTTTCCTTTTCCTCTCTCTCTCTCTTCCCCGGCCTGAGTGAAAATCTCTCTCTCTCAAATCTCAAATCCATTTCTCCTCTCCTTCCTCTCTTCTCACCTTTTAAAATCCCTTATTTCCCTTTGTTCCCATTTTCTAGACACTATCCCTAACGTTTTACCTCAGTGTTGTCTTATATTTCCTTTGGTCCTTACAAATGGGGGGGGGGGGCATTCCTTTAGCCGCTTCTGTTTCTTAATTTCCCCTTTTCTTTCTCTCCCATCTGGGAAGCATGGCAAAGGATTTGGGTGGGGGAGGGGGACTCCCAGAAAAGTGTTGATTAAATTTTGTGTGTTTATGTAATGTGTGGGCTGTAAACTCTTCTCTACTCATCCCTTTGCCTTAAAAGCCACCAGTGATAGATAGTTTTCTGGGAAGGAGGGCTGGAATGGACTAGCTTAGTGCTATGCTCTCTCTCTCTCTCCCTTTTCTTCTGTGCCATCTCACCTCCCTATTTTCAAAGGTTCAAGCCCTAATATTTTGTGACCACCCCCCCCCCCCCCAGAGAAATCCTGCTGCTTCTGTGGTTTTAACTTTTTCTTGTCTCTCTCTTCTCAAACCTCCCTTATCTTAGGGAGAAAGGGGGGTGGAAGAATGGATGTATTTTCCTATATGTGAGTTTTTTCTCTCTCTCTCTCTTCCACTTCATGTTTTCTTTCAACTTTGGCGGACCTTCTTCATTTCGGCTTCAGGTTGTATTGCGGCTCGTAATTCTCCTTTTGGCTTCGCCAAGGTCCGTTCTCTCAGGACCGGATCAGGTCTCTCCTTAAGGGCCCGATCCCCTAAAACGCGGTCAACAACACTAAGATCTAAAATGAGAATGTGTTTATGTGTTGTGGACAGCTTGGAAAGCGTGGATGAGGAGATGCTGGTGGAAGGCTCAGTGGTCAAGTTTGGGAAGCCCAGCAGTGCCCAGCAGCTCCCTCAGCCAAGCTTTGAAGCAGGACCCATGGAAGGAGCTACTACTTCCCAGCCTGCAGAACAAGTGCAAAGAAGTTCCCCTGAGCAGGCTGAGGAAGAGCTAACTGTTCCAGCTGTCATGGATCTGCGAAGGGATAGGTCTCAGCTTCACAGGTCCTGAGATTAGCTGGGAAGAAAGCCAGCAACAGGTGAATCCTGTGAATTTAGGATTGAAGGAGCTCAGGGGTGGCACTTTGTTGCTGGCTGCAATGTCAGTTCTAGAAGCTACGACCCTGGGCTCTTGCTATCTCACGTTTCCTGAACTCTGGACTTACCTTGGACTTGTTCAGAGGATAGCCAGATCTATGGCTGGTGGATTCTGATTCAACCTTGTACTCTAGACACTCTCATAATTGGCTTACAACCCCGTAATAGACATTTTGCTTCGCTATTTGTGTTATCTAGCTAATGTTTGCACCTCTGTTGGACTATAGCTTGGTACATTTGGTTCTGGCCCACTGCAATTCCCATCAAGCCCATATCTTGCCAGCCACAAATCCCATCAGCCCCAGATCTGGTTATCTTCTGAACAAGTCAGATAGTTCAGCCTTCTTCTTGGGCTGGAGCTCTCAGTATCCCCAGCCTGCCTAGTGAAGGGGTAAGGATGTTGGGAAATGCATTCTGGAAAATAGGCTGAGTTGTCTAACTAGTTTGAAGGAAAGCCACACCCTCAGCAGCTTTCTGTGGTTGAAGTTCAACTCCCATCATCCTCCCTCAATGCCCCTCAAACTGCACTATTTTAAATTGGTCATGATGAGTTTGTGTGGCAGGTTTGGTCCTGATCCATGAAGAGATGTAGAAGCTTTTGTGGACCAAATATGCATACATACACATACAAACATACAAAAAACATATTTTGGCATATATATATATATATATATATATATATATATATATAGTTATAATAATAAAGTAATTAGAATCCTTTGATTCTAATCAAAGTTATATATTCCATCTTACATTACATTTTGTAAGGTTTTCATATTATCTCTGAGCAAGAATGCCTTGTACATTGCTAGAGCACTGAGTTGCAAACCTCACTTTAAGTTTCTCTTGTAATTTTGCAGAACTTCTATTGGATACTTTAATGTTATTAAGCATGTGTAATTTAAAAAAAATGTCAAACAGAAGCTCTGATGAATACATTTTGGGAGGACACACTTTATTCTGTTAAACCTTAAGCTGCAGTTTAAAAAGTTGACCCATGCAGTCAGAAATCAATCACAGTGAATTCAGAGGAACATTTGTTGCAAAATGCTTCTTAACCAAGCATCCCCCTTAACTGCCATCACCCATTTACTATTAGAGCAATGGTATTCTAAAGGTTTCTTGCATATTCCCACACTGTACCTGCTGTCTCTAGGAATTTCTCCATTTGCTCAGTCCCCTTCAAAGCAACTACAGTATATGCTCAGAGAGCCTTTCGGGTTAGTATTTGTACCTGGAGCTGCTCCTCTTGAAACTTTCCTCTCGGTAGTCAGGCACTGCTTTTGTATATATTTGAATATGCCTTTACATTAATTAGTAAAGTTCTTAGCAATGAAATTTGCAACATGTCTGTTTGCCTTATTTTGCTAAAACCAGTCTCGGAACGAGTGAAGAGATCCAGCCCTTCTACTTGTGAACTCCTCTAAAGGATACTTTGGGAGGTTCATTTTAAGGTTGCCATAAGTCATAAACAACATGAAGGCACACCACAACAATAGAGCTCATGGTGGTTGTCTATGTACTTTCATATCAGCTCTCACTTTTCCTTGGCAAGATTTATTCAGAGGTTTGGTGTTCCTTTCTTCTTAGGATAAGAGAGAGTGCCTTGTTCAGAGAATCCTAATTTGTGGAGTCCCAGACCAGTATTCAAACCACTACAGGCAGTCCCTGAGTTAAAAACATCCAACTTACAAATAACTCATAGTTAAGAATGGGGCAAGGCAACAGAGGTGATAGAGATCTACCCCAGGAAGGGAAACTCCTGTAGAGTTATCATGGGCAAAAGGTGTCTTCACTCAAGCTTTCTCACCAATTTTTGTTTCTACAACAAGCCAATTATCACAGGGACAGAAAGTGAAGTGAAAACAAACACCACAGGGGTGCTGACCCTTCCCTATGCTTTCTAAGGCTTAAGAACAAACCTATTCTTATTTGTAACTTGGGGACTGTCTATACATCGCACTGGCTTTCTTCAGGATGGTGGTGCTGATTTTTTTTTCCAATGAAGGGCATCAAAAGAGAAGACCTGGCAAAGGGTCCCTGGGAAGAGGTTAGATAAAGGAACAGAGGCCTGGAAGGGAAGTTTTGAGGAAGAATAATGAAAACACTGGTGCCAGGACCAGTGGAGCAGCTGGTAGTGGAAGGAAAGAGAATCCCACTAGTATTGATGGCTAATGAGAGAGAGAAGCCCTCAATGGTGCAGAGTTAAACCGAAAGGTCAGCAGTTCGAATCCAAGGAGCGGGATGAGCTTTCGCTGTTAGCCCCAGCTTTTGCCAATCTAGCAGTTCAGAAACATGCAAATGTAAGTAGATTAATAGTTACCACTCCAACAGAAAGGTAGCGGCACTCATGCAGTCATGCCAGCCACATAACCTTGAAGATGTCTACAGACAACGCTGGCTCTTTGGCTTAGAAATGGAGATGAGCACCAACCCCCAGAGTTGGACACAACTAGACTTAATGTCAGTAGAAAACCTAACCTAACCTAATGAGAAAGAAGCACATGGTAACAATCCTGACACGTTTGGAAAGCGACAAGAAGTCCCACTGGTCCCTTGGCTTTCCTGGCTCACACCCACATCCTTCTCTTTAAATTGCCTTTTTCAGTCTCACATTTCTCCTATTTTTCCTACCAGCTCCATGGTCCTTCTGCTGGTTGCAGCCATGGAGCTCAGGAGGAAGAAGTGCATAGTTTATGAGAGCCAATTTGCCAGTTGCTTCCAGCTAGTAATTTTCCAAAGGCTGAACAGTGGTGGCATTTGGCAGGAGCAGATAAGCTTGCACCTGATGGGACCCAGGAGGGCTGTGGAATCATTTTCTTGTCAGTAAGGGACAGAAGAAAAGGATTCTGCTTGACAAATGGTAGGTATTGCTATAGGATGGTCATGGGTGAAAATAACGTTTCAAAATCTGGAGTGGTTTAGTGTATGGAAGGGACAGGATATCACCTTCCTCCTTTTCCAATCCCTGTCTTCCATACAGGGAGTGGTTTAGTCAGTGAAATTGCATTATATGGCAGTGTAGATCCAGTCTGAGAGAGTGAGGACATGTTGATCAAGGATGGGGATCCCATGGCTCTCTAGATATTGTTGAACTATGATGCCTCTCATGTCTCCCCCATTAGACTACCTTAGATGACTTCACTAGGGCTGATGAGAAATAAAGCCCAATAACAAGCAGGGGGCCACGGATTCCCTGGTCCTGATGTAGCCTTATCAGCTGTTGACACAAAGAAGGCAACTAGTAATGGCTGATGCCTAGAGACAGCTGCACAAAAAGTGCGGTCAGCACAGTGAATCCAAATATATCAACGGTAGGCCCTTCACATTTGTTGGAGTTAGGGGAACAAGACCCACATAAAATGTTTTCCTAAGAGGACACCTCTCTAGGAATCTACAGGTCTTCCAGTGCAACTCGATGTTCAATGTCTATTGAAAGTTTATCATAGGTGGGCCTTGAGATTTTTAGAAGGACCATATTAATCAAATCCATAGAAGTTAAACACAGAGACTTGAAAGACGGACTGTAGTTTGCTACCCACATTTCTCTGTTTCACAATCTCAGTTTGCTCTGCTCCCACTTACTGCCCAACAGTAAAGCTAATACAAAAGCTTCCTAGGACCCCAGAAATGGTACTTCCCGTTCTGCTGGTCCAGCAGCCCCCCCCCCCCCCCCCATTGCTGGTTTTCCATGTCTTCTCTCCCAGTCTCAACACAATTCTAGACAAAGCTTGGAACAATTAAGGGTTTTTTTTTGGAAAACCAACACCTCTCAGCCAGGATAGCCTGCCCAACAGAATAATTTTCCAAAGCACCCATCCAAATACACATGGCAGGGGTCTGTGATGACACAATTGTGCGAATGAGTGTGTGATAGTTTTCTAAATGCTCGTTTTCTGCTCTGGGGATGTTGTTATAATAAGTTCAGTACGAACAAAGAGCTGGCAGTTCCAGTGATTATATTCTCATGCTGTGGCTGGCAGGCACATTGGGAAATATGTGACACGCTGATATACAAAAGCAGTAAGGAGTAAGAGAAAGGAGCAAAGGGTAACTTGTTAGTGACTGAGAATGATTGATTGACTCTGTACAATCCATAAACTTTCCAAAAATCAATGCTGTCCGACTTTTGAATAGCCAACTATAGTTATTTCGAAGACATTTTCTGGACATTTTCTGAATCTATTAATTATTACTATTTTAGATGTGTTTGTTTAAATCATTTTTGTCATCTCTCCTTACAATTTAACACATCTCAAACCGGTTACAGAAAATAAAGATAAATGAGATATAAGCAAAGCAAGAAACAGCACATATTATAGTGTATTGTACTGTTTTTATATGTCTGTTTTATTGTAAGCCGCCCTGAGTCCCCTGTTGGGTGAGAAGGGCGGGATATAAATATTGTAATAAATAAATAAATAAATATTTTTAAAGGACCTGATAATTAAAAAACATAAACTTCAGTCCTGATTTTTGATACTGTTCTCCAGGTAAGTCTGTGCTTACAAACATGGCAGATAACTCTATAAACTCTCGTTGACAAACATAAAACAATTAATGAAATGTATTAAAATACTTGCACAACCACAGCTAAGCACTCTACCCTATAAAGACTTTAATGTCCTAGCAAAAATACTTGTGTTCAAGGGAAGATTGATCCAAGAATCTCAGCTTTACCAAAATTTAGACAGAAACTGTAGTTCATCTCAGTCTTGGCTCAGAAGTCAACAGCCACCTGATTCCAGCTCGCAGGAAGGGACAGTAACAATATTCAGTACATTCTGATGTAACACTAGAGTAAACATGAATCTAGAATTGCCAACAGAGTGGTTTCTAATAGTTGCTAACAGTCTTTTCCCAGGGATGAAGTTTGAATCAACCATGAGATATGGAAGCTCCTTGTACTATAAAGCTGTTTCCTGTATGTACCATGAGTTCTCCTTCACAAAAGATGATTCTCTGTTTGAAAGGCCTTCCGAATGAAATTAGCTGTATAATTAGAGAAGAGAGGGCAGGTAAAGAGTCAAAGTTGCCCAACATTGAAAAATTCACAGCTGAACAACAGAAAGCCCCACCAAGTGGAATGAATTGTAATTCTAGATAAATTATAATAGTTATGCCTTTTTTTCGTGTCAGGAGCAACCTGAGTCGCTTCTGGTGTGAGAGAATTGGCCGTCTGCAAGGACGTTGCCCAGGGGATGCCCGGATGTTTTTTGATGTTTTTACCATCCTTGTGGGATGTCCCCGCATGGAGCTGGAGCTGATAGAGGGAGCTCATCTGCGCTCTCCCTGGGTGGGATTCCAACCTGGCAGCCTTCAGGTCAGCAGCCCAACCTTCAGGTTACAAGGCTTTAACCTATTACGCCACCAGTTATGCCTGAACTTGCATCTCTATAATCATCATATTCAGGTTTTGTACAAATGTGAGTTCTTTTTCAGATCTGTGTTTCCCCTTTGGGCCATAATGTTCTTGCCACACATGAGACACAGTGACTATTTATCACTCTTAGGGCCCTTCTGCACAGCCCTATATCCCAGAATATCAAGGCAGAAAATCCCACATTATCTGAGTGTGGGCTCAGATAACCCAGTTCAAGCAGATATTGTAGGATTTTCTGCCTTGGTATTCTGGGATATAGGGCTGTGTGGAAGGGCCCACAGGCTTTCTGTTAAGTCCAGACTCCCTAATCTTCTTACTTTCACAGAGGCATCACCTTTAAATTACTCAGGGAATGTCTACTACCTGAAGTATTTCAGCCAGCATTTTCCTTGTCATTAGTGATCAAATGCATGTTCCTGGCTAATGTGCACCAATTATGAGCAGCGCTCTTTTTTCTTGGAGGGATTTGTGGTAGAATTGCTTGATAGAGTCAGACACCTAAGGGTAATTTACATTATAAAATGACAGGTTCATAAACTTGGCCTATAATAAAGCATATTGGAAGTACAAATGGCGCTTATAGTCAGACCAGCTTTCTAGAGAGACTGTACATTATTGAGCATTTTCTTACAGTCTAGGGATACATGTTGCGAGCTGCCAGAGGCTATCTGTTGATTTATAATAACTCTTTCTATCCTGATCTGTGTTTGTGCTGCTATAAATCCTGCTATGTTTTTCCTCTATCTTTCACTTTGCTGTCTTGCCATGATTCAGTAACTACGGTAGTAAAATTACTTTGCTACAATTGTGCTTCAGGATTTTTCAAACTGTAAAAATAAGAACTTTGGAAAGCTCTATTCCTTTGCCCCTTGTGGACTCATGATCTTTCTGCTGTACTCTCAGTCTTCTCTTGCCTGTTGTGTTAATTCAGCCCTTTTGGCATTTTCTTGGCTTTCTGCTAACAGATCATCCATAAAAAGTAAAGGTTTTCCCCTGACATTAAGTCCAGTCGTGTCTGACTCTGGGGTTTGGTGCTCATCTCCATTTCTAAGCTGAAGAGCCGGTGTTGTCCATAGATGCCTCCAAGGTCATGTGGCTGGCATGACTGCATGGAGTGCCATTACCTTCCCACCGGAGCGGTACCTATTTGCATGTTTTCAAACTGCTAGGCTGGCAGAAGCTGGAGCTACCAACGGGAGCTCACCCCGTTCCGCGGATTCAAACCACCAACTTTCCGATCGTCGAGTTCTGCAGCTTAGTGGTTTAACCACTGTGCCACCGTGGCTCTTTAGATCATCCACACCTACAGCTTAACTTTAGCCTCATCTACACTACCATATAATACAGCTTGAACTGCATTATATGGTCAGTTTCGACTCATATAATGCAGATTGAACTGCATTGAATTGGATTAAATGAGTCTACATTGTCATGTAATCCAGTTCAATCTATGTTATAATGGCAGTGTATCTGGCTCCAGTAAGAGCTGAACAATGACTAGAATTCTCTTTGTGACATTATATGGCAGCACAAACCTGTTTAAACCCATGTATGTATTTTGAAAGCTTACATGTTGTAGTGGTTTGATCATTAGACTTTGACACTGAAGTTTAGTACTCCCAAATCTCTTCCATAACTAATCTGTTGGTTGTTAACATACTGTTAAAGTCTTCATTGATGAACAGAATATTGTGTGATTCTTTTCATATTTTTCCTGTCTTTACTCAGGGTAGTATTTTTGCTTGCATGGGTGTATGTGTTTTTGGGTGGCCTTTCAACTTATGGTGACCCCATGTATTTCACAGGCTTTTTTACGGGAATATCTAGATGTGGTCTTCCCAATTCTCTACTCTGAAATGTAGTCTTCAGCACCTGGAATTGGGTGGTGGTCTCCCATCCAAGTTCTTGACCACAGGTGACCTTGCTTAGTTTGCTTAGGGTATTCAGGCCAGAACTATAGACTGCAATGAAATGCTCTGAATTTCATCAGATCACTTAATAAAATATTGAGGATCGATTTATTTGTTCAACAAATCAAAGCACAATATGTGCCTCATCTTTAATAACTCTTGTCTTGGTAATGTCCTGGATGAGCCAAGTTTTATGAAAACATCTGTAATATTTGATGCAAAGGATAATTTGAAAACTTCTGGTTGAGGGTGTTTTCCTATTTTCTTTAAAGATGAGGAGAGCTGGGCTGAAGAAGAGGAAGATAATGGAAAAAGGAAGAATGAGAAAAATCAAGACAACTAACAACAGGATTTAATAAAGACTTGAAAGTGAGTTTTTTGTAAGCTTCAGGGTCACAGAGGCATCCAGCTGAAAATGTAAATTACTGGTTTACTTGGACATTTCTAAAAAGAGAGGCATTGTATGAGGTATTTAAGCAGTTCTTATCTTGCTAACATAGATATATGGTTTATGTCAGTTCCCTCCAGTGATACCATAGATTCAGCATCCTCCTCTGAATAAGTATTACTAGTGGCCAGCAAGAGGCTGGGATTTACCTGCATCAAAGTTCCCTCCCCCATCTTAAAGTTAGGTTTAGCATCTCAAGAAAAATACAGCTTTGTGCCGGTACACTGTTGTGTTTCTCCTTCTAAAATGACTTTTTAACACCCATACGTGATGAAGGACCATTTGAGCTTTGAAAGCCTTCATAATGTATTTTACATCTTTTGCTTAGCCTTAGTAAAGACATTACACCATTTAAAAATATTTTGCTACAGGCTGTCCTTGGATGTACATGCTTTGAATGCAAATCAAGAAGACCATCCATCATATGGAATCCTGGGATTTGTAGTTTGTTATAGCATAAGAGCTCTCTGACAGAGAAGGGTAAATATTTCACAAAACTACAGAATTCCATAGCACTGAGCTATGGCAGTTAGTATGGCATCAAACTGCTATAATCCTACAGTGTGGAAACAGCCAAGGATTCTGAAAGTCCAGGTTTTGAATTCCCACTCAGACACAGAAACCTACTCAATGGCTTTGGATAAACAATTATCTCTTAGTGTATTCTCAAAAGTTTTCAAGCATGGAATCACCGGGTTGCTGTGAGTTTTTCGGACTGTATGGCCATGTTCAAGCAGCATTCTCTCCTAACATTGCGTCTGCATCTTTGGCTGCCATCTTCAGAGGTCTGTTGGAGGCAAGACAAGTGGAGTCTCTCTCTCTCTAGCTCTCTCTCTAGCTCTGTCTCTCAACAACAACAACAACAACAACAACAATAATAACAACAACTTTATTTTTCTATCCCTCCAACATCTACCCGCGGGGACTTGGGGCGGCTTACATGGGACCAAGCCCAACAACACAATTAAAATAGAGTAGACAAAAACATAATGCACAATACACAATTCACAGTATAACATAGGTAAAAACAATAATACAATATAAAATGAATATTATCTATCTATCTATCTATCTATCTATCTATCTATCTATCTATCTATCTATCTATCTATCATCTGTGGAATGTCCAGGGTGGGAGAAAGAACCCTTGTCTGTTTAAAGAAGGTGTGAATGTTGCAGTTAGCAAGCTTGAATTAGCATTTGAGTAGCCATTAAGTTTGCAAATCAGTGAGGGTATCTGCATAGAGGTAGCCTGGCCTTTGTTGCCTGGAGGCATCCTCTTTGGGAGATGTTAACTGGCCCTGAGTGATGTTCATTATTTACTGTCTTTATTTATTTATTTATTTATTTATTTATTTATTTATTTATTTATTTATTTTTCAAACTTATATGCCGCCACTCCCCTAGGGCTCGGAGCGGCTTACAATTTTGTTTCATTTTCATGGTTTCCTCCTTTCTGTCAAAATTGTCCACATGCTTGTGGATTTCCATGGCTTCTCTGCATAGTCTGACATGATGGTTGTTAGAGTAGTCCAGCATTTCTGTGTTCTCAAATAATATTCTGTGACCAGGTCGGTTCATCAAGTGCTCTGCTATGGCTGACTTCTCTGGTTGAATTAGTCTGCAGTGCCTTTCGTGTTCTTTGATTTGTGTCTGGGCGCTGAATTTAGAGGTCCCTATGTAGACTTGTCCACAGTTGCACAGTATACGGTAGACTCCTCTAATTGTCTCTTAGCCTTAGGGGCAGGCAGTGGCACCCCTCCTCTGTGAAAATCCTATCAAGAAAATCTACAGTAGGGATACCATAAGTGATAGATTAGATAGCAACAAGAGGGATCATTATAGTAATGTTGCTATGTCCAGATATTGTTGACAGTTCATGTTGTTGTTGTTGTTGTTGTTGTTGTTGTTGTTGTTGTTGTTGTACAGCTGGGCTCTGCTCCTGGCAGCCCTTGGTCTTCCCCTTTCTGCAGCAGGGATTCCATTGCTGGCTCTGCCCCTTCTTTCCCCCCTGTTGGCCTGTCACTTACAATTAAGCTTGTCCATCTCTCAGGAAAGGTTACTGGTTCTGCTTGACAGTATTAGTTACTGTTAAGTGGTGGGCTCCAACCCTCTGATTAATTTTATAATTTATGTCCACAGATAAGATGAGTAAGTGAGGGCTTCTGCTTCACATGCCAGTGGTTCTCGAGGCTTCATCATGTGTGTGCATGTTTGGAAACTCTGTCCCAATTTGGGTACACAGAAATTTAAAGACATGTTTATGTGGCCTTCATTTTATGCGTTTCATAGAATCATAGAGTTAGGCGAGACCATATGGGCCATCCAGGTCCAATCCCATTCTGCCATGCAGGAATACACAATGCAATCATTCCTGATAGTGATATCTGTCAAACAGCTCTTACCCAATGTTTTGGTGGAAGCTCTTTTACTGTTGCTTTGGGAAAAAAATTAATTTGCCCCCTCCTCAATATAACATGCTTTTAAATGTTTAAACGTGGCTGTCATGCCCCCTCTTAACCTTCTCTTCTCAAGGCTAAACACAGCCAGATGCTTAAACGGATCCTCATAGGACTTGGCTTCTAAACCTTTTGCCATTTTGATCACCCTTCTCCAAACATGTTTCAATTTATCAATATTCTTCTTGAAATGTGGTGTCCAGAACTAGACAGAATATGCCAGGAAACACTGGTTTGTACGGAGCAGTTGTGTTGCCACTCAAAACACAGAATCCCTCTAACAATTTCGGGGTGGGGGGGATTTACCAATGCAATTCCTGCAAGTTTGAACTAATCAGGAAACTTCAATGGTGTGAATTATTTTGCCAAGTCCTTACCAAACCCACATTTGCCTCCTGATTTGACCTTTCATGTCAGATTTCCGGGGCAAGCAATTATAAACCAGTTCAAATGGGAGAAAAGAATAAATTACTTACATCTCCATCGGAAAATTTTTAAATTCATGGAAGAATACTTTAGACTGCTGCATAGTTCTTTCACAGGAAGATGTGTCTTTCCCTTTGGAAATGACCTTTTTGATTTCCTAGATATATCATTCTTGTAGCTTAATAAAGTATTTAGAGTGCTGGGGAATAAGGTATGCGTTACACTTTATTAAGCTACAAGAATTATATATCTGACTAATCAAAAGGGTGAATATCTGGGGCAGAGCAGCTTCTGTATGAATATGCTTTGCTGTGAATATGAGGTACTTTGGGTTGCTGTGAGTTTTCTGGACTGTATAGCCATGTTCCAGAAGCATTATCTCCTGACATTTTGCCCACATCTGTGGCAGACATCCTCAGAGGTTGTGAGGTTTGTTGGAAACTAAGCAAGGGAGGTTTATATATCTGTGGAAGATCCAGGGTGGGAGAAAGAAGTCTTGTCTGTTAGTGGCAAGTGTGAATGTTGCAATTAATCACCTTGATTAGCATTGAAAAGCCTTGTAGCTTCAAACCTGGCTGATTTCTGCCTGGGGGGGGGATCCTTTGTTGGGAGATGTTAGCTGGCCCTGATGGTTTCATGTCTAGAATTCCCCTGTTTTCAGAGTGTTGTTCTTAATTTACTATCCTGATTTTAGAGTTTGTTTTAATACTGGTAGCCAAATTTTGTACTTTTCATTATTTCTTCCTTTCTGTTGATATTGTCCACATGCTTGTGGATTTCAGTTGCTTCTCTATGTAGTCTGACATGGTGGTTGTTAGAGTGGTCCAGCATTTCTGTGTCCAGGTTGGTTCCAGCTGAGGACAAGTCTGCATAGGGACCACCAAACACATCATTGCCCAAACACAAATCAAGGAACATGAAAGGCACTGCACACTAACTCAACCAGAGAAGTCAGCCAGAGCAGAGCACTTGAGGAACCAACCTGGACAGTGCTCTTTGCCACTGTTTTCAGGTTTCTGTCTGGAACCTAGTTCTACTATTTAAAACAAAACAACAAAACTTCACATCCTTCCTCTCCTCTATGGGATGTGACTCTTTAACAAACAACCCCCCCCCCCCAAATATATGTGCCTTTAGATTTCCTTGTGTCCAAACAGAGCTGGGGAGGCTCCTAAGATACTGCTCTGCCTTCAGTGCCAGCCGCACATGCCTGCTCCCTCCCACACAAAAGTGGGGGGGGGGGGGAGAACCAATGCTCAAGGGAATAGTCAGTGGTTTGCCTGAAGTTGATGCCTCTCCCAATTACTTGGCATCTCTGCAAAGGTTCCAGAGAACCTGAAAAGAGAACATGGGAAATGACTGCTGGAGGGGGCAAGAACAGGTTAAACCTACAATGTCCAGAGCAATTCCTCTCTTCCATACTCCTGCACTCCCCACATAGCCTGAGTTCCAGGGATGTCCCTGCCTTGAATACGACTTAGATTAGAAAGGGGAGAAGAAAGGGCTCAGTAAAATGGAGATGAAGATGCCTGACAATCATTAACCATATTTTAAAATGCCACAGTTCTGGCAAACTTGAAAGCGTGCACCGTCTAATTATTTATTTATCTATCATGTCAGAAGCAGCCGAGGATACAGTTGAAACGTAATCTAGTGGATGCTAGTCCTGGAGAGCTCAACAGTTTGTAGGCACTTGTGAGATTTTAGTAACTCCCACTTAGTGGATATTATCTGCCGGTGAATTCTGTTTTATTCTGCAAAGGGAAGGAAACGTTTAAAAGAAGATACAACAAAATCCAAGATTTATAAAAGATCAAAAACCTTTTTGTGGATTTGTGATTTTGTTCTGAAAGCCAACACAACTATTACTGAATAAGTTTCCTTAAAATGAGGGATCTCTGCCACTTACTGCAGAGACAGGGAAGCCTACGCATGGGTTTGAAATGCTCTGTTAGGGAAAGCCATGCCTTCTGTGCTGTCCCAGGTCTTCCACATCCTTTAATGAAAAGGGGAAGATGGCCCACTGACCCCCCCCCTCCTTAAAGCAACAGTTCAGCCCAGTTAAGATGGAAAAGGGAATCAATGGCATGGGAGGGGGCACACTTCAAAGTCCTGGCACAGAAGCAACCTTCCCGGACAGACAGATCTCCATTCTCCAAAGTAAGCCCCTGGCATTCAATGGGATTTACTTTTAATTTAATCATTATAATGATGTTAGCTTTGAACCCATGCTGACATCCCTTGGGTGCAGCACCCCCTCCTCCAGTAAAACAATTGTTGAAAAACTATTTTGTTGGAATGTGATGCCAACAAACAGGGCAGGGCACTTAGAAATGGCTTTGTAGGGCCGAAAGGAAGGTCCCGTGAGCCTGGGGTAATGGTTTGTCTGGGCATCTCAAAGTTTTTGTGTTTTTGTTTTTCCAGGGTGGTGTGGCGGAGTCCCATTGACGACTTCTCGCATGTTAGGTTCCGAGGACCCAACACAACCGCAGCAAGGCTGTGAGCTTTGCAGTTGTGAGGGATGTTGGAAACCAGTCAAGGGGTTGTCGAAGGCTTTCATGGCCGAGATCACAGGGTTGTTGTATGTCTTTCGGGCTGTGTGGCCATGTTCCCGAAGCATTCTCTCCTGACGTTTCGCCCACATCTATGGCAGGCATCCTCAGAGGTTGTGAGGTATGGAGAAAACTAAGCTTAGTTTTCTCCATACCTCACAACCTCTGAGGATGCCTGCCATAGATGTGGGCGAAACGTCAGGAGAGAATGCTTCGGGAACATGGCCACACAGCCCGAAAGACATACAACAACCCAGACAAGGGGGATTTATGTATCTGTGGAAAGATCAGGGTGGGAAAAAGAACTCTTCTCTGTTTGAGGCAGGTGTGAATGTTTCAGTTGGCCACCATGGTTAGCACTGAATAGCCTTTCAGCTTCAAGGTCTGCTTACTGCTTGGGGGGACCCTTTGTTGGGAGGTATTAGCTGGCCCTGATTGATTCAGGTCTAGAATTCCTCTGTTTCCTAAGTGGTGTCCAGGTTGGTTCCTCAAGTGCTCTGCTAAAGCTGACTTCTCCGGTTGGATTAGCCTGCAGTGCCTTTTATTTGAGAACACATTCTGGACCACTCTAACAACCATCATGTCAGGCTACACAGAGAAGTCACTGAAATCCAAAAGCATGTGGAGCATTTCAACAGAAAGGAAGAAACCATGAACATGAACAAAATCTGGCTATCAGCATTAAGAAACTGTAAAATCAGGACAGAAAATAAAGAACAACACTCAAAAACAGGTGAATAACAGACATGAATCAATCAGGGCCAGCTAACACCTCCCAACAAAGGATTCCCTCAGGCAGGAAGCAGCCAGACCTTGAAGCTGAAAGACTAAGGTAAAAGTAAAGGTTTCCCCTGATGTTAAGTCCAGTCATGTCTCACTCTGGGGTTGGTGCTCATCTTCATTTCTAAGCCAAAGAGCCGGCATTGTCCGTAGACACCTCCAAGGTCATGTGGCTGGCATGACTGCATGGAGTGCCATTACCTTCCCGCCGGAGCGGTACCTATTGATCTACTCACATTTGCATGTTTTCAAACTGCTAGGTTGGCAGGAGCTGGAGCAACAGAGGGCGCTCACTCCGCTCCCGGGATTTGAACCTGGGACTTTTTGGTCTGCAAGTTCACCAGCTCACGCTTTAATCGATCAGACACTGCGCCAGTAATTTGATGGTAATCAAGGTGGCCAATTTAAACATTCACACTTGCCTCCAACAGACAAGAGTTCTTTCTCCCACCCTGGGCATTATTCCACAGATAGATAAACCCCACTTGTCCCGTTTCCAACAGACCTCACAACCTCTGAGGATGCCTGCCATAGATGTGGGCGAGACGTCAGGAAAGAATGCTTCTGGAACAGGGCCATACAGCTCGGAAAACTCTCAACAACTCAATGCTTTGAAACAGGGGTCCCCAAACTAAGGCCCGGGGGCCGGATGCGGCCCTCCAAGGTCATTTACCTGCCCCCCACCCTCAGTTTTAACTTAGGCTTGCCCAAAGTCTGAAATGACTTGAAGGCACACAACAACAATCCTAATTAACTTGACTATCTCATTGGGCAGAAGCAGGCCCACACTTCCCATTGAAATCCTGATAGGTTGGTTAATTTTTAAAAAATATATTGTATTGCTCCGTTGTTGTTGTTGTTTTTGCACTACAAATAAGACGTGCAGTGTGCATAGGAATTTGTTTGTATTTTTTTTCCAAATGATAATTTGGCCCCTCAAAGTCTGAGGACCATGAACCGGCCCTCCACTTAAAAAGTTTGAGGACCCCTGCTTTAAAAATTCAATTTTCTTAGAGTCTGATGACAACAATCCCCCACAAGCAGGGACAGCGCAGTTGAGAAACCGCATTTGTGTGGCAGAGAGGAAAATGCTATCAGTCCCGATAGTGGTTTTTCTGGGCCTCTCAAACAAACAAGGTGTGGGTTCCCCACCGCTCCCTTCCCGCATCCCTGCCTGCCTTTGGAGGCTGTCTATCAAGACACACAGAGAGAGACAGGAGAGCCGTTTCAAGCGCGTTTATTTCTTGTCTGTGAGGGCGTCGGGGGGCAGGCCTTCCTCCCGTGGCTCCCCGAGGGCTTGGCTTCTTCCAGGGGGCGCCTGGCCTCGTCTCCTCCCGCGGCGGGTCTTCAGGGGACGGGGCTGCAGTCGGCGGGGTCCAGCGAGACGGTGACGTCGGCCTGGCACTGGACCACGCTGGGCAAGCCTGGCAGCAGCTGGCAGCTCCGCAGCTCCGGGGACACCTCTTTCACGCACACCGCCTGCAGGGAGGCAAGGAAGGACCGAGAGGCTCCGGTCAAGCTCCAACCCACAGCAGTTGCAGCCCACCAGTCCTTTCAGAAGCTAAAGCAGGCCTGGGCAAACTTAGGTCCTCTCTCCAGGGGTTTTGGACTTCAACTCTCACCATTCCTCACAGCCTCAGGCCCCTTCCTTTTCCCTCTCAGCCGCTTAAGCTTAAGCGGCTGAGAGGGAAAAGGAAAGGGCCTGAGGCTGTGAGGAATGGTGAGAGTTGAAGTCCAAAACCCCTGGAGAGAGGACCTAAGTTTGCCTAGGCCTGCTGTAGGCTATATTTCAGAGGCAAAATCAACTACAATTACAAGGTTTCTAAAACTGGGTTGCTGTGAGTTTTTCCAGCTGTATAGCCATGTTCCGGAAGCATTCTCTCCTGACGTTTTGCCCACATCTATAGCAGGCATCCTCAGAGGTTGTGAGGTATGTTGGAAACTAAGCAAAGTAGGGTTATGTATCTGTGGAAAATACAGAGTAGGAGAAATAATTCTTTTCTGGGTTGCTCTGAGTTGTCAGGGCTGTATGGAAACTCTTGTCTGTTTGAGGCAGGTCTGAATGCTGCAATTGATCACCTTGATTAGCTCTGAATAGCAGCCCCTGGTGGCGTAGTGGGTTAAAGCCTTGTGACTTGAAGGTTGGGTTGCTGACCTGAAGGCTGCCAGGTTCGAATCCCACCCGGGGAGACTGCGAATGAGCTCCCTGTATCAGCTCCAGCTCCATCCGGGATCATGAGAGAAGCCTCCCACAAGGATGGTAAAAACATCAAAACATCCGGACGTCCCCTGGGCAACGTCCTTGCAGACGGCCAATTCTCTCTCACACCAGAAGCGACTCAGGTTGCTCCTGACACGAAAAAAAAACAAACAAACCTCTGAATAGCCGTTCAGTTCCAAAGCTTGGCTGTTTCCTGCCTGGGAGAATCCTTTGTTGGGAGGTGTTAACTGGCTCTGATTGATTCATGTCTGGATTTTCCCTGTTTTTGAGTGTTGTTCTTTATTTACTGTCCTGATTTTAGAGGGTTTTTTTAAATACTGGTAGCCAAATTTTGTTCATTCTCATGGTGTCCATGAAAAACCAGGACAGTAAATAAAGAAGAACACTCAAAAACAGAAGTTTCAGTACCCATTATTGCTCAGACTATTGGCTGTTGATGATGCTGTTTTTGTTATTGTCTCCTTGTAATGTCGTTGATTTTACTGAGATATGTTTTCATCTGTGTTCGGTTTTAATCTTTGTTGGCTCGTGCTTGTCCCCATGTGAGCCGCCCCAAATCCCTTCGGGGAAATGAAGGCAAGATATAAAAATAAAGTTATTATATTATTATTACTATTACTATTATTATTATTATTATTATTATTATTATTATTATTATTATTATTCCAGATATGAATTAATCAGGGCCAGCTAATCACCTCCCAACAAAGGATTTCCCCAGGCAGGAAGCAGCCAAGCTTTGAAGCTGCAAGGCTATTCAATGCTAATAAAGGTGATCAACTGCAACATTCAGACCTGCCTCAAACAGACAAGAGTTTCCATGCAGCCCGGAAAACTCACAGCAACCCAGACAAGAGTTTTTTCTCCCACTCTGGACATACGCCCCACTTGCCTAGTTTCCAATAAACTTCACAACCTCTGAGGATGCTTGCCATAGATGCAGGCGAAATGTCAGGAGAGAATGCTTCTGGAACATGGCCATACAGCCCGGGAAACTCACAGCAACCCAGTGATCCCGGTGATGAAAGCCTTCGACAACACGTTTTTAAAACTGTCCTAATCTACACCTCGGGGGCCGAAGTTTGCCCAGGCCTGGTGTAGGCTCACCCGCAGATCCCTCCCTCTCCCCCGAGTCTCACCATGTTCCTCAGTCCGCCGGGGCTCAGGCGCGGCTCAGTTGCCCAGAAAGAGGAGGCGGCGGCTGGAGGGAGTCCTGGGACGACGCCGTTTTCGGAGCTGCTGCTGCTGCTGCTCCCACCGCCTTGCGGCTGCTGCGGCTGCTCGTTGTCGTCGGCGCGGCGGCTGTAGGGCGAGCGCCGGAGCCCCGAGAGCAGCCCCGAAGCCCTGCCGACCGAGTAGTAGCTGGGTCCGGCGGCCTGCTTGTACCACGCCTCGGCGGCGGCCGGAGGACCGGGCAGCACCGCCAGCGCCAGGAGGCAGAGCAGCAGCAGCGCCGCCCGCGGGGGCCCCGTCCGGGTGCGGCCCGCCCGCATGCTGCCGGGACTCGGGATCGGGATGCGGCTCCGGATGAGGATGGGGATGAGGATGGAGATGCGGCTGGGCAGCTCCCGCGCGGGCGGCGCCCCTTATATCCTCCTCCTTGGCGTGGCGGGGGCGGAGGGGACGGCGCTGCTGCTGCTGCTGCTGCTGCTGCCCGGAGGCACCGAGGAGAGAAGAGAGGCCTGGTTCTCCTGTGCCACGCACTGCCAAGACCGTGACTTCGCTTTCCGACAGGAACACAAGAACTTTTCTGATCCTTGTGTTGTCGAAGGCTTTCACTGCGTTGCTGTGAGTTTTCCAAGCTGTATGGCCACGTCCCAGAAGTATTCTCTCCTGACGTTTTGCCCACATCTATGGCAGGCATCCTCAAAGGTTGCGAGATCTGTTGGAAACTAGGCAAGGGAAGTTTATATATCAGTGAAAGCTCCAGGGTGGGAGAAAGAACTCTTGCCTGTTTAAATGTTGCAATTGGCCACCTTGATTAGCAGGGAATAGCCCTGCAGCTTCAGAGCTTGGCTGCTTCCTGCCTGGGGAAGTCCTTTGTCAGGAGGTGATTACCTGGCCCTGATTGTTTCTTATCTGAAATCCCCATTTTTGAGTGTTGTTCTTTATTTACTCTCCTTATTTTAAGGCCAGCTAATCATCTCCCAACAAAGGATTCCCCCAGGCAGGAAACAACCGAGCTTTGAAGCTGCAAGGCTATTCAATGCTAATCTTGGTGATTAATTGCAACATCCACACTGGCCTTAAACAGACAAGAGTTCTTTATTCCAACCTGGACCTTCCAGAGATATATAAACCACACTTGACTAGTTTTCAACAAACCTCACAACTCCTGAGGATGCCTCCCATAGATGCAGGTAAAATATCAGGAAATAATGCTTATGGAACATGGCCATACAGCCCAGAAAACTCACAGCAACCCATTTTCTGATACTGGTTGCCTGCCTTCAGGTTGTTCTCAACCAATGGCAGCCCTACATTGAAGATCTCACTGGGTTTTCTCGGCAAAATTTGTTCAGAGACTTGTCCTTACCCTCCTGTGAAGCTGAAAGTCCGTGACCAACCCAAAGTCAGCCCAGTAGGTTTTGTGGCAGAGCAGGGATTCAATTCTGGTCTCCACAGTCATGGTCCAAGGCTGAAACTGCACTCTTTCTTAATTTAACAAACAAAAGTTGTGCTGCTCTGTCTTTCTAAAGCCATTTCATCCAGATTATCAAATCAGATAATCCACATTTTCTGCGGTTTAGAGGAAGGCAATGATAAATTTCCTCTGAGGAAATGTTACCAAGAAAACCCAGGATAGGTTTCTCATAAATCAGAGACAATTTGAAGGCACCCGCTGGCAAACAATGAATTTCTATACACCTATGGTAGAATGCACGATACTCATTAAATAGCACCTAGAGTTTCTTGCTGTCCCCTTGTGGTGTTGTTTGTTTGTGCAGGCATGCATCTGTGGATGGGAAATGTCTGATTTAAATATAATATTATTCAATACCCAAGGATATGGTGTGATGCAAAACTTTCTAATAAGTGAACACTTTTTAGTATAATCTAAATGTACATTGTGTTGTCAAAGGCTTTCATGAGCAAAGTGACTGGGTTGCTGTGCATTTTCCGGGCAGTATGGCCATGTTCCAGAAGCATTCCCTCCTGACGTTTCACCCACATCTATGGCAGGGATCCTCTGAGGTTGTGAGATATATTGGAAAACTAAACAAGGGAGGTTTATATATCTGTGGAAGGCCCAGGGTGGGAGAAAGAACTCTTGTCTATTGGAGACCAGTGTGAATGTTGTAATTAATCACCTTGATTAGCATTAATGGCCTTGCAAGCTTCATTCCTGCCTGGGGGAATCTTTTGTTTGGAGGTGTTAGCTGCACCTAATTGATTCATGTCTGGAATTCCTCTGTTTAAGTCATTTGGAGCCATGGACAAGAAGAATTCAACAGGTTCCTGGACTACCTCAACAGCATCCACCCAAACATCCAATTCACCATGGAAAAAGAAAATGAAGGAAAACTGCCATTTCTAGATGTTCTAGTCATCCACAAACCCAATCAACAATTGGGCCACACAGTTTACAGAAAACCTACACGCATGGATAAATGCCTTCAGAAAAACTCCAACCATCACCCAAGTCAAAAAGAAGCACAATCAAAGCCCTGACAGACCGTGTACAAAAAATCTGCGAACCTCACCTCCTCCAAGGTGAACTAAACCACCTAAACTGGGCTCTACAGGCCAATGGATACTCCACCACAGACATCAGAAGAGCTGCAAGGCCAAGAACAAGCCATGAGAGTCAAGACAAAGATCCACCCAGAGGAAAGGTGTTCTTACCATACATTAAGGGAACCACTGACCGCATAGGGAAGCTGATGAAAAAACACAACCTACAAACTAGAAAAGAGCTGGGTATGTTTAGCTTGCAGAAGAAAAGGCAGAGAGGGGACATGATAGCCATGTATAAATATGTGAGGGGAAGTCATAGGGAGGAGGGAGCAAGCTTGATGAAGCAAGGTACCTTATTTGATACTGTGGCCTCAAATGAGACACTAACACATGCCAGGCCTTCCTACACTGGTCTCTAGCTTGGAATGACAGCATGAATCACGTATAAAGCTTGAGTGCTTGCTAGTACTGCCAAATCAAAAAGAGCAAATATGAAACCTCCTTATTAGATCAAATGGTCTTTAAAATGCTAGAAACTAGTTCTCAAATTACACAAAAATACTTTGTAGTCATAGGTTTACCAAAATGTAGGTCATGTTCCTTAGTCAGTAAATTTATGTAACTGTCGTGGGAAGCCGAGTGGGACATGTAGCAACCTTTTCACATTGGGACAATACCTGGGTCATTATACATACGGACTTAGGAAGTGGCAGAAATCTGCCAGGTCATGTCTACTGTGCTACCATAGCATCCTGCTAGTGGGCTGGGGTGTACTATATGAGCGAAAATTGCAATCTCTTTTTGCATTGATTGCTTCCTAGGGCTCAGTATTACTCAGGAATGGGGTTGTTTCTAACATCACTTCTATGCTTCCAGTACCATTTGGGTACTGCTGGACCCTTGTAAGGCAGGAAGCAGATTGAAAACATATTTTGAAAACCTATATTCTGTAGCTCTTACTTTTGGAAACATCTTGAAACTGAGTGAGAAATTTCAACAGTTCTGCAAAGATGCTAGATCATTTTTCAAAATGAATGTACTAAGAAATGAATTAAACATTCCCCTGAGGCTAAATAATTTAATGGAAAGCACCCGCTATACCATATTCCTGCATCATCTCCTATCAACCATAGTGCAATTGTTCCATACATCAGCACTAAGTTTACTCAGTTACAGAGTGGACTAGAACACCCATTTTCCAAAGATGTTATTGCTGATGGTCCTTATGTGTTTTTGTATATTATTGGGGCCCCTGGTGGCACAGTGCGTTAAAGCGCTGAGCTGCTGAACTTGTGGACCAAAAGGTGCCAGGTTCAAATCCCGGGAGCGGAATGAGCGCCCGCTGTTAGCCCCAGCTCCTGACAACCTAGCAGTTCAAAAACATACAAATGTGAGTATATCAATAGGTACCGCTTCAGCGGGAAGGTAACGGCGTTCCATGCAGTCATGCCGGCCACATGACCTGGAGATGTTTATGGACAACGTTGGCTCTTCGGCTTAGAAATTGAGATGAGCACCAACCCCCAGAGTCAGTCACGACTAGACTTAACGTCAGGGGAAAACCTTTACCTTTTATGTTTTGTTGTTCACTTTCCTGATTGTCAGAAGACAGGTACAAGAGAGGAACAGATACTAAAACACATAAAAGCATGTTTTCTAGATTAAAAAGGAAGATTTCTGTACATAGGGAGAATGTTTTTTCAGTTTTAATGAAAATTATTTCTTAGCGATTAGAGGTCTGGAGAACATGGAAGCACAGTATACTTCAAGTCAAAGTCAATGGTTATATTAAGCTAATAAATCTCACATTGTGCTTTTCTGTGAAAGAGCACATCTCTCAAGGCTTGGGAGTACTTTAAGGACCCTCTGAAGGTTTTCTTTTTTATGCCTGCAAAATAATCCCCCAGCCCTCCTCTTTGTGGCTAAACTTGCAATTTAGCGAGCGGTAACCTTCACTGTATTATAAAGGTCACCAATTGGAATAATTTATTAACACCACCTTCTCATTTGGGTGCACAAGGGGCCATCTATTACACATTGCAGGCGGGGGTGGCATACATACCAAAAGTACTGGGCACCCAACAGCCAGGATGAAGCATCAAAAACAGCTGGTCTGTAGGCTGTATGGCTAAATAGCTAAACTAGGAACCTTTTCCTATTACAAATAATTATAGGTATCATTTTAAAAAGTAACCAAGAACATTTCATCCTTTCCCACAAGTCACATACTACAATCTCACAATGATAGTAGAATACTGGCAATAGATAAAAAATTGCACTACTTACTGAGAACATCTTTGAAGAATCCCATCTCATATGGAAAAAGGCAGGGAGCATTGGAGGCAATGAATCACAACATTTATTGGAATCACCCACAGTACAAGTGGCCTCACTAAGACTGTGGGCAAGCTTTTGGCAACAAAAGTGCTTGGCATTACAGCCTTCTGGGAACAAACATATTATTGGACTACAGGCCAACTATGCAGCAAGACGCGGGCACAAATCCTAGTTCCTCCCTGTAATCTCTAGCACAATTTTTGTCTTAGGTCCATGCACAATTATGGGATTTTGTGAAGTCTGCATCCTGGTAATTTTGGACTGGCTCAAATATAAACAGAATTGTGGTTTAAATGGTCAAGTGCAGGCTGTGCTACAGAGCCAGGAAATCAGACTGGCAGTAAGGTTGCAGCAATACATGAAACACAAAACATAGCAATGGAAAGGAAGTTTAGATGCTCCATATTTCAAAATCTAACAAGGGAATATGTTTAATAGGAAGAATGTTTTGAAACTATTTTCTTTTAAACATTCATGCAGCTGAGACACAGCTCCTAGAAACTAGAGTTTCAGACGATTCACCAAGACACAAGCTCTCAAATCTTACAAGAGGGGTCTAGATAATATCTAGCATATATCAAAATAAACTATCATTATATTTTCTTGTTCAGTATTCTGACCTTCTCACAAATAGCATACAGTTCCTGCACTTCTTTTGATTCAGTTTATGGGAAGGCTTACGATATACAATACAATACAATACAATACAATAAGAGCAAGTAAAATGTCCAGGCTTGAGGAAGAGGTAGGAAGGATGACTCTCCATGAAGCTACAAGAAGAGGATATGAAATCCGTAAAAAGGGAGAAATCTTGACCTCATTATTCCTTGAACTTCCACTCCTGTCGGCACATTGGACAGTGCTGCTGGACTTGCTGGGAGTTAAGCCACTTGAGAATGCAATGCATGTGGAAGCAGTGTGAACACTGACCCCACACCAGCGGGCAGTCATCTCCAGGCACCTTACCTGCAAAACACACACAGTTACTAGGGAAAAGCTGAAAAAGGCATTGTACATTGATCAAGAAGAATGTCAGAGGGCAGACAGTCCCATTACTCACAATCTGGGCAGCAGCCATTGAAGGCCATCCGGCAAATGCCACAATTCTCATCATTGGCAACCCAGAGCCAGGAGGCAACTCCATGCCAGCTCTTGATTTTCACTTTCATTTTGTTCAACTAAACACAACACTTAGATCAAGCTAGTTTAGCACCTGAAGGGAGAAAAAGGAACAATGGGAATCACAGTTTCTAGAAATCAAAGTGTGACAGTCTCTGTTCTTATCAAGATTGGAAGAGGAATGTAATTTTTAAAACTATTTAATCTTTTCACCATGATAGCAACAGATGGCATTATAAATGATATTAATATTCACCTTACAGTGTATATACAGTCCAAACTCATGTCCAGACTCATACCTACAATCAAATTCCAGGTTAGGACAGGATGGGAGCAGAGGTCTTAATATATATTAGTTTTACCTATGAATAGATTGTTTTTATATTATCACTATACAGCAGTTGAATGCCAAGGTCCTAATGCCCAGCATAATTAAACAGAAACATTGCAGAAAAACAGTGGCGTTAGACACTGCAAAGCTGGGAACACTGGAGAAAGCCATCCCTCTTGGGAGAGAAATCTGCCTTGTGGCTCCTCAACCATTTGGGAGCTAGAATGGTAGTTTTAGCTCCTGAAGTGGATGGCATTTGCTCTCATGCCCCCTCTGCCTCTGCTACCTGAAAGATTGGTTTATAACAGACCATACAAATCAACCACAAGCCAAAAATTGCAACTAGTCAAAGGTTGCATCAGTTACCTTGGTCCAAAAGAAAAAGTTATTTCTTTACTTGTAGCAGCTAAGGGAGCATACTTTTGAATTCCTAGTTGCTTTTCTTGAGTCTGGATATAAAACTTAACACACACACAAGTTAGAGAAAGATAAAATGATACTCTGCTTGGTATTATGGGAAAGCCCCAGTATAATAATCCTAAAATGAAATGGAGGACTACTACACTAATTCATGCAAAAATTATCTCAGTGTTGCTAATGAGATAAAACAATAATAGCTAATCATTTGAAAATATTATTACACTGCAAGAAGCAAGCTCCATTGAACTCAACAAAATTTGAAGTAGTCAGGTAGGAATCATAATTAAGTCTATCCCATGCGGGTAGAATTCAAAGGCATCACTGCATTAGTCTGGAATACCACTATGCAAAGGGATCTTACAGTACCTTAGAGACATATTTGATAACATCAAGTCCATTTTGTCAGAGTAGCCACAGAAATGCAAATTTGTGGGCATAGTGATGAAATGATTAGTTCAGTGTTAATGATGCTCACTGAGGAACAAAGGAAGTCGAGATGATGTTGCCTAAAGGCAAGATAAGAGGATAAGCATATGAATGGTGGAGGGAGTTCTTGGACTGTCCTGTACTTGTTTTGCATTTCTATGGCTATTCACACATTATGTGGATAAACATCTCTTTGCCCTAAGGCAGTGGTTCTCAACCTGTAGGTCCCCAGATGTTTTGGCCTTCAACTCCCAGAAATCCTAACAGTTGGTAAACTGGCTGGGATTTCTGGGAGTTGTAGGCCAAAACACCTGGGGACCCACAGGTTGAAAACCATTGGTCTGCGGGATAATTAGGAAGGAAGAGAAGCAAAAGATATCCACATTTTGCAGGACATCCTTAACTGAGTCTTATTTAATTTATATGCTGCCTTTCTTACAAAATAAATTAATAAAAACCCAAGAATAAAACATTGAAACAATTAAAATAATCATGTTAAAGCAGTATATAATTATTTAAAGTGCATATTAAAAATAAAGCACTCTCTCATGTGGGCAATTACATATTATCAGATTAATATTTTAAACACTGCATCTTCGATTGCCAGCTCCCCATAACTTCCTGTCTTCTTTTAAAAGACTAGCAAGAAGAAAAACCTAGGCAGCTGCTACTTTATCTCACTACTGCATCTATCCACTTTAAATCCAGTTGCTCCTCGCAGAAGAATTCCGAGGTTTGTCGTTTAGTGAGGCCCAGGACCTCTCTGGCTGAGCTGTTTAAAGCTCCTCCTAAACTACAAATCCCAGAATTATGCAGGAAGCAGAAACTGGATTTAAAGTGGATAGATGCTCAGTGTGATGAAGTTATAATAGTGGTTTAAAATTATGGTCATCTTCAACTACAGCAGGCTCTTTGTATCAACTGTCTATCTGTGTATAGTACACACAACACTTCAAGCTGATCATTGATTCTTCATTTCATGGGGTTTTCTTAGGCAAGAAACCTTTACACTTACTGTCCAATCAATGCAGTTTGACTCCACTTTAACTGCCATGGCTCAATGCTATGGCCACATGTGAGCTGTAGTTTTACAAGGTCTTTAGCCTTCTTTGCAAGACAGCTGATATTTTCCCAAACTACAAACCCCAGAATTCCATACCACTAAGGCAAAGCCCTTGAAGTGGGGTCACACTGCCTTAATTCCAAAGTGTAAATGCATCCTCAGAGCTTGTTTTGCCATCTCCTTCTTTTGAAATATAGCCTACAGCAGGCATGGGCAAACTTTGGCCTTCCAGGTGTTTTGGACTTAAACTCCCAGCCTAAGGCTGTTTGTTCATGCGTGGCCTACAGTATCTGATATTTGCTGGCCCTCTCCCATCCAGGCGTTATGCAGTTTCCAAGATCAGACAGGGCTTGGCCCCTTTACAACAGTTAGGCACACACTGACTGCTGTGTGGTCAACCGGCACGAATCTAAGCTCCATCAATTTAATAGCTCTGCTCTCCTTGGAACCAGCAGCTTGGCCTGGGCAGTGCATCACGTTCAGATCTCTTTACCAAAGAACAGCCACCAAACATCAACAGAGCCCAAAGCGGTATGGAAGAGAGCAGTTTTGCTGTGCAAATGACCACATAGAAAAACCTAGAACCACTGGGTTGCTGTGTTTTCCAGGCTGGAAGGCCATGTTCCAGAAGCATTATTTCCTGACGTTTCACCCACATCTATGGCAGGCATCCTCAGAGATTATGAAATACTGTATATTGGAAACTAGGCAAGGGGGGGGGGGAGTTATATATCTATGAAAGGTCCAGGGTGGGAGAAAGAACTCTTGTCTGTTGGACACAAAGTGTGAATGTTGCAATTAATGAACTTGATTACCCCGTTTCCCCTAAAATAAGACATCCCCAGAAAATAAGACCTAGTCGAGGTTTTGCTGAATTGCTAAATATAAGGCCTCCCCGAAAGTAAGACCTAGACAAGTTTTTGTTTGGAAGCATGCCCATCGAACAGAACACCAGAGCATGCAGGATCGGTAAAGGTACCTACCATAGAGTGTTGCACATGGAAATATTGGTAGTAACAAGAAATTCTTGATAGGATTCAGTTTGTCTGGTTATGCTGGTTTGTGATGACAACTACTGTACAGTATATAATAAATGTTCATTCTTTTGTTCAACAATACATGTGAATTCTTCTTCATGGAAAACTAAGGCATCCCCTGAAAATAAGACCTAGCACATCTTTGGGAGCAAAAATTAATATAAGACACTGTCATATTTTCAGGGAAACACGGTAGCACTGAAAAGCCTTGCTGCTTCAAGGCCTGATTGATTCCTTCCTAGGGGAATCCTTTGTAGGGAGGTGTTAGCTGGCCTGGCCCTGATTGTCTCATGTCTGGAATTCCCCTTTTTTCTGAGCGTTGTTTCTGTAACCAGTTTGTGGCCCAGATGGTGTTGAGAGCCCTGAGGCACATTAAGGGCTTTGATTTGATGGGCGTTTGTTGCCTGGCTGCCGAACTGTATGAAACGTTGTGTAGACGGGGGCCTTGGCGGAACAGCCCGCTGCCCTGAGGCGGCCTCCGCCTCCTCCTCCTCCTCCAACCTTCCCGCCTATTACGCCTACCTACCCCCTTACCGGAAGTCCCTCCCCCAAGGCTCTCCCATAGTTCCTCGCGGCCCCAAGCCCTTAAAGCCGAGCACGACAGACAACTTGGCGCATTTCTTTCAGCGGAGCCGAGCACGAGCCCGAGCGCGTCCACTCACCCACCCATTCGCAGCGCTTTTCCTTTTCCTTTCCCTTCCTCACCGCGGCCTGTTTTTCTCCTTCGCCGCCCTTCCTTCCCTCAGTATCCCCGCCTCATCCGTTTCCGGTCCCCTCCCCGCGCAGCGCGGCCGGAAGCGTAGGCCCCAGGAGCCGGAGGGAGCCGCCATCATGGGCGACAAAATGGACATGTCTTTGGACGATATTATCAAGCTGAACCGGAGTCAGCGAGGCGGAGGCGGGCGCGCCGGGCGAGGTCGGGGCCGAGGGGCCGCGGGGCGAGGAGGAGGCGGCGGAGGCGCCGGGCGAGGAGGCGGCGGCGCGGGGCGCGCAGGAGGCGGAGGCCCCATCCGGAACAGAGCTGCCTTGTCCCGGGGAGGCGGCAGGAACAGGCCGGCGCCCTACAGCCGGGTAAGTTTCGCTGAGGCGGCTCCTGGGGGCCTGCCTTTGGGCGCAAATGGACTCTCGGTGGATGCGGAACTCGTGATAGCACTTGGGCCTGTATGTGGGGGAGAAAACGCAGGGAAACATATGGGGACACGAAGCCTTAAAATACTGACCAGTTACTGACTTGGGCTTCTCTTTCTTTCCAGCCCAAACAACTTCCTGAAAAGTGGCAACACGACCTCTTCGAAAGTGGCTTTGGTCCTGGCGCTGGTGTGGAGACGGGCGGAAAGCTCCTGGTCTCTAATCTAGATTTTGGTGTGTCAGATGCGGACATACAGGTAGGTTTTCCCTTCACCTGTAATAATAGGTGGCGCAGTGCAATGGTTTGTTCTAACTGATAAGGTTGTTTAATAATAATAACAACAACAACTTTATTTATACCCTGCCACCATCTCCCAGAGGGACTCTGGGCAGCTTGCAAAGCGCTCAAAGGTGCAAACGCACAAAATACAAAGATAGCAGAAACAACATAAAACAGTAAAAGCCAAAACAGCAATAGCTGCGGGTATAGAACAACAATAATCTATCTCTATCAGGTAAAGTGCTTAGTGAATCAATGGGTCCTCACGTATATTCATTTAAAAAATCTAAATGTGGTCAAAGACTTGTTGAAAAACCGTCTTCAATTGTGTGCAAAAGGCTTGTAGAGGGAGGGCTAGCCTGATTTCCCTCAGGAGGGCATTCCAAAGACAGGAGGTGCCTTTATTTTGGGCACCTGATAATCTCTTGTTACAAATTTCATTTGTGGAGGTGGGTTTGGAGAAAAGCAGAAATGCTTAGCTATGAAATTATCAGCATTATTAGTTGCCCCCTTTGATAGTTTGGGATTGCTAGCAAACTCATTGATATTCATAGGCTGTCTTGTTTTGTGTAGACTGCATATATGAACATTTCCAAAACAGGCAGTTTCATAAACTTAGTACTATAGTAGATATATCTGCTCAACATTGTTCTTTTTGTAATCCTTGGGAGATGTGGATGTCTGTTGGATTTTTTTCTGTGCAGGGAAGTCTGAAACTAAAGCTAACCCATATGGAGACAAAAAGTGCTCTTTTGCAGAGAGATTTTATCTTGTTGAGCCACATTTTCCAGTACTGTTTATCCTTTGAAAGAAAACCAATGTTGTATTAGGTGATAAACTAGAATATATTGTGGTTTGGATGTAGGCTACAGTGGCTTTTATTACTTAAGAGAACCGTATGCTCACCAGGGCCGGTTGTTACTAGGCGGCCGCGGACGCGGCCGCCTCGGGCGCTGGCTGCTAGGGGCGCCATTCGGGCCTGACTTCCTGGTCGCGGCCGGCGATCGCCCGGGCGGTCGCCGGCCGCGACCAGGAAGTCAGGCCCGAATGGCCTAGCTGTGCTGTGCGCGTGCGCACAGCACAGCTAGGCCATTTTGCCCTTAGTAACAAACTAAGGGCAAAAATGGCTTCTCTGGCTGTGCGCATGCCAGAGAAGTTCCTGGTCGCGACAGGAAGTTCCTGGTCGCGGCCGGCGATCGCCCGGGCGGTCGCCGGCCGCGACCAGGAAGTCAGGCCCGAATGGCCTAGGTGTGCTGTGCGCGTGCGCACAGCACACCTAGGCCATTTTGCCCTTAGTAACAAACTAAGGGCAAAAATGGCTTCTCTGGCTGTGCGCATGCGCACAGCCAGAGAAGCCATTTTTGCCCTTAGTTTGTTACTAAGGGCAAAATGGCCTAGGTGTGCTGTGCGCACGCGCACAGCACACCTAGGCCATTCGGGCCTGACTTCCTGGTCGCGGCCGGCGACCGCCCGGGCGATCGCCGGCCGCGACCAGGAAGTCAGGCCCGAATGGGCTATCTGCGCTGTGCCCGTGCGCACAGCGCAGATAGCCCATTCGGGCCTGACTTCCTGGTCGCGGCCGGCGATCGCCCGGGCGGTCGCCGGCCGCGACCAGGAAGTCAGGCCCGAATGGCCTAGGTGTGCTGTGCGCGTGCGCACAGCACACCTAGGCCATTTTGCCCTTAGTAACAAACTAAGGGCAAAAATGGCTTATCTGGCTGTGCGCATGCGCACAGCCAGATAAGCCATTTTTGCCCTTAGTTTGTTACTAAGGGCAAAATGGCCACGCTGGGCGGGGGCGGGGCCAACTGTGGCCCCGCCCCCCTCACTAATCGCCCTGGCCCCGCCTCCCACGCAGCGTGGGAGGCGGGGCCAGGGCACGCTGGGCGGGGCCAGGGCGCGGGTGGCGGGGGCGCTTTTCAGCACCCCCGCTTCCCATTAAAAAATATCTCCGGCCGGCCCTGATGCTCACACACTAGATTCATGAGGGCCAACTCTTAAAGCAGCATAAGATGAAAGTCACTTGCATGACTCGAGATTCAAACAGGGCAACAGTTTATATAGTGCAAGATCACTAACTTATTTAGGAGTTTGTGGCTTGAGTGGGGTAGTATATCAGGGATCGTGTTTTCTAGAATCATTCTTATCTTATTTGTAGTAGGGGATATGGGAGATGCAACCACTTCACTTTATTTTGGGGCTAGGGCACCTTGGTGGAGGCCTGGGCCTCAGCAACATTGTATCCACAGGAGATCTGCCCTACATTTCTTGCATTTTTCCTTAAGTTCTGGGGTTAATTTAAGTAGAAAATGAGGCAAAGTTAATGTGATACAGTAGAGTCTCACTTATCCAACATAAATGGGCCAGCAGAACTTTGGATAAGCGAATATGTTGGATAATGAGAGATTAAGAAAAAGCCTATTAAACATCAAAATAGATTGATTTTGACAGAAAAAGTAGTTCATTACACATTAATGCTATGTAGTAATTACTGTATTTACGAAATTAGCACCAAAATATCAAAATACATTGAAAACATCGACTACAAAAATGCGTTGGATAATCCAGAACGTTGGATAAGTGAGACTCTACTGTATCTGATTTGTAGCTGTATTAAAATGGCAAATGTGAGAGTGAAAGGGTTTACCACTTTAATGGGTAATCCTTCTAGAAAGACCTGAATACTTTACCAAATCCTCCAAGTTGAGATAACCTCCTACTTTTACCATATCATTTTCAGGAACTTTTTGCAGAGTTTGGTACATTGAAGAAGGCAGCAGTGCACTATGACCGATCTGGGCGTAGTCTGGGTACTGCAGATGTTCATTTTGAGAGGAAGGCAGATGCTCTGAAGGCTATGAAACAGTACAATGGAGTTCCCCTGGATGGTAAGTGCTTCACTGTTTATCTTGATATTTACATGGTGGGATAAGAGATAAGCTAGCCTTGAATTTAAGCACATCTGGTAGTTATAAGTGACAAGGAACCGTGTTTGTGGTGTGTGTGTGTGTGTAGTATTCCATGTAAGAGTGGCAAGGGAAGGATGGGGGTATGTTTTTTGGCATAGAAACCAAAAAGACAGTTTAAAAAGATTTGGTCTTGAGAAGTTTCCAACGCCTGGTTCTTTAAAGAAGTATAGTAGCATTATTTTACAGACTAGTAAGGTTTTTGGACTAACAACCCTTGTAATCACGTGTCCTTTTTTTAGGACGTCCCATGAATATCCAGCTGGTTACATCACAAATAGATACACAGAGGAGACCAATACAGAGGTAGGAGATTTAATCTTTATTGATGCCTGCTAATTAGTTATGTGGTAACTTCAGTTTTAGGAACTACACAAAAGGAGTGCAACATGAATTTTGGTTGTGTAGGAGCACTTTCTATCCTGTATCCTTGTGGGTTTTGCAGAATTTTTAAAAATTTTCAGCCGTGTTGCCATACTTTATCTCCCTTCAGAGTTCTTCACAGAATGTATAACTTGTATTTTCCCTTTTACAAATTACCTTATGTGCTTCTAATTTAGTCTTTTTTATTTTAGCATAAATAGAGGAGGCATGACAAGAAACCGTGGCGGATCAGGTGGCTTTGGTGGTGGCAACAGACGAGGTAGCCGTGGTGGCAGAGGCAGAGGTAGAGGTGCAGGCAGAAGTTCCAAACAGCAACTCTCTGCTGAAGAATTGGATGCACAGTTGGATGCTTACAATGCCAGGGTAAGTACCAGTGAGTGCTTGGGGGGGGGGGGGGGGAGACAAATGAGTCAGTATTACTGGTGCACACTAGTAGTGTTAGTCTTCTGATGAAAAAGTACAGCTTCACAAAAAGTACAATACATGAGGACTGTGGTAATTTGCCTGGAGGATAGGAAGTATGTTGTGCTTTTCCTTGCATTTCTATTTGCTACCCCTTTCATGTATGTAGAGGCAGTTCCAGCAAGACAAAGTGTGCTTCTGATGACACCATTGTCAACTATGTATTAGATTTTGCAATTAACTGAACTTTATAATAGAATGCTGGTGAAATATATCAGAGTTTGCAAAAGTGACATCTTCCACAGTTTCATGTCTTTCACAGTCTGCTGCTTTGTAGTCTCCTATTCAAATCATCTAGACATGATTCAAAATTAGAATCTTGCTGGCAGCAAGGTGTCTGTTAAGGAGAAGCCTCCATATCTCGTGAGCTTCAAATGCTGTGTAGATGTAGATTTTAGATTTCCATTACTTAGCATAATGAAATTGTGCAGCATTAAATAGAGACTTTACTCAATATGTTTGTTGATGACTTTATTTATTAATAGAATGTTTCATTTCTAATATATCTTATATACTCATGTGTAAGTCTAATTTCTTTAGCCAAGAAATCAGCCTCAAAACCTGTGCTTGACATGAGATTGACTTATACATGACTATATATGGTACATTAAATAACTTAAATTACCTGGACATCATGGAGATACTTTACTATCAGTTTACCAGATACGCTACTGCTATGAAAAGTAGCTCTTGCACTTGGAATATACAGGGTGTTTGAAAAAGAACTCCCTATTCACCATTTAATTTAAATGATGAATAGGGAGTTCTTTTTCAAACACCCTGTATTTGGGGGTTGATTCTGTATTAACAATATTTTAAACTAAAAGACATTTTCATTAAACCTTCACTGTAAAATAGTGATCACTGCTAACAATATGGATATTGTTAAAGTAAAAGATAATTAAAAAGTATTAAAAATGTGGACTCATGCTTTGTAGTAACATTTTTCCCATATAAATATATCTAAAAATGGGATGCATCTTAGAATAACAGTTGCCCTTTTATGTATATAAATATGGCCTTATTTTTTTGGTGGTACTGAAATTAGTGTGTGTCTTACAACGGATGATGTCTTAGAATAAAAAAACCAGTATTTTGCCATCTTGACAGGGAAACATTGTTAGAGCTTGAGTTTTTTTTAATCGAAGTGATAATGGGTTTAATTGATCTATGCTGCTGGGGAGTGAGGTTGCCCAAACCTATGGCTTTCTCATCTTTTTCCTAGGCTGATAGCAACCAAGTAACTATTTTTTTCCCTCCTAGATGGACACCAGTTAAACCTGTTGATGCATCACGTGCATGGGAAGGACTGCAGACATCTCATTCCATGCTCCCCAGCGGGAGGGGGAAAGGTGTATGGCGGCGGCTACTAATATCAAGAATGGAATTTGTTTTACTTTTATGTTTTGGAATAGGTTTTAAACTCATGTAAAGGTTTCTTTTTCTTTTTTTAAAATTCTGGAACAGATCTGTTTTGTACTGAGTTATTTTTGGGAAAATTTTACTGGTTGCCAGTTGGGCCACGGTGACTTTTTAACCATGGCAATAATAAAATAGAAATGTGTCTAGAGCTGTAAATGTCTGCTTCCTGTTGCAGCTGGAGTCCAGCTTTGAGACTGCAGAAACCAAGATGGGTAGGGGAGCAACTGTCTGCCTGCAGGCCCCTAGCAAAAGTGTTGGTGCTCATTGTGCTTCCCACAGGGAGAGAGTGAGGTCTCTCTCCTCCTTGCTGGGGCTTTACAAACTCTGTATCTCCAACCTCCTGTGTGTTTATCTTCCTCCTTTCTATGCTAAAGCCAAACAGTAAGACTACTTTTTCAGGGAGGTGGTTGGGGGGTAGAATCCAATGGAAAAGGTTCACCCTTTGTGATCAAGGAGAGGGGGAGAACACTTGTTAAAGTCATTTTTTGTATTTAACACTTGATTCCAAAGTTCAGTGATGGTCCCACCTTAGTATTTTTACTGTAAAATGGTTACTGTGATAATTCAGTGACTCCAACATGCCAAGTAAAGATTTAGTCTTTCAACTTGCAACTCCCTGCTGAATTCTTATTTCACATAATTTGCTGGCAATTTTATTTGTTCTTATTTACTGGTCATGGGGAGGGTGGGGAGGAAACAGAATACTTGTAAAAATAATGTGTTACGAATGGCATAGTATAAACTGAATAATATAGCAACACTACCAGCAGGTAGAATTATAACCTTTCATCCATAATAGAGCGTTTTGACAAATAAGACTCAGTTTTGAAATCTCAGAAGGATTAATTTCTGAATATTATTGTGACAATGGCTTTTTAATGCTCAAAGGAATGGGGTTGCATCAGTAATTTGGAAAAAAAGACACAGTAAGATACCAAGGTTACACAACACTTAATGATCAATCTTTGAATATTGCTTGAACACTGATGTCAAAGAAAACATTTAACAAAAATAGCTCTTTGTGGTCGTAGGACACCTATCTGTTAAAATATTTATATCCTCCTTTGATCTAAAGAGTTTAGGAAGGTTTACAATAATATCACTACGATCAATTTAAGATGACCATAAATTCAATTTAAAAGACAAAAAGATGATATAACAAATAACTTGCTAAATAATAAGGGAGAATATAATCATGGTAAATAGTTTCAGAATTTGAAACAATATTGAAAGAAATGTTCCTGTTCATAATGATATACAAAATTTCATAAGTACAGGCATTTGGTGTGGAAAGTATATTAATTTTGGGGGGGGGGGGTCTCACATAACTTTAGCATGTGGTGAAATATTTCTTTGGCTTTAAAACTCAAATGAGTCTGAGTCTTCCAAAGTCAAAAACATTTTCTCTATGTACATTTTGAGAAATCGAGCATGGAGTTTTTGAAACATGGCATCTTGAAACAATATTTTTGAATAAGACTATATATTTTTGAGGCTTAATACAACATAGTGGTCATCACTTTTAAAGAATGGATAATGGGGAATTATCATTTAAATCTCTTCGTATTGCATGCAAATTTAGCAAGGTTCTTTTAAAAAGATTTTTGAAATTCGATAGAACATTTGTACCAAACAGACTTGAGTTGAAATACCACAATCTACAATCCAGTTGCCACAATATGGCCCAAATTTATTTGTTTAGGCCTTTATTTGTGACCGAGAAAGCAATAAACAAGTTCATTCACTCACAAAAGAATATAAATGTGATAGGATAGTAGACTGTTGCTTGTTTTGGTCACTGACTTAGGACTTTAAACACATAATTCAGTCGGATGCTATGTTCCATAAGCAAATGAAGAGACACCATTGAATTTCTTGACATTACAGTTTCTGCTTTACATCCATAGGAAGAAATTGTAGCATGACCCCAGGTGCACACTTCCATACTAAGGTTGAGTAGTTTCACCTTAAGAATTTCTCATCATTTTGGGGTCTGCCCCTATAGTGCCAGATACATTGCCCTTTTGCATTATAATTCACTGCAGAGGCAGAAGGTGGTCCTTGGTGCATTAAACTCCAGAGTTGGAACCAATAGCTGCAAATAAGCAAGTCTAATTTTACGCAAAGCCATCCCAGTGCCTCCTACTAGACACTGCAGCCTGCACAGAAAATGTTGATGTAGTCAATTCAACTATTATCTACACCAGGCACGAGCAAACTTTGCCCTGCTTCAACTCCCAAACCAGCTGTTAGGAATTGTGGGAGTTGAAGTCCAAAACACCAGGGGAGGGGGCAAAGTTTGCCCATGCCTGATCTACACAGTAGAATCCATGCAGTAGACACCCCTCTATCTGCCTTGGCTCAGTAATAGGGAATCATGAGAGCTGGAGATTTACGAAGCAAATCCTTTTCTGCCAAAGAGTGCTGTGCCTTACCAAACTACAAGTTCCAGGATTCTACAACATTGAGCTATAGCAGTTAAAGCTGTATAAAACTGCATTCCGCAGTGTACTGTAGATGCACCTACAATCTGCCGGGAGCCAATTGGATCCTTCAGCAGCGCAAATGTTTACTGATGGACTGGACTCATCCCTGGATGAACTCATATTCACAAACATCCTTTTCTCCAAATGCACCCCCAATATCCTGTGACTGACGTGGCCTCTCTGGTACTTTAAACTCCAGAGTTAGAACTTAGTGGCCACTCGGGCCTAAGGTCTCCTTTTAAAAAAATTGTGTCAGAAGCGACTTGAGACCATACTGCAAGTTGCTTCTGGTATGAGAGAATTGACAGGTTACAAGGACGTTGCCCAGGGGACACCCAGATGTGTTACTGGGTGTTTCATGTCCCCACAAGTGAGAGATAGGGATGACAGGCAGGAGCTCACCCTGTCTCGCGGATTCGAACCGGCAATCTTCAGGTCAGCAACCCAACTTTCAGGTCAGCAGTCCAGCTGGCACAAGGGTTTAATCCAGTGGTTTTCAACCTGTGGGTCCCCAGGTGTTTTGACCTACAACTCCCAGAAATCCCAGCCAGTTTACCAGCTGTTAGGATTTCTGGGAGTTGAAGGCCAATACACCTGGGGACCCACAGCTCCTTATTCACAACCATTGGCTCTGTTTCACCTGGAAGAGCACAAGTCAGCTTTCCTCAAGGCACTCCTTTTCTTGCCATTAGGAGCCTCTCTAGGACCTCCCCTCGCTTTTCTGTCGCTTCCTTTCCTTCGCCTTGGGAACCAACGTCAGGCGCGCATGACGGAAGTGGAATCTATATACAGTATATGAAAAAATAAAAACAAGGGTGGGGCGAGTTATGAAGGGAGGAAAAAAAACCCGGTCCGCTTAGAGCAGGAAGTGACGTCAGGTGGCACCGCGGAAGTGAGGGGGCGTGCGCGCGCAGGGGCGGGGTGAAGGATTTTGGGCGGCGGCGGGCGACGCTTGTCACCGGAGGCGGCAGCAGTAGCAGCGGCGGCGGCGGCGAGGAGGAGGAGGAGGAGGAGGTGAGGGCGGGTGCCGGCGAGGGAAGGGCCCGTTTCTCTTACCCGGGCCTTCTTCTGCCCTCTTCTTCCCCTCCCTGGGACGGCTGTGGGTCTCGCGGCGTGGGGCTGCTTCCCGTGAAGTGGGAAGGGCGTGACGCCGCTCTCGGGCCGGCCCTTTGTGGGTCCCGCGTGGAGGGGAAATGAGCGGTGGAGGGAGGGTCCCTTGCCTCCCCTTCCTTGGAGCCTTCCGTGGCTCCATCCGCACAAAGCAACCTTTCCCCCGCTTTGCGTTTGGAGAGCAGGGGCCTCGTGTGCGCGGGGCTGCCCCTGAGCGCTCTCTGCGGGGCGGGGAGGAAAGCCAAGACAAAGCGGGCAGCAGCCACACTGCATTGCTGTGAGTTATCCGGGCTGTATGGCCATCTTCCAGAAACATTCTTTCCTGACGTTTCACCTGCGTCTACGGCAGGTATCCTCAAAAGTTGTGAGGTATGTTGGGAAAAAAGGATTTCCGCAGGCAGTAAGCAGTCAGACATTGAAGGTGAAAGGCTATTCAATGCTAATCAAGCTGGCCTATTGAAGCATTCACACCTGCCTCAAACAGACAGGAGTTGTTTCTCCCACCCTGGACATTCCACAGATATACAAAGTCCACATAACTAGTTTCCATCAGACCTCACAACCTCTGAGGATACCTGCAAAAGTCAGGAAAGAATACTTCTGGAACATGGCCATACAGCCTGGAAAACTCAATAGCTACACTGCAGTTTGACACCACTTTCACTGTCTTGCTTCAGTGCTGTCGCATCCTGGAATTTGCCACTCAGTGAGGGACCAACACTCCTGGGCAGAAGGAGCTAAAGGCCTTGTAAAACCACATCTCCCAGGATCCCATAGCCTTGAGCCAGGGCAGTGAAAGTGGGGTCAGACTGCATTAATTCAGCAGGGTATACGTGCCTGAAGGCAAAGTTTCATATGTTACATCTATTTGGGTTTCTAGTCCTTGACATCTCAAGATTGTGATAGCAGCAATCACGTCATATTCTATTTGCTGCTGTGCCTCTATTTTCGCTATACTGTGCATGTATCCCTACCTTGTTTGCAGAGATGCTTTGGGACAGGGATGGCTAGATCTCATACCTTTTTAGCCCCACTGTTTCGTGAATGGTATCCATTACGTGTGAAATCATATGCCATTTCTAAACTACTTTAAAAAGCTTGGTGACTCATGACATGGGCATAGATATGGATCAGGGCTTCATTTCAACTAGGACGTGATATTAGTGTTAGCTGGAGTCAGGGAATATCAGAGGATGTATAGTATAGTTCATTCATGCCTTGTAAGTAATCCCCATGTTGCTCGGTTTAGATGGATAGAATGAATGGTTCTTTCAGGCAGGCTTGAAGAGTAATGCCTCTCCTCCTTAAAATGAAATACCGTTGCTGGGGGAATTATTCATACTGTTTCAAAGTAGGGATAGTTCAGCATTAGAACCTTCTTCTTCTGTTAATAAGGATTATGTAGTCAGAATTCATGTGGACTAAGTTTGAGAGGATTCAGCTGAGAATTGTGGGCAGGACAATGATGAATTCTGTGCAGCTTAGAAATGCCTTTATTGCTGTGTTTGTCTTGGTCTTCAAATGTTGAAGAGTTTGAAGTTTAAATGTTTCTTGGCTGCTCCTCATTATTCACTATACTGTCTGGTTGAAGTCTGGTAACATCTGCAGAACCACGGGTTTCTCACTCATAACTCTGAAAATCCTGAATAGGGTTATTGTCTGCATCCTTTCTGAAAGTAACTTTATCTTATTTTTCGGGACTCTCCTGGGCACTCTGTAGAGTCTTACTAGTGGGACTTTGCCCTTATCCATTCACAGTTTAGTTACAGAGTGATATGTTGTCAGTCCCAATGCTCAGTGCAACATAGCACAGCACAGTAGAGAAGGCTGTCATGGAGCAGCAGCCATATTTTGTGGGGAGGCACTGTATTGAACAGGAAGGAAAATAATATTTTGTTTAAGGCAGGGCTGAGAATAGGTGGCCCTCTGATGTTTTGCCCAGCTGGCACAGCCCATAGTAATTAGCTGTTTAACAATATCAGGAAGGCAGCAATTCTCACTGCTGGCTTAGTGGTCGGTACTATTAGTGATTTCATTGCTTTGACAAAATACAAGCACTGTATTTAACATTAAAATTGCAATAAACTACAGATTAATTTGAATTAATCTAGAAGGTTTCCAGTCTGCCTAATTTAGTTTAGGTGTTGCTTTGCCATATTTTGGTAACCTGCTCTTGCAAGTTGACTTGTACTTCGTGTATTTTCTGCCTTTCAGTATTCTGGTGGTGCATAAGTCACTTTTAGTTCCTAAGATATGTGGGCACTTGACTTCCTAACGATAACCGTTGGGGCTGTAACATTTCCAGTAAAAGCAGAGGCTCTTAATTTTTTGCTGCTACCCTTGTCAATATTTTCTTTTGGGTTTCCATGGTGAGCCTTGTACACATTACAGTGTAGCAGACTTGTACTATCAGCTAGAAAATAATGGCAGTGGATGCATGCCGACCACGGGTTAGAATCTCATTTGCCATTCCTGATTCATTGCTGTGTAATCTCAGCATATTTTAGCAGAAATAACCAGTGCTTGGACTTTTAAGTGCTAGCGTGTGTTGCATGAAAGTTTGTGGAAGAGTTCTATACCATGCTATCCCAACTACAATTCCAGAAATGTGTTTTTAACAGAGTTCTTTCCATTCCTGTAAAAGTGTTAGCAGATGTAATATAAATCAGTGTAAACTACAGGATCTGGCAACAAATTGAGTTTTTTCTGAGGTTTTTTTTTAATCTTTTGGCTCAATTGTGCATGTAAGAGTGATAAGTCCAAACTCCCTACTGATCCCTTTTTCTTTCACTGCAGCATAATGCATTATCCCCGAGGCTAATGGGATATCCAGTTCATTCAAAGAGAACCTTCCCTCAACGTGAATTAGTGGCTTAGCCTTTGGGACCATTTGTGTGAGAGGCTTTCTGTTCTTGCCTCACCCAGCAGCAGATTTCTATGATGGCAAATGCCCTGTGTCTTCCTTACAGTGCTGAAGATTCTCCATGTTTGGTTAGCAGGATGATAAATCAGGATTATGATTTCTTAGAGGACTTATGGGCTCTTTTCCTTTAGCAGCCTGAGGAGGATAAATACTTGTAAGTGCTTGGATGAGTAGGAAACACCTGTTGGTAGCAGAAATTGAAACCAATGCTAATGTATACTAGGTGTTACAGTTGCAAATATGCTTCTCTAATGCTGCAGATTCATATTAACTGGGTGGTAAAGGAAAATTCAAAAAAGAGTAATGCCTTTGTTGGTCAATTAAAATGCACAAAACACCTCATGTATTTTTTAAGCTCCACTTCATCAGACAAAAGAAGTTTTTAAAAAGCATACAGAGGAACGAAAAAAGGGAATGGTGTTGGTGTCACAAGCTTACAATTTATAGCAGATGTCATCTCTGCTGTAGTTCAGTTGGCCTGGAGGAATCTTAATGCAGGCAGAGGCCACTGCTCTCTTGGCCAGATGGGAACTAAGGCAAAGGCAGTAAAATTTAAATTCCATTTGCAACAGTAAAATATTTTGGAAGTTTGAATTGGCCCTTTCAGACTAAATAAAAAAATTAATTCTATCTCATTTCCCCCATGTGGAAAGTATCTCGATACCTGCATAAGAAATTGGCTTCTCCTGATGGGAATATGGTGTAAGGATATTTCATAATAGTGTGAAGATATTTGAAGAATGGGAAACATGTGACATACTTCACATGTCATGATGTATAGTGAATTCATATAGTCTGATTTTTCCATCCATAACAATGAGTGTGGATTAATTCTTGCTTTGGTATATATTAACAGTATAAATCTAATATCTGATTAGTGATTAAGTAAGAAGTTGATAAACGTGGTTCTACATCAGTTGGCTGTGCTGTAGTCCAATGCATGAGTGCGTATTTGCCTTCAACTTTTTTAACTTATTACAAGCCATGAATTTCCTTAGGCAATGAATGCTAAGAGGTGGTTTTGACAGTTTCTTTTTCTGAAATATCTTTTAGCTAGAGGGATAAATTAACTTTAAGAGATATTCTTCCGGCAAGGTGGTGCAAAGGATGGGACCCATGTACCAGGATGTTTTTATTTTAAAGTTTTTGCTGACATTGATTTAGCAGTGGTAGTTCAATTTTTAGAATGGCGAACAACAGTAAAAGTACAAGAGATGGGAAAGCACACAATGATGGTATTGTGATGAAGGGACATAGCTGGGTTCACTTTTCAAGCACCCAGATTTGGTCCCAGAACCAGAGGCTCACTCACTCTGAAATTTTCAGGTGCAGTAGTGGCTCAGATTACCTCTACAGGGATTTGCTTTGTCAGTGTTACAGCAGCTCTCAGCCCCAGGTGTGCAATGGTGCACGTTTGCTGAGCTGCTTCCCTAGCTATATTTAGGTCTAGAGGTGCTCTCATTCCTGAAGAATTTGTCAGTTCTATATTGGTACTGAGAGCATTCTAAGCAGTCCTGAAGCTATAGCAGAAGATAATCCTTATTTCCTGACTCTTCTTCTTGGTTCCCACTCCCTCCTGTACTAAGCAATGTAGGGTGTTGTATGTCTTTCGGGCTGTGTGGCCATGTTCCAGAAGCATTCTGCTTCTGGAACATGGCCACACAGCCCGAAAGACATACAACAACCCTGTGATCCCGGCCATGAAAGCCTTCGACAACACATTCAATGTAGGGTGCTTTGCACATTTACCCAAACAGTCAAGACAGTCCTAAACATTCATTTAGAGCTTTCTTCATATTTAACCTCCCTATTACTCAAGATAATATTGGGGTGTTTATCTAGCAATTAGTGTAATTAATGAGGGAAATGTGGATTAACTTTGAAAGGATCCATTCATGAGTGCAAGGTAAATCCAGTTGATGCTGCAGGGTTGATCACGGGACATGCATTTGGATCTACACTGATTCTTGCATTTTAGCCATGTTGATGATCTTGTAATTCTTAATGTGCTGATATAAGTAATTCAGATAAAGCAATGAGCTACTACCCTGTTTCCCCTAAAATAAGACATCCCCAGAAAATAAGACCTAGTAGAGGTTTTGCTGAATTACTAAATATAAAGCCTCCCCTGAAAGTAAGATCTAGCAAAGTTTTTGTTTGAAAGCATGCCCATCGAACAGAACACCAGAGCATGCAGGATCGGTAAATGTACATACCATAGATTGTTATACATAGAAATAATGGTAGTAACAAGAAATTTTTGATAGGATTCACAGTTTGTCTGGTTATGCTGGTTTGTGACGACAACTACTGTACAGTACATAATAAATGTTCAATCTTTTTGTTCAACAATAAGTGTGAATTCTTCTTCATGGAAAAATAAAGACATCCCCTGAAAATAAGACCTAGCGCATCTTTGGGAGCAAAAATTAATATAAGACACTGTCTTATTTTCGGGGAAACGCAGTAAGCAGGCTTTTAGACAGAAGGAATATCTTCTTCAGTTTCTACTGGCAAGCAAATAATTGTTGCATATAGAAAATCCTGACTCTCCAAGTTCCAAGATTTCAAAATTAGGAAGTTGTGGTTCTTTAGCCATTGCACTGATTTAGAAGCTAAAGCCAACATTATTTCGCAGTCAGGTTTGAATGTATTGGGTTTCTCCTTCTTAACAACAATTTTTGTGCCAAGCAAATGTGCCAAGAATATATTCCACAGTTTGCAGCATACTTTCCTTTCAGAATGAAAACCTTGGACTGTTTCATGAAAGATGTAATTAGATCATGTATGTAAGAACAGCAAATGGCCAGTCACTAGAATTACAATTTTGCTTTTCAGGCTCTTGAGTGTCTTGAATTCCACCAAATGCTGACTTTTTTTTAAATAAAAGAACAATAATTTTCAAGATCCCAAATTCTTGGACTTGTATGTGGCTACATGTTTACTACTGAATCCCTACTTAAGTCACTGTAAGGTCTTTAAGTGTAATGTTGAGCTTATAAGTCCTCCTTTACCATTTTGTTCTAGAATAACTAAGGCTTGAAGGGAGGTAGAATGCAACCCCTTTCCCAGGAGGTAGTATAGGTTCGTGTAGTTCTGCCATTGTGCACAGTTGAGCATTTTTTTTGCTTGAGTTCTAGCTTTATGCAGAATGTATGTAAATTACTTTCACCATGTATTGAAATTAAAGAAGCATACTTACAGCACATTAAAACTGGCATCCTAACCTGATTCACACTGTGTGTTTTGAATAACAATGTCCAGTCATTTCAGCTCTTAGATGGATGAAGGTTGGTAAGATAGATCTTCCAATTCAAAACAACTGTCTCAGGAGCTCTCACTGTAACAAGAATTTTTTTTTTGTGCTAGAACTATCAGGGGCATGATTTTTCTAACATGATTGCTTCATCATTTACAATTTTCCTTCTGTGTTCTCTCATTTTATGCATCTGTGAAATTAGGATATATTTTTATGTTTTTGTGTCCACATAAATGTGTGCAACAAATCTTTTTGTCTGCACTATGTTAACAATCGTCCCCCTTTAAAATATACCAAAGCCTCTTTCATTACATAAGCACATTAATCTCTTTAGATACTGAAAACCTAGAAACCTTAAACACTGCAACACAATTCTCTTACAAATGGTCTATTTTCTTCTGCTAAATGTTCCTTCCTAACCAGGAATATACTTTTTATGGCCTAAGATCATTGGGCGTCTTTCTTGTATGATTTGTCCCATCTGCTATCTTTGGGAAGGTGAAGTGTTTCAACTGAAATTGTGGAGTCTTCTTTTAAGAAGTCTCAGGTTTTGTGCACAGCAGTTGTTTTCCATTGCAGTTTTAGGGAGCAGAGTGTCTGAGAGTGTGATTTAGAATGACTTTGCTAGTGTTTTGCTTGCCACCTGAAAATGGCGGATAAAGGGCCTTTGTTTCCTCTAGGCAGCCTTTGTACTAGTGACCCTTAGTAAACTGCTCTCTTCCTCCAAGGAAGAGGCTTAGGAGGCTGGGGCCAGCATTGTGCAAGAACATATCCTTCCTGTCTGGTTTGAAACTATTGTTAATGTGGGCAGGATTGGTGAATCTGTGTGTGAAGGGAGGCTGCAGGCTACCCTGGTGAGTGGGCTGGGGGGGGGGGCAGAGGGAGGTGTCACAAAAACTTGGTTCATGTCTTCTCTGCTATATTGCACAGCCTGGTTAGGGTTTGTGTCTTCTGCTACTTCCGAAAACCTGTGTGTGCTGCTGGAGGATAGGCAGCTGTATGTCTGCTTTCTGAGACTGAGTATTCCCTGTTGTGCTCTCAGGATAGCCTGTGGCAAAACTGTCTTTCCTTGAGACCTTAACAGTTAAAAGGGCTTTTTAAGTTGCAATCAGCAGCACCAGAAGTCTTAGAGGATTAGCCTCTTGGCCTGGGGGGAGATGAGAGTCAGAGATCCTTCTATTTTGTGACAATGCTTCTGAGGTTCAGCTGCTTTTTGTGAATAGCTTATCATACAATGTGCTTCTAAGAGCTGCCATCTGGACTCTAATATGTAGGGTATACAGCCTCAATCCCCTAAAGGCCCTAGATGCCATCTGATCTGGAAGGTCAGCAGGGTCACCTGTGGTTAGTACTTGAGTGGGAGACATCCAATGGATACCTAGTGATGAAAGCTATATTTCATAAAAAGGAGCTGGCAAAACCACTTGTATGGGGTTTTCATAAATGGACAAACAACCTGAAGGAGCACACAGTCGCTGTATCTCACAGTTGCCATGCACAAGGCTCCCTTTCTGGGTGCCTCAATGACAATGAATAGAGTGTGAAGCATGCCTATTTAGATTTTGAGAGGAAAATTGGAGGGGTATATCCATAAAAGAGAAAGTGAGCACATATGGACGGAAGGATTGTCTGCCATGAAGTTGTGGACAAGGAACCCCTGTGAATCCTGTCAGCTGTTTTTAGCTGAATTTGTGGGAAGGAAGGGAGACAGCAACCACTGGTAGATGGTCGTGTGCATAGTTTATTACTTTTCTTAATGGCCACTGTGAAATGCTTCTTGGCTGTGTATAGGATGAGGGGAATGAGATATAAGCAGAAGCCTGGTCTGTGGCTTATACAGATTCACACATGTAGGAAGGCAGCTGAGAGCTGTGCCAGGAGCTACAGCTCTTCAGTAACGTCCAAGGCATGTGGACACACCCTTGGGGAGTGAGCCAGCTTCCTGATTGGGAGGGAAGGAGTGTGCTGCTTTCGACAGGCTAGGGCTGGGCTGCATCATTTTATGCTTTTAGTCACAAACTGTGGAGAAGGCTGTACCTTGCTGTGGAGAATACTGTTCCCTGTGGGGCATTTGGGTGCTGGACATGCAGTGTTGTTTTGCACACCAGAGAACACTGCAAGATGGATCAACAATGATAAAAACTATATTATGGATTATTCTCCATAAACCCACAGCTCAGAGAACTCTTCCTCCCCATTGACATTTTGTTCCTGTGGATTTGTTCATGATGTCATTTTAACTTGGTGAAAGAAAGGACCAAGAGCAGTTTCCTGGAAAATAAGGGGTTAGTGTTAATTATGTGTTTTTAGGTCAAACAGGGTTCTGCTGTTCTTGAGCCCTTTAAGAAGTCTTTCGGGATGTGATGCATCTGTTTACTTTCTAGAGCAGTTTTCTAGTAAGGAAGCTGCTCTTTTATTTTGGTGTCTCCCAGAAATCGATGTTTTCTGTCTCACTTTGATAGGCCAAGGGTTTGAGCACATCCCACAGTGTTGCTGTTTAACTCACATGAATTGTAGAAAAAAAATGCTACAATAAAATCAAAAAAATAATATCTCTTAATCAAATGGTACATCATCCAAGTCTGAGGTGGGGTAACTATTCACAAAAAGATACTGAAGTCCAAGTAGACAGATAGGTAAAATCCATGTGAACTTCTTCAAGTATAATTGGGGGAAGCAAATTTAAGGATGTCATGAGCCTCTCACAAAGAGCCTTATATTTGGGATGGGCATAGGGACTGGAAAGCAAACTTCTCGTTTTGAACAGTTTGTGGGATACATCCGCAAAGTTGCAAGAAAAGTTTAACATTTCTGTTTTAAAAGATAGTGTGAAGTGGTTCTACGCCTTGTGGCTGGTGCCCATTCTCCTTGCCATGCATGTTTTGCAAGGGTGAACCTCATGCTTATCCATTTTGCTACTCACTCATTTGACAGTATGGTATTACACTTTTGGTCATGTTTGTGTGGTTCACTTCATTCAATAGAATGTAGTCCTACCCGTGTTCTGAGTTAAAGAAAAACTTTTTTTCCTGATCTAACATGCTTTAAAATCATGAGCTAAGGACATGAGAGAAGCCTCCTTGATATCCTGATTCAACTAAAAATGACAATACTTTCCTGTCCCGATCTTTAACTCTTCTTTATACTCAGAGCTGAAAGAAACTTTATTGAAGTTTGGATTTGTATGAGTTGGTATATTTTTGCCCAGTTGGAAAATTACTTCATCTTAATGTGGTATGAAATGCAAGAACTCACCCTGATCATTAAATAGCCAGTTTCCTCTATGTCAGGACTACTCAGGAGAAATTTTTCTTTGTGATTTCATGCTTAGGTTTCTGCTTCTTGTAGAATTAGGAGGTGCACAAGTCATTAGTTCTAAGGACATAGCCATGCGTTGTGTTAGAAAGTTTGAGCAAAGGGCATATCACTAAGTGTCATATTCATTAGGGGAAGGTGTTCTTCATTTGCAAAATGTCCCTGTTTCAAGACCTGGAGAGTTTCTGACAGTTTGTAAATGTGTCACAACCTAAGCAAACATTGTTCAGATATTCCCATCATTCCTAGTAAGCATGGGTCTTGGTAGCCAGAGTAACCATGTTGTATGGGGAAAACTAGTTCCAACAAATATCTGGTGGTGTGAGGCTAGATGTCAGAGGAGCTGATAAAAGCTCTGAGTATCCCATGCCTAAGCTTATACTGGTGAATACACATTTTGGTGCCTTAAATGTTACACTTGTTTCTGGATATATTTGACCTGCTGAATCCAAAAATGGCACAATTTCCCCCTATCAGCTCTAGTTTTTGATACAGAAAATATACCAGTCAACATCTGTTTGCCCATAGAAAATCATGATAACCATATATAAGAAATTAGAGTTGATGCGGTCTATCCAATGCAGTTTTCTGAATCAGCACCCTAGATAACCCCGGGAACAGGCCTAAAAAACAAGACGCTAAGAAGTTTGTTGTTGTTGGACTGTGTTATCCTATGTAATTGATGGTGTCACCATAAGTTGACTGGCAACTGGAAAGCACATATATATATTCACACATGTCACCATAGCTGGCATCTGACAATCTAGGAAAAGGTGTTTTAGACCAGGGCTATCCAGCATGGCAGTTCCTGGGCCACTCAGTCCAAGACAGACAGACAAATAGGAATTAATTGTAGTCAATGGGCACAGGCATGATGCTGGTCTCTAGCACATTGGGTGGCGCGGGGATTTCAAGTTTCTCACTTTGTATAGCTTGGAAACAGCTTTTAGACAATAACTTGGTTAAATAGGCCATGATCAGATGCAGTTCAAGGCGAAGCGGGTTAAACCCTTGTGCCAGCAGAATTGATGACTTGAAGGTTGGGTTGCTGACCTAAAGGTTGCTGGTTCGAATTCAGCCTCGGGAGAATGCGGGTGAGCTCCCTCTATCAGCTCCAGCTCCATGCGGGGACATGAGAGAAGCCTCCCATAAGGATGGTAAAAACATCCGGGCGTCCCCTGAGCAACGTCCTTGCAGACGGCCAATTCTCTCACACCAGAAGCGACTTGCAGTTTCTCAAGTCGTTCCTAGCACGAGAACAAAAAAACCCAGTCCTTCCAGATGTAGTCCTCTGCTGAATTCTAGTCAGATGAGGAAGAGATTCTTTATTTTGTTAGCCACCAAGGCTTTCCTAAAGTGTTGAAGCCACAGTCTTTGATGGGATTATTGTAGCATTCCAAAACTCTTTTCCGGTTTGTAATGTTTTGAGGAAAGGGATCTGGCTTCATTTCAAAATATTGTTGGTCAGGGCTCCTCCTTGCCTGATCTCACATTTCTCCCTGTGCTACAGAAAAAAGTGTGTACTTTGGAAGCAGTGTATCATTGGCAATCGGGCAGCATAGATAATAAGTTCATGGAGCTGTCCAAGTCTAATTCTCTCTGTTCCTCTTCTTGAGCGGGCCCTTTTAGCATTTGCCAGTATCTCCTGGCAGGAATCTTGTCCTGGTTCTAACCTCTGCATATTTATGCAAAGTGAATTTGAGGCCAAGAGGAGGGAATGGAGAAAGAAGTTGACAACTGCATGGGGACAGAGCCACAATTGCCACCCTCCCTGAAGCACTGAAGCAACGTAATTGTAGAAAATCTGGACCCTGGGCTCACTAGATGACAAGAGCATGGGCAGGAGATGGACAGCCTTTGAAATGTAATGTCACTTGAGAACAAACTCAAATTAGCCAATCCCCTGGAATGAATTGACCTCATTTTTCCACCCATGGAAGATTTGGAGGGTATTTCTAACAGGGTTTGGAATGTGAGCAAATTTCCTTAACCATGGTTACTTGTGCCATTCTGCACAATAGTTTCCTATTCATTGGTGTAGACTGGCTAGGCATTTTACCTCACTGGCCATTCTCTTCCAGTAGCCAAATTCTCTTTCAGCTGCCCAAGTCACCCTGACCCCTGCTTCCCAGACCAGCAGTAGGAAAGAGCATTAGCCCAGGCTGCAGGATATGGGGCTGTTGGCTTACTTGAATCCAGATACAGAGGAAGGGCCTAGGACAGCACACGCTCCAGGCCTATTGCTGAGTTAATTCGCTTCTGATTTTAGTAGCGGAACAATTGCAGAGAGAGATTCTGCAGATAAAATCTTGCTCTAGTAGCCAGGGTGTATGTGTACAGAATGGGTGCAAAGTGCATTGCCCATATCCAGCACTACTTGCTGCTCTAAGCATTGGTGGGATTTGACCAGGGAAGCTGCTGTTTTCTGATTTCTACAGAGAAATCGTTGCTCCTCTGAAATTCAATGAACTGGTTAGCTTTGTTAATCTTTGAGCATGGATGTGAGAGAGCAGGCATGACTATTGCCAGCAGATTTGCCTATAAAGATGTATTAATTTATTCATATGTGTGGCAAGACCACCTCTGTCTGAGAAAACTCTTATGAAGTCCATGATGGCTTGAAGGCACATATATATGTGTGTGCGCATACCTTCATGTTGACAAGCAGTACACAGGCACATGTGCCTTCAAGTCACCTGTGCAATGGTGACGCCATGAATTTTCATACGACTTTGGTAGGCAAGGACGCCTGAGAGGTTGTTTTGACAGTTCTTTAATCTGAAATGTAGCCTACAGTTCCACTGCCATTATAAGCACAGTTGTGGGGATGTGAGAAAGGGCCTTCTCGATGGGTTCCCCTTGGCTCTGGAACTCTCTTCAAAGGGAGGCCAGAAAGATTCCCTTCTTGTCCTTCCAGTGGCAAGCTAAAACCTTTTTGTTCAAGCAGACTTTTAGCATGGAAAATGTTTTAAAAATGGCCTAGAGGAGGATGCATTATTTTAAGTTTAAATGTTTTTAACCTTTAAACAATTATTTTTTTTATTTTTATTGCATTTAACTGAATTGTTTTAATAATTGTAACTACTGGTAGCGTAATTCTATTGTTATAATTATTTTTGTATGTTTTCAGTTTTATTGCTTTTAAAATTGGGAGCAGTTTTGGGACCCAACCTTGGGAAAAGGTGGCATGATGATGATGGTGGTGGTGGTGGTGGTGGTGGTGATTGTGGTTTACCTCATGGTCTCCCATCCAAGTACTAACCAGAGCTGACTTGATTAGCTTCCAAGTTCAGATGGAATCTATGCCTTTAACGTATTTAGGTGTATTGTGTTAATATTTATTATCAGTAGTAGTAATTATCACTGTTAAGAAATTGACTGATATATTTAACAAATGTATCTCTGTGTATGCCCCTTTTTTCCCCAGACTTCAATCACAGTTTCCGGAATGGCGGAGCAAGAACCCACCCCTGAACAGCTGGCCCAGATTGCAGCTGAGAATGAGGAGGATGAGCACTCAGTCAACTATAAGCCCCCTGCCCAAAAGAGTATCCAGGAGATCCAGGAACTGGACAAGGAGGATGAGAGCCTACGGAAGTACAAAGAGGCTCTGCTGGGAAATGTTACTATTTCTGCTGGTGAGTTCCTGGAGGGTGTTGTGTGAGGGGCAGGGGGATGGGGATGATGGCAGACAGCTTCTGAAATCTGCTCTACCTTCACAATTTACATGGAGCTCCCCTGAAGGCAATTATTCAGTCCTCTTCCATCTAGATGTGCAGATGGAATGCAGACAGCCTGGGTCAAGAATTGGGGCACTTGAGAAAAAGCATATTAGCTGCTCTGTCATAAAATGTATTGGCTTGAAGAGGACATAACAGCTAGTAAAACTGTACAGCTTTTGTGCTGCCTCTTGATAAACCGAAAAATTAAATTTGGAATAAGCTTTAAAAATAATACTAATTCTTAACCATAACTAATGAAAAGGTCATCTTGGATTGTGCTTTCTTTTTGGCAGGAACCAGAAATCATTTGATTTAAAAAATAGGTATAGAGGAGATGATGATGAGGATACATTTATTACCCACTATTTCTTGCAGCTTGAGGCAGGGTACAATATTGTTAAAGCAAAGAGATAAAACACTATTAAAATACAAGACACACATAGTTACAATGCATGTTAAACTTTGCTGATAAATGCAGATAAAATTTACAAGCTAAAATTGAGTTGGTAGGCCTCCTGGAAGAGATGGGTCTTCAGTTGCATCTTAAATTCCGTGAGCTGATTTAGCCATTGAATTTCTTCCAGCAGATCATTCCACAGTTGTGGCACGACTGATGAACAGGTAATCTGGGTGACGGTTGCCAGTCAGGTTCTGGCTAGTTGGAGTAAGCGTCCACCAGAGGACCTCAATGTTCAGAACAGATTGTGTGGGAGAAGGTGATCCTGTAGGTTCCAAAACCATGCAGGGCTTTAAAGGTCAAAACTTTACCTGGAAACTAAAAGGCAAACAGTGGGGTGACCTTAGTATGGGGGTATTATGCTCACCCCTGGGTGTTCCTATAACTAGTCTGGCTGCAGTGCTTGGGGAAGTTAAGAGAATAAAGATTCCATTTCTTTCAGTTTTGGGATCTCTCCATACTTGCAATCACTTCATGTTTGACATTTTCCTTCAAATTAGGGCAAGTGTATTGTTAAATAATATGTCCATGGAGTAATGTTGATTTTGGTGTAGTAGTGACCCAAACATGCTTCGTTGCTCTAAGCCTCTTGCTTCCTCTTGTGAAATGACAGATTGTTCCATTGTCTAGAAGTGAGGTGGGAATTATATGGCCCCCAGGTGTGGTTGGATTGCAAGTCCTGGCAGGCTTATCTACCAGCTACTGGCAAAGAATGCTGGAAGGTACAGTTCAACTACATCTGAGGGACTATGTGACTCCCAACTCCTAACATTTTTGCCTCCTTTTTTTTCAGATCCCCGCACTCCGAATGTGGTGGTAACAAAGCTGACTTTGGTTTGTGCTGCTGCTCCTGGCCCCTTGGAATTGGACTTGACAGGTAGGCAGTGAGATCATAGCATTTGACTTCTCCCATAGATGTGGGCTCATCAGAGGATGTTTCAGCTTCAGCATATTGCATGTAGCATGTACAGAGGACAGTCAGAGGGATTTATCTCAAAAGTGTTTGCTTTGGACCCAGTGTTAACGCTGTAGATTATATTTACAAACTTGCAATTTCTTAAGTTGTGTTCCTGCAAAGATGCTACTGGGACCTGACTGAAGTCAGGTTTGTTTTGTAGTTTCAGCATCATGTGATTAAAATAGCTACAGTTCATCTTAACACTTGTTTATGGGGCAGGCAGTCCCCTAGAAAAAGCACAACCTTCAATAAGTTCATGCAGAAGGTTTCCATCTTCATGATTGATTCTTAGAACATCTACCAGTCTTTCATTGAGCGGGAGCGTGCACATGTAGTTCTCAAAGGCATATTAATTAAAATGAACATGCTGTTAGAGAAAGCCTTGATTTATCTGTACATTTTCTTATTTGTGTTGTCGAAGGCTTTCATGGCCGGGATCACAGGGTTGTTGTATGTCTTTCGGGCTGTGTGGCCATGTTCCAGAAGTATTCTCTCCTGACGTTTCGCCCACATCTATGGCAGGCATCCTCAGAGGCTTATTTCTTATTGTTCAGGCTTTCAGCACCCTCACTTCTCCCTTGAACACTGACTAGAACCACATTATTAACCAGTGCAGTTCCTTTAAGAATCAGTTGTATGTGGTTTCTACTTGATTTTTCCAGAAGTGATCTTGCTCCTGCATTCTGTACTAGTTACTGCATTGTGTCAGCCCTATAGCCCCATATTGAAGAGTGTATTGCAACAATCCAGATGGGGAGTTACTTGTGCTTGAGCTGCTGTTGCCAGGTTATCCCTTTGTAGATGTGTAGTAGTTTGTTTGCCAAGTGAAACTGGGAAAAACTGATTTCAGCTGAACTGCTCATGACTCCTGCCTCACAGTGTTTGTCTCCCCCAAATATCATTGATGATTTAAGAGACTGAGAGATCAATGGGAGCAACAGTGTGACACTCCTCCATCTGTCTCCTATAGTAGGAGGCCTGTTACACTAAACAATTACAGTACTCCGATTCCACTGTAACTGTTTCGTATGAAATCCCAGGGATTTGTAATGTGGTTATAGGCATCAGAGGAGCTCTCTGGCCGAGAATGTGCAAGTTTTCACCCTAAACTGAAGATCATAGGATTCTGTAGGATGGAACCAAAGCAATTAAAGTGAAATCTGAGTTCTTTACCTCAGTTATGTCCAATGTCACCTGTCAGGTTCCAAAATTGACTTCAAACCACACTAGAACAGTCATAGATATCCTTATTTACTTTTAAAAACTGACCAATTATAATCCTCTGAAGCATCTTGCCCAAAATATTAGAAGCAGAGTGGTGTTTCTCATATAACTAGGGAAGAACTCTGCAGGAGACGCTTTAAGACTAATATTACAAATAGAAGTGAATTTGGTGCAGTTAACATTTTATACTTACATTTTGCCATCTGAGAGATGATTTTTCTGTAATTGCTTTCTCCTCCTTGGTACTCTCTAGGTGACTTGGCAGCTTTCAAGAAGCAATCATTCATAATGAAGGAAGGTGTGGAGTACCAGATAAAAATCTCCTTTCAGGTACAGTTTCCTGAAGATGCTGGTAGTGGCTGTGAGAGGGGTGGTCCTTTGGGTTTAGGGAGGGAGCGTATCAGGGTAGTGCATGGCAGCTAATGCCTCCTCTTTCTGTTTAGGTGAATCATGAGATCGTTTCAGGGTTGAAGTACATCCAGTATACATTCAGGAAAGGAGTAAAAAGTAAGTACTAAGAATAAGAGCAACCTCTCTTTTATTGAGCCCATACTTTCACCTTCTCTGCTTTTTTGTATAGTAGCAGACAGGGGAGCCTTGGCAGTTGACATGGTCTCCTCAGTAAAAATGGAAGTTGGCACTACCCTAATGCAGAAATTGTGTCTCTCTCCTCCCCCCTGCCCCCGGTCCAGTATGCCAGCCTTGAAGGGGACATAAATGCAAGCTTGGCTGATTGTCCCATGATGTTTGCTGATATTCATTTGAAACACTGACACATTTCAACAGCTCTCTGTGCTTTTCTTCTTTCAGTTGACAAGACTGACTATATGGTTGGCAGCTATGGGCCCCGTCCAGAGGAGTATGAGTTCCTCACCCCCATGGAGGAAGCCCCCAAGGGTATGTTGGCCCGGGGCAGCTACAATATCCGATCCAAATTCACAGATGATGATAAGACAGACCACCTTTCCTGGGAGTGGAACCTGAACATCAAGAAGGAATGGAAGGATTAGCCCTTCCTAGCCAAATCCCCAAGAATTGCTCAGACAGTGGCTACAGTAGAAACCCCACCCTGTACCAAAGTGCTGGCATCGGACATCCCTCTTCTCCTTCCCCTTTTTAAGCTCACCAGGAAGATCTTTCTGGCTCAAGGCCCCACCTCCTAAGAATCACTGCAAGAAATTGACCAAACCTGTGCCATCTGTTCGCAAGCACAGAGGCAGAACTGCCCCTTGTCCTTCCTCTGACTTTTGAGTCAGAGGTCCCCTGCTTCTAGCCCTTCTGAATTCATCTCAGGCAAAATATTGAAAGGAAAGCCATGTTTCCTGCCTCTGGGGCCAAGGACCTGGGAGACACTTCTGTCTCTGGCTATGTGGGGGGAGATACAGAGGAATCCTAATTCCATGTAGAGCTGGCAAGGGCCTGCTCCCCCAGTTTGTGTCCAGGCTTAATCATGTTCATAGCCCACCTGTTTCCTTTCGGGGCATGGGTTGGTTTTTCATTTGTGATGGTTTCCTGTAACCATGATGCCTTAATGTGTGTAACATACATCCTCCAGGGAGGGTCCCACCCAATTCCCGCCTTGTTACACATTTTTTTTTATATGTGCACCCGTCCTGTCCACACACACCCTCCCTCCTGATTCAGATCTCCTGGCTGGACATTTATGCTGCTGAGGCTGTCTCCTCAAGGGCTTATGTAGGGTTCAGGCTGTTATCCTTGTAGGCTCCTTTTGGCCAGAGAAGTCCTTTACTCCAGCTAAGGAGGGGGAGGGGGGCTGTCAGTGGGCATAGAAGCTTTTAATGCCACTGTAGTCTCCATGTTAGTTCAATCATACAGAAACTGACTGCAGAGTCCTGAAGCCCCAAGGGCAGCCTCTGGGATTTAGGGCTTGAAGATGTTGGCCTAGCTCAGCTATTCCTCATCTAATCTGAACAAAGAGCTTGCTGTGGACAAATATTCAAGAGAGCAGAGAATGCCTTATGTATCTGTTCTGCCTTTTATACCACGTGCCTGGCTTGTCAGTATTTATTATTGCCTTGATTAGATTCTTTTCCCTCATGATGCCCGGCCACCCCAGCAAGACCCTACTGGCCTGCAATCGGGAGCCAGAGACCTGCTTGCCAGCCAGTTGGGACCAGGTTCCTGCTCCACAGTCCTGCACGGTGGGCTACTGTGAGTCCCAAAGTTGTTCTAGATCTGGGACCAAGTGTGCGTGGTTCCCTTTCATAGCTATGTGTCTGCCCACGTCCTCTTCCCTTCTCCTTCCCTGTAGAGGAGATTTTTTTTTGTTAAATTGATTTGATGCATTTTTGTCTGTAAATCTTAGATCTGAATTAACAGATTGGAATCATCAGCTTCCCCTTTTCTGACAGTAAAATAAAATCATGAAAGTGACTATGGGTTTTGCCTCCTTGTTCAGTTCTTGTAGACCTTATGTGGGTTTAACAGATGTTGTTGGACTAATTCACATACCTCACAACCATCATAGTGTTAAAAATGCTAGGAGTTACAGTCCAACAGCATCTGGAGGATCTGCTCATACCCCAGTCCTGATGTACAAGCTGGGATAACCAGGTAAAGAGAAAAAATCTTGTCTGAAATCCTGGGAAGCCGTTTGGCTTTGAAAGTATTGGGTGGATCAACCAATTATTTGTCTAAACAAAAGGCAGATCCAGTGCCTATTTGCCAAGTTCCATAGTGCTGTCCTGTGTAGTTTTTAAATTTTCAACAATCCTTTCATCTTCCTTGACTAAATGAAACTTTGCTCATCACATCCTTTTTGCTTTATTCTGTCTAACCATTGGTGTGTTGCTGAGGACTCTCAGAGACAAAAGCAACTGTTTAACGCTGTCTGCTTCATGTTGGTGGAGACAATCCTGTGTGGAGAGCTTTCAGGTTATCACTCTCTACTGCCAGACATTGCAGAAATTGTCTTTGCAATAGAGATTATTGTTAGTTGCTCCAGATATTGTTTTTAGACAAACAGGGGAAGAGACAGCCTCATCTTCACTGGAAGAGAGTTCTAGAACTTCCTTTCATATTTCTCTTTGCAGATTATTCAGTGGCATATGGCTCACTAAGTTTTAAAAAGGTTTACTCAGCTGACCTCTTAGTCTGACTTCCTGCAAAAGTGTAAATGATGCTCTAGTCCAGAGGTCCCCAAACTTTTAAAACAGGGGGCCAGTTCATGGTCCCTCAGACCGTTGGAGGGCCAGACTATAGTTGAAAAAAAAACTATAAACAAATTCCTGTGCACACTGCACATATCTTATTTTGAAGTAAAAGAAAAAACAAATGGGAACAAATACAGCCTCAATATTAATAATAATCATAATCATAAGAAAAATAATAAAGAGGGTTGGAAGAGACTCCTTGGGCCATTTAATCCAACCCCCTTCTACCTTTCTGCACCAAAATCACAAGCACCCTTGACAGATGGCCATCCAGCCTCAATGTTGTTAATAATAATAATAATAATAATAATAATAATAATAATAATACATCACACAGCCCTAAAGTCTTGGGAACTTGTGATTTTGTGATACGAAATCCAGCATATGTATCTTGTTTGCTGTGTTATACTGTGTCTTTTTGTCAATAATAATAATAATAATAATAATAATAATAAAGAGGATTGGAAGAGACTCCTTGGGCCATATAGTCCAGCCCCCTTCTGCCTTTGTGCACCAAAAGCACTAGCAAAGCACCCCCTTGATAATTATTAATTAAATAATAATTAAAATACCATTATAAACAAGCAAAGCTCTGGAAGGCGCACACTGGGCAAGGGAGAAGGCGGGGGCCAGATAAATGGCTTTGATGGGCCGCATGTGGCCCCCGGGCCTTAGTTTGGGGACCCCTGCTCTAGTCCATAGCAAGGGGAACCCCAAGAGTCGCCCTGGATTGAATTATAAAATCCTAGAATTTGAAGGGACCCCCAAAGACCATCCAGGCCCAACCCCCTTCTGTACGGCAGGAAGACACAATTCAAGCCCTCCCGACAGATGGCCATCCAGTCAGAACTCTAGAATCAAATAATCATAGGGTGAGAAGGGAACCCAAAGATCATCTCGTGCAAACTTCTTCTGTCACACAATCTAAGCCTCCTGGCAGCCCCTGCTTCAAAGCCTCCAGAGAAGGAGGCTCCACCACCATCTATTCCACCTTGATGTTTCCATCTTGAAAATTCATAGAATCCTGGAGTTGGAGGGGGCACCCCCAAAGACGATCCAGTCCAAACTCCTTCAGCCAGCAGAAAACACAGTCAAAGCCCTCCCAACATACAGCCATCCAACCTCAATTCAAAACCTCCAGAGAAGGAGACTTCACTGGACTCCCACGCAGGATATATTTTATTAGGGTTCAAAGAAACCCCCAAAGGGCATATAGTTCAACCCCCTTCAACTAGGCAGGAGCGCACAATCAAAGCACCAGTAGATGGTCATCCAGCCTCTGTTTATAAACCTCCAGGAGCCATGGTGGGGAAGTGTGTTAAAGCACTGAGCTGCTGACCTTGCAGACCGAAAGGTCGCAGGTTCAAATCCCAGGAGAGGAGTGAGCCCCCGCTGTTAGCTCCAGCTTCTGCCAACCTAACAGTTCGAAAACATGCAAATGTGAGTAGATCAATAGGTACCGCTCTGGCGGGAAGGTAACGGCGCTCCATGCAGTCATGCCAGCCACATGACCTTGGAGGTGTCTATGGACAACACCGGCTCTTCGGCTTAGAAATTGAGATGAGCACCAACCCCCAGAGTCAGACATGACTGGACTTAACGTCAGGGGAAACCTTTACCTTTACCTTTAGAGAGGTTTAATCACTACAGAAGTGGAGTGCTGGTGTTATTCAACTGTAGGTACTGTTATAACGTTTATAATTTGCACAATTTGTTGATTGAGTTGCAATAATTGCCTCTAAAATTTATACATTTCTAATTAAGAAAAGAGAATCTGTTGACAGTGAAGCTTGATGACCCACATGAAACAGCTCTAGAGGAATCTACACAAGAATCAGGTGTAGTACATAAGAAGAGTAAATGAAACATTTCCAAACCTTGTTTCAAGAGTAAAGATTCAATGCAATATATATGAACACACACACAAGGGGTTGGTTTAACCCAGGGTTTCCCCAAACTAAGGCCCACAGGCCAGATGCTGCCCTCCAAGGCCATTTACCCACCTCTGCCCTAAAGCTTAGACTAGGTCTGAAATGACTTAAAGGCACATAACAACATCAGTCCTAATTAACTTGACTATCTCATCAGCCAAAAGCAGGCCCACACGTCCTATTAAAATACTGGTAAGTTTATGTTGGTTAAAATTGTTCATTTTAAATGTTCTTTCTTTCTACAAACAAGATATGTGCTGTGTACATGATTTTTCAAACTATAATCTGCCCCCCCCCCAACAGTCTGTGAGGCCATGAACCAGCGCCTCAGCTTAAAAAAATTGAGGACCCCTGGTTTAACTTCTGGTTTACTAGTAAAATGAATTACTGTGTCACAAAAGGTGTCACGACCCAGGCTGCAGAGCACCAATAACCATACACAGAGGCCAGAATCTAACTAATATCTTTATTGAAGGAATATATAAAGTTAATAAGAACAAGTGTAGAAAATAGTCCAGAAATAGACCTTTCAGGAAAGGTCAGAAATAGTCCAAAAAAGCAATGTCCAATAGGAAATATTAAGGTCCAAAGTTGTAATCCAATAACCGAAACACTCACTTTGCCAAGCAAAGTGAGGGGAGATGACAAGGTCCTTTAGTCCATAAAACTTGAGCGTGGCTAGGAAATAACTTGATACTTGAAACAAGGCTTGAACGTGGAACAAGGTAACTAGGAACAAGAACAAGGTCCGTGGGATAACTTGGTAAAATCCGTGAACAAGGCAAGGATTGATCCTGGGAAACAAGGCAAGGTCCGCAGATAAACAAAGGCTGGGAAGCAAGGCGAAGGCTGGATAGCAGGCAAGGCTTGGGCAGAAGCGAGGCTTGAATCGGAGCGCGCTGTCCAGACACAACTCGCTCCGTAGGCTGACGAATTGACTCCGCGAAGTTACTACGCGGGCAAAACACCTATATAGAGTCTAACTTTCTCACCGAAGCCGTTCTCTGGGAAACAGAAACGAAAGCTAAACTCCGAGACCAGATGTTAAACTCCTTAAAGATTCTCACGAGAAACAGTCTTAATTGGCAACATTCTTAGCTGCTATCCTCGCACTCCTGCGCGAAGCTGATTCCAAACTTCTCTGTTGTTTACAAAACTCCCGGCGCAAGAACACGGGAGAAGTAGGCTCTGGGGTTGTTTGACATACTTCTGGGACACAACTTTCTTGCAGGTGCAAGGTTCCCAGATCTGCCTGGGGAAGATCTGGCTGAGAGGAATCCAGTTCAGACTGGGAAGGTAAAAAACCCAAGTTCTCATCTTCATCAGGGATTACAATGTCCTGAGCAGGACTACAAGGCCCATGGGTCATCACACTATCCCCCTCCTCAAGGCCCCTCCCAAACTGGGGCCCTCTCCCCGAGGCGCGAGGTCGCGGCTTGGCGGGATAGGTCTGATGAAAGCGGCGGGTTAGATCAGGAGCATGGACTGTGGAGGCGTCTTCCCAAGAGCGTTCCTCAGGGCCAAAACCCACCCAGTCAATGAGATATTGTAGGCGGCGGCGATGAAAGCGAGAATCCAAAATGTCCTCAACCTCAAACTCCTCCTCCCCATTCATCAACACAGGAGGGGGGGCCGGTTGGTCTGAATCAGGACGCACACCATCCGCCGGAAGGAGCAGGGAACGGTGAAACACTGGGTGAATGCGCATTGAACGCGGAAGTTGGAGTTTGAAAGTCACGGGGTTTAATTGCGCCACCACTGGATAGGGGCCAATGAAACGGGCATCTAACTTCCGGCAAGGGCGGTGGGAGGGCAGAAAGCGAGTGGACAGGAAAACCCGATCTCCTACCTTGATTTCGGGGCCCGGCTGGCGATGTTTGTCAGCGTGGCGTTTATAGTCCTCCTTGGCTTGGTCCAGTTGCTGGAGCAAAAGTTGTTGCACCGCTGTGAGTTCCTGCAGCCAATCCTCTGCTGCGGGAACTTCTGAAGTTTCAATGACAGGGGGGAAGAAACGTGGATGGAAGCCGTAGTTTGCAAAGAACGGCGTTTCTTTTGTAGAAGCTTGAACTCCATTGTTGTAGGCAAACTCAGACAGTGGTAACAGAGAAGCCCAATTGTCCTGTTGATAGTTTACATAACAGCGAAGATACTGCTCCAAAGTGGCATTGGTGCGCTCCGTTTGCCCATCTGTTTGGGGATGATGAGCTGAAGATAAGCGAGAGTCTATGCCCAATAGTTTTTGTAGTGCCTTCCAAAAACGAGAGGTGAATTGAGATCCACGGTCTGTGACTAAACTCTTGGGCAATCCATGTAGTCTGAAAACATGTTGAAGGAATAGATCTGCAGTCTCTTTGGCCGTGGGAAGACCTTCACAGGGAATGAAATGGGCTAACTTGGTGAAAAGGTCCACCACCACTAGGATCGTGGTGAAACCACAGGAAGGTGGTAAGTCAGTGATAAAATCCGCAGAAATTATTTCCCATGGCCGAGATGGGGTAGGAAGGGGATGCAGAAGCCCTGAGGGCTTCTCCCTTCTTATCTTGGAGCGCTGGCATACTGGGCAGGTGTTGACATATTTTTCCACATCCTTGCGGATCTTGGGCCACCAAAAATCCCTTAGGATCAGATGCATGGTTTTAAATAGTCCGAAATGCCCAGCTGGTTTGCAGTCATGACACAGACGAAGCGCTTTCTCCCTGCCCGGTCCGGGTGGGATATAAACATGATTTCTATAGCATAGCAGTCCATCTTTAAGCGAAAAGGGAAAATGCAGACCTTGGCGAAGTTGGTCCTGCGCCCAGGCATCTGCTTGCTGACTAGCCCGGATTTCTTGAGCACAGATGGGTCCTGGAGTAGGGGAAGTTGAACCAATGGGAATGGATTTGGTGTTCCCCACCGTGAGCGTGGCAAAGTTCTCGGGTTGTAGCAGTTGGGATTCAAAGGTCTCCTTGCGTCCTGCAGCGTACTCCGGTTTACGTGACAGGGCGTCTGCTTGCTTGGTTTGGGCTGGAGTCACATAATGGATCTGGAAGTTGAAACGTTCGAAGAATAAAGCCCAACGTTGCTGCCTCTGATTTAGTTTGCGGGCAGTTCTTAGATGTTCTAGATTACGATGATCAGTGTGGACTTCAATGGGAAATTTGGCCCCTTCTAGCCAATGTCTCCAAGTTTCAAAGGCTGCCTTTATAGCCAGTAGTTCCTTTTCCCAAATGGTGTAATTCCTCTCTGGTGTGGTTAGTTGACGAGAATAAAAGGCACAGGGGTGGAGGTGATCTCCCTCCGGTTGTAAGAGTACAGCCCCAATTGCCACATCAGAGGCGTCCGCTTGCACCACAAAGGGGGTTCCAGGATTTGGGTGTTGTAGAATTGGCTGGGAGGTGAATAGTTTCTTTAGTTGCTGGAACCCTTTCTCTGCTTGATCAGTCCAGCGGAAAGGCTGCTTTCCACGGATGCAGCTAGTGATGGGGTCGGACCAGCGGGCAAAATCTGGAATGAACTTGCGGTAATAGTTCGCGAACCCCAAGAAACGCTGCACCTCTTTCTTGTTAGTTGGCGCCCGCCATTCCAACACTGCTGAGACCTTGGCTGGATCCATGGAAAGCCCTAGAGGCGAGATGCGGTAACCAAGGAAATCTACCTCTTGTAGATCAAAGGCGCATTTTTCCAGCTTGGCATAAAGTCCATGATCCCGCAATCGTTGTAACACCATTTTGACGTGGTTCTCATGTTCTGATTGTGATCTGGAAAACACCAAAAAATCGTCCAGGTAGATTATCAAGAACCTGTCTAGATAGTCCTGAAAAATGTCATTGACAAAATGCTGGAACGTTACGGGGGCTCCGCATAAACCGAAATTCATAACTCGGGACTCAAATAATCCGAATTTGGTCTGGAAGGCGGTCTTCCACTCGTCCCCTTCCCTGATGCGAACTAAGTTGTAAGCCCCCCGAAGATCCAGCTTGGTGTAAACCTTAGCTCCTCGAAGCCGATCCAGTAGATCCGAGATTAAGGGCAGGGGATAGCTGTTCCGCTTGGTGATATTGTTCAATGCTCTGTAGTCCACCACCAAGCGTAGTTCCCCTGACTTTTTCTTCACAAACATCACTGGGGAGGCGGCTGGGGATTGAGAGGGTCTGATGAATCCCTTGCGAAGGTTTGTCTCTAGGAATTCCCTGAGAGCTTCTTGCTCTGGTTCAGTCAGGGAGTAGAGATGCCCTCGCGGGATCGGGGCCCCCTCCACCAAGTCAATGGCACAGTCATAAGGTCTATGTGGGGGTAATTTTTCGGCTTCTTTCTCATTGAATACATCCCAATACTCGGAGTACTTCTTTGGCAAGGTGATGATGGGTTCGGTGTCTGTGGCATGGCATACCTTGGCTACGAGGCAATGGTTTTGGCAGTACGGTGAAGCAAACTGCAGTTCTCTGTTGGACCAGGAGATGTTAGGGTCGTGGAGAGTCAGCCATGGAATTCCCAAAATCACAGGGAAATGGGGGACCTCGGTAACAAAGAAGGAGATCTCTTCCATGTGTTCCCTTATCCACATCCTGGTGGGTTCCGACCACTGACTTACGGGGCCCGTCTTGAGGGGGCGGCCGTCTATGGCTTGCACCACACGGGCATTCTTGAAATCATGATATTGTAATCCCAGAGAGTCGGCATACTCTCTATCGATGAAATTGTTGGTAGCTCCAGAGTCTATCATGGCGTGGATCATGACGGGTCCCCTTTTTGCTGACCATAAAGTGACCACGAGAAGGAACAGGACCCCGGTTGGCGGCTCTTGGATGGATTTTTTGACCGGGTTGGCGAGCCTCTCTACACCCGGTCGTTGGCTTCCCCCGCCGGCTGTGTACCAGTCGGCTCAGACGCCTTCGTCTCCATGGAGGACGCCGCCGCAAGACGGGCGGCCGGCTTCCCTTTGGCTGGGCACTCTCTGGCGAAGTGGCCCCCGTTCCCGCAGTACCAGCAGAGGTTTAAGCGTTGACGACGGGCCTTCTCGGCGGCATCTAGTCTGGGACGCACATTGCCCAACTGCATCGGCACCTCCTCGCCTCCTCTGGGGTATGGGGTTGGTGGTGGGGGTCTCCATACTGGTCGTGGCTGAACGCTGGCGGGAGCGGGGGGATTTGCCCCGGCTCTACTGCCCTGGCCTCGAACCCACTGTTTCCTGTTGGCAATCATGACTTCAGCCCGTAAACATTGATCAATGAGTGCCTCGAGGGTCTGGGGAGGGTCCACCTTGGAGATTTCTTCCAGCATTTCAATGTTGAGACCCTCCCGGAATTGTCCTCTGAGGGCTACATCGTTCCAGCCGGTATTGTGGGCCAGCACTCGGAACTCGGCTATATACTGAGACATAGGTCTGTCTCCTTGGAAAAGGCGACGGAGTTTGTGACCGGCTGCCTCCAAATTGTCCTCGATTCCCCAAGTCTCCTTGAGGTGGTCCAAGAAGTGTTGCGCTGATCTTAGGTGTGGAGAGGCTTGGTCGAACAGTGCCGTCGCCCAATTGGCCGCTGGCCCGTCTAGAAGACTGTAAACCCACGCCACTTTGATGTCTTCTTGGGGAAACTCGGCATCTCGGGCCTCTAGATAAGCTTGACATTGGCGACGGAAAACATGAACCTTAGAAGCTTCTCCAGTAAACTTGGTGGGCAACGCCATGGCCGGGAGGCGGACTCCGCGCTCCCGCAAGCCCTTTATTTCTCCATCCTGGGCGTTGAGTCTGTCGCGGATGCGATCCACCTCTTCCTTGTCGATGGTGTAGGTAATCGGCTGGCCGCTCGGCCCAGGTACGTCTCCGGTGGACATTCTGGCCGAGGTTAATTGGTGCTTAGGGTGGCGGAGTCAAACTGTCACGACCCAGGCTGCAGAGCACCAATAACCATACACAGAGGCCAGAATCTAACTAATATCTTTATTGAAGGAATATATAAAGTTAATAAGAACAAGTGTAGAAAATAGTCCAGAAATAGACCTTTCAGGAAAGGTCAGAAATAGTCCAAAAAAGCAATGTCCAATAGGAAATATTAAGGTCCAAAGTTGTAATCCAATAACCGAAACACTCACTTTGCCAAGCAAAGTGAGGGGAGATGACAAGGTCCTTTAGTCCATAAAACTTGAGCGTGGCTAGGAAATAACTTGATACTTGAAACAAGGCTTGAACGTGGAACAAGGTAACTAGGAACAAGAACAAGGTCCGTGGGATAACTTGGTAAAATCCGTGAACAAGGCAAGGATTGATCCTGGGAAACAAGGCAAGGTCCGCAGATAAACAAAGGCTGGGAAGCAAGGCGAAGGCTGGATAGCAGGCAAGGCTTGGGCAGAAGCGAGGCTTGAATCGGAGCGCGCTGTCCAGACACAACTCGCTCCGTAGGCTGACGAATTGACTCCGCGAAGTTACTACGCGGGCAAAACACCTATATAGAGTCTAACTTTCTCACCGAAGCCGTTCTCTGGGAAACAGAAACGAAAGCTAAACTCCGAGACCAGATGTTAAACTCCTTAAAGATTCTCACGAGAAACAGTCTTAATTGGCAACATTCTTAGCTGCTATCCTCGCACTCCTGCGCGAAGCTGATTCCAAACTTCTCTGTTGTTTACAAAACTCCCGGCGCAAGAACACGGGAGAAGTAGGCTCTGGGGTTGTTTGACATACTTCTGGGACACAACTTTCTTGCAGGTGCAAGGTTCCCAGATCTGCCTGGGGAAGATCTGGCTGAGAGGAATCCAGTTCAGACTGGGAAGGTAAAAAACCCAAGTTCTCATCTTCATCAGGGATTACAATGTCCTGAGCAGGACTACAAGGCCCATGGGTCATCACAAAAGGATACATGTCTAAAAAGCCTGTCACCAGCATGAAAAGTTTGGAAAGCTCTGCTCTAATCATACCTTCCTATTTTTCATTTATTGATGTTTGGTGTTTTAGAGGTTTGCCTCCCCTGGAGGTATAATTTTGGGTTTTCAAATGGAATACTTCTAGAAAATACATTTGGGGATATTGTGTATGTGTGTGTGGGGCCAAACCATAGTAATCCCACCACCACATGCAGCCTGTGGGCCACAGGAGATTTCTCCCTGGGCTTGACAATTCATTGTGTCATTTTGACAGGGCTTATGTTTGATGGACGCCTGACTTTATTTCCTTATGAAGTCGTCAGGTAAAGCAGCATAGAGACTTCCAAGTCATTTTCTGTTGCTCCTTTCCTTGTAGACTGAGCACAACATATCTGACTCTTAACAGTTTTTTTTCTGGAGCAAACAGGCCCATTGTGTTCTCAGTTAATCATCAACGGTAGGTGGAAGTACAAGAAGCTATTAAGTAGAAACTGTCAAATGAGCTACGAATCCCTTAGTGGAGAACGCAGAATCCACAGCAGTTAGTTACCCTCCTATACTTTCTAACTGAGGAAGTGATAAGAGGCTTAAGATCTGAAGCAGTGAGAGATCTGATCAAAGGATTTTGAGGGAGGGCCTTGAGGATAGAAAAGCAGCAGAGGGGAAACTATATTTTTGTTCTAAAAGTAAAGAGCAACCTCTATTTTGGGGGCGGGGCAGTTTGCAAGAAATAAATGCTCTGTATATTCCACTTATGGTTACATAACCACTTACTGAGATATAAAGGATTGGTACAAGAGAGGAATTCAAGGTGCATAGAAAGGGGTTTGTTTTCATGTGTATTGCTGGAGTATCCCTTATCCGAAATGCTTGCAACTAAAAGTGCTGTGGATTTAAATGTCTGGAATATGTGTGTGTGTGTGTGTGTGTGTGTATGGGGCTGTCTTGTAGGGGTCCAAGTCTAAACCTGAAACCCATTTATGTTTCATGTGTACTTTATACACATGGCCTGAAGGTATGTGAAAGTATGTGGCCCCTTCCAACTCTGATACAATTACTGAAGCAACTTTCCATGCTATAATAAAGGTGATTTTGTTCTGTGACAGAAATTCATTTGATTCTAAGGTTGGGGTGACCAGTATCAAATACCTGGCCCACAGCATCCCCCTTGCTTCCAAAGCCTGCCTGAATAACAAGCTTAAATGTAAACATTCAATTTAAACGCAACAGCATAAATTACCCAAAACTACTCCCAACGATTTGAGACCTCAAAGATGTTGGTTTATCTAGCAGGTGAGGCCATTTGCTGCCACCAATTATATTATATGTACTGTTTGTGCCACCAGTTTTAACATACTCATATATTTGCAACCACTCACCGGAGCCAGCACACAGAGCCACCCAAAAATGGAGGGAAACTCCAACTTACAGAGTGATGGTTAATAAGCAGACAGGCCACCCCCTTATTATGATGAACAAAAAGACACATGAAAACTTGAGGTGAAATAAAAACAGAATTGAGATGTTTATTTGAACTTGAACAAAAAGGTTGCATATGAGTTCCAGTAAATTAACAGGCTGGTTACATTTAAATAAAATGGTTCCTGAACTTGACTTCCTCAGAAATCTGTTCCCTCAAAAGAGAACAAAACAGGCTTTTTAAAACCTCAGTCCTCCCTTCCAGAGGAACTAAACATAAGCACTCTATCCCCTAGAACAGGGGTCCTCAAACTTTTTAAGCAGAGGGCCGGTCCACAATCCTTCAGACTGTTGAGGGGCCGAATTATCATTTGAAAAAAAAATCCAACAAATTCCTATGCACACTGCAAATGTCTTATTTGTAATGCAAAACAATAAGAACAACAACAATGAAAGAACAATACAATATTTAAAAATGAAAACAATTTTAATCAACATAAGCCTATCAGGATTTCAGTGGGAAGTGTGGGCCTGCTTCTGGCCAATGAGATAGTCAAGTTAATTAGGATTGTTGTTGTTGTGTGCCTTCAAGTCATATCAGACTTTGGGCGAGCCTAAGTCAAAAATTATTTATTTATTCATTTACTACATTTATATCCCGCCCTTCTCACCCCGAAGGGGACTTGGAGCAGCTGTATGTACAATATATTATATTATTAGCATAGCACAATATTAGCATTATATATCATCATATTGAACTACACTGTAATATTATATGTAATATATAACATAATTAATATTATTATATGGTATTATTAGTATTATATTGTATAACACGGTAATATTTTTATTAATATGTGTATATACAATATATTATATTATTAAAACTGATATAAAAATATTATATTATAAAACTGAGGGCAGGGGCCAGGTAAATGACCTTGGAGGGCCGCATCCGGCCCCTGGGCCTTAGTTTGGGGACCCCTGCCCTAGAGGCTCTCTTCAATCTCTAGCACTTCTCTCCGACGGCTAATTTAACTTTTCTCCTCACAAAGATTCTTAACTACCAGCTCCCAAACTTTTCCTTCCTTTCTCTTCACACTCCAAGCCCTGACTGAACTAAATCTCTGGCTGAATAACTCTGTACCCTGGTGCTGCCTACCTCCTGTTGCTAAGCAACTCCCTCCAACTCCATCAACCAATCAGACTCCACTTCTATATATGGAGCTGCCTGATCTCTCCTCCCCTTGCCTGGCTCTGCCTTTCCAACCAAGGCCTAGAACTGACTTTACACACCAACCTTGCAAGGTAGGCCATTCCATTACAGTTTATGTAGGGGGAAAGAACAATACTTCGGCAAAACATGCCAATTTGGAGCGTGAGGGTGGCAGATTTGATAGTGCATAGCCTATCCCCCCCCCACCTCCCATCTGATTGTAAGGCGCAGCTGGTGCATATTACTCTCCCATTCACAATGCCTCGTGGCCATTTTTTAAGGTAACTGTGCCTAAATTCTCAGCTATATCTTCCTATTTCAAAGGAAAAAGTAAATAAAGAGGAGACTCAATAGACTTAATTTCAGAATTGTACACAGAGAAAATGTATTGTCAGATACTATATTAATGAAGCAAAGTTCTTCTTACAACGTATGCAAAATCTGAATAAAACCGAAACCAAGCCTTTGTGGCTGTTTCCTTGGTTGACCACCAGAGGCTGCTGGAGAGCAAAGTTGCTCTCAAAGCCAATTAGACTGCCTAAGAAAGGCCAAAGGGGAGAAGCAGCTGCAGTGGGACTGAAGTCTTTTCCATGGAGAGACTGTCTTAGGGCCTCTTTGGAGGGTTTACTTTCTATGGTTGGACCTTCTTTTCAGTAGTAACACATATGCATCACAATGGAAATGGCTATTGAACTGAGTGCTCTGGCTGACTGGAAAGTGGAATCACTTAAGAGGAAAGGTGTCCCTCTCCTTTGAGAGAGGGGAACCTTGCAGGCCCCAGTTAGCCATGCTTATAGTCCACCTGTCTCTAAGCCAATTTCTATGCCAACCAATGGGGTGAGCAGGAGAGGGAGGGGGGAAATAGTGGGAAAGGGATGGATACAAGTAGGGGACGAGGGGGATTACAAATGAAATGTTTTATTTCTTTTTTGTTAAATTGTTAAAATACGTCGTATATATACCGTATAAGTCTGTGTTATCTTCTAAACTTCCTCATGAGGAAAAGTGGTTATGTTATACTCTACTTGTTTGACCCAAAAAAAATTGTGAATAATGCCTTTTCACATTTGCCATGCTTTTGTTTGTCCTGCAATTAGACATGCAATTCCCAGCATGATACAAAAGCCTGTATAGTGTAAAGTGTGACACTCCCTTTGGAGAGACCAGGGTTCAAATCATTGTTTCTGTAAGTTTTCTTCAAGTCATTTCCCAATTAATTGGCAACGTTATGCAAAGTTTTAATTTCCAGATGAACAGCTAGGTTACAGTGTTGCAGTAAAAACAAGGTATCTTCAGATACCTTATAGATTAAAACATTTATTACAGCACGGACACTTGTGAACCTAGTTTGTTTCTTCAGATTGATTCATCTCAACCTCTAGTGGTCCATGAAGGTTTGGGACATAATGCATTTGGGTCTATCTATAAGGTCTCCCAAACCTGCATGGAACTTTAAGCTGTTGTTTGCAGTTACACCCCTAAGCATATATTAACAAGGAGTTTCTACTGGCACAGTGTCCTCAATATGAAGCACACTTATCAGAATTCCACATAGTGTGTGATTTCTGCAAAACATTGGAGCAGTCACTGTAATCCTGCAATAGAAGGTTTCAGAGGGAGAGCTCTGTGTCCCATATGACCCTATTTTATAGATAAGACCTTGTCATTCTCCAAAGAATGATTCAGGCCATGATGGTCTAGTGACCACAAGTATTAGCCTTCCAGTTTGAATTTGGCCAGGACAACCATCAAAAGCAGTTACCGTTGAGTCATTTATCTTGCTTTCTATTAGTTTATGTCCAGAGTAGCTGCTTTTTGCCAACAAAATAAGTTCCAGGCATCCAGCTATTTTTTACTCTAGAAAAACACAATATATATAAAACTACCAAAACGATATAGCTTAATATTGTACATGTATGCTTTTTTCTATTGCATCTAAACTCTTGCCACTGATCTGATTTCAGTTGTAATGAAATTCTATAGCAAAGCTGTAGTCTTAATATAAGATCTCATAAACAAGAGCTTACTTCATCAGACACTTGGAAAAGCTCATGTCACAGTTAGTCTTTCAGGTTTGCGCCATTTTGTTCTCGGCACTGTAGCAGGCCGATATTGCTACTCTTAACTGAAACACTTTGACAATATGAAATCTGCTAATAAGCTTTTTGGTGTTTAATTTGGGAGATGTTCTTTGTGCAAATGTGCTTGATGCTTAGCAACATCTCCAGAGACTGTCCTTTGTAACCAGGGCCTGTACTATTGCAAGGAGCCATTCTTACGTTTCAGGGTTTTGTCCCAAAATCTCTGGACCTGGGACAGTCCGGACCTGTTAGTCCTACATAAATCCCTTATATGAAATCCTGGGATTTGTAATTTGGAGAAATTCTTAAATTTTCTTAGTGAAATTTTCTGAATTGTACAGTAGTACTAGCAGAGCTCTCTGGTAGGCAATTGAAGGATTTCATGAAATTACAAAAAGATATATATGTGTGTGTGTGTGTGTCTGTGTGCGCGCACATGTGCTAAAACACACACACACACACACACCTGAGGTTAACATAGTAAATGAGCAGGTTGTGGCAAACTTAATATTGCTGTGGAGGCATGTAAAGTTGAAATAGCTACATTTCCCAGCTCTAACATTTAAACTCTTAAGATGCCTGATCCAAGATTACGTTAGGAAACATTTTCTCTCTTGTCAACTTCCGCACGTTTTTCTGTGCAGTCTTTTCCTTTAACCAGTTAGGCTGATAGGACAACTTCCTAGACAACCCTTCTCTCTTTCGGAAAGTTATTATAAAGAGAAGCAAGCGACATCAATCCCTCAGATCTTTATGAATTACATATCCCAAATATTCAGCATAGTTTCTTCTGCCTGGAGCTGATGGGAACTGTAAATCAAAAACACTCAGAGGGGATATTACCTGTATTTGATATAAAAGATTTGTTTTAGCAGACATTCTAAGAGCCATCTGACCTTTTTTTAATAGACCAAGCTATTCTTATATTAGGCTCCCTCTCTACCTTCCTTCAGGAAACAACTGAAGACTTGGATGTTTCAGCAGGCCTTTGGAGACACAGTCATTAATTAATCAGCCCCAGAGGGTTTTTTAATCATCTATCCAGTTTTTATTATGATTTTACCATTTATGTGTTTTAAATGCAATTTTTTATCCTGTATTTTTGTTTTAATTGATATATTGTATTACTGTTTTATCTTTTTATAGTGTGATTTGTATTATGTTGCTTATGTTTTGTTCTATGTTGTTTGGGCCTCTGCCCCATGTAAGCCGCCCCGAGTCCCCACGGGGAGATGGTGGCGGGGTATAAATAAAGTTTTATTATTATTATTATGCCGTCTTCATGCATGAACAGCTATGGCAGAGCTGTTCATGCATCAATTGCTCTACTCTTTCTCTATGGGAGGGCAGGGTTGGAAAATAACTCAATTGAGTATTAACTCTGGGACCCTAGTGGCTGGTGTGGTGTTGTGTTGTTTCTGTGGACCTTATGTGGAAATACAGGGGTTTTGGATGTGGTGTAGCCACACCAGTCATTGATCAACTGCTTCACTGATAAAAGTCTATCCATCTGTGGAATGCTGTCTTTTTACTTTTCCTATTGCCTTCTATATTGCCAAGCATTATTCTTTTCTAGTGAGTCATGTCTTCTCACAATATGATCAATATGACAGTCTTGAATTAGTCATAAAATTCCGTTAGGTTCAGTAAGATATACAACTCCAATACTACTGCAGCCTGAATGTTTATTGTCTACTCGTTGGTACTACTCCTCTGGGGACTGCTACAAAAATTGTGTGTTAGAGAGAACATACCTGGCATAGTAACTTAAAAGGTAATGGTATGGAAAGTTCCATACAAAAACAGTTCAGACTATTTTCCTTCGGTATATTGTACAAAGTCAATACATTTGTCCTCAGTCCCCAGCACCTCTTTATAGTAGTATTTTAACCCCCTCTAAATATTTTAAGTGCTCTCTTGATATTTTGCAATCTGCAGGTTTTCTTTATTGTTCTCTTCCTCAGATCCCTTGACTATGCTTAGAAAGAGTCAGTTATTGACCAATCTAACAACTGTAGTCTTACCTGGAAGAGGAACAAGGTCTGTGCTTACTTGCATCACAGCTTAGTTTAATGCTAACAGCGACATAATACAGCATTGCTTCTTATCTAGCTCAGATCCAGCTTCTTTCAAGAGGTGAGATGTGCCCAGGGAGCATGGCAAAAAGTAAAAGCTAAAGGTTTCCCCTGACGTTAAGTCCAGTCATGTCTGACTCTGGGGGTTGGTGCTCATCTCAATTTCTAAGCCGAAGAGCCGGCATTGTCAGTAGACACCTCCAAGGTCATGTGGCCGGCATGACTGCATGAAGCGCCGTTACCTTCCTGCCGGAGCGGTACCTATTGATCTACTCACATTGGCATGTTTTCGAACTGCTAGGTTGGCAGGAGCTGGAGCTAACAGCGGGGGCTCAAGCCGCTCCTGGGATTTGAACCTGGGACCTTTCGGTCTGCAAGTTCAGCAGCTCAGCGCTTTAACGCACTTCGCCACTGGGGCTCCTTATGGCAAAAAACACCACTAAAAAGCTGGGGAATGTCCAGATACCACTGGACTGCAAACATATATTTCCACATATGAGCTATCATCACATGAACAAAATGAAGTGTTCTTTCACAATACCAAACATCAAACTCTTTTTTTACTATATCTTATTTTTTACTCCTCCTACTTCTTATACTCTTTCACAATACACAATTATAGTACCATGATTCCAATTTTACTGCTGTGGGATTTTCTGGAATTAGCAGGGGGGGGGCATATTCAGAATTCATAAGTGCCTTAAAACCTCCAGTATCCCTCATGATGTTGTCATAGCACTTAAAATGGAATCATAATGTTAAAATTATGCAGTGTGATAGGATGCCAAGCTTCTCTTCCAAACAGGCCCCATTTTTTGGCTTTCCTTACAAGAGAGGCAGAGGGTTAGGTTAATGCTTCAGGTTAAATTGCACAGCCATAGAAATTGGGGGTGTGAGGATGTTCATTAGTTATCAGAGGCAATATAACAGTTACCTCTAAACACAGTTTGATTTTTTTTTTTCGTGTCAGGAGCGACTTGAGAAACCAAGTTGCTTCTGGTGAGAGAGAATTGGCCATCTGCAAGGACGTTGCCCAGGGGACGTCCGGATGTTTTGATGTTTTTACCATCCTTGTGGGAGGCTTCTCTCATGTCCCCGCATGGAGCTGGAGCTGATAGAAGGAGCTCATCCGCGCTCTCCCCGGGTGGAATTCGAACCTGGCAGCCTTCAGGTCAGCAACCCAACCTTCAAGTCACAAGGCTTTAACCCACTACTCCACCGGGGGCTCCTAACAGCTTGATAAAAATGAGTGAGGAGTATGCAATAAGAAATCCAAAATACAGTGCCTGGGTTACAAACAAGATAGGACCTATAGGTTTGTTCTTAAGTTGAATTTGTATATAAATTAGAACAGATACATTTAAAAATGTAACTTCAGCCATTTTAGCACAGGGAAGGTTAATACCCCTGTGGTATTTGTTTTGCTATCTGTGCCTTGTTCAGAAAATTTAACCGCAATTTCTGTCCTGGTGACAATTGGATTATGAAAATTTGGAGCTGTGGAAACAGGGATTGGTGATAAAGCTTCAGTAGATACACCTTTTCTCCATGATAACTCTTCCAGGAGTGAATTTCTGTTCCCAGGGGTAGATTTCATCTCATTGCCTGTTGTCTCACCCATTCTTAAAACTAGGAGTCGCATGTAGGTCTGAGAAATAACACCTAAAATTTACATGCTCACATATATATATGTATGTACACACAGATATAATGCTGGAATGCTCATCAGTTGTGTGTTTGAATCTAGTGCCAAAGATCTTAAGAGCAGTTGCTTTCTTTCTTTGGCTGAGATCCACAGTATTAACAGGCCGAGCAAGTCTTTAAGGAGTGCCTACTTTCCAAATTCGCTGTCTCCAAGCTACAATGAATCTGTGTGCAACATAGTTTGATGACCTATTTCACATAGTGTTCACATTTCTGCTCTTCTGACCATCAAAACAGTGCAACATCAGTATATGGGCAAGATTTATGTGGTTTTCTTACAAGAGTTGCATGAAGCTACCCACCTATTGTAGCCAGTTTTTGATATCTTCAAGGCAGATACATAATGCCAAAGAAATCATTCGTGGAAAACACTATAGTTCTCTGGTTTTAGGTCTGACGAACATAACTAAATAAAAAACCCCTTCCCCTATCATGGCTGCTGTAAAATTGCAGGCAGCCATCTGCTTCCCACACCTGCTCTGGAAATGGAGTTCTGCATGTTACAAATAGAAAATGCATCCGCTGAATTCTTGTGGCCTTCTGGCAATAATTTTGTAAAGTTGAAACCACATGCTATGGATGAAAACTCAACCATTATTTGCACTGGTAACATTCCTTTTTTCACAGGAGGAATCATACTTCCCATTGAAAGCTCTTTGGTATCATGTCTTGCTACACTGGAATCTGGTATTATATGGTATGTTAGCAACACGTGAGTCTAGGATTAAAATAGTCATACTAGCGGTTAACCTATAACGGGCTGTACTTCCTGTGTAGAAAATCTGTCACAAACAGGTAGTGTGAGTAAGCAATGCATTGAGTTGTGTTGTTGAAGGCTTTCATGGCTAGAATCACTGGGTTGCTATGAGTTTTTTCGGCAGTATGGCCATGTCCCAATAACATTATCTCCTGATGTTTCACCTGCATCTGTGGCAGGGATCCTCAGAAGTTTGTTCAGAGGTCTGTTGGAAATGAGGCAAGTGGGGTGTATATTTATCTGTGGAATGTCTAGGGAGGGAGAAAGAATGCTTGTCTGTTTGAAGCAAGTGGGCCAGCTTGGTTAGCATTGAGTAGTTTTGGGGCAGCAACAGCCCCCAGGCAGCAACTCCAACCATCACCCAGGCCAAAAAAGAAGCACAATTAAAACCCCTGACAGATCGTGCAAACAGAATCTGCGAATCTCACCTCCTCCAAGACAATTAAATACTTCACTAGAGACATCAGTAGACCTGCAAGATCAAGTACAAGCCAAGAGAATAAAGACAAAAGATCCATCAGGGAACCACTAACCACATAAGGAAACTAGAGATTACAGTAAGTGTCAATTTGCAGCACCTTTAATATTTATCAAACTACAATAATCAATAACAGTGCCATTTGCAATTCGAAAATACCAAGCAAAGTGTTGTAATACTGAGACTGGTACCAATCCAGAAAACCATTTCAGCTTTAAAAGCAATGGAATTATAAATATATAAGTATATATGTGCATGCACAAAAATCCTGCAACTCATCCACTAAAGTTTATTATACTTGTTGTTAATTCGTTCAGTCACTTCCGACTCTTTGTGACCTCATGGACCAGCCCACACCAGAGCTCCCTTTTGACTGTGGCCACTCCCAGCTCCTTCAAGGTCAAGCTAGTCACATCAAGGATACCATCCATCCATCTTGTCCTTGGTCAGCCCCTCTTACTTTTTCTATTTTCCCCAGCATCACTATCTTCTCCAAGCTTTCCTATCTTCTCATTAAGTATCCTTCCCTCCAGTGAGCAGTCTGGCTTTATTTCTTGGAATATATATACATTTTTAAGGTTTTTATAATGTGCTTTAACAATGTTATTAATAGATCTGTTTATATTGTTTTGTTTTTATGATTGTATTTTGGGCATTAAATTTTGCCAATTTTTGTAAGCCGCCCTGAGTCCCCTCGGGTGAGAAGGGCGGGGTATAAATGTTGTAAATAAATAAATAATAAATAAATATGGACTGGTTTGATCCTCTTGCAGTCCAAGGCACTCTCAGAATTTTCCTCCAACACCACACTTTAAATGCACCTATTTTTCTTCACTCAGCCTTCCTTATTGTCCAGCTTTTGTATACATAGGTTACTATGGGAAACACCATTGCTTTAACTATGCAGACCTTTGTTGCCAGTGTGATGTCTCTGCTCTTCACTATTTTATCGAGGTTGGCCATTGCTCTCCTCCCAAGAAGTAAATGTCTTCTGATTTCCTGGCTGCAGTCTGTGTCTGCAGTAATCTTTGCCCCTAGAAATGTAAAGTCTGTCACTGCCATCTTCTCCCTCTATTTGCAAATTATCAATCAGTCTGGTAGCCATAATCTTGGGGGGGGGGGGGGTTGCACTTTCTTCTTTCACATTGGTTATAAGGTTCCTCAGCTCCTCTTTGCTTTCAGCCATCAAAATGGTATCATCTTCATATCTGAGATTGTTAATGTTTCTTCCAGCAATTTTAACTCCAGCCTTGGATTCATCAAGACCCACACGTGGCATTATGTGTTTCTGCATACAAGCTGAATAGGGAGGGTGAGAGGATACAGCCCTGCTGTACTCCTTTCCCAATCTTGAACCAGTCTGTTGTTCCGTGGTCTGTTCTTACTGCTACTACTTGGTCGTTGTACAGATTCTTCAGGAGACAGACAAGGTACAGAACAAATTATTTCTGTCCATTAAAACTTGCCCGGTTTGCTTTTTTATTCTCTTTCTGGTATGCTTTATGCACACCTGTATTGCTCCAGTATTGCAAAAGTATATAGTAGGGCAACTGTTGTGGGAGAAAGAATCAGTAATCCCATTTTCTATACAGTGATGCCTCGATTTAAGATTATTATGGTGCCTTGTTTTGACCTTTAATATGTTCTGTTACTGAGCTCTTAACACAAAATGCTCTCATCTCAAAGTGAATTTTGCCTTTGAAATGCTATTAATCTGCCCCAATCCACTGAACCCACCCCCCATTTTTGTTACATATTTTTAAATAACAAGAAGGAATTTTTAAATAACAAATAATGTATAAAAATACACATTCACACGAAACAATAAAAAGATAGATAAACTTTTAAATGATAGAAGCCCAAAGTTGTGACAAGGAAGCACAAAGTGAAGCAGCAGAAGTATCATTTTCTTCATATTGTATTCATTCCAGCCTCCTTCCCTCTCCTGCTCTTTCTCCCTCTCTCTCTTCATGAAGCCAAACATACCAGGATTAAAAGCCACACAAAATCAATCCAAAATTCCGCAAAGCGGACAAGAGCATAGCAGACAGCAATCTTCCAAATCGAACAAGAACATGGGACACGCGGGCACAGAGGCTACTCTCTAAAGCCCTGTACTCTTGCGATAGTGCTTTCCCCCGTACTCTTAACTCAAACACTGCTCTTATGTCAAAACAAAACCTGGGCTATGTGATGACTCTTAACGCAAAATGCTATTAAGTTGAAACTCTTAGGTAGAAGATCCACTGTAGAAGCCTAAGAGGTGACCTTTGCCCAGCCAGTCCCCATGTTGCTGGTGTTGACCTAATACCTGTACACAGGAACAGAAGAAATATTAGGTAATTGCAGGATGTGGGGGAACTGTGCTGTGGGCAGTATGAAACAGGAAGCAGTTCAAAGCACATCTAATGTGGGGTTAGCTCCTTTAGGCTCAGTGGGACATGCTTCCGATTAAATGTGGTTAGCATCATGCTGGAAATTGTATTCCATTCAAACGAACTGAATTGTTGTGACACTGCTTCCTTTGTACTTCTGTGTAATACTACCACTATGATCTGAACAGTGAACACATATTTCCCTGAGCAAACAGGCAGGAAATATTATGTTGCTTGTGTCCATGGTGCCTTGTTTTGACCTTTCTAAGTTGAAAGCGATTAGCTGCAATCTTATATTTGCCTTGAAATAAAAACATTGAATTCCAAAAATTCTGAGTACAACCATAAAGTCACATAAAAATAAAACTTACCACAAGTCATACTAGATGTGAAGGAATAAAAATGCTCCAATTAAATGTAAACTTTGTTTTACTTGCACTTTCATTGTTGAATTTAAATAGCTCCATTGAAATGAGGAAAGAGGTTTTCTTGGCAGAGAGACTGAGAAAAACCTCAGCTGCTTGGGAAATTAAAATAAAACAAATCAGTTACTAATATCTTCTGGCACTGTATTCCTGACATTGGAATTAGCCTATACAGACTTCAGATATGACATGTAAGAAACAATAAGAATATACAGTGTCTCATTAATAAATTTATTTTAACATTTAAGCCTCTGTTATATTTACAATTCACATATAGTCATGTTTATATTGTTCTGTAGCTAAAGATCTTTTTAAAACTTTAATAAGATTGAAGGATTCTCAACGTTTTTTAAAATGGGAGGTATTTGAGAGCTGTGTGAATTAAGCATTCCACAAGTTCAACTTGTCTCTAGTTTAGGAATAATATTAATAAAAATAATAACTTTATTTTTATACCCCGCCTCTATCTCCCCAAAGGGGACTCAGGGCGGCTTACATGGGGCCAAGCCCGAATAAAAACAATAGCAATATAAAACACAACAATAGACAAAAGACATGCACAATTATAAAAATTTAAACATTAGCCATTAAAAACAAATGACAAGAACTAATAAAAACATGGATTAAAACTGAGAGGTTGTAAAAGTACACTGGGTAAGGTGCATCATATAAATATTGTAAACACGAGGTGACTGATAAAGTGCTGCAAATTCTTGGAAGTGCAAATTGGGATGGGAATAGACCCTGTGTCTTTATCAAGCTGACATAGGTAAAAAGTGCAAACTGGTACAGGAATGGTCACAGATACAGATTGCTATGGGGATGAGCAATCTTTAACTAAAGGCCTGAGTAAAGAGCCAGGTTTTCAAGCTCTTTCTGAATGCTACCAGGGTGGGGGCTTTCCTGATTTCCCTGGGGAGCGAGTTCCAGAGCCGGGGGGCCACCACGGAGAAGGCCCTCTCTCTTGTCCCCACCAATTGCGCTTGTGACTGAGGTGGGAGCGAGAGGAGGGCCTCCCCCAACGAACAAAGAGATCGTGCAGGTTCGTAGGGGGAAAGGCATACTAAGGTATGAGGGACAGCTATCTCTATCAGGTTTTATTCATTAATTTTTAACATTTTTGGCCTGCTCTTTAACCACAAAGGATTTCAGAACAGCTCATGGCAGTAAATTAAACAAGCCTGATAAAAATAGAACAAACAGCTGGTTCTTAGAAAAAAACAGCAGGCAGAAGAGACATTAAAGCAAAATAGAACCAGAAATGAGCAGCAATAAAGTATCAATGTAAAACCATTTTCTTCCCTCTTGTATCACAGTTATACAAGTTATATTAAATACATTTCAGTCCTGTCAGAAAAGATATGGACTCGTTGTAACAAAGAATGCACAACATGCAGTAGGAGCTGTCAAAAACAACCAAAGCTTACTGGAATTAAAATTGAATAGCAAATTAGGAGTTTTCTTGCTAATATCAAACTATAGAAATGAGAGGCCTATTCAACAAAAAAAAAGTTACCGCTTGGTTTGTTTGGGAAACATTTGTCCCACTAACGAGAGAGATATGGTTTCCTTATCGAACCCTGTTTGGCTTGCATGAGACCTACTATGAAAAGCAAGATAAGTGAATGAGATAGAAATGTTAAAAAAAACTTTTCTTCCTCTGCGCTCTTATGGGCCACCACCCAGGGCAGAGGTAGGGAAGTTCAACCAATTGCAGACAGACAGCTCACACTCTCCCATGGGGCTGATTTCCTGCTGCTTCTTCCTTGGGCTCTGGAACCTAACAGGTTGGGACACGTCCTCACAGAAAGGAGGAAGCTGCAGCATGCAGAACTAGTTGGGGTGTTCAGAATTAGCAAACACATACTAGCAGCGGAGAAAACAGATGTAATCCAATACTTCCTGAAAAAGAAATGCACATTCCTCAGAAATATGTGTGCAACTGTAGCTTTGTCATTTTGAAAATAAGAATACTGATCAATCTTGAATCAGTTACTTGAATACTATTTAACTTTCCTTCTGCTTGTATAGAATTTAAACATAAAAGAAATTGTGGTAAAATACAAAAAGGTTCCTAATGGGGAAAATTGCCTCCTAAATTAGGAGGCTCCCAAATTAAATTTTCAGTTACCAAATTTCTAGAATTACAATAACTTAAAAAAATTGTATGAGCATTTAGAAATATACTTTAGGCGCCCAAAGGAAAGGGGCAGAGCAAGGAAATGTGGGCACTCAAAAAGTTGCAAGCATAAATGGTTTTGAGATTTTCACTCACCGTGACATGAGCCTTGAAATAAAATATAATGCATCAGATTGGAGAAAGAAATCTTATAAGAAGAGGCAATGCCTTCATTCCCACCCCAGTAACCCAACTGATTTACTCAAGAAATCCATAGTCCTGAATTTGCAAGGCCTGAACAGCAGTGCTGTTAATAGCAGGATTCCTGAGAGATGGGTCTTTCATAGAGTGCCATAAATCAAAGCTGACTTAACCTCAGTTAACATTTTAAACATGTTAGGAAAGCCACACTGGTTTTGTGTTCTAAAACTTTAAATGTACAGATGATTGTTCCCTTTTGAATGTGACCACTCTATCCGTATGTGACCCACATACATACCTCCTCCCTGGTGGTTTTGGACTACTAATCCCAGCATCCCTAGCCGCTGTACCCAATGATGAGTTCTGGAAACTTCAAGTCAACAACATGGGTAGCACAATATTTACTCCTACACTAATGAAAACATAGCCATTAATTGTTTCCTGGCAGGCTGACAATATTTGTTCTTTTGACGGTCCCCAGCAGGCACTGAAAGCAGGCAACTGAGGGCCAGTGTACACACATAACTGGAGGGCTCCATGCCTTCAACTGAATGGGTTACACGTTGTATCTACCAGTTCTAAATCTCAGATGTGGCATTATAATCCCACAACTCTCGCCAGCATTTTATTGGAAGCAAATAGCTTTTGTATCCCTTCATTGGCTTCTTAAAGGTGAAATGATGTTTCTCTCTATTGATTAACCCCAGCCACATTCTAGCCACAGAGTGAATTCAGCATTGTGGTTCAGATATCCTCTTTGCTTGGGCTGGCTCATAGTCCTCTCAATGCACAGGCAGGCAGGACTTTGAACTGGAGCAAAGTCACTTAGAGAGGGAGCCTGCTGAGCACTGACGTGGCTTAGTAGTACCAAGTCTAACAGGTTCCCCCCCCCCCCCTTCTCTCGATATGCACAGTTTGATGAAGAAACTGTTTTGTACAATTCTTTGAATTAGAGTAGCTTGGTTGAGAGAAACACCCTCACAGCTAGGAATGGACTAACAGCTATGTAATGCAAATAAACATTGGAGACTTACAACCAACCCCACTCTTACTCTCTCCAGTGGAACTTTTTACATTATCTTTTCACTAGGGACCAGATAATATTGATCTGATCTGACTATAGAACAAGCTCAAGAGCCTGTTGTGGTGTTCAGGTTTGAATACTGGACCATGACTCTAGATAACAGAGTGCAAATCTTTTTCAGACATGGAAACCCACTGGGTGATCATGGGCAAGCCATATTTCTCGACCTCAGCAGAAGGCAAAGACAAACAACTCCTGAACAAATGTTTCCCCAAAAAACATGCGATAGAGCCATATGAGGATTGACATCCAATAAGAAACAACTTGAAGAAAGAAAGAAAACAATTGAAGACAGGTGTTCCCCATTGGGAGACTTTACTTTTCATATCATACTCACTCTTGCAAGTATAGTGCAAAAAGTAAACTGTAAATCTGATTCCAAGACAAATATTAGCAAATGAAAGTATAAGGATGACAGTATAAGCACACATTAGTTGACATAAAATTTTTGCTTGGAGACAGTTGAACTATAAGTACAGCAGGAAAAGTAAACTTGCCTCTTGAGGATGTCAAAAGAAGGTAATCGGGGAGAAGCAATGAGATATTTCCCAACTCGGCTCTTGTCAAATTGCCACAGAATAACTAATGATGTTAACTCCGCTAAGGATTCTTTCTTTTTCTCTCCCTTCTAGGATTGCTCTCTTAAGAATTGCAATCCACCAGTTTTAAAAAGATAAAAGTAAGGGGGGGGGGGGTTGGAAACTGTGAAGGCCATATTATACACTTCGCTTATACAGTTTACACTGAATACCAATACAAAGGCACTGAAACCTCTGGTATTAAATCTATCACAACTGAGAGTGCTTAATTCTTTTTCACTGAAATCACTGGGGAACCTTCAGTTTCAGTTTCAATATCCATAACTTGCGCTTCTCATTCTATTTCAGACCAGGCAACCCCTTTTCTAAATGCTGTAACCACACTCCCTTTCACATATGAGTAAACACATTTTATCTCACTCCCTCTCATGGGTAGAAGGGCTCCTTGAAGATGCAGCCATTACATGCAATGGCCTGCGAAGAGAGGTGTGAGAATCTGATGATTTGTTACCTAATCTGTGTATTACTGTACTTTCCAATCAGGGCCAAGAGGAAAGTATTCATTGCCACTCTCAGAGCTAAGCTAATTTTAAATTGTGGTAGCTGTAAGTCACAAAGGCATTGCTGGTGCTTGCTACTGCTAATGGTAGAAACTTCCACTAGTGGACCTCATCCTTCAGCAATGGCCTAGAGTTGATAAAATGTGATGGCCCTTCAGCCACCACACCAAAAAAACATCAGTTTCCTCTGTATTTGCTATGTGAAAGAATCTCCAGAAGAAGAAAAAACACCCACAAAGTTAGAAGTGAAGTGCACCAAGACTATACCTTCTAATAATGTTTTATCTCCTACTGTATGCTGAAAATGCATCATGATTGAATGAGGGCAAAACACAACTTTTTGTAGAGACAAAAAAAAAACCCTGTTATAGTTCATACAGAAATCTGATTATTTCTCAAATTTTAGATACAGTAGAATCTCACTTATCCAACATTCGCTTATCCAGCGTCCTGGATTATCCAACACAGTCTGCCTTTTAGTAGTCAATGTTTTTGTAGTCAATCTTTCCAATACACTGTGATGTTTTGGTGCTAAATTCATAAATACAGTAATTACTACATAATATTGCTGTGTATTGAAATTGCTTTTTCTGTCAAATTTGTTGTAAAACATGATGTTTTGGTGCTTAATTTGTAAAATCATAATGTAATTTGATGTTTAATAGGCTTTTCCTTAATCCCTCTTTATTATCCAACATATTCACTTATCCAACGTTCTGCCGGCCCGTTTATGTTGAATAAGTGAGACTCTACTGTATTAAAATATTTTTTGTTGTTGGAAGACTTCAATCTCGCAATTCTGTCATCCCTCCCATCTTCCTGGCTTCTCACAGATCTCAGCTTTGTGCGTATCAGGCATAAACTAAATAGCCAGATCAATCATCCCAGGTCTCCAAAGGAATTCTGGAGTTTATGACTAGGGCAGTATATCATACAGCCACAATGAAATTGCTTCTCTCTCCTTGTGTAATGTTTTCAGCACCTCCAAATTAAAGACAATGCCTAAATGTGGAAATACCACATTTAAAAGGCACGCCCTAATTTAGCAGCAACATCTTTAAGACTGCAAGCCAATTGAATATGCAGCTATAAAAAATAGTACAGCTACAAAAAATAGCAATGCAGTTTGCCTACAACCAGCTTAACCAGAAAGAGGAGTATTTCAAAACAAGATAGCAACGTGGATTAATTTCATTGCTTTGAGAATGCATAGGCATTTGAAATTACTGATCACCCAAGCATCCTTTTCTTTTGTTACATGTGTTAGGTCCTTCCTAGATATGGAGGAGCTGAAAATGGTAGTGCATGAACTAGTCACGTCAAGGTTGGACTCCTGAAATGCACTTTACATTGGGCTACCCTTGTACCAAGTTCGGAAACTCCAACTGGTTCAAAATATGGCAGTCAGACTGGTTACAGGAACATCTGGGAGTGAGCATATTTCAGTATTCCCTCAATACTTCGCGGTTCACTGTTCGCGGATTTGCTGTTTCGCAGTTTTTCAATAAACTCTAAAAGACTATTATAAATAATAAAAAATTACAATTTACAGCCCAAGGAAGGGAGGAAGGAGAAGCCGAAGGAAAAGGAGCCCAAGCGGCAACAGAAGGAAGCGATTTATCAACACACGATTGGTTGATAAAGACTTAAAATAGTGTATAACTACTAAAATAATGCATAAATATTAAAATAAATACAGTGTCCCTACTTGATGGATTTTCATTTATTGCAGGTGGTCCTGGAACCCAACCCCCGCGATAAGTGAGGGAACACTGTACACCTATCCTAAAGTGACTTCACTCATTGCCAATTGGCTTCCAGGCAAAGTACAAGGTGATGGTTTTGACCTTTAAAGCCCTACATGGTTTGGGTCCAGGTTACCTAAAGGATAGTCTTCTCCCATACAATCTGCCCCACACACTTCGATCTTCCGTGGGGCGTCTGCTCCAACCAGCCAGAACCCGACTGGCAACCACCACACAGAGAACCTTTTCATCGCCTGCCCCAAGAATGTGGAACAACCTGCCGGTAGAGCTCCAACAGCTAAATCAGCTATCAGAATTTAAGGGAGGCCTACCCAGACTGTCTTTAAACATAAACATGAATTGTAATGTATGTCCTTTGTTTAATCTCAGTTTTAACATGTATTTCACAGAGATATGTTTTGGTATGTAACTTTTATGGAGGTACGTTTGTGTATTTGTAGTGTTTTTGCTGTGTTTATGTGTTTTGTTTTGTAACCCACCTTGAGCCATGAGGAGTAAAAATATTATTATATTAATTAGAAAGAAGTTGCAATCTTATGCACACTCAGCTAGAAATAAATTAAACTAAGTACTGTATATGTAAGTAAACATATCTTAGGTTACAATAGTGTTTACTCAAGTGTTCTTGGTACTCTGTAGCTATGGCCACAAAAGGATTCTTGGGTTGTTACAGGTAGGTCAAGAATTTTTCAAAAGATATTTGATTTTCAGTCTGTTGCATTCTTTTCAAATTGCTTCACAGGAGATTCAGTTCATAATACAGTAACTATAATCACTCCAAGCAGTGTAGGGTGTCATACTGGGAAAACAGATCAGCTGATCCTACTATTTTATGCATTTTTAAAATGTTTCTCCTTCAACGTGACATGTTTCTTTGAGTAGAATGGAAAGCAGAATAGAATTTCTATGATCAACAAAATCAAAATATTGCATGTTGAAATCACAGGAACAAATACATTCACCCATCTTCCTCACAGGTTCAGTGAAGGTAGGTTTTGTGGTATTCCTACTCTGAAATCAACTGATTTTTTCCCCCCAAAATAGGACTACTGTTACTAAAACCCTATCTTATGAAAGAATGGGCTAACATTGCTTTTTAAAAGGAGATATTACTGAAGTTGCAATTCTGTGATCACTTGCCAGAAAATAAGCTTTAGTGTACTTCTGAATAGACATTTAGTACATATGCTCAATTGTGTGTGTTTGCAATTTCCCATCTGATAAATGTGGACATCATTAACAGGACTGACAGAAAAGCAAAATGACAAGACATTTTAAAGAGGTTTACAACCCTGTGCTTTGAGAATGCAAGCAGAGCATGGTTGTGCAAGACAGTCATTTGAACTTTACATAAAATGTTATATTAAGATGGCATTTGTAATTGTAATTAATACAATACTATAACATTTATTTACACTATAAATGTATTTATTTAAATCTTCAAAGCATCACCAGTGCTGTTATTAGCTGCATTTCTCTATCAATCAATTCTCATTTCTTTGACTGTAAGACGCCATCAATTGCAAGACGGGTGCACTACAACTACCAATAAAAATTGCAATTCAAAAAAAAAAACCCCAGTATTGGAGATGTTTTATGTAGGAAATAAAGTGCATCTAAGAACTGAAGAAATACAGTATAGAGAAGTCAAAGTATGTATGTTTGCTTGATCCACAAAGGCTTCTACCAGGTGTCAAGGATGAGGACCAAACTTGGTACACATATCATTAATGATCCAACTTAAAATACTGCCATGGATTTGGAGGGGGGAGAAGAGAGATGATTGAGAATGATGGTAGTTCACCCCATATCTGGAGAGCCACATATATCTCACCAAAGAGACCTGGACCAAAAGTGGTACCATACATATACCCTTCATGATCCAACTTCAAATGCTGGCAGGGTTTGGGAGGGAGGCATAGTACAAGATGATGGGAGTTGTAGTCCACCTACATCCGGAGTGCTGCCTCACTGCCAGTTCCAATCAAGTCAGATCTGGGTTGATGGGATTTCCATCTGACTAGATCTGGGGCTAATAGGAGCTGCAGTCTCACCAGGTTGGGCTAATAGAAATTCTAGACCATCACCTATACAATTTTATAAAAGATCCAATTATACAGACGTAAGTTTTTAAGCGGGACCATTTATATAATCGCAAAACTAACAATGAGCTGTCGAAGGTTTCATGGCTGGAATCGCTGGGTTGCTGTGAGTTTTCTGGGTTGTATGGCCATGTTCCAGAAGCATTCTCTCCACATTTACAGTAGGCAACCTCAGAGGTTGTGAAGTATATTGGAAACTAGGCGAGTGAGGCGATATTTATATATCTGTGGAAGGTCCAGGATGGGAGAAAGAACTCTTGTCTGTTTGAGGATAGTGTGAATGTTGCAATTAATCATTTTGATTAGCACTGAAAAGCCTTGCAGCTTCAAAGCCTGGCTGATTTCTGCCTGGAGGAATCCTTTGCTGGGAGATGTTAGCTGAACTTGATTGTTTCTTGTCTAGAATTCACTGTCTTCTGAGTGTTGTTCTTTATTGACAGTCCTGATTTTAGAGTTTTTAAATACTGGTAGGCAGACTTCATGATTTCATGACTTTGTTCATTTTCTGTTGAAATTGTCCACATGCTTGTGGACGAAAATGGACTTCCCACAGATATATAAACCCCACTTGCCTAGTTTCCAATATACCTCACAACCTCTGAGATCGCCTGCCACAGATGAGGGTGAAACGTCAGGAGAGAAAGCTGCTGGAACATGGCCATACAACCCGGAAAACTCACAGGAACTTTTTCCTAGGTTAGTTTCCCAAAACAAAGCAGTAATGCCTTGTCCGTGTCCGCCGCCGCCTCCTCTCACCCCTCCTCCGTCGTTCCCTGGAAGCGCTTCCTCCTTGAGTTACGTTTCCGGGGCACACCACAGCCCACGGTCCAGTCAGAATCAAACACGAACCACGTCGGCCTGATAGGCTCAACCACGCATGCGCGGAACTAGGCGGGGCCTGCTTCGCGAATGCCACGTTCCAAAGCAAGTAGCAAGTGGGGGGGCGGGGCGAGGAAAATGATCGTCAATCCAAACCAATCAGAAGCAGCTAAACAGAGTTCTGAAAGCAGCCTTTCTAACCAATGGCAAAGTACCAAAGAGGCCAGCGTGGCCAATCAAAGCCGACGGAACAGAGGAAACTTTCCGGCTAGTTCGGAAGTGGAAGGAAAGGTGACGCGACCTTTCGCGCGGGCCAATCAGAGCGCGAAGAGGGCCCCAGGCGCTACTCCGGCTCAATGGGCGCCGGAGAGCAGGAGGGCGGGAACAGCCAATAGGAGGCGGTGGCAGAGACGGGAGAAAAGGGCGGGTTTATAAGCGGAGAGGCGGGGGAGAGGGTTCTCTTTCGCGGTGCCTTCGCCTGGTCCGGTCTCCGTGCTTCCCGTCGCCGCCATCGCCATGAAGACCGCTCCGCTCCTGGGCCTCCTCTTGCTGGGCCTGGCCTGCTCCGCCGCCGACTTCGAGGAGGACGAGGGCGTCCTGGTGCTGAAGACGGCCAACTTCGAGCAGGCGCTGGAGCAGTTCCCCAACATCCTGGTGGAGTTCTGTGAGTCGGAGCGGGAGAGAGAGGAAGGCTGGGGCCGGGAAGGGCGGGCGGGCGGCGTGCGTCCACACTGTGAAACCAGTGCACTTTGGTGTCTTGGGAGTTGTAGTTTCACAAGGCCTTCTCTACCGAAGAGTGCTGGGGCCTTGCCAAACGAATGATTCCATAGCATTGAGCCTTGCCAGCCAGAACGGCACTCATCCTCCAGTGCAGATGCACCCAAGAATGCCTTCCTCCCTTTAGCGGGCCTTTGAGGCGCGAGGAAACCGGTTCAGCCTCGGGCTGTGTGTCTGCAAGGGTGCAAGCCGCCCAAATTGAGGGGTGTGCCGCCTGGGTGATTGCCACTTGCGATTCTTCTTCGCCTTTTACACAGTGAATGGGAAAGGGCTCGGCAAGGCCTCCTTTTGTTCTCACAGCAGCCTGGGAAGTAATTATATATGTATATGTATACAGTATATTTATTTCTACCCTGCTACCATCTCCCCGAGGAGCCTCTGGTGGTGCAGCGGGTTAAACCGCTGAGCTGTTGAATTTGCTGACTGAAAGGTTGGTGGTTCAAATCCAGGGAGCAGGGTGAGCGCCTGTTGTTGGCCCCAACTTCTGCCAACCTAGCAGTTCGAAAGCATGCAAATTTGAGTAGATCCATAGGTACCGCTCCGGCAGGAAGGTAATGGCTCTCCATGCAGTCATGCTGGCCACATGACCTTGTCTACGGACAACGCTGGTGCTTAGAAATGGAGATGAGCACCAACTCTCCAGAGTCAGTCACAACTAGACTTAACATCAGGGAAAACCTTTACCTACCATCTTCCTGAAAGGACTCAGGGCGGCTAACAAAATACAGCGAAGTGCCACATATAGACAATACATGAATCTAAAACGATAAAGTCATAGAATTACAATCACTCACATACATCATTACAATGTAAAATATTAAAATTCATAAAATGCAGTTATAATAAGTTCATTCTTATACCCCGCCACCATCTCCCCAAAGGGACTTGGGGTGGCTTACGTATGGGACAGAATGTCCAGAAGATGTAAAAACAAAACAATCAGTGACAATAAAAACATGATAAAATAAAACCTAGTAAAATATAACAATCCAGATAAAAACGTAACTAAATAAAACATAAGAATGTAAAACAGCAGCATTGAAACTTCATCAAAACAATGCTCGGCAAAAACCAATAACCAGAAATGCTAAAATAGTGACTGGGCCTAGGATCCAGCAGGGATTAGGGTCTGCATCTCCCAACTATTTTGTGGAGGAATACTGAAGGCCTCAAAGGCCCAAGATAACTGTGTTGCTGAAGGCCATATTTGTGCAGTTCCCTAAGAGAGTCCTAAGAATCCTGACACCAGAGAGACTTGTACACAGATGTTCAGAGGTTGAAGAAGGCTTTTAAGCACCTGCTGCTTGAAAACATAGGAATGAAGTGGATTTGTTCTTTTTCACCATATCTATCTAAGGTGCATCTGCACTGCTGAATTGATGCAGTTGGGTACCAATTTAACTGCCATTTGTTTATTAATTATTATTTACCATATTTGCAGCCCGCCCTTGTCAACCCCAAGGGGGACTTGGAGCGGCCTCCCATATCAGCAACAATTCAGTGCCATTAAAGTAACATACTATTGGTAAACATCTACATTAAAACCAAAGAATTAAAACATCTAAAAACAGGTACACCAGTTATTAAAATCATGTAATCCAAAATGTAATTCAGGGCCATTCCAATTGCCATTGCACAGATTCTATGTTCATTTATTGCACTGAAGTTATTTTCCAAAAGCTTGGTCCCATAGCCATGTTTTAACTTCCTTTCTGAAGGCTAGAAGGGAAGGAGCTGATTGAATATCACTGGGGAGGGAGTTTCACAGCCAGGGGCCACCACTGAGAAGGCCCTGTCTCTCGTCCCCACCAATTGCGCCTGCGAAGGAGGTGGGACTGAGAGCAGGCCCTCCCCAGAAGCCATGACTCAGTGCTGTGGAATCATGGGAGTTGTTGGTTGGTGAGGCACTAAAGGCCTTGCAAAACTAAAACTCATATGATTCCATAATATTGCATGATGGCAGTAATAGTTGTGTCAAACTGTTAATTTTATGGTGCAGATGCACCCCGAGTTCCAGAATTCATGAAAAAGTTTTGCGTTTCTGAATACCTGACTTAAAATTTTGAGACATAATATTAATTTTATAGCCAGAACAAGTTGGGTGGTTGTACCTAAAGGTATGTAACTATGGTAATTTTCTACAGTTGCTATTACCTCTTTTTTAATGAGAATAGAGACAGGCTTTCTTTTTTCTGTCTGTTCTGAACTCCCACAATGTTTATTGCCAGTTAGCAAGCTCTTTTCCCTTGATAATGTAATCACGAAGTAGGTTAGGTAATCCAATCTCTTGTTGACTTAGCTCAGTGGTTCCCAACCTTTGGGCCTCCAGGTGTTTTGGACTTCAGCTCCCACAGTTCCTAACAGCTGGTAAGCTGGCAGGGATTTCTGGGAGTTGAAGTTCAAAACACATGGAGGCCCAAAGCTTGGAAACCACTGATTTAGAACAGGCATGGCAAACTTCAGCCCTCCAGGTATTTTGGATTTCAACTCCCACAATTCCTAAAAGCCGGTAAGCTAGCTGGGATTTCTAGCAGTTGAAGTTCAAAATAACTGGAGGGCCCAAGTTTGCCCATGCCTGCTCTGGAATAACTGGTTTGGAGTGCTGTTACTCTTACTTGCTCTCCAGAGCAATCTTCATGGAATGGTTTTTATACTGTACCTGCTTTTCTGTGGTTGGAAGTTGCAAAGATAATATCAGAGACAGCATGCAATGGCTTTGATGCTGAGTATTTCTGGTCTTTTTCTCCCACAGATGCACCATGGTGTGGCCACTGTAAAGCTCTGGCACCGGAGTATGTAAAGGCAGCAGCTAAACTGAAATCTGAGAACTCTGAAATCAGGCTGGCTAAGGTGGATGCCACAGAAGAGTCAGAACTTGCCCAGCAGTTTGGTGTGCGAGGATATCCCACTATTAAGTTTTTTAAGAACGGAGATAAATCTTCCCCGAAAGAATACACAGGTGAGGCATTAAAGGTTCAGGTAACAGACTTCTTTGAAGCGCTGCTTTCAGAGTGTAGAGCAAAAGATCCTAGCATTGTACATTCAGATACATTAAAAACAACTAGCACATCATTAATCAGTAAACAGTGTCACTTTATCCTCCCACATGGTAAACTGTTAGCAAATTAGTTTGAAACATTTACAATGGGGTAGACTTGTATCTTGACTGGGCAGTCTTCAGAAACAATTGCATGTACTGAATTTCTGACTCTAGCTACAGAACAGTTGTACAAAGCTTATCAATTATGCTGGCTTTCACTGAAAAACTAGAATTTGCCACTAGTTCACTAATCCTTCTGAACACTTTTGTAATATAAATTCTATCAGTTATAGTATGCAAGCAAATATTTTAATGTAATTTATATGAATTTTATTGCTAAAAGAAAAATTCACTGAAAACTATTTCCAAGAAAAACATTTGTCTTTTGAAAAAAGTATAGGTTTTCAAGTACATGTTCTTCAGTTCCTGGTTTCTATGATTTTGCATATTACAGGACATTTCTGTACATGGGGGGATCTAAAGCTACCTAGAGAGTAGGAAATTGGGCATAATCATTCTTCTCTAGTTCAGAACTAAGGAGGAGGATTAAATGATAGCTCTTGACCATACATTGTTTCTTGGAGGTGTCACATAGGCTTGGAAACCTGATATACATATGACTCCTAGTTACAAAAGGGAGTAAGACAACAGGAAATGAGAGAAAATCTACCCCTAGAAAGGGAAATTCACTTCACGAATTGTCATTGGAAAAGGTGTCTCCAGTGAAGCTTTATCCCCAATCCCTGTTTCCACGACAACCCAAATTTTTTAAATCCACTTGTCACAGGAACAGAAAGTTATGCAAAGGATTTGTCTAGACTGGGGTCCTCAAAGCTTTTAAGCAGAGGACTGGTCCACAATCCTTTAGACTGTTGAGGACTGTTGAAAAAAAATACAACCAAATTCTTATGCACACTGCACATGCCTTATTTGTAGAACAACAACAACAAAAGAACAATACAATATTTAAAAATAAAAACAATTTTAACCAACATAAACCTATCAGGATTTCAGTGGGAAATGTGGGCCTGCTTCTGGCCAATGAGATAGTCAAGTTAATTAGGATTGTTGTTGTTGTGTGCCTTCAATTCATTTCAGACTTTGGGCAAGCCTAAGTCTAAAACTGAGGGTGGGGGCCAGGTAAATGACCTTAGAGGGCCACATCTGGCCCACGGGCCTTAGTTTGTGGGCCCTGGTCTAGACAAGTGACTCCTATATTAACATGTGGAAACCTAAGTTAATGCATATAGGTCCTAGAATATTTAAATTTGTAAGTGTAAAACTTTTTATCTTATGTCTGTCTTCTTTCCTGTCCTCATATTCAAACAACATTGTTTCTCTAAAAAAATATTACCGTGATTCTTCTCTCTATCTCCATGAACAAAAACAAAGCCATACATTTTTTTAGCTGTTTCCTCTTTGATCATAAGTGCTTTGTATTTATTTATATTTTAAAATCAATTTTAAAATATTTTTTGTCTGGGAACTTTCTTCTGGAGTGCTTCTGTGGGGCTGCCACCTGTTTATTTAGGGAATACCCTTGAAATCCACCTTGGAGCATCTGCCAATAGCCACCGGATAGGCAAACTGGTGCCCAGCTGATGTTTGAGGCCACTGTCCCTCACAATCTGCAATCTTGTCATGTTAGTTCAGGTTATCTGTCCCTGCAGGTGTTCATCTCAGTTCCCTCTTCTAATAGAGCCATCGCAATGGCTCCACCAGACTAACCCGGGGGACCGATTCCAACAAGAGTTTTAGTTGGTTCACTTCTACCTTCAGGCACAGCTTTATTAAGGAAGCCATTGGCTCATAACTGATTGTAGAAGAAATGCATTTAATTTTTCTTTTTTATTGTATTTGAATTAGTTTAAAATGTTTTGAAGTTGGGCTTTTAATACCATTTGATAGTTTTTAAAAACTTTTAAATTAATATTTTAGTTGTACTTTTATTTATAATTTATTGTAAATTATTTTGGGTATCTTGCTGATAGAAACAATATACATTAAATAACTCACTATATGTGCACGCAACATGCAATATAATGTCCTTGTGTCTTTTAGTAGCTTCAAGAAGGACCTATATGCATCATAGAATTGTGGAGCTTAAAGAAATACCAAGTGGCATTTGGTCTAACCCCTGCCATTGCCTAAATCTATAGTTAAAGCATAATGCCAGGTGGTGAGCCAGGCTCAATTTGAAAAATTCCAGTAAAGGACAGTCCATTAGCTTCTGAAGTATAGTTGTCCCCCCACTTTTACTGAGGTTAGGGGGCAGAACCCTTGTGAAAGTGAAATATCTAGCCCCTTCTAAAGATATTCATTCACTTGAGGGTACTAGCAAGGGTCAGGTCCTTTTCTGTGTGATGGGGTGGAAATCATGTGTAATTGCCCTTTGGTCTCCAAACTGATTCTCTTTATTAAATAGGTGGCACAGTGAGCACTTAGGTTGAGGATTTCTTCCATTCCTGCTAACTTAGGTTTCTATTTGAAACACAGGCTTCATTTTAACAAGGTTATCAGCATATTTGTGGCACTTAAGCCAAAGTGTGAAGTTTGAGAAGACTTGTTGCCTTTATTTCTCACTGTAATACTCAATGAAATGTTTGTCTGGACCGATAATGTGGCCAAAGTCTAACTGTAATTAAGCCCGTTTCTTCAGGCTTCAGAGCAGCATGTTATAAAGAGTGAGTTATGTGGATTATGTTAGTAGTTTAACTCAGTAGCGCTCCTTGTGGCTCAACAGCACCTTCTGGTGGCACCTTGGCCTTGAGAAAGAAAGTTGTAGGCGTCTGCTTGTATGATAAATGTATAGATGACACTTTCCCCTCGCACAATCAGGCTAATTGCGCATATTTATAATGGAGGATATTATAATACGATTTTTAATTTGCTAATGAAGCTGGCAGGGAAGCGGATGACATTCTGAACTGGTTGAAGAAGCGCACAGGGCCAGCAGCCACTACACTGAAGGATGTTGCAGGAGCTGAAGAACTTGTGGAAGCCAATGAAGTTGCTGTGATTGGGTTCTTTAAGGTAATTTTTTTCTTTCAAGGGGGTGGGAAAATTTTTATTTTTTTCAGAGGCCACTTTCTTTGGGGAGGCATTGTGTTGTGGATTTTGTGTTGTAGCGATATGTGGGAGTGAGGTCATCAGTCTGCAGGGCCATCTTCCTTTTTTTTCCTTTCACCCCACCCCAAATGCTCATCAATTGTGGACAGGGGAGTGATTGCACTCCCTTGTGGCCTAAACTGATTTGTGCAGAGGCTGGAAGTATGTGAAATTAATCGGTGAGGCTTCTAATTGCTTTAGCTGATGGTTTTTTATTTTTCTATCTCTAAATGCAGCAGTCATATGAAGCTTAAACAAGTGCTAAACTCTGCTATCTATTTTCTTACTCTGTTTTGGCTCTTTGTACAGTTTTGGGCATGATGTGGAGTTTTTAAAAGGATCATTTTACTTCTCTATCAGGATGCAGAGTCTAATGCTGCCAAACAATTCTTGTTGGCAGCAGAGTCCATCGATGACATTCCTTTTGGGATTTCCTCCAGCAGCGATGTCTTTGCCAAATACCAGCTCAGCAAAGATGGGGTTGCTCTTTTTAAGAAGGTGAGTGCCTGAAAAAATTGCCGATCTGTGTTAAGTCAATCTGGCAGCCGTTGGCACTGCTTCTCCCACTGTTTTCCAGCCCACTTCTTTCCTTCTCTTTATATGTGTGTGGTAGGAAACTTGTAGCTGCTTCAACTATTTCACCCTGAGAAGCTTCTCATTCATTATAAGACCAGAGATGGGCAAAGTTTGCTGTTGCTTGACGGCAGCTCCAAGTGTTCCCAACTGGTTAGGCACAATAGGAGTTGCAGTCCTAAAATATTTGTAGGGCTACACTTAACTGTGCTGTTGATCCTCTTGTTCCCTTCAACGATGGTGCTTCTAGTAAGGTTGAACTATAGAGGGCGGTACTGGTTTTACCTTGGGGCTTTTTATAAACAGGCATTGCAGCTGATTAAGAGTAGCTTTATGAGCTGCAATAACGCTTGCGTTAATTCTAGTGAATTGTGACGTATTTTGTGCCCTCTTCATTGCGTTAATACTGGAAACTGAATGTTCTGGAAGGATTTTAAAAACCGAACAGGAAGATGCATTTTAAGAGCCTAGTCAGCATTGTTGACTGGCCTGTTCAGAGTTGAGAACTTGAGATGCTGCAGTAGAAAACTAAAAAATGAAGGGTTTGGCTGCTGTTACTCATGTTACAGAAATGCTTTCTCAGATTATAGTATCCCTGTTAGAAGAGAAGTCTCAGGAGTAGGAAATCTCTTTCGACTTCCCAGAATCTTAAGATAGCATGCCACGGGCTCTAAGATTTGCTGGGGAGGCCCTCCTCTTGATCCCACCTCCGTCTCAAGCACGGTTGTTGGGGACAAGAGAGAGGGCCTTCTCGGTGGTGGCCCCCAGGCTCTGGAACTCCCTCCCAAAGGAGATTAGATTAGCTCCCACCCTGGATTCCTTCCGGAAGAATCTGAAAACTTGGATGTTCACAGGTGCCTTTTCATAACTGATAATTGATTGTCCATGTGCTTTACCTAGGCCTTGGCCATTCCATGCACTTTATTACCGTTAGTCTTTCCCATCCCTAGTCACCGAAGAATACACATTTTCAAATTTCCATTCTCCTTAAAATGGCCTATGGTGCTTGTACAGAACTGAGGGTGACAGGGAATGGAATCCCTTTTGAATCCCTCCGCTTGCCACCAATATGTACAGAGGTGAGGTGTCTGACAGGAATGTGTGACAGAGATGGAATCCCTCTGACTATCTTCTTCTTCGCTGCCACCAATGGAGGAGACGTCAGGCAGATGGCACTGGTTCTTTTAAGCTTTCTCTATTTGCTCCACTTCAGATGTTGATGTTGCTTAACTTAATATAAGAGTATGACAGAGGCTTAGTTAGAATAAAATCAAAACAAGTTTATTGCAGGTACAGAGCTTGATGGTTTCATATAACTTGTTAAAGGCACTTCGCTTAATGGTTACAAACGGATATGAGGTGGTCAAACTTTCTCTGGATTACACTAAACCCTGATCCTCCTGGATCCACTGGGATTAATTTTCCCTAATCCACAGGCTCTATAAATGACCCTAGACAAGTCACCTAACTTGCCTAGTCTGGTCCAATTTAGATCTGACTCAAATTCTTCTATTTGAGCCAACCTGATTCTCCTCACAAGAATCAGATCCTCCACTGTGACTAGAAAATCACAGACTGTCTAAAATAATTCTCTTTATTTTAGACCTGACTCAAACTCTTCTATTTGAGCCACCCTGATTCTCTACACAAGAATCAGTTCCTTCACTGTGAATGGAAATCACAGACTGCCTTGGGTTTTTAAATATTCCCCCTTTTCCTTTCCAAACGGCGGTTGGCTCCGCCCCTGTTGCTAGGGTAACCTGTTCTAGCATTCTAAGATGGCTACCTTCCCCCACACATCATCAATTCAAATACTCACCATTTTAAACTTAGCCAAACCTGACTGTTCAAACAAAATCAAATACACATGTCATCTATAAACAAAATATAATCATACACTTCTTCACAGTGCTTGACTACGGATTGGGATTACTGCCTATGTTTTAAGTTATTTTAACTTTTGTGAGAAGTGTTATTATAATGTGATTTTATTGTGTTACTGTTTTTATTGATGTAATACTTTTTTGGGCTTGTCCCAATGTAAGCCGCCCCAAGTCCTTTGGGCAATGGAGCAGGGTATAACTGTTTTTGTTGTTGTTGTTATTATTATTATTATTATTATTATTATTATTATTGAGCAGTCTTCAGGTAATTGGTTCCAAAACTATTTGTGGTATCATTTTTGGGGAGGTTAACACAGTGCATTTATTTAATGGAAAAAACCAGCTGTACATGGATAAATATTACAAGATAACTTATCCCCCTTCTTTAGCTGAGAAGGGAGAGAATCTTGGCCTATATTGCAGCACATATTCCTTAGAGCAGGAGTGGGCAACTGCAAAGATGGCATGGGCCATTTTTCCTTTCTGTGCCTGCCTGTCACAGTAGTGATTTCAGTGCACCTGAAGTGATGTGATATCATTTCTAGCTGCCTTTTTTGTTTATTCTGGGAGAGGTGATAGGGTTAGTGGTAGCAAATTCTTGCCCTTTTAAGTTTGTTTGGGGTGTTTCACCCCAGCATCAGTCCAAAGGTGATTTTTTAATGGGAGAGACTTTGATGGGTTTTTATTGGTTTCGAGTAGTTTTTTCATGCAGTCCTTTGATTTGTAACCAGTGGGGGGAATGGCAGTTTCATTTCAGGTTTCATCTCAGACCAGAAAAAATATATTAACTTCTCACACCTTATTAATTAGCATGACAAAAGATTGTGTGTGTGAGTGAGAGAGAGAGAGAGCCCCTTATGTTGATTGCAAGCTTTGAACTTGGTTTCTGGAACTATTTTTGTACTTCCGCAAATAACAGGCTGTTTCTTTCAGCTGTGAGGAAGAACTATGTTTGATAGCTTTCTTGTCCCTGAGTACCTACTACTGTTTATGCATTATGGTTAGGGTTACAACCTCTTATGGGTGTATATACTTACACAAGCAGGTGTGAAGTTTTGGTTGCTGAGCAGGCTCTTTTCCCAGCTGCCTTTGTTCATTTAATGGCAGGCACATTCTGTGAATGGAAATGGAATCCCAACTTCTTCAGATTCACGTCTCCCCTATGCTTCAGTCAGGCTTTCAAGATGGTAGTATATCCAGTGAAATGTTTGGCACTTCATAAACTGCTTTAGATTCTGTTCAGGGGTTAGAGGAAGTATTATGGTCTTTATATCCCACCTTTCTGCCTCAAGGTGGCTAACACTCCACACTAGATACTCCAAGTAGCCTTTGTGATTAGCCAATTATCCATAGCTGTTCACAACCCTCTTATGAATGCTTTTGATATACACTGTCCTTTGCATCAGCCCCTGTTGTGCAAGTCTGGATTCTACCAAAGACCAGGTAAACAGGTTTCCTTTTGGCTTGATCCAGGCAAAAAGTCTTTGTTTCAAGGGCAGCCAGTACAGTTCTGCAGTTCTCACAATAAGCACCTAAACATTGATGTCAAATACATCTGAGGCTTTGAGTAACCAGGCATAATCAATGTTTTTAGAAGTCGTATTCCCTTCTGTCTAGGGCTGTTGTATGACACAAAATTTAAAAGCCTCCCAAATTGATTAAATGCTGGCAATCGGAGAGAAGCTCGAGAGATGTCCCTTCTGTTTTATATTCAGTTTGATGGTTTCAAAGAAATGCCATGGCAGCTTACTAATAATATCAGAACTGTTCCAAAAGAAGATACAATGTGCAAAAATAAATGGTGATCAAAAATAAATTTGATTCCGCAGTCTGATACCTGTCAAGTGGGTCTACTTAGGGCTGTTGTCATCTTGGTAGCCGCAGGCAGTATATCCAAGTGGGACCCCATTTTCCTCATTGAGGCTATCCATTCTTTTAATCTGCGGATGAGTTGTTTATTAAAGAGAGATACCTTCAGTCCAAAACAAAATGACCTCACACTGATAAGTGCAAATTATTATCATAGATCAGAATAATGTATTGAGTGTTTCAATGTAGCCCATGTGAACAAGCAGAGATGTAATCAAAGGAAGTAAAATTCTCAGGTATCCTAGAGGAAACATCTGTCTCTGATTAGCCTGCCTAGAACTTAGAGGAGCTAAGTTATTTTTTTTGAGATTAATGTTTTGTTTTAATTTACATATTACATATTCATAAATAACAGTGAATCAAATCTATATACATGTATATATGCATGAACCAGTACAATACTTCTTAACATCTATACAATATTCATGTTTGGTTATGTTCTCCCCTCCTCCCACCCCTCCCAATTTGGTGACTTCCCATCCCTTGGGTTGGAGACATTCATATATAATTCTGTTCTTCCTTCCAATTGTATCCTTTTTCTATTCTTCTTTCTGGCCTGCTAATTATTAATTTATTATTTGTAAATGCCCTACACAGATTATAATGGGTTAAATTATGAAGTCTTCTATAAAAACTTTTCCTTCTTTCTTTTTAATATAGTTTAGCAATGTTTTCCAGTCCTTGATAAAGCTTTTTGTGTGTTTTTTTAATTCATCATTGCTAATTTGTCCATTTCTGCTATTTTAAAGATTTTAACTGTCCATTCTTCTATTGTTAGGAGGTCTGCCTTCTTCCAGAACTGTGTGTATACTGTTCTTGTTGCTATGATCATGTAGTGTAATACTTTATAGTTTCGTGATTTTGTTTGGTTATTTGGCATTCTCAATAAAAATAATTTGGGCTCCAATTGTACATTTGAATGAAAAAATTCTTGCCGTGTTTTTTGTACAATGCCCCAGAAATCTCCTGCTTTTTTATAGGACCACCATATGCGGAAGAAAGTTCTTTACATTTCCAGCATTTGTTGTTTCTTCCCTTAGTATACATTTTAGATAGTTTTGCTGGGGTCAGGTACCATCTGTTCATCATTTTATAAAGAAATTCTCTTAAAATTGTAGTATCGAATTTTCTTTAAGCCAATAGTCCCCATTTTCCCCATTTATCTAGTTCTATGTTGTGCCCGACATTTTGTGCCCATTTAATCATACAACCCTTTATCAGTTCTGTTTCAATTTCCGTCTTCAGTACCATTTATAATCAAGTGAGGATCCTGACTGGCTTAAATTCGGGTCGGCTTATACTCGAGTATATAGGTAATCAGAGTTGAACAGTCTTATCTTATTAAAGTCTTATTATCTTAAATTAGTTTTATATAAATATTCAAAAACATTTAACCTACTGATGCCTCAATTAATGTAATTTTATTGGTATCTATTTTTATTTTGTGAAATTATCAGTAGCTGTTGCATTCCCCACCCTTGGCTTATACTTAAGTCAGTAAGTTTTCCCAGTTTTTTGTGGTAAAATTAGGTGCCTCGGCTTATATTCAGGTTGTCTTATACTCGAGTATATATAGTAATACTTTATATATTTTTCCAATAAGGTGTTCTTCATTAGTACACAGTTCTTTTTCAAATCCCATATTTTTACTGTCCAGTACAAATCTTCCTTTTTCATTTCCCTATATCTGTACCACTGTAGGTCCTGCATTCTTCAGTTTTAATCTGTATTTTTCATCTTCATGTTTTATTAAATCTCTGTAATCCAGTGTTGTTCTTCTTATCTAACTTGTAAGAAACTGATATTTGAATACAGTTTAATTTTGTACTTGTTCCTTAGTATGGCTCGTCTTATAAAATGGTGATTAAGGTCTGTGTGTACTTTTGCTTTTTGATATCATATATAGGCATGCCATCCGAAACATAGATCATGACCTTATAATTTTAACAGTCTCTTTTATTAAGATTAGCCCATCTTTCATCCAAACTAGTATGCATGTTTCGAAGTACAATTTCAGGTCTGGTAACCCCAGTCCTCCCCTTTGCTTTTCATCCTGCAGAACCTTGTTTTAATTCTAGACCTCTTGCCTTAAGGAGCTTGGCTATTTTTTGAACTATGAAAAATCTATCAAGAGTCAACATGTTTTTTTCTCAAACAAGGTTGGTTAAACTATAGCCCAGAGATTACATGCCACACTCTGCACAAGGCGCTCTGAAGTTCCCACTCTGATACCAGTCCATGTCAAATGGCAAACCAGAAGTCTCTTGAGGTTGTGATTTTACCATTTAAATGCAATATCCTCTTTCCTAGGACTGTTTAGGAATAGGAAGTTGCCAGATACCATTTGTCTTTGGGAGGGTAAGAATAATTTCCTCTCACTGGGTTAGGATGTGGCCCAGCACGTCCTAGGCCATAGTAAAAATGGCACACAGAAATGCTATAGGTCCACACCATTCTTTAAAATGGATGTTGATTCTGCACCTTATGGAAGTGACACTCATGAGGTTTCTGACAGTTTCCACTGTTACATAGGCTGAAATAACAACATGCATAATAATTTGTGTAGCATTTCTAGAAGTTGCCATCATTTACACATACATTAGTTGTGATAATAGTCCTGAAAGAGATATTATTTATATGTGTGTGTGTGTGTGTGTGTGTGTGTGTGTGTGTGAGAGAGAGAGAGAGAGAGAGAGAGAGAGAGAGAGAGAGAGAGAGAGCCATGGCCTCTGTAAAATGAGTTTTAAATCAAGACTATATGGCCCCCAGCACTATCTAGCCATAACACATTTGCTGCCTAATTTGCCTTTTGTTTCTTGACTTCTGAAGTTTTAATAATACTAGGAATAGATCTTGTGGTTAGTTTTTCAAAAAAGGTGTTCTATGTCATCCATCTATGTGTGCTTGCTCTGAAGTACTACTGGTAGGAGTCCACACAGTGAAGTCAGAGCTTTTCCTTCCTTGTCTCATACGTTGAAGAAGCTTGTGCTGATGTTGCCTTCTCCCGAAAACATTTTGAGAACCTGCAGTGTGATAAGTGTTGCTCTGCAATAAAATCATTCTGACAGTGGAGTTATAATCTGTTTCTATTTCACAAACAATAGCCCTGTAGAGGTGTGTTGCCCTTTGTATAAAGTGCTGTTTATTTAGTGAATTCATAGTGTGGCTTGCAGCCTAATGGAAGTTTTCCTTTTTAATAGGTCTGGTGACCAGACTTATTAGACTCACTGCTCACTAGAATACAGATGCCAGTGTTCACAGTTCTGAGATTTGCAGAAGAGTCCTGAGTGTTTGCTTAAGACATTCTTGTGTGTTGACGAAGGCTCATTTGAGAACATGCGTGTGTGCATATCGCTGTCCCAATTTGTGCCAAACTTCATCCTCCTTGGTACTCAATTTACTCCTCTTGAAATTTAGATCTAGCTTGTTAGTAAGATGATAGCTTTGGTTAAGATGCCACCCTGGATTTTAAAAAGAATTTTGTGCCTTGCCTGCAATGTGAAATGTGCACTCCTAGGCCTGGAAGGGAGTGATGGCACAGGAGTCCTGCAGACATAATCCTTTTTTTCTAGTGTTTTTTAAAAAATGTTCCAAGAACAGTTGTACAGTGATCTATATACATTTTACAGATTGGACAGCTTCATGTTTATCTTACACATTTCTGAAACCTAAGTGAGGAGCTAGACAGGGTACTTTAGCCCATAACACCTTCTTAAACCATTGGTAACCCTCCCCAGGCATGCTTCTAGTTTCTGCAATCTATCTTCTGTGTTAGCTAGCATTTCATTGCAAGCATGAGAGGTAGATACCTAATGAATGCTTGGGTCTTCAGGAAACAGTGCAGTAGCATGTCTTGATCTCTAGAAGTATGGCAAGTGCTTAACCTGTCCATGCATTGCTGTTTTTCAGTACAAAGTAGGATTTTATTGAACTGGAAGTCCATGGGTTTGATTAGATTTGTCTTTCCTGCAGTTTGATGAAGGCCGTAACAACTTTGATGGGGAGATAACAAAGGAGAACCTGTTGAACTTCATCAAATCAAACCAGTTGCCCTTGGTGATTGAATTTACTGAACAGGTATGGAAGTGACTCACCAGACAAAATTGTGTGATCAGGATGGTAGAACTGGGCTGGTGACATGGCCTGTATCTTGGCAAATCTGTGCTCTTTGTTGGGACTAGTGAGCTCAAGTGGTATACCACGGGGCAAACAGGAAATAGAAAGACGAGTGCACAGAAGCATAGATTACAAGGTTCCTTCCAGGGCTCTTCCAGTAATGCATCTTTTTTTTTTGTCCAGACTGCACCCAAAATCTTTGGAGGAGAGATCAAAACTCACATCCTTCTGTTCCTACCCAAGAGTGATACAGACTACCAACAAAAACTGGATAACTTCAAAAAAGCTGCAGAGAGCTTCAAAGGGAAGGTGAGGAGCAAAAAGTGACTGCCCATTTTATTTTTCTTGTGCCTGTTGCCTGGACAAATGTGGAACAAGTGCACACAACTATCCCTGCCACATTTTATGTTTTTATTTTAGTGTTTAGTATAGACAGCTGTGACTTCCAGCAAAAAGTTGCCATGTGGAGTGACTCACTGATCTACGTAGGCATCTGTGCCCCTTTTCCAGGATAGTGTTTTGCTGTCTCCCTCCTGGCCCTGCCCAACTGTCAGAACTTCTTGAATTCCTTGAGTTTTTTGTTGATAAGTTTCACAAATGTTGTCTTCTAAATGTTTCTTGAACTTGTACAAAGATTGGGTCTACTCAAATCTGGTATTTACTATTTTTCATGTAAATAGTACAGTTTTAGTTATTTGAGGACTTGGGTAGCTCTTAAGAGCATTTACACTGTCGTACACATTTTTCTTTAATGCCTGCCTTCCTTCCTTTTGTTTCCCCTCTTTCCCCCCAGATTTTGTTTATCTTTATAGACAGTGACCACACTGATAACCAGAGGATCTTGGAGTTCTTTGGCCTGAAGAAAGAGGAGTGCCCTGCCATACGCCTCATTACTCTTGAGGAAGAAATGACTAAGTATAAACCTGAGTCGGATGAACTGACTCCAGAAAACATCAGGGATTTCTGCAACAAGTTCCTGGAGGGCAAAGTTAAGGTAATGGGTTCTTTAAATGGGGTTTTAGGGTTTTACAAGCCTGTGAGGTGATTCCAGCTCCACATATGGCATAAAACCTAAGTATTGTCACGTGGTGGGAATCCTTTCAAGATAGCTTTGCAGCACGCCCAACAGCATAGTATTTAGAGCTTCATGCTGAGAGACCCAAAGGGCAAAGTCAGTGGGGCATGGTGCCAGTATGTAAATAGCTTTAATGTGCTGATAAAGTGAGCTCGAATCAGAGAGCTCTTCATGGAACTGAGATGGTGTTTCCAGTCCAAGAGCTGCATTTATCCTATTGGTATGTAGAAGAGGCAACATGGCCTCGGCCTCACGTTGCACGAGCATTTGGAGGCCCTCCATTTTAGTGTGGAGAAGACAACAGCAGCTGTGCAAAGATGGATATTACTTTCATCAATTGTCACATCTACAGCCATTTTCTCAACTCCGCCTTGTTCTCGCTTTCTTTTCATCACTACGTTTCTTCTTACAGAAAGTGTCACCCTTTTGAGAAATGGAATGCATTTTCTTCAATTAGCAGTAAACATAGGACTGAGGAATTGTAAGAGTAGTTCACATATGGAGCAAATACCCAAGGGAAATAGCTTTAGCAAGTTTTCTGGGGAACTCTGTTGTCAATTCTGGCATCCTCTAATATTATACGCTACAATTCCCATCAGTCCCAGTTACAATGGCCGTTGACCAGGAATGTTGGTAGTAGTAGTAGCTCAGGTGGAGACCCCGGTGGCACAGTGGGTTAAATCCTTGTGCCGGCAGGACTGATGACTTGAAGGTTGGGTTGTTGACCTGAAGGTTGCTGGTCTGAATCCAACTCGGGGAGAGCACGAATGAGCTCCCTCTGTCACCTCCAGGTCCATGTGGGGACATGTGGGAAAGACGCTTCCCACAAGGATGGTAGAAACATCAAAACATCCGGGCGTCCCCTGGGTAATGTCCTTGCAGACGGCCAATTCGATCACACCAGAAGTGATTACAGTCTCTCAAGTTGCTCCTGACACAAAAAAAGTAGCTGAGGTCTTCTGGAGGAACCCACAGTGATAAAAAGTTGTCTACGCCAGAGCTGGGCAAAGTGTTTTCCACAGCCCTTTTATGATTAAGCTAAACCTTTAGATAAAAATGGATGGAATGCAGCCCTTCCGATACTTTTGGATTACACCATAGCCAGTAATGCTAAGAGTTGCAGTCAGACATCTTGATAATTGCACTTTGTCCACCACCGGTTGAAAGGGCCTTTCTAATCTAAAAATGCTCAGTGGGGCGCCTCCTTTGCTCTTTTCTATAGAAAGTCTTGGAAGTGGTCTTGTACTTGCCTCAGTTTCTTTCTTGTGCATTCCTTCAGTCTTGCTTCCTGGACTGTAGCAGTTTTTGTATGCATGGCCCTCCTCTTTGTAAAATTCAGCTTTCAACCTTCAGGTAATGGCCTGAACATGAGTGGTTCAGGGTTGACCTTGAGAGAGGAAGTCTATATTAATCTCCCTTTTTATAGCCCACAGTCTGTCAGTTGTTTGGGGCTGTCTTGGAACAGTGGGGTGGGGTTTTCCTGTTGGCACATTCCAGGCTATAGCTCTCATGCTGCTTCTCTGGCCTGTCTGTTTCAGCCCCATCTGATGAGCCAAGAGATTTCTGATGACTGGGATAAACAACCTGTCAGAGTTCTGGTTGGGAAGAACTTTGAGGATGTGGCTTTTGATGAGACTAAGAATGTCTTTGTCGAATTCTGTAAGTATTTCCGTGACAGCGGTGGTCTTCAAAGGAACTTTTCTCCAACTTTGCCAGGAAATGGAATGTAGGATTGGCTCTTGTTAAGTAGATACTGAATTGACTTGTCGCCTTCTGACCTGCAGATGCTCCCTGGTGTGGCCACTGCAAACAATTGGCTCCCATTTGGGATAAACTCGGGGAGACTTACAAGGACCATGAAAACATTATCATAGCCAAGATGGATTCTACAGCCAATGAGGTTGAGGCAGTAAAGGTCCACAGCTTCCCTACTCTCAAGTTTTTCCCTGCTGGTCCTGGCAGAACGGTGAGAGGGCAAAAGATTTCTTGCAACATTTCTGTTGGACATGAAGGTTTTAGAATATGAGGGGTGGGGAAAATGCTGCCTCCCAAACATTCCTTGCAGGAGGGGTTGAGTTCTAGGGAGCGGGGATGTGATGGTTTTGTAGGAGGTTAGAGTGGGGTAGATTGCTTAGTGGGCTGTTCATGTTTGGGCTGTTCTTTCCTCATAGCAATCACATGTGTCTAGTGACTGGTTGCTCATATGGGCATGGTGAATTTTCCAATCCCTTTTGCTTCGCTGTTCAGAGAGCAAATTCTTCAGTTGCTAAGATTCTGCACTGCTCTTTTAAGTGCTAACTTGCTTGCTACTTTGCCTTTGTAGGTTGTAGACTACAATGGTGAGAGGACACTGGAGGGCTTCAAGAAATTCCTGGAAAGTGGTGGAAAAGATGGTGGCGTAGACGAAGATGTGAGTATCTGAAATTGGGGCCATGGACTCCTTTGGGGCTGCATTACGTGTGCAGTTCCAGGGTAGGGTTTGGATGTGATCCCAGAGGAAGGGGAAATTCTGTCTGTCGAATCTACTTATGGCTCCTTGTGACAGCCGAGAATGCTGCTTCCATAGCAACTTGTACACAAAGCACAGCTGGGTATATCCAGATTGTGGTGGTAATGGTGTTCCTAAATAGCTGCCATTCCATGTGAACTAGCTGGGCCACATAAACTGCAGTAGTCGGCACAAATCGCCATTGCCTGTCAAAAGCCGCATCATTCCAAGATAATCACAAATGTTCAAGAAACACTGTTTACATTTCTCTCAGACTTGACCGAACTATCTGTAGCTCTCATGGGATGAACCCTCACTAGGCTGGATTAGTCTCCAGCACTGGATACCAGGTTTGCATGCCCTCCTAAGTCAGTTTTCTTTCAGCATGTGCTGCAGTTCTTGGCTTGTTCTCTTGCTGTTAGCCGTTGTCATTGGTAATGCCATGAGCTCTGTGCAGTGTTGTTGGTTTTATTTCACAGTCCAACAGGAACGGTAGGTGAACCTAAATACACATGCCAACATCCCAGCTGGGATCTCTGTGTCTTCAAGGCTGTAGTTTTATCAGTTATGTCAGCCAGAATAAAGAATTGATTATCTTTCCTTACCCACATCTGTGCATTGCTGAAAACTCTGCAATGGCTTCTGCGTTGTGAGACTAAGCACTCCTAGAATGGGCTAGTGACCATATTGGCTGGGAGATTCTGGGAAGAGTTGTTTTTAAAAAGTAGCTTCTCGTGGTTTTTCTAACTTGAACATGATCTTGGGTGAAAATCTGTGCACATCACTTCTAAGCCTGCAATTGTTGTTAGAGCCACCTGATTTTTACAGTGAATTAGTTTTATCTGTTTCTGGTTGTCCTTATGTCTCTGCACTGGTTTTTGTGATTCAAGAGTAAATTTGCTTTGCTGCCCAAGGTATTTTTGATAGCCAGGTTTACTGTTTGTACTGTTTGTTTTCAGGCATCAGATAGTGTACTAACATGTAACTGAGATATAGCAGAATGGTGTTGTCTGGCTTAGTTTTGTTTCAGACAGTTTTATTTTGTTCAGCCCTATAAAACATGGAGATTCCAATTTGATTTGTCAGGCATAAAGATATGCACGCACGCACATATATAGCCAGATGTATACAAGTGGATTCATGTGTTCATGTAATTAGGTTGAAGTTAGTAAATGTAGACATTCATGCATGGATAAAGTTCTCCTGACCCTGAAGAGCTGGCTGACATTCATCGATTGTTTAATCAAAAGGATCATATGTGGTTTGTTGTAAGTGGTTGCAAGTCTTCTCATACATTTTCTTTGTTAGCCAATTCTACAGCCCTTTGCTAAATAGTATAACATGCACTTAAACAAAAATATATTGGTATTTTGTGCAGCAAAAAATAATAACTATTACAAACAGCTAGTTATATCTGCAGTACAGAGTACTGCCTTACTGTCATTCCAAAATTAATCTTTGTATACTTTGCTTGTATTTATCACCTTGAGGAAGGACTGGTATGGTTTTCAGGCAGAGCTTTCTTTGGAATGAACATGAATGTGGCTTGTTGTGCATTTCCTCCCATAAACAGGTCTTGCTCCTTCTCTGGGAGCTACAAGAACCATAGGTGATTAACTTAAAATGTTACATAGGGTACTTAATGTTATAGGATCAAAGTATTGAAACAGTTACCTCAATCCAGGCACTTTCCTCAGTTTTGCACCTGACTATTTTCATATTTGTAGACATTTATGGTTTGATATGTCTTTAGAGGCTACTGGTAATGCTTTCAGTCATCTGAGTTTGATGCTATCCCTACTTATTCATTAACTGTTTTTGATCCAGACAAGTAGTTTTTGGAGTTTTTATGTAGGGAAAATGGGAAGCCAACTAGCCTAAATGTTAATTTTTGGCTGAAAGTCCTCTTTTGCCTGGTTTGTCATAATGCTTCAAGACTGTAATTAACTGTTTGCGTAGCTATTTTTGTCCAGAACATGTTTTGTAAAAGCACACATTCTTTCTTGGCCTGCATATGTTGAAACCGAGGCTCGGTCTCTGAAAGTAACTTCAGTTTTTGAACTTAAGCTAGATAAATTAGTTAGCATGCCAGTAAAGCTAATAGCAGAGCAAAGAAACTGTCTGTTTGACTCTTAACTGACATTTTAATCTTTTCTTCTAAGCAGGATCTGGAAGATCTAGAGGATATGGAAGAGCCAGATGCTGAAGGGGAGGAAGAGGAGGATGCTACACTTAAAAAAGATGAACTGTAAAGTTGAGTCCAATCTGCATATTCCCCCAGACACTACACTGTGGCTGCCTGCTCATGCAGTCAAGCAAATTCAGAAATAAATTCAATCCAGAAGACTGCTGCTGGCTGAAGAATACAGGGAATGGTCAAAAGTAACCTTTCATCCTAACTTCTCTGTCAAATTGATTGTTCTAGTCTTTTTTTATTTTATTTTGGAAATGGGACCGGACCGGCCAGGTAGCCTACCCTACAGGGGACTTTGTTTTCTTCATGTATACACTGTGATGTACATTTTCTTTTCCTGCAGTGTTCTGTGATCTGGGTAAAAGCAGGTTGACATGGCAATGTGTCTTGTTGCCTAATCTGGGAGCTTTGCTAGTAACGTCTCCTTCAAACTTTAGTCACACTTGCTGAAATGTCATGAGCTGCTGTTGGCCCAGCAGGGTCTTGGTTATTCTGTCTCAGCTGTTCTCTGTTCTCGTTTGAGGGGCCATTCCAACATCAAGGCCAGTCCTAAGTTGACCACCATAGTGCCCAGGGAAAGGAAAATGCATGAGCGGGGTGGGGTAAGTCCTCTTAACTCACTGCATAGTCTTGCTTCCCCTTTATGACTGAACAAAGTATCTCTATTCCAAAGATCAGGAAGAGTCGGGAGACTTGCTACTGAGGAAGAAGGACTCCATTGCTCCTTCTCCTAAGGCAAACGTTTGATTCATGCCACTACCCTGCCCCCTGAATAAACATAAGATTTGCTCACATATTGCTTTGTGAATGAGTTTCCCAGGTATTTACAGAGCTGTTTGGAAAATAGATGCCAGAATGCAACAAAAAGGACACTCGGTAACTAGAATTCTTGTTTTTGTGGGGGGTACTTGAGAGCCAAGGAGTGCTATGGGGAGGGAAACGTGTTTCAGCAGACTTGGGATTAGTTTTGGGCATCCATGATGCAAAAAGAAATGGAACTCATTGGCCAAATAAAAGTTGATTTTAATACTATTCTGTTTCTGACTGCTTTGTTTTGATTCTTTTAAGAGAGAACTTTTTAAGGGGCTAATCCTTGAGCCATTGGCTACCGTGGGAATGGTACCAGTCACTGGTAGTCTTTGGAAAAATATTTTCCTCTACATCAGATATCTTGTAAAAGCACTGCTTTAAAGAGGGTACTTGACACAAATCTGGAAGGCTGCACATAAAATTAGAATTTTCTTTGGTACAACCTTTCTTAAAATGTCTTAAAAATACAGAATCTTAATTCATCTTAACCTATGAGTGTGTGGGTTTACATCCAATGTCACACTGATGATGAACAGCCAGTGGAATGGAGTTGTTCCCCTGACATTTAAGTCCCCCACATCTTCCAGAAAACAAGCTTGAATTTGAGAATCTTAAAACTTGAGTCCTTTGGTTTGCATGTTGTGAATATAGAATGTGAATGTGACAGTGTTAGTCCAATATCAGTTGCTTGCATCACACTGGCGAATATATGTAGACAGATAAAATCTGCAAGATATTACAACATGGAACAATAAGTAAAACAGGATGCATACAGGTTACAGAAATCAGACTGAGCTTTTGAAGACTTTACCCATCCATAGTAAATATTTAGTCTGTCCTACAAGTTCTCTGTTTACATGGAATTGTAATAGAGAAGCATTCAAATTCCCCATAATGTCTTTGGTGGATACTGGGCATCCCTTTAGATGTGGACTGCCACTCCCAGCACTCTTAGCCTGTAAAGGCAATGCTTGGGATTTGGACATAGACAATATCTGAAGGATAATACTCTCACCCAGGTGTAGATCAAGATTTTAAACCACATCAGAAAATATCTTTCAGGAAAGCTTCAGAGGTAATGAACTCTGCTATTTAGATATAGTTTCATGTAATTGATGGACTGGTCTTGGGAGAAGCACTTAATTTTTAAAAGGGCAAGGGTGAGCTGCATGGTATGTTGGGCCCAGGATATTTAGGAATTTCTCCCTCATGGCCAACACATTGATTTGTGTGCTGCCTAAGAAGACTCCAGAGTGCTGACGCAACGGCGCATCCGAATGGTGAGTCTCCTGTAAATTGAGCTCTGGCTCTGCATCATCTGAACTCCACCACCTACGTATGTGGAAGCCAAGCAATGTGGCATGATTCATCAGGTGTTACATAATTTGGCTTTTATACGTCATGGGGAGGGTAAGAATCTATGCTATATTTTGACGTCCACAAATCTGATGAAATTTTAGCAGTCTGGCATCTGAGATTTTGTTAGATAATCACATTTTAAGCAGATCTTTGGCTCTCTGAATTTGTTCATCTATATTTTAAAGATAGTAACTTCAAAGACGCTGAATCCTATACTAAATGGGTTTATTCCCCATCCATTAGCAGTTGTGGCATATGATATAGTGTCAAGTACACTAAACTAGAACACTTGTGGGTTCAAATCTGAGCTTGGGCCAGTCAGACTTTGAAATGAAATGCTGTCAACACCCTGAGCTCCCCTTAAGAAGTATGAGTAAAAAGGCAATTGAACAAAGTATATGCAGCCTTACTAATAAGGTACAGAGTCTGAATTATGAGGCAAGAATAGTAGCTGCCAAACCTGAATTGCTGTGATTGTTCAGTGTTCCTTCCAACCAGAAAATTTTCCCCTCAAAGTCTGAAATAAACCAAAAATTGCAACCAGTGTGACTGGATGCTTGGGTGTGGACAGTAAGAACTACTTATTCCACTTTTAAATCATGCAGAACTTCAATTCCCAGTATACTCTGGCTTGTGGGACTTTCAATTCTACAACTGGAGGTCTCATTGCTACTTTAGGTCTCATCACTACTTTAGGAATTCATACTGCTTGGGGGTACAATTATTGATATGGGATGTCAAAATGCAAAGGAAGCCATATTAGTTCATAATGTGTTTCTAGTTAGGCAATACCGTTGTTAATGTGAATACAAATGCCGAATTCTCCAGAACTCTTAATCAGGTAATACTGAGTCCCCTTCTACACTGCCATATAAAATCCAGATTTTCTGCTTTGAACTGGATTGTATGGCAGAGTATGTTTATATAATCCAGTTCAAATAAGATAATGTGGATTATTTGCTTTGATAATCTGGATTATATGGCAGAAGAGGCCTGAGTAATTCCAGGAGTGGAGAGATAATGTGTGAAATCCAAAAAGCACTGGCTTGATATAGGCAAAGTTGGATATTCAGTCACTGTCTTAACAAGGAGTAATGGCAGAAAATGTGGACAGATTAGGTTACAATTCAGCCTGTGACTTCTACCAGCCCTAGCATTGGAGCTTGTATCTTGAAGATGATAGTGAATTTTAGAGCACATGCTATGGAGAACCTAAGAGTCTGGAATTTAAGCAAGACCAGTCATGGTTAGCACTTGGATGGGAGACTGTCAGTGAATACCATGTGCTGTAGGTTATATTTCAGAGGCAGGAATTGGCAAAACCATTTCTGAGTATTCTTGAAATTAAAGGGGTCTCCATAAATCAACAGGAAACTTGAAGGGACATTCACACACACTCTATAAGAAGTCTACCCACTAAGTGTTAGTACTTGTTAATTAGTGGTACTTAGAAGGGTTCTCAGTTGTCTGTGGAAGTGATACCACAGCTTTACTGAGGTGGTCTGAGATATGGTAGAATTACAGCAAAAGCGGGATACAATTCTGTATTCTGGGGCTTACATGTGTTTTTCATAGTTTTTCCAAGAGCAGGCTTCCATACATTTATGGCCTATAGGTCCCGTCACACTTATACACCTTAGCCACTGTGTGAATTTTTCGGAGCAATAGTCAAAATCATCCAGAGGGCTACTCTTGCCCATTCCTTCCCCTACACCTGTCATGCTGAAAAGTGTTAATTGCCTTCTGTCAATGAGAGACCTTCAACTCACCTTATCATCCACAGTCCTGCACAGGTCTTGCAAACTCAGGGCTATGGCTTCCTTGATTTTATTTTTTTGTGTCAGGAGCAACTTGAGAAACTGCAACTCACTTCTGGTATGAGAGAATTGGCCGTCTGCAAGGACATTGCCAAGGGGACGCCTGGATGTTTTACCATCCTGTGGGAGGTTTCTCTCATGTCCCCACATGAGAAGCTGGAGCTGACAGATGGGAGCTCACCCCAATTCCCGGATGCGAACCACCAACCTTTTGGTCATCAGTCCGGCCGGCACAAGGGTTTAACCCATTGCACCACTGGGGGCTCCTTCCTTGATTAATTCTCCCCATTTGTAGTGGAGTCTTTTTTCCCCTACTCAATTTAACATTCATAAGCATTATCATCTAAATATTACTCCTACTCCTGTTTTTGTCAGCTACAAAATGCCTTGAGTTCATAGTATCTTTTCATCTCCCACAGTTTAGAATGATAGTTGTAATCTAACACATCTGGGGAAAGCTGAATTGAGGAAGCCAATAGTATAAAATAGGCAGTATTTGGCTTGAATAGAACAGAGAGAGAAATAAGACTGGGTTGTTGTATGTCTTTCGGGCTGTGTGGCCATGTTCCAGAAGTATTCTCTCCTGACGTTTTGCCCACATCTATGGCAGGCATCCTCAGAGGTTGTGAGGTATGGTATGGTATTCATACCTCACAACCTCTGAGGATGCCTGCCATAGATGTGGGCAAAACGTCAGGAGAGAATACTTCTGGAACATGGCCACACAGCCCGAAAGACATACAACAACCCTGTGATCCCGGCCATGAAAGCCTTAGACAACACAGAAAAAAGACTCCTTGTCCAGCCTACCATGAAACCATACTGCTATAGGTTGAGTTTCCTTTATCTGGAATTCCAAAACCTAAAAATACTAAAAAAATCATCAGCATGGGAGTTGAGGAAAAAATACCTTTGTCTTCTGATGGCTCAATGTGCACAAACTTTGTTTAATGCACAAGATAATTATAAATATTGTTTCAAAAAGTACATTCAAGCTATAAAAGTACATTCAAGTGTTGTCCTAAATGCTTATTTGTTAAGATGTAATTTTAGCAATGTGATATCTAATGTGGTGTACTCACTATTATTTTATGTTATTGTTTAATATGTTTTATTTGATTTATATCATTTTTGGTTGTACTTTACAACATTTAATTGTTGCCACTAATTGGTGTGAACCGCCCTGAATCCCCAAAGTGAGATAGGGAAGAATATAATTAAAATTATTATTATTATTATTATTATTATTATTATTATTATTATTATTATTATTGACACAACAACGTTGTATGACACAGCAAACAAGATAGATATGCTGGATTTCGTTTCACAAAACCACAAGTCGAACACTTCCCAAGTGTCTAGGACTGTGTGATGTATTTTCGGATGATGCGTGCAGATCCCAGCAGGGTGGCCTTTTGCAGTTGGCAGATCGTAATTTTGTCAATGTCTATTGTTTCCAAATGCCAGCTGAGATCTTTTGGCACAGCACCCAGTGTGCCCATCACCACCGGGACCACCTGCACTGGTTTCTGCCAGAGTCTTTGAAGTTCAATCTTGAGGTCCTGATAGCGGCCGAGTTTTTCCTGTTGTTTTTCATCAATGCGACTGTCACCTGGGATGGCAACATCAATGATCCAAACCTTGTTCTTTTCCACAACTGTGATGTCTGGTGTGTTGTGTTCCAGAACTTTGTCAGTCTGGATTCGGAAGTCCCACAGTATCTTTGCGTGTTCATTTTCCACGACCTTTGCTGGTTTGTGATCCCACCAGTTCTTTGCTGCTGGCAGGTGGTACTTGAGGCATAAGTTCCAATGGATCATTTGGGCCACACAGTTGTGCCTCTGTTTGTAGTCTGTCTGTGCAATTTTCTTACAGCAGCTGAGGATATGATCAATGGTTTCGTCAGTTTCCTTGCACAGCCTGCATTTTGGGTCATCAGCTGATTTTTCGATCTTGGCCTTAATTGCATTTGTTCTGATGGCTTGCTCATCATCATATTATAAATAATAATAATAATAATAATAATAATAATAATAATAATAATAATTATTATTATTATTATTATTATTATTATTATTATTATTTATAAGGTGCATATGACAGGGAGCTCTGGCGTGGATTGGTCCATGAGGTCACAAAGAGTCAGAGACGACTAAACGACTGAGCAGCAGCATGAAATATAAATGAAGTTCGTGTTTAGCTTTAGTCCCATCTCAAAGATATCTCATGTACATGAAATAATTTGAAACATTTTTAAAAATCTAAAATACAGAACACTTCTGGTCTCAAACATTTTGGATAATAGATACTCAACCTCTATTTGGTAAATTTGAGACCCTAAAAGAACCAGGAAGAATATATAGATCATTATGCTTTGAAGTCAATTCAAATAAGCAGTATCTAGACAAGCATGTTCTATACAGCAATGTTATTGTGTCTGTGTGCTTTCCAAGTTTTTTTCCGACTTATGCTAAACCCAGGGCAGCCTTATAAAGCATTTTCTGAGGCTGAGACTATATGATTCATGCGAGAGCACACAAGGGGTGTCCATAGCTGAGCAGAGATTTGAACTTCAATCTCCAGCGTCACTGTCTGATGCTCAAACTATTATACCATGCTGGCCCTTATACTGCAATTACCTGTCACATCTGTGAGGCCCTAACAGGTGTCCAGCTTGTGAGCCACTTGTACTGAAAATATTGTTGTAAGTAAATATGCCTTTCTGTCACATGAGGGGTGTGAGGGTGCCTCCTCCATCGGTGAATGGCAGTGGCAGCACCAGCCAAGAAAAACAAGTTGCTGCCATGTAGGAGAGCACAAGCTCACCAGTGGTTTGTTTTTCTGCTCTGCTCAGGGTGTCAGGCAAGATGGCCCTTGGATACTGATAGCTCCGCAAATAGTTTCAGCTGCATAGCTTTCTATTCATCAGCATTGCGCAAATGTGCCTGAATTGTTGGTGTTTTTTTTTTTACTAATTTCTATTTAGAAGTAAAGAGATAAAATAAGAAAAAACAGATACTTATTAAACACACAACTATATAAACTTTTCTACAAACTTCACACTCGTTGATTTTACCCCTTATTATCCTATTCCCTTCTGAAAATACCATACATTTCTGCTTTTAATAACAGTCCTCTCATTCAGTGGTTCCCAATCTGTGGTCTTCCGGGAGAAAGTCACTCTACTGTCTATTCTACGTGAAATACATGCCTCTCTGCATGCAATGCAAAAAAGGGCTGCCTCTTTGTTCAGTTACTAAATGGGGTTTGGATGTCAATTACCTGTCTTTCTGATGAAGATTGTTGCTGCTATTCATTTTATTGATTTATTTTAAACTGTAGCCCAGAGCTGAAATCCTGGAGGGTAGGTCACCTTGCCTGTGCAGCTAGGTGACACTCTGAAATTCCTGGATGTTCTGATCTTAGAAAGGACTAATGAAGGATTTTGGGCTCTAGATCAGTGGGGATATGTATCCCTCCAAATCTTTTTGGACTACAGCTGTCATTAACCATAACCTACATAGCCAATGGTGAGACACACCAGTTCAGCAGCAAGGAGCATGATTCCCATCCCATCTTAGAGTTTAGTACTGAGATTAAAACCTAGCAAGCTTTCCCTAACCTGGTACCCACCAGACACACAAGAAACACCTTGAATCACGAGGCTCCCATAACAGGCCAATATCTCAGCCAAAATAAAACAAGCAGACATTTCTAACTAATGAGGCCTGACCATACCAACCTGTAGACAAGCAACTCTTTTCTACAGACGTCACCAAGCTGAACTCATGGTCCCTTTTACATGTATGAACCATAAGCATTAAACTTAACTGATAATGAATTATTACAGTACAGCACATGTGATGGATACACATAATAGCCATATGTACTAGTTATACACAATAAAGATATCAAAGAAGCATGGCAGGTCTTATGCCCAATATCCTGACAAGGATATTTTTGGACGACAGGTATTTATTTATTTATTTATTTACAACATTTTTACCCCGCCTTTCTCACCTGAGGGGACTCAAGGCGGCTTACGACAACTGGCAAAATTCAATGCCCCAACAAAATCAATAAAAATCAATAATACATTTAAACAATTAACAATAATTAATAAAAACACATTATACAAGCTTAAAAACATTTAATTATTTAATTCCATTCTTCCAAAAACCTTACATGTAGACCTTCGTTCAGACCATGTCAAATATAATGTTTACTCGTTAAATGCTTGCACACAAAGCCATGTCTTTACCTTCTTCCTAAAGCCCAAGAGAGTCGGGGCCTGCCGGATGTTATTGGGGAGGGCGTTCCACAGCCGAGGAGCCACCACTGAGAAGGCCCTGTCCCTCGTCCCCACCAGCCGTGCTTGTGAGGCAGGTGGGACTGAGAGCAGGGCCTCCCCAGATGATCTTAACATTCTTAATGGTTCATAAGTTTTTCAGCCTTTACCGGCATGGCCAGAAATCCACCATGACAAATTGTAGTCCAAAGATGTGGACAAGACCAAGTTTCCATGGCCCTGCTAACCTCTCATTCTTGTATCTAATAGGTTATCAAAAAGAAAATGAATACACAGTTTCATGTTCCAGTATGTGTCAGCAGGGGATGTTTTCACCTCGCAAAGCCCAGAACACCACAAAACAGGGAGCTCTAGGGAGTCTCATTACTGTTCCAATCTCCACAATCCCAGCAGTTTATCCTTCAGTGCCAGCAGAATTGGCCAATGGAAATAGATGACTTGCTATTGTTCCCTTTTACAGTAGCCGATGCTTTGCTTATTTGTTTTTCAAGAAGAGCGGTTCTCATACAGTTGCTTGGCTAGAGGTGCTTTCTTAGTGTGTGTGTGTGTGTGTGGAGGGGGCAACCATAAGGATGCATGGTGAAGATATATAACGGAAATGGTATCAACATGAGGGGAAGTGTTTGCCTTGGCACTTTTCCGAATGTGTGGTGTGTCAGTGAAGCCTTTTAACACTCTGTGAGAAGTAAGCGGAACTGCACACTCTCTCTCTCAATCTCTCTCTCCCCCCCCCCTCCCTCCCTCTCTGGGAAATCTGGTGGAAATAAGTCTGAGAACAGTGCTAATAAAGAACCACTCACTCTAGAGTTATCAGAGACAAAACCAGAGTGAGCTTCTTTTAACTTTTAACATTTGTGTAAAATAGAGAATTTCTGAAAATTTAGCTTGTTGTATAACCAGTAACCCTCTTCTACACAGCCAATAAAAGTACAGAATTGACCTCCAGTTTTTGTTCTGTTTCTAACTGTTTCTAACTGTTCAGCCCAGAAGAATTGCCACCAACTGCTTGGATTCTTAAAGCAGCGAGTGGGGTTTGAATAAAACTTTCCTGAGAGCTCTAACAGAATTAGAGGCCGTTATTTCACTGGCATGAAAAGAGTTTTCCTTCCATCTTTTCCCAGCAAGTTAGAGTGCCACAATTTAAGCAAACCAATGTTTCCTTACGAAACTGCAGCATATTGATATTATTGTACTCTGCCTCAATCCAGAACTTTTGGAGCTACTAACAGGGTTATTTAATGGCCATTTCTCTCTTCCAGGAGAATGCTGTCTGCAATTATTACTGGAAAACCATATGGCAGATGCCAACAGATTCCTGCAATGGATGAAAACAGTGGGTTATACAAACAGTGGCTTGCAAAATCTTAGGCTGCTAAGATCGGTACATGCAGACCATAGAGCAAGCTTGACCTGTTGACTATTGCACATCGACAGGTGGGATGTAAGCTGAGACGCCAACTTGTGCTGGAAAAGGAGAGACTGGAGGGCAGGGCAGCTCAATTACAAAATCTCATGGCAAATAGCATGAGCTGCCTATCCTCAAAATAGACACAAGGGAACTATATAACACAAGACACTGCTGAAAGTCACCAGTCCTCTGCAGGAGATCACTACATGAGTAAAGCGTTGTCCAAAGGAAGTCCCAAGAAGAACTCCCAGCCCGCTCTTGGTTGCAAACATTTGTGAGAGGATTGTTTGAGCTTCAATCCATTGTTATATTTTGGCACATCAGAGTTGTGCATAGACGTCTGGACTGCTGGATGCCTGTTTTCATTCCTCAAGACAGTTCCTTTTCCTCCTTGTCTCACTTATCTCTTCTTCTTCCATCTCGCACTACCACAATGAAATATTACTATCCAGACTCACGTCCTAGGTATCGGCGATATACAAGAGGCCTAAAGACTGTGCGTTTCTCCAATGATGTTCTCTTCCAAGACCACATTCGTCAGGGCGACCTGGAGCAGGTGGGGCGTTTCATTCGGGCTAGGAAGATCACACTGGACACTATCTATCCCTCTGGTAGGTAAGACATGGGTAGAGACCTACTGCACTGAGCATTGTTGGATGGAACTAAGTAGCAACTCAGCTCCCTCAGGTCTGGGGCACACCGTGGGTTGCAAAGTATGGTAAATAGGCTTCCTTTCTTTCTGAAGGTAGGAAGTGAGTTTCATCTCATTTATTTCTAGGTCTTTCAGTTATACTAGTATAGCAAACCAGGTTATTTTGGTAAATGTATTGAAATAGCTGCTGGGATCATAAGAACAAAAAATGTATAGTGTTCTATCCAACTGATTGTTCATTTACAAAGCATAGTTTGTGTATGTGTGTGTATGAGTATGAAGATATTTTGAGGTGGGGGTGTCAAAGTATACTCTCAGATAGCAGAATAAGCAACTGAATAGATAATAGACTGAAACTAAAGTGTTTAGAATTTACTAATCTGCTTTGAAGTTTCATTGCCCCATTGAGCCATTTCTTCTTGCTAATAATTATCTCCATATTAACGTTTTACATAAATGTAATAATCAGTAATTTCTTGCCAGCTAAAAATGGTCAAGTGTTAAAGTAGACTCTTAAGAGAGTCAATTTACTTCTTGATAGACTACCCTGACCCTGGATCAGTGCTGTGGGGAGGGGGGGGGGAGCATGGAAACCTCTGCTGGAATAGTCCTACTGACCTGAACACTGTTCTTACAAGCTAGTTAATTCCCCAAGAGCTTTCCAAAGCCTACCCAGCCCTAATGAATGTATATCTGTGCACACCTTAAACCCAAAAAACCCCCTTTTCCTTTCCTTCTAGGCTATGCCTTTAAAATGTTCAGGGTATTCTCTAGATTTGTAAGATGCCTATTACTGAACAACAAAGGCATTTCCACTTCTGAACCCATGTCCCCCTTGCTTACCACACATAATCAAACAGCCCATTCCAATTTCAATAAAATGGTTGTGAAGAGTTTACTACCTGCCCCAATCCCTTCTCCCAGGGATACTCCTGCTCCCCTTCACAACTATGGTTAATAGTATTTCCTTTCCTCATTAGGCATGGCTGCTCTCCATGAAGCTGTGCTTTCTGGAAACCTTGACTGTGTGAAGCTACTGGTGAAATATGGTGCTGACATCAATCAGAAAGATGAGGACGGTTGGACACCCCTGCACATTGCTTGCAGCGATGGTCATGCTGACATTGCAAGGTCAGAGATGTCAGATTATGTTTACTTCTCTTTCCTCTCACTCAGCTTTAGTGCCCTGCTGACAGGCACAAATAGCAGAGCACATGGCCAACGAAAATGGAGAGGGAAGAAGCAATTGCCCCAGAGTGAGTGCTAGGCTGAGAGCTTGAGATGATGAAAGAGAAGTGCCTTCTGGCTGAGAACATGAGGTGGATGACTGGTTTATAGAGGGGGCTAGTCCCCTGTCACTGGCTATGACAGGTGCATTTTATCAGCCTATTAAGTAGACAGTACTGTTGCTCAGATATCTGATACAGTATGTCAAGAAGAAGGTGATGACAGAAACCACCTAAATAAAAGTTAGATCTCTTGCTGCGAAAAAGAATCAAAGACACTTAAATCCATCCACACTACATGTTGTAAAGTGGAAAACCAGTATATATGAACTCAAGGGTGCATATGGGAAAAACCAACATCCAGTTCCTTTATTATGTTTTCAACTTATCCAGTAGCTATAATTGCACAACTAGTAGATGGTCCAAATAATGTCAATATTTGTTTCCATGTGGTTGTGCAATGGTGCATGTAACCGTGCATAGATATTTGACAAGTAGGAGCTGTCCTCAAGTGGGACTTTGAATCCTAGTGTGGATTTAAGATCAGTGCTTTTGTTGCAAGAGCTTCAGCATAATGACAACTTCCCCACTGGCTCTTGATGTGTAGAATGTTACCTACCAAGATGAAATAGGTCAAATCATAATCTCCCATTTCTTTGAAACTGCAGGTATCTCATCTCTCTTGGGGCCCAACGTGATGCCACCAATGATGAAGGGGAAAAGCCATCTGACCTTATTGACCCTGAATACAAGGACCTAGTAGAGCTCTTCAAAGCAGCCCGAGTGAACTAAGCTTCTACCCTTCAGCTCTTTCCCAGATGGGATTCGAGTTTCCGTGGCAAGCAGCCAAGTCTGTTGCATTCAGGATGGAGGCTAGCAAAGTTGCCTGTATAAGGTTGGCAAGGGTGCAAATAAGCCGCCAAAAGAGACCAGAGTTCGACTGCAATGTTTATGTATAAGACTGGCTACTCCAGTTTTCTTGGAGAGCTATGCTTGGGATAGCCCTTTAAAAACAAAATGTCACGTTTTATACTATGCTCCACAGTTCAGTATCTGGTGGGAGTCAGGCTTTAGCTAAAATAGATACAATATCTGAAACATACTGATGGTACTATTATGTAGGAGATTCACAGAGATGGTCATGAGCTAAACAGGAATGGGTACCAATTTGTACAAGTATTGATCTTTCCAGTTCACAATTGACAATGACTGTGACATAGCCAGTGTTTTCTCCGCATCATTCAAGCTATTTTACTGAAGACTTGGTACAAAGTTATCCTAAAGAAAAATGATCTCCAAATTCAAGCTGACACCTGCTGTACATATGGACTATCCTAACAATGTTGTGTATAAAATCTTATTTTCAATGTATGCCTGTCCTAGATTTGCTTTTCTACTGTACTTTTTTATGTGGTTCTGAACAGCTTTTTATTTTTTCAATAAAAAAATTCCCAAAGCTTTGGATAATGTATCTTCCTTCTGCTCTTATGAAAATAGACATACTTTCCAACTAGTTTCTTTTGCTGAATCACTGTAATTTTGTTTCCCCAGAAACCCTTGGAATACTTTTTAGTACAATCAATGTTCATAAATATTTGTCATTCAGAATTGCAACCATCAAGGGTACAATATCACATCACCTATTTTTCAAACCTGTATCTCTCTATTTCTTCTGAGCTCAGCTGCACTCTCCATAATAGTTGGAAGGGAAATGGATTTTCCCAGCAATGATGTATACCATGTTGTGAGCTATCCCCAGTGTAATCCAAAGTATGCTGGAGTGGCTTGGTCTATTAGCTATGCAAATCTGTTCAGTATGAAGAAGAAAGCTAATGTTTTTTAAACAAATAGTAATTAACACAGCTGCATGCATTTTAAATCTCTTGTTGAGGATTATGCACAGCAACCACCATAGTGCGGGTCTGTCCTTCAAAATATACAAATGTTAACAGGCAAGTGAATTTTCATTGCTAACTAGAAAAATTTGCTAAAGAACAACAAAAGAATTTAAAAATAATTCTTCATCTGGTTCAAATTCACATATGGATGCCTAATGCTGATTGGAGGTGTCAAAACTGTTCATAGTAAACATGCTATCTGCTTTAAACCCTTTTCATTCTGTGAAATAAAGATTTCACTGAAAAGTCAAGGTGCTACAAAAATATCCTGGATGCAACAAATTTCAATGTGTCATTTGTGATAATTCTTGTGAAAAGCAGAGTGGTGAAAAGGCAAAACAAGACAGAATTTCCAGAACTGTTTTTAAAGCTATAAAATGCTCAACATTGGCAGCCAGATAGTTAATAATTTTGCCTACTGGCAGGTGCTGACTCCTCCCATCCATTATACTATTGAAATATACTTAAGTATCAAGTCTTGTACAAGCACAATGTATATACAGAAGTGTCATTAATGTGTTCAGTGGAGTTTACTCCCAGGTAAGTGTGCACTCAAAATATTACAAACATTATTATTCCTGGGAGGACACAATAACAGTCACTGTTTTAACATTCAATAATGTTTTATAATTTGGAACACTCCAGATGGATAATTCCGGAGTGGATTTCAATTGCATAGGAGTCTTGATGGTGCAATTTTGCCAGATCACTGGTTAGTTTCAGTTACTAGCCTAGTCATAGGAGGGCCCGAGCCATCACTCCTAACAAAGGCTCACTACAGAAAGGTGATGTGACTATTTAAGACTTTGATGACAATTCTATACTACAAAGTTCTATTTTTGTGACTTTTTCTGTGGCTTCCCGTTTCAGATTCCTTTTAGTTTCAGATACGCTGTTTCTACAGCTACCACACTGATACTGGAGCCTGTAATAGTCTTTCTTCAGTCTGTAGGAATGGTTTGGCAAAATACTCAACTAGGCTCAAAGGAAACGAGATGCAGAATAATTGGAGGAGAGTCAATGGCTATTCGGCAAAAGTGCTAAAAATGACTTCTCCCTATTTGGATAGTTTGCCTCATGGGAAAAACCAATAGTGAATCAATCCCCTGTGCCATCTGGGTCAGTATGCTTTCAGTGAACTAGGGCAGCTGGATTCACCTCTTGGGTGCTGCTTCAAGTTTCTGGCAGAATCAGGTAGGTGTCACTGAGGGCGGTGCAGGGGACACCATTCAGACTCAGGGCTCAATATAGTAGTTCAGGAGAGGAAAGGGCCCCCCTTCAGCCATACTGCCACTGCCTAGCCTTGACAGAGAGAAGATCTGTTTAACTCCCTTCCCCTTTCCTTGAGTGTATCTATGCTGTAGAGTTAATGCAACCTGACATAACTTTAACTCCCATGGTCCAGTTTGGGTATAATTACCATATATCACTTATAATAGAGATGTCTACCCTCAACATTTTTCTATGCATTAGGCTGGCTTGACCACAGACATTCAGATGAGTTTTTAAGGCTTAGTTGAAAAATTAGTGTTTCTGGTGGATTGAAATAATTGTGAGCTGGCAAGCTCCCTCTCAGAACCGTTCACATGGTGCTTTTAAAAAGTGACCACTACATGATCCTGAATGGACAAATAGTGATGAAAACCTGGGTTACTGTGAATTTATCTTTGATAATACAGGGGTGAAATCCCACTCAATGTTCATATTTAAAGAGTCTTTTTCAGTTCAATATGATTTAACAAACATAAAGGTTTTCCCCTGACATTAAGTCAGTTGTGTCTGCCTCTGGGGGTTGGTGCTCATCTCCATTTATAAGCTGAAGAGCCGACATTGTCCGTAGACACCTCCAAGGTCATGTGGCCAGCGTAACTGCATGGAGTGCCGTTACCTTCCCCTCTGGAGCGGTACCTATTAATCTACTCACATTTGCATGTTTTCGAACTGCTAGGTTGGCAGAAGTTGGGACTAACAGCGGGAGATCACCCCGCTCCCCGGATTTGAACCACCAACAAACAGCAAGTTTAGCAGTTCAACGGTTTAACCACTGCACCACCGGGGGCTCCTCAATGTGATTTACTTTCAGATAAAAGTAGGAATGCAGGAGGGCAAGCTCCCTTGTACTGTAGAGACACTAGGAGGGTTGGGGTGAACATCAAGGATAAAAACTGTCACCATGAAAAAAAATCAGTATCTTTTTCCTGCTCTTTCTGTCAAGTGTGAATCCTAAAGGCTATGTAGTTGACCAAGAAAGCAGAAGTGAGACATTTTTCAACTGAATGTGTATTCTAAACTGCCTAGTTACGGATTGGAGACTGGATAAAAAATGTTAAAATGTCAGATGTGAAAATGACCTTATCAACCTTATCCTTGTTGCTTTGAACCAGGGTGAACTAAAAGTGGAAGGAAACAAAATAAGCGGATGAACCGCAAACATCAGGAAAACTTTTTCTGACCACAAGAGACAGTAGAATAGACTCTTTGGAAGGTGGAGAAAAACACTCACTGGATGTTTTTAAGCAGCAATTCAATGGGGTGCTTTGAGTAGTCGACTCCTGCATGGTTGGACTAGCTGGCCTTTGGAGAACCTGTGCCAATTCTATGATGCCATGGAAACCAGCTTTGATATCCGAATCACACATATTGTAAAAAGGAATTAAAATATGTGCTTATTTTTAATTGCAAAGCTTGTATAGTGGTTTGAGTGTTGTTGTTGTTATTATTATTATGTTTATTTCTATCCTGCTTTTTCTCTCCATACAGAGACCCAACGGAGCTCACAACTAAAAGCATTGCAATACAACTTAAAATATACAAGTATATAAGCATTTTATATTAAACCGCTGAGCTGCTGAACTTGCTGACCGAAAGGTCGCTGGTTCAAATCTGGGGAGCAGTGTGAGCTCCCACTGTTAGCACCAGCTTCTGCCAACCTAGCAGTTTGAAAACATGCAAATGTGAAATTAATAGGTACCGCTCTGACGAGAAGGTAATGGTGCTCCATGCAGTCATGCGGCCACATGACCTTGGACAACGCCAGCTCTTTGGCTTAGAAATTGAGATGAGCACCAACTCCCAGAGTTGGACACGACTGGACTTAATGTCAGGGGAAAACCTTTACCTTACAAGTATCAAAAGAGTCATGTTGGTCGATTAACCCTGGAGACCAGGCTTTCAAATCCCTGAATGGCCATGAAATCCAATGAGTGATTGTCACACTCTTTCATCCTTAGAGAGACAACTGGCCAAACCTTTCTGAACAAATCTTGCTAAAGCAAGGCACACAACAACCCATGACAACTCTCTGCCCTAAGGCATTCTCCTCTAAGGCCCCTTCTACACTGCCATATAATCCAGATGATCAAAGCAGATACTCCACATTATCCGCTTTGAACTGGATTATAGGAGTCTACACTGCCATATAATACAGTTCAAAGCAGATAATCTGGGTTTTATATGGCAGTGTAGATGGGGCCTGGATGTGCTGGTTCTCGCCCGTATTCTGTCCTTCCTTCCTTCCTTCCTTCCTTCCTTCCTTCCTTCCTTCCTTCCTTCCTTCCTTCCTTCCTTCCTTCCTTCCTTCCTTCCTTCCTTCCTTCCTTCCTTCCTTCCTTCCTTCCTTCCTTCCCTTCTTCCCTTCCTTGGGCCCCTGTGCTAGGCCTAAGGGGCTGGAGAGGCGCCACCCCTCACGCTCGCCCCTGCCTCCCGTTTCCATGGCCACCGCTCTTCCTCCCCCTCCTCCCCCCGCGCCCTGCCCGGCCGCCCCGTTTCCATGGGAACGCCTTCCCTCGGGTCCACGGCGCGGGGGTACCCGAACCCATCCGCCCGCAGTGCGCACGCGCGGCCCGGCCTAGGCGCGCTCTCTTCCGCCCGGGGCCTGGCAGCAGCGAAAGAAGCCGGGACCGGGATTTGGACCAGGCCCCTGACCCGGCCCAGGTGAAGGGGCTTGGCGGAGGGGAACCACTGGGGGGCCCAGTCCGGCCCACCCCCTTCCCACCGCCACTCACCGCCGCCCGCCTCCTCCCATGAAAATAAATACTCCCTCTCTATAGCAGTGGGCCCTTCAGTGCCAGCCCCACGTCGGCCCTGGAGGGGATTGCGCGCAGGCAGGATAGCGGAGGGGGGAAGAAAGGGATTTCCACAGCCTTCGTTCCCCCCCCCCCCTTCCCGCGCCCTCCCCCTTGCTTCTGTTGTGGGAATTGTTATCAGGGATGAGGATGGGTTATGTCGAGGGAAGCTTTGTGTAGTGAGTGCTAATGCTGCTAATAATACATAAGATTATTTTTTTTTAGAATAAGAGGCCTGTGAAAGAGGAGAAGCGCCCTTTGAGTAGGAAGGGTGGTTGGGAGGCTTCTGGGTTTGTTGTGACTTGCACAGTGCTGGGATGCAGAGGAGGGATGTAGGGTGCCCCGCGCTTCCTGTGGCACCACACGGGCCCCCACTTGTCAGGCTGAAGTTGGATGCAGGGAACCTGAAGTTCTTTTCAGTCACTGAAGAATCCCACCTCCCCAGGGTGAATGGGAGATTTGTTCCCTGTGCACTCAATGCCTTTCTTTATTCTAGCATCACACACCCTGCATTTCCAGTGCTTGGGGAGAGGCTATTCAAGATACAACCATGACAAGGTGAGAAGGAATGAAATGTGTGCCAAGGGCAAGCTGGTTGTGAAAAATATCTGAATCTACACTGATTTGGGCTGTAGTGCTTCCAATAATACAGTGGTTCTCAACCTGTGGGTCCCCAGATGTTTTGGCCATCAACTCCCAGAAATCTTAACAGCTGATAAACTGGCTGGGCTTTCTGTTGTAGGCCAAAACACTGCTATAATAAGTGTGGGGGGATGTTGGAAGAATTTCTGTGACTAGAAATAGAATCATAGAATAATAGATTTGGAAGAGACCACATGAGCTATCTTGTCCAACCCTCTGTCATGCAGGAAAAGTACAATCAGAGTATCTGACAGATGGCCAATTATAAAATCAGTTGATATTTTGAGTGGACTTCCAATTGAGAATCTGATATTTAAATTGAGGTACCTCCCCACCAGGAGCCCCTGGTGGTGCAGTGGATTAAATCGCTGAGCTGCTGAACTTGCTGACCAAAAGGTCAGTGGTTTGAATCCAGGGAGTGGGGTGAGTTCCCGCTGTTAACCCCAGCTTTTGCCAACCTAGCAGTTTGAAAACATGCAAATGTGAGTAGATCAATAGGTACCGCTGCAGAGGGGAAGGTAACGGTGCTCCATGCAGTCATGTCGGGCACATGATGTCGGCTCTTCAGCTTAGAAATGGAGATGAGCACCAACCCCCAGAGTTGGACACGACTAGACTTAATATCAGGGGCAAACCTTTCCCTTTATCTTTTACCTCCCCACCACCTACTTAGGTTCACTAGATATCCTTTGACAAGTTACTTCTTTGCTTTCTACACAAGAATATAGTTTTCTGAGCATGAAGCAAAGAACTTTATCACAGTTCCTCAAAAATGCTGAAGGGTTTAGACCAGTGGGTCCCAAATTGTGTTCCACGGAACCCTAGAGTTCTATGAAAAGATCATAGAAGTTCCACAAAAATTATTTAAAATTTAAAAAAAATTGTTAAGAAGTCCATGACAGAATATGAAGATCTTAATGAAATTCACTGAACCTCTGCTTTAAAAATGAAAATTGAACCTCTATTTTCAAACCTACTTTATACAAAACATCGAGGCAATACCGTAGGAGTAGATGAAAGAAGGAAGAACTTTGTAGGCTCACTGTTATGGACAGAGTTAGGATTCTGCAGGAAAATCAGGAATAAAGTTAGTGTTTCGTTGGGAGAAAAAGTCTTTGAAACGGTTCTATGACGAAAAATGTTTACGAACTGCTGGTCTAGATTTCCAGATGTTAGCACTATATGTTGTCGAAGGCTTTTATGACTGGAATCACTGAGTTGCTTTGAGTTTTTTGGGCTGTATGGCCATGTTCCAGTAGTATTCTCTCCTGATGTTTCACCAGCATCTATGGCAGGCATCCTCAGAGATTTGCTCAGAGGTCTGTTGGAAGCGAGGCAACAATCAAGTGTCAATTAACACCTCCCAAACAAATGGTGCCCCTGGGCAACAACAGCTAGCCTTTGCAGCTGCAAAGCTACTCAATGCTAATCAAGCTGGCTAATTACAACATTCACACTTGCTTCAGACAGACAAAGGTTCTTTCTTCTACCCTGGACATTCCACAAATATATACATCCACTTGCTTCATTTCCAATAGACCTCTGAACAAACCTCTAAGAATGTCTGCCATAGATGCAGGCGAAATGTCAGGAGAGACTGCTACTGGAACATTGCCATAAAGCCAAAAAACATACAGCAACCCTGTTAGTGCTACAGTTCTTTCGTCTTTTTTATTTTATACTGGCAGGGGTTTTTGGGAGTAGAAGTCCAAAATATCTAAGGCTACCTTCAGATCTAAAGAATTAAAGTATTGTTTTGCTGGATATTTGATTTGAAACAACTTCTTTTGTTTGTTTATTCGTGGAAGAGGTCGCAATCTTTTCTCATCTCTTCCAGCTCTCCTGTCTCCAGGGTTGTATACAATGGGAAGCGGAACAGCAGTCCTCGCTCTCCAAGCAATAGCAGTGAGATCTTCACTCCTGCACATGAGGAAAATGTGCGCTTCATCTATGAAGGTACAGCACTTAACATGTGCAAAGGCTGACTACAGCAGTTGTTGCATCTCCAGTGCAACAGCAGAGATTACAACATTGCATGCTACCCTATCCCTGACCCAGTTATTTTTCTCATGTTGTTGCCAGTTCTAGTGCTAACATTTTTCCTACTTATATCTTTAAATACCATATAAGTTAATTGAGAAAAATAATCGAAATTGAGGCCAGCCTATTAGAGGTAAGTTTGACACTTGGACTTGATAAGCTTATAAAATTCTGCATGTCAGGCCCATCTCTGATTTCACAGCCACCATTGCACACCCTCTTTAGCTGCTGCTTTTCTGTCATCTTAAAGATACTTCCATTAGTAAAGATGGAATTTTTGAGTTTTTCAAAGGCTGGCAGTAGTTCTGCTAAAAGAGAAGGTTCTTTAATTTCCATGTGAAATCTTTCCTCATTGCTCTGTTCTTATTCGCAGCATGGCAGTGTGTAGAACGGGATCTCCGCAATCAGATGGCAGGTGGTGAGCGAGGACTTGTGGAAGAATATGTGGAGAAGATGCCAAATCCCAGTTTAAAGGGTGAGTTTCCTTTAGTCTTTTGTGACCTTTCATGAGGAGGGTCTGACTTAGCAATGGTTATCTACAGCTTGGTGACATTCATCTTGTTGTAATGCACTATATGTAGGGCTTCCTTTGAAGAGTGTTCAGAAATGTGAATGAGTCCTAGTGATAATTTGCTTCTACAGCATATAAATCTTCTATTTTACCATCTTTGTTGGGATCTACTTTATGTGCAGCAAGCGGAATGTATATATCTCCAATGTTAACCTACCCTGCTCATTCAGATCATAATTTGAAATCAGTTACTATGTTTCTTCATTGTTGGATATGAGGCAGGTGGCTAAACAAGAAAGGATCTTCCCAGCAGTTGGTCCCTGGCCCTGTAATTTCTTCCCATGATCAGTGCATTTCCTACTATCATAGAATCTTAGAGTTGGAAGAGATCACAAGGGTCATCCACTTCAACCCCCTTCCATTGTAGGAACACATAGTCTTCATCTCTCCTGGCCTTCAAATTCTTTTTGTTCAGGAAAGCATTTGGAAAGGAGACCTAATATGCCCAATTGCTATGGTCTTCCTCTCTTTTTTCCTTTTAACTTTTAAGTTTGTATTTTCTTTCTGGTTTGATAACATGGTATACTATATTGTTTTCTTTTTAATGTTAATTGTCTTAGAAATCATAACACTCCAAAGTTGTTTAAAATAAATAAATATACATGATGACAACAAGCTATTTTAGCTTTATATAGTCTTCACTGTTTTTCATGGTGTTAAATTTTAATTATTATTATTTTTTTACAAAATTGCATGACTGCTAGATTTTGGTGTATATCATTCCTGAGATAAATGTCTATTTTGTCCCTTTCCCAGGTCATGTTTTCTTTCTTATTAACTGTCCATTATCCTAACTCCATATGTCTTTCACTTTCACTAGAAAAGTAAGATGCTAAATCTGCCAAGGGGATAGCAGAGGGCAATTTTTTAAACGTATACTATAAGAAGAGCCTTGCTAGGTTTGATCAAGGATCTAGCTGGTCCACCTTTCAGAACCCAATAGTGGTCAGCTTGATGTCTCCAAGAAACAGCAATATACTCCTGAACATGTAGTGCATTCGCTTATTGCCAATAGACACTGATAAGGCTTCTTTCCATTCATTCAGTGATGGAGTGTGTGATTACAAGTATCCCTATTTTCCTTAGGGGGAAATCCCAAGCTTGTCTAGAGTGCTTCTTACTTCTGAAGATAGATTACAGCCCCGTGTAAAATTTTAGACTGCCTGAATTTGGGCTGACACAGTTTATGGGCTATTGGGTTACCCTAGACTGGGTAGAGAAACCAGGTTAAGCACTTTAATTACCAGTTACCTATGGTTTGAATTATTGTTTAGTATGGTCATTGTTAGGTGATGAGAGTCTAGCATGTTTGTTCTCTAAGTTGCCTCTTTCTTATTTCTCTTGTTTTGACAGCATTCAAACCTGTTGACTTGAGTGACCTAAAGCGACGGAATACACAGGATGCTAAGAAATCCTAAGTGGCTTGGTCTGGCCCGGCCCCAAGTGCTCGCCTGTGGCCACCGGTACATGAATTTGATGACTTTGTGTTGGTTTCCTCCTTTGATCTGGATCATGCCTGGGATTGGCTTTGAATTTCCTAGGAAGGATTGGCTTCTTGCTCCTCCTTCAACAGGCCTAGGCTGCCTGCCTTCATTCTACAGTTGGGCCCAGGATTTCTCTTTTTTCCTTAGTAAATGACATTTTGCTCTGGCAATGATTGAGAAGTTGATATGTGTCCCATCTGATTAGGAGTGTGGAATAATGCAGAAGAATCAGGAACAATCAGGCCTACTCTCTCCCTGTAGTATTCTCTCTCTCTTTTATTAAAGATTTTAGCACTAAAAGATAGTAAAGGGGGAAAGGGGGAAAAGAAAGAGAAAGGAAGAAAAGAAAGCAAGAAATGGATTACTCCCATTTGTCTTTTTACATATTACAACAGAATATACATATTACATAATTAGTTATGCATCACTCTGTAATATTAATACATTTTTTCTTTTTCTAAAATGAGTTTCTCCTAATTAACAAAACTAAAAGTTACTACATCTTTTTCATTTTGCAAAAAGTCCATACGGGGTTTCCAAACTTGTTGCTAATGACCTTTCTGTAATTAAACAGGACAATTTGTCCATTACATCTAAATATATCAGTTTATCCCACAAACTCATCCATAATATTGGGTTCTTCCATCTTTGAGCGTACAACAATCTCTTCTGCCATGGTCATATACTGGAGCAATCTTTCACATGACTTTACATCTAATAGTCCCAAAACAAACAGTTCTGATTTTAATAGGCCATTAGTCTTTAAAATTCTCTGCACCAACATATTTATTTGTTTCCATTTTGTAGGCTTCTTCACATGTCCACCACATGTGACAAAATCCCCTTTTTTCACATTTACAGCATACATCAAAAATGTTTTTATAGGTTTCTGTGAGTTTTTTGGGCTGTATTGCCATGTTCCAGTAGCATTATCTCCTAATGTTTCACCTACATATGTGGCTGGCAGCTTCAGAGGTACTCATTCTAGACAACCTTTCTGGTATCATGTACTAGCTGTACATCATTTTATAAGCTGATATAATATAAATGTCAGTCCCTTAGACCACATGGTCTCCTGTTAGTCCATTTTTATATTCTAATGAGTGTTCCTGGCCCATTTTATCATGCAATTTTTAACTTATTCATCTTTCAGTTCAAACTGCAACAATTGTTTATGCATCTTAGTAATTACATGCTCATCATTTGTATATAGTTGATTCACATTCTGATTTACTCTGTTCAAAGCCATACACTTTTTTATCCCTTTAAAATCTTTCTATTAATTGTAAATAATACCACTGAAAAACATATCCAACTGCTTCTAACAGCTCTCCTGATTTAATTTTGTACCCCACCAATGCCATTCCAAATTTTAGCACATCATTCATTTGTCTTTGCCAGTAGTTTTTGGATTAAAAAAAATTCTTGTGCTGAGGCCCATAAACACATTTTGAGCACAGCCTGGTTTGTATCTATTCCATATTCACAGTGGGGGATGTCTTACAAAATTATTTTTAAAATTTGCTTTAACCTTGACTCTCAGTACTGAAAAAGTCGATGGCATCCAAATCTCAAATTGTGCCCTTCCAACTTTTAATAGTCTTTTATTTTATCACCCACTCCTTAATCCAAACAAAATACCACAAAATACAATTTAAAGTGAGGTAAACCTAATTCTTCTTTTTTCTCTGCATCTTTTAATACTTTCTACTTGTGGTTTCTTCCCTTGCCAAATAAATTTGCTTTTACTTGTTTGCCATTCCTTAAAAGGTATACCAGTCATCAAAACTGATATTGTCTGGAATAAAGCATCATTCTAGGTAAAACATTAATTTCTATCATGGAATTTTTCTCCCTATAGTTTTCTCAAACCCTAAACCTTCTTGATACAAGCTAAGAAATAATGACCCTCGGACGGAAATATTAAGGGTGGCTGTCGGCCATCTTGTCAATACATGTGGAGATTTAGATTGAAACACATAGTATCTGAGCTTCTGGTCTGGAGGTTAAAGGGTGTTGTGCTGCATTGGCTATATGTTAAAAGCCAAGCCCTTCAGAACAGTAACGGGAAAGAGCAGAAAACAGAGGTTAAGGCCCCAAGACAAATTGATGGAATTTTCTTGTATGGACAAAGTTTAATGGTTTCCCTTGCCTTCTACTGAAAAGATTTTCCAGGTTCTGTTCCTTTGTACCCTGTCAGCAGCCCCAGCTGGGAGAGGGAGCAGATGTGACATTTCTGAGCTAGCCCTAGAGCCCAGCCCCTGTGCCACAGCATTGCTGAGGGATAGCATTGGTATGTCCTGAGAACTGGTAAATGGCAGAAGTACCCATGCTTCTGTCCAGCCCAGGCACTGATGTTGGAAACTCTATCCAGATGGGTAGATGAGGGATATGGTGGCTGTTGCTTTCCTTTTGTTATGCTCCCTCTTGGTCTGTGTCTGTCTTCAAGGAGGTTTGTAAATAAAGGCTGGTTGGTCATTTTGATACTTTGTTGTGAAAATTTGTTCATCCTAATTCTGTTCATATGGTTTGAGTGTGCTTACAATCTGTCTCTGGGTTCTGTGATGTACTCTGATCTGCCTCACACGATCTACAGTGAAGTTTCTCAGAAGGAATTGAATTAATTTTGTTCTTTATTTTGCACTAATAACAATATTTTGAAGATTTCATTGCTTGCTTCCTAACCAATAGTCTCCTGGTGCAGGGTTCCTGAAGATTTGTAAGTTCTTGAGCTAAGTAGCTTTGTCTTACCTTACTTGCAATGTATCCAATCCACTGTGGTTGTGTATATGTCTTGAAGGGTCTTAACCTTGTGCAGTCCCAGGAATTAGGGCAAAGGTGGTGACATCTAGTTACATCTGATAACTGCATATTCCGCTGCTTGTCTTTAGAAAGATTGAATTTTAAACATAATGTTTATTGCCAATATATGAGGTATGGGGAAGGGTACAATAGTAGATATAGAGCGGGCATTTTTAACATCTTATTTGCTTTCTTCCGTTGTTATTTGATACAAAAAGTTTCTATGATGTTAAAAAAGAAAAGAGGAAAAAAAACATTTCCTTTCTAATCTAAAACGGAAGGATAGAAAAGTGGGTATACAGTGTTTTAGAACAAAGGAGATAGAAAAGTGGAGAAATGGAAAATAGAAAGCCCAAAATAATTCTTCCTATCCTGTCTCTGCTGTCTTCTTTATAATCAAATAATCTATCCCTTTTGTCATAAATCTTCTTATCTCTGGTAGCTTAACTTTCCAGGATCCCTTGGATATAATGGGGGATCCTGCTGTTATTGTCACTAACTTCTCTATTTTTTTCTTTTCTTGTTATTCCTACATCCCTGTACTACTCATTTCCCCTTAATGCTGTAAAAAACAAAATATTTTCATTTTCTTTTCTTCTTTTAAATAGGTAATAAAAGGCTGCTATTCTTCAAATTTAGAAGGACCTGGCGATTGTATAAGTCTAGTCAGTTAGTCCATCTCAGCCATATCCAACATTTTGTGATTCATAAATTGGGCGGGAATTTCTTCTTGTTTCCAATAATAAGCACAAACAATCCTTGCTGCAGTTACCATATATAAAAAGAATATCAGATTTTTTTGGTAGTGTTGAATTTGTAAATCCCAACATAAAGGCTTCTGATTTTAGTGGTACTTCAATTTTTAAAATATTTTCAATTTTCTTATTATTTATAATCCATTTTGTTTTGCTTTAGGACATGTCCACCACATATGGTAAACAGTTCCATCTTTGGATGACATTTCTAAAATTTTGGTTCCATCTTTGCTAATCTTTCTGGCATCATGTACTACCTATACATCATCTTGTAGAATTTTTTTCTCATTCCATAGCATTTTATAAATTGAATCTTTGTTTTCCATATTTATTCCCATTTATCTAGGTAGATATTATGGCCCATGTTCTTTGAAAGATTGCATGTTGTTCCAAAACAAGTTCAGTTGGACTCCACTCTTATTTCAATATGTAATACTTCATAAACCATAGGATGATTTACCTCTTGGAGTGGAAGAGGAGGATTTCTCCAAAGCAGTGTTTTATGTTTGGTCTGAAATAACAGCTAATGTGAAGCAAGTACTTCCTGCTTAACTTAGTATTTCCTTGGCTAAAGGCATATTCTAATGTGGTTCTTCTTGTGGTCGGTACCATACCACTTCGTTGATTTTCTGTCATTGCAATATAGATGCCCAAATGTAGTATGGGTACTGTTATTTGTGGGATTGCATCTAATGATCTTAGATGGTATCTTAAGACCAGATAATGGTGTGGTTGGATTTATTCAAAGACATGTCTGGGCGACAGGATGGTATAACCTTTCAGTCCTTGATAACATGCCTGTAGTAGGTGAGGGGTACTGTTAAGGTTTTCCTCCTCCTTAAAAGCTGAGGATTAAGATACTGATGCCTTTCATTGAACAGCATGACTTTGGTAGGATTACTGTAGTTTTCCCATTACAGGCAACTAAACTAGTCTGTTGAAGTATATTTCAGTCCTCAGTTGGTTGCTGTGTTCAGTTTGCCTATCTTTGTCTTAAATTTGAAATCTTACTCAACTTGTTCAGTCTGTCTTCATATTTGCTTCAAGTGAGTAATGTTTACCCCAGTTTACTTCATTTGTTTGTTCAAATCAAATGGAGCATAAGAACTTGGATTAGAAGAGAGTGTTGTCCTCTGCCAACATACAGCACACAATCTAGATGGTGACACTACAACAAGAAGCATTTTGTGTCACAATGTCATGTAGCTGTTGAGAAGAACACATTTGGAATATAAAATGGTGGAAATAAAGCTTTCCTGTGGTATATGATATGATAATGAGAACCCATTTGGCATTTCAGTATCATTAAGTATGCATGTCTCTATCATGCAGTACTCTAGTCCTTTTTTGATTGAAATTGAAAGCTAAATCAGGTGACAGGCTAATCAAAAGCAGTCTTATTTGTCAGCCTAAGCTAAACAAAACGGGCAATCTTCCAGGGTTCTGGAATGAACTCTTACTTAGGGTAGATTCACCTGTTTGAAGATTATTTTTTTCCATTAATAGTTATTTGTATTATTTATTGTTCTGTTAGTTTATTCTGTAGAACAGTAAAACTGAAAAAGCAAACAGCTGTGGCCTCAAATATCCCTGAGCCTTCCTTTCCATTTCTCTCTCTTGAGGGAAAGCCAAGAGAATACGACCAACTATTATTGGCAGTGGCTGGTTCCATCCCTTAGATCTTATCCTTTCTGTTAACTTTATGTTTTGAGATTTGTATTTGTAGTTTTCAGAAAATATATCAAATATTTATTGAGTATGAATTGACTACCTCATAAATTATTTTGTCCCTGCTTTCTGATGGTGTGGGGGCATGTGACGGTTTATGAATCTTTGAGAGTAGATATCTTAAGTTTCTGGGAAAGCCCATCTGTTGGATATCTAGAATTAAAAGTGTTTCTGGACCACAATGTACAAAAATTAAAGGCCATAAACCTGGCCTTAAATTCTTGGCCAGATCATTTCTTGGGCTATAGCGTCAATTGTTATTTAATGCTAATGGAAGTATTGAGCAATATGAAGTAAGATAAACACAGATTGGCTCAATATGTCAAACCATGTCACAGAAAGGAGCCAAATAGTAAACATTTTGACAAGTGTCTATATTGTAGTCTTATAGCTGTTTCTCAGCAAAAGTAGGTGTGGATCTAATGTGAGACACTTGATTTGCAGAAAATCGTGATAGTTACATAGAGGGTGCTAGGTCAGAAGCAATCTTGTTATTTACTTTACATGAAGGATGCTATGAGCCATCGGCCTCTACCTCACGGTACTTTCTGACAGACTTGTGCTAAGTGTTTTCCATACTTATGTGATAGCGCTATTTTTTTGAGAGAGCATGAGACGCCAGAGTAGCTGTACTAGGGACCTTGGGTTTAAATACTGCATCTATTAATATACTCAGATCTGTTTTCCTCCCCTGGTCCAGAGGATTTAATGTCATTTGAAGTCTACTTATTAGAGGCAGGATTTCTCCTCTCTCTTCACTAAGACTAAACTCTGTTACCTCTGCTCCAAATCTTTTGAAACCTAACCCCATTTTCAGTCTGACTGTGTGATTTGTGATCTCTTTCCATGATTTGTGTGACCTGCTTTCCCCCCTAAAGTGGGATTTTCAAATTTTGAGAAACATATCATTCTTAGTTTAAAACGTAAACAGAACATGTTGTAGCCCATGTAGGTATAATAAACACTCATTCCAGATATAGAAATGCCAAGATTTTTTATACTACTTGCTCTATTAGTTCTATACCTAATACTGCACTAGTTTCAGATTGAGTGTTAAAAAATGCAATATACTTTCAGCTAGCTTGAGACCCGGGGTACCTTTGAATCTCTTGTAAGAAGGGCATAATTAGGGTGCATTTGTAATCTGTTAAAAGGGCTATCCAGAGAATCTAAAAATAGTTTGAGCATTGCCACAAAGCCCATTTATGGAAAGAAGAGGGTTGATTTAATACTATAGTTTAAGCCTGTGGAAAGTTAACATAGAAGCAAGGGTTTTTCCTGTCACTGAGGATTCAGCAGCACACTAAATGGGATTCTGTGTTGCATTAAGTGAGAAGAGGTCACTGCAGCATAATGTTGTCATGCTCAATCAAAAACATAATGGGAGAGAAAATTTTTATTCATCCATCTATATGTCACTTTCCCCCCAGAAAATAACAAATATTCTTCTAGATGATGAAAATGCAATGATTTTTATTTGTTCTCTCACCTCATTTTCAGCATTTTAGTTCACTCCTATAGGGATTTCTTCCACATAGAACTATAGGTAAAGAAGAGAAAAACCTTAAGCATTTGCTAATCCTTTGTCTTAAAGTAATTACACAGGTGTATTCACCCACATATTGAATATATTTTCTGTTTTCAAACCTTTTTTCCAGAAGTGGACAAACTTGTTTTGAAACTCAGGCTTTAGCATTCTGAATCCACTTTGACTTAGAGAACCTTTCTCAAGCGTTGATTAGCTGGTCGTTGCTGTCTGGATTTTGTTGCAAACTTGGTTTTTTTAATGTGTATTTTGAATTACTGGTAAAATTTAAGTAAAGGCTCTCTAAGTATCTAAAACATGTACAGAAAGTGATAGGTAGTAAATGGCAAATGAGAAGGCTGAAACAAAGTGAAAATTTTAAAACACGAAGAAAAGCAAGAATATTCTTATGACTATAGTGCAAGGATGGGCAAAGTGTGGCCTTCTAGATGCCATTGGACTTTGACTTATTAGCCCTAACTATCACTGTGAAGGATATTGACAATTTTAATGCATCAACATCTGGACTTTGTATACTTTGATGGCAGAGGAGCAGCTGATAGCTTTCACCTAGGAGATGGATAAAGTGAGATATACCTGCTTAATGAGAGGCAAAAGAAAGTGAAAGTGTGTCAATCTTTATAATGCTCTTAATGTCCTACCTTAAATTCCTTGGACATCAGCAACCAGTGCAATGTACTATCACATTGAAACCACCCAAAATGGATTGCATCTGTCCTCGGAAAAAAAGTGGATTGTATTCCTTTCTTTTTGTTGACAGAACCGTAAGCCGCTTGCTTAATTAGAAATAAATTTTCATGACATTGAGTCAAACAAGAATCTATCCCTCATTCCTGTTTTGTTTTCCAATCATGTTTTTTGCCTTAGCAGGGAATTTGGTAAGGTAGAAAACTGGATGAATTATGAGAGTTATTCCCCGTTCTGGCCAGAAGATGGTGGTATTGGTACAAGATAAGGATTCATCATTGGGGAAAGCTGGCTATTTCGGAAATAGGTTGGTAATTAAATTTTTAAAAAGGAATTCAGGCATTTTTGTCACAAAAAATAACACTAACTAGGTCATGTGATGGCCTGTCTGGTTCATTGGTCTCTCCTATATGCTCCTCAAGAGAATGCATAGTAGGGTTCATGTAAACAAACAAACAAACAAACAGTGGGGAACACATGGCTCTTCAGATGGTATTGGAGTATAGCTTCTACCAATCATTATCAGCATCACCAAGGATAAGAGATGCTGAAAGTTATGTCTATCGCTATCTGGAGAACCAGGCATTCCTCAGCTCTGATAGTGCCAGGAATCTGTAGAAGTAATATAAATGGTCAGTAAAGTGTCAGAACAATACGATGCTAGAACATCCTAGTTGTCAAAACAGACTAATCAAATGAAGTGTTAAGGGAGTAAGATGTGATTAAAACAATAAAAATACCATCACTAACTAAAACCCTCACTGATCAAAATATATACAAAACTGGAAGTCATTTAGTATGGACTGTTAATCGTGCATTCCTGACAATCTGTAGGCCAGGGAGAGAAATATCTTGATGACCAAGGAAATGCCTGATCCATGAACTTTATCCTGAAACCTGGATCACTTGCCATATATCATATCGACTGTTCTCAACCCTGGACAATTGGTTACAGCACTATTCAAGAAACCCATGTGAATGGTCTAGATAGCTGTCATTGTTCATGGGGTGTTGTAGAGTTGGCTCAGTAGGAATGGTCACCTAAAACAAAGGTAAGGAAAAGGGTTTGCTGGGATATCCAAGTTCTTGAGTGCTTTTCTGAAATACTTGGGTTAAGGAATGAGCAACACAGACTATGTTCTGTTAACAACTTGGTTTGATAAATACTTCCTCTGTTGTATTTGGAACTGATTGTTCTTGGAAATCAGTTACTTGCTTCTCTGACTCAGTTCTTATGACACATTTAGCTAATAAGCACATATTTAAAAATGTATATTTTCCCTTTTTACGATGCAGTTGCAATACTGTTATTAGCTGCCAAGCAGGAATAGGTAATAAGATATTGGACTCCATATTCTCTACTGAAGGGTCTAGAAATTGGCATGGGATGGTTGTGATACTCTAATGCTTTGATAGGGACGGCTTTCTCAGGTTTTACTAAGGTACAAAAATGCCTGGATTACATGACTAGGGCCTCCTGTTTTATTATTCAATTTGCAGTAACTCCCTGCCTTTTCTTTACCACCCTCCTCTCCCCTCAAATATTTTACGAAAAGAGAAGTGTGCCACTGGGCTTTTCTGATTTTGTTTCATGGAATGCTATGGCTCCAGGGGCCAAAATCCAGTCCCTGGATCCCTGGAGCACAGTGGCAGCTTCTTCTGTACTTTGTGATAGATATTTGTGATAGATCTTCATTTTCTTCTCTTCAAGAAAAAATGAAGACAGCCCATTATGCAAGTTAGGTTGGCTCCTTAAATATGTTATGTGGCATTGTAATACATTCTATTTTATTTTATATCATTTCTAATAGTTCTCGACATAGTTTGCCTTTTTGATCACTGTGCAGTACATCAAGTTGATGTTGTCAGTGAGCTATGTTATCAGATCCATTTGCTACATGATACTTCTCCATTGTTTTGGAATCCAATGCTTGAAAGATGCAGCCTTGAGTTTTAATGCAGTGCTTCTTATGAGTCACTCTAATCTATGAGATGTGTAAGTCTGTCATAGTCCTTTGTAAGCTTCACTGCATTCAATCAGTTTGTATTCTTTAGCAGTTTTTCTAAACTTTCCCACAGCTTCATTTCTATTTTATTTACTGATGGATCCAGAAATACCTTGTAGCTTACTTTTTTGTTATTGCGAAAATATTGTACTTATCCTTAATCTCTTTTTTCCTGTTTTATAACCTGATACATGCATGAAATGTATTTCTTCCATCCTGTGACAAAGATTCCATGGATTTCATTCTGGCATGGACTGCAGAAATTAGGATGTCAGAATTTCAAGTACATGTATTTCATCATATATAGATAATTGCATAATAGTAGCACCCCCCTTTTTGGGGGTTCCTTTTAATAATAATAATAATAAGAAGAAGAAGAAGAAGAAGAAGAAGTATGGATTGTTGATGTTGCAATCCCAGAGGACAGCAGGATTGAAGAAAAACAACTGGAAAGGCTGGCACGATATGAGGACATAAAGATCGAATTGCAAAGACTCTGGCACAAGCCAGTCAAAGTGGTCCAGTGGTGATCGGCACACTGGGTGCAGTGCCTAAAGACCTTGGTCTGCACTTAAACACAATCGGCGCTGGCAAAATTACCACCTGCTAGCTGCAGAAGGCCACCTTACTGGGATCTGCACGCATTATTCGCTGATACATCACACAGTCCTAGACACTTGGGAAGTGTCCGAAGTGTGATCCAGTACAACAGCCAGCAGAGTGTCTGCTGTGGACTCATCTTGTGTTTCCAATAATAATAAATTTATTTATATCTTGCCACCATCTCCCCACGGTGACTTGGGGCGGCTTACATGGGGCAAAGCCCGATGACATAATTGAACAAAATAAACAACAACATAAACACAATTCATGATATAAAAAGATAAAAACAGTAATACAATATAGAACAAGAATATTATAACAGTAGTTAATAATATCAGTCAACCACCAGGCACAGTTCTATCATCTCCATGGGTGGGGAAACTGAGGCAGCAGTGCAAAATAAAATGATGAATTAAATGCATAGAAGGTAAGAACCTAATAAAATGCAGGATAAGGTTATTAATATCATCTGTAGCTGATTATCTAGTGACTGTCTCACCAAAGGCCAACTGGAACATCCAAGTCTTTAGTTGTTTTCTGAAGGAGGATAGGGAGGGAGCTAACCTCATCTCCCTAGGGAGGGAGTTCCAGAGCCGGGGGGCCACAGCTTGTCCCCACCAAACATAACAGAGGAAGATGGAAGCGAAAGGAGGGCCTCCCTGGAGGATCTTGGAGATCGCGTAGGTTCATAGGGGAGGACACGGTCCTGAAGATAGGCAGATACAGAATGGGGTATGATGCCTGGCTCGACAGCAGTATGTGTGAAAAATACCTTGGAGTCTTCGTGGACAACAAGTTAAACATGAGCCTAAAATGTGATGCGGCAGCGAAACAAGCCAATGGGATTTTGGCTTGCATAAATAGGGGTATAGCATCTAGATCCAGGGAAGTCATGCTACCCCTCTATTCTGCCTTGGTCAGACCTCACCTGGAATACTGTGTCCAATTCTGGGCACCACAGTTGAAGGGAGATGTTGACAAGCTGGAAAACATCCAGAGGAGGGCAACTAAAATGATCAAGGGTCTGGAGAACAAGCCCTACGAGGAGCGGCTTAAGGAACTGAGTATGTTTAGCCTGCAGAAGAGAAGGCTGAGAGGAGACATGATAGCCATGTACAAATATGTGAGGGGAAGTCATAGGGAGGAGGGAGCAAGCTTGTTTGCTGCTGCCCTGCAGACTAGGACACGGAACAACGGCTTCAAACTACAGGAAAGGAGATTCCACCTGAACATCAGGAAGAACTTCCTCGCTGTGAGAGCTGCTCAGCAGTGGAACTCTCCCCCGGACTGTGGTGGAGGCTCCTTTGGAGGCTTTTGGGCAGAGGCTGGATGGCCAGCTGTCAGGGGTGCTTTGAATTAGATTTTCCTGCTTCTTGCAGGGGGTTGGACTGGATGGCCTGTGAGGTCTCTTCCAACTCTACGATTCTATGATTCTAGGTCCCGAACTGTTTAGAGCTTTATAGGTAATGACCTGCACCTTGAATTGGGGCCGGAATGCTATCGGCAGCCAGTGAAGCTGCTTAAACACAGGGGGGTTGACCGCTCCCTGTAAGCAGCTCCAGTTAGTAACCTAGCTGCCGACCTTTGTACAAACTGCAATTTCTGGGCCATCTTCAAGGGCAGCCCCACGTAGAGTGTGTTACAGTAGTCCATCTTTGTGCCCAGAGTTTGATAGGGAAAGCACTCTTCTTAAGGAATCCAAATCCTTCTCTAGATAAGTGCTGCTCCTGTCATTACATCCTGTTGCCATGGAGGCCCATCCTTCATAGATGATGTGTCATTGGCCACTGTCTTTCATTGCCAAGAGAAAATATCAGTGTTTTTGACCTTCTGCTCTGTGCTGGAGCCCAGGAGTGCTGGAGGAAGAAAGAGTAGACTTAGGTCCACTCGGCACTCTATTACTTTCTTCTCTTAGTCCCTTGGGTATTACAGGGAATTGATGGATTTCCCTGAATAGGCCTCCCTTTGCTGGGATGTGCAGGCAGTGCTAAGAGGAGCTGCTGGGATATTTCTTGTGATCAAATGGGTATAGTTTGTTTGGAAGTAGCCAGGGAGTTTTGATAATAGGGTGAGCTAGTCCTGGGTTATACCAAAGACATGATTTAGGAGTGATGGAAACGGACATGTGAAGAAGAAAAACAGCAACAGCTTCATTTCTTTTTAAAGAAGCTGTTTCCAGGGACAAAGATCATGATAACAGAGGCCAGAGCCATGCACTGTGGACATTTCCTGAACAGGGCAGAACGTAAGTCCAGTGTGGAATACATCTCATCTCATTAAAACAGTGGATGTGGCTCTTAATGAGACATGCCGCATTATCATATGCCGTGCCGCTGGAGAAATTACACTGTTTAGCTGGACCAGTATTGCACTACCTGATACCCATCAGGAAGTAGTGAAAGGACCAAGGTATTGACATCTCCGCTCCGTCCTCTGTTCAGATATCAGCCACAGGCCAGCGTCTTAAATCTAGAAATAGTTTTCTAAGAGCTACAGAGATGCTTGCAGGAACACCTCAGCAAGCACGAATACAAAAGTGGCAGGCTAAAACTCGAAACCTCAATCAGTGGCTGATACCAGATGAGAAACTCCCTTCTGGGCACACAGAAGACTGGGCAATTTGGAAGACTGCACTCTGGTACCACGAGATGCAGAACCAATCTTAAGAAATGGGGTTACAAAATGGAGTCCACGACATGCCACAGACCATCTACTACAATGCAGTCTGTGCCGTGCCACATGCATAATGGAGGACCTTCATACAGTGAAACCAGAGGCACTTGAAGTGGTCAGCTTCTGGTCAAAGGAAATTTAGTACAATGCCAAGTTTTTAACTTTGTGTTTTTTTAATGCATTGTAACTGTATTCGCAATTTGCTTCTGACAAGATAAATAGGGCAGAACACCCCATGCAAAAAAAAACGGAAAGAAAGCCAGCTTGTTGTCCCCTCTTGAGTTATGATTGGGGTCTGTTCCTACTACCAAGACTCCCAAGATTTGGACCATGAAATTGACCCCAGTAGGGCTCTTACATAAGGATCCGTCTGCTCTTGGAGGATGTCACTAAGCGGCTGTGAGAGGCACAGCATTGCTTACACGACAGGCAGGAGCGCCTAGGGTGCTGTGCTCTCTGGGCTGTAATTTATCCTGCCAGTTCAACTCAGTGTGCCAACTGAGACATGGCTGCCTGTATTGGGCACAGTTACATGGGGAGGGGGTTGAGGGGAGGGGTGGTAGTCCCAGCAATGCCAGTCTGTCTGGTCTGGCTGCCACAGAGCACCTAGTAGCTAGACACAGCCAGTAATGCTGTGGATTAGGTCAAGTTAGACATCTGTCTTCCTGGACTCTTAATGGCACCTGTTGCATTCTTTTGCTGTAGGCTCGTGATTCAATTTAATACCCTGCCAACAGTTCCATCATGAAGACGTGGTCAACTCACCACTACTCCATGCAGCCTTCAACCCTCACCAAGATGCATCTGAGTCCTTTGCTGCTCATCTTTGGTTCGCAGAGTGATAAAATTGAAATGTGATTTTTCCCTAATGCAAGGTAGCTCCGATGCAGCCATCTGTGAAAGAAGAAGTAACTGCTGGGCTTTACTGGATGGAGAATTTTCCCCTTCTGCTTACACCATGATCTTAGGCTTGGTGTATAAGACCTGGATTCTTTCTTCTAAAGAGACCAACCTGAGGAACTGTAAAATTTTAAATTATGGAGTCTTCAAATGTTCAGTCCAGTTTGGCACGTGAAGCCAGTGGCAAAAATGTGGAAGGGAGGTTGAGAGTGAGGGATGATTTGTCATTATGACAATGTTGTACCTTGATTAGAGGGCATCTGGAGGGTAAGAAGAACAACACTTGTTTCTAAAAAGAGGTGTGATGCTTTTTTCTTGGGTGTCACTGTTGAGAGTTATATTATGACAGATCAGAGAGTGAGTTATACTTGCCATGCGCTTGACCCCTCAGCCATATTTACCTTCTCATAAAGTGCCTTTGTGCTCCAGCAATTTGCTTCAATTAAAGTCATTATCTCAGCCAGAAGCACCCGCTGATGGCAGAGAGGCACCCTTGTGGGGGGGGGGGGGGGAGCAACTCTTTCTGTGCCCCTTGCTCATCCCAAGCCTATGAACAGATGGTTGCTGTGGCCCTTGAGTCTGTCCTCAACTGCCTTTGGGCAAAAGGGATGGTGTGAGAGACAGAAAAATAATCATCCCAACAGATAAGGCTGTGTCACTTTCCCTCTCTCACTTTTCAGCTCTCTTGCTCTTCCAGTCTCTAAGCTTGCTCTTTCCATCTTTCCTCTCAGCTTGAGCACAAACCAGAAAAAATATAATGGTTTAATGAAGTGATAAGTTCAGGCTTCCCTTTCCCTTAAACCACAGGTACTCAGCAATGAAGGCCAAGACTTCAAGTATCTTTCTCAGCAGCTTCCTCAAGAAACCATTCTGATTCTGTAAATGTGCCTCTATCTTGGGACATAAGTTGAAGTAAAGGAAAACCCTCCACCATTTCCTGGAGGGAATTCAGCATGGATGGGGGAATCAACAAGCAGTGGAGAAGAACTGTAACTGGGAATGACCCACCGTTGTAACTTTTTCAGCTGGCCAGTACATTTTGTCCAGGGTAAAGATGGGCATTTTCATCTGCTGAGGGCCACATATCAAAAGTGAGTAAAACCAACACTACTGATGGATGAGGTCACAGCCAATAGCTGGAAAAGGAGATTATTTCTCTTACAGTGCTATGAACTAATTGTTTGCAAAGAGCTTTTCAAGTTATGGTCAGGACAGCATGACATTAGGCCAAGGGTTGCAGGTTGCCCACCTGTAGTCTAAGGAAGATGTATGATGCAGGTGAAATCTGTAGATTGAGCCCAGGTCATGTCTATATATTTCAACCCTGAGAAGATAGCCAGCACTAATGCACAAGGCCAAGTGCTTCCTTAGGGCTTGAATTGGCCTTCAGGGTTATAGGCTTAGTAACCCTGCCCACCAGCATTGCTAGCAGCAGTTCAGTAACTACTGCATCCTTATTGTTGAGTTCTTATGGTGTTACTCATGATCCAATTCAAATTCATGATAGGATTACTTTGCAGAGTTTTTGAAAACTCAGATTCTGTTGCAGGAACAGTTAGCAATAGAAAATTATATGTGAACAGATTCATTCATGGAGATGAATCCATTCTGGTTTTTCAATACTCAAGTGGCTTGAGGAGCTCAGCCAGAAACATATTTGATAACCAGACTTCCAAACTTGATCTATTAATCTTTCCCCATATTTGTCTGGTTTTATGTCATTCTGTCCGGGTACCTGCCAACAAAAAAGTTAAATAATAGTTGTAATTAAATAAGTTGTCAAAGAAAGAAGTTTGTCTGGTTATCCTGTGTGATGCTTGGAATTTATATTTATAGCTTATGGTTAATTTGATGTTGAAGAATTGGACCCCCATCACACCAATATATTTTAAAAGGTTTCCTGTAGCTGGTAATGCTCAGCTTGCTCTATAAATACTGTAAAACAGAAGTTACCAAAGAGATGTAAATGTACAACTTGGCAGAATCAAGGGAGGTGATATGTGCCTATTTAGCTCTCCAGCTGTGAATTCAACTAGTCTATTAGGGTTTTTTTTTGCCAAATATGCCTCTGCTAAGTTAAACCAGACACCTGCAGCTTCATGAACAGATATTTTTCACACATTGCTAACTTCCTTCCTTGACACATCTGATGTTTAGACACTTTCATAAAGAAGTAAGGGAATAACAGCCTGTCCAATTTTGAACCAGGAAAGCATTTTTCTTCAGAATGTTGATTCTCCAACATGGTGATTTTAAATTCTTTCCCTTGTTGCAGGTAGCACTGAATAAAGACCTGTGATGGTCTTGCTCCTCTGGTTCTAGAGTATCTTGTTTAAGGCTGTAAACACCATGACTTCTGATGCTGCCTCATGGGGACACGTTTCTCAGTATGACTTTAAGCAGCTCAGGCCCCTGGTGTGGCTGCGGCCTATCCATGGATATAGTGGTCACTTCATTGGTTTCTGCCCAAGTATGGGGATAAAAAGCTTGAGATCTCATGGTTTGGGAATGTGATGTTTTGACTTAAACCGCCAGGGAAAGGAGGTGGAAAGGGTTGAAACAGGATAAATAATCTGGGGGCTTTGGAGTAAGAAATGCTCAACAATTGGTTGGCTGTGTGCCTGTCACCCATTATCAGGCAGATGAGTTTGTGCTCACTTGTGTACTTTTAACAGTGAATCAAGTGTTAAATTAACAGCTGTTCCCCCAAATGGGGGCTGTGGGGAACCAACAGTCTTTTGGAGAGACAGGGACTAATTCCACAAACAAGGGGATTGTCTGTCCCTAAAATGAGCTTGTGGGGGCTTAAAAGTCACACGGTGCCAAAGCATCTTAAGTGGTGCACAAGGGAGAGAGTCAGTGCAACATAACTACACGCTATTCTCTCTGTTTGCAGAGCAACTTGTGCACACAACAGCTGCAACTGGCCTTCATTTGTTCTGCAGCTCAACATTCCCAGTTTCCTACACCCAGGAGCCATTGTCTTTTCTCAGAGTTGCCCAAGTTCAGGAAAAGTTCCGGGTTTTTCCCCCAGTGAATCCAAGGCTAGAGTCCTACTAAAAAGGAATTATGGTACTAGTGGAAGGCCAGATATAATTGTGACAATTTGTCTGGTTCTGAGTGGAGGAAGCTGTGAAGGTGAGCAGGCAGTAGATTTCCAGTGCCCTCAAGGGAAAAGGATTCCAGGCATCCTTCTTGCTCATTTTTACAGCCTTGCCATCTCTGCATATGTCTCATTTTCTAGCAAGAGACAGAAAACCTTCCAACTGATCTCCGTGTCCCATCTCTAAATTCTCTATTTTTGCCTCAAATAAGACATCTTTAGAGAATCTACAGAGAGCAGTAACTTTACCAATATCCAGGATGTTTTCTTTGATCAGTAATCGTGATGCATGAGAACTAAAAAGTGACCTTTTTATCAGCTGGTTATATCTACTCACCCTAACCAAATGCTGACCTGACCTGTGTCTGCATGCCCCTTCAATTTTTCAAAGGAAAGAAATCATGATGAATATCCCAGCATTATATTCTCTTCCTCATACATGGTTGAGGAACTAAGCCTGTGGTTTTCTAAAAAAAAGCAACTTGGCCAAGGTCGAATACTGAATCTAGGAGTGGGGGACTCAACCCTTTCCATAGCTAATACATTAGAGATCAGATCATGTTACATGCTGCCCCAGTACTTGGATTGTTCTGTTTCTTCCTTCTCTCCACCAAAGAGAAGAATGCCTTTATAAGAACACAAGAAGGACCATGCAGCATTCAGTCCCAGGGCTATCTGATCCCACATGCATTTCCTACAATGGCCAACCATATGAGCATGGGAAGGTCCATACAGGATGGGAGTGCAATATCCCCTCCTGTTCATGTTCACCAGCAATATATGGTGCAATGCCATTTATAGTCATCTTTCATAAAGGTCCTGTCAACATATGAATGTGATGGAAAACCCAACAGCAGTTCTATTTAATGATGGGAAACAAAAACTAAAAATGACTTGGTCAAGTCTACACATGTTCCAAAAATATGAGTCTGTATCAGAAGATCAGTAAAAACATGTTTTGGCTTATAATAGATCTCCACTTACAGCACAGAGTACAGAGAATAAAATAAACTAATTTGGTAATGACCAGACAGCAAGTCCATGGCAGAAGACATTGTAAACATACAAAATGCACATTGAAGCATACAGGTGGGGATAGGATGGATACATAGGGACCACAGAGAGAAAAAGAGGGGGAGAAAGACAGGGGGAAAGGGAACGGGGTTCCAAGAGTGAGGGAGATGATGATAGCATGTTTAATTTGAACAATGATACCCTAAAACTGGCATAGCACCAGAAGATGGTAAGCTGAAGATCCATCTCCTTAATGTCCATCACAGTTAAAGAGGCCTTTGTGTCTCACTAAGAAGCAGAAGTACTTGGCTGTGTGCTACATAGATCCTGGATGAGACAGGTTTTTGCACACAGGAAACGGAAAGGCAAGAAGCACCAACTCTCTAATTCAAATGCTGATTTGATGTTTTTCTAACATGTACTGAAGGTTGGACACTATAGACTTCAGAAACTGAAGTTATTCTGTGACTAATCATATTCAGGGGACATACTTTTATAGAAGTTTTGTTTTTGTGAAGTGCAATGTTGGCAGCAGAGTCCCAATGCCCCTCCAAGGGCTGCTGGAACTGGCCTGGAGAATACAAGGTCTTGGCCACTGGAGGGGACAATTACCTGTTTGCTGCACTGTTTCTAATTTTAACTTGGAAAAGTTAAAACTTCTGAAGGGCAGTACTGGTTCAGGACACCTGTTCCTGTCCATGTTGATACAAGTAGCACGGACCAGTTTCTTGCTTAGGACAAACCTCTCACTGCATCAAGAGGAGGCACTAACCAGATTGCTAGAATATATTGGGGTGTTTGAGCCCTTGGACACTGGCGCTGACGAGCAGACATATAGAGACACAAAGGTGGCCCTTGGATCTGGTATCATCTTCCAACATCAACTCCCCCAGGTTTACAGAATCAGCCAAGGAAAAGGTTGTTCCAGAATAAAAGGAACAGGTATGTTGGTAGTTGTGGTGAAGTGTTGCACCTGCTTTCATGGCTGATGACGGATAGCCCTGGTCCTCTGAGTGATCATTATAGGCGGAGCATAACATTCTCTCTGCAGGAAACACTTCCTTTGTCACTGCAATTGCCAAAATCTGAAGCTTCATCTGCCCCTATTTCCTTCAAGAGGCATGACTACTTCTCCCTTCTTTTGCTCTCATTGAACATGACATGGTGGAACTAGAACACATAATCCCATGTCCTGTTTATATCACTTTTATGTGCTTTCAAGTTGACTACAATCTTATCACAGGATTTTCTTGGCAAGACTTTCAGAGGTCTTTCCCTTTCATCCCCCCCTCCCCCCCCCCCCCCAGCAGCTGTCAAGCTTTGGAAGCAGCAATGCCGCTGCTGCTTACCAAAGGGTACAGCAGAAAGAATTCAAAGAAGATGCAGCTGCTCTGGCCTCCCAGGAAAGGGAAAGGAAAGGGTGCTCTACCTTGTTTTCCACCTCTAAGACCAGCTGTTTGCTCATTATATGAATGGTCTCCTCTTCCCTGGTGGGGCATGTCAACTGCCAAGGGCTTCTTAAAACAATTTCATTCTGGACCCCTTTTGACCTGAGAATTTTTTTGTGACTATGGGTATACAGGTAAATAAGATAGATATACAAATCAAACATTTGCTGATAACAAATCAGTATTTCCAAACAGGCTGATTTTCCTTTTTGTGGAGTACAGCTGAAACATCTTATGCAGAATCCACTGTAAATACTGTATATTGTTGCTAACATATTTGCATAATTGAGTGGCATTCATGAACCTTTTACTGTTGTCAAGCTTTTCGGGAACCCAACATTGAGCTAAGGGGACCCCATTTGGGGTCCAAATCCACATTTTAAGAAGCAGTGGGCTAGAGGATACAGAACTGTGCAGACAGAATATTTTGCTCCACCTAATTTTTGCAGGATTTTAGTCATAATCATATTGGACAATTATTTATTTGGAAGTTTTGCTGCAAAATTCTTTTGAGGACCTTTTTTTGGCAGAACTTTATACTAAGATTTATTTATCTGGAAGAGAGGGTTAAAATAAGTGAAACTTAGTGAATAGCTGAATACATCTTGCTCCATGACTAATAGAAGCAACTGCACAATGTCCACACTTAAAAAAAACTTGTAGCAGATAGTGCTGACACATTCTTAACTTGTTCTCTGTAAATATAAGGGCTAACATTTTGTTTTAAAAGGGACTCTGAGATTCCCAAAGATGTGATCAATACTGATCATGGCACAGCCTCTAAACTGTGCAACTTTTCAAAGCATACCAAAGTACAGAATTTTGTCCAATGCAAAATCAGTTTGGCATTATCACTTCCCTTAGTGTATTCTGTGACTGTGTTACTCCTGCCTTGTTCTGCCTAATGCAGCACAGCAATGGGGTACTGTGCCTTGCATACAGGCAAGGCAGTAAGTCTCATTGGGTCAAACACAAATCTCTCCAACAGAAAAGAACTCGCACTATTCCATCAACATCTCCAGGAAAATTGGAAGATGATACCGTTTCCAGTCACATATCCTTCCTCTATGTCTTTAAGTTCAGGTTCCTGGAAGAGACATCTGCCATGCTTGGCCTCCAGTGTGGCTGTCCTCTGGGAAGACCTGCTTTAGAAGTTGCTCTCCACAGTGTCGGGGGAGTCATAGCTCTGGGGATGCCAGTTTCCACCTGCAGCCAAGTTTTCACTGGCACTGCAGCCTGTCCTCTCCAGATACTGAGTGCTAGTATGGACAGTGGCCTGGCTTCGCCCTAGCCCATTGAGGTAGTTGCCAACCAGTTTGTGCTTCTCAAAGGTGCTGGCACCTCCGTTGCGGACATTGGGTGTGTGGCTGTATGTGTGTTTGTACTCCTCTTCTATGTCCCAGCCAAGCTTCCAGCGTGTCCATTTCTTTGTGAGCTCTGATTGTACCTACAGAAAAGATACACCAGGAGACTTGGTTTTGCCATTGGTCTGACACTCCCTTTTTATTGTTTTACTAGTTTTCTAAGACATTGTAAGACTGCTTCCAGTAGTCAGCAGGATGCAACCCATACAAACAAACATCTATAAGAAGTTCACAAGCTTGACAAATCGAGATCTAATATTTTAAGGGCAAAAGCAATGTGTTACATGCAAACAAGGATACCTAAAGTTGGTATATACCAACTTAATGTAATAAAAAGGAACTTTGAAAGGGTTGACATAAAGTGGAGGGGGAAATCCCTTCCCATTACTACTTTTTTTGTGCTGTAGCTTAACTTGCTCCCAGATTTCAAAAAAAAAGAAGCTCTTTACAGAGTTGACATTGGACCAACTTGCATCTGTAACCAAACACCATCTTCCTGAGTAAATTATGGTGTGTAGTCCCCATGGTGTGAGTCCCCATGGGGAAAGAGGGCAGATTAAAAATAAAGTTGTATTATTATTATTATTATTATTATTATTATTATTATTATTATTATTATTATTTTATAGTCCCTGCAGCTTTGGCAGTATTTCAAAGGCCATTGCATCTAATGGCAATGTGTCTCTAACCCAATTTGGAAAACCAGATAGAAATCCTACTCCCCTACCCCCTGGTAATTCCTCCCATATAAACAGCAGTCTATATGTTATATCTCCCTGGCAACAGATGCATTTGCACTCACCTCTTTGTTCACAAAGCAGTAAAGTATGGCCACCAACATGCCCTAATGACAGAGAAGAATCAATCAGAATAAGACTATTCAAAGTGTGTGTGTATGTGTAAGGGAGAGGGAGAGAGAGAGAGAGAGAGAGTATATATACATGCTGGCCTTTTGTCAACTGGTTAACCAGAAAAAAATCAGGGGTATGGGAACTGAAGGCTGCAGGTTCTCAAAAGTGGCTTTGGTGAACTTCACTTTCCTCCCCACAATACAGATGGGTCAGGGGTAGGGGGTGGGGGTATGTCCTGTCACTTTGCCTCACCTGGAAGGAGCTGAGGAAGAGGTCAAAGAAGAGCTTGACGTATCGCAGTGTACCCTGGGCATGTTCATCAGTGACAAAGGCAAAAACCACCTCATGGATACCCAACAATGGAATAAGTGTCAGTGTGGACTTGGCCAGCCTAAAATAGAAAATTAGAATGCATTATTGGAAATAGGCCCCTAATATCCACTTTTAAAAAAGCCAAAAAGCAAAAATTGAGGAACTGATAAATCAACAAGAAAAAAGAGAAGACACATCTCAAAGTGCTTAAAAGATGGCATTTTATTAATGGGCCTTTCTGTTTATGAAAGTCCATCTTTTAAACATGTTGAGATGTATTTTCTTTTTCTCCTCTCTGCAAGTTGTTTTTTTTCAGTTCCAAATAGGCACCCTATCTGTTGGTGGTACAAATGAGCTTATGTGTAGGAAAACACGAATGCACAAATGCCACAAACTAGTCAGTTCAGAAAGACACAAACCAGTTCAAGCCCCAGTGCCCCATGGAAACGCTAGAAGTGATTGCAAGGACAGTCCCTACCAAGGAAGCCCAGGAAGCTGTGGGCAGTGAGGGAGCAGTATATCCTCATCCCCAAAAAAACCCCGGCCCTGTAGGGACAACGGCCATTACCGGAATTTGTAGTCTGTGTAGCGCATCTGGTGGGCACGGAGTTTGGAGACCAATATCTGAATGATACGGATAAAAATGAAGAAATTGATCTGAAAGAGAAGACCATGTGGTTTAGAGGTGGAAAAGGACAACATGGAAGTGAATGAGTAGTGATTCATTTACAGTTAACATGTAATGAAGTCTTGCATATAATAATAGTAATTATTCACATTAGTATTAAACTCACTTTTCTCATCCTGAAATGGTTTGCATAGGTCTTTTTCTATAATCTTCCATCCAAACATGGATCATATCCCCAAATTAGATTTCCCAGAGCTATCAGTAGACCACTGAAAGCTCTAGCTTTAATGTATACATTAAAAATCCTTGGATTTTAAGCATGTAGCAAATGTCCTGCAAACATGAAATGGACTCTGCATGAACTTCAGAAATGCAGATTGTAGTAGTATCTGTAAGGCTTTTGTCAGCTTAGGCTGATACATCAGCAGCAGCCCTTTCTGGATAGAGTGGACCTTGACTGTGCTAGCAATATTACTGTGATAGGCTTGATGTCAGAACGCCTGTAAATATAGCAACTGTATAGAGTGTGAGAGAGAGACATTCAGATTGTGATTTCTGTGTTTCCTAAGACAAATAGAGCAAGGCTGGTACCTTAAGTAGACATTAGGCTTTTCTATGCTAGAAAGATTCATTGCCCCCAAACCTCCTGCTTGTTCTTTTAAAGGATATCCGGGGCAGGAAAGTGATACCACCTTTGGGATCTTTTTCAATTTTGAGATTGAGACAAACATAAAAGAGATAAAGACTCACAAAGATGGCCAGAAAGACAGGGAAACGCAGGATCCACCAGAAACCCATGTTATTGTTAGTACTCCAGCATCTTCAGAAAGAAAGGAAGGAAGAACCATATAAAAGACAGTCAAATACATACTTATTCACTTGCGAAATAACACCCCAATCCTGTATGATACAAAGTGTTCATCCCATATTCTCATGAATGTCATCTGCTAAATTGTCCAAAAAAAAAACAACCTGTCTGCACACCAGCCCATAAATGTATACTGTTTCGGTACATTGCTTGTTAGAACTTACTGAATATTTTCATAAAGAAATTTCACCACCACCCATGGTACAATGAAGAGAATTGGAGCTCCTGAAAAAAAAAAAAGAATTACTTAGAGCAACCTCTCTGTTATAGGCACAGATTTATCTGGTATGACGGCTTTACTGGTGGCACGGTGGGTTAAACCACTGAGCTGCAGAACTTGCTGACCGAAAGGCTGTAGGTTTGAATCCGGGGAGCGGGGTGAGCTCCCACTGTTATCCCCAGTTTCTGCCAACCTAGCAGTTTGAAAACATGCAAATGTGAGTAGATCGATTGCCAGCGAGAAGGCAATGGCTCTCCATGCAGTCACGCTGGCCACATGATCTTGGAGGTGTCTACAGACAACGCAAGCTCTTTGGCTTAGAAATGGAGTTGAGCACCAACCCCCAGAGTTGGACATGACTGGACTTAATGTCAGGGGAAAAACTTTACCTTTACCTTTACCTATGACATTACATTCCTATTTCAATGACAGGAAGTAAGAGAGATGCCATGATTGGTAATTCAAAAGTAAATTGTTGATTTGGGGTAGGGAGTCTTACTTGAATTGAGATCCTGATTTGAAAGTGTGGAAACCCAATTTTGATACTTATCTAGATTATTCCCCACCTTATTTTAAGAAGTTGGGAAACACAGACTTTTTCCAATCAAAGACTTAATCCCTATCAAGTTTGAGGGCCATGATCCAGACTGAGTGAATCCCCACCCCTACCAGAATGCCAAGGTGTCAGTCCAGATCATGCAGCCTTTTGTTGACTTGAAATTTGTCCTTGAAATACTCACCATATAATAAAAATCCGAAGATAAAACCATGGCTAATCACAATAATGTTGTTTCTATCCCAAGAGACAAAAAGATGTTGCAGAGTTTTGTAGTGCTTAGAAAATCAAGAACATGGTCGGGGGGGGGGGGGGGGATAAATGTCTTTATAGCAGGTAACAAATGAATCTGTCAAATGTCTATGATGTACATGACTTTAGTTGCAAGACTGTGCAGCTCCACTTGGAGAAGATTGCCCTTCAAGCCAAACTTTAGGAGGCATGAGGGACGTCTGGCTGCCAGCAAAACATCAGTGTCTCCTGCTTGTGTCTCCTTAGGAATGTTTGGTAAAAGATGAAGACATATGAGATGGTGCCATGGCATTCATAGCGTACCACCTGTTACTAGCAGCAGCCAATTAAACAGAGTGGGTGGATGGGTGCGACAGTGATCTGTCATTCCGGTATGAACTGATCTGCTCCCCTTCTGGGGACTAACATGCAGGTTAGAAATCAGTAGCCACTCACAGGCTTTAATGTTTCCCAAGTATTCTGATGCAGTTTTTGGCACAAAAGGAGGAGGATGAAAATACTATGTAATGGCATAAAATGTATATTCTAAGATTTAAAAAACCAGAATTAAGAGAAAATACATTCAGAAATGTGATTAAATGTGATTTTCTTTCTTTAAAAAGCAGACTTTTTAAAATTATAGATTAACGAGGACACAGAAAATGTTCTTGTTGAACACACATGGCAGTAACATAGACAGGAAATCAGGCAGATTCCCATCTTTCCAAGAAAATCAGAGCATGATGATATCACATTACACATCTTCTTTTATAAGGTGTCAGTAGGAAGGCAAGCAAGAAGATATAGGGATATGATGTTAGTGGCACTTGGCATCCCTCTGTATTTGGCTCTTTTCTTCTCCCTCTGTTCAAGTAACAAGCTAATTATTTAGTATATTGCTGGAATCACAGGTGTTTTGCTTTCTGAGATAGAGTCTATGTCACATCAGTCAAAGTTGGTTGGGTTGGCATTTTAACCAATAATGGCATCAGCATAGCATTTTCCATTCCAGGGGAAAAAGGGAGAACAGGCCATCTGGTATCTTTCAACTCTATCTCTTGTCCCTTGGCATCTGCTGCCTCAATTCTGCCTAATAGTTGGGCTAGTCTCAGCTGGTTTTCATAGAATCATAGAATCACAGAATCATAGAATAGTAGAGTTGGAAGAGACCTCATGGGCCATCCAGTCCAACCCCCTGCCAAGAAGCAGGAAATCTCATTCAAAGCACCCCCGACAGATGGCCATCCAGCCTCTGCTTAAAAGCCTCCAAAGAAGGAGCCTCCACCACAGTCCGGGGAGAGAGTTCCACTGCCGAACAGCCCTCACAGTGAGGAAGTTCTTCCTGATGTTCAGGTGGAATCTCCTTTCCTGTAGTTTGAAGCCATTGTTCCATTGTGTCCTAGTCTGCAGGGCAGCAGCAAACAAACTTGCTCCCTCCTCCCTATGACTTCCCCTCACATATTTGTACATGACTATTATGTCTCCTCTTAGCCTTCTCTTCTGCAGGCTAAACATGCCCAGTTCTTTAAGCCTCTCCTCACAGGGTTTGTTCTCCAGACCTTTGATCATTTTAGTTGCCCTCCTCTGGACACACAAATGTTGGGTCAAATTTAACATTCAGCCCAAGGAGAAAAGTGTTATCTCTTTTAGAGGAAAGAACGCATAGAATAAGAAGTCTGCACTGTGACCTCACCAGAGCCCAGTCATTCCTGGACAATTTCTTCTAAGACCTGCTGCTTGTAACACCTCCTCCTTCAGGGAGCCCAGGATATACACACTCTGGTCACCCTGTTTCATGCCATCTCTCTCACCTCCCAACCCTTTTAAAGAAACCCCACTCTTTTCTCTCAGCACTTTATACTTTCATCCCAGACTAATCTATAATATTCCAAACATTTGGCCATTTCAATTAAACTAGAGACCAATGACACAGGAAGACAGTAGATAGTAGTTAAGAGTTTGATGACTCTTCTGTTTCAAAGACATGAACGGATGGACTCTAATTTGACTGAAAGCCTAAGTCCTTCTGCCTCACTGGAAATGATTTAATGGAGGCTGTTAGTTTTCCAGTCACAGAACAGAACAGAACAGTAAAAGCACTCCAACAGAACTTGAACCATTTTTAAGTTGTTGGCATTAGTAGGAACTTTTAAAAACATGCAACACATCTGTATCACCATTAGTCCTCATTTTATGCATCATGCATGAATAACTTGTTATTAATATCTTGTTTTTAATTAATGTTTGACAAAGAAAATGGCCAAAAAATCTAAATCTTCCCCCAAATGATCCTTAAAATATTTTATCAGCTTGTCAGAAATCCAAGGGATCAGAAGGGTTTGGGGTTTAATTTTGGAAAACATTTATTTGTGTAATGAGATATCTTGGAGGTGGGATCCAAGTCTAAACATAGAATTCAATTATATTTCATATACACCTTATATACATAATCTGGAGATAATTTTATACAATATTTTAAATAATTTTGTGCATGAAAGAAAGTTTGTGTACACTGAATTGTCAGAAAGCAAAGGTGTCACTAGGTCTGCCATGTGGATGATTTCAGATTTTGGAGTATTTTGGATTTGGGAATTCTAGATGAGGGATACTTAACCTATACTTAGTATAGGTTGCTCATTACACACACACACACACACACATTCCCCAAAATATATTACTATTAACGTCAACATACAGGAAAAAATACTGCAATTATTTTCTCAATACTCCCTCCTAAACAAGGTAACATTGTTAGTTTTTTTGCTACAGGCAATAGCAATGTGTTAAACAACGAGATCTGTTCAGAGTTCCTATTCGCAAAAAATGCTCACTAGAGGATCTCACTGGATTAAATGGCAAAGAGAAGTACTGCAATTCTACTTATTCCACTCTCCCTCTTCTTGTCCCGTTCCTCCTTCAGACCATTGAAAACTAGTGTGGAAGGTCGGAGGACCCTCTTGAACAGTGTGGAAAGTGGTGCAGAAAGGAATCTGAAAATCAGGCCCCTTGCATTTCCAGTGGAAGCCTCCACCAGATCCTAGAGAACCTTCCCCAAGAGAAGGTGGAGTCTGGTATTGATCTCCCCATCCCATGACCCAGAGACATTATCTTTCCTGCCAACATTCAGTGATAGACATCTGCAGCATTTTCCTGTCTTGCCTCCCAAACGACTTTCCCCTAGTTTCTTCTCCCTGTGTGACAATGTTGCGTGCTTAGGTTACTCTACATTTCTGCAGTTCCTCACTGAAAGGAGACTTGAGGCTAATCTTACCCAGGCCACTAGTGGCCACCTACTCACCCCAGCCGATGAAAAGGTAGAGAGTGAAGTAGCTGCGCTCGGAGAAAACAGTCAGCACGAGCAAGTTGTGCAGGTAGATCCCTTCCACTAGCAGCCAGCAGTAGTTGGCCACGATGCCGTACTGCATAAACACAGTGGCTGCTCGGCAGCCTGCCGCCGCCTGGGAGCAGCAAAAAAAAAGAAAAAAAAGAAAAAGAAAGAAAAGTTAGTGGAAAGGAGAAAACAGCTTTGAAGGTTTGCAAAGAACTTCACACTTCATCCCACACTCCCAAACAATGCCCAGAAAAACATAAACATGAAGGGAAAGTGTGGCTAATACCCAGGACTACTTCTTGACTACTCTCCTTCACAAGGTCATGCCACGTAGCACATAGGCCAAAGTGGCTGCCCCCTTCATTCCTCACATGGACGCCAATTAGCCTGGTAGCTGAATCTGCCATTAACATTGGCAGCAGGAAAGCAACATCTATGACCCCTAGAGGTGGTAGTCTTGATTAGCAGGACCAGGATAGGTTTTGTGGCACATTCAATTCTCTTCTCCAAGAGAAGTGAATGCCCAAGAGCAGTGGTTCTCAAACTGTGGATCCCCGGATGTTTTGGCCTTCAACTCCCAAAAATCCTGGTAAACTGACTGGGATTTGTGGGAGTTGTAGGCCAAAACACCTGGAGATCCACAGGATGAGAGGGTTGCTCAAGAGGGTTGGTAGCCACAGGAGAAATTGCTGGGATGTTGTCATTGCTACTCTCACCCTCAACATTTGCTGCCTGAGATAGTTAATTCTCTTTGCCTAATACCCCAGCCCCATAGTGTTGTGGTTGATGTTTTACAAATAAAAACTACTGATATAGGAGATGTTTCAGTCCTGTGTTATGCTACAGTATGGCCAGGGCAGCATGGAAAGGGGAAGGAAGAGGAAAAGCGTTTTGGTTTTTTAAAATTCATTAGACTGTCTCTTCTTGGCAACAAAATAGTTCTGTTGATCAAGTTTCAAATGGTTTGATGATAAAACACAGCAGAGTAACTGAACATACACAGCAGATTATGCTGGCTTTGTTTATGTTATGGATCAATTTAACATGAAGCTGTTTGCCTGTCTTGTGAAAGCTCTGAGAAATTCTTGAGCTTTATTGCAGGCTCTTGTTAATTTGAGTGTGAATTTGGATAAAGGGTCTTCATACATGACTAAGAGGGGACACGGGAGTAAAGTAGAGTAGAGTGATGCTTTCTATCCTTTGATATTGAAGGGGGAGAGGGAAGGAGAGAAAAACATGCATCAGAGATAGTGGGGTGGTGGAACTGCAAACAGATGTGTCACCTCATGACTCAGCCAAAGGCCCACGTTGTAATCGTCGATCTTCTCACTGTAGCGGGTGTTGAGCAGCATGTCGATGATAAGCACCGAGATGCCCTTCAGGATGAAGGAGGCGAAGAGGTTCATGTGGATGTAGTTGCGCATGCAGTGCAGCTTGCTGGAGAGCAGGGAGCTGGTCAGCAATGCCGGGCCAGCAGAGCTGGCACCAGGCCCTATCCTTCCCCCAGGTGGGCTGGCAAATCTTTTCAGGCAAACCCATAACTGCACTTCCTCTATTTTAGAGGAACAGAACTGAATCTGCCCAAAAGATGCCCTGCCTCCTCCTCCCTCTGACATGGGTACTGGGCCCAAGAGGAATCTCCCTCCCTTCACCCCATAGTCCAGTCCCCAGGGCACCTGAAGCCTAGCAGCACAGCCAAGGCAAGAAGGAGGGCGCAGAGAGACACTGAGTAGCCAACTGTGTACATCACCTTGAAGCTACCATAGATCTTTGCAAACCTCTCCTGGAAAGAAAAAAAGGAAGAGAGACTGGGTTACTCTTGAGGCCCTTCTCATACACAAATGGAGTCAAGGGCAAGGTGTACTCCCACAGGCTCCCATCCCCTCCCTCTGGGCTCAAGCTGGCCTTCCCATTCACCTGGTCTGAGATAGTCTTGTTGTCCATCACACACTGATGGGCATCACGCATTGACTTCCCTTCAGAGGTAGTCACCCATTGCCCATCTGGGCCACACTTCTTAAATACATAGCCATGCTTCACTGTAGGGGGGAAACAGAAGGATCAGCCACATCCTACTTCAAAAAATAACTCCATAATTGTGTTGATTCTTGACCATTCCTTGTTGCTTCCCTGTGCCTCCCCACACACTACCAATCTTCTGCACCCTGCAACTCTTCTCCCCCACCTCCCCCACCATAGTCCTCTCCAGCATATCAGGCCGACCCCTCCCTTTCTCCCTCCCTTCCTTTTGCCTCCTCAACAGTGCTCCATTTTAACTCTTGAAGCCTGATGGGGAGACACTCCTGGAATATTTCCTTTATTAAGAACAAAGTCCCACTCCCACTCCCACCTTCACTGACAATTACCTTGGTCATACCAGGGCAGGAACCAGGGACAGGAAACATTGACAGTGGTGTTGGGTTGTGCATCAGGCCAACACGAGTATTTGTCAAATGTTCGGTTGCAGACAAGTTCTGTTGAAGAGAAGAGGGGGATTAAGGTGTGTATTTATGGTGGTGGAGAGAACAGAAGTGTGTGTTTGTTGGAGATGTCAGATTGGGGCACTCCTTGCTCTCTTTCCATAGGCAAGTGAGACTTTTTTTTTTTTTTTGCTTCAACAAGGCCTTTGAGAGAGGAACACTTTTTAAAATATGCTCTTTTATCTGTATTGATTCTTTTTCTACTATAATTGATGTGCTTTTGCCAGCTTTTATTCCTATTGACATTTTAAATATTTTTATACTTTATAGAATATTATTTTTTAGTTGTATCCGTTTGAACTTTTCTAAGCCTCCTTGAGTCCAGGACTGGGGAAAAGTACTAGAAAAAGGAACAAAAGAACAACAACAAATGTCATTCTTCTCAATTTTTTCACCCATTCCATAATTAATGTACTTGCCAACATTTAAATGAAATCAAAGGAACCTCCCAACAGAATAGGTGGAGCATGTTTGTGGATTACCTGCAAAAACATGAATGCACAACTACCTAGTTGTGCAGATATTCCCTTAATCCTGTCTCAGCTCTCTCAACTCATCCCCCACAATCTACTGCCCTGAAGCTATAGTCCATCCATTCCCACATATCAAGGGATTCTGTATGCACAGATTTAACCATGTAATGGTACGTTGTTTGCACTGGGGCACATGGCCCCTTTTATAGCCTGGTCATGCCTATTGCACTATTGGCTATTGGTTTTTGTTGAGCATGGTTTTGATTAAGTCCTGACACTGCTGTTTTTATATTGTTCTGTTTTATTTTAATTGTGCTTTTATCTGGATTGTTGCACTTTGTCCCATATACAAGGTGCCTCGAGTCTCTTCGGGGAGATGGTGGCAGGGTAGAAGAATAATGTTGTTATTGTTGTTGCTTGAAAATACTCTTCCTCCCAAAATCCAAAACGTAAACCCCGATTTTGCCATTTTATTTAAGGAGACACCATTAACTATGCCACTATAGATAATGGGACTTGAGTACTCAATTATTTTGGTATTCACAGAGGATCCTGGGACCAAACCTCAGCAGATACCAAGGGCCCACTATGTTTTCAGTATTACATACAGAAAATAAGTCACCTCTGTTCATACACACACAGATTTCTGTGGTTTCTTTTCTGGAGGTACTCGGTGCTTTAAGTGGCTCTGGCATATCCAGAATTCTTGTTCTACAATACATCCACAACAGCCAGAGGAAGTGCATGTGGCCCCGACACATGGCTGCTTGTTGCTCAGCAAGGAGGCCGAATTCATAGAAACAAATGGGGAAGAAAGTCAGCTGAGTGGCGGTCTAACAAGATATCTCCTGTAAGACATTTGGCTTCTGAGCTGGAACAGCAAAGGGGTGCTCCTCCTCTGCCCCTGAGGTATATTTTCACGGTGTTGTGCTGTATCTGTCTTTTAACTATGAGTTGTGAAGAGATATGGGTAACAAATATAATTTATTGTTGTAGATAATAATAATAATAATAATAATAATAATAATAATAATAATAATAATAATAATTTACTTCATACCCACTTCTCCTCAAGGGTTGAGGTGAGGTATAACATAATTAAAATATGAAGACTACAGAACAATTTGCTGCCCTCGCTAAACCAGCGGCTTAAGGTGCTTGCTTCACTCTCCTTAATGGTAGGGCCGAACACTCATGGCTTTGCCATCTAACCCTCAGCCTCCAAGGTGAGTGTGGGGCTTGTCTCACCAGTAGGTGGCGGCAGGAGGCTCATGTTGTGGTGACACTCTTCGCTATAAGCCTTCCAGCTCTCAAAGAGGTAGTCCATAATCTGGGCTGGAGCTCCCTGAGGAAAAACAGAGAGTAGGGAAACTTTTATGGCCTGATAGAGGTGGGTATGGACCCTAAAATTGGGAGGGGGGTAGAGAGAATGGGAGGCTCCAAGGACCTTACCTGGAAGCATAATGCCAACACCAGCAGGATAGTGAGGTGGTCTGACTGGGACATCCCTCTGGAGGGCTACGAAACCGCATTGAGAAGCTCCTAGAGCAGCTGACCGGCTACAGAATGTCCTGGTTTGACAGGAACTCTGCGAAATGTAAGAAAAGAGGGAAGAGTTTGAGGGCCACTTATTCTTGCAGTCTCCTCACTGCTCTCCTGCAGACAGCAGGCTCTAGTCCCCTGCCTCCAAGGCTGATGACGCAGGTTGAGAAAGGGTACATTCAGATAGCGGGCCTAGGGCCAGGATATCTGGGAATGGGGACTGGGCATAGCTGCTGCAGCCTCAACCCATGGCAGGTGCTTGGAGCCTGTTTGAACCTGTTTCTGCTTTTGCCTGGGGGCTCTCTGACCCTCAGGGGAACTGGAGGAAGCTGAGGACACCCAGGCGAGGATGTCAGTCATTGCAACCAGAGCCTCTTTGGGGAGTAGCTATTTCAAGGCTGGATTTGGTTCCATGTGGAGTGGCCAGTGAGACATGACCTACTACAAAACAGTACAGGGGCTGTGCTAATTCACACTCCTCTCTCAGATCACCAGCCTACCCCAATTCCTGCACTCATTTGCTAGCTTAAACTTCCAGCATATGCTGGTAATGAGCTAGTTGCAACCAAATGCAACAATACATGAAGAAAAGACTTCAAGGCTGTCTTTGCTAAGCTTAACTGAGAAGCCTGACTAGCCTGGGGAAGAAAGGCTGCTTTGGGGTCTAGCCTGGGACCTTTAATCATTTTAGGGCAGAGATATTGAACACATCACATTTCAGGCATTTTTGCACTATAACTTCCATCATCATTCACTGATAGGCCATGTTGGACCTGTAGTCAAAATCTCGAGGACTACATTATCACGCAACCCCGCTTTAGGGACACTGCTGCTCATGGCAAATTATAAAGCCATTACTGGGTTGCTGTATGACCATGTTCCAGAAGCATTCTCTCCTGACGTTTCACTCACATCTATGGCAGGCATCCTCAGAGGTTGTGAGGTCTGTTGGAAACTAGGCAAGTGGGGTTTATATATCTGTGGAAGGTCCAGGGAGGGAGAAAAAACTCTTGTCTGTTGGAGGAAAGTGTGAACGTTGCAATTGGCCAACTTGATTAGCATTTAATGGCCTTGTAGATTGAACGCCTGGCTACTTCCTGCCTCAGGGAATCCTTTGTTGGAAGGTGTTAACTGGCCTTGGTTGTTTCTTGTCTGGAATTCCCATTTTCTGAATGTTGTTTATTTACTGTCCTGATTTTAGAGCCATTATATTTTGGACTTATCCCCACCATTATGGCCAAGATCCATGCACTAATTCTCTAGTCAGTTTCCATGTTGGTGGAGGAATTCTAGAGTTGTATTAAAAAATTAACCTCCCTAAGTTCTGGTTCACGATATCTATTGGCAGGTTAAGACTTGCCCAGTTGCCTAAGAAACAGCAATACACTAGATATGCAGTTGGTGAGGTACTTTGTCTGTGCATCTGAATATATGAATGCCCATGAATCAGCCAGCACAGGAAGCAAAAAGTGTTGGTAATAATGGCTATTTTTGTGGAAGCTGGCAGATGTCTTCAGTATATTGCCTTCCTGCATTTTATTTTTGTTTCTTCCACCGTTTACCCAAAATGGGTGTGCATTAGATTCAAGTAAATATGGCAATGCCTTTTAATTGGGAGAGATTAGGGACACTGTCTAGACGCACCTGGATGTAGAATAATGCTGGGAATGCATCTGCTACGGAGATGGGGGGGGGGGGGTGTTATAGCAGCAAGAGAAGTAGTAGTGTGTGCGGGAAGGAAACAATCAACTTCTTTGGGATGCCCAGAAGGGAGGGGCTGGAAGGAGATAGAAGCATGCTGAGGACACATGTGTCTTGATACCCAGCATCCTCATATGTCTGTGGATTCTGACCTATGCATTCCATCACACCAACATGACCTGCCCTGTATCCATCGAGTCGGTAGGGATTCTCCCAATTCAGTGTCCATTTCTAGCTCCCTGTCCCCCAGTCCTTATCTAGAAAATATCTTTCTTAGGGAAAGGGACAAACAAGAATGCATCAGCCCAGCCAGTGTTTCCCCCCCTGCTTACAGCTTCTGGCAGAGCCCAACAAAGCCCAACAACAAGGCCGTTAATCATTAACACCCTCCAGGGAGCTCCATTCCTGGATGAGCCCAGGAACATGGTTGTGTCCTGACCCCACAGTGCCCATCCTCCAGCTGGCATTGTTCCTACCATCCACAGCCCCATGTGTTCCGAGATTGGCTCCTTGGCCCAAGAGCGACCCTGTGTTCCTGTGGGCAGTTGGGCAAAGGCACCCCTGCATTTTTGCAACCCATCCAGGATAAACTTAGATGCACACAAGAACTAATTCCTCCAATCCCCTTCTAATCTGGTTAAAGGGCTCCTGAATGGGATCGCAGTATTCCTGACAAACAAGCTATTCTTGCTGCCTGCCTCAAGAAACAACAAGCCAAGCCTTTGGCACCGGATACTGCCGGAACTTGGCTGGGATTATGTGGGTGCTCTTCCAGCCGCCCCAGGAAGGAAAAAGTGCTTGGCCTGAAATGCCAGCATTTACCTGTTGTGCCCTAGAGCCAGAAGCGACATCTTGGAATGAACTGCAAAATAGATAATGCACAATTTGTCATAGATCTGTAAGGGTTTCTGTCTGCCAACTGCCTACCTTCAGTCATAGGGAAAGACTTCCCACTCCTCAATATGTTTCTAAATTGAAGATTGGTGTAGGTGGGTGAGAATGTATGCACCTGCGCAACCCCTCTGTGCAGCTTTTCCTTAGCCTGTTTCTTGAGTTTTCTGAAATGGGGAACCAGCAGCTTTTTCTTCGTTTACTGGCTACAACAGTTAGTTTCTTCCCTATACATTTTTCATGAACTAGCAGCTACACTTCACAGACCAACATTAGTCCAGTCCTGCTTGGACTGTATTACAGTACGCATCCATACATATAACTGGATGGGGATTATTGGAGTTGTAGTTCAATACCTCTGGAGGGCACTAGGATGGGGAAGATTGGGGCAAAGTTTTGATTGTTGCACAGAAACCACATCATGGTCTCTGTGGAGAGGTAGAATATGAATACAGACTTGACAAACAAAAATATTACTGCTGTTACTGGAAATACCTAACAAAATTACTAATATAGGATCTCATCACACTAGAGCTTGGATCCACTTTAAATCCACCTTAGGGAGGGGGCTTTAAACAGCTCAGCCAGACAAAAAAATCCCCTCTCAGATGAAGAGAACAGGGACCAGCACCTGGTCTTGAAGGTTCTTCTGAGGACACTCTCCCCCTTCGTTCCCCATGCAGTTATTTTTAGCCCTGGGGGAAAAATCATGTTTCCTCAAAGCAGCCCCTAATTGCTACTGCAGTCTGGGAGCCGGGGGAGCTCATTAATCAGGGGTGGAAGGGAGCCAAGACTGCCAGAAGCTGCACCCACTGCTGCGATGCTGAGCTCTCTCCATATTTAGATGGGTGCAGGCTGGCAGATGTGTCTGCCTCCAGATGAACCTTGCCCTGGTAACTGTGCTCAGAAGCTCTTGGAAGCCTGCATAGTTCTGGCAATCCCGGGTCTTATTGGCCCAGGTCCTTCGCCCAATGATCCTCACTGGCAACCTTCCCTGCTTCACAGCCCTCCCTGTGGGCGCCCTGGGGAGCCTGAATTTTGAGAAGGAAACTTACACATTGTAGTTGAGTCAGCCAGCTTGTTGCGTACTACTCAATTCAAACATTACTGGGCCCAAAGCTGACAGGAAAATACTATTTCACTGCATCTGGCAACTCTGGCTTGTGTGTGCCCTGCCACATCTCCATACCCTAAACAGCACAAAGCCACTGCTAGTGGGGAACTGGTGTATGTGCACACATCCATTTATGTGAATATGTATGTAGATAATACTACAACACACATGTAGAAAATACTATGACTCTCAACAGCCCTGCCAGTTTGTTCAGACTGCAGGAATAATTTTGCAGTATCTATACTGACAGGGATTCTGAGGAATCATATTTGGAAGAACCTCTGCTCAAGATCTTCCCGGAGTCAATAAAGAAATCATTGGCGGAAGTGGGAAGCCTCCTCTTTGTCAGCTACCCACCTCTCAAGTGTTGAGAGGAGGCATTTTCCAAGTATGGCTCCCAATTATTTAGAGGCTTGTTGCACCAATCCAGCGAAGGCCCTGAAACGAAGTCTTCCCACGGTCACTGGTGATGCTATCCTTCCAATAGCTTGCACAAGAACCTCTGCCCTAAATCACATCTCTGTACAAAACCAGCTAGTGCTTGTCCTGAGATGTCCTCCCTCTCCTCTTGCCTGCCATCCCTTTGCCCAGCTGGACAGATTGCCCGCCTGACTCAGGCCCCACTGCTCAGAGGCTCCATTTCCTGCCCCAGTCCAGCTCTGTTGGGTAGGAGTTTTCTGGGATGGAGCCAATTCTGTAACCTCGTCCACCTTTTTTCATTCCATGGAAGCTGCAGTGATTTCCACAGTGGCCGAACTGATGCACATTGGAAGCCCACAAGAAGGACATGCGCAGACTGTCCCAGCAAGTAGCAAGTGGCTTGCAACATCCAGCTCCCCCTCTCCAGTGTTCCTTACTCATTTACTTCACTTATTGGATATATATCCCACCTTTCTTTGAACAAAAAAGAAGGTTTAGCTGCAATTTTCACAATACATGGGGGAGAAAATTTATTCCCTAGTAACAACATATTTTTTTGTTTTCTATTTCCTGAAAAGCTTTTAATGAAAGCTTGATTTTGAAGTAGCTTTAGAAAAGATTTCCTTTTGAGGGCGATGAAAACTACTATAATTAGTTGGTTTAAATTACTTTTTGCACATGCTATGGGGCTGTGGTGACATGCATTATGACCACCTGCAGTTCAAAATTTACTTCCTGACCGGCAGGTACTGATAACTTCCCTGGATCTGGCTAAACGCCACTTGAAATAGTGTAGGTCAGGGGTCCCCAAACTTTTTAAACAAGGGGCCAGTTCACAATCCTTCGGACCGTTGGAGGGCCGGACTATAGTTGGCCACCGAGCAATAATAATTAATAACAACAACAACAACAACAATAAAAAGTGGGTTGAAAGAGACCCTTTGGGCCATTGAGTCCAACCCCCTTCTGCCTTTGTGCACCAAAAGCACAAGCAAAGCACTCCTGACAGATGGCCACCCAGCCTCAATGTTAATAATAATAATAATAATAATAATAATAATAATAATAATAATAATAATAATAATAAAGAGGGTTGGAAGAGACCCCTTGGGCCATTTAGTCCAACCCCCTTCTGCCTTTGTGCACCAAAAGCACAAGCAAAGCACCCCTGACAGATGGCCACCCAGCCTCAATGTTAATAATAATAATAATAATAATAATAATAATAATAATAATAATAATAATAATAATGGTTGTAAGAGAAGAAGAGACCCTTGGGTCATTTAGCCCAACCCCCTTCTGCCTTTGTGCCGTGGGGGCCGGATAAATAGCTTTGATGGGCCGCATCTGGCCCCCGGGCCTTAGTTTGGGGACCCCTGGTGTAGGTCGATAGATGCTACTACATCTTGTAGTAGCCAGTGCTAGTGTAACTAATTAATTGCATACAGAAGTGTTCTCTCCAATCTGTCTGGATCTTTCACCTTTCAGCTTCTCTTTATCTACTTTCTCCACACCATGCACAATCTTAAACCCTTCAGTTGTGCCCTCTGCCTTATTTTCTTTTAAGCCAAACAATTCACAAAGTCACCTTTCCTCATAAGAATCATGTTTTCCCACCTGTGCAAGATCCTTTTTTGGGTTTCCCTCAATTCATTCTTCCAGGCCCAAGAGAGCTATATTCCTCTGCTCAACACAGCAGTGACTCTCCAGAACATGTTCTCCCCTCCTGTGAGAGTGGCCTCTCTTCTCCGTGCTTGGCGAACATACTCCAATTACTGTGTAGGCTAATGACCTTGGACCTTGAAGACCCAGGCAGGAAAGCGCCTGCCTGGAGCCACATCATGGGGAATCCTTTCTGGGAACAGAGCAGGCTGGATGATACAGAGACAGACACGGAGACAGAGACAGAGAAGACACTCGTACAGTCCCTGTTCCCAGCATTCTGACTTCAGGGTAACCCTTCACAGCATCCCTCTGGGTGAACAGTCCAGGACGGTATACAGGCAGTATTTGGGTTACAAACAAGATAGGTTCTGTGGGATTGTTATAAAGTTAAATTTGTATGTAAATTGGAACAGATACAGTTTTGTAGTGGAACTAAAAACAAAAAAAAGTTTTAGATAACATAATGAAGAGGTAACACCCCTGTAACCTTTGTTTTGCTGTCCGTGCACCCTTTCTAAAGATTTCACCTCACTTTTTGTACCTGTGACAATTGGATTTTGAAAATTTGGGGTTGTCATGGAATCAAGAATTGGTGATAAAGCTTCACTAGAGACGCCTTTTCCGCATGATAACTCTTACAGGAGTAAATTTCCCTTCCCATGGGTATATTTCCTCTCACTTTCTGTTGTCTCACCTCTGTTTTTAACTAGGAATTGCATGTTAGTTGGGTGTTTCCAACTTGCAGATGTATGATCCAGGTTGGTGGAGAGCACTGAGTAAGGGGAAAACATTTTAAGTTAGCATAATTCACCACACTGGGTTTTTGTGAGGCAATCACTCAGACTGGAAAATAAATACATTGAAAATCATACATCAGCCTTGAAGTCTAGCAACTGTTTTTAATGAGATTCTCAGGATGTGGAATTTAAGCAGATAAGCACCCTCCTTCACCTTTTAATAAACAAAACTTTTAAAAACATGTATTAAAAACGCCCCTTTGAGCACTTTGTAATGTTTCACTGGCGCTATATAGCTATCTTTGTTTCAGCAAATTACTCAATTATCGGAGGTTATTTTTCCATACTCAATCTTATATCCCCTTAGGTCATTGTTTCTAAATTGAAATGATGGAAATCGTCTTTTTATTGTCAGCAGTCATTGAGACTGCAATGTGATATGCAGAGGTGTATTGCAAGCTTTGTACTTTTGAAATAATCCTTGGTACTGTCACCCGAATATTTTCAATGGAAACTCAGCTGACTGCCAGTCTCCTAGATGTCGCTAAGTAATGTGTCCAGGTTCAACACCTCCTCCATCCAGCTCACCTGAAAGGCCAGCCACCAGATAAGACGAACCAGGTCTGTTCAACTTCTGATTAGGGTACAAGGAGGAGTATATTTTTACCACTCTGCCACTAGCAAGTGAACCTGTGACAATGACTTGTGACAAGTGTCTTGCTTACAATTGTTCCAGGTTCACTTGATGGGAAGATGGGAGTTAAAATGTATTCTTCTTCAACCCAAGCCAAAAGACCTTCTTCATTCAATCCAGTTGCTGGCTTGTTATGTGGATGGTTGGCATTTACATAGGTTTCCAGTGAGACTACATATTCTTACTAAATACAGATCAGTTACAGATCTATTACTCTGGGTTACAAATCCATAATTGCAATGCCAACTAGCAACCATTAACTTCAATCCAATTCTGTGTTGCTGCCAGTAAAGCAGAACACCTGCATGAGTATTTCTCCTCCTATGATGAAAGGTCTTAATTCAAACCAGATGGTGTTTGAGAAATACAGGTGCACCCAAGTTTGGAAAATATATCAAGAGAAGGAAAGCTCTATAATGTTTAGCCATTCTCGGTAGTTTTCCAAGTGTAATTGTCATTAAAAAACCAAATGGTGAATTCAATTAGAAATCCTGGCTACTGTCCCACATGCTTTGGTCACATCCAGGCTGGAATGATGCTAAACTAGCTCGGAGTATTTATTTATTATTTATTTATTACAACATTTATATCCCGCCCTTCTCACCCAACAGGGGACTCAAGGCGGCTTACAATAAAACACACATATAAAACCTGTACAATACACTATAAATCAGTTAAAAATTAACTTACATAAAACATTCATAGAACGCATTATAAAATACAGATAGGCGTGTTCAAGTTTAAAAGACTGGGTCTGTCAATTGAGTTCCAGCGTACATAATAGTAATTAATGCTGCTGATTCTTATTCGAAGGCCTGGCCCCACAACCAAGTTTTAACCTTCCTACGGAAGGATAGGACGGAGGGAGCCTGCCTGACTTCAATGGGGAGTATAGTGATATCCCCCTCTCTGGATATTTTCAAACAAAGATTGGATGCCCATCTGTTGGGAATGGATTGATTGTATATTACTGTATGGAAAGGAGTTGAACAGGATGGCTCTTATAGTGTCTTGCGGCTCTATAGTAAAGGTAAAGGTTTCCCCTTAACATTAAGTATTCATGTCCAACTCTGGGGGTGGTGCTCATCTCCACTTCTAAGCCGAAGAGTCGGCGTTGACCGTAGACACCTCCAAGGTCATGTGGCCGGTATGACTGCATGGAGCACCGTTAACTTCCCAGAGTGGTACCTATTGATCTACTCACATTTGCATGTTTTCAAACTGCTAGGTTGGCAGAAGCTGGGGCAAAATGACTGCAGGGAAATGCCATGGCATCTCTATTTTTCTTCATCTGACTCTGGGTTGATTTCCAGGTTCATTCAAAGTATGGTCAGTGCCTGCAAAACTCTTAATGGTTTGAGGCCAAGGTATTTCAAGGATTGCCTCATTTTGCACTAACCAGGGGGCATGTCCAGTTCCATCCCTGTCCCTCTGTGTCAGAGGTACTACAGCTTGGGGATTGGGGATAGAAAGGGCCTTGCAGCTTGCAGTGCCCAGACTTTGGAAGTCCCTACCCAAAAAGATATATCCTAGATTGTTATCAGAACTGCTGTTTCAATGTTCTTTTGGGTATGAATGTTCAGTTAAACTGATCAGACATTTGTGATAGGAGTGAAAATACCAATGTCGCAGGAAGGATGATCTGCCAGTGACTGCCTCTTATGCAAACAAGCGGAGCCTCCAAAACTGGGAAAACATGTCACTGCCAAATTGAAAAGAGCCAGTAACAGTGGCAACAACAAATCAGTTAATGTTCCTTTGAAAGAGAGTCACAAGATCAGTTGGGAAACATGGAAAAGAAAGACCAGGAGGACACCAGTGCCAGTGGCAGAATAGAGACTGGAAAGCACATAGCAGTACTGCAAATCTGAAGAAAATAGAAGAATAGTCTTCATGTGCTTGTAGTTCGCCTTCTTCAAGGGTCAGGCAGAAATTCACCTACAATTTCTCCATTAAATGGATTGATAATTAAAAACAGATTTCTGACATTTCTGCCTTTGATTAAATTAATGCCCCCAAAGAAGGTGAGTCTATTTGCGTACAGGCCAAAATGCATTGGACTTTTGAAAGAGTAAATTCAGTACGTCTACAAGCACATAGTGATCATTCTCCTTTTTTCTGCAGGCTTCCATATTAAGGAGGCAATGAATCTACTCTCAAGTTTAGTCTTCGTGAACGGCCTATTTCAGGGAAGAGGGTTCAGAACCTTGGGTAGCTACTTCAATGTTTGCACTAAAACCCAGAGTGGATTCACTAGCCCGTTGATCTGGAAGTTAGTAGCTGCCAGTGACTAGTACTAGAAAGTATAAATGGCAATGGATACTTAAATACCAGGAGCCTCCGGTGGCTCAGTGTGTTAAAGCACTGAGCTGCTGAACTTGCAGACCGAAAGGCCCCAGCTTCAAATCCGGGGAGCGGAGTGAGCACCCGCTGTTAGCTCCAGCTTCTGCCAACCTAGCAGTTCGAAAACATGCAAATGTGAGTAGATCAATAGGTATCGCTCCGGCGGGAAGGTAACGGCGTTCCATGCAGTGATGCCGGCCACATGACCTTGGAGGTGTCTACGGACAACGCCAGCTCTTCAGCTTAGAAATGGAGATGAGCACCAACCCTCAGAGTCGGACACGACTGGACTTAACGTCAGGGGAAACCTTTACCTTTTACCTTACTTAAATACCCTCCTTAGCTGCTGCTGGGAATTTCTAGCACTTTCTGGAACATACACAGCCACAGGTCATGTTCAGATTTTTAATCTCATAGGGCTTCAGAACCAAGATGTATATCAATGTAAGTTGAAACAAGATCAAGACACACTAGCCCAAAAGGCCTGCCAATCCTTCCCCTTTCCTCTTGCTCCACCCCAGACTCACACCTTGGGTGCTCCTTATTCCTCCCGAGCTGGCCTGGGGTGGCACCTTCAGCCCCAGACCACCTTGCAGAGCCACCTGAAGACAGCATTGTGACCCACATGCCTGGCTCCGCTAAGGAAAGCTCTGGGGTCCCTCACTTCAGCCTTGATGGAGACTGGGGAAACAGGTGCCTGGAATTATGCTATTTTAGGCAGATGAATGAGCAGTGTAAGGATATATATACAGAACAGGATTGTATTTGGAAATCTAGGAATTTGAGAGTTTGAGAGATGTTTAGCTATAAATGCTACCTCACTCATTTAGATGCCACTGAGCCAACACTAGCAAAAATGTAAGTGTCTTAACCGTAACTGGGGTGAGACCACAACTCAAGCTTGTGGTAGTTAATAAAGCCACAGCATTTATATAGTCCCCTCCCCACAGACTGTTTCTTGTGTTTTAATAATCTCTTTCTTGGATTACAAAATTTGTAGCAAAATTAAAAAAAAATTCTGTTCCTAGTTTGAAAGTGTTGTTTCCTGTTCAATTGTGTGGTAATTATTTTGAAAGTAGTTGTTATACTCCAGAAACTTTGTTTTTGTGGCTGCCACAAATTATGTTGAATTGGTTGAGACTCTATCAGAAATTCATAGAATCACAGAATCCTAGAATAGTAGAGTTGGAAGAGACCTCATGGGCCATCCAGTCCAACCCCCTGCCTAGAAGCAGGAAAAATCACCCCTGACAGATGGCCATCCAGCCTCTGCTTAAAAGCCTCCAAAGAAGGAGCCTCCACCACAGTCTGGGGGAGAGAGTTCCACTGCCGAACAGCCCTCACTGTGAGGAAGTTCTTCCTGATGTTCAGGTGGAATCTCCTTTCCTGTAGTTTGAAGCCGTTGTTCCACGTCCTAGTCTGCAGGGCAGCAGAAAACAAGCTTGCTTCCTCCTCCCTATGACTTCCCCTCACATATTTGTACATGGCTATCATGTCTCCTCTCAGCCTTCTCTTCTGCAGGCTAAACATGCCCAGCTCTTTAAGCCGCTCCTCATAGGGCTTGTTCTCCAGACCCTTGATCATTTTAGTTGCCCTCCTCTGGACGCTTTCCAGCTTGTCAACATCTCCCTTCAACTGTGGTGCCCAGAATTGGACACAGTATTCCAGGTGTGGTCTGACCAAGGCAGAATAGAGGGGGAGCATGACTTCCCTGGATCTAGATGCTATACCCCTATTTATGCAAGCCAAAATCCCATTGGCTTTTCTCGCTGCTGCATCACATTGTTGGCTCATATTTAACTTGTTGTGCACGAGGACTCCAACATCTTTTTCACACATACTGCTGTTGAGCCAGGCACCCCCCATTCTGTATCTTTGCATTCCATTTTTTCTGCCAAAGTGAAGTATCTTGCATTTGTCCCATCTCTCTAGTCTGTTAAGATCGTTTTGAATTCTGCTCCTGTCTTCTGGAGTGTTAGCTATCCCTCCCAGTTTGGTGTCGTCTGCAAACTTGATGATCGTGGCTTCTAACCCTTCGTCTAAGTTGTTAATAAAGATGTTGAACAGAACCGGGCCCAGGACGGAGCCCTGCGGCACTCCACTCATCACTTCTTTCCAAGATGAAGACAACGCATTGGTGAGCACCCTTTTGGTTCGTTTGTTTAGCCAATTACAGCTCCACCTAACCATAGTTTTGTCTAGCCCACATTTTACTAGTTTGTTTGCCAGAAGGTTGCGGGGGACTTTGTCGAAGGCCTTACTGAAAACCAGGTACGCTACATCCACACCCAACTCGTAACTCTATCGAAAAAAGAGATCAGATTAGTCTGGCATGACTTGTTTTTGGTAAATCCGTGTTGGCTATTAGCAATGACCACATTTGTTTCTAAACGTTCGCAGACCACTTTCTTAATGATCTTTTCCAGAATCTTGCCAGGTATCTAAGTGAGGCTGACTGGACGGTAATTGTTTAGGTCATTCTTTTTTCCCTTCTTGAAGATTCACTGGAAAACTACAGCAAAATGTACTGCCAGATGTCCCACAAAAACAAAGTTTATGCAGTTTAATAAACTGTTTCCATGTTTTTGTGATAGAACCTATTAATTAGGAAATTACATTTATAACCCAGGGACAAAAATCGTGTAACATTGTGTTACTGGGTTACAACACAGAGGGCTGCCATGTAGATCTTTAGGTTGTGATCTGACAACCCTTTTCATAACCCCTAATGTGCCCCTCGAATTCACAGTTAATGGTAGAAGAGCCCTCTCATGAGACATGCTGAACAGAACAAGAGATTTGTGGGGGAGCTGAATCACAGAAACCACACGACATATCACTATAGGATGCTTGTAATTCCTTCAGGTTTTCCAGGTGGTAACTAAATCAAGTATGAAAGTAATACTAAACAAAGTATTCTAATCATAAGATCTATTAACATCAACTTAGATTTGCTTTCTGACTTAGAACTGGGATGGAAATAGTTAGCAACATATGACAGAGAGTCAATCCAAATGATAAATTCTCATTTCTGCTATTCTGTAAATACTCTTTTTTTCTTCTTCATTCACTCAGTCGTTTCCGATTCTTTGTGACCTCATGGACCAGTCCACGCCAGAGTTCCCGTAAATACAACATGCTGTATTCTCTGGAGGGCTTTGCTAAATTGCTTAAACCAAAGGTGATGATCAAAAGCTGAAAAGATATTGGGTAATCTTATCAATTAAAAGTATTTTTATCTGAACTGTCAATTTAAAAAGAAACTCAGAAAAGATAATGAAACACACTTTTACTCAGAAATAAGTTCCATTGAGTTTGGTAGAATGTATTAATTGTTAAGGTATATTGAGGATTGAAGCTCTAATAATAATGGATATTCTGATATTTTGTGTTACAGAGGTAAATTGAGTTAACAATTTTCTGGAAGATTTATGCCACACTGAAATGACTTGAACCAGTCTATTATGCACAGATAACCCCAAAGCATATTAAATGGTCTAATATTCAAAGTATCACAAAGTGCTTAGTTGTTTTTGTAGTATTCAGCACTCTCAATGTCTTCTAGATGATGCCTTTAATGTGCAAAAATCATGTTGGCTTTGAAATTGTTACCCTGTTGTAAGTCCTGTGTAGAATTAACTACAAAAATTATTTGAAAGTAAGTGCAGGTAAATCTGTGAATTATGCACGATGAGAGATGCTGTCTCAAAAGGATGGCATGGTACAGATTCCCACTTCTTTCTTTAGTGCTTGCTATAATTTTGTAGTTTCAGAGCCAATTATGCAAGGTCAACCATGTTGTCCAGCTAGGTTGTAAAATGGACTTTGATCTGGTTGTGACAATGACTTCAAGTGGGCAATCTGATTTGACTTGATGTGAAACCAATTAAAAACTGGAAATGGAACATTTCCAGGTGAAATCAATAGGGTTTCAGACCTGATTAGTTGCAATCCTCTTATGCTATGGACAGTGCTTTCAAATATGCATTTCATTTTATTTTTGCAATTGCAGTCCTTCAATGTTTATATATAAATACATCCACCCCCACTGCAAACCCAGAACATTCAAAGTAACATATGAAGGCTGAACAATGAGAAGGGGAGAAAAGAGACGGGACAATGCTACCCACTAGGTCTGGCCTTGCAATTAGACAAAGAGGCAGATTTGGCACATGGGATAATAGTAGCAAATTACTGATTATTTAATTTGTTACTGTTAGTACCCACAAAGGGCAAATAATAGAGAGTTTTTTTCACCTAAAACATTCCAAAATGCTTTAGCTGGGAGGCAAAGCATCATTTGCAGCTCTGTTTTAGGAGCATAGTGTCTTGGGACAGACAAGTCTGTTGTTCAAACACCTAGAAGCTCTAATGCCCATCAATTTGGCTGGAACATACACTAAAACAAATGCTGGAGCTCAACTGTGTGATGGTCAATTGCAATTCTATTTGTAGCTAAGAGAAGCTGAAGCCCCACACTTGGTAACACCAGGAACCTTCCATCTGTAAGTACCTACAGTACGCCTGAGAACCCCTTGTTGTAAGCAGACCAGGGATGTAGGGTTGATTATGATGCTGAAATACAAACATAATTCTAATGTAATGCCCATAATGAAAAACAGCCGTGGATGTTTGTGTCTCCTGTTATACGTATTAGAAATATGTTCCAACACAAACTCTAAGGAAATCTTAGCATTCATGTACGTAGGATCATAATTACTTCTGAACCCTTAAAACAAAGGAGTTCTGTGCATACTACTGGGTCTCAAACTCAATCTGATCAGAGAGAATATTGCTTAATAAACCCCAACATGATGACGCATTAGATCTGAACTGTGAAAACAGAACCTGCCTGTTAATCCTCCAAGAGATAAAATTTCCATGTCTCGTAGCACAAACTCATTCATTCTGCCATTCTGGTTCCTTCATTTTAGAGTAAGAGGGAAATGGCCCCAAAATACTGCATAATCTTAATGTGGGGAAATAAATGTTATAGGCGGCTTGGATTTTAGACAACTGACAATACATGCTAAATTTTCACATGAAGAGTGCTCTGGTGAATGGTTTTGGTGTTCTGGGCATTGATGAAATCATCCTGAAGATGCTGGTGTTCATATGAGCCAAGCCATTGCTGGGTCCACTAGCTGGATCTCATAAAAGCTGCTTCCTGCTTCTCATTTTTAAGGATGTTTCCCAAAGCAACAAATAATTTTTTCACCCCATGTATACAGTGCTTATGGAGCCCCGGTGGCGAAGTGTGCTAAAGCGCTGAGCTGCTGAACTTGCAGACCGAAAGGTCCCAGGTTCAAATCCCGGGAGCGGTGTGAGCGCCCACTGTTAGCTTCAGCTCCTGCCAATCTAGCAGTTCGAAAACATGCCAATGTGAGTAGATCAATAGGTACCGCTCCGGCGGGAAGCTAATGGCGCCCCATGCAGTCATGCCGGCCACATGACCTTGGAGGTGTCTACGGACGCCGGCTCTTCAGCTTAGAAATGGAGATGAGCACCAACCCCCAGAGTGAGACATGATTGGACTTAACGTCAGGGGAAACCTTTACTTTACCTATACAGTGCTTACTATAGGAGCACAACACAACCCCTATACCAGTGGGACTGGTACCCACCGTTTCACCTACCCACACTAATAAAATATATTTTCTCTAGGAATTTCTTGGTTCTCCATGCAATTCTATCAATAGTTCTCTAGGAATTTTCTAGGCCCCCCAGTGTGATGCTATTATAAGTTCCTGCTAAAATCTCTCATTTCAAAACAGTACATATTACCCATGGTTTCCCCTTCTTGCATGGTAGATTTGTTAATATATTCCCGTGTATATGGCAGTTGTAATGTATTGTGATGCAGATGCAGACTACAGCCAGGAAATCAGAAGACGTCTACTTCTTGGGAAGAGAGCAATGGTCAACCTCGATAAAATAGTGAAAAGCAAAGACATCATACCGGCAACGAAGGCCTGCATAGTTAAAGCAATGGTATTCCCCATAGTAACCTATAGATGCGAGAGCTGGACTATAAGGAAGGCTGAGCGAAGGAAGATAGATGCTTTTGAACGTTGGTGCTGGAGGAAAATCCTTAGAGTGCCTTGGACTGCAAGAAGATCCAACCAGTCCATCCTCCAGGAAATAATGCCAGCTGCTCACTGGAGGGAAGGATATTAGAGGCAAAGATGAAGTATTTTGGCCACATAATGAGAAGACAGGTAAGCTTGGGGAAGATCATGATGCTGGGGAAAATGCAAGGCAAAAGGAAGAGAAGCCGACCAAGGGCGAGATGCATGGATGGTATCCTTGAAGTGACTGGCTTGACCTTGAGGGAACTGGGGGCGGCGACGGCTGACAGGGAGCTCTGGTGTGAACTGGTCCATGAGGTCACGAAGAGTCGGAAATGACTGCGTGAACAAAGAAGAATGTATTGTGAAGTGCAAAACCAGAAGTGGAAAAAGACATATCTACTTAAATCAGTAGAATATGTGTTTCTCCAGATAATACTGGGCTGTAATCCCAATCATCCCTCATCATTGGCTCTATCAACACTGAGGGGTGCTGCAGTCCAACAATGTTTGGAGGGTGGCATGTCCTCCAGCTCTGATATAAGTGAAAGGAATCTGCTAAATGAGCAGGTGGGGGTCAGCACTGTTATTGTAGAATTAGTTCCTGTGACAGTTAACAGTTCTGCTGACAAATACTAAGGTTGCACGTGTTCTAGGCAACCTACTAAACACTGTGGCTGATATGAGCCTCCCATTATCACATTCTGTATCAACTATTCCAAGAAATCTGCTCATTCCCATCACTAGCTGGCACCATTCACAATTCAAAAGGACCTCAAGGTTCAGGAATGGATTCCTGCTTAATGGAAAGACTGTGTTAGGATTTCTCTACCACTAGGAAGCCATGGCATTTAGACTGATTCACTAGCAGAAAAATATGCAAAGGAAAATAAAGGAAACTCTCATACAACCTGGTCACAAGGATATGCCCCTGTTTGTTTTGATTCAGATGCTAGTGAGATCAGTAGCCTTTTGCAGTTTTATGAAAATTCAGAAAACAAAGCCAGCCTGGCTTAATGATTCTGAGGCTCTGAAGTGGAAATCCATTTAACAACATCCCTTCTTATCCTAATGCTAGTCCAAGCTTTAAGATATGTGTCGAATTAAGAAGGCACAGGGCTCATGAGCCAAACAACACCAAAGGTACAGACACTCAGTTGAAAATGTGGCATAGGAAATTATCAAAACTAGTGGCTATGATGGTGAGGGAGTTCTGGGAATTGTTACCCAAGAAAACAAGCATTCAAAGCTTATCCATCTCATCCTACACTCTTATCTCCAAGAGGCCAACCAAGTAACTCTAAAAACTTACAAATGGAGTCTGGTGAAAGTGACCTTCTGCTGATATTAATGGCCGTAGATACAATTGTCCATGTATCAGTGATTTTTTTTGTTAAGCATTCCATAACACTGAACGATGGAAGCTCCCCTGTGGCTCTTCCTCTTCCAATTCTCTTGTATAATTGAATGATGTAACACCTGTGTGGTGTAGTATCATGATACTCTTGGGTTTCCTTGCTTCTACTCCATTGTATTTACTGATGTTTTTAGACATGACAAAACCTGGAGTGTGATGAAGTTAAGCTAGATCTTTGGTATTGCTAGGTATTATTAAAGGGAGTATGGAGAATGAGACCCAGGGCTCCTTTCTTCAGTGGCAATTCTCCGCATCCTCTATCACTCCTACTAACAGAGAACAGAGAATGAATGTTGCCACTGAGAAACAAGAAGGAAAAGAATTATAGAATCATAGAGTTGGAAGACACCTCAAGGAAATATCAGCATCCTTTGGAAAACCTTGCAGCTTGTGGGATGAAAAAAAATCTTTAAAACTAAAAACCAAACCAAATAAATAAATACATGCCCACACACACAACACATAAAAGAGCTCAATGTCAACTGAGCATGGTTAGCAATGTCAAGAATGTCAAGTGACTGTCAGAAAAGAAAAATGAAGCTTTGAGTTTGATGCTGTCTTTTCCAAGGCTTGTTCTACATGCTTCATTGTTCTCAATTTAGTAATATTTTTTACTTGGGATTGATCTTAAATTGAGAAAATGATTTGCTTCTCTTGAGAGATCCTTTTGAAAAATTGATGTTAATCTGGCTATTAAACTGAATAGTTCATGAGAAGCTGATATTACTTCCAATCATCTTTAAAATGAACAAGTGCACACTATTAAGAACTCTCCAGTTAACAACAAGCGTGATTTTTTAAAATTTGTCAACCCTGAACCCTCCCGATGTGTATTATTATGAGCTGGACTACAACACCCATCATCTGTGATGACCAAAAATGATGACCCTTTTTTAGTTTTATCACTGGGAAAGCACCAAGTTGGGAGAAGCTGCTGTAATCCCAGAGAAAACACTTCTTAGGCATCTGTTGCTTCATCTCTCATTTAGAACATCATCACATTGACTTCACAAGATATCATTATGACCACTCTTTCTTTCTTCTCAGGCAGTCCTCCCTCCCGGGCATGAGGATTATGCCTGAGAAAGTAGAGAGACAATCTGGAACTGAGAGGGAACAACATTTACCATGCAAACAAGCCAAACATGAAACTGCTAGCCATGAGCTTTGGAAATATGACCATCCACAGGATGTATTTGAGGGTTTGGTTTCACCTATCAAGGAAGATGAATTTTTTAGAGAGTACTGGGAGAAAAAGCCATTGGTACTTCATAGAGATGACCCTACTGTGGCATCTTACTATTCGTCACTGTTTCAGTTAACTGACTTGGAAGGCATAGTCAAGCATGGTTTATATTATGGAAAGGACATTAACGTTTGTAAGAGTATTAATGGGAAAAAGAAGGTTTTTAACAAAGATGGCAAAGTCAGCTATGCACAGCTGAAGAAGGATTTTGATCAGAAAAAGGCAACAATACAATTTCATCAACCTCAGAGATTTAAGAATGAGCTCTGGAAAATCCAGGAGAAGTAGTAATGCTTCTTTGGCTCGTTGGTTGGATCTAATATTTACATAACTCCTCCAGGGTCCCAAGGCCTCCCTCCACACTATGATGATATTGAGGTGCTTATCTTGCAGCTTGAAGGAGAAAAGCACTGGAGGCTATACAAGCCCACTATACCTCTAGCTCAACAATACAATGCTGAACCTGAGGACAAAATTGGGGCTCCAACACACAACTTCATATTAAAGCCAGGAGACTTGTTATATTTTCCAAGAGGAACTATTCATCAAGCTGCCACACCTCCTGGTATATCTCATTCTACCCATGTGACTATCAGCACCTATCCGAACCACTCTTGGAGAGATTTCTTCTTGGACGTAGTTCCTGGGCTTATTTTGGATATGGCAAAAGAAGACATAGAGTTTCGGAAAAGCATTCCAAGGCAATTATTGATGAAGGTGGATTTGTCTGATTCATCAAAGCAATTAAGTGGCTTCCTGAAATGCCTTGCTGACCGTCTAGAAAAAAACGGCAAGGAACTAAAGTCATCTGATATGAAAAGATATCATTATGCCTAGTTTTATGACACAAGTACAGTTTGATGATATTCAGTGGTGCTTATTCGAGTGCTAGTAGCGGAAAGGATTGCATCATTAGTCTGCCATTGCAGAAAAGACAAATCTATTACAAAGAATCCAATACATCTACCTTGCTAGCCTGGCATTGAAGCAGAATATGGGATTGTTGAGGTGGGACTTCATCTTCAGCCCTTTTGCTTAAGACAGAGAACAAAAGCAAAAGCCTCAGCAAGTAAAAATTAATTATAATTGGGCCCAAGAAAAGGAAAGCGTTTGAGCCTTATCAAGATAGAGTGCACCATAATGCATCATGGGAATGTGACATGGCATGTTCTCTTTCCAGAATGTTATCCCAACACACAAGGATCAGGCCTGACAACCACCACCCCCAACACACTTGCACACTCACCCCCATCCCGCTCGACCTTGATTGCTCAAGAGAAAGACTGTAGGGAAAGAAGGGGGAAACTGCTCTCTTGTTAAGACACAAAGGGATTAGCCCCTAGTGCATTAATGGCACACACTCCATGGCTCGCTTGGCACGAACCTTGGAGCTACAATCCAACACAGCAGGGGCTTCGGCGCTTGGCAGGGGAGGGGAATGTCTGAGGCAGGAACTGACGTGATGCCAACCCAAGGCTTGCTTTGCCAGCAACAACCCCGTGCCCCACTTGGGATCAAATGACTTTGGCCAGCCTGAGGGGAGATTCTTCATTAGATCCATCACCTACATGTACTTTTGCCAGGTATACCCAGACATCCATGTCTGTCCTCCTTCCACTCCTGCTCTCACAGTGCTGCAGCTGCCTCATATTTCTGATCTTCATGACCCTCTAATGCCCTGGCTGACTGTTCCGTTGTGGAAAAGGAACAGACGAAATCACAGTGGTAATAGGAAGTATCTGATTAGCTGGGACACTTCTCTGATGTCGCAAATAGTGAAGTAATCCGATTTGTCCAGCACTTTCCTTGTATTTAGTGTCGAACTGTTGTACATGCCTCTGAGGTACAGACGCAAGGGTGATTAGGGAGAGAAAGAAAATAAAGGCAATAGAAGATTTTAGAAAGATTATCACCACACTCTACAATGGTGTTTGTTGTTGATGTGTACCTTCAAGTCATTTTCAATTTATGCTGACACAAAAATGAACCTATCATTGCATTTTCTGGGGCTGAGAGTGTATTACTCTTCCAAGATCCATGCATGGCCAAACAGGGAATTGAACCCTGGTTTCCACAGTCACACTCTAATTCTCAAAACCACTATACAGTGCTGGCTCTTAAAATGGCATTTGCTAGGTCTAAATTAGTTCTTTAGGATTGGGTGAGTTCTTTTGAAGCAGCTTTTCCCCATGAGGTTACCACAGCATCTGCTATGTTGAAAGGTAATGGTTGGGGGAGGGGGGGAGCATAGACAAAACTACGTCAGAATGACTGATGAGCTACCCTTTCATGCTATGAAAGACTGCCAAAAGCTCTTGGCCTTGGGAAATAAACAGCAAGAGTGGAACGTAAAAAGACCAGACCACCAGTCTTATGGTCCAGCATTTTCTTCATAGAGTGGCCCACGGGGGGCCCACAAAGGGCATCATATCGGCCTCCTACAAGTTCCCCAGCAACTAGTATAAGGAATCTTTCTGCCTTCATGAATTTGTCTAAAGCAAGTTGGCAGTCATTACTACATACTATGGCAGAAAATTAAATAATGTAATTATGTGTAGGACTTTCATTTGACTCTCTTATTTCAGTTTGTTGCAATAAAAGAGTGGCATGTGGCAAGAACATCACCTTGATTTCACAGGACAAAATGCAATTTATAAAGGTATGCTGAGATCCGATATCACATTTTAAAGTACCATATGTAAATGCAGCTATGAATAGGGATGCCACAGCAAAAATAGAAGAGGGCTCCTGTGCCTTTCATTGTTATTTAGAAGATGAAATTTCAGCAAAAGTTGCTTGTTGCCTGGTTGTGTGACAAGCAACACCTTCTGACGTTCTCTTTTCTACACAACGATTAAAGGTGCAGGAGCCCTCTCCAGCTTTCACTCTGACAAATGCCATAAATTATCTAAAGAACCGAGGTCTGTGCAATGGAGGGCAGTGGCACGGTCAAGTGGGGCACTTCCGAATGATTCGACTAATCCCTTCCTGCTCCTGAGCCGTCCTGCCACAGGGAGGAAAACCATGGCTCTGGAGTGGGAGTGGGCTGGCTGCGTTATCCTGAAGTGCCTCACTCCAACACACACAGGACTTTGTCTCATGCAGAAAGGCACCTGGAAATTAAGGTGAGACAGAGGACGCATTAAGCCAATAGCACCACGATTGTAACCATGTGGCATAAATGAATATGGAGCAGTTGAAATTCATAGCTCCAAGTTAAAAAATCCATAGCTACAATACAAGATGCTAAGCACTACTATTCAATAAATCCTTCAGGAGATCAGATGAGAAGGATCTCCCAAGCAGGAAGCAGCCAGGCTTTGAAGCTGCAAGGCCATTCAATGCTAATCAAGGTGACCAATTGAAACAGTCATGCTTGCCTCAAACAGACAAGAGTCCTTTCTCCCACCCTGGACCTTCCACAGGTATATAACCCCCACTTGCCTAGTTTCTACCAGACCCTACAACCTCTGAGGATGCCTGCCATAGATGGGGGTGAAATGTCAGGAGAGAATGCTTCTGAAACATGGCCATACAGCCCGGAAAACTCACAGCAACCCAGAGAAGGGGATTGTTTGATTATTATACTAGTGACTACATAAACCAGATTTTTTCAGTCTGTTTAATCTCATCCTTATTACTCTTTGCATTGAAAGATACAAAGGAACCCTGCAGGTACTTTGAGACTAACAAAGAAAAAAAAAACCTTTTATGTTACGTTTCTGTGGATTTCAGTCCACTTATTCCATGAAAACTCACGCGAGAAATATTTTTTCTTTATTAGTCTCAAAGGTGGCATAGGATTCCTTTGTATTTTTCATACTGAAACAGAGTAGTGTGGCTTTGTTTTTGAATTCTCTTTACATTGCTAGCCTCTCTTTGCTAATAATCAATAGCCCATTGGCATAGGAGGAAACTCAGTGCTCTTTTGCCAAGGGGAGAGGCAAATGGAAGGTGGGACTATAGCTGCCCTTGCATAACCAGGAAAGTGTCTCTGAACTACGCATTTGGCACAGCAGGCTTAAGGGAATCTGCTGCCTGAGGCAAAAGACTCCCCCATTCCACTATTCAAGGTAACCAGATCAGCTGTACAACAGGACAGCTTGGGTGGCTCTCTTCTCTAAAAGAGGAAAAAGACAGGAGCCCTAGGGGAATGGCTTTGGGGGAGGATGGAGAGAGGCTGCCCCAGCTACTCCCCAGCATCTGGTGCGTGAAGCAGTTGCCTTCTAGCCTTGTTAGCAGCAAACCTTGTTTCTAAGCGAATGACAAACTTTGACCCCGCAAGATTTGGAAAACCAGCCAAAGGTGGCCAGGACATAAGAAAGCAGCAAGGATCCCGGCCCTGTGACATGAGCTACTCAGCTTTGGCCTCTTATACAACCCCCCTGTGGGGTCACAGCAGCAGCCAACATGGCAGCAGTTGTTATTGTGAAGCACAGAATAACAGGAGGTCTTTGCATGAGTAAGGCCTGTTCAAACAGAACCCTTTGCAATCCTGCTATTGACATAGCCCAGCTTGGAAGTCCGGCACAAAGGGCACGCCAGAGCGGCTGGGATGGACCCAGAGAACCCTGATCAAGGCCTCCCTTCACAGGGAGGATCCCGAGGGAACCAAGGAGCGATGGGGCAATGGTGTTTGGCACTCGCTCACATGCTCGCTCACTCTCTCACTCACACACACTCACTCACACACTATCTCACTTTCCAAAATCCTTGGAAGAAGAAAGGGCAACAATCGAAGAAGGTTCTAGCACTATGATAAATCTCTGTATCTGAGGATATATTTTAACACACACACACAAATACCTGAAACCCTTCATAATAGCCCCCCCTCCCCTTTTTAAAAAACTTTTCCTGAGCTGGGTGCATACCATAGAATTGCATTGTTGGACCCAACTAGATCACTTTCTTAGTGATGGGCAGATAGCTTTGCACAGGATAGGGGCAGCCTGGATCTCCAGGGAAGTTTTTTTTTTCTGGTGCTAAGAGTTGGAATTTCATTGTTGTACAGTAGAAATTCAACCTAAGAGTGTCCCAACTTAAAAGCGTATTGAGTTAAAGCTGTCACTCAGCCCAGGTTTTGTTTTGACATACAAGCTTTGACATACAATTTTGAGTTAAGAGCTAGCACCAGGGTTGTACTACTGCAAGAGGACAGGGCTTTAGGGATTCAAGAGAGCAGCCTCTGTGCCTCATGCTCTTGTCCGCTTTGGGAATTTGCTTTTGTATGCTTTCAGGAATTTGGGTTAATTGATTTTGTGTGGTTTTTACTCGTGGTATGTTTTGCTTCATGAAAAGAGAGAGGGAGAGAGAGCAAGAGCAGGAGGGAGGCTGAAATGACTACAGTATGAAGGAAATTATGCTTCTGCCTCTTCACTTTATGCTTCCTTGCCACAACTTTGGGCTTCTACCATTGTGCCACAATTTGTGCTTCTACCATTTTAAAGTTGATATTTCTTTTTTATTGTTCCATGTGAAACATTGAAAACACTATCTTGTCTATGGTGCATTGTTTGCTAGCCCTTGCTTCTTTAGTGCTGTAAGAGACCAAAAGAGTTATATGTGGGTAACATATGTCTTGTATGTCTTGGCCCCAAAGAGCTTATAATGTTCTTATAGAAATTAATGGGAGGAGCAGTGGAACACAGTGCTGTTCCTTCTATTTAACATCTATCCAACTCATCCACAACCGGGGATATACAACTGTATCCACCCGAGTTTATCTAAAGACAACACCACAATCACAGCTCAGACAAAACAAGATCCAGGGAGCTACAATCCTGTGTTCACTTACCTGAGGGTAAACTCCACTAGACAGGATGATATGCTCATAAACAGTCATATGAGCAACTGAAGTCTCAGTACTTAATTTGAATCCAGAGTTTGTTTTTGTCAGGCTATGAATTCTGTGGCAGAAGCTAAGTGTTGGATCCTAGAAGATGAGCTCTAATTCATATCATTTTGTATGCATGCCCCTTCTAAGCTGCCATATAAAATTCAGATTATCTGCTTTGAACTGGATTATAGGGCAATGTAGACTCATATAATCCAGTTCAAAGCAGATACTGTGAATTATCTGTTTTGAAAATCGGGATTATATGGCAATGTAGAAGAGGTTTGAGTGAAACCTCCTGTGAGCATGCAGTGAGGCAGTGATGTGACTAGTTTCCCTCTGCTTTCCAAATTAGAATTTTATCCAGGCAGGCTGAGAGGTTTTATCACACTACTGCAAATCAGTGATCAAATATGTATGACAGTGTGATAAAATATTAGAAGACACTGAAATAAAACCACGAGTTGGATTTGGACATGTAGTGGAACAACAACACATCCATTTGACTGTGCCATTTCATTCAGTATGCCAATGTCACTCGCTCATATCTCTGATATACTTTATCTGGTGGGGGATGTTGTTTTTTTCTGCTTTCCTGATTATCCATCTGAGTGTCTCTGAGCATATACAAAAAGGCTCAAGACTGTACGTATGCGGACTCACCTTTCTCTGTCACTTTGTCTTCACAATTACTTTTGTGAGGTAGGACCCAAACTGAGATCCACTAATCCAAGGTCAGTCAACATGTTACGTGGCTCAGTGGAGATTTGAACCTGGATTTCTCAAATCCCAATACAGTAACTCCATCCAAATAATAGGTTATGGCTTCCAGATGTGATTAAACACTGGCTGTTTTACAAATTAAGCATCTGGCAGTAGCCAATCCAAAAGTCAAGATGCTTGCCTGCTCCCAACTCTTACAATGTTTTCCAGAGCCTATACTGAGGCATGGGAAATTAGGAATATCACATTACCTGGTCTCCCACAGCACATTTTAATACACAATGCACAGACTTTCCCTAATGCATCTAGGATCTGACGTTGCATAAACTGTACACAGAATAGTTCCATTGCTCTTCTCACAGCCAAAATGTGGCGACATCTCTCAGAGTGCAAGTAAAAGAAGATCTGATGCATACTATTGAAATGACTCAGGAAAGAAAAATGCATACTAAAGGTAAAGCGAACAAAGATGATGGGAGACTGGCAGCCACATTTCGGCTTAGAATCCATCAGATGTCATAACATGAGTTATTCCCAGTGGACATGCTGGATGGAGATTTTGGACTAAAAAACTCCATACATTTGCAAGCTCTGAATAAATGGATATATTAGAGTTTTTAGATTACAACGTAGGGACAAGTAGACTGAGAAGGGTGTGTGTCTGGAAATCTTCAGGGTATGCGACATGAAATCTGTCCACAATGTGAAATGCTTGAGTACATCTAACACATTTTCAAGGGTTTTCATCCATGGTAAAGACTACGAATCTCAGGCTTTTCCCCTCAGAAATGTTACAAGTATGCTCTAATGTTCCTGAAGATCCTAATTTTAATTAGGAAAATAAAACACCTAGAATTCTGAAAATCTATAAAAATGTGTAGATTTTTTTTGCAATAGTTTAGGAATTAGAATTGGTCTGTGTGGAAATTACACTAATTAGCAGCCAAGAGATTTGCATTTTTGTACATCTGCTGCCAATTCTTTCAGTAAATTTCATGACCTTTATACATGCTGGTTTCTATGTCAAGTATTGCTACCCCAAAATATTTAACATTCTTTTTAGAATGGCATAAGCTATCAGATAAAAGTTTAATTCGATTTTTTAAAAAATGTCAAAAATACGTAGGTATATATCTGCATAATATATTCAATTTACATGTTCGTTTTTCTTTTTTTCCTGAAAACAAATAGGATTTTAAAATACATACTTCTAGACTTTATTCCAATATTCCTTATTTTGGAAGGACACTGATGAAACAGAAATATTTATAATGTGCTCAAGCAACGCCACTTAATGGGACCACATTCGGATGGCGGGAAATTCTTGCAAGGCATTTTAAGGAGGTTGAGTTTGTGCTTCATTCCACATTATAGAAACAAGAGGTTAATTAAAGGGAGTCTGTCTGCTCAATGCGGCTTTTCTCAGAATTTGCAGTACAAAACTGAAATGTCATCACACTGAAGCAAGAGATACTGCATCCAGGGGGGGGGGGGGAAACAGGACTGCGTAACCTAAACTCTTGTGCTGTTTTTCTAGGCTAGTTTAAAGGATCAGAGGTCAGAACTTATTCTGGAAGCCAACAGAAAAGGATTTCTACCTCTCATATATATACACTAACCAAGACTGCTGCAGATCTCTTTTGGTTTTCATTAACTCCTGCCATGTGGGTAACTCAAAACAAGTAAGAGGCTACCAATCTGCTCCCATCAGTGAAAATCCCAAGCATAGCAACTGGTGCAACAGCATCCGTTCTATAGAGAAGAACCCAATGATAACATGTGGTCAAGTCACTGTCCTGCCATTATCTTGCCACTGACATTAGAACGGGTTATGCTGTGTTCGTGCAGACACCTTGGAGAATTTTACATGAGATAGTAGTGTGTTTATTGGAGTAATATTGATAACATGCTCAGCCAAGCTGAAACGTGGGCTAGAAACCGACATGTTCCTGCACAGCAGTCTTCACTAGCAGCCAGCAGTTTGCTCAATGGGGGTATTTTTAACATCTTCAATTTCAATGTTAACAACGAAAAGTCACGAGACAAAAAACTGTACTTTTCCATCCTCACACAGAATCATAGAGTTGGAAGACATCACAAGGACCATCCAGCCTGACCCTCTGCCATGCAGGAATACGCAATCAAAGCACTGCCGGTAGATGGCCATCAAATCTTCAGAGGAGACTCCATCACACTGAGGCAGCACACTCCACTGTTGAACAGCCTTTACTCTCAGGACCTAATGTTAGGTGGAATATCTTTTCCTGTACTTTGAATGCATTGCTCCATGTCTCAGTCTCTGGGGCAACAGAAAATAAATTGGTTTCCTCTTCAATATAACTTTTTCAAGGAGGAGGAAAGGAGGAGGAGGATGTTGAGCATCTAGGGCATGCTTGTTGTTGATCACCAACCTTGTGCAGAGTTAGCTTCTCACCCACCCTTGTAAAATTCCTTGATGGACTTCATTTCAGCAAATATGATGTCCAGTCTTCACTGAGGCCCCTTCCACACAACTGAATAAAATCCCACATTTTCTGCTTTGAATTGAAAGTGTGAACTCAGATAACCCAGTTCAAAACAGATATTGTGCGATCGTCTGCCTTGATATTCTGGATTATATGGCTGTATGGAAAGACCCTAAACTTGGTAAACATCCCAGTTCAATTGTTAATTTTGTTGTAGCAAATTAACCAAGGAATTAAATAGATATTTTGTGACGTTATTCCTCCAAAAAGCTTGTGGCAATATTAATCCATTACAGCAAAACAAGAAAGACTCCTGTAGCACTCCTTGTTAACACATTTATTATACCACAATTTGATATTATACCACAATTAGCCCTCTTTCCTGAACTACAGACACAAATGCTTATACTATAATAAATTTGTTAGCCTTCAAGGTGCCACAGAATTCTATGTTGATTTCATAACTATAATTAATCATAAACAAACCAGCACACGCGTGCCTGCACAGCTCATCTTCGTATATTATAAAAGTGGATATTGATTTTTCCATTTTTGCACCTTACGGAAATAATTATTCCCATTGATTACTGTTGCCTGTTTTTCCCCTCAAGCCTGCCTTGGGGTTGTTTTTCACGTGGGACAACCTCCTTTCTAAAATTTTGTTTGTACAAGTCAAGCCATGGGCTCCCGCCCCCTGCTGCCACCTTTCCCCTTGCGCACAGAGCAGATTGCCATTAGTATTAATTAAGTCCAGGTTCCACCAGGTGTTAAGTGACCAATTGCGTTGGTGAGAGGATGGGGGCAGGAGACCCAGCGCGGTCCACGGCTTTGACATTTTAAAGGCGGAAAACAGTGCCGGCTGTGAAATCTCACACAGCAAGACAGAAAAGAGCACAAGACGTAAACACAAGGATCACAATCAGCAGGAAAAGGACTATGAAATGAGACTGTGGTCCACAGACGCTTGGGCCACACTAAATCTGTCAGTCTTGCAGACATCAGAAGACTTGGGTTGTTTTGGTCTAACAGAGTAATAAACAAGGCTGAAGCTCTGGAAGGCAGAGACAGATAGACTTCAGTGGCCTCGACATAACGTATTGAATTGATTTGCCCCACAAGTGACTTAAGTACAGAGGAGTCTACTTTTTTGAATAGATATATTGGCCAAATGTTCCAGATATTTATGGGTGGCTATATACATTAAGGAATTAAATAAAATAAATAATGTAAATTTCCTAAATACAGTAGAGTCTCACTTATCCAAGCTAAACAGGCCGGCAGAAGCTTGGATAAGCGAATATCTTGGATAATAAGGAGGGATTAAGCAAAAGCCTATTAAACATCAAATTAGGTTATGATTTTACAAATTAAGCACCAAAACATCATGTTATACAACAAATTTGACAGAAAAAGTAGTTCAATACGCAGTAATGTTATGTTGTAATTACTGTATTTACGAATTTAGCACCAAAATATCATGATATATTGAAAACATTGACTACAGAAATGGCTTGGATAATCCAGAGGCTTGGATAAGTGAGGCTTGGATAAGTGGAACTCTACTGTATATCAATAAGTTGATATGAAATGGAATCTGTTTATAGAGGGCAGTGTGGTGTAGTAGTTTGAATATTTCCAAACAAGGTTCATATCGTGTTGCTGTGAGTTTTCTGGGCTGTATGGCCATGTTCCAGAAGCACTCTCTGCTGACATTTTGCCCACATCCATGGCAGGCATCCTCAGAGGTTGAGGTCTGTCGGAAACTAGTCAAAGGAGGTTTATATATCTGTGGTTGGAGAAAGAACTTTGTCTGCCCGAAGCAAGTGTGAATGTTGCAATTGGCCAGCTTGATTAGCATTGAATAGCCTTGCAACTTCAAGGCCTGGCTGCTTACTGCCTGGGGGAATCCTTTGTTGGGAGGTGTTAGCTGGCCCTGATTGTTTCTTGTCTGGAATTCCCCTGTCTTCTGAGTGTTGTTCTTTATTTACTGTTCTGATTTTAGAGGGTTTTTAAAAAAAAAATACTAGTAGCAGATTTTGTTCATTTTCATGGTTTTCTCCTTCACATCCCTGCTCCTGTGGAAATTCACTGGGGGTGGATCTACACTGCCAAACTATGCAGTTTGAACTCCATTATATGGCCCATGTAGACTCATATAATGCAGTTCCATCATATGGGGTCTACACTGGCCATATAATGCAGTTCAATCTGCATGGTTTGACAGTGTATGTAGATCCCAGCCTGGGTGAGGTGGTGCAAGACAAGCATCTCGGCCCCAGTGACGCCCATAATAACAGCCATAGGATCCTGTCTGCTGGGAAGGACGGTTCCGGGCAAATGGGTTTTTTCTCTCAATGAGATTGGGAGAGGGAAGGGAAGGGTAGAAGGAAAGAAAGATCCAGTTGACTCAGTTCTTCGCCTCTGAACACAACGCGTTGATGAGAAATCACCGTTGGAAATGTCTTACTAACTGCAGAAGGCATAGGCAAACTTGGGCCGTGCAGGTGTTTTGGACTGCAACTCCCACCATTCCTGACAGCCTCAGGCCCTTTCCTTCCCCCCCTCAGCCGCTTAAGCGGCTGAGGGGGGAAAGGAAAGGGCCTGAGGCTGTCAGGAATGGTGGGAGTTGCAGTCCAAAACACCTGCACGGCCCAAGTTTGCCCATGCCCGGACTACAAGATGAGAGGGCAGAGAGGTGACCAACGAGCAGCTCTGAGACTCGCCTGAAGAGCGGGGTAGAAAGGCGTGTAATCACAGTGGGATCCCTGGCTTGACCGGAGTGAGGTGTTGTAGTGTTTGAGGGAAAAGGCGACCACGCTGTTCCCGGAGCGCCCTCCTCTCTCTCTCCCGCGCTCTCTCCCCGACCTACCTGGCCGCCTTCGGGTGTTTCCGGCGCACCTCGGGCGCATCTCCGAGCGAATGAGGCTCGAGGGCCGGGGGCTCGTGCCTCTCTCTCTCTCTCTCTCTCTCTGCCTGCGCTCTGCGACCCTCCGAAGTTTGGCGAGAGGCGCGGCTGGGGAGGGGGCGGGGCCAAGCCGGGCTGCGATTGGCTGCCCAAAGGCAGGGGGCGGGACGGGGGCACCTGGGCCCTGGGCAGGTGCGGAGGGGGCCAGAGGAGGTCCCTTTGGGGATGGGCCTTTGGGTCACTGCAGCTCCCAGCACTCCCAAGTCAGCCTGGGTGGTGTGGTTGGTCCAAAGAGAACGGAGTTACTATTGGAAATAACTGCACCCAGTCTGGGCACATATCCCTTTGGAAATAAATGGCAATCATAACTTTAAGGTAAAGGTAAAGGTTTTCCTCTGATATTAAGTCTAGTCGTGTCTGACTGGGGATTGGTGCTCATCTCCATTTCTAAGCCGAAGAGCCGGCGTTGCCCGTAGACACCTCCAAGGTCATGTGGCTGGCATGACTGCATGGTGCACCATTACCTTACTGCCGAAGCATGACCTACCCACATTTGCATGTTTTCAAACTGCTAGGTTGGCAAAAGCTGGGGCTAACAGCAGGAGCTCACCCTGCTCCCCGGATTCAAACCCGCAATCCTTTGGTCAACAAATTCAGCAGCTCAGCGGTTTAATCTGCTATGCCACTGGGATCTCCATCATAACCTTATTGAAATGGAAAACTTATGTCATATCCGTTTGGCAAATGCGAATCTCCATGGACATGTGGAGACCACCTTTTGAAAACCACTAGTCAAGAAAAGCATGACCTGGTTAGAAGTCATCAAGTGAATATCACTTTGAACAAGTGACATTCATAAGCATTCATGTAATGGCACGCAGGTAACTCAGCTATTAAACTGAAGAATCATGTCTTTGAACTGCCAAGGACTAAGACATGCCACTACAATCAAAATATTTGGTTAGCAGAGGATGGAAATTTCCTTGAAATTGAAATTGCAGTTGCAGTTGCCCAAAAGATATACCTTGAAACCTCTTAGTTTAAAATATGCACTCAGAGATAAAAACAAAGTCTTCTTTGAAAATTAACATATTTTGCTTACTCACAAACATCTTATATTAATTCACCATGCAGGCACATTTCTTATTTAAGTTCAGTTATAGATCGGATGTAGTTCTCTCTGTGCTAAATACACAGTGTATCATTCTTAATCAGTAGTCCATAGTCTTTAGGTATAGTTGTACTCACTGAAGTCCATAAATCATACTTCTCTACTAAAGTCCAAACAGCAAGATGCATCCACCTCCACTGAGGTGTGATGCAGACTGAATACAAAATGGAATCCTGAGTCTGAACATGCTCAGTACATTCACATGTCTATAACCCCTCACACACCAAAGAGGTACAATCAAACTGATAAATCAACATACACATAGAAAGCAGGTTAGCAAATATATACATTGACAAATAAATAGTGAAAGGCTTGGGAGGTTGCTATTTCCAACAGTTACAACCCCCTCCCCAAAAATGTATATACTCTTTAACAATTTATAATTCTGGGATTTTTGTGGGTTTTTTGCAATCCTCCCACCAAAAAAAACCCAAAAAAACCCATATAGAGTAGATCTATGGGGATGGTAGATGCCGGATCAATATAGTTTCTGGTTGCTTCAGAGTGAGTATTAGAAATAGAACTAACTAAAATGTATAGGGGAAGAAATAAGTGTTAAGGAACATTTTGCTGGATGTGGTGGTTTTGTAAAAAAGCGAAATTCTGCGGCAAGGTACAAAAAACATTGCAGGAAATTATCAAATCAAAGAAACCATTAGAACCTGGATTATTTTGATTGGGAATGCGAAATAAACAATTGGAAAACTACAGAGTATTGCACTGCAGGATAATTGAATGCTACGTGCACAACATTGGAAGAAGCCTTTCTGGCAATAGAACACTGGGTTGTTAAAGTTTATAGAACAGCAGAAATTGACAAATTGGCAATGATAAACAATGAAAAAAACACAAAAAACTTGATCAAAGACAGAACCATTTCTAAACTTTGTAAAAGAATTGAAGGATTCATAGTTTAAGTTGTCAGAATTTTTGTATGGAATCTATAAATGATAACTATGCCAGAAGGAAGAATGGAAAAATATTGTAATAGGAAGCATGGAAGAACAGAACTGTACATGACTGTTTCCAACCCAAAGGTTGGGAAGTCACCACAATGGGATGGATGGGAGGAAGGAATGGCATAGTCAAGTACAATCATTCTATAGATATTATGAAATATTTCATTGGTTCATGCATATATACACGTGTTTAAAATATGATTGTTCTTTTTGATACATATGCCAATTAAAAATTAAAAATGGGGGAAAATAGAATTAATATACTATACCATACCATAAATTGTGTATGGACTTGAGATTAATTGAAATATGGTAATTAAAAGCAAATGAAGACAAGCTTCATGTAATGTTTCTGTTAAAATCTGATTTAACTTTTATTTCAAGTCTTGCTGGTATTTCTTTGCTTGTTTTTGCCGGTTGCTTGGAATTCTGGTTGCTTGAGTTCTGGTGAACTGAGAGGCTGTTGTACAATGTACATTCATAGTAAAGAAGTGTCACAAAATGTGAAGAGGCCCTTGAAGTGAGTATTCCAACGGGGCGCTTCCACAAGGTGAGCAGTGCTTGGCTGCACAGGGATGACCCTTTAGAAACCTCAAACAAATGTCATTTAAGGTGGTATTTTTTGACTGAGTAAATAATATCACAGTATTTCCTCCTCAATAGAAAAGTAGAGGCTGGGCCCAAAGTCATGGAAAGGTCCCAGGAAATAATAATAATAATAATAATAATAATAATAATAATAATAATAATAATAATAATGAAGAAGAACCTGCTTTGATTGAAGTCAAAAATCAGAAACTCCTCAAAGCACAGCAGACAAAAAATCAGTACAAGAAAACCACACTATAAACTAGAGCTGACAGCTGGCACAACAAAACATTGCATGGAAAGTTCCTTGACAAAATTGAAGGAAAAGCTGATAAGGAGAAGACCTGGCTATGGCTCATGAATGGGACCCTGAAGAAGGAGACAGAAGGCCTGATCCTTGCAACCCAGGAGCAAGCCATCAGAACAAATGCAATTAAGGCCAAGATCGAAAAATCAGCTGATGACCCAAAATGCAGACTGTGCAAGGAAACCGACGAAACCATTGATCATATCCTCAGCTGCTGTAAGAAAATCACACAGACAGACTACAAACAGAGGCACAACTATGTGGCCCAAATGATTCATTGGAACTTATGCCTCAAGTACCACCTGCCAGCAGCAAAGAACTGGTGGGATCACAAACCTGCAAAATTATTGGAAAATGAGCACGCAAAGATACTGTGGGACTTCCGAATCCAGACTGACAAAGTTCTGGAACGCAACACACCAGACATCACAGTTGTGGAAAGGAAAAAGGTTTGGATCATTGATGTCGCCATCCCAGGTGACAGTCGCATTGACGAAAAACAACAGGAAAAACTCAGCCACTATCAGGACCTCAAGATTGAACTTCAAAGACTCTGGCAGAAACCAGTGCAGGTGGTCCCGGTTGTGATCGGCACATTGGGTGCCATGCCAAAAGATCTCAGCCGGCATTTGGAAACAATAGACATTGACAAAATCACGATCTGCCAACTGCAAAAGGCCACCCTACTAGGATCTGCAAGCATCATCCGAAAATACATCACACAGTCCTAGACACTTGGGAAGTGTTCGACTTGTGATTTTGTGATACGAAATCCAGCATATCTATCTTGTTTGCTGTGTCATAATAAAAAAAACAACTTTATTTTTCTATCTCGCCACCATCTCCCCGAAGGGACTCAGGGCGGCTAACATGGGCCTGAGCCCAAAACAGAAACAATATAACAATTTAAAACACATATCAATAAGTAAAAACAAAGATACAACAATCAAATAAAAATTGATTAAAAACATAACATACAATAAAACATATAATGACCAGCAAAGTGAGGTAATAAAACAACATCATGCATGTGCCAAGCATTAACAGGATTTGATTGTTACTAAATATAGAAGCCCTTTCATGACTTTTGGTCCACCCTGTATTGCTTAGACAACAAATCAAAATAGTTAATATTAGCTGTTTGGTGGTGTATTTGGTTTTTTTGAGGGGGGGGCACCCTCTGTTTCTGACTTCTCTTGCTAATAAAGCTTGGGAGAAACATGTCACTTTTCTTTCTATCTCTGTTATTATAATATTCTATAGGGCTCTACCAGAATGTTTATAAGTGCAATTATTGCATACCAGTTCTCATGCAAAATTAGAGTGTGTATCTATTTTCTCCAGTTCAACTTTATGGTAGTATTTTTTGGATGCTAAGGAAGTTGCACAATTTGATTGTGCCTTGCGCTTCTCATTCTGTCCCCATTCAGTGCACACATTGCATAGCACAATGGATGAGTAACTCCACATGTGATTTACATTACACAACTCCATGCCTCCCGTATAGCATATTGTCTGTGAATGTGGATGCTCCTTAATTTCAAGGTCAAAATATGTTTTTCCCCTTGTGCTGTATTCTTCCTCTCCCTTCCATTTAGTATCAGCTCTTTGCCTTAGTGATCATAATGCAACTGTACCTTTCCCTTGAATCTCGGAATAACAAAATAGTTTGTCACTAAAGGAGCCTCTGTACCAAACAAGAGTTTAAAAAAATAAATTGTTAAGAGTGGGTAAACTGAGAATTGCAGACTAATTTTGGTTCTTGATAAATTGTTGGAAGATATTATTAGGACTGGAACTGAATTAAGAAATATATGAAGGACAACACTGATGAGGAAGAATCAGGGTGGCTTCTGAAAAGAGATCTTACCAACCTTTCACAAGTTTTCTTTTTAGAATGCCAACATATGGTTACATGGAATATGAAAAAAGACCAGTGCCAGAGCGCAAATTAGGATAACAATGTTAAGTGTGCCTAACAGTGATATTTTTGTATTGTCGAAGGCTTTCATGGCCAGAATCACTCGGTTGCTGTGAGTTTTTCAGGCTGTATGGCCATGTTCCAGTAGCATTATCTCCTGACGTTTCACCTACACCTGAGTGAGTGAGTGAGTGAGTTTCACCTGAATGAGGCTTATAGAAATGTACCCATATCTGTTTGTTAGTTCAGTTTGTGTGTCTAAGCAGGTATCTGTCTCATTGGTATGTTAGTTTTTGATTTAGTTTTGTGTTTTATCTAGTAGTTAGTTTGCTCTGTAGTTCAACTATTATATAAAATTTCTGTCTTTTTTGTATTTTTACTTTTAATCTCTTCTCTTTTTTATTTTTTCAAAAAGGGGGGGATTTATGTAGTGGAACGGGGCCTTTATGCATAGGTGGATCCGGGTGGGAGGCAGACTGCGTTGGATAATACAGAATGTTAGATGAGCGAAGGTTGGATAAGCGAGACCGTACTGTATTTGGGAAATTTAGTTAATTCCCTGTAAAACAGTGGTTCCCAAGCCGTAGTATTTTCATGTTTAAGGTACCACGTGTGCTTTTTGTTTGTCTGAGAATTGAAAGCCAATGGAAACGTGTCTTAGTTAAGATGCCTGTGACTTAATCAATTTTAGACCAATGAAATGATTGATCTTTGAAGACCAATGAGAATGTATTTTCAGTTTTCTGAGAAAGTGATCAAAGGCCTTGCAACCCCATTTCAGGTTGCGACAAAACCTTTCCTGTATGCATTTCTGTTGTTAAAATCCTTTGTAGTAAAAATCCAACTTGTGGCCTCCTGGGCCTTTGAGGGCACTCTAAGTCATTTGGAGTGCTGGTGAGCCCGTCGCCTACATTTGTGTCCCTTCAACTATGCTGATGACACCCAAATATATTTCTCCATGGCTTCAAAAACAACCTCAGCTAAGGATAGTATGCTACTCTGAATGAATGCCTGGATGGTGGGTGGACTAGGCTCTGCTATCTGCCACAATTTGGAGATAGTCAAATGTCTGTCATATAGCAATATTTCGCTGATGTTGTTCCAAATTGTTGTAAATGTATGACAAATTTTCTGTCTAAAGCTTGCCGACTCCATCAGTTCCCGGACAGATGTTGACTTTTCTTCTTAACTGATATTTGCTTTTTCTTCTTTGTAAGGTGCCTTGTTTCCTTTCTTAACCAAAAGAGTAATCTCTGGTAATGTAAACATGTTGTTTCCCACCAAGAGTTAATCATTTGTCTCTAGAGCCTCCGGTGGCCTAGGGGATAAAAGCCTTGTGACATGAAGGTTGGGTTGCTGACCTGAAGGCTGCCAGGTTCGAATCCCACCCGGGGAGAGCGTGGATGAGCTCCCTCTATCAGCTTCAGCTCCATGCGGGGACATGAGAGAAGCCTCCCACAAGGATGGTAAAACATCAAAACATCCGGGCGTCCCCTGGGCAACGTCCTTGCAGACGGCCAATTCTCTCACTCCAGAAGCAACTCTGGTTGCTCCTGACACGGGGAACCTGCACCTGTGGCTGGCATCCTCAGAGGTCTGTTGGAGGTGAGGCGAGTGAAGTGTATATATATCTGTGGAATGTCCAACATGGGAGAAATTTACTGTCCATTTCGTTATTCATAATTCTCAGCAGAAACATTTCTGATAACTTTACAAAATCTACTATTAAATTTTCTTTGGATTAATATATAAACTAATACATTTTCACCTTATATTGTGGACATCCCCAGCATTAATCTGAAATATTCTGGGACATTTTAGATAGCTTATTTGAGCTTAAATACTATATATACATTGTCTTATACAACTTTTCTATTACATTACTACACAAAGTAAATATCTACTATATATCTTTTGGTTATCTCCCCCCATACATTGGATGAACATTATGTCTAAAGTTATCAGGTACTCTTTCACATGTTCATCTTCCATCTCTAATTTCAAAAGCCATTTTGTATATACCTTTTTAATGAAATGGTCAACTATCACAAATACCTGCACAATACTTTAGATGTACACTGTATTTCAAAACATAGACAATGTGCACTAGGCTCTTTTGATGATCTGTTAACATACTGATCATGTGTAGCAGGCAGATGATATGTTACAGGGAAGAGGAATGTAACTTAGATGAAATGCTTGCAAATAGTCAGGATGCTTTAAACCCAAGAAGAAATGTGTGAGGGTACGGGAGATCAACTATATATTAATTCTTGATGGATTTGATTTGCAACTTAATGATTCTTGTCAACAATGTTGGGGTGGTCAGAGAAATTTTCTGCTCATTTGAGGTTTTTCCAGTTATACAGCTCATCTAGGCCTTTTTTTTTTTTTTTTTACAAATGAGTACATTAGTATTGCAATAGATACATAATAATTCTGACTGAAGGTTATCATAGGTATACTTGTATACCTGACTTGTAATGTTTTTATTGTGAAATACCATGTATTTCACAATGAAAAGGTCTCTAATAGTCACTTATGTCTCTATAGTCATTTATGGACCCACCACCAAAACTCTACCCTTGAAAAACAATCATACTTGGCCACGAGGATTCAGCGATGATGATGATGATGATGGAATGAACTACCTTGTATCCCTATAGCAATGAAACAGCGAAAACCAATGCCAAACGTCCTCTGAAGTAATAGAATGTGTAACAACATGGAAAATACAGTGTATATAATGCTGCGGTTATGCACACTGGAGTTAAAAAAAAGCATCTCTGATGGGAATAAAACTGGCAATGCCTAACCAGGAAAGACATGTTGGAATAGTCACTGAATGAACACGTCAACTCAGTGCGTAACAGTGGTGAAAAAAAGAAAATAACCATGCAAATGTAAAACACTATAAAGGCTCTTTAAAAATAACTTGGACTCAAAATTTTATTTCTTTTATTATGTGTTTTCATATGGCAATCCTATCCTAGTGTTTTCTTGCCAATATACATTCAGAAGAGGTTTGCCATTGTTTTCCTCTAATGATGAGAAACTGTGATTTTTCTAAAGTCACCCAGTGGGCTTCTGTGGGCAAGTAGGAATTTGGAGCTTGGTCTCCCAGGCAGGGGCAGTTCAACCAGTAGGCAAACTATGCAGTTGCAGAAGGCACCGTCTTCTAGAGGGCGCAATTGAGGTGCCTCCAGGAAGCAGAAGAGGGCTCTCTCTTGGGCTCTTTCTCTGCCACAAGGAGGAGAGGAGGAGGGAAAGATCAGGCTCTCTCTGCCATGAGGAGGAGGGAAGTCGCAGGGCAGCCCTGCCAGGAGTGGCTGCAGCAGGAGTTGCAGAGCCGCAAGCCCTAGTTCCTCCAGTTCAAGGTACCGTAGAGCCCTCCTCACAGCGACTTTTTCTCCTCCTCTGTCGCCCTGGCCACTCTGGTTCCACTCAGCTCCATCGCAGACTCCCACAAAACTCCCACTGTCTCCCACAAAACCTCCTAAGCCTGGCTCTAAGCATTACAAAAAATTAAAACCAGGACAGTAAATAAAGAACAACACTTTGAAAACAGGTGAATTGCAGACAGGAAACAATCAGGGCCAACTAACACCTCCCAACAAAGCATTCCGCCAGGCAAGAATCAGCCAGGGTTCAAAGCTACAAGACTATTGAGTGCTAATCATTCTGGCCAATGGCACCATTTCCACTTGCCTCCAACAGACAAAAGTTCTTTCTTCTACCCTGGACATCATGAACATAATGATGTAAATTAACTTCTGGTTTGTAAGGTAACTCTTTTATCTATTCTATTCACCTCTTTTTTCAGTGATTGGCCTGGGAGCAGGGCTGGCCCTAGGTAATTTTCAAGTGTAGGCGAACAGTATTTTGGCGCCCGCCAAAAAGGCAATAGGGGCCTCCGGTGGCTCAGTGTGTTAAATAGCTGAGCTGCTGAACTTGCAGACCAAAAGGTCCCAGGTTCAAATCCCAGGCGCGGAATGAGCGCCCGCTGTTAGCCCCAGCTCCTGCCAACCTAGCAGTTCGAAAACATGCAAATGTGAGTAGATCAATAGGTACCACTCCAGCGGGAAGGTAACAGTGCTCCATGCTGTCATGCCGGCCACATGACCTTGGAGGTGTCTATGGACAACGCCAGCTCTTCGGCTTAGAAATGGAGATGAGCACCAACCCCCAGAGTCAGACATGACTGGACTTAACGTCAGGGGAAACCTTTACCTTTTTAAAAAAGCAATCACAACTACACTTATGTGTGCTCCCTCAACTTCTTATGTCATAGATGGTGAATAGAGAGGTGAAAAGAGTGTATGTGAGAAAGATGGGGAGTAAGCATGGAGTGTTCAGAGGCTCAGGTAATTTGTAGGGTAAAGGGCTGTTATTTGCAGACTGTGACTATAGGGCTTTCCAGAAATATCCACTTGGCTACAATAAAGAAATAGAGTGTTGGGCTAAATCAGGCATAGGCAAACTTCGGTCCTCCAGGTGTTTTGGACTGCAACTCGCACAATTCCTAACAGCCAAAACACCTGGAGAGCCAAAGTTTGCCCATGACTGGGCTAAATAGACATGCTGGTAGATCTAGTGGAAATCTGTACAAATATTTTCTTTGGGCAGAACCATGGCTTACATGTGATGGGATGTAGTGGATTGTGTATTGTTACTGGGAGGTTTAGGCAATAAAGTTAAATAATTTGGGCAAAGTCATAGGCACACTCTGCTTTGGCCCCAGTCCTGTAAATCTGGAATAATAGTAATGTATAGGTAGTAGTCTCATCACAACTGACTAGAATTGTCCCTCCGCATTTGATGTTTGACTTTTGCAGATTTGATTATTCACGGATTTGATTAAAATATTCTCTCTAGGAATCCAGTGTAACTTTATGGCCAACTTTGGCTAGACGTTGCCCATAGGGTCATGTTGGAGGATCTAAAGATTCCTAGAGAGAACACAGCTGTAGAAAACTCTTGGTTGTCTATGTGATTTTATGATCAACTTCCAATGAGGTTGGCCATACATTCATGCTAGACCTAAAGATACATAAAGAGGTGTTATCTCAGGTTTAATTTATTTTTAATTTGTGTTTTTTCCACTTTCACCAGAGTCCTGGGCCCCTAACCCCACTGAACGTTGAAGGCTGACTATATTTCTGAATTAATTTGTCTACTTTCTCTTTAGCCTAAGTGCTGAGTGAAGAATGTATATTTTCTAACATTTTACAAATGAAAACTGTAGCTAAGCTGTTATGATTGAGCCTCATGGCTCTGCTTCTGGCAGACGTGGACGTAAGACTCCTCGAGAGTCAGATACTCTCGAGGAGCGAGAAAGAAAGAGGCTGCGAGATATCTTTGCAGAACCATCTGACGAAGAGTCTTTTAAGGGGTTCACGGAGAGAATGGAGGAAGAGCTGGTTAGCTCGGAAGAGGATGAGATGGATTGGACTCGGGTAAGGGAGGAGTTGGGTGCCACTGGCAATAATGGGATGGAAGATGAATGGGGACCTTCAGGATTAGACCCATGGACAAGCTGGAGGGATGGGACGGGATCCACAGCTGGGGATGCTGTGGGGCGTAGTCAGAGGTGTTCCAGCTCTGATGAGGAAAGTGATGAGGAAACGCCCGGGTTAAGGAGGGCAGCTGATAGTGATGAGGATTTGTAACTGGCATAAAATGAGGCTTGGGAGCAATTGCAAATTGCGTTGGGCAAGGTAATCTGGACGAACGCTTGGGATCTGTGTGGGACGCTTTCCTGAAGACTGGTGTGTTTTCGTGTGCTGATACGTAAGTTGTTTTGGAATTTGGGTTCAGACGGCGGGAGGAATTGTGTGGGCTTTTGTTTGTGCAAAACCTCTGCTTAATCTCAATAGCTTTGACCTTCCGTCGTCTTCTTGACGGACGCCATCTGCTACTCTGGATTTACGGACTGAAAACTGACTACGGGCTCGCTTTCTCCTATTGGACTTGGAAAACTGCAAACGTCTGATTCTGCCTCTCGACCTTCGGAACGAACTGGGACTACGCTACTGCTTCAATCCTTGGCTGCTGAGTTTGTATTGGAAATTTGCCTTGCTGTGTGAAGGAGTGACTCCTAGTTACTCAAAACATAGTGCTGGCAGCAGAGAGGCATCTGCTGCCAATTAGTGCATTCTTTTGAACTCTTTGTTTCCCAGCTTCTGTTTGTTTATCCCCAGGCTGAAGCAAGCTGTTTTGATTTTACCCGGATTAAACTCCGGTTTAATCCGGTTTATCTTTTGAACGTTTTTCTTGCCCCTTTTCGTTTTTAAAGGCTAAAGTTGCCTTGCCCTTGTTTTTTACGGGCATTTTGAGTTCTGTAAATCCAATAAACTCTGTTATCTTTGATCTTGTGGCGTTCTGTCCTTGACAGATTGCCCAACGCCCATTAAAAAGTTTACTGCAGTAATAAATCTCGTCAGGAAGACGATGGATGAGTTAAAGGCTAAGTTTGACCAATTACAGGCGGCCTTTAACGTCAGTCAAGCAGCCCATGCTGTTAAAGGACATGTTTTGACCCCTGAACGCTTTGACGGATCCAGGTGCAAACTGCCAACTTTTTTGGCACAAGTTGAGCTTTATTTTTCTCAGCTCAGTGCTCATGCTTACCCTACGGACACTAGCAAGGTGGCATTTATTTTGAGTTTGTTGACTGGTCCTGCAGGACAATGGGCCACCAATTTGATTTTGGGAAATGACCCAGTCAAAGACAATTTGAATAATTTCAAGAAGCTTCTAACTGACACTTTTGGGGATCCCCTCCGTACGGAGAATGCTGGGTGGGCTCTGTATCGGTTGAAACAGGGAAAGGGGACTGTTTTGGATTACTTAAATAAGTTTAATTTGTACCGTCACCAGCTGGATTGGGGGGAAAATGCATTCATGCTTTTGTTTACTGCTGGTTTAAGTGATTACCTCCAGGACGAATTGGCACGCTTGGAGCCGGCTGAAAATTGGGATGCCTTAGTAGCTAAAGTGCTGCGTTTGGACGCCAGGTTCGAGTCCCGTAAGCACTCAAAAGCAATGTGTGCGCCACCTATGCATGTAACCAAGGCACCTGTGGTGATGGGGGAAGAGCCTATGGAGCTTGGGGTCTTTAAAAAGCTGTCTACTGAAGAAAAGAACCGTAGGAGGCAGCTGGGGTTGTGTTTGTACTGTGGGAATGCTGGGCATTTTGCCAAAAACTGTAATGTGAAACCTTCCCAGCTGTCGGGAAAAGGCCAGCCCTAGTGCGACGTGAGTCCAACGCATTAGGGCTTCTAAAGCAGTCAGCTGAGGGGAAGAAGCATGTTTTCGTACCCATTACGTTATCTGTTGGGGGAAAGGAACTTGTTTCTACTTTGGCACTGCTGGACTCAGGGGCTACGGTCTCTTACGTAGATATTGAGTTTGCTAGGAAGCATGGCATTCCTATAGTGCGCAAGGCATGCGACGTGTGGGTGGAAGGTGCGGATGGGAGACTATTGGAGACTGGGGTGGTTAACCATGAGACCTCAGCAGTAATGTGGGAAGTGCAGGGAGTAACGGGAACGTTTGTGTGGGATATTACGAGCTTGCCCAGATACGATGTGATCTTGGGGATGGATTGGCTAGCCGTAGTAAATCCACAAGTGGATTGGGTGGCACGTAAGCTGACCTTAAAGAGGCAGGGTTGTTGTACTCTGAATACTACTCAGCCTGATATGGAGGGAGTGCCTGATGAGTATGGGGAGTTCGCTGATGTATTCTGTAAAAAGGAAGCGGACAAGTTACCGCCGCATAGGCCGTATGATTGCGCCATTAAACTAGCGGAAGGTGCAAGATTGCCAGCGGGAAGGCTGTACGCCTTGACTGTACCGGAAAGGCAAGCTTTACGAGAGTTCCTAGATGAGAATTTAGCCAAGGGGTTTATTCGCCCATCTAGCTCTCCAACTGCGGCGCCGGTATTCTTTGTGGCCAAGAAGACTGGGGACCTTAGGTTGGTTTGCGACTATCGTATCCTTAACAAATACACCATTCGGGATAGGTACCCGCTACCTTTAATCTCGGAACTGCTATCAAGGGTGCAAGGGGCTAAGGTCTTTACCAAACTTGACCTGCGGGGGGCGTATAACTTAATCAGAATACGGGAAGGTGATGAATGGAAGACGGCATTTAACACGTGTTTCGGATGCCACGAGTTCCGAGTCATGCCTTTCGGACTTTGCAATGCGCCCGCGGTCTTCCAGAGGTTCATAAACGATGTGTTTAGGGACCTAATTGATCAATTTGTGGTAGTTTATTTGGATGATATCTTGATTTTTTCTAAGGACGAGAAAGAACATCGTCAGCATATCAAGCAGGTTCTGCACCGCCTGCGGGCTAGTGGGCTCTTCGCCAAGGCTTCCAAGTGCGTCTTTCATGTGCCTGAAGTGGAGTTCCTAGGTCATGTAGTGTCAGGTAGGGAACTTAAAATGGACCCACATAAGGTTGACGCAGTCAACTCATGGCAGGAGCTCAAGACCAAGAAGGATGTGCAAAGGTTCTTAGGGTTCGCTAATTACTACCGGGAGTTTATCCTGAATTTTGCCAAGCTCACGGTGCCTTTGACGCAGCTCCTGCGTAAGAAACAGCCATTTGTGTGGGGGCGGGAAGCTCACGACGCGTTTTTGCAACTAAAATCTAGCTTTCAATCAGACAACATACTAACACACCCTGATGTAGACAAACCGTTCGTGGTAGAAGCGGACGCTTTTAGCTACGCGTTGGGGGCTGTATTGTCTCAGAAAGATTCTTCAGGGACCTTGCGTCCCTGTGGATTTTATTCGCGGCAACTAACACCATTTGAGCAGAACTATACCATATGGGAGAAGGAGTTGTTGGCGATTAAGGTGGCGTTTGAGGTGTGGCGGCACTGGCTAGAAGGGGCGCGACACCATATCGTGGTCAGGTCTGATCATAAGAATTTGGAGCACTTGCAAACAGCTAAAAAGTTAAACCAGCGTCAAATCCGATGGGCTTTGTTTTTCTCCAGGTTTAACTTCAAGGTGCAATTTGTGGAAGGGAAGGCAAACTTGCGGGCCGATGCCTTGTCCCGCAAGCCGGAGTTTAAGACCAATGAGCAGGTAGTATGTCAAACCATCTTGCCTACTGCCTCTCTATGTGTTGTAGATAATGAGCCCGGGTTACATGACCAGATCATTGAGGCTCAAAGAGAAGATGTGTGGACTCAGGAACAACTCATGCTGTTGTCAGCAGGTAACCGTACAATACTGCCTCACCTACAAGACCAAGACGGAGTATTGGTACGCAGGGGGCAGGTCTATGTACCAGTGGGGGCCCTCAGGTTAGAGGTAATTAGAGCCCACCATGATGAACCCATGGCTGGGCACTTTGGCAGATTCAAGACCGTGCAGCTCATTACCAGGAGCTACTGGTGGCCAAAGATGCGGCAAGACATTCTGCGCTTTTGTGACAGCTGCGCTGTTTGCCAGCAGAGTAAGACGCCTGTTGGGCGCCCTAGAGGGTTGTTGTCGTCTCTACCTGTTCCTGAGAGGCCATGGCAAATCATTTCCATGGATTTCATTTCAGATTTGCCTAAGTCTGGGGGTTATACTTGTATTTGGGTGGTGGTGGATTTATTTAGCAAGCTGGCTCATTTTATTCCTTGTTCGACCATTCCGGCGGCCCCTACGTTGGCCTTATTGTTTACTAAGCACATCTACCGTTTGCACGGAGCTCCTGAGGTGATTATTTCGGATAGGGCTCCACAATTTGTGTCACGCTTTTGGAAACACTTCCATGAGTGCTTAGGTACTAAGTTAAACGTCTCTTCAGCGTTTCATCCGCAAACGGATGGTCAGTCGGAACGGGTTAATGGGCTCTTAGAGCAATATTTACGTTGTTTTTGTTTAGATCAACCCACTGCTTGGGTGAAGTGGCTACCGGTGGCGGAGTTTGCTTACAACAATGCGGTGCACACGTCTAGTCAGCATACGCCATTTGAACTGACTTATGGTTTTCACCCACGGGGAGGTGTGGCGCCGTCGACCAATGTGGTCTCTTCTGACCCTGTGTACCGCTCCTCGGAAATGGCTGCGTTGCATGATGTTGCCCGTCGCTTACTGTTGGAAGCTAAGGCAACGCAAAAGACTCAGGCCGATCGCCGCAGGCAGGCAGGGGAGGAGTTGGAAGAAGGGGATTTGGTGTGGTTGTCTTCCAAGCATATTAAACAGGCTGGGGGAAAGTTTGCGCCTCGGTATTTGGGTCCCTTTCCTATAGTTAAAAAGATCTCTTCCGTTGCGTTTCGTTTACGTTTACCGTCTAGTTTAAAGGTCCATCCAGTGTTCCATCGTTCGCTGTTGAAATTGGATACCTCCAGTCGTCGTAATGCTATAGCAGAGGATATCACTGCCACCTCTCCGCCTTCGGGGGAGGAGGCCTTTGTGAGAGGGGATAGTGTTATGATTGAGCCTCATGGCTCTGCTTCTGGCAGACGTGGACGTAAGACTCCTCGAGAGTCAGATACTCTCGAGGAGCGAGAAAGAAAGAGGCTGCGAGATATCTTTGCAGAACCATCTGACGAAGAGTCTTTTAAGGGGTTCACGGAGAGAATGGAGGAAGAGCTGGTTAGCTTGGAAGAGGATGAGATGGATTGGACTCGGGTAAGGGAGGAGTTGGGTGCCACTGGCAATAATGGGATGGAAGATGAATGGGGACCTTCAGGATTAGACCCATGGACAAGCTGGAGGGATGGGACGGGATCCACAGCTGGGGATGCTGTGGGGCGTAGTCAGAGGTGTTCCAGCTCTGATGAGGAAAGTGATGAGGAAACGCCCGGGTTAAGGAGGGCAGCTGATAGTGATGAGGATTTGTAACTGGCATAAAATGAGGCTTGGGAGCAATTGCAAATTGCGTTGGGCAAGGTAATCTGGACGAACGCTTGGGATCTGTGTGGGACGCTTTCCTGAAGACTGGTGTGTTTTCGTGTGCTGATACGTAAGTTGTTTTGGAATTTGGGTTCAGACGGCGGGAGGAATTGTGTGGGCTTTTGTTTGTGCAAAACCTCTGCTTAATCTCAATAGCTTTGACCTTCCGTCGTCTTCTTGACGGACGCCATCTGCTACTCTGGATTTACGGACTGAAAACTGACTACGGGCTCGCTTTCTCCTATTGGACTTGGAAAACTGCAAACGTCTGATTCTGCCTCTCGACCTTCGGAACGAACTGGGACTACGCTACTGCTTCAATCCTTGGCTGCTGAGTTTGTATTGGAAATTTGCCTTGCTGTGTGAAGGAGTGACTCCTAGTTACTCAAAACATAGTGCTGGCAGCAGAGAGGCATCTGCTGCCAATTAGTGCATTCTTTTGAACTCTTTGTTTCCCAGCTTCTGTTTGTTTATCCCCAGGCTGAAGCAAGCTGTTTTGATTTTACCCGGATTAAACTCCGGTTTAATCCGGTTTATCTTTTGAACGTTTTTCTTGCCCCTTTTCGTTTTTAAAGGCTAAAGTTGCCTTGCCCTTGTTTTTTACGGGCATTTTGAGTTCTGTAAATCCAATAAACTCTGTTATCTTTGATCTTGTGGCGTTCTGTCCTTGACATAAGCAGCACAAGAGTGTGGTCAAGATGGCAAAGGTTCTTAATACGGAAGAAGAGCCCACAAGCTAGGAGAGGCAGCAGCAGTTTGTTTTTACCTGAGTCTGTGGGAGAGGGTAAGATTCTCCTTCTTCTCCCCGTTTTCCCCCAAGTTAATTCAGTACAAACTACTTTTGCACTTTGAACTCAGTTGGCAACAACTAAAGCAAGCCTAGGACAAAAGGAGAAAGTCAGGAGAGGAGAAACTGGGACATTTTAAAAGCAACTGAGCAAATTGAATGATGGAACATTAATTGGTGCTGCCCCTGCCAAATCAGGACAGTTGGAGAGCATGTGAACACTTTTTCAAATCTCTTTTCTCTTGTCCTGATCAAAGTTGCCATTCATTGTGCATATGTGGCTCTAATAAGCCATTAACTATTTTGGGAAATTACTAAGGAAAGAAATTGAAAAGTATTACAAATTTATCCCAGTGAGCAACAACACCCTGAAATGTTAACTGCTGCTGCCCAAGCACAGGAGAGCTTTATCAAATCCAAAAATATCTGCTTCCTTCCAACTATACTACCAAACTAGTGAAAGCAGGGCAAGCACACTTCTTGCTGCTGTTGTCAATGTTAGGACCCAGAGACCATTGTTGACCATGTGCCATAAATGTGGCTAGGTCTTGCTCTCTACTGAGGAGATTCACATGCAATTCCAGCTCTGTGGGCATGGGCTCAGTCAGACCCAGGCTCTAAAAAGTTGTTTGGGTGATGCTCTGAAGATGACAAAATCACAGTGCGCCACAAAAGACAAGAGTACTGGTTCGGCAAAATAAGCAACCCAGCTACCAAACAATGAGTGCAAATTGAAAGGAGAAACAACTCTTCTCCCAGCACAGGAACTGTTGCATCTTGTAATGGTATGTTCCGTAAGCTAATTGTGTCATGTGTTAAGGAGCCATGTTCTTTGCCCTGAATTTATGGTCCAGCATTTACTGGATTGCATTTAGTTTGCATGTTTTGATTGTGGAGTGACAATGGAATCCTATCTCATCCACTCTCCTGGTTGTTACTGTTGTTCATTGTAGTCAAGTCAGCTTCAGATTATGAATGAGAGATCTCTAAGGCATTCTGTGATCAACAGTGCTGCTCAGGTCTTGCAAATCCATGTCTGTGGTTTTCTTGATTGAATCTATCACACTGTAATGCATTCTCCTCTTTTCCTATTTAATTCATGAACTCTGTTAAATCAATACATGTTTCCCAAAGTGTTGTCGACCGCGTTTTAGGGGATCGGGCCCCTTAAGGAGAGAGCCGATCTGGTCCTGAGAGAACGGACCTTGGCGGAGCCAATAGGAAAATATGAGCCGCAATACAACCTGAAGCCGAAATGAAGAAGGTCCGCCAAAGTTGAAGGAAAATCCACCAAGGAGTCTTTATTGAGCGATTCAGCTGAAAAGGACTCTAGTAGTGATCATTCAGTCTACTAGGGTACCATATAACCAAAATAAAGCCATATTTATACAATGTTTCAGTCTGACAGCCCCTTGAATTTCCCGCCCCGCTCCCCTGCCCATCTGATCACGGATAGGCTAGAGGGTTGAACGAGGCGGGCTTTCGTTTCCCGCCTTGCTCTGCTGGCCCAATATGGAGCTGCTTTTTGTCCCCACTTGAGCCAATCAGGGAGGAGAAGGCGGGAGTTATTGAAACAATGAAGTGACTGAGCAGGAAAGATCGGATTAATTCCTGCCCGGCCGAATTCTAAAGGGATTAATGACAGCAATCAAGGGTTCCTGTCATGTATACAGATTTCAGATATGCCTTGGGGTGTCAGAGGTGGAAGTAGAGATGGGTGGTGATGGGCTCAGCAGGGCGCCTTCCTGAGGTGTCCTGGATTTTCTTTTGGAGGAGATATGACAATGTTTGCCTTGAGGGCGAATCACCTTTAGGTCAATACTCCGAATTTGGTGACTCAAGCCCTATATTGTCCATGCAATCTGAATTTGATTGGGTTAAGCGGCAGCGGATTAACCTTTTGTTTTTGGGAGGGTAAGCCTGGGTCATAGAAAATGGGGCAGGTTCTGGGGTTCAAGTTGAGTTCGAAATATTCCCTATTTGATTTCATGACTTGGCAATTATATGAAATAAAATGAAAAATAAAATAAAGTTGGAATATAAACCCAGCTGGGAAAAATACATATTTTCCGGGGATCCCAAAGAGTACAAATACATATAGGCAGATAGATAGATTTCGAGGAAATAAGGGAGAATCCATAAAGGTGGGTTACATTGCATAAAGGGGAATCATGAATGATATAAACAATTGAAAACATTTGATAAGAACGAAGTTCACAACATCTGGGGAACCCAATATGGAAATTCATAAAAGTGGAGTTTTAGCAGCATGATTTTACAATTCATGAAGTTGTTATCTCTTGCCTCAGAGTGCAGGGATAATCCACAGTAAACTCCAGTAAAAAGTCTCAATCACCTTCTACTATAAATATATGGAATATAGAACATAAAGTCTTGATTTTTGAACTATCTTTTACAAAGTCCTGGGGGGGAGGGTGGTCACCTCGATCACAAAAGCATTGGGACAGCGTGGAGGAAGGTTTAACAGAGTGCATGAAGAAAATCAGCAGATGAATAGGAAGGCTGCAATAGTTCTTGGTAGAGATCTGAACTGATTTCCGGCAAGGGTTTTTTGAAATTAGGCTGTGAGTCACAAGAAATTGACCCAAGGGCCATGTGGGGCCCAAAGGCTGCAAGCTGCCCACCCTGGAAACTGTACATGCTGCCTTGTGCTGATGGAGTTGAGTGATTCCAGCGAACCGCAAAATGTGGGTTTTGAGCCCGGTGCGCTTTGCTACTCCGAGAGCCAGATCAAAATACAAACTGGGTTTGAAGGCAACAAACAAGCTAATTATTTCTGGCCAGAAAGGATGCCAGTATGGAGTTTGCCCTCAAAATGAACCAATATAAGTATTACATAGATATACAGAGCATTTTATCCACTTTGACAGCCATTCAAAATACCCACTCCCTACTTTGATTAGCGGGAAAACCAGCCTGGTTTGGATCTGGGCTCCTGTTGGCTGGCGATTCTTCCTGCTGTCACCTGGCAGGGAAAAAGAACAGCTGTGGTTGGTAAATTCAAAGTCTATGTCTGTTTAAAGATCCACCCCCATGAAGGGTGTGAGTTCAGGATTATGTTGATGTCAAGTGCAAATGGTCCTGTGATTAACTTAATGTCAAGTCTATGTAAACACAAAGAGGTAGCTCGGAAAGTACAAAAGGGTGATTGGGATTACTTGATGAAACAATGTGCTAGTCTCACCTGCATCACCGGATGGTTCCGACTCCATAAATGGAAGAGAGGAAGTTTCCCAGTACATATAAACAGATTTAGCAATGGGGGAGAGGTTTGTCAATGGAAAGGAGTTGTGGTTTAAATAAACACAATAGATATCCCATCAATGAGACTTGGGCACCTCCAGGCTTGCATACATTAGCCCGCTTAGCCCATTTCCTATCCCAAAGGCATGAGAGTAAGCAAGGCAATTTTATAGACTTGCAGATCCAGTTACACTTTAACTGATTTAATTTGATATAATTTATACAATTTCTTAAAAGTGGACTTCATACATAAGAGGAGATATAGCTGATCAGACATTTCCAGAGTTGAGGAAGAGTGGCATTTCGACAAAATTGGTAAAAAGGAAAAATAAAATAAAATAATGTTTAATTCATCTCTGTTCATTGTGAGGCGGGATCAATTTCTCAATAACAATTGGAAGAAAGCAGTTTATAAAGTACTGTACACAGTAATATTTAAACTAGATATCAGCCATCCCCATCAATTTAACGTATTTTTCTCACAACTAGAAGTGGACTTTCTGACATCCCTCTCCACCCTGTTTACTTTTCCTTTTTTTTGGTTTCTGTTTTTGGTAATCTATACAATTTGTTCCAAAGGGACCTGGGGCAGAAAACTTGCCCCAGACCCATACTTGTTGGCAATTTTGGCTTAAAGAAGGAGAAGAAAGAAAGAGAACAAGAGAAAAAAGAAAGGAAAAATAGAGAAAGTAATATTGTGACAAAATTCTCATGGTTCTACCAAAACCACAGAGTTACCTATAGCAGAACTTGCCTAGCTTCCCTGTGCCTTCCTTTATTTCTTCCCTCCCCAGCTCCACCATTTTCCCTGTAGGCACTTCTAAGCGATGGTTCAGGAGTCAGCTATGCAGCTGCCAGGATTTTTTTTTTAATGTCCATGTCATTTTCTCCTAAATGTTTCCCCTTAATGATACTTTAAAGAAGTGACACTTTGTCTCCCCGTGCCCTCTTTTTGAGTGACTGACCCCTTGGTAATTGGATAGAGCGATTACAATCACACTCTAAACTGGATCTTGCAGATGAGCCTGTCAGTAGAAAGGGAGCTTATCACATTAGCCGCAGAAATAGAGACCACAAATCCCTTGTATGGCTGCCGAGTTAATAGTGTTGACAACAGACCTAAGCATTACCTCTACTATACCTCCCAGCACTTACCCCGCTTGCCAAATAAAACATATTGTTATTATTATTTGAAATGTATCTCAATCTTCAACCAGCTCCCGGGGAAGAAGCACGCACTGATGGCAGTGCTAAGTCAGCAGATAAGCTCTTAGATACAGTGCGACATCCAAGTAGCAAATGTGAGCTGCCGAGTTGAGATGGGAGATCATCACCTGCCATGGCTGCCGAGAAAGAAGGAGACACGATGCAGAAGAAAAGCAAAGGGAGAAAGTTATGTTTTGTGGAGGATGGCAGCAATGGGCAGATACATCTCTTTGGTGTCAAAGAGTAGTGATGTTTTCATGTGAGGGGCACATCGGGGCAGCCTCTGAATTACTTTACTCCCCCAAGAGACCCTCTGAGCCATCACAAGGCCTTTACAGGCTGGTAAGGGAATACACATTTAATGCCATTTTGTGGTACTTGAGAGGCATGTTTGTGCATAGTATGGTTAAGCAAAGGGTTCAACAAACAAGGATTTTCTAAACACAGAAAGCCTGTGCTTTAGAGAATAAACACCGCATCTCCTGCTTCTTGTGACCTGTCTCTGAATCAGTCCAAGGCAGAAAACCCAGGAGATGCCATCAAATGTTAGGTCTCCAAGGCAGGTTTTAGGGAGCGCTCTTATCTCATGCGAGATCAAACTCTGGCACTAAATGTCAACTGTTTGTTTGGAGTAGCAAATCCTTTCAAATCAATAGGTAATAATTTGGGGGTTATTGTTATTGTGCAGTACATGTAAGGAGAACCATGGTAAGTGTTAAAAGATATATTATGTTTAAAACAATAACATAAACAACTTGCATATATCTCTAAAGGTAGCGTGAGCATATTTAGGGGTTCCATTTCAAAGATGAATATTCTGTTAGCTAACTTGGGCCCCACTTTGGGATAAAGGCAGCATATTAATTAACTGACCATATTACTAAATATCTAAAGGTTGCCACTTAAGGGAGGGTCAGATGTTATTTAATTGATTTATTGGTTCATTGATTAAAGAGTATTTGACTCTCTCATGAGTGGCAGCCTTCCAGATATTTAGTATTATAATTTTTATCATCCCCAGTGGTTGTAGTTTAGAATGGGAAATGGGAAAGTTGAAATGGAGAGAAGGAAAGCACCACCATGCTTTTGGCAGACCATCCCTGCCTGAGTGTTGAATGAGAGGGAAGAAGGATATAGTGGCCTCTGAACTTGGTGTGGCCTCTCATACCATTTTGAATAGCTCTCAAGGATGCAAGGCAGAAAGAATTCTTTTGTTATATGTTTATATATTATGTCAATCCATCCTTTAATATATATCGTAAGCCAAGAAACCATATTCTCTGTTTATACTAATTAATTGGAATTTGTGAATATATCCCAACAGATGTTTCCCTTTCCAATCACCCATTGACTTTTGTTTGCTTGTTCTAGGATATCAACTTGTAATTGGAAATTGAATTTCCTAGGTTGACTTGTACTACAATGAGCTTTTAGATGTTTTTATTTCTAAGGTTGTATTTGAGTTTATTTATCTCGTTTTGTTGAACCAGCCGTTTGTCAATGAAGAGAGCAGAGGAGCCTTGCTCACAGGGAAAGATATACAGTAGAGTCTCACTTATCCAACATAAACGGGCCGGCAGGACGTTGGATAAGCAAATATGTTGGATAATAAGGAGAGATTAAGGAAAAGCCTATTACACATCAAATTAGGTTATGATTTTACTAATTAAGCACCAAAACATCATGTTTAACAACAAATTTGACAGAAAAAGTAGTTCAATGTACAGTAATGCTACGTAGTAATTACTGTATTTATGAATTTAGCACCAAAATATCACGATGTATTGAAAACATTGACTACAAAAATGCGTTGGATAATCCAGAATGTTGGATAAGTGAATGTTGGATAAGTGAGACTCTACTGTACATTCTCTTTGGAGGATGAGCACATAAAAATACCAGTGACGCTGTGCATGACATTGTTAGGAATTGTAATGTTACAGCCTGAGTAGATGTAGGGATGAAGTTGGCATCCAGCTACCTATACAGTAGAGTCTCACTTATCCAATGTTCTGGATTATCCAACGCATTTTTGTAGTCAATGTTTTCAATGCATTGTGATATTTTGGTGCTAAATTCGTAAATACAGTTATTACCACATAGCATTACTGCGTATTGAACTACTTTTTCTGCCAAATTTGTTGTATAACATGATGATTTGGTGCTTAATTTGTAAAATCATAACCTATTTTGATGTTAATAGGCTTTTTTCTTAATCTCTCCTTATTATCCAACATATTCGCTTATCCAACATTCTGCCGGCCCGTTTATGTTGGATAAGTGAGACTCTACTGTATTTCCATCCATGTGTCCTGTTGTGGGTGATTATTATTATCATTAAACTTTATTTATATCTTGCCCCCTCTCCACAAGGACTCGGGGCGGCTCACAACAAAATTAACTGAATACATACAATGAAAATAAAAAGGCAATATATTAAATGTAAACAATCAGAAACAAATTTATTCAAAAACAATGTCACAATAATAAATACAGAAGTTGTTTAAGATTGCAGGGCACATGGTCATTCAGTTTTTAGTAGAATATTACCAGGAATCATGGTCTATTGATGTCTGTGACCTTCATCTTATATGTAGTCCCATGTTATTATCCTTACAAGGATAATAGAGCAAATGTGTGGGTGGAGGCATGTGTATGATGTGTCACATCTCTACTGCAGACCTGAAGAGTCTCTGCGTGAGGGGCCACTTACAGATATCATGAATGCTTACCTGAGACAGAAATGGAGTTAATAATAAGGCTTAAAAAATCATGCTGGAAACCCAACATGGTGTGTAGTCAACCATTCATATGCATGGATTCAATCATCTACAGCTTGAAAATATTTTTTATAATGCCATTATATATAATGGAACTTGAACATCCATAATTTTGGCAACCTGGAATCAAGCCTCTTCAGATACCAAAATGCCCACTGTAGCGTTTAAGAGTGAGGAAGAGCCAGGTTCAAGTACCATCTTGGCCACAAAATTCTCCTTGAGAAACCTTGGTCCAGTCTCTATCTTTCCCTCTATTTCACAAGACTGTTGTGACAATAAATTGGGATTGGGCAGAAAGAAAGGGAGAACCATTTTATCTGTCTTGAAGTCCTTGGCATTAGAGAAGAATGAGAAAAATGGAGGGAAATAAATCATAAATAAAATGAATTGCATGGAATAACCCAGTTTATCTTTCTGAGAGAGCCAAATCTGTCCTCGGGCAGAAACTGCTTTAAACAGGCACCCTGCAGAGGCCTTCTGCTTACCGTGGGACTAGATTGGAGCCAGCTCAGCCCACGCTCACTGCAAATTGAACCGGGTTGCAGCTTCCTAGCACAACAGTTTTCAGCTTCCAGGAGATGTTCCTCTGGCATTTTTGTTTGCTCAAAGAGTGGAAGAGAAATAAAAGCTACCCCCGGCCCCAAGAAAGGTCTCAGCTGCTCCTCTTAGAGCTGGGTGAATGGAAGCCCCAGAATTGTTCCCGCAGCCTAGGGGTCTGGATCTGTGGATGGCACAGGCACACACTGAGCGAGAAAGAGAGGGAAGGAAGGGGGGGGGGGCAATGAAACACAGGGAACATCTGAGAGGCACCAGGCACAAGCAAAAATGCAAGGGATCTAAATTGGACACAGAGCTGAACACGGAATGAGGTCAAAGGCCTGTGTACACAATCCCCCAGTCTCCTGCAAACAGCATGCCACTGAATGGGACCAGAAGATATGCCAACGCGCTTTGGGTTTTGAGTTCATTGGCTTTGCCTGCCAGCCTCTTTTGTTTTTAGCCAGCCTGCCAGACAGACATTGGCCCTGCTGGAGGGGAGGGGGCACCTGCTAGGTAGCATTTCATTTCTTCCCACCGACAGCTCCATCTGCCGGGAAAACTTTAAAATACACTAGCAAGGTACTACTGTTCCCTACTTGGCTCTTTGTTCCAAAAGCTCAGGCCAAGCTCTACCATTTGACAGAATGAGATAAATATTTCAGGCAGCAATTTGTTGTTTCATGCAATGGCAACACATGGCTGGTTATTTAATCTGTTGACATGATTATCTCTTTGCTGAAAGCAAGAAGATATTGATACGGATATTCCTTGTGGGTACCAAAATGGCTGGGTTTAGGGTCTAATAGACTTTGCTTTGGGTCCAATGCCTCTTTGGCAGGAGCAGTACCATAAGCTTCTCTCCTTGGGTATGGCCTATCTACATTTTAAATGCATTCTGCTGGAATAGTATAAAGCCACATCCAATGTTATTTTGGGGTGATGGTGGTGGTGAAACATATTTATATGCCACTGAGGTAGAATTTTGAATGTCAATTGATTACAAATAATTTTCTGATTTAATCGATCCATCGATATGTAGAAATACTGGCATATGACAAAACTCCAACATAGTACATTATTATATGCTTGAAAAATAAAAAAGATAGATTAGATTTCTACTGGTAGTAAATGCCACTGCTAATTACTAAAGTGTTCCTTTCCCCCCACCACCAAAATGGAGGGTCAGAAATATTTCTTTTTGCATAAATACAGGGAAATAGCTTTTAAAAGATAAATACCAGTAAGCCCAACGACTGCCAGTACTACGAAAGCTGTATTGACATAAGTTCACACATTTTGGTATTGTTGATTTCAGAGAAATAATATGGGGTTGAAGATGGAACCCTTTGACGCTGGGAAACAAGCCTTACTGAACACATTTAGATTTTTATGGGGTAAGATATAAAATACGGTACTGTTAACTTCCATCCAATCAATGGGGTGTATGTGTACGTGCAGGCACACACGCTGTTCCAGTATTTTTAGCTAAGCATAGTCTAGTTCAATTACTGGTTCTTATTACAGTAGAGTCTCACTTATCCAACATAAACGGGCCGGTAGAACATTGGATAAGCGAAAATGTTGGATAATAAGGAGATTATGGAAAAGCCTAATAAATGTCAAATTACATTATAATTTTACAAATTAAGCACCAAAACATCATTTTTTACAACAAATCGACTGAAAAAAGCAGTTCAATACATGTTAACACTGTATTTACAAATTTAGCACCAAAACATTGCAATGTATTGAAAACATTGACTACAAAAACATTGACTACTTAAAGGCATACTGCATTGGATAATCCAGAACGTTGAATAAGCGGAGGTTGGATAAGCGAGACTCTACTGTATTAAATTAATATCCCAAAACTCAATGGATATATAGGAACTTTATTTTCCATCAAGTCTGGTGCATTTTGGCATGCCCTTTGGGAGTTCCAAGGCCAAAAGCTGAAATTTATCTTCAGATCCACTGATTTAACAAAGGCATTCTGATCTATGATTGATCGTTTGATTGATTAATTATACCTACGGTACTACTGTCTTGTGGTTCTAAAAAGAATTTACTCAGAGTATGAAAACGTTACAGTTTAGACTCTAGTTTCTCGATTCCTCAAGCCCAGGGTCACTTGTCCAAGCTCTAGAGCCATGTGGCAATGCTTGGTACACATTGTAGAGTCCCACTCCATAGAAAGGGCCCTAGGCAAGGAGCGTTGCTGGTCCTGCTTCCCTGCCTTCATCAAAGTGTTTTCAAACACTGCCCTGTTTACCTTGGGACTGATCCAAAGCTGAATGATTTCTTCTATTCCTTCCCACTGAGACTAGATATTTGTCTCCTTCCCTGGCACTGCGAGCTTCCCTGCCCACTTGGCCAGTTGGATTCATTGTGACATGCCTCCCCTCCTTCTTGCCCCTCCAACACACACACAGAGTAAGTTGTAGCTTTCCTCTCACAATGCATGGCCACGTCAAACCTGGGAACCCTGCTGAGGGCTCATTAATGGGACGGCTGGATGCCCTGCCTTGTGCCTGGGATAGATGGAGACAAACACCAGGCATCCTTCTGGTCTTGCAGCTGTACACTTTGGCCTGTAGAAACGAAATGCCCTCAGCATGCAATGAACCCAATGTTTGTAAACCTGGATCTCTGCCTCTAGGAATTACACAATAGAGTCTCCACATAGCCAAACAACGTGTATGCCTTCCAGAGGCAGTGCAGCAAGTAGGGCAGGTAAATTAGGCTTGCTTCCACTGTGTTAGCAAAAAGATAAGTTGGCCTTGCCTTATTTTTCATCTGTACAGTCAGTAATATTCCAGGTTCACCTTGTTCAATTGCATCACACCCAGCTTTCTGTTTCCAGTTCTCATTAGGAAGTTCACAAGTAAAGGAAGGTAGAACTAACCCTTGTATTGCTGCAGGGGTAGTACTGTGAAAGCCACTGTAGCTTGAAGGTTGGACTAGGACATTAGGAGACCAGAGGTTTGAATCTCCATTCAGCAAAGGCAACCCAGCCTCCTCTGAATTACGATAATCCTACAAAGAAATTTCTAGGTTAATCACCATATGTCAGAGCTGACTTGAAAGTACATAATCGTGCAGTCAATTTCTAACAGCCTAAACCGGTAGGCTGTTAGAAATTGTGGGAGTTGGAGTCCAAAACACCTGGAGGGCCGAAATTTGCCATGCCTGAGCTAAACTGTTGCAGACCAAGGACCTCATCACATTAAGCATGTGTGGTGAATCTCGCGGGGCCCAGTGGGGGACGGGGGGAACCCATCGCCCGTCTTGCTCGTCACTTCATCCTACAGGGAGAAGTGTCAGCTGCCCAGCTTTCTCCCATTGTTGCCTATGCAACATGGGAAGCCTCCTGTGTTGCCACTGTAGTGGCTAACCATGCTTTCACTTCACTTGCACCACGGAGCCCCAAACTTGTGGGATGGGAGCCAGTGGACTCGGTGCCACAAGTGTATGACAGGCAATTTTGTCCATCTGATGAGGCTCTAACAGAGAATTGTGCGGTAATGTTTTGCCAGTTCCTTCTTCTGACATATATCCTACAGCATCTGGTAATCATTGTTGCTCTCCCATCCCAGTATTAACACTGCTTAACTTACAAGATCAGACTGGCTCTCATCCCTTTGGGGCATTTAGGCCCCAGTGAGTCTTACTTCCTTATCTATATAGAATATAACCTGTGCTATTTATTGATTGTGAAAAAAGTACTGCATACTACTGTTTCAGGTTTTTTGACAATTTCAGTTTTATTGGAGAAGCTTAATTTTAGTTGTTTGGGAAACAGATGTTTATTTATTTATTTTATAGATTTATATCCTGTCCTCAGCATTTGTCTCTAGGCGCTTAACAAATACAATGTAATACAGCATTGAACAATAAAAACAGAAAAGACGTGTGCAGAATAGAATAGCAGTGTGTGTGTTTTAACGAGCCAGGATCTATAAACAACAAAATATATGGCAGCCAAATAATTTAATAGAGGTAATAAGGCACTGGCAAAATCATTAAAACCTAGAAGAAGAGGGCAGACTTTATCTTTACCTAAGTCAAGTTGGGAGTTGATCTAATTCTACTACAGAAAGGCTCCCATGTTTCCCAGGTTGATGCTCTTCCTAATCCTGCCAGTGAGCGGATAACTCATGACAAATCTGGCAATAGATGTAAGAAACAGAATAACCAACAACTGTAGTTTCCTTGCTGGAGTTCATCCATCTGGACTGTCATCTTTTTCTTTTCCCATTGTCTTCTACCTTACCAAGCATTGTTGCCTTTTCTAGTGAGTTGTGGCTTCTCACGATATGGCCAAAGTACAGCAATCTTAATGCAATTATGTTTTCTTGTAATGAGAGCTTATTTTGCTCTACTGAGACCCTTTTTATTGGTATTTTGATTGGTCCACAGTATCTCTAGAACTCTTCAGCTTCATAGTTCAAATTAGTTGATTTTTGTCCTTTCATTTTTTTAAACTGTCCTGCTATTGAAACATACACAAATTAGAAATACGATTTAATAGACAATTCTCACTTCAGTATTATCCAATGATATATCTTTTCCATTACAGGATTCTGTCTCGATCCTTCATAGTTGCCCTTCTAGGTCTTAGGGCCCTTCCAAACAGGCCCTATATTCCAGGATCTGATCCCAGGTTTTCTGCTTTAAACTGGGTTACAAGAAAGCCGCTCTGAGTCCCCTTTGGGGTGAGAAGGGCGGGATATAAATAAATAAATAAATAAAAATCCGCATTGTCAGATAATCTGGGATAAACAGAAAACCTGGGATCAGACCCTGAGATATAGAGCCTGACTGGAAGGGCCCCAAGTTTTCTGATTTCTAGACTACAATCTCCATTCTGATTAATGACTGAGCCAAGATGTAGAAATCTTGAACAATTTCAGTATGTACATTGTCTGCTTCAGAGTTAGGTAAATCATCTGTGGTAATTTTCCCCCTTCATGTTCAACTGTAAATCTGTCTTTACATTTTTCTGCCTTGACTTTCTTCAATAATTGTTCTAATACTTTGCTATTTTCTGATAGTGCTATAATAATTACACATTGATAGTTAATCTTTCTTCTGAGAAGCTTTCTCATTGGCTTATATTTTAAACTCTCAACAACCCTGCAGAATATGACAGATTAAGAAACATTGATCCAGGGCATTCAGTGAGCATCTTGGTTAAATGTGAAATTTGAATTTGGTCATCCACAATCCTAGTGTTGTGCTCTTATCACTGCACTGTGTTGTCTTTCACACTGAGGATGTGTACTACATATAAAACTATGCTGCCTCTTAATATACTTCTTCTGTAGATTTTTACATACAAACTGCTATGATAGATGAAGATTTCCCTTTGTTGTTGTTGTTTATTCGTTTACTCACTTCCGACTTGTTGTGACTTCATAGACCAGTCCACACCAGAGCTCCCAGTTGGCCGTCGCCACCCACAGCTCCTTCAAGGTCAAGCCAGTTACTTCAAGGATTCCATCCATCTTGCCCTTGGTCGGCCTCTCTTCCTTTTTTCTTCCATTTTCCCCAGCATCATGATTTTTTCCAAGCTTTCCTGTCTTCTTGCCCTTGGTCAGCCCCAATTCCTTTTTCCTTCCATTTTCCCCAGCATCATCATCTTCTCCAAGCTTTCCTGTCTTCTCATTATGTGGCCAAAATACTTCATCTTTGCCTCTAATATCCTTCCCTCCAGTGAGCAGTTGGGCATTATTTCCTGGAGCATGGTGTACCATGCGGTCCAAGGTACTCTCTGAATTTTCCTCCAGCACCACAGTTCAAAAGCGTCTATCTTCCTTCGCTCAGCCTTCCTTATGGTCCAGCTCTCACATCCATAGGTTATTATGGGGAATACCAGTGCTTTAACTATGCAGACCTTCATTGCCATTGTGATGTCTCTACTCTTTTATCGAGGTCATTGCTCTCCTTCCAAGAAGTAAACATCTTCTAATTTCTTGGCTGCAGTCTGTCCTCAGTAATTTTCACATTACAAATACAAAGTCTGTCACTGCCTCCATGCTTTCTCCCTCTATTTGCCAGTTAACAATCAGTCTGGTTGCCATAATCTTGTTTTTATAATGTTTAACTACAACCCAGCTTTTGCACTTTCTTCTTTCACCTTGGTGATAAGGCTCCTCAGCTCCTCCTCACTTTCAGCCATCAAAGTGGTATCATCTGCATACCTAAGGTTGTTAATGTTTATTCCAGCGATTTTAACTCCGGCCTTGGATTTGTCAAGCCCCGCACGTCGCATGATGTGTTCTGCTTACAAGTTGAATAGTGAGGATGAAAGTATATAGCCCTGCCGTACTCTTTTCCCAGTCTTGAACCAGTCTGTTGTTTTGTGGTCTGTTCTTACTGTTGCTACTTGGTCATTAATACAGATTCCTCAGGAGACAGACAGGGTGACTTGGGTATCCCCATACTACCAGGAACTTGCCAAAATTTATTATGATCCCTTGTAGGGCAGTGTAATGGCAGTTTGTGATCCCCATGTTAATAGCTCACAGAATTTGCTTCGCGTTTCAGTTCAAGATTTAAAGAAACATTCCAGTTTGTTGGACCTGTTTGGTAGATGGGATTCAGCACTTTATGTAACTCCATCAAAGTGCAGACTAACATCTGGAGTGGATTGATTACTCTCATTGTCTGCAGAGCCACTGCACCCATTCATCACATTTAGCATTCAGCATTTAATTTTTTTTATTATTTTTTACAAAAAGTCAAATTATTGTATCTGGCTTTTTACTACCTTTTAGCTACATATAATCCTAAATGGCACGAAGTCTGCAATGAAGCCCCCAGCCCACCGCACTTCTTTTGGTTTCAGTTTGATACCCCAGCCAGATGTTTATAAATTAAAACTGCTACCCACAATTTGTATGAGGGCAGCAGGCTAATGAGTCACTTTTCAGAAAACTGCCAGGAGACCCAAAAGAAACAGGGCTTTCACACCTATTCTCTCTTCAAACACAACAGACGTTGTAACTACCTGACAAATGATCTGTTAAACAGTGGATGCAGAAATTAATCTCTGTTAATATCTGTCTTGACAGATTGTTTATTCCTTTGCTACCATAGTTACCTGCGGCTTCAAAGCTAACTGCTCCCAAGTTTTGAATACAGTTGCCTTTTCAGGTTAGAATAGAGATGGGATTTAGGGACTGTGGCCAAGTATTTATTATCAGAGGAAGATACCTTATACAGGCCATTAATCCATTAGATTAGCAGCAGGTCAATTTTTTTCTATACCTTATGAGAGCCATGGAATTTCTTAGAAGTTTTCCTTCTCACTAGTAAGTCTGACCTTGTAAAGCTTCTGGGAGTAGGTAAGTTCAGGGTGGTATAACAGTAATAGTAAATAAATGCCAGACTGAAAAATTGTTCAAATCAGGGACTGCGCTCTCCTGTGCAAGATTCAGAAGTCCCATATATTTATTGGGTAGCAGTACATTGGAGGCCTTAGCCAGCTTCTGCCTTGTTCTGGGTCCATTAAACCCTGGACAGTAAGTGCCCACCCCATTTTAGGAATGACTGAAGTCTTACGCAGGATATGCCTCCCTATTTTGGCATGCATTGCATAGATGGAGAGAGTACAACTAGGTCAAAATATAGCTCTACACTTTTGGCATCAATGGGATATTGCATTTGTCTATGTATATGTGAATACAGAGTGTGTGTAGATGCACACTTGTGTTCTTTAAAGGTTTCCACATTAAGGTTACAGAGTAGCACACCTAAGCCTTGCTCCTGCCATTCACGGAAGAGCACCTCAAAAGATGAAATGGGTGAACTTGCTCTCTATTATCTCATTACAAACAGGTCCTTCAAAGGAGCGTGCCACATATGTTGATCTCGTCTCTGGCACTGAGATGAGAGAGGAAGCATTCGGTGCCTGGGCTCCATCTGCTGTGTAGCACCCGTGCCTGAGGCCTTCTCCAGAGCTCATGTTGCTCAATCCATCATTCGGTAACCCATCATGGCATGCATCCAGAAGCAAAGAGGGGCAGGGGAGAAGTAAAGAGCACTCTCCTTCTGCAGTAAGCAGTATTGTAATAGAACTTTCAAATTCTACTGTGCATGCAAAGATACATGATGAAATTAGGCAGAGGGAGGAAAATAGCATGGAAGACACCGTTAGCAGTATCTTATCCTTCCTCCTGTGAAATGGAGAACACATTGATGACATGAGTGTGTAACTAACCAGCGGCACTGGATTCTTCATTCCTTCCAATCCACTTTCTAGGGTGCCTCAACCACCCTAGACCCCCCCCCCCCCCCAAATAAAATAGTCTTGAGAAGAAAGCCTCTCCCAGCATCATTAAGCTTTGTTAAGATGATGGGCTTTCATTTTCTTGGCTTCTTTCCACAGCCCAATTAGCATTAGATCTGAGACTCACTTCCAATGCAAACTACACAGTATGGGGCAGGCTGAATTGGCAACTATGGTGTGTTGAGCCTGTGCACCTGTGGTTTAGACACTACTCTGGCATTCATGCCATAACTGGAGCAGGGATTCTGGAAATAGCCTTCAAATCTGTCAGCAGGCCTGTTACAAAGAATTGTTGGCCAACCCCATATGTAATAGAACAAAGCTTGCCACTGAAATCCACAGCCAAGAACCATGTAAGTTGTTTAAAATCAGTATTTAGTGTCGTAACAAAAATTGTGCTGAAGCAAGAAGCTCCACTCTACTTCACCTTAAAGGTCATCGGTGCCCCTATGGCTTTAGACGATTTGCTTCAGACAGCAAAGGGAATCCATTAGATGCTGAAAGGGACAATCATACAACCCAACTTGTTAGTCAGATATTATACTTCAACTCAGCATTCCTACCCAAAATAAGCACTAATATTCTGAAAAGCAATACTCAAAGCTTCCAGTTGACTGAATGCTAAGCATGTTAATTTGCAGCCACATGCACTTTATTTCAAAAGGAGTACAACTTTAAAAAATGAGACACCTGCTTTGAACTACTATTTTATTGTCATAATTACAAAAGTGCTGGGTCCTGGCTCTTGGTGCCCGCCAAGTCACCACCCTCTGGAATGACGCTTTGCCCACCTGCTGATGGGTGAGCAGGTGGTGAACACAAGCCAGCTACAAGGCGGGACAGACAACAGAATTGCTTCTAGAATTGCTTCATTAGGCAAGGCTTTAGTGGGTCAGAGCCAGATACATTAAAAAAAAGTAATCCAGTGTACAGCAGAGTTTTCTCAACATCACAATGAAAACAAGACAACTTGGGGAGATCCCAGTCTACTAGGCTTTCTTTATATGGCTCAGAGGAACCGCAAGAGCAGAGGGTAGGCATCAGAACAAGCTTGCCCACCTTAAACCAAATAGGGCCTTTCCCCCCACTGTTAGAGAAAAATATTAGAGGAAAGCTTAACTCTTGCTCACTAATGGCACCTCAGAAGTACCAATTTGTCACTATCTGTGACTGAAGCCTCAGTAGGTCCCTTTGGTTTCATGAGGCTTTGGCTGAACAAGGTCTAGATGATGAAACAGGCAAATGAAAGCAACAAGAGATGCAAGGTTTGACACAGGAGGGGACTTGACTGACCCAGTTGCTTCCAGTCACAGAATGCAAACGGAAGGGACTTCCTGTTCCTCAGGTTATAGGCTATGGTGGTGAGAGGACACTGAAGTAGGAACAAGGGAGGAGACAAGGAAGCAGTGTTTTAATAAAATTGTTTACAAATCTGAGTCATGGGAGGACAAAGGATTCCTACTCGCAAATTCACTATAATCATAAACATTTTAAAGGAAAGCGATTATGATTTTGCTTCTCCTGTGGACAAGGAACATTTTTGCTCGAGAAAATGTTACATGAATAGGAGGAAGTTAGTACCTTCCCCGCCCCAAAAAATAGCAAAAAAAAGTGACCGAGGAGGTAGAAAAGAAAAGGTATGGCCCATTGGGTGAGACAACTTACTAATCATGGTGCTACACTAGAGAGAGCAATATGGCACAATACAGTAGAAGAGCATTATGGTAGGGTTGCAAAATAAATAAAGCAGAGGCATTGCTGGAATGCTGGCTTTAAGACAATGGCATTGCAGGATGACCAGATGTTACTGTGGAATGCTGTGGATCAGCAAGGACGCAGTACTGGGGGTGGCACTGTGATGCTGATGGTACAGAAGGAATTAAATGATGGCTGGGCATAGGAGAAAGACATGAGAGGAGTGGGCACTCATTGCTATTGGGCACTAGAGGAGAAATTTTTGACTGGTTGGCTGCTACAACATTAGGCACCAAAGAATATTGACAGGTTGGCTCATATTCCTGAGATGGTTAGGCACTAAAAAGGGGCATTCTTTGAGAGTTCAACTCATGCCATGGCACTGAAGAGGCCTTCATTAAGACTGTTGTACCTTGACAAGGAATGGCACATGCACCTGAGCTTTGTGGGACCCCACTTCCCAGGCTGCAGTCCCTCATCTTTTGCATCTCTAACCAAGCAGGCTATTTCACCCTCAGTCTACCACTTTGTAGCCAAAGTGCTTGCGTAGCTGCTCCAGGAAGACGAAGGTAAGCACAGTGTGAGGGACCAAGCGAATGCCAGCAGGAACAAGGCCCTAGAATAAGAAAAATCGGTTAGGTTCTGCTACTGCCAGTTTTGGAAAGCTCGCACTTTCTCTGATGCAGGCTGAACTAGGAAGGGAAGGTGGAACTAGAAAACTAGAAGGTGGAACTGGGTCTCAAAGCCAAGAGGAAGCCACAGAAGCCACAGAGAATTTAGCCACAGATAAGAATCTGCCCCACAACAGAGCAGTTTGCCTTATGCAGCTGACTTGTCTGTGCTTGAAAGGGCAAGTAGTTCAATATAGGGCTGCAAGCACTAGGGTTAGAGGGGGAAAGCTGCAGTGTCAGAAAAGCTACTTTCTCCTTCATAAAGAAGAAAATAACTGGACAAAAGAAGCGAGTGCCATTATTTGGCATAGCAGGGATATTGAAGGAACCAGAAATCATAGCAGGGTTGGTATTTACACTGTCTGTATTCTATGCATGACTGAAGTGGCACAACAGCCTACTCCTGCTCCCATCCCTTCCACGTTACCTTATAAAAAGCCAGCGGCCCAAGCTTGGCAGTTTCCAGTGCACAGTGCATAACACCCTGGAGCAGAGAAGAAAAACGTAAGAACTCAGTGCGTCCCTGTACATGTACAAAAATAAGGCCCAGTGTCTGGGTATCTTGGTCTAGATGCAATAGCCAGGATGAGGCTCAGATATTGTGGTAACATGTCAACAGGAGGAGGAGGAGGGGAAGGAGGAAACATTCTGGCAGAAATTGAGGCCAATATGATGCTCAAAGCAAGCAAGCAACTACTCAGTGAAGATTCAAATGACTTGTCATCAAAGCAAACATGAAGAATCAGATCACTCACCCGATATTCACCCTGGGAATTCATCATTCGCGTCTTCAGCACATCCAAAGGCTGACAGAGGAATGTGGCACATCCTCCCTGCAGTTGGAAGTTGGAGGAGAGACAGACCCTTTTGAGAAAGTTTCCCGCTCACCAGATGGCATGCTTGTGACCACTGGGTAAACTAATCATTATCCTATCCTGTCAAATGGTGGAAGAAAATCTTACCAAAATCTTATTAAGCTATCAGGAGTATGACAAGATGATTCTGAAAAACATTTCAACAGTTGTACTGAAATAAGGATGACTTGTCTATCTAGTAAGGCCTGAACAGCTCAGGACCCCAGAAAGCCAAATTCAGTCTGCAGCTAAAGTATGGAAACTGCCAGGCAGTTCACAGCCACCCCACCGCCCTTCCCTCTCGGCTTTGGCAAGTTTAAATATGAAGCAAAACCATATGTTTTGTTTGGCATGGTGAAAGAATACTTGGTCAGGTCTGGCCTGCCACTATTATCATCTTCTAATGCGATTTCTCTCATGACCCACTTTAAAACCGACAATCATTCCAGGAGAAGAGTGCAGACCTCAACTCTTGCAGGAAAGGACCTAGCTGGCCTTTGCAACTCATTCTCATCCCAGCCTTGATAGCTCTTTGGATCTCTACTTTCCTAAAGAACATTACAGTATTTCATTGTAATAACCCTACAGGCACAGTTATATACTTACAGCAATAGAGCTGGCTAGAAAATGGGTGAAAATATTGTCTGACAGCAAACCGGACCCAAGAACCAACTGCTTAGCCTGGTCATAGCAGGAGAGCTGCAGAGAAGCAGAAAATTGTGAGATTAGGCTCCTAATCTGTCCATGCTCACAGACAGAGAAGTTGGTCAAAGCATCCATCATGCTCTGGACTACAAGAAATGAAGCAAAGCAGTAATGTCAGTCCCTTATGCTGATATCTCAGAAACACAAGCTACAAAACTAACTTTTACTCTCTATTGTGTCTGTCAGAACCAGGTGAGGTTAGGATGCTAAAGGCCTCACCCTACCTATCAAGTCCCTAGCCAAAAGGCCAGGGGCACAGGTTGACTGGGGGTTTGGGTCAGGTAGCATCCCAGTCCCTAACCTAACCTCAGTCTCTCAAGATACTGTACACATTTTCCTTCATCACCTGCTGGGAAAACAATGACATCTGTAAAGCCTACACATTCATTGTGAGAGACAGATGGGCTAAAAAAAACAAACAACCCCTTAAACTTTTTGACACCTTGGATCAAAAAAAGTTCTACTGCTGCACACTTCTGGCAAGCAATATTCCACATTCTCTAATTTCAGAAATTATACCAGTTGCCCATGAATTCTCAGATTTCTGTACCACTTAATGTTACATTCTGTTAGGGCTGCCTAAAGATTTTACTACTAATAATTATAATATAATAAAACTTTATTTATAACTCGCTCTCGCTCTCCGGAGGGACTCAGGGCAGTTTACAGAAATAACAAAAATGGCAAACATTCAATGCCAATAAACAGAAAAACAACAATCAAAGCAAAGCATGAAATCAAATAACTCAATATAACTTATAAACAAACTGAAATCAAGGGTTAAACTAAATAAACATAACGAATACAAAGAGTTAAACCAATTAAAACACTGGCTGTCCTCTGAGTATTGCTGCCTGACAACTCATGGGATGCTGGGGACTCTGCGCCTCCCTCTCTAGCACCACCTGGCGAGAGATAAGGGCTCTTCTATTATACTTCCTTGATTCAAGACAAAAGTGCTATTAAATGCTGTCCTATGTCAACCTTCTGGGTGGATCTGATGCAAAAAAGAAGACATGTAAAGAACCAGGCTGCCTTGAGGTGCCTCTGTGGCTGCTGGATTCCTACCTGTCCAACAGTAACCAAGGCCCCTCGACTTGATGCCATTGTTCCTCCAGAAAACAATTTCTTTAATCCTTCTGCAAAGACAAAAGAGACCAGAGTAATTAAATGCACCCATTATAGATTCTATTCACTCTCCATTTGGATGCTGATCCCAAAACATTTGCCCTTCCAAGTTGCACTTGTCTAGAAACAATTGTGGTTTCTGCCCATTAGCTTTTTCACAACTCCAGCTTTTTTACCCCTGACAGCATCCAAAGTTTAAAAAGTTCTGTTATATTATAGTTTATGAGGAGAAAATAGAGCCAATTGATAAATGACTTCACACCATTACCACTGCACTCAATTACCAACAGAGCCATGGACTTCACTCAATTACCACTGTGGGATAGTTTCAGTGAGATGAAATATATGAGCATTTGGCTAAAATTAAGATCAGACACTCAGATATGGTCAAATATATTGATCCTCTACCACAGAAGATTACAAAACTAAACAAATTGGTAAGTATCAGAGCATTTCGAAGGGAAAGAACTGCAGAAATTAATCAGATGAGATGGGATTAGCTGATGCTAAAGATCCAGGATTCTCTTGGGATGTAAGACTCCCACAACGTTTAGCATAGAATCATTATCTGCGGGTGCCCGGCCTAGATGCAGATCCGACATTAACCAGGGGGTGAGATCTGATGGCCCATAAAACCCCTTCAACTCCATGATTCTATGATGAATTCTCCACTCACACTTTAGAGGGAAAAGATCCCTAAAATATCATTATCCTTTTGTAATCATCTTTTGTAATAGTCTTTGCAGTGATTCTTCCATCTTTTTCTCTTCACTATAGAAAATCCATTTGATTTTGACATGAGCAGTGATCCTACAAGTCAAATGAATATATCATCGGTCAATAGCGGCTTGATAGCTCATGTTGCTGTAATTGGGGATTATACCAATTTACGTACCGTATATACTTTAATATAAGATGACTTGAATATAAGCCGAGGCACTTAATTTTACCACAAAAACTGGGAAAACGTATTGATTCAATTATAAGACGAGGGTGGGAAACACAGCAGCCACTGATAAATTAAAACAGAGATACCAATAAAATTATATTAATTGAAGCATTGGTAGATTAAATATTTTTGAATATGTACATAAAACTATAATTTAAGATAATAATAAGAGTTTAATAAGATATTTTCAAGTATAAGCCAACCCGAATATAAGTTGGCCAGGACCCTCACTACAGTGTAAGCTGAGGAGAGCTTTTTCAGCCCTAAAAAGGGCTGAAAAACGGTACTTAATTTTATTTATTTGGGAAATTTTATATCATCTCTCTCCGAAGACTCAAGGCGGTTTACAACAGCAGTTAAACATAAATAAAAAATAACCCATTAGAAAAGATAGATAATCCCACTCAGTCCCAGTCAGACATAAAATTATCATTAGCTAAATAAAACAATTTAAAATCCCCAAGAAGATAAAATATGACTAAAATGCAGCTCTTAGGCTTCTGTCAGCTCTAATTAAAAGCTATTCCACACAGGAAGGTTTTCAGGTTTTTCTTAAAAGACAAGAGGGTGGGGGCTGCTCTGATGGTTTCTGGCAAAGCATTCAAGAGTTTAGGTGCCACCCCGAGAAGGTGCCATCTCTAGACAATTTTAAGTGACGACTGTCCCTGAGCTGAGTGGAGAGGAGCATTTCACTACTCGATCTTAGGAGTCTAGCCGGTTTATATGGTAGGACATGCTGTATCAATTATCCTGGACCAAAACCGTGTAGGACTTTATAGGTTAAAACCAGCACCTTAATTTGGGCCCAGAAACTAATAGAAAGCCAATGGAGCTGTCTCAGCAGGGGGATGATGTGCTCCCTGGAGTCAGCTCCGATTGCCCTATGCTGGACCAATTGCAATTTCCGGACACCTGAAGTAACCAGAGCATATATCACCATGGCCAAGTCAGATTTTTCCAGACTTTCCCAGGTCCTATGCAAGTACCTCTTTCTCTGGCTAAAAAACAGCAGGTCAATTAGCAGCTGGGGTGGTGGTGATTGGAACTACACCCTGGTGTCCCCCAGTAGTTGCTATGCCACCAGGGTAAACGTAGTAGCTATTGTTCATCTGGTCCTCCAGGTTGCTTCTCCTTCCCTGACTGCATTATAGTATCGTTAATAACCAAGACACAACATTATTCCCTCTGGAGGCACTGATGGGCCATGGCGGTACATTCTGACATCAGCACACAGCCAGGGAAGAAGAAACAATTATAACTTTGGCCCCTTCCACACAGCTGTAGAAAATCCACATTGAACTGGATTATGGCAGTATGGACTCAGATAATCCACTTCAAAGCAGATAATGTGGACTAACTGCCTTGATATTCTGGATTATATGGCAGTGTAGAAGGGTCCTCTCTGTCAACTTTCAGTGTCAGTACCCTGGTGGAGCAATTAAAACACTTGGGGTTTTTTAGTGTGTTGTTGGGTTTTAAAAGATTTTGTGGCAACAAGTAATCACATTTAAATGAATGCAACATTTATTATTGAGTAAAATTAATAATTCTTTAAAGGGCTGTTCAGATCACCCATAATGGCAAATAGCTGTTACTTGGACTTTCCACTTCCCTACCCACAACACTGAAAAAAAAGTCATTATCATATCTAAACGTATAGAAAATCCATTGCTTGCATCTTACAAAGGATGAGCAAGGAATTATGGATGCCAGAAACCATCCATCTAAAAGCAAGTTCAGGGCTTCCTTTGCTTTAAGTTTTAGTGATAATTAAAATACATTCCAGCAGATTTTTAAATGTTCAAGGTCATGTATGATTCATGGGTGACTACACGTACCTTCTAAGGACTGCTTCCAGTACACCACCATAGGGAAACTCTTATCTCTGAATATAAGTAGTCTGCACACTGAGTATCTACACGTTTGCACAGTTTTACAAGAAGGATTTAGCATGGGTATTCCAATCAATTTTGGCAGCTATCCTATGGACCCCTGCTTTTGAGTAATTTGGATGACTATGAACCTAGTTACATACTGAGATATTCCACTCCTTGTCCTCTTTCCTTGATTCCAAGAACATCACCAGGTGGTAAGAAGGTATCACTGTGTGCCCTGATGCTGGGCCTTAAAGACAGAAAGGAAGAGTCCTACTCCTTCACCTTACTCCTCCTTTCTAATGTTTCTTTTTCCTAGGGCTCTTCCACACCACCATACAACCCAGAATATCAAGGCAGAAAATCCCACTATATCTGCTTTGAACCGGGTTATCTGAATCCAAACTGCCATATATTCCAGTTTAAAGCAGAAAATATAGGATTTTATTCAGCTGTGTGGAAGGGGGCCTAGATGAAGATGAAGAGGTCTTTTTTACTCTTCTTTCCAGAGCCCTAAATGTTCACCCTCTCTGAAGGTTCAAACATCAACATTATAGTTTATGTCTTGAATCATTGATCATATGTAAATTATCAATAACTTTTCTCCCATAATTCAAACAGACCCAAGCCAGACCTTCAAATGCCTTGGAAACACTGAATACCACAGACAATAATGGGTAATCAACTGAGCCACTGTGTTTACTGTTTTATATGAACTGTTTTGTAGATTGTTTTATATGAATTGTTGTTTTTAGGCATTGAATTTTTGCCTATTTACTGTATGCCGCTTTGAGTCCCCTCGGAGAGAAAGGTGGGGTAAAAGTGATGTAAATAAATAATAAATAAATAAATACTAGCTGTGCACACAGCTTTGCCCATTCTGCAGCAGCTGTTTTTGCCTTTGAACTCTGTTCCAAACACAACTCTCTATTAACACCTGTTGCCTGCAGCACAGGATTGTCCCCTAAAACTCAAGGTTTCCCACATTGCATAGAAAAGGATTCTTTCTAATGTCAACTTGTCACATTCAGGGAGAAAAGACTTCCGAGGTCTCTCAAAACTGCAGTCTAGTCTGCTGTGTGCTAGTCAAATTCTTACCTTCACGAAACACCCGGTACAAGCCATCCAAGGCATGTGAGTAGCTAGGAAATAAGGAGAGATAATTAGCTGCCTGTACCATGCTTGCATTTGCCACAGTGCACCCATATAATCTGGTCATTTGTGGAGGGTTCAGTCACATGCTCCCACCCTTACAATTCTAGTGGGCATAACAGAGCTCTGACCATCAGAGCTACTGTCTTCAATTGAAAAGACACCTAAAGCTTGAAACATTGGATGTCTGCCCCTCAGTGGCTTAGCAGCTTGAGAGGAAGCACAGGATGCCTCCATCCTAACTTCCATATTCTTATTCCCCCCCTCCCATATATGTATCTAAACCCTCTGCTATTCTGACACTTACTTGCGCCTCAGATGAGCTGGCTGTTTCATGTCATTCTGCATCCTGGAAAAGGAATATTACAACACTGAGAAGATTGCAGAAATAAAAAGCTTTGCCACCCCATCACCCTACAATGTTATATCCGAGTTTACACAACAGAAAGAGGATTAACAGAAGGTGAAACTGTGGGTCCACTAGGTGTTGTTAAACACTCATTTCCATCAGCATTCGTCAAATTGGCCTATACTAAGGCATGATGGGACTTCATCAATGTTTAACAGGCCCCTATTGGTGGAGACATGTTTTAAGATTTTAGTAGGAGCACTGCCAGTATGATTTCCCCCATCCCTTGACCTCCCTTTCCACTCTCTGTGTTGAATTCCTTGCAAGGATGGGTCATGGGATTCTGAACAGGACAAAGAACAGCACAGGAAAAGAGGAAAGGGGTACTGACCTGACATTCACCATATCAGCCGGGGTCCCCACAAACCCACCAGTGAATCCTGAAACCAGAGAACAGCGGGTGAAAGGGGACTGTACAATCTGTCCTGATCCGGCCCATCATCTTACGCTTGCCAAGCCCCAGCTCACCTCCTACTGCACCTAGCAACACCTTCTGGTAGAAAGGCATGGGCCCCTCGGCACCCCGGCTCAAGCGGTCTCGCACAGTCTCATAGATGGCAAAGCGAGTGAGGGAGTACGTGATCTGAGGAAGTAGAAAGAGTATGGCAGTATTGTCTCAGGCCCCAGCTGCCCTGTTCAGCACATGGAGCTTCTTGTAGGGATTTAGCTTATGTGCACAGCTTTGTGTGAGAAGCAGCTAGGACCCCTTCCATACAGCTGAATAAAATCCCAGTTTATCTGCTTTGAACTGGAAAATATGGCAGTGTAGACTCAGATATCCTAGTTCAAAGAACATATTGTGGGGTTTTTTTGCTTTGATATTCTGTGTTATATAGCTGTGTGAAAGGGCCCTAGGTTACCAGTACACAGAGGGGGAAAATCCATCATCACTATCACATATGGGCTGCTAAATCAACTGAATTAGTTGCTGCTCCCAGTGGGGACTCATCAGTAAAGGTTGTCCAGTCTGCTAAAAGTCTAGACAGGAGATCAACTCAGTTAACAGAACAAGCTTTATTTCATAAATATCCACTCCTAGAACTTACCATATATACTTGAGTATAAGCAGAGTTTTTCAGCACTTATTTTAGAATGAAAAAGCCCCCCTCGGCTTATACTCAAGTCAAGGTTATTTATTATTTTAATCTGTTGTTATTATTACTTTTATTACATTTATTATATTACTCTACTTATGATTATTATTACATTTACATTATTTTACTCTATTATTTTTATTGCATTTATTATTTTACTCTATTATTACTGTTATTACATTTCCATTGTTTTACTCGATTGTTATTTTTATTACCTTATTATTTTACTCTATTATTATTAGAAGGATAAGTAAACACATTTACATTGAAGAAGGTCAGAGTAAGGGTTTAATCAGAGTTGGACAGTCTTATCTTACAGTACAGTTTTATGTAAATATTAAAAAACATTTAACCTACTGATGCCTCAATTAATGTAATTTTATTGGTATCTATTTTTATTTTGAAATTTATCAGCCTTGGCTTTTACTCAAGTCAATACGTTTTCCCAGTTTTCTGTAGTAAAATTAGGTGCCTCGGCTTATATTCAAGTTGGCTTATACTCAAGTATATACGGTACTTGAACTTCGCAGTTGGCTGCATCTACTGAACTCTATGCTCTTGTATTTTGCAACATATTTGTCAGTAATTTGACAGAATCAGACATTCCTCTCTGGCCCACAAGTAACAGAAATTGCCTTCTTTTTTTGGAGGATGCTGGGAGAAGCAGCAAAGTTCTGAGAGGCAATGACGAAGCCAGGAAGCTGGCCTGTGAAGCCCTGGCAACACAAGAAGCAGGACTGAATGGAGGGTGAAGAGCAATATTTGACATGGTTTGTGATTCACCTGCCGGCAAAGGGAGGCACTCAATCCATTGTAAAGTGCCAGAAAGCCATCACTGCGGACCACACGCACAGCCATGCCTGTCATGCGTATCTTCACTTCCTGCTGAGTTTGCAGATGGACCTATACATAAAAAGCAGGGAGAAGAAACAGGTTAAGGCTGGGTTCCTCATGCCTGAGCAGACATTGCTGGGATAGGCAGGGAGATTGACTACGCAGGCACTTCTGATGCAGCAATCTCCCAATCAGCAAGATAGTTGTTAAATGCCTTCCATTTGAATTTAACCTATGGAAACCCTATGAATGAGAGCCCTCCAAGTCACCCAATCTTAAACAACTCTGCTCATGCTTTGCAGGTTCAGGGCCGAGACTTCCTTAACCAGATCGATTCAGCTTAAATGCGTCTTTCTCTTTTCCTAGTGCCCTCTGCCTTGCCAAGCATTATTGTGTCTTTTCTGGTGAGACATGTCTTCTCATGATATGACCAAAGTATAGCAGCCTCAGTTTAGTCATCTTGGACTCTAGGGACTCTAGGGAGAGTTCTGGCTTGATTTGTTCTAGGACCAATTTATTTGTCTTTTTAGCAGTCTGTGGTATCCACTGAACTCTTCTCCAACAATATATCAAAATTAATTTTAACATCAACTTTGAATCCTGTGCTCAGTGCCAGGAGTTACTATCCTTCAGGGCCAATTATTTATGTCTACAAGTCCCATTCCATAACAACACCTGAAAGAAAGGCAACACTTTTGTATAAGAATGTATAACATTGATATTTCATTATCTCCCATCCAATTCCCCACCTCAAAAAAAAACCTGGAAAGTGACTTCTAGCTATCTTGCTCCAACAAGGTTTTTCCCTCATCAGGATGTAACAGTCCCATTCTTTCCACAAAGGCAAGGCCTAGATCTTAGCTGTTGCTAAAATCCATTCCCACAATTTTACCCATGTTCTGCCTGCCCCAAGGTAGATCTTGCGATGTTTCAGATTTCGATTCCTAGAAGCTTCAGTCAACATGGGCAATGGCCAGGGATTGCAGGAGTTATAGTCCAAAACTTTCAGCAGGCTAAAGGTTCTCCAGCCCTAGGCTACTAGATACCACTTTCCCCTTGGTCAGGGTTTGTGGGAGTTACAGTCAAAAACTTCAAACAGGTCAAAGGTTTTCCAGTCCAAATCTACCTGATACTACTCCCTTACCATTGACAAATCTTTGCTCATATTTTATGCCCTCATAATAAGCAAGCAAGATGAATTTTGGATATATTAACATTGCAGCTATATAGTATCGTTCTAACAAGAGCAAAGGACAGTACTGAGAACAGAAGATTATAGCCCATCTGCAGCTTGGAATACACCTCAATGTGAGGTCCCAGGTATCAGGCCAAAGTAATCTGGCAGGCTTCACTGAGATGCAAAGCAGCTGATGTTTATAGTACAGTTAAAAGAAGAATCTAGGTGAAAGGCACATATGCTGATAAAAATCAAAATTGCTGGCAGGGTCATTGGCTGGCGGGCCTCCTGTAGAAAGAGAAGGGTCAAATAACTAAGAGTGGAAGAGGTGGTGGCCTGTATGAGTTCCGCATTGGTCGAGGAGAAAAAGAGTACAGATACTTCTAGCCTCACTTGTTACACCAGTCTTACATCATCCAACCATATTCAGGATGATTGCAGAGGAAAGAATTCCAAATAACTAGTCTTCCTGAGACTCCAGGTCCAAAAGTGGGAGGAAAGGAGGATACTAATACAATAAAATAAATAAAAACTGTCAGGAGTGTTTTAGATAATAAATCCCTAGCACAAGCCAAGCCACAATTGGGAGAGCTAAAAAATTAGGAGAGCTAAAAGTTCCCTCACTCTGGTCAAGAGATCTGGTTCATGAAGGACTGATCCAGTTGAGACTGATGGGAATTTAGTTCAGCTGATGCTGCCGAGATACCAGCTGCCAGGAGAGGGCAATAAAGAGGCAGATGGGGCCTGGATGGGCAGAGTTCCCAGGCAGCCAGTGGGAGCTCAAAGATCTATTGTGAAGGGTGAAGCTGGAATTTGTTCATCAAGGGAACACAAAAGCAGGCAGTGATGGAAGCTGAAATCTGCTGAGTCTCCAGCATTTGCAAATTCATGATGGCATTAATGTGCCCGGCCATAACAAGAGGAAGGGATGCCTCCCTCACACGGGACCAGGCCAAACATGCATAATGTGGAGGAAGCAATGGGTGGGTGAGAAGAGGGGGACAGGTTTTGCCTGTTTACGTACAAGCCAATGAACAAAGAAACGTCAGGGAAGCTAAATTTCCCCCTGCCAAGCCAGTTACATTTCAAGTTTATTCAGACTGATCATTTTCCTATCTGCTTGAAGCTTATGGGCTACATTTGTCCCTTGGTCTTGTTCAGTGAGTTGGGAAGAAAGCATAGCTCTTATGTTGCTATTTGGGTGGCTTCAAGTTATTTTCAACTTATGGCAATACTAAGGTAAATCTGTCACAGGGTTTGCTTAGCAAGATTTGTCAAGAGGGGTTTGCCACTTCTCTAAGATCTGGTAAATTTCTTTCAGCAGGTGAAGATCTGAACCCTGACCACGAGAGTCATCGCCCAATACTCAAACATTATCCCATACTGACTCTCTGCTGCTGTTATAAGACCAAAATTCAGTTGCTGATTTTCCCCTCTGTAGTTGAGGCAGGGGGCCCCTGGTGGCACAGTGTGTTAAAGCGCTGAGCTGCTGAACTTGCGGACCAAAAGGTCACAGGTTCAAATTCCGGGAGCGGAATGAGCGTCCGCTGTTAGCCCCAGCTCCTGCCAACCTAGCAGTTCAAAAACATGCAAATGTGAGTAGGTTAATAGGTACCGCTCCGGCGGGAAGGTAGCTCCATGCAGTCATGCCGGCTAAATGACCTTGGAGGTGTCTACAGACAACGCCGGCTCTTCAGCTTAGAAATGGAGATGAGCACCAACCCCCAGAGTCGGTCACGACTGGACTTAACGTCAGGGGAAAACCTTCATCTTTTAGTTGAGGCATACAGAAACAAAGTGGGCATCCCAGCCACATTAAACAACTGTTGCCAGAACATCTTGCAAGCCCCGATGAAGAAGAGAGAGGGACTGGCCTGAGGCTGTTGGTAGTGGCTTTCTGGAACACAATTGCTGTGGGGATATACATTTCATCAGCCTGAGCTAGCATAGACAATAGTACTGTTGGTATAGGTGACGTTGCACTGATATGCTGTTGATATCCAATGCAGTAGCTAGGGATCAGTGCGAGTCATGTACCAGAGATTCTGAAGAACAATTTCTCCTGATTTTTGCCTTCCTGTCCTTCGCCAGGGCACTCCCATCCCCTTGCTTTCTGTTCTTCAGGACAAGATCTGAAGCTACTTTTGAGAGAAAAGCACAGAGTTATAACTTACTAGCTCCATTTGTAGTAGAAAATCCATTCATCTCAAGAGACACTGCGGCTGAACCTTAGGATTTCACTCCATGCTGCTCCTGGATCCCAGGACCTGATCCCAGATTATCTGCTTTAAACTGGATTATATGAATCTCCACTGCCAGATAATCTGGGATAATCAGATAATCTGGGATCAGATCCTGGGATATTGTGGCAGTGTGGAAGGGGACTCTGAAAACCTCACTCAGAAACGGAACAGTCTACCATTTGAGCCGAAATTCTCGTACTGTTTGAACATAAAACCTTTGTTGTCCAGATGTTTTAGACCCGTGGTTCTCAACCTGTGGGCCCCCAGATGGTTTGGCCTTCAACTCCCAGAAATCCTAACTGCTGGTAAACTGAGTTGTAGGCCAAAACACCTGGGGACCCACAGGTTGAGAACCACTGTTTTAGACTATATTTCCCATTGCCCTCTATCATTTGCCATGATGCTAGGGCTTCTGGGAGTAGGGCCGAAGCTCCCTCCTCTGCAAATTCATTTAAGGGGAGCTTTGTCCATGGCTCCTGGGCCTCCATCTGGGCCTGAAAACCCTGCAAGCGGCAGGAAGACTCCTGCCAGCCGCTAGCTTCTTGGGGAAAGCTTCCTGGAAGGCGGCCAATGCCTCCAGGCCAGGAGAACTGCCCCCGAAGGGCACACCAGTGGATGCCAGCCTGGTTTTCCTAGGCAACGAGACGCCAGAAGCTGCCAGGAAGGGAATGCCAATGGGGTCCAGTGTCTCCTGCCCAGGCAACTGGGGAAAGTGCTCCTCATGAGCTGCAAAGCCAAAATGGCAGTTTCCACAAGGCCAAAGGAATGTGTGCCAGAGTGGGGAGAAGCTGCTGCTTATACTCCCCATTCACTCACTCAGCTTCCACGCCAGGAGTTGTGTGCATGTATGTATGGGTGGGTGTCTTCCTTTCCTCTCCCACTCTTTCAATCAGTCTGCCCTGGGCTGCTTCCAGACAGTTGTACAAAATCCCACATTATCTGCTTTGAACTGGGTTATATGTCAATGTGGATTCTGAGCAGGTACTGTGGGTTATCTGCCTTGATATTCTGGGTTATATTGCTGTGTGGAAGGGCCCCTAGACTTCACTAAAAGTGGGGACTGCAAAGATCTTCTGCAAAGGCTGGAGAGGACTGCCTTTTGGGAAAGCATTTCCAGAGAGCACCCATTATTATTAGTATTATGTTTGTTTATATCCCACTTTTCTCTCCAACAAGGGCCCCTTCCACACAGTTGAATAAAATCTCACAATATCTGCTTTGAACTGGGATATATGACAGTGTGGACTCAAGATAACCCAATTCAAAGCAGATATTGTGGTATTTTCTTATGGGTTATATGGCTGTGTGGAAGGGCCCAAGGAGACTCAGGGCCCTTCCACACAGCCATATAACCCAGACTATGAAGACAGAAATATCTGCTTTGAACTGGGTTATCAGAGGCCACATTGACATATATTCCAGTTCAAAGCAGATACATGGGGGATTTTATTCAGCTGTGTGGAAGGGGCCTCAAAGCAGCTTACATTAAAAACCTTTTAGGTAAAGATAAAGGTTTCCCCCTGACATTAAGTCCAGTCGTGTCCGTCTCTGGGGGTTGGTGCTCATCTCCATTTCTAAGCTGAAAAGCCGGCGTTGTCTGTAGACGCCTCCAAGGTCATGTGGCTGGCATGACTGCATGGAGCGGTTACATTCCCGCCTGAGCAGTACCTATCGATCTACTCACATTTGCATGTTTTCAAACTGCTAGGTTGGCAGGAGCTGGGGCTAACAGCGGGGGCTCACCCCATTCCTTGGATTCGAACCGCCCACCTTTCGGACAGCAAGTTAAGCAGCTCAGCGGTTTAATCCACTGCGCTACCAGGGGGGCTACCGGCTGTTAGGAATGGGGGGCGCTGAAGTCTCAAACACCCGGAGGGCCTAAGTTTGCCCATGCCTGATCTAGACTGTACAGTTCAAGCGGCTTGGCACCACTTGGTCTGCCTTGGCTCTGTGCGATGGGATCCTAGTATTGCAAGGCCTTCGTCCTTCTCGGTCCCACCAAACTGTGGCAATTATGCATGGGGCCAAACTGCGGTGTAGCTGCACCCTCCGGAGCGACTCCTTCTGGGTCTCCCTTGTTCCAAAGGCTCCTTTCCTTGCATGGAGGGATAGTATCTGGGACGCACCTTGAGCAGGTCGAGCGGGTGGGTGCAGCAGGCGGCCCCGCAGGAGGCCAGGCCCCCGAAGTACCAGCGGGACACGCGCTTCTCCGCCATCGCCCCGGCCCTCCTCGCTCTCTCTCTGCCTCTGCCCCGCCGAGCACGCAAGCCCGGCCTCACTCCTGGCGCCCCCCCCCACCCGCCTTAAAGGGGCAATGCCCACACGCTCAGAGGGAGGGAACAGGGAAGTCCTCCTTAAGAGAGACACGTTGAGGAGGGCGGGCCCTCTCTCCCTCCCTCCCTCCTCCTCGCCGGCGTGTTCCCGCCCGCGCAGCTTCGCCTCTGCTTTCGCTCTCATCTGAGATAAATCCCAGCTCTGCTTAAATCGAGCCCTTGAGATCCTTTAATCTCCACACCTATCAGGTTCACACCCCGCGGATAGATAAGAGGGGCTCCCTCTACGCGGCCGTGGAACTGGAAGGCAGCATTCCTTGGTTAGTGTACGCCAGGCATGGGCTAACAGCCACACTAACAACCACCATGGCAGACTCCTACACAGAGAAGCCATTGAAATCCACAAGCATGTGGACCATTGCAACAGAAAGGAGGAAACCATGAAAATGTACATCCGGTTACCAGTATTTAAAAAACTCTAAAATCAGGACTAAATAAAGAACACTTTGAAAACAGAGGAATTCCAGACATCAATCAATCAGGGCCAACTAACACCTCCCAACAAAGTATTCCCCCAGGCAGGAATCAGCCAGGCTTTGAAGCTTCAAGGCTTTTCAGTGTTAGTCAAGGTGATTAATTGTAATCATTCACACTTGCCTCCAACAGACAAGAGTTCTTTCTCCTGCCTTGGACCTTCCACAGATATATAAATCGGACTCGGGCTGTGGCGCAGGCTGGAGAGCAAGCCAGCTGTAACCAGCTGCAATTAATCACTCTGACCAGGAGGTCATGAGTTCGAGGCCCGCTCGGAGCCTATGTTTGTCTTGTCTTTGTTCTATGTTAAAAGGCATTGAATGTTTGCCTATATGTGTAATGTGATCCACCCTGAGTCCCCTTCGGGGTGAGAAGGGCGGAATATAAATGCTGTAAATAAATAAATAAATCTCACTGACCTAGTTTCCAATATATTGCACCACTTCTGAGGATGCCTGCCATAGAGGAGGCTAAAACATCAGGAAATAATGCTTCTGGAACATGACTATACAGCCCGGAAAACTTACAGCAATCCAGCCAGTAGGCGGTTAGGAATTGTGGGAGTTGGAGTCCAAAACACCTGGAGGGCCGAAGTTTGCCCAGGCCTCTTCTACACTGATCATTTAATGTCATTGGAAGCATTAAAGGACAAAAAACTCCCACAAAAGTACGCAAAAGCAAGCCTTTCATGCGCATCAGTGCTCTGTGGTTTGTGTAATCAACCTCTGGGCCTCAAATCACTTTGGGGATTTCCTATGTAGTCATCTGCACAGTGAAACCTCTTTCTTCGATATTGCTTTGAAGCTGCATTAAATGGTCAGTGTAGATGTGTCTACTTTCCATGCAGATCAGCTATCCTAAAGCCAAAACACTTTAATACATACACTAAATTATATTTTCTGTTTAACCTATATTGATGGTAGACTTTATCAAATCTTAAATGTATAAAATTGTATCAAATGTATTGTGTAGGCATCAGTTCTCCCACTGCCCATTTACATAAGTTTCTGAGAATGGAGATTGCTGAATAACATGGAAGGTGTCCCTCAGCAATTGTCCAAGTTAGATAATATCATCTTGTGTTTGTATGTGAGATAGATAATCCCTTTATCACTAAAGTTGTGTTCATACTACTTACCTGTTCAAATATGACTGGAGGCTTAAAAGTTCTTGTGGAAGAGAAGGCTAAAACCAACATGAATGCATTAGCCTTCTGAAAAGGCAGGCAAGCTGCCGGTTACCCAAAATCATCACTTTTTCCCCCTGGATCTTGCCTCTTTGTCTTAACGGAACTGGACACTTAAATTGGTCAGGGAATCATCTGCATACCTGCGTCATCATCCTCTTCAGTTTCACGCCCTCCAAGAGGGTGTCTTTTCAACTGACTCGACCTAGTAAAACAAACTGTATGTCTAAAAAGTGTGCCACCAACACACTTGGAAAGTGCTGGGTCTTCCATGGTGACTCTATAGTGAACTCCACCTAGACATTTATAGAGATGACATAGTAATAAAATCTGTGAATAATAAAATCTGCACAACATGGAGAAATGATTGTCAATCTAAACTGATCCTCAAAAAGTACTTGGGCATTCTTTGGTAACAAAGGGAGACAACATGCTTCTGGCTCCAAAACAGAAAGCGATCAAACTCCGTTTTTGCACTGGGGCATTATTGTGAGTGAATCCCAGCATTTCACAGATGAATACCAGGGCATGCATGGCCAAACTGAGTGTGGTCAAGATAACAAACATTACTGATGGGGATAACAAACATTACTTCTAGCATACAAGCTAGAAGGAGCTGCAGCAGTTTACCTTTGCCTGAACCAAGTGGGAAGAGAAATTGTTCACTCCCTTGTTGCCTCTCCCACTCCCCTTCAATGAGCACAAACCGCAAACTGCTTTTGCTCTTTGACCTTAGTTTGCACCAAGAAAAGTAAGCCAAGGACAAAGAGGCTGGGGAGGGAGAAAGAAACCAAAACATTCTCAAAGCAGGTTTTAAAAATGGCCAACAGAGGATTAATTGAGACTGTCCCTACCAAACTGGGACAATTGGAGGATATTGAAGTGAGTGCAAGCAAAGCTGGCTGTGGTGGCCGCCTCTGAATCCTGTGTCCCAGATGAGTCCTGGATTACAACTTTTTTTTTATCACCAACGTATGTGTCCTGGAAAAATATTACTAGCTTGAACTAAGACCTACATTATCAAAGCAAAAGGTGTGCTTTGATGCTTCAGTGCCAATTGTACTTTGGACTCTCCCTATATATGAGGGCTTCACTTACAACAAATGAAGACACACATTTGCGAAATGAGTGCTGACTGTTACTTTCTCTTGCACTGGCAGAGGTACTGAATGTACTTCAGAACAGTAAAGCAAAATGGCTGGCATTGTGGGGCCCACAGCAGCCTAACAAGGCCACTGACCTTTGCACTCCATGCTTTGACTGGCCATGACACAGCACTTTTTTAGGTGGGTTTTAATTTCTTCCCAGCTCCAGAAGACTGTGGTTGAGGTGGGGGACCTGGAACCCCAGACAGGCAAATCCCATGCTGCTCTTGTTATTGTGTGCCTTCAAGTCGTTCTGACTTATGGCAAGCCTATCATGGGCTCTTATTGGCAAGATTTCTTCAGAAAAGGTGTGCCACTATTGCCTTTGCTCTGAGGCTGAGAGTGTGTGACTTGTCCAAGGTCACCCAGTGAGTTTCATGGCCAAGCAGGGGTACTCTAACACTGAAACCACTGTTAGCGAGTGTGTATAGCGGAACCAGCAGCGTCCAGTTAACACCATGTGCAAAAGACTCAGACCAGGCAGAGGAATTGAAAGAACAAATTGAGTTGAAGTTAAATAAACAGTTCAGCAATCGTACAATGTCCTTGTAGTTGCATAGGATCAATAACTAATCAATCAGCATTCAATATACCCAGCATAGCATATTTAAACTGCTACTTGACCGTAGCTAGAGAGCTTCTCCATTTCAGTGCTCTCCCTGCAAGCTCAGATTCCCAACTGACAAACCAAGCCATCTGCCAGCAAACCGATACATTGTTTGAGGCGTGGCTTGCCTCTGCAAAAAGCTCAACTCCCTTTTTGCAGAGATCTTCTGCAAGCAACACTTGCAAGGATTTCTTTACACACACACACATAGCAATTTGGCGCAATAACCACTATAAACATGTTCCACATGAGCTAACTAGTAGATTGCAAAGATGGCACTTAAGAATGAAAATGTACCTGCAACATAAACTGTTGTGGACCAGAATCTTCTCTATTAGAGACAATAGCAGGTTAATCAGAAAATTCAACTCTTATCATTAACCAGGACCATGGAATTTTATCAAACTAGATAGGTTGCATTATGACTTTATTACCACCTATGCCAACTCTACAGCTCCTCATTTTACATCACCAGGACGTCTACATACAATATTTCTGACAATTTGGGATTGCGCTTCACAAATCTGATCACAAAAAATCAAGTCCACATGATTATATCACATTTTTATTCAAAAGGATTGTGACACCTTGAAAACAAGTTAAAAAACTGGCATGAATTTATGTAGGTTATAATCCATTTCCTCAAATGCATCAAGAAATATTTTAAGGAAGTAGAAATATAATCAAGGAGAAAGCCAAAATGGTTTTTGTTTAATTGTTTTAAAGGTGCCAGAAGAATTCTACTCCCTTTTGTACTGAGACAGATTAACACACTTACCATTTTGAAATTGCCATAAAATCTGTCAGTCTTTGAAGCAAAGGAAAGCAGCTAGTGCGTTTCTCAGTGCTTGTTTGCTTTAGACTTTTCCCAGTGCTGTACAGTCTGTCCAAATGCCCCAAAGCACAGTAATTATGTAATAGGTAGTTCTGATGTATAGAGGTACTTATTTAACCTATTTAAAAGGCAGATTGCCACTCCTGAGATTTCTTAAGACAGGCTTCCTCCCTCTCCTCCTGAGAAACTGAGGAGGGCTGCAGAACAGCAGTTTCCTGTAGAGTAGAGAAGGAGGACCTGGTTTCTACCCATTGTAGCCCTTCCTGTACATGCAACCTCAAAGCATTCTGGATGTCTGGATACTATCTGGAAGTAGTTTTCAGGTGGCACCAAAGGTAGGAAGGGATGAGAAAAGGTTCAGTAAGTTCCATCAACCAAACATTGAATCGAATCATCTTTTTACTCCCCAAGAAGACTATATGTATTATTTCTATTTGTATTGCTATATAGCAGTGGTTCTCAACCTGTAGGTCCCAGAAATCCTAACAGCTGGTAAAGTGGCTGGGATTTCTGAGACTTGTAGGCCAAAACACTTGGGGACCCACAGGTTAAGAACCACTGCTATATAGGCTCCTAGAACTGCATCTTTTCCACCTCTACTGTACCCACAATAAGAACCAATAGCTTTTTTTATTCCAGTGAGTTGTTTTGCTTGAAAATTTCCTCTCACCATATCTGTTCTTCCCTGTCTACCTAAGACTTTTTCCCAGTTACAAAAAGTTTGCTTCACAAATGTTTTCTGAATATTTAGTCCTGTGACCTAAGAGTTGGCAGCCAACCACCTCTGCCTATCTCCTGGACTATGCAATGGGATTGCAACTAGAATGGCCTGCTTTCTTATTCTAATCAACTGATAGCTTTCACTGAAGATCTGTTCTGTAGTTATTCTGGCCATGACTGTGAGTTGAACGGGTTTGTCAAAAGTAACTTTGTATAAATATCAGTTGCTAAACGAAAGCTCTCTCTGGCATTCTGGAGTCAGCTGGATCCGATTTCAGCAGGAACTGCATGGAGAATATCATGCCAAGGTAACAGGTAGATTTTCTTGATAGCAATAAGAACATTTGGAAAACAAGCTTTTGATATGGATGCTAAGTCTTTGCTGTTTTAGTTCAGTAGGTTTCAGCAGTGCAAAAACAGCAACTCTCTCCCAAATTAGCAGTCATTCTGATAACTTTACAACAGGTTGTAGGAATCCTTTTACAGCCACTCTGGGTTTGTCTTTATGCAGCAAGGTTTGACCTCTAACATGGGGCTTTTGTGGTAATGAACAAGGATTGAGATTTTAGGTAAATATTGCAAACTATAAAAATATTGGGTTCTCTACTCACCAGGAGCCCTTCCCAACCCTATAAAAAGTCAAGGATTCAACCTGGGCCCTTTTGCCTGTAGAAGTGTATACTCTACCACTGAGCTATCCTCTTTTCCTGAAAGGGAATACCTGGTTTGACAAGCACAACAATCAGTCCCTAGCTACTGCTGCACATTGGCCACTGTCTTCAATGCATGGCTAAGATGAAGTTAATGGCAGCTGACATTAGGAGTGTAGTACAGCAGAAATGTTGATAGGTGTCAATGCCATTTGTTTCAGCGGGTAATTTAGGTTTGTTTGCCACTGTGCCACCATAGCTTAACATATTTAGCAGGTAGGCGAATCAAAGACAGCCAGAGAGATGGAGTGCTTTATGTGTTGGACTACAAGTTTATAGATTAGGCTTGGGTGAAATACACACTCTCATCCCCAGAAATTCCCATGATAGGTTTGACCTAGAGTCACTATAAGTCAAAAATGATATGAAGGTACACCACAACAGAAGACTAAATCTGCCTAGCCACAAGAAATCCACTTACTTAGAAGACCTTCCTGACAGAAATTCAACAGCCTCAGTGTGGTGGTCTCATTTTCTGGAGGTTTTTTGAGCCTGGGTGGCCATCTATCAGGATTGTTTTGATTGAATAGACCTGCATGAGAGATTGGAGTGCATGGCTTTTATGCTGTCTTCCAATTTTTCCATGATTCTATTCTATGCTGAATATCACTGCAATAACTGAAGTAGAAGCTGATGGAATGTACAAAATTGCTCAATTTTGAAGTGCAAGCAGGATGTGCTGAGTAACTAAAATATCATAACTATTGAAGTATTTTAAGGAAACAAGACATTGTCTCATCTGTCTAGTGACATCCCATTTGTAGCACAGTAACATGCTTTATGTGGTATAAGAGGTATTTGGAACTTTGGTTCTAACTGGAGATAAGCGTTAGTAACTTTCCACCTAAAAAGTAAAAATCATTAAATCTAAGTTATTAAATGGAAGAGATTGCCCTAGATCAGTGGTTTCCAACCTTTGGGCCTTCAGGTGTTTGGACTTACTGTTAGCCATAGGACATCTGAGCAACTTTGTATTCTCATTTGTGAGCATTGCAACATTGCCACAACTGCATCTTCCAAAGCAAAGGAGGGCAATAAGGTGCTGCCAACAAGGAGCAAAAGCAGAGATCCTGGCAAGAATCTATTGCCAATTATTCATTGCAATATTGCGCTTTGGCAGAAGTGTGCTGATCATGTGATCTTGCAGTGCATTGCTTGCCATGCCTGACTGGTTATGGTGGGTTTCAAGCTGATGAGATGGTTATGAAAATGTAGCTACAATGTCATGGCTATGTTTGATGCAGGAACTTGGTCCATGTTTTGCCATTGTTAGGCACAAGGAATATGATTTCATTCTGTTTCAAACTATTTTTAGAGCAAAGGCTAATCAAGGACACCCAATACACAAACAGGGTAAAAGGATTAAGATGTTCTGTATAAACAAAATATTGCGTTCGTTTCTGCAATTCTGGAATATAATATTTTGCCTGAAATAACCTGACATTTTAATTGTACAGATAATGGTCTTTCTAAAGAATTTAAAGCATTCAACTGTAAAAATTTAATCAATCTACCACTACTTCTACCATGTCTGGGAATACCTTTGCAACCACTATAGAAATTATTAAAGCTTGCTTTAACCAGATTTCTGTGGCAATTGGAAAAGAGCAGAAATTGTTTCGAGGTCTTTAAGGCTAGCTCAAAATACAGAGCACAGATCTCCAATATAAATATTTTTCTGGGGATGGTTAGACTGACTGTAGCATGGAGTGAGGCTTCTTAAACTTTTACCATTTGTGACCCCTTTTTACCCAGAAATTGTCACATGACCCCAAGTATGTAAAATAGGTATAAAAATAAAGCATTTACTGACAAAAAAAAATCAGTGTTTGCAAGGCTTGCTAAATTTCTTTTTTGTGGACTACAGCTGAGTATTTTGCAGTCTACACTGCAAGTTGTTGCTAACACGTTTGTGTATATGGGTGGCTTTTACTGCTTTTTTCATCATCCCACATTGAGCTAAGGGGACTCCATGTGGGGTCGGGGCCCACAGTTTAAAAAGGAATGGTGTAGAATATGTGGTGTCTGACTTCAACTCTCCTGTCAACTAATGGCAACCCCTTAAATTTTATAGTTTTATTAGGCACAAAATACTCAGAGGTGATTTCGCCGGTTCCTTCCTCTGAAATATAGGCTACAGCATATAGCTCCCAAGCCTCTGCCTTCCTATGTGAATAGTAGGAGAACCTCTTTTTCCGTTGCACCATCCATCTTTTAGTATAGGGATGGAAACCATGTGGCCCACAGCTCTCAGATCTCTCCTTGCTGAATATGGGTCTTGGGGTTGCTGGGATTTGCAATCTACAACATCTGGTGGGCCACACAATTCCCACCCAATTTTAGTAGGTAGTATTAGAAATAACAGCCCAGTGTCCCTGAATCTTACAACGTACCTCACTTTGCCAAGTGACTAAGTGGAGCTACCAACAGGCTCAGATGCCCAAACTCAGCAGCCCTTCTGGGTTGGAAAGGCAGCACAGGCATGCAAGAAAATCTCTTCACACATCACTTGTTCCACAGATATTTTCCTTTGTGTATACACTTTATAAATTCAGTTCTTTGCAGTGTTGGTACATGTAGCAGACATCATGCTGCTGAAGACATTCGTCACGCACTGGATCATCCCAATGGAAAACCCCATCACAAAGTAAAAGGCAAGGGCACACAGCCCTCATACACCACCAGTCAGCAGACAGTAAGAGCTGGAGGTGGGCCACATCAGTCAGGGGACAATTCCCCCACTCTTCTTTAGTCCTTTGGCAGTTAGGCCAATGCTGTTACTCCAGAACCACAGTTCCTCCTGCTGCCTCTAGAGCTGCTTTGATCTTTTCTGCCTCCTCTTTAGGGATATTCGCCTTAATCTCTTGAGGAAGAGACTCCACCAGTTTCTTTGCCTGCAACAGAAGAACAGTAACTCTGTTTAATAACTCAAAGGGGAAAGGGTGAATTCAAGAGAAGTTGTCCCACTACACACCTAACTTGCAATTAGCAAGGATTTTGACAAGAGACAATGAACTATTTTGGACAAGACTCCAAATGGTAAGGAAAATACTCTAGAAACATCAAGTTTAATTGCTTCCTCATCTGCCACTATATTGAAGGATGCCAAGTTCATTTATAGTGCTGCCTCAGTTTGGTCCCTTCACAATGATGTCTCTTTGAGCTTCATAAATGTGCTTACTGCCCCCCAGTGGCAGAATCAAGTGCTGGCACCAGGGTACATGTATCAATGCAGTGCAAAAGCGGCCTTTCGGTAATTTTCCCCAGATTAAGATGATAAAAACAGGAAAGTTTGACAAAATGAATCAAGCAGTGCCAGTCTCTCGGTAAGAGTTTGTGATGTAAATTAACATCAAAACGTAGTGTCTTAGGATTGGGGACTAATTAGGAGAGCAACATGAATGTCCTCCAGGTACTGAGCCACATAGCCACATGTTATATAATCAGATCTGCAAATGTGGAGGGCCAACAGTATTTCCCCCTTCGAGCCAGTGTCTGTGACTTTTCCCCCAGATTTCTCTTCATGTTTATGGACACATTCTCTGCTTCCTGATGACTGTCTGCAAGCTTGATGATGTCATTCTCTTCACAAAAACATGCAATCAAAATTACAATTTTGGTCATATCTAAGATCTAGATACTCAGTCAAATCATTAATCAAGTTTACCTGGTCTTTTTGCCCGGTTTTTATGGATTCAGTATTATTATTGAAATCATTCATGAATTAACCCTACTGTGGAGCTCAGGAATTTGTTAGAACCCATTTTTATTTTGTCAGATTTTTAAAATGGTTTTAACTGTGTGCTGACCCTGAATGTATTATATTTTTAATACACCAAAATGGTTCTATTTTTGTGAACTAGTCCAGTAATCCTGAATGATCCTAAAAATGATATAGCAAAGGATAAAGGTTTTCCCCTGACATGAAGTCTAGTCATGTCCAACTCTGGGGGTTGGTGCTCATCTCTATTTCTAAGCTGAAGAGCTGGTGTTGTCCGTAGACGCCACCAAGGTCATGTGGCCAGCATTACTGCATGGAGCACTGTTACCTTCCCACCAGAGCGGTATCTGTTGATCTACTCATATTTGCATGTTTTCAAACTGCTAGGTTGGCAGAAATTGGGGCTAACATTGGGAGCTCACCCCACTCCCTGGATTCGAACTACCGACCTTTCAGTCAGCAAGTTCAGCAGCTCAGTGGTTTAACCAACTGCACTATTGGGGGCTATATACAATATATATTTTTCTATAAAAATGAAATAAGATGCAAAAAGCAAGATGGCATGTAAAACTTTTGTAAAATGTATTATGTGTTTGCTCAGTCCAAAAAGATACAGATATTCTAGCCTCGGCATTTGGGGAGAATGTCAAGCTATTACTTAGTATATATTTAAATCAAAAGAACTTTACTAGCACCCCTAAGATGGCTAACAGTGTTATCTGCGAAGTAAGCCTATGAGAGAGCACCAGCTCCTTACTTGGACGAGATTTAATCCCTGCATACAGTTCTTCACTTCCTTGATAAGTTTTACTTTCTCTGCAGCCTTCAGATCAGTCAACTTTACTGTGAAATTGAGCTTCTCCTGCTTCTTCGGGACATCTTCCTCTTCTAGTACCTGAAAGAGAAGAAATAGTCTATTCACAATTTGCAGCATGACGACAGAGAAGTCATAAGTGGAAGAAAGTTGTTTAGACTTGAGATGGGAGCAGACTTTTACCAACTTACACTAGCTAGTCTTTTCTTATTTCTTCTTACTTTCCTGTACTCAATAGGAAGGTGGGCATGGAGACAAGAGATGGGAAATTAGCCATTGTAATGTCAATCTTCATTTTGATTAAGTAACTTCATTTTGTTACTGGAAATTGGCAGAAACTTAGGGCTGAACTAAATTAATGGCTGATGGCTGCCTACCTTTGGATGTTCCAGAACCTTCTAATTGTCCAGAAAAGGAAACAAATTCTGGCTTCAGTTGTCATGTTCCTAAGTAATTGCATAACATTATAAAGGGGGTTGTACTGATATGTTATGTGTTTAACATCTAGTAAGAGTAGATCCTTACAAAAAAGGAAAAAATTAGTGGGAGTGTTGCTGGCTTTTGTGTTTACAGAAGTGCTGAATCCCACCTTTAGAAACATTTATGGTACATATTGTTTTGGCAGATCTTTGAAAGTTTTTAGTTAGAAAACTGACCCCGACAAAATCAGATTACTATAAAATGTGTCTCTTACAATTATATGGTTCTTGGAGAAGTGCAATCAAAAGAATAGGTCATTGGCAGTTGTGGACTCACTGTGCTATTCCCCAAACTATGCAATTCAAAGTTGATCTCCATAAATGCAAGGTGAGTGGCCAACAAAACATTTGAGCCTGTTTGGCATAGCTTCAATTGTGTAGTTTTTAAAAGTGCAGTATTAAAGCTGGAGGCATTGGCCAAGGTAAGACAACTGAGAGATTTAACCACTTAAGCACAAGCTTCCTTATCTAGTATAACATATATCATTGTGGCTTCTACAATATCGATGGGGCTATCCTACATTACTACAGGCTTCACATCACTCCAGATTTGACTTTGGTACTACCTTAGAAAAAAACCCGATGATACAGTTGTATTCCCTTTGTCGCAGACTATTAACTGGTAAAATGCAAACATTTCAGGGAGAAGATTTCAGATTCACCATGCTTACAAAACTCTCTACAGATTTTTGGTTTTTGATTTTAAGGGCTATTCTATAAACAAGCTGCCTGAAATCTAGTGATAACAGAGTTCTCTTGTACCCTTGCAAATATAATTTTCTTTATTTATGGAGAAACTAATGAATAGTTCAAGTTATGTATCTAAAATACTGGATACAGGAGGGTTGAATGGCACTTGGCTGAATATGAAACAAAGCCTACCTGAAAGAATAGACCACACCATGAATAATTTTTCTTTTCTGCCATTGATGTCCAGGAATGTATCAACCTCAGATATAGAGGCTGTTTCTATTCTTTACATTTTTTTAAACAGCTGAAAAACAATCCCACGATACAATTTCCAAACATTAAAGGCAATGCAAAACAGCACTCTTCTGGCTGACCACTAAAAGCTCCAAAGAAATTCAGCCAGCCTAACTTCCTTGGGTAGGAATTCTACAAGCATGGTGCTGGTACAGAGAACACCTCTTGACGTCTATGTACCTAACTTTACAAGGTGTTGAGACACACAATAATAGCTCTTCTGAGGAGCTCAATTTTTTGGCAGCTTCATATGTGAGAAAGTGGTCTTTCAATTATCGTGGTTCCACATCATTTATAGTTTTTTAGGTCAATGCCAGTACATTGAATTAAACTCAGAAGCAAATTGGAAGTCAGTGCTGTCCAGTGACCTATAAAATACACACCTGACACCAGTCTAAAAGCTGTATTTTACACTTGTCCCAGCTTCCAAAGATTTCTGAGAAGCCCCATGTAAACTGCATGACAGTAATCTAGCTGGGAGGTAACTAGGCATGAACTACTGTGGCTAGATTTGCTTTCCCCAAGAAATGGGAACAGGAGCACCAAGAGTCCAAGTTTACCCCGCAAGCTACAAACTTGATCTTTCAGAGGAAATGCAACCCTATTCAGAAATGCTATCAAGCAACCCAAAACAGATGATACCAAGGAGGCCATTTTCAAGAAAATACTCGCTTAGATCCACTGTAGATTTAAAATGCCAGCAGTACTGCTTAGAAATAGGTTGAAAGTGTGGAAATGAGGACGATAGGCCTAGTTTACAAAAGTTAAGCTCATCTGGAAAAGATGGCATAACTTATTTCAGTGAGAGAGAAGATTGTTGAAGTGGATATTTGTAGCCATTCATATATGGTCATGGAAATTTGAGATTTTTACTAATTGTTACTAATGTCCCTACTTAAAATGATATTATTTCATAAAACTGTGTAGCATTCTTCCTCTTCCTGGAAAGCTATTAGTTACCAACTATAATATGTATGTCAGCAAGAGTTATTTTCTTAAGAGTAGCTCTTTTCTCACAACCCTCCCAGAAGAGTACCCCACCGTTGGGCAGATGCCACCTGTCATTCACATGTTTGCTCAGGAGCAATGGCTATTTGACCCAAGTGAACATTAAACTACAAGGTGAGTCTCTTACCGGAGCTACTGGTTGTGCTGATGGCATCATCCCAGCCATTGACATGAGTCCCATATCTTCGATTTTGAGGGTTTTCTGAAGATACAAGAAGCATTATTAAACTACTGATTGTATACCATTTGTAATACAGAAGAGAGAATGCAAGGGACCTCATCCCACCTCTATCAAGAGAGAAAAAAACTACCAATGCCATGAATTGGCCATGAATAATTTCCCCCTGGTTTTATCCCCACTTAGCCTCCCGTGCAAAGTCTGTTACCTTTAACAGCTGGTTGAGGTCAGATATCTCCAACAGGGTCAAGTTAGCAATGTCCTGCACAAGCTGCTGAATCTTGGGTGAGTACTCTTTGGGGGCATTGTCCAGAGGTGGGCTTGCCAGGGCTTCACTTTGCTGTGTACAGGTACCCTTCAGCATCCTGAAAGGACACACTCTTGGTTGATGTTGCCTGTTGAAAGCCAGAGAAGAAGTAATCACATTTAGTGCTTTCTCATCTGATTATACATATTAGCAGCAAATGCCTACCACTTCAAAAGAACAAAGAGCAGAATCTTAGAAGAAATGCTGAGACAGTCCAAGTGAGGAAGAAATTGAGCAGTTGCTGATGTCACTGCCCAGGAAGGAAAAGGGTATGGCTTCCTAAAGCAACAGTTTTTGCATTTGTTTGATTCAAAACATATGCCTGAGAAAGTATTTAATTAGAAGTATAAAGTAATTAATTTTCACACAAATGTGCTGAGAGTGCAAATGTTGTGCAATACAGGGGAAGTCCCATTCCAAACTTGCATAACCCTCTTTTTTAAAAGAAGCTTATTTTCCTTCTAGCAGTAGAAATTAAAAGCATGAACTCAGAATCTCTTAATAGCCAAGTATACTTAATCTGTGCAGTCCTGATCATCAGAAACAGTAAATGAAACATGGCACAAAAGAAGGAAAACAAGATCAGGCAGGAGATGGGCTCCTGTTAAGCCCAGCAGCAGAATGCTGACTCAGGTTGAGCATCCCTTAGCTGGAATTACAAAATCTGAAATTGCCCACAAGGCTAGCTGGTTTGTATACCTTTGCTTTTTACTAAAACACATGTTTAGTTGCAGGAACAAAATCACTGCAGAAATGAAATCAAATTACCTTCCGTTTAGATGTATAATGTATTATTATTTATTTATTTACAGCATTTATATTCCGCCCTTCTCACCCCGAAGGGGACTCAGGGCGGATCACATTACACATATAGGCAAACATTCAATGCCTTTTAACATAGAACGAAGACAAACAAACATAGGCTCCGAGCGGGGCTCGAACTCATGACCTCCTGGTCAGTGATTCATTGCAGTTAATTGCACTGGCTTGGTCTCCCGCCTGCGCCACAGCCACATATATAAGGTATATATGAAGCAGTGATATGTTTTTAATTATTGGTTTAAATTTATATGTTGGTTTTACTTATGTATGTATATGTGACACAGAACTGTGCTTTCTTTTGTAGGCTGCCCTGAGTCCCCTTCGGGGTGAGAAGGGTAGGATATAAATGCAGTAAGTAATATAAATAAATAAATAAGATGAAATCTGTGCTTTGGACCTGCATCCCCTCTCCAAAGGTTTATCTCCACTGTAGAATTAATGCAGTTAAATCTCACTTTAACTGCCATAGCTCAATAACATTGAGCCATGGATTTGTAATTTGATGATGCATTAGCACTCTTTGGCTGAGAAAGCGAAAGACCTTGCAAAACTACAGCTCCCAGGATCCATAGCACTGAGAGTGAGGTCAAACTGCACGTTTGGATGCACCCCAAGACACTTTAGAATACAGATATTCCAAAATCTGTAAAAAAAAAAAAAAGCCCCAACAAATCCTGTTAGCATTTCGCATATGGGAGATGCAATCTGTAACGAGGCCTTGCAACAACTTCAGGATTGGTGTAAAGACGACCAAAGGCCTGCCTCCGTAAAGACGGCCCCTGGGCGGGAAACCTGTTTCCTGTAGGCCGGCTCAGGAACGCGGCTTCGCGGGTGACCTCTCACTTTCCTTTCGGCCCGCCATTCCTCCCTCTCTCCCGCCCAGCCCTCTCTCTCGTACCGGAGAAGAAGGCGGAGAGCGGCGCCCAGGCGGCCCGCGGGCAGCATGGCCATGGCGGCAGCTCCAAGAGGCGGCAGGAAAGAAGGAGGCACCGGCTGCCTCTTGCTCCAGCGACAGAGGGCGCGAACGCTACGCTCTGCCCGCGACATCTCGTTGGTTGCTTCAAAGCCATCCAATCCCGGACAAGGTTTCCTCGCAACGCATTGGCTGGCCCGGATTGAGCGGCCATGCTGGGCGGAAGTGATGTCTCAACACCCTCCGTCGTGCCGCTCTAGGGGTTGCGCTCTATGATAGTGGCCTTAGCCTTGTCCTTCCTAGCGTCCGAGACGGCCCTTCTGCGTTTTCTGATTTGGGAATACCTGCGTACATCGGGGGCTATCTGGAAGATATGACTAGGGGCTGGCTAAACATGAAGTTAATGTATGTTTCACTTTGCACCTTGTGCATGAGGCATAAGAGACTGTTTAATATAGATGCTCTCAAAGACCATTACCCTTGGCTTATGGTACTACAAGGTCTTACTTGGGGGCGTCCAGGCAAGTCTGAGGTGTGGGCAGTCGGCCTGCTGTTGCTGTATATGCCACTTTTAGCAGGCACCTGGCTAAACCTTTCCTTTCTGCAAAACCATTATTCTCAAGCCTATGGTGCTACAAACCCTCATTTGGAGTGCAGGGCTGAATTCAAGAATAGGTCCCTTGACCCCACTTGTACTTCCACTAAACATTGGACAATACTGTCCTGTCTCTGAACCCATTATTCCCTCAGATATGGTACTAGTACTTAGCCTGTCTCTCAATAAAAACCCCACTTTCCAAACAAGGGATAACTATTGAAAAAATGGCAAAAACAACTAGGCCCCTACACTGTCTTATATCCCAAGATCTGATCCCTGATTATCCAATTGGAACTGGATTATATGAGTCTACATTGGCAGGTAATCTGGGATAAGAAGATAATCTGGGATCAGATCCTGGGACATAGGGCAGCATAGAAGGAAAAGAGGAAGAGGGGCCAACCAAGGGCAAGATGGTATCCTTGAAAAGACTGGCTTGACCTTGAAGGAGCTGGGGGTGGTGATGGTTGACAAGGAGCTCTAGCGTGGGCTGGTGCATGAGTTCACGAAGAGTAGGAATCGACAACCAATAAACAGCAAAGAAGGGGCTCTATACACTATACATTTCAGAACTAAAAGGTTGGCCCCAGTTACATGATTTTATAAAGGCATTGTTTCAAAAGTTGCATGTCATAATCACTGGAACACAATATTTCTACCTGTTACATTTGGCCACCCACACAGTCACTTGTTCTCTAATAAAAATATTTCATCTTGGTTTTTGATATAGAATCTAGGCTGCAATACTTTGAGAATTTTGCCTGGTAAGGAATGGTTCACCCATTTAGCAGCAGGTCTGGAAAGCAGACTCACCTCAAATCCCATGAGGAAAGTCACCCATGAGGAAAATCTTCTGGGCAAAGTCCATATGCACATTTTGCCACAAAACTGTATGGACTTTTTGGAGAGTTCCATACTGCTTTTCAAACCTCACTCCAACTTGCTCCATGGCACCCTTTCCCACCTTTTCACCTCAAAGCTTCATCCATATTTCATATTTCAATGGTATTTCATACCATTTTGAGGTCTCATTCAGATTTAAAACTCTTTCCTTCATCTCTCCCCTCCATCCCACCTTGAAGCCTCACTCACATTGATAGTCTCTCCTTTCCTCACCTCTATGCATTATCTAATTGCCATTTATCTCCCCTTTCCCTTTCTTCTTATCTCAAAGCTCCACTTTCCTTTCTCCTCCTCCCCCCCCCCCCCCCCCCCGGCAGCTCTTCCAACGACGATCAGGGTCCTCAGAGTATATCTAACTTTGAGCCCAAGCAGGGGACTCAAACACACCCCATCCAACCCCCCCCCCCCTTTGTTTGACATCTTTACTCTGGACCTATAAACTGGGCAACAGAAAGGATGGAGATGCTGGTGCAGATGGGGATTCAGTCAGGACGCGGATATTTACCTTGTCTCTGCACCCCACTTCTAGAATGGCCACAATCTCATTATTTAATGTCTATGGAGGGGTGGGGTTTGATGGGCAAATAAAAAGATAACTTTTGTATGTTATTAATTTATTTTAAAATATAAGAGGAATTTAAGGGGCATTGGATAGTGTCAATTGTTTTTACCCTACTGGTTTTAGAGGATGGGGCCCCAAAGGAGATCCTGTCTCAGGAAAAATAGGAAGTGGCGTGTGGAGACAAAGTCTGCCTCATTGAGAGTCCAGTCTGGACCTGCAGTTTCTCCCATGCACAAGAAGGCAGGTTTGGGACATAAATGGCGGAATGCGGGCTCTGGGAATCTCCTGCTTGGCTACAAAGTATATCTTCCCCAGATTGGTGGGGTCCATGCTAAAGGGCAGAGAGTGTCGGAGTTAGTTCGAGGTGGGGAGAAAGGGAAAGAAGAAATAAAATCCGGATGAGATTTTTGTTGTAAATTCAATTAAGCTTAACACTGAAGAGTTCAGAACATTAGCATACTTACCTGGGGGCAGAAAAGGAATGCCTTAGAGTGGGTAGGAGTCCTAGGGCTAGATAGTGTGAGTGACCTGCAGTGTCCTCCCTGATGTTTGCTTAACCTGACGTCTCTCAGATATAAATGAAAGTTAGCACCCTGAGTAACTTTTCTCTTAGGATGGAGTTCCCACAGTAAAGCTTGTTTTTTTTCTCCAAGCCATGAGCTTGTTTGCTTCTTAATTCAAGGTCCCTAACTGCTGCATGAAATTTAACAGCTTTGAAGTTAGAAGAAGGGCAAATGGGAGATGAAGGCAGGAGTTTAACGTTCCTAATATTGGGATGAGGAGGTAGGAAGGTGGGAAAATCAGAGACTAAGTAAGGGAGACTAATCTGAGTGAGGACTGAAGGTGAGAAAGTGAGGTAAAAGGGTTTGAATCTATGAAGCCTCAAAGTGGGAAGGAGGGGATGTTAGAGGGGAAGGAATGGGTTTAAAATGGGAATTGAGGAGAAGAGAAAGGGTTTAAAATCCTGATGAGGCTTTGAGGTGGGAAGGTGGGGGAAAAGAGAGTCTGAAGGCAGATTTGGGAGGTGAGTAGCCTCTGACACACTGTAATAAAAGAGGAAACTTATGGTAAATTTGCCATCTTCATCTTAGCTATGGAGTATTTTATGCTAAGGGCCCTGGCCCCCAGGCATTCAAACTGGAGGTCAGCTGTTACAACAGTGCTGTGGAATTCAAAAAGGCACCAATGAAGGGTGGAAGGGAGAAACGTGTCAAGAGGAAGGTGTGTCAAGCCAACCCTTGTTGGGATGGCCTTCAATTTGGAAATCGATGTCCTCATTGCATGAGAACATGCGAATCCAGAATAGGTATCTACAGCAACCCACCACCAACACCCTATGCTTGGAAGGCAATCATACTCGGCTATGAGGTAGCAGATGATGATGCTATGCCAAAGAATGGGTTTTGACCACATTGTGTTAAAATTTCATCACATTTGTCAATTTCATTTCATGCCATGGCTTTCCAAGCTTTCTATTATTTCCTGATGTATAGTGTATCCATTAACCCTATATTTGTCATTAGCTAGGAATGTTGAAGGGAAACAATTAAAAAGGAAAGAAAATGCTATTGTCCCTCTTTATGTTCAGAGAAAGTCCTTGGGCAGTCTCAGCCAGGGATCCCTCAGGGTTCAATGACCTGCAGACCCCGAGGAGGCAGCCAGAGCAGTTAAAGTGGCTTGATAGCTCTGTAAAACCGAGCATGAGTTTGTCAAGGACCCTTAGGTCTACATATCATGGTTTTGTGAGAAGATTGTAAAAATGGAACAAAGTGGAACAAAGGGGTACTCTTAGCTAGCAGTACAATGTCTTGCTACAGGACAAAGTAAACAAATAAATAAAGCAACTTCTTTATTATTTTGGAGACATGGCATGGTCACTTCCGAGGCAGTCAGTTCAACGTGGTCCACCAGCTGGGTATTCGTTTTAAGAAGAGAGACTGAAACTATACAGTCTGCTAGTCACAGAAAACACATTTTTTTCTACAGTCTGAAATCATGGAAGTTGTCGTTTGTAGAAAAGGCTGAAGACCTTGTGAAATAACAACTCCTATGATTCTAAAGCAGACCTTGTGAAACATTGGGAAGAACTTCCTCTCACTGTGAGAACTGTTCGGCAGTGGAACTCTCTGCCCCGGAGTGTGGTGGAGGCTCCTTCTTTGGAGGCTTTTCAACAGAGGCTGGATGGCCATCTGTCTACCCTGCCTTGAATGCGATTTTCCTGCTTCTTGGAAGGGGGTTGGACTGAATGGCCCAAGAGGTCTCTTCCAACTCTATGATTCTATGAAACAACTCCCATGATTCTATTGCAGGCAGTCTCAAACTGTGGCTTGGTAGCTGTTTGGGCCTCCAACTCCTAGAACTCCTGACCATTGAACAAGCTGACTAGGGCTTCTGGGAGTTGGAGGTCCAAACAGCTGGAGGGCCGAAGTTTGAGGATGCCTGAGCTAAGGTATCAAACGGCATTAATTCTTCATTGCTCTTTCTCCCGCAGCCATTTTGCTCGAACTAGCTCCCTCCCTCCCTCCCTCCCTCCCTCCCCGAGAGACCAGGGAAGGAGAGGAAAAGCAGTACATAATCTTCTATGAACCAATCAGAGGACGGAGAGCTTTGATTGACGGTTCTGGGGAGTGAGGTTCCCATTGGCGGCTTGGGAATGGGGGCGGGCCCTTACTCAGGCGGCCAATGTGAACGGGATGGACTTCCGGGGCAGCTCAGTAGCAGCGCGGTTTGTGCAGAAGCGAGGACGAAGGCGCTGGTTGGAGCCGAAGGGTGAGTGCTTGGCCCCCGAAGTGGACGGAGGGCACCCCCGAAGTCCCCACCGCCCTGAGTTTTGGCCCTCATCCGTTGTCCGGGGCGAGGCCTGGCGGCACCTCTGTCGCTGGCCGCAAACCCTCCAAGCCGCGGCAGGCCAGCCCCAAACCTCTGGCCTTGGAGACCCCCCCCCCCCCGCCCCGCACGAGGCCCTCTCTTTTCCCGCCTCTCGCCGCGGTATCCCCAGTGGCCCTTCGGCGATCGGAAAGGGCCTTCGGAAAGAGAGGCAACGAAAGAAGGGAGAGCAGCCACGTTGGCGGCCATTGCACACTGTGGTCGGTAATGCTTTAAAAAAAATCCAAGGCGGTTAACATATTAGAAAAAGCATAGAGTAAAGCAGGCATGGGCAAACCCCTGGAGGGCCGAATTTTGCTCATGCCTGGAGTAAAGGCTTGCAGGCTCCTAAGCAGGCTTCGGGGTCTTGCTAGGAGGCAGATGTTACTTCTGGAGCCATTGTTTTTTCGGTACTGTTCCATTATCCCGGCGGAGACCACTAGGGGGCGCTAGAGAAATAAAAGGCGAGTCCGTTTTGGGGAGTGGATTTGAAGGAAGAAAACTATTTCCCCCGTTTTCGCTGGTTATTCCCCCTCCTCCCTTCGAATATTATAAACAATATGTGGACATGGCTGGGGGGAATAAGTGGAAAACAGGGAGAAATGGTTTCCCCCCTCCAACCCACCCTCCTTTCTCTAGCGCCCCCTATTGTTCTCCGCACACATAATGGAAGAGTACTGCCTTTTCTTAACATGTTTGTTATTAGAGGTGGACAACCTAGAGCATAACCTTGCAGAGCTTGGTGGACAATGTCTCCCCACATTTTTCAGCGTAGAGAACCTTCGCAAAGGCTGACAAGAGTCGCAGTCCACCAAATTTGAAGAGCAGCTCTGTCCTCCATCTATATATATAAAAGAGTGATGGCATCACGGCAGCGGACAAAACAACAAAAGTAAACACCCCACAACCTCGAAACTTGCCAGCACAACCCCTCATCCATGCCTCTAGGTTGATACAACAAAAAGAAAAGAAAAATAAAGTCCTAATTAGAGGAAGAGGAATAATTGTTTTTATCCAATTGCTGCCAGTTAGAAGGCTAAGCTCTGTTCACTTGGTCTCCTAGCAACCCACTCAGCCCAGGGGACCCTGTTCTGCCTCCATGCTTAATTAAATGAACTGGAAGGACTCATAGCACGAAGGACAGATTGGAGACTGTAGTTGTGAAACAAAATATTTTATTAATAGACAAAATTGATCTCTTTTCCTCTTGATGCCACTATGAAGTCTCTTGTGAGGAAAGAAATCTTTGAGTCTATGCAGTTCTGGATAGATATTGCCACAGAGTATAAAGTCTTGTTATGACTGGATTCTTTGTATCTTTGAGATGACTTCAATGCAGTGTTGTTGACATGGCTTTCTCTATTGCTGTAGTCTATGGCTTTTTAATCTAATTTGAATACAGTTCCAACGTGACGTGAATTTCTGTGATCCTTTTACTTCCTACACTTCCTTCCAGTGCTTCACCAACTGACAAATTCTAACTGACAAAAATAACTGCCATTTCAGGCTGGCAGGGGCCAAGGCTAAGCTCCGCCCCTTTGGAACCTTAAAGAGACAGGGCAGCAGGTAATGTTTTGCCTCCTCGTGGCAGGACACTCCCCACCTAAAACTTATCAATAAGTTTTACCCCCTTATTAATAACAAATAACTAACACAAAATATCAACTATTAACTAATCTAATGCAGATTATGGTCACACTAGCTTATGGGTTCATTCCTGTGAAACATTAATACAAGGTCTGTGATCGGCCTCTCTAATATTCTGGATCCTGTTGTCTTTGTAGTCTTCACTCTTACCTTACGTACCTGATGGTCTCCACCTGGAATTACCTGGGTTATTACTGCCAATGGCCACTTTCTTCTAGGCGTGTCCTTTTCCTTCATCAAAACTATATCGCCTATGCGAAGGTTCTCTTGGACTTGCTCCCACTTGGATCTTCTTTGAAGTAGAGGCAGATATTCTCTTTTCCATCGTTTCCAAAATGTATTGGCTAATGATTGCACTTGCTGCCATTGTTTACGATGGATGTTCTTCAGCTCTGCTGCAATAGTAATGTCTTTCCATTCTGGTGTCTTGAAGGTCAACAAGGTCGCTGGTGTCAACACATTTGGATCCTCTGGATCTGTTGATATTGGTGTTAGAGGACGGCTGTTAATTATAGACATCACTTCTGCCATAAGGGTGATGAGAATCTCGTGAGTAAGAATGGTAACATTTAACAACATGGCATCAAGAATTCTTCTGACGATACCTATCATCCTTTCCCATGCTCCCCCCATGTGAGATGCATGTGGAGGATTGAATAGCCATTTGCAACCTTCTTGCTTGAGGAATACTTGAACATCTGGATCTAACACAGACCTCTCTGGACATTCTAGATCTTTACATGCGCCTTTAAAATTCGTACCACAATCCGATCTCAGAAGTTTCACTGGACCTCTAATTGCGAAAAAACGTTGTAGAGCATAGATGAATGATGTTGAATCCATGGATTCTACAAGTTCGATATGAACAGCTCGTAAGGATAGACAAGTAAACATTACTGCCCACCTTTTGTTGTTTACTACTCCTCCTCTTGTTCTTCTAGTTACTATTTCCCATGGACCAAAAATGTCGACACCAACATTAGTGAATGGTGGTTGTATAGTGACACGGTCCCTTGGTAAGTCAGCCATGATTTGATGGGGATGTTCAGCCCTAAGTCTTTTACAAATAACACAGTCATTAACAACTTTAGTGACCAACCTTTTCATTCCCACTATCCAAATTCCAGCACTTCTCACTGCTCCTTCTGTAAAGTGTCTGCCTTGGTGATATATTTTAGCATGATAATGTCTTATGAGGAGTAGTGAGATATGATGTTTAGCTGGCAGTATGTAAGGATGTTTCTCTCCCAACTTAAGTTTGGCCTGGGCTAAGCGACCCCCAACCTTTATTAGACCGGAACTGTCCAAAAAGGGATTGAGATACCTTAAGGTACTTGACTTTGGTATAGGCCGGTGATGTCTAAGGCACTGTAGTTCACTTTTGTACACTTCTGACTGCACAATCTGGATAATCTTTGATTCTGCTTCTTTTCTATCCTCTACAGAAGTAGGTTCGTTGTTTTTATAGTTGACGAAGTGTAAGATCTTAGCTATACTTATAACTAGTCGTTTCCAGGATGAGAATTTAATGAATCTTCTTGAGAACAGATCTTCCTGAGACTTTGATATGTTGGTGCTAAGTGTTCTTATCTCTTTATCTTCTTCTGGGTTACAGAGTTTGAATACTTGGTCCTTTGGAGGCACATATTTTGGATCCTTTAAAAAGTCAGGACCTTTCAACCAATGCGAATTCATAAGCTCGTGAGCATAAATCTCTCTTGTGGCTTGGTCTGCTGGATTTGATTCTGAAGATACGTAGCACCACTGATTAGGTTTAGTTATCTGGAGTATTTGGTCTACTCTATTGCTAACGTATACATGGAATCTTCGTTGGGTGTTATATATATAACCCAAAACAATTTTACTATCTGTATATAGTGTGATATCACTGAAAGATAAGTCTATTTCTCTTTTAATTATTTCTACAAGTTGTGTAGCTAACACTGCTGCACACAGTTCTAATCGTGGCATTGTATGACCATGTAATGGTGTCAACTTGGCTTTTCCCATTACAAACCCTAAATAGGGCTGGTCTCCTTGCAACACTCTAAGATAAGCTACAGCGGCAATTGCTTTGTTGGAAGCATCCGAAAATACATGAAGCTGTAACTGTTTTAAGTTGCCTGAGACAGGCACATATTTCCTAAAGACTCCAACTTGTTCTAAAGCTATAAGAGAAGACGTCCACTTTTCCCATATAGACCTCTCTTTTTCTGAAAGAGGTTGATCCCAATGTTTCACTGCATGGGTTAATTCTCTCATCAGGCATTTTCCTTTAATAACGACTGGTGCAGCAAAACCAAGTGGATCATAGATGCTGTTTATGACAGATAATATACCTCTGCGTGTAAAGCTCTTTTGGGTGTTTGGTACTCGAAAGATGAATTTATCTTCCAGGATGTGCCAACATAAGCCTAGACTTCTTTGAACCGGCATAAACTCTTGTCCCAGTTCTAGTGTTTCCATCCCCTTTGCTCTATCTTCTTTGGGAAAGGCTAATAAAACTTCGAGGCAGTTCGAAACTATTTTATGTAATTTTATGTTGGCTGTGGCTAACATTTGTTTGGCTTTCTTAAGAAGGTAGATTGCTTCTTGAGGAGTAGATGTTGACTTTAAAGCATCATCTACATAGAAATCTCTGCAAACAAACTCACATACTTCTGATCCATATTCATGTTCTAAGAGTTGTGCTGTTCTTTTTAGCGCATAGTTTGCTATGGCTGGTGATGGACTATTACCAAAGACATGAACACACATCCGGTATTCCTGTATTTCAGACATTTGCTGGGGGTCCTTGAACCACAGGAAACGAAGAAAGTCTCTATGGTCATTTCTGACCCAAAAGGAATAGAACATTTGTTGGATGTCTGCCATAATTGCAACTGCTTCTTTCCTAAAACGTAGAAGTACGCCAAGAAGATTGTTGATTAAATCTGGGCCTGTCAATAGAACTTTATTTAGAGATGTTCCTTTAAATAGGGCACTAGAGTCAAACACTACTCTGACTTGTTGGGGCTTTTGTGGATGGTACACCCCAAAGAACGGTAGGTACCAACATTCTTGCTGCTCTTTGAGGTTAGGAGCCCTCTCTGCATGACCTCTATCTATCATAGTGTTAATGAATGCAATAACATCTTTCTTTAATTGAGGTTTTTTCTCCATGTTCCTCTGGAGAGCATTGAGGCGTTGCATCGCCATGATGCGATTATTAGGCAGTCTGTTTCTATCCTCTTTGAAGGGTAAGGGTGCAACCCAGTTACCTTTTTTATCTTGAACACATTCTTTCTCCATTATGTCTAGGAAACGCCGGTTTTCTTTGGACAAAGCTATTAGGTTGTCATGAACTGTAGTCCTAAATACTGAAGATTCTGAACTCTCGGTGTTTTGGAAACGTATTTGGATGTGATTCGGACAATCTAACATCTGTGTAGGACGTCCATTTGGCATGAAGCCTGTGCAAAAGGTTCGAGCATGAGAAGGCAACCTTTTGCGGTTTAAACATACTGGACCTAGGATAGTCCAGCCTATCTCTAGTTCTTGAGCTATTGGTGCTCCTGGTCGACCTTTTATTTGCTTTTTAACTGAAAACAAGTCTGGACAGTCTATACCAATAAGCAAAAGAATCTTTGCGCCAGGGTCGAATCTTGGTAACTTATGTGCCATGGATCTTAGGTGTGCATGACTCATAGCTATTTCTCTTGTAGGGATTTGTCTTTCATCTTTAGGTATATTTTGGCATTCTATGAACGTTGGTAACCTAAATTGTTTCATGCCATCAATAGTCCGGAGGATGAATCCAGATGCTACTCTCCCCACCATGACCTGATCTCCACCACAAGTAGTCATAACGTATTCTACCTCTTTTGATTGAATTTGAAAGATGTTAAAGAATTCAGGTGTTGCTAGGGAGGTGTCACTTTGAGAATCTAAGGCAACGTACATGCGTTTAACTTGATCTGGAGAGTTTTCAGGGTAGACATCTACCAAGCAAATAGGATGACATGTTCGTTCTTTTCCTGCTTCTCCACACAAAGCTGTGCAAGTTGATGTTACTATCTTAATCTCCTTAGGTTGTGGTGTTTCCACAAGAATACATTCTGACTTTTCAGAGTTCTTTCCTTTCTGATGAGGTGTTGTTTCGCGGTGTAGTGCAGAGCAGTGTTTTTCACTAAAGCATTCTTGACATTTCACTTTTCTCCTGCACTCCTTGGCTATGTGGTTTCTGAAAGTACCACATTTAAAACAAAGTCTTTGATCTCTGGCAAAGGTTAAACGCTCTTCATAAGGTTTGCTCCTGAATTCTTTGCAGTTATTCAGATCATGTGCTATTTGGTGTACTGGACATATTACTCCTGCTGATGTCTTTGTGTGATGTTCAACTGATTTGACCTTGGTTTCAGTTTTTCTAACTGTGACTTGTGGTTTGCTTTTGGTTTCTATGAAATGTTTCTTATCTTTTTTGTTACTTTGATATAAAAGAGGAAACCCCGTTTGCAAATCATTCTTCTCTCTAGCTGATCTTAAGAGAAACTTCACTAAATGTGTAAATGGTGGGTATTTCCGTTGATGAGTTTCTTTATAAGAGAAAACTTCCCGGCCCCATACCTCCTTCAGTGAGAAAGGCAGTTTATCAATAATCTCTTGTTGTGTTAAATATTGATCTAAACATGCAAGCCCTGGTAAATCTGGATTTCCCTTAGCTGCCTCCAATTCTTCAAGCAAATCTGCATAATCCCATAATTTCTCATATTCCCCTTTTGTAAATGCAGGAAACGATTTAAGCTTTTGCAGAAGCAACGTTTCTATCTGTGCAGATGATCCATAACGTTCATTGAGACGGTCCCACACTCGATTTAAGGCTGCATGTGGGTTATTTATGTTTGCTGCATAAATTCTCTTCACCTGTATGGAAGAAGCAGGTCCCAACCAAGCGATCAATAAATTTAACTCTTCCTCTACAGGCAATTTTAGTTGCTTGAGAGCTGACTGAAATGTATTCTTCCACAACATATAATCCTCTGGCTTATCAGAGAATTTCTGAATGCCTCTGTCTGCTAAGTCCCTTCTTGGGTTTCTGTAGGAGGTGTAATTTAAAATATCAAGTGGGACTGAGGACTGTTGCAAAGTTGGTTCAGAGTTAGTTTGGATCTGGGGGTTTTCTGGAACCCAACTAGCTGCTTTGGGATTGAGACTGAATGCAGTTGTTGGCATTGTGTAGTTTGACTGTATTGAGTCCTGTGTGTCTACTGGAAAACTGTGCTCTAACTTGGTTTGAGATATATCATGCAATGGAACTGCTGCTTGACTTGCTACTTCTGCATACGGCAAATAATGTTCTTTGGGTGCAGAAACCTCTATAATTTCTGGTTGTGATACAAAAGAATTATTTGCTACTGCACTTTCTCTTGTTAGCACAGGAGGGGCTGCAATATTGATAATTTGGGTATTTAAATAAGAATCCACTTTTGTGACAGGATCTTCTGTTGTAACATCTGGAGGAAATGTATTTCCTAAGAGACCTTGCTCTAGGACTGAGGCCTTTACTTGTAACACCTCAGCCTTTGCAACCTGTGCTAACGTTGCTAGAGCAGCTTCTGTTTTAACTTGACGGGCCTTATTTTCTGCATCCATACCTGCATGCTTGGCAGCGGCTGCTGCCTGCTCAGCGGCAGCTGCGGCTTCCATTTCTGCCTTCTTGGCAGCGGCTGCGGCTTCCATTTCTGCCTTCTTGGCAGCGGCCAAGGCATCCAGTTCTGCCTTCTCTGAAACAATTTGCTGTCTTTTCTTAAGAAACTCTATTTGTTTTACTGCGGCAGCTGCCTCGGCCCTAGCCTTTATGACCAGACTAAGGGATTGGCCAGAAGAACCACTATGAACAGAAGTCCCTCTTGTTCTTTCTGTTCTATGGGATGTGTGAGATGATCTTGATTTGCCTGCTAATGTACACACAGACCTGTTTGACTTTGTATCTGTGTCTTTACTAAACATGTGTTGCACTTGTTCTTCATCAACAGTTTCCATAAGGGAGGCAGGGTCTTCTTCTGCCTGACCTTCTGATATTTTGTTAGATAAATCATTCATGATGGTATCAAATTCTAGTTCCCTTCTCTCTCTCTCTGACAACATTTCTTCCTTATTACTTAAAGATTCTGATGTTTTCATATGTTCAAGCAAAGAGATTATATTATCTGAATATGTTATCCACTCACAGTATTGATGTTGTAATCTTTCCTTACAATCTAATATTTCTTTCTGCTGCCTAAAGCGATGGCTTGCTTGACTCATATCTAAAATTCTCTGCCATGACTTCTGATATTTAGGTTTCAAGGAATCTAGTTTATCTTGCCAGAAGGACAACATTTTTGAGGTAGGTTTAGATATTCTGCTCTTTTGTGAGGAAGAAGCAGACATCTTTAAGTCTTCTGAAGTTTGTGTCACTTTATATTAGACTGAATTGCTTTTGGACAGAAAGGACTGAATAGCCTATTCTCCGTTACTTTGGAATGTAGGTCTTTTATTCTCCTGTTGCTGTCCGTTACTAATAGTCCCTTAAATAAAGTGATCACTAACTTTTAAGATTCTCAGTCCTTTTACTGAGACTTAAAGCTTTTTAGACTTAAAAATAACTATTGTGGTCCTGAAAACCACATTTTCCTCCAAAAGGGCTTCCCTCAGGTTCCTTCAAAATGGCGCTGCCCTCTATGACTGCACTCTCTCTACAGTCAAAATGGCTGCTTAACTCCTTCTTCTGAGGTAGTTTTCACTTCTCCTCAGGAAGGTCAAAAGAAAGAAATCAACTGCTACTTGGGAAGCTTAAAGAAAATACACTTTTACTGGGGAAGCTCAAAGGAAAATAAATTCACTTTTATTCAGGAAGCTTGAAGGAAAGAAATTCACTTTTACTTGGGAAGGTCAAAGGAAAGAAATTCACTTTTACTGGGGAAGCTCAAAGGAAAGAAATTCACTGTTCTGCCTCCATGCTTAATTAAATGAACTGGAAGGACTCATAGCACGAAGGACAGATTGGAGACTGTAGTTGTGAAACAAAATATTTTATTAATAGACAAAATTGATCTCTTTTCCTCTTGATGCCACTATGAAGTCTCTTGTGAGGAAAGAAATCTTTGAGTCTATGCAGTTCTGGATAGATATTGCCACAGAGTATAAAGTCTTGTTATGACTGGATTCTTTGTATCTTTGAGATGACTTCAATGCAGTGTTGTTGACATGGCTTTCTCTATTGCTGTAGTCTATGGCTTTTTAATCTAATTTGAATACAGTTCCAACGTGACGTGAATTTCTGTGATCCTTTTACTTCCTACACTTCCTTCCAGTGCTTCACCAACTGACAAATTCTAACTGACAAAAATAACTGCCATTTCAGGCTGGCAGGGGCCAAGGCTAAGCTCCGCCCCTTTGGAACCTTAAAGAGACAGGGCAGCAGGTAATGTTTTGCCTCCTCGTGGCAGGACAGACCCTTTACCTTAACTACCACCAATTCCTCAATACTTTATTTCCCATACCACCATACTTCGCCACAGCAACGCGTGGCTGGGCACAGCTAGTGGTTTATAAAATGAGAAGTAGTTTTCGAAGGAAATGCTTTCACGTGTTGTGCTTTGTTCTCATCTCAGTTTTACACTGTCTAGACGCCAAATGATCTATCATTAATGAGCTATGCCTGAGAAAGTCAGCTTGGCGGAATGGCCTTGAACCTTGACCAGGGTTCAAATCCTCCCAGAGCCAGGCAAACCATCTGAGTGGCCTTGGGCAATTCACACTCTCAGCCTCAGAAGGAGGCGGACCCCTTCTGAAAAGATCTCGCCAAGAAAACCCCAAATAAGGTAAACATAACTTGAAGGCACACAAATGTATTGATAGGGCCTGGGTACAAATATTATAAGGAAGCATTTTCTTATAATGTATGCATCTTTCAAAACATGGGCGATTTCAATTATCCCATGGGTGATTTCAATTATCCCAATATCTGCTGGAAAACAAACTCAGCCAAGAGTACAAAGTCCAACAAATTCCTCACTTGCCTTGCAGATAATTTTATGGTCCAGAAGGTAGAAGAGGCAACAAGGGGATCAGCAACTCTTGATCTAATCTTAACAAATGTGGAAGACCTGTCACAGACAGAACGCCACAAGATTCAAAGTAACAGAGTTTATTAGATTACAGAACTCAAAAATGCCCGTAAAAACACAAGGGCCAGGCAGTTTTTGCCTTTAGTAGCAAAAAGGGACAAAAGTAAATGTTCAAAAGATAAACCGGATTAAACCGGAGTTTAATCCGGGTAAAAACAAACTGCTTGCTTCAGCCTAGGTATTAACAGAACAAAAGCCAAGGAACAAAAGATACAAAGAATGCAACTAATTGGCAGCAGATTCCTCTCTGCTGCCAGCACTGTGCTTAGAGTAACTTGCGTCGCTCCCACACACACACAGTAGACAGGAACTCCAACACGAGCAATTCAGCCAAGGATTGCAGAAGTAGAGTAGACCAGTTCCGTTCCGTAGATCAAAGCCAGAAGCAGACGTTTGTAGTTTTTCCAAGTCCAAGAAGGGGGGAAGACAAGCCGTGGTCAGTTCAGTCCGGGTTCTCAAAGCAGGAGATGGCGTCCGTCAGAAAGACGACGGAAGGTCAAGCTAATAAGAGTAAGCACAGGTTTGCACAAACAAATGCCCACACAATCCCTCCCGCCGTCTGACCTTGGATTCCAATCAACTTACGTCTCAGCACAGGAAAGCACACAAGTCTTCAGGGAAGCGTCCCACACACACACGGATCCCAAGCGTTTGCCCAGATTACCTTGCCCGACGCAATTTGCAATTGCTCCCAAGCCCCATTTTATGCCAGTTACAAATCTTCATCACTGTCAGCTGTCCTCCTTAACCCGGGCGTTTCCTCATCACTTTCCTCGTCAGAGCTGGAACACCTCTGACTACGCCCAACAGCATCTCCAGCTGTGGATCCCGTCCCATCCCTCCAGCTAAGCCATGGGTCTAATCCTGAAGGTCCCCATTCATCTTCTGTCCCATCATGGCCAGTGGCACCCAATTCCTCCCTTACCCGAGTCCAATCCATCTCATCCTCCTCTGAGCTAACCAGCCCCTCCTCCATTCTCTCCGTAAACCCTTCGAAAGATTCTTCGTCAGATGGTGCTGCAAATATGTCTCGCAGTCTTTTTCTCTCTCGCTCCTCGAGAGTATCTGACTCCCGAGGAGTCTTACGCCCACGTCTGTCAGTAACAGAGCCATGAGGCTCAATCATAACACTATCCCCTCTCACAAAGGCCTCCTCCCCCGATGGCGGAGAAGTGGCAGTGATACCCTCCGCTATAGCACCACGACGACTAGAGGTATCAAGTTTCAACAGTGAACGATGAAAGACTGGATGGACCTTTAAACTAGACGGTAAACGCAAACGAAACGCAACGGAAGAAATCTTTTTAACGATAGGAAAGGGACCCAAATACCGAGGCGCAAACTTTCCCCCAGCCTGTTTAATATGTTTGGAAGATAACCACACCAAATCCCCTTCTTCCAACTCCTCCCCTGCCTGCCTGTGGCGGTCAGCCTGAGTCTTCTGCGTTGCCTTAGCTTCCAGCAGTAAGCGACGGGCAACATCATGCAATGCAGCCATTTCCGTAGAGCGGTACACAGGGTCCGAAGAGACCACATTGGTCGACGGCGCCACACCTCCCCGTGGGTGAAAACCATAAGTTAGCTCAAACGGCGTATGCTGACTAGATGTGTGCACCGCATTGTTGTAAGCAAATTCCGCCACCGGTAGCCACTTCACCCAAGCCGTGGGTTGGTCTAAACAAAAACAACGCAGATATTGCTCTAAGAGCCCATTAACCCGTTCCGACTGTCCATCCGTTTGCGGATGGAAAGCTGAAGAAACGTTTAACTTAGTCCCCAAACACTCATGGAAATGTTTCCAAAAGCGTGACACAAATTGCGGAGCCCTATCTGAAATAATCACCTCGGGTGCTCCGTGCAAACGATAGATGTGCTTAGTAAATAGTAAGGCCAACGTAGGGGCCGCCGGAATGGTTGAACAAGGAATAAAATGAGCCAGTTTACTAAATAAATCCACCACCACCCAAATACAAGTATAACCCCCAGACTTAGGCAAATCTGAAATGAAATCCATGGAAATGATTTGCCATGGCCTGTCCGGAACAGGTAAAGACGACAACAACCCTCTAGGGCGCCCAACAGGCGTCTTACTCTGCTGGCAAACGGCGCAGCTGTCACAAAAGCGCAGAATGTCTTGCCGCATCTTTGGCCACCAATAGCTCCTGGTAATGAGCTGCACGGTCTTGAATCTGCCAAAGTGCCCAGCCATGGGTTCGTCATGGTGGGCTCTAATCACCTCCAACCTGAGGGCCCCCACTGGTACGTAGACCTGCCCCCTGCGTACCAATACTCCGTCTTGATCTTGTAGATGCGGCAGTATGGTACGGTTACCTGCTGAGAGCAGCATCAGTTGCTCCTGTGTCCACACATCATCCCTCTGAGCCGCAAGGATCTGGTCATGTAACCCGAGCTCATTATCTACAACACACAGAGAGGCAGTAGGCAAGATGGTCTGACATACAACCTGCTCATTGGTCTTAAACTCCGGCTTGCGGGATAAAGCATCGGCCCGCAAGTTTGCCTTCCCCTCTACGAACTGCACCTTGAAGTTAAACCTGGAGAAAAACAAAGCCCATCGGATTTGACGCTGGTTTAACTTCTTTGCTGTTTGCAAGTGCTCTAAGTTCTTGTGATCAGATCTGACCACGATCTGGTGCCGTGCCCCTTCAAGCCAGTGCCGCCACACCTCAAACGCCACCTTAATCGCCAACAACTCCTTCTCCCATATGGTATAGTTCTGCTCGAAGGGTGTTAGTTGCCGCGAGTAAAATCCACAGGGACGCAAGGTCCCTGAGGAGTCCTTCTGAGACAATACAGCCCCCAACGCGTAGCTAGAAGCGTCCGCTTCTACCACGAACGGTTTGTCAACATCAGGATGGGTTAGTATGTTGTCCGATTGAAAACTAGACTTAAGTTGTAGAAACGCCTCGTGAGCTTCCCGCCCCCACACAAATGGCTGTTTCTTGCGCAGAAGCTGCGTCAAAGGTACCGTGAGCTTTGCAAAATTCGGAATAAACTCCCGGTAGTAATTAGCGAAACCTAAGAACCTTTGTACATCCTTCTTAGTTTTCAGCTCCTGCCATGAGTTGACGGCGTCAACCTTATGTGGGTCCATTTTAAGTTCCCTACCTGACACTACATGACCTAGGAACTCCACTTCAGGCACATGAAAGACGCATTTGGAAGCCTTGGCGAAAAGCCCATTAGCCCGCAGTCGGTGCAGAACCTGCTTGACATGTTGACGATGTTCTTTCTCGTCCTTAGAAAAAATCAAGATATCATCCAAATAAATCACTAAAAATTGGTCAATTAGGTCCCTGAACACATCGTTCATGAACCTCTGGAAGACCGCAGGAGCATTACAAAGCCCAAAAGGCATGACTCGGAACTCGTGGCATCCGAAACACGTGTTAAATGCCGTCTTCCATTCATCCCCTTCCCGTATACGGATTAAGTTATAGGCCCCCCGCAGGTCAAGCTTGGTAAAGACCTTAGCCCCTTGCACCCTTGATAACAGTTCCGAGATTAAAGGGAGCGGGTACCTATCCCGAATGGTGTATTTGTTTAGGATCCGATAGTCGCAGACCAACCTAAGTTCCCCAGTCTTTTTGGCTACAAAGAATACTGGTGCCGCAGTTGGAGAACTAGATGGGCGAATAAACCCCTTGGCTAAATTTTCATCTAAAAACTCCCGCAAAGCTTGCCTTTCCGGTACAGTCAAGGCATACAGCCTCCCTGCTGGCAGTTTCGCACCTTCTGCCAGCTTGATGGCGCAATCATATGGCCTGTGCGGTGGTAATTTGTCCGCTTCTCTTTTACAAAATACATCAGAGAACTCCCCATACTCAGCAGGCACTCCCTCCATATCAGCATGAGTAACGTTTAAAGTGCAACAATCCTGCCTCTTTAAGATCACTTTACGTGTTGCCCAATCCACTTGTGGGTTTACTACAGCTAGCCAATCCATCCCCAGGATCACATCATATCTAGGCAAGCTCGTAATATCCCACACAAACGTTCCCGTTACTCCCTGCACCTCCCACGTTACTGCTGAGGTTTCCTGGTTAACCACCCCAGTCTCCAGCAGTCTCCCATCTGCTCCCTCCACCCACACGTCGCATGCCTTGCGCACTCTAGGAATGCCATGCTTCTTAGCAAACTCAATATCTATATAGGAGACCGTAGCTCCTGAGTCCAGCAGTGCCAGAGTAGAAACAAGTTCCCTTCCCCCAACAGATAATGTAATGGGTACGAAAACATGCTTCCTCCCCTCAGTTGACTGCTTGAGGAGCCCTAGTGCGTTGGACTCACGTCGCACTAGGGCTGGCCTTTTCCCGAAAGCTGGGAAGGTTTCACATTACAATTTTTGGCAAAATGCCCAGCATTCCCACAGTACAAACACAAGCCCAGCTGCCTCCTACGGCTCTTTTCCTCTGTAGACAGTTTTTTAAAGACCCCAAGCTCCATGGGCTCTTCCCCCATCACCACAGGTGCCCTGGTTACATGCATGGGTGGCGCACACATTGCTTTTGAGTGTTTACGAGCCTCGAACCTTGCGTCTAAACGCAGCACCTTAGCTACTAAGGCGTCCCAGCTTTCAGCCGGCTCCAAGCGTGCTAATTCATCCTGGAGCATATCACTTAACCCGGCAGTAAATAAAAGCATGAATGCATTTTCCCCCCAATCCAGCTGGTGGCGATACAGGTTAAACTTATTTAAGTAATCCAAAACAGTCCCCTTTCCCTGTTTCAACCGATACAGAGCCCACCCAGCGTTCTCCGTGCGGAGAGGATCCCCAAAAGTATCAGTTAACAACTTTTTGAAATTATTCAAATTGTCCTTGACTGGGTCATTTCCCAAAATTAAATTAGTGGCCCATTGTCCTGCGGGACCGGTCAACAAACTCAAAATAAAAGCCACCTTACTAGTGTCAGTAGGAAAAGCATGAACACTGAGCTGTGAAAAATAAAGCTCCACTTGTGCCAAAAAGGTTGGCAACTTGCACCTGGTTCCGTCAAAGCGTTCAGGAGTCAAAACATGTCCTTTCACAGCAAAAGCTGTTTGGCTTACGGTAAAGGCCGTTTGCAATTGGTCTACTTTGGCTCTTAACTCATCCATCGTCTTCCTGACGGGTTTATTGCTGCAATAAACTTTTTATGGGCGTCGGGCAATCTGTCACAGACAGAACGCCACAAGATTCAAAGTAACAGAGTTTATTAGATTACAGAACTCAAAAATGCCCGTAAAAACACAAGGGCCAGGCAGTTTTTGCCTTTAGTAGCAAAAAGGGACAAAAGTAAATGTTCAAAAGATAAACCGGATTAAACCGGAGTTTAATCCGGGTAAAAACAAACTGCTTGCTTCAGCCTAGGTATTAACAGAACAAAAGCCAAGGAACAAAAGATACAAAGAATGCAACTAATTGGCAGCAGATTCCTCTCTGCTGCCAGCACTGTGCTTAGAGTAACTTGCGTCGCTCCCACACACACACAGTAGACAGGAACTCCAACACGAGCAATTCAGCCAAGGATTGCAGAAGTAGAGTAGACCAGTTCCGTTCCGTAGATCAAAGCCAGAAGCAGACGTTTGTAGTTTTTCCAAGTCCAAGAAGGGGGGAAGACAAGCCGTGGTCAGTTCAGTCCGGGTTCTCAAAGCAGGAGATGGCGTCCGTCAGAAAGACGACGGAAGGTCAAGCTAATAAGAGTAAGCACAGGTTTGCACAAACAAATGCCCACACAATCCCTCCCGCCGTCTGACCTTGGATTCCAATCAACTTACGTCTCAGCACAGGAAAGCACACAAGTCTTCAGGGAAGCGTCCCACACACACACGGATCCCAAGCGTTTGCCCAGATTACCTTGCCCGACGCAATTTGCAATTGCTCCCAAGCCCCATTTTATGCCAGTTACAAATCTTCATCACTGTCAGCTGTCCTCCTTAACCCGGGCGTTTCCTCATCACTTTCCTCGTCAGAGCTGGAACACCTCTGACTACGCCCAACAGCATCTCCAGCTGTGGATCCCGTCCCATCCCTCCAGCTAAGCCATGGGTCTAATCCTGAAGGTCCCCATTCATCTTCTGTCCCATCATGGCCAGTGGCACCCAATTCCTCCCTTACCCGAGTCCAATCCATCTCATCCTCCTCTGAGCTAACCAGCCCCTCCTCCATTCTCTCCGTAAACCCTTCGAAAGATTCTTCGTCAGATGGTGCTGCAAATATGTCTCGCAGTCTTTTTCTCTCTCGCTCCTCGAGAGTATCTGACTCCCGAGGAGTCTTACGCCCACGTCTGTCAGTAACAGAGCCATGAGGCTCAATCATAACAAGACCTGATCAATACAGTTGAAGTGGTTGGATCCTTAGGGGCAAGTGACCATGTGCTCCTGCAGTTTGCAATACAAAGGAATGCTGAAACTAAGACAAGTCAAACACGCATTCTGGACTTTAAGAGAGCTGACTTCCAAAAAATGAAGGAATTACTGAGCGGCATTCCATGGACGCCGATATTAAAAAACAAGGGAGTTAAGGATGGATGGGAGTTTTTCAAAAGTGAAATACTCAAGGCGCAAATGCAAACAGTGCCAACAAAGAAGAAAAATAAGACAAGTGCAAAGAAGCCAGAATGGATGTCCAAAGAACTTCTAACTGAGCTAAAGCTCAAAAGTGACATGCACAAGAAGTGGAAAAGGGGAGAAATCACCAAAGAAGAATTCAAACGTATAGCCAACACCTGTAGGGAAAAGGTTCGCAAGGCTAAAGCGCAAAATGAGCTCAGGCTTGCCAGGGACATAAAAAACAACAAAAAAGGCTTTTTTGCTTACGTTGGTAGAAAAAGGAAGAAAAAGGAGGCGATAGGGCCATTGCAAGGAGAAGATGGGGTGATGGCGACAGGGGACAGGGAAAAGGCAGAACTACTTAATGCCTTCTTTGCCTCGGTCTTCTCAGAAAAAGAAAGCCATCTTCAACCTCAGCAACACGGAATGGACGAAGGATTGGGGGAAATCCAACCCCAAATAGGGAAACAAGTTGTCCAGGAACACTTGGCCTCTCTAAACGAATTCAAGTCCCCAGGGCCAGATCAGCTACACCCAAGAGTACTGAAGGAACTAGCGGAAGTTATTTCAGAACCACTGGCAATTATCTTCGAGAGTTCTTGGAGAACGGGAGAAGTCCCAGCAGATTGGAGGAGGGCGAATGTGGTCCCTATCTTCAAGAAGGGAAAAAAGAACGACCCAAACAATTACCGTCCGGTCAGCCTCACATCAATACCAGGCAAAATTCTGGAAAAGATCATTAAGGAAGTGGTCTGCGAACACTTAGAAACAAATGCGGTCATTGCTAATAGTCAACACGGATTTACCAAAAACAAGTCATGCCAGACTAATCTGATCTCTTTTTTCGATAGAGTTACGAGTTGGGTCGATACAGGGAATGCTGTGGATGTAGCGTACCTGGATTTCAGTAAGGCCTTCGACAAAGTCCCCCACGACCTTCTGGCAAACAAACTAGTAAAATGTGGGCTAGACAAAACTACGGTTAGGTGGATCTGTAATTGGCTAAGCGAACGAATCCAAAGGGTGCTCACCAATGCGTCGTCTTCATCATGGAAAGAAGTGACAAGTGGAGTGCCGCAGGGCTCCGACCTGGGCCCGGTTCTGTTCAACATCTTTATTAACGACTTAGACGAAGGGTTAGAAGGCACGATCATCAAGTTTGCAGACGACACAAAACTGGGAGGGATAGCTAACACTCCAGAAGACAGGAGCAGAATTCAAAACGATCTTGACAGACTAGAGAGATGGGCCAAAACTAACAAAATGAAGTTCAACAGGGACAAATGCAAGATACTTCACTTCGGCAGAAAAAATGGAAATCAAAGATACAGAATGGGGGACGCCTGGCTTGACAGCAGTGTGTGCGAAAAAGACCTTGGAGTCCTCGTGGACAACAAGTTAAACATGAGCCAACAATGTGATGCGGCTGCTAAAAAAGCCAATGGGATTCTGGCCTGCATCAATAGGGGAATAGCGTCTAGATCCAGGGAAGTTATGCTCCCCCTCTATTCTGCCTTGGTCAGACCACACCTGGAATACTGTGTCCAATTTTGGGCACCACAGTTGAAGGGAGATGTTGACAAGCTGGAAAGCGTCCAGAGGAGGGCAACTAAAATGATTAAGGGTCTGGAGAACAAGCCCTATGAGGAGCGGCTTAAAGAGCTGGGCATGTTTAGCCTGCAGAAGAGAAGGCTGAGAGGAGACATGATAGCCATGTACAAATATGTGAAGGGAAGTCATAGGGAAGAGGGAGCAAGCTTGTTTTCTGCTGCCCTGCAGACTAGGACACGGAACAATGGCTTCAAACTACAGGAAAGGAGATTCCACCTGAACATCAGGAAGAACTTCCTCACTGTGAGAGCTGTTCGACAGTGGAACTCTCTCCCCGGGGCTGTGGTGGAGGCTCCTTCCTTGGAGGCTTTTAAGCAGAGGCTGGATGGCCATCTGTCGGGGGTGCTTTGAATGCAATTTCCTGCTTCTTAGCAGGGGGTTGGACTAGATGGCCCATGTGGTCTCTTCCAACTCTACTATTCTATGATTCTATGATTCTAGATGCTCTTCCCTGATTTATAATTCCACATCTTAAACTGTTAAAGTAATCCCTCTGTTTTGTTGACATCTTGGCATCTTACATGAAGCAACCACTGGGTAACGTTTCTAAATACTGTCCTCTGTGATGTGGCCAATTTAATACTTATGAAAGTGCAACCTGGCTAGAAGAACTTCTGAAATTCATACTTTAGCCAAATAGTTAGGCACTCTTTGGGTGGATATGCAAATGGAAAATTAATATGGGTTTACATTTTCCTTTCTGTTTGCTTGGCAGATGATGAAATCAGTCAGTCTGCACTAAAAATGAGAGAAATCTTTCTAAAGTTTATATAAAAATAAGTACAAGTTGATAGTTCTAAAAGGAGAATTTCTGAGATCAAATGGCTACAGTTTTCTTTCAAGTTCCACAAGGATGTGCAAAATATGGGGAAAGGGAGGTGCTTCCAGCTGTTATTACAAATATGAGATTAAATCTTACTTCTTATTACTGTTACTTCATTATTTATCTTCTTCTTGTTGTAATCCACAATATTTATTAACTTTATATTCATATTATTCTGTGTTTGGACTCAAGGTGGTTAACAATCCCCCACAGTGGTCATAGTTTTAAAAAGTGCAATACAAAAAAAAACCAATTAAATAATATAGTGTGGATAAAGGTAAAAACAGATTAAAATACAATAAAAACACAAAATATAGTTCTCCTATATTTTGTCTCCACTTTTCTTAAACTATTTGTGCAAACTTGAAATACATCTCTGATGATTTGCCCTTACTTCCATTCACTTTACTGTGCAGCCACACTGGTTTTTAAAAAGGTGTTTCAATCTATTCTGCTTTTATGTTATTTTTAGTGATTGTGTTTTTAGCAGTTTCCTCTTCATGAAATCCTGCCTATGCTAGGTGTCTATTTCCTTTAGTATCTCTGACTATGGGATTGTGCCCAATATTTCCCAGAGCTTGATTAAAAACAGTTTCCCAAACTTCTTTACTCAGTTCGACAATAATGAAGTCTAGCATTACATGATCACTGTTCCCTTAAGTTCTTTGATTCCACTTTGATCCCAAGTTCTTTGATTCCACTAAGCTGCTTCTCCCAATTGGTTAGGATTGAGTCCAAGACTGCTGGCTTCCTTGATCCTTCAACTTTTGAAAGCAGAATATCTGCTCTTTTGTTGCAGAACCAGTGGCTAGCAGAGCAAATCACCTAGCCAATATCAGAGTAATTGAACTACCAAATCTTGTTTCTTTGAGATGTTTGAGATTTGTTTCAGAAAGACATTATCTACAGGTCTTCTTAGATTGGTGGCCTGCCATGTTGTTGTTATTGTTTCTCGGGTGCTCTCCATTGATCTATTTCGATCACATAGATTTCTGGACAAGTGGGCATGAATGTGAAATATAATGCTGCTCTCCCTCTTTTTCCTTCCCCACCTGTTGTTTTTAAATACATGTAGTGTATTCCCCAGTTGTTATATTCCAGTCATGGGAGTCATTCCACCAAGTTTCTGTTATGTCTACAAAGTCATAGTTAATGGTAATCACTGGCTTAACTGTCTTTCTGCAAGGCTCTAGAAACACTCATTAATATGCATGTTGCCTTCCCATAGAACATGGCAGAGCAGGATGTGGAGAATGAATTACTGGACTATGAGGAGGACGAAGAGCCCCAGGCAGTGAATGATGCCACCCCTGTCCCTGCTAAAAAGGACGTGAAGGGTTCTTACGTTTCCATTCACAGTTCTGGCTTCCGTGACTTCCTGCTCAAGCCAGAACTGCTTCGTGCCATTGTGGACTGCGGTTTTGAGCACCCATCAGAAGGTAGGAGCTGAGCCAAGGCCCTTGGCCCCCTCGTCAGCCAGCCCAGCCCACCCACCGGAGAGCAACTGCCAGTGGTGCCAAGCGGTACAGGGTGAGAGCTGGGGGCTGCAGGGAGCAGGGGCGGGAGGGGCAAGGGATGGGGGGAGCTATATTTGACATTATTCTTTAGCTAAATCAGGTTTGGGAAGCCTGTGCTGTACCACCAGATACTGTTAGGTGTCCATCATCCCTGGGCAGCATGGCCATGTTTGGGAAATGTAGGCAGTTGTAGTTGAACACCACCCAAAGGGCTATGGTTCCCAATTTAGAGTTCATGTCGTAGATAGTGGATTTTACTTGGGCACAGAAGTTATTTGGGACTGAGAGACCTCATAGTTCTGCTCATCCAATTAAGTGGAGGACCTGGCACAGTGCTTAAGGGAGAAGGCTGGGGGTTGGGTGGGTTGCAGATATTATATCTAGAGTCTTTTCTGGCCTGCTTGCTTTGATTTGTCATTCAAGACAATAAAATTGAACATCTTATTGCTTGTACAGTAATTGCCTGAAGTGTGAAAAAGTATAGAAAGTGTATAGCAAGGTCACACTTCTGGAACAGTTTTATGTGGGGTTATCCAGTTTTAAAGATGTGGGAAAGAGCTTGGCTTGAGGTCTCTTGGGGTTCATTCTATTCATTCTGGGTTTTCCCATTTTCACAAACCTTACCAAATCTCTTTGTATGACTGCTTTTTCTTCTTGCCCTCACAGTGCAGCATGAATGCATTCCACAGGCAATCCTAGGCATGGATGTTTTATGCCAAGCCAAGTCAGGCATGGGCAAGACAGCTGTCTTTGTATTGGCTACGCTGCAGCAGATTGAACCGACAGATGGGCAAGTATGTATTGAGGAGTAGTGGTCTCCTGTGTTCATGACACATGTCACTTCTATTCTGGAAAAAAAATGTTAGTAGAATGATTGGAATCCAAAAATGTGTAGTAGACATCATACCCTTGGGCAAGACTAAGACTTTGAAAAGTTGGTATAGGGGCTTGGGCAGTGTTATAGATAAGGACTCCAGGGCCATTAAGAAAGGCTAATGAGACTTCTTTCTCAGTGCTATTACAGTAGAGTCTCACTTACCCAACATAAACAGGCCCACAGATCATTGAATAAGCGAATATGTTGGATAATAAGGAGGGATTAAGGAAAAGCCTATTAAACATCAAATAAGGTTATGATTTTACAAATTAAGCACCAAAGCATCATGTTTAACAACAAATTTGACAGAAAAAGTAGTTCAATACGCAGTAATGCTACATAGTAATTACTGTTTTTACGAATTTAGTACCAAAACATCACAATGTATTGAAAACATTGACTACAAAAACATTGACTACTAAAAGGCAGACTGCGTTGGATAATCCAGAATGTTGGATAAGTGAGATTCTACTGTACTTGTAACTGAGATGAGCTTTTAGCTAGCTTCCTGTCTTTCTTAACTGAGACATTGCATAGGTGTTTGCAGTTAGTTTCTGTAGTGACACAGCTATAACCAGACTTATTTATTCTTGATTTGTATTTATTTATTTATATTTCCTGGCATGGAATCCAAAGCTTACAAAGGCTAAAAACAATGCTAGCTAAAAAATTTGACTTTTTTTTAAAAAAAACAACAACTGCTAAACCCTTGTGCACCATTTAATGCACTCTGGGGGCCCATCTACATAGCACCTAAAACATGGAAGTTGCCAGACTAAAAAGGGGGGGGGGGTGGCTACAGGATGCTAGTGTGTAATCCACTGCAATGGACGAAAAACACGGGGTAAAAAGGTTCGCTTACATCCCAATTCCATCCAGAAAATGTGCATATTTGCATCCCTGTATATTTCTGCACTTGTGAAAAACAGGTGATTTCCTTCCTTCCCCCAGTGGAGAATGCTCCAGCGCACTTGCACTTTTAAAAAGCCCTCAACAGCTGATCAGCTGATTGAGCTGTGAAATGGACACACAGCTGTTTAAAAGGAAGCACATATGGAGAGCATATGAAACTCTTTATTTTAAACTTTCTAATCTTAAACAGAGCTTGAATTAACAATTGGGGGAAAAGAGAGCTCCGGAGGAAGTTCTTTTAAAAAAATGTCCACCATTATGCACTGGAATGTGTATTCACACATATGAACCTGCTTATATTAAGATACTTGCATGTGTGCATATACAATCCTGTGCATATAAAATCCTGTGAATAACTGAGTGATTAAAAAAAAACCTTCTGCCAGATGTCCCCCATCTGCCCTCCATCTTGTTCTGATATAGAGGAAGCCTGTGAGGACAGCGGAGGACCAAATCCTGGGACTAACAGGTCTGTGTGGGGACCTGCAGTCAGTTCCTGAGATTTTTTTGTTTGTAATGTAAAATGCGGGTTTTGGCGCTGTCTGGAAGTGCCCTGAGTTCCTTACAAGGTCACCTTCAGTATCCCCAAATCTACAATAATCAATCTGTATCAATCTTAATCTGGATAGTAATTTGAAATAGATGCTGTTTCTCCCAAGTTTCATCAATTCATGGGATTTGTTGTATCTGACCTCTGAGTGTATCCTGTTAATTGAGTAAGAATCCAAACTGTTCCATACTGTTACTATGAAGAAAGGCTACATGTATAATACTAAACTACCAAATTCTGAGTGGTGCTGTATATGCTGCAGATGATCATATCCTTATTCAGGAAAGTAACTCCAGGCCCAGGTAGCATTGGGGAAATCCTGAGCTGAACTTCATATGAGCATATTATTTTCTTTCTTGTAGGTATCAGTGTTAGTGATGTGCCACACCCGGGAGCTGGCCTTCCAGATCAGCAAAGAATATGAGCGCTTCTCCAAATATATGTCTGCTGTCAAGGTAAGGGATGTTTTGCTGCTTTTGTGTCAGTGACTGATAAGCCGGTGGATGTTGCCCTGTTCAGGAAACAAGATGACGGAAAGGGGTTGTGCAATTACAAGGACTGTGCAGTGCTGGCTACTTCCTATGAGGAAGTAAGCAGTTTAATGAAGATTTATATTTTTGCAGAGGTTTGTTTGTGAGTCTGTACCTTACTGTAAGGAAAAGGCAGAGAAGGGAAGAGAAAAGAAGGGAAAAAATGGATGAAAAAAAGGAAGATGAAGGAAGAGAAAGCAAAGAAATAGCTTTCTGTAGTTCCATTGTCATGGACCGACCATTACCTGGTCAGGTTTAGGCTTACAGTGACTTCTAACCTCTGCAAGAGTGGAGGACCTATTTAGACGGTTTGCCCTAGGAGACTCATGGACATAGATGGGTTCCTGACGGCTCTTGGGGAGTTTCCCGCCACCTCAGTAGGTGATCCTGTCAAAGCCCCGGTTGATCTCTGGAATGGGGGCTGATCCAGTGTGGCAATGTTGAATCAACCCTGGGATTGTTTAGCACCTCCACCGCTGTGGAGGCTGGAGGGAATCCACTGATTATCCAGCGGTATTGAACCTGATTCAGTGCTGCCTGACAGCCACCCTTACTGTCCCCTCCCATCCTCCTTGTTGCAGGAGCCAGGGGATACGGCATGGGTTGTGCCAGTTGCTCATTGGGGAAATGGCCAGGGTGGTGGACACAATTGCTCCTGAACGTCCCCTCTCACAGAGCAGAGCCAAACCAGCCCCTTGCCTTTCCAAGGAGTTGGCGATGAAGCAAGTGAGACCGAGATTAGAGAGACGTTAGGAGAGAACTTGAAGCGAATCTGGCCAAGCATGGGCTAGAGCATATTTGAAAGCCTACTCCATGGCAATGGAGGCAGTGGAGAAATCGTTCATTACTGCCACCCTTGCATCTGCAAGGAACTGCCCAGCTGACCCATTTTAAGTGGTCAGAGGATTGTTACTGGTCTTTAAGGAGAAATCCTTGATGATTCTGCAGCCCGCTGTGAAGAACTTGCATGGCACTTTGCAGATAAAGTATCTTGGATTCGTTCCGACTTGAATGCAGTTATTGATACAGTTCTAGAGGATGTAACTCTGGCTACTGCTTGTCCATTTGTGCAGCCTGAGGGTGGGGACAGACAGGATCCTTGGAAAGGTGAGAGATACTACATGTATTCTAGGTCCTTGTTCTTCTTGGCTGATCAAACAGGTCAGAGAGGGACTGGCAGAATGGGTGATGGTGGTGGTCATTGCCTCCTTAGAACAACGCAAAGTTCCAGCTTGCTTAAAGGAGGTAGTTGTGAGACCAATATTTAAAAAGCCATCTCTGAACCCCTCCATAATGGAAACTATCGACCAGTGTCCAACCTCCCCTTTTTGAGCTAGGTTTTTGAGCATGTGGTGGCCTCCCAACAGATTATCTAGATCCATTTCAATCTGGTTTCAGGCCTGGCTATGGAACAGAGACAGCTTTGGTTGCCTTGATGGATGACCTATGCAGAGAGCTAGACAGGGGGAGTGTGTCCCTGTTGGTTCTCTTGGATCTCTCAGCAGCTTTCAGTACCATTGACCATGGTATCCTTCTGGGTCATCTCACTTGGATGAGACTAGGAGGTACTGTCTTACAGTGGCTCTGGTCCTTCCTGGATGGGTGTACCCAGAAAGTACTGCTGAGAGACTCCTGTTTGAACCCCTAGCTGTTGACCTGTGGGGTTTCTCAGGGGTCCCCCATGCTGTTTAACGTATACTTGAAACCTCTGGGAGAGTTATCCAGAACTTTGGAGAACAGTACCACCTATATGCAGATGACACCCAACTCTACTACTTGTTTCCATCCAAAGCCAAGGAAGCTATTCTGACCCTAATGGACTGGATGAGGGCAAACAAATTGAAACTTAATCTAGACAAGACAGAGGTATTCCTGGTCAGTTGGAAGGCAGATCAGGGAATAGGGATGCAGTCTGTGCTGGATGGGGTCACACTCCCCCTGGAAGCCCAGGTATCTGTGGTGGGGGATACAAGAGAGGGCCTTCCCGGTGGCTGTCCCTCGACTCTAGAACTCCTTGCACAGGGAAGCCAGAATGGCCCCCTCCCTGCTGTCCTTCTGGTGGCAGGCTAAAACCTTTTCATTTAGACAGGCTTCTAAAGAGGAAGGCTTTTAAGAGCAAGTCAGGGGGTCTATGAATTTTAGCTTTGAATATGTTTTATTGGATTTTAACTGAAATTTAATACTAGTATGTTTTATTCTGTATAGCAGCGATTGTAGATTGCAGCCGAATCACAAAGGTTTTGTCATTACGGTAGATAGCTGGTTTTGTCAATCTGTATAACAATGACTCCTAATTGACCTGCAGGTATCAGTCTTCTTTGGGGGCCTTTCCATCAAGAAGGATGAAGATGTGTTGAAAAAGAATTGTCCGCATATCGTGGTGGGGACCCCAGGCCGTATTCTAGCACTTGTTCGCAACAAGACGCTCAACCTGCGCAACGTGAAGCATTTTGTGTTGGATGAATGTGATAAGATGCTTGAGCAGCTGGGTAAGGGACAGTTTGGGACGGCTTCGATGAAGGAGATGTTAGTTTTTGTTGTCACAGTCCGAAGTTTTTAATCTTTTCTGTGTGAAAATTGTTTCCAATGAGGTACTAAACTGTGGTTTCACATTGCAAAACACAGTCTTTTTCAAAGCATGGCTTTTAGAAGTTTCAGATAGAAAATAAAAACTTAGAAGTTTATTTTATACTGTACTGCTTTTCCACTTTGAAGAGAAATGGCATTAAAGATCTCACCAGTTATGCTTGCCTACAGACCAGAATCAGACTAGTTGCGACACACTTGCAAATTATATCTAAGCATTCCCAATCACCAGATATTGTTGAACTATAGTTTTCATAGTTTATTTTATGTTAGCTGTATTTATTCCATTTGTTTCTTCCTATAAACTGTTCATTGGTAATGCTGATCAGAAACGAAGCGAGTCATAATTAGGGACATTTGGAATCCATCATTTTGGGGAAAGTCTGCCAGATCTAGTTCAAAGAAGTGTTTTAACTTTTTTCTAACAGGGAAATGAAGTAGTATGTGAAGGTAAATTTTGGGCTGATTTGGCGCAGACTAAAAACACTATGGCTTACACAGTAGAGATGTGGAGGATCATTCCCCAAATGTTGAGGAAGAAGGCTGGGAGGTTCTTTAGGACATTTTGTTGAATGAAACTGATCCAAAGGGGTCCCATAAATTGAGGAGAGGTTCTCTAGGGACCATCACAGTCTGCAGTTCTGCCCCCATTCTTCAAACCACAGAAGAGCAGAGGCATGATGCATCTTGGGAATGGGGATAAGAGCTAGAATTTGGATTAATGCATCATTGAGTTTAGAACCCAGATCATTAACTCTCTTGTTTTTTTGTAGACATGCGCCGGGATGTGCAGGAGATTTTTCGACTGACTCCTCATGAGAAACAGTGTATGATGTTTAGTGCCACCCTGAGCAAAGAGATCAGGCCCGTTTGCAGGAAGTTCATGCAGGATGTAAGTCGTGGCTCCAGGGTTTGAAGAATCCTTTTAACTCAGTGGTTCTCAACCGGTGGGTCTTCAGGTGTTTACCAGCTATTAGGATTTCTGGGAGTTGAAGGCCAAAACATCTGGGAATCCACAGGTTGAGAACCACTGTTTTAACTGAAATTAAACTTGGGACCTTTTAGCATGCAAAGTATGTGCCTTATTACTTGAAGAGGATGAGGTATCTCATTTCCTCACTAATTGGAGTAAGTGTGTAATGGACAGGCAAAGGAAGTATCCAGTGTAGTAGAAAATGTGACAACCTGGAGCATTGTTGTAATGGTTGTGCAGCTTCAGAGTGATGTTACTAAATGCTGTCATTCATAAAAGAGAGCTGTATTGAAATAGCTATCCTGGGGACACCAGGACACCTGTGGATAAAACGTTAATTTAGGGCCTTGATTCATGCCTATCAAGTTAGATTCCTTTACTGTCAGGCACTTCAACCACTTTTTATGGATAATTAACAGTAGCAGGAATTCGTTCCTTCATATTGGGCATAGGAAGCTCTTTAGTGTGTGGAGATTTAATTTACACTTTTGCAGATATAATAGCCTACCCCCTTTATGCCCATGTAGCAATCAAAATAATGCAGACTACTATGCCAATTTGATACTTCTGGTTTTCAAAGCAAGAAGTGGGTGGAGGGTTTGGCTGTTGTTATTGATAAATGATTATAATAGTCTTTTACTGTTTGCAGCCTATGGAGGTGTTTGTGGATGATGAGACCAAGTTGACTCTCCATGGCCTGCAGCAATACTATGTGAAGCTGAAGGACACAGAGAAGAACCGCAAACTCTTTGACCTACTGGATGTGCTAGAGTTCAACCAGGTACACATGGGAGAGGGCTCTTAACAAGGGCTCCTGAGCTCAAGAGCTGGAGTTTGAGCAAAGCTGGCAAGCTCTTGAGACATTTTTTCCCTCTTGCCCCTTTGCAGGTTGTGATATTTGTGAAGTCAGTGCAGCGCTGCATGGCATTGGCTCAGCTTCTGGTTGAGCAGAACTTCCCAGCCATCGCTATTCACAGAGGCATGACTCAGGAAGAGAGGTGAGTGCAGCAGGATGGCTGTATTGTATGACAGCAACACAAATAAACCATTTCCCCTAATTACTTTATTTACATTTTGCTTCCTTTTTCAAAACTGCAGCTCAAGGTACCTTACAATATATTTTTTAATAAAATACATGTGCCTTTACCTGTAATTGATAGCATACAAAAGTTTTATTATGAAATAGCATTAAACTTTCTGTAGAATTGTGTTTGTAGCATTTGACTCATTCTGATAATGTTTTGGGCAGAAAATCGAACTCCAGGAGATCCGGAGGGGACCAGGTGTTGGGAGACTGCCTATACCTATTGAGATAAAATAGTTGACCCTGGCTTGCTGCATAGAAGGAAGGGAGGCCATGCAGGAATGTAGATTTTCCCTTGATTCACTTTCATAGCTTCTGAACATACCCAAAGGCTAAATCCTGTATCCAAGATTTGGCTCTATAAATGTTAGACTTTACCTTCCAGCATTCTTCACTGCCAATGCAGGCTAGGCCTGATGGGAGCTTTGTCTTTCATCTGGAGGTCGGAACTTTGGCCTTTTATGACTGTATGCATGTTGTAAATCTTTTGAGTTGGATATGCATGACAGGTATGTTGAGATGATTTAGGAAATGTCTGTGCATGTGTGTAAGGGCACACATGTCCTGATTGGGAGGGATGGAGGTGTTCTGTGAATTGGGTCCAGTTCAAGAGAAATGATGCGTTGTCATTCATGAAGGTTCAGTTGCTTCTTTTTTTGATCATTTCAGACTCTCAAGATACCAGCAGTTTAAGGACTTCCAGCGTCGGATCTTGGTGGCCACAAATTTGTTTGGACGTGGGATGGACATAGAGAGGGTTAACATTGTATTCAACTATGACATGCCTGAGGATTCAGATACCTATTTGCACAGGGTGAGCTTCAGTGTGAGCCAAACAAATGAGTTACTCTGTTTAGATGAGGGTTGTTTCTCCATGATACTAGCTCTCTTCTCTATTCCAGATTGTCCAGGAAACAGGTCCTAGGAGCTCCTAATCAGACAGCTGAAACTTTCTCTGCTCTTTTGACATTGGCATTTCCTAATTTTTCTTCATTCAACCTACTTAATGCTGTTGAACATAACCTGTATTTCAAATTTCTTTTAAGGAAGTTAAGATTATGCATTGCACTCTCATAAATGCTAATATATTCAGTGTTGGCTGAGTAGATGACCCATTTCCTGCAATCAGATCTGTGGGATGTGAATTCAGAGCCAAGAAAGGCTTCATTGTATCCTTACTATACACTCTTTTCATTGCAGGTAGCCAGGGCCGGGCGCTTTGGTACAAAAGGTCTGGCTGTTACCTTTGTGTCAGATGAAAGTGATGCCAAGATACTCAATGATGTGCAGGACCGCTTTGAAGTCAATGTAGCTGAACTCCCTGAAGAGATAGACATCTCCACGTATAGTAAGCATTAGAAATTGTCTCGAGTGAGCTTGTCTTCCTGGCATAGGTTCTGTTTATGCTGTTCAAAAGCACAATTATCAAGTTTGCAGATGACACCAAACTGGGAGGGATAGCTAACACTCCAGAAAACAGGAGCAGATTTCAGAACGATCTTAACAGACTAGAGAGATGGGCCGAAACTAACATAATGAAGTTCAACGGGGACAAATGCAAGATACTTCATTTTGGCAGAAAAAATGGAATGCAAAGATACAGAATGGGGGACACCTGGCTCGACACCAGTACATGTCAAAAAGATCTTGGAGTCCTTGTGGACAACAAGTTAAACATGAGCCAACAATGTGATGTGGCTGCTAAAAAAGCCAATGGGATTTTGATCCATCAATAGGAGTATAGTGTCTAGATCCAGGGAAGTCATGCTACCCCTCTATTCTGCCTTGGTCAGACCACACCTGGAATACTGTGTTCAATTCTGGCACCACTGTTGAAGGGAGATGTTGACAAGCTGGAATGTGTCCAGAGGAGGGCAACTAAAGTGATCAAGGGTCTGGAGAACAAGCCCTATGAGAACGGCTTTTTTTCGTGTCAGGAGCAACTTGAGTCTCTTCTGTAGTGAGAGAAATGGCCGTCTGCAAGGACGTTGCCCAGGGGACACCCGGATGTTTTGATGTTTTTACCATCCTTGTGGGAGAGGCTTCTCTCATGTCCCCGCATGAAGCTAGAGCTGATAGAGGGAGCTCATCCGCACTCTTCCCCGGGTGGGATTCGAACCTGGCAGCTTTCAGGTCAGCAACCCACCCTTCAAGTCACTTAGTCCACTACGCCATCTGGGAGCTCCTATGAGGAGCGGTTTAAAGAACTGGGCATGTTTAGCCTGCAGAAGAGAAGGCGGAGAGGAGACATGATAGCCATGTACAAATACGTGAAGGGAAGTCATAGGGAGGAGGGAGCAAGCTTGTTTTCTGCTGCCCTGCAGACTAGGACACGGAACAATGGCTTCAAACTACAGAAAAGGAGATTTCACCTGAATATCGGGAAGAACTTCCTCACTCTGAGAGCTGTTCGGCAGTGGAACTCTCTGCCCTGGACTGTGGTGGAGGCTCCTTCTTTGCAGGCTTTTCAACAGAGGCTGGATGGCCATCTGTCTACCCCGCCTTGAATGCGATTTTCCTGCTTCTTGGCAGGGGGTTGGATTGGATGGCCCGTGATGTCTCTTTCAACTCTACTATTCTATTATTCTAGAACTAAACATTAGGTTAGCTACGGCAATGTACTAGTATAAATTATCCGCTTGTTTCTGGTAACCCTGTAATCTATATAAATAAAAATGTAATGTCCGTCAGTGAGGGACCTCATATCTCCCACACTACTCCACCGATTACTATGAAATTTGGACACACCATGGCATTCGAACTACTTTGGGGTTTTTAAATTTCTCACAAACCTGACACTTGAGAAAGGCAAAATCCCTCAGCAACTGCCAAGCACTCTCCTCCCTTAGTAACCATTGTAACAGACAGCTCCTCCCCTCAGCAACTACCAAGCAGTCTCCACCCTTTAGTAAGTGGTGTGGGCGGGGCCACAAGGGATGGCTACTCACAAGGAGTTACGCAAGGCCAAGGCTCTGAGGCATTGCCACAGAAAGGCTGTAAGGAGTGACTTCAGAAACAGCAAGCTGCTTCTGGTGTGAGACAACTGGAGGCCGTCAGCAAGGATGTTACCCACGGGACACCCAGATGTTTTGCCATCCTTTGGGAGGCTTCTCTTTATGTATCTGTGGAAGGTCCAGGATGGCAGAAATAACACTTTTATGCTACAGGCGTGAATGCTCCAATTGGCCAACTTCATTAGCATTGAATGGCCTTGCTGCTTCAAACCCTGGCTACTTTCTGCCTGGGGGAATCCTTTGTTGGGAGGTGTTAGCTGGCCCTCATTGTTTCATGTCTGGTATTCCACTGTTTTCTGAGAGGTGTTCTTTATTTACTGCAAGAAATGTTGCAATTGGCCAACTTGATTAGCATTGAATAGCCTTGTTCCTAGTGTGAGAAAATAGGCCGTCACCAAGGATATTGCCCAGGGGACACCCACATGGTTTACTATCCTATGGGAGGCTTCTCTTTATATATCTGTGGAAGGTCTAGGGTGGGAGAAAGAACTCTTTCCTGGGTTTTTTTTCATTGAACCAGATTGGGCCACAGCGTGGCTTAGCATAGCTAGTGCTTCAATAAGAAGTGAACCTTTTGAGCAAACATCAGTTGGCACCTAAGGTGAGAGGTTTGGGGTTGAATGGAAATGTCCAAAATGGCCTTGCTCTCCTGGATGATCTTCAGGGGAATGGCCACATACTGAAAACAGAGCCTGCTGAACTGGGCTACAGACTCATTTTGAGCTCTTAGTAGTCTGCCTACACAGCTTTAGCTTAATGGAAGTTTTGCTTGAGAAATCCCCTGACTAGCTGTCTTTCTTTCTCTCTTACAGTTGAACAGAGCCGGTAGCCTGTGCCAATGGGGATACTCTTCAGCTACTCCATGGTGGAACTTGAAACCAAATATGCTGTATTGCTTTCTCCTGCTGAAACCAGAACGCTATATTTTGTTTTTTGTTTTTTAATACCCTATTGGGGAGTGGGAACTTAAAGCGGATGTTTTACAAACTGCCCAGGTGGTATTTTGCTTCATCTTTAGCCAGTGGGCTTTTTACATGAGATGATTTTATTTTCGGAATAGCTAAGTATTAGAATAAATTGATTTTTGAAAGTATTACTGTCTGATTGATCCTTCAGAGGCATTACAATGGCAATACTGTAATCCTAGTAAGTTTCACTTTTTCAGAATATACATAGATCTTTCAGTTTTCTTTCATATTCTGTCTTTCACTTAAGAGGAATTATATGCCTTTCTTCTCACTTCTTTCTCCTCCCCCTTCCATTTTGAAAGACAGCATAATTCAGATTCACAAAATGCATTTTATTAAAATGTAAATATTAAAGCGGTTGTGAGACATGCTTCAGATTAATGGGTGGATAGTTAGAAATCACAGTCTACAATGGTATAATATCTAGGTGCATATTTATTTAGCTGAGTACTAGATTTCAATTTTTGAAGTCTTCAATAAATAAGGTCAAATAAATTTGACAGGTATAAGCAGAATTCCTCCAAGTTTTGAGTCAAAATGCTGAGGACTTATTCCACTCCAGGTAGTTTCCTCTTCCAGCTCATGAGAAAGCTTTGAATGGAGTCTTTTCCCCCGTTGCACTCCATTTGGGTTATTTTTGTTGCAGTCAATATCCTCCTAAGCTAACGCAAAAAGACTGATTGACTAAGGGGTGGGTCTCAATACTTACATCTGGCAAACAGGCTATCAGTGGCCAAGCAAAGGTTAAAAATAACAGCTCTGGGATAAGATCTATGGCTTAGTCCATAAAGGGTATGGTGTTGACGAACAGAAAACTTCCACCTGTCATAAGAAGTCCACTTTGGAGCTCAGATAATTGGCTACTGATGCACCTACAGCTAGTTCTGGAGCAGTAATTTCACTGCAAGGCTCAGTAATATCCACTGTACAGGCATTTGGAAAAAGTGTCAAGTGTGCAAGTACCTCTTTATAGATTTACTCCCATATCTTTTTGAGAGATGAGTGCCTTAGCTTGAAGGAAGAAGGGGGCCCTTGCTGAAGAGACTTGTGCCCACATCTGCTTAAAAGCATTGCTCCAGTTGTGCTTGCCAAGTGTGTCCTTATATAGGCTTCTGGCAGTTCTATTGTCCCCGTTGTAATAGGGCCTGTATCACCGGGTACCTCTTCTGAAGAGAGTCCTGCCTCAGTTACAGGATGTGTAATTGTGCAAAGCAGCACTTCAAGAAGTTGGTTCTAAAGAGCGTTGCTACATTCCTGATTCTCTGGAGGACTTCTGTGCCTACAGGAGACAAAGAATATAGCTTGAGCCTTAATACTCTTTTAAGTCTATGAGAATAATATATGTCCATCATGCATCCCTCTGACATCCTATTGAGTAAGTCCGTTATCATGGGCCATCAGAAATAAGACCTGAAACCTTGTAAATATTCCAAGGAAATTACACCTTATCAGCTCAAAATGACTAGAAGCCTCCCTCGCTGACTGCAGCTTTAATGCACTTAATGGAAAGTGGTGTGTTGCTTTCAAGGAATTACACCATTGAATTCTTTGATTCAGGTTCACTGGCAGCTGAAATAGTTTAGTTTGGGCTTGGTTCCAGCTAAAGCCAATAAATGTTAAATAATAGATTCAGCACACATTATATACCAACTTACTTCCAATTTAGATGTCAGAATTTAAATATAAGGCACACTTCTTACTTTAACCATTTATATATTAGGGTGGGCCCTCATCTATCTTGAAGGCAGCACAGGCATATTAATTAACATAACACTTGCCAGCCAGAGGGGAGCCCCCGATGGCGATGGCGTAGCGTGTTAAAGAGCTGCTGAACTTGCAGACCAAAAGGTCGCAGGTTCAAATCTGAGGAGTGGAGTGAGCGCCCGCTGTTAGCCCCAGCTTCTGCCAACCTAGCAGTTCAAAAACATGCAAATGTGAGTAGATCAATAGGTATTGTTTTGATGGGAAGGTAACGTTGCTCCATGCAGTCATGCTGGCCACATGACCTTGGAGGTGTCTACGGACAACGCTGGCTTAGAAATAAAGATGAGCACCAATCCCCTAGTTGGATACGACTGAACTTAATATCAGGGGAAAACCTTTACCTTTACCTGCCTGCCAGCCACAGACTGGCTAGTGCTTTCTGTAGTGTGCAACAGTTTGTGTCACTAGGTATGGAAACTACAAACACTTAGTTCTGTCACCCCATTCCCCCTTCAAAATGTTTACAGCTGTTCATCTTTATTGGGTTGTATTTTTATTTCTTGTTTTCCTGCCTCAGTTTTAGTTTCACAGATGAATCATACCTTTAAAGATATTCCTTCCTACTCTTACTTGGGTAAAGCCAATAAATGTTTCACATGTAGCAATGTTCTTGTTTTGAACCATTACTTTTAAGAAGTAACCTGAACTACCTCAACTCATCATTGTCTAATTCAATTTCAACAAAGGATCTTTAGTGAGTTAGTTAAAACCATGCATTCTTCCAATTAGTTTGCCTCCATGATTATTTTAGATCTTTAGGAGCAACTGCAGGAATTGTGGCCATGCTCAAGCCATGGCTGTGATGGCACAAGGATGCAGCCCAGCTAATAGCTTCACTGAAGAAGAGTGATCAAACCCCAACACCCTCCACTGTTTCATCTTACCCGCAACGTGTTGGAACCTGCTGTGGAGCTCATGTCTGAGTACTTGTCACTGCTATGATCCTTGTTAAATTTGCAGAAGCAGCGGTAGTATTCATCGCGTACCTATAAACAGAAAACAGGTTTGGTTTGTGCATACAGGCATATCTCCATTGACAAAGCCTTTGGCAGTGAAGCTGCTTCGTAAAGCCACTCAAGTCTTCTAGCTTGCTGTAAATTTTTTGTGGCATTGGCACTTTAGGTTGGGACAGTGAAGAAGGTTTGGAGAAACATTGTGGGTGTTGCATTGCAGCAGCTTGCCTTCATTAAACAATGCAATAACACATGATCTGGGAAAGACTGACTATTCTATTCATATTACTTCTGCTTCTTGTACTAACTAATGCCCACGAACACATCTACATTGTTAATTATGGTATGCCTATTATCTTTGACAGCAGTGTGTGCGAAAAAGACCTTGGAGTCCTCGTGGACAACAAGTTAAACATGAGCCAACAATGTGATGCGGCTGCTAAAAAAGCCAATGGGATTCTGGCCTGCATCAATAGGGGAATAGCGTCTAGATCCAGGGAAGTTATGCTCCCCCTCTATTCTGCCTTGGTCAGACCACACCTGGAATACTGTGTCCAATTTTGGGCACCGCAATTGAAGGGAGATGTTGACAAGCTAGAAAGCGTCCAGAGGAGGGCGACTAAAATGATCAAGGGTCTGGAGAACAAGCCCTATGAGGAGCGGCTTAAAGAGCTGGGCATGTTTAGCCTGCAGAAGAGAAGGCTGAGAGGAGACATGATAGCCATGTACAAATATGTGAAGGGAAGTCATAGGGAAGAGGGAGCAAGCTTGTTTTCTGCTGCCCTGCAGACTAGGACACGGAACAATGGCTTCAAACTACAGGAAAGGAGATTCCACCTGAACATCAGGAAGAACTTCCTCACTGTGAGAGCTGTTCGACAGTGGAACTCTCTCCCCGGGGCCGTGGTGGAGGCTCCTTCCTTGGAGGCTTTTAAGCAGAGGCTGGATGGCCATCTGTCGGGGGTGCTTTGAATGCGATTTCCTGCTTCTTAGCAGGGGGTTGGACTAGATGGCCCATGTGGTCTCTTCCAACTCTACTATTCTATGATTCTATGATTCTATGATTTAGGGTGTTAACATTTCTGTACAAAAATCATTCTATGCCTAACATTTGTAAATAATGCACCTTGGCTTTCTTATCCAGTAACAACACTAATAAAACACTGAGTTCAATCCTATTCACATGTACTCAGAATCAAGTCCCCATAAGTTTATTAGAGCTTTGACTGCAAATGAGAACATAGATTGCAGTTAAGGTGTTCCCATCCATTTGCCATTCCCATGTTGCAGATACCTGTTTGTTGAGCAAACAATGCAGGAGAAAGATGAAAAGCCCTTGCAGACTGTTGAGGATGGTAAAGATGTAAGACATGACAAGGGTGTGGTCGCTGAACTGAAACATGCCGAAGATCCAAGTGGTGCCCAGGATACAGAGCTGGGCGATGGCAGTAATTGTGAGCACCCTGGCAAAAAAGAGGATTGGAAAAAAGCTTAGGCTGGCAGTGCCATGATTCCTGGCCTTAAAGGAATCTATAGGACTAGGCTCAGTGCATGCATTGAAGAGGAATTGCTACAGCAGAGGTCCCTAAATAGCAACAAAATGTTTTTATTAGTTCTCCCCCAATATTATTGTATTCTATTGAATTTATATGTCACCTTTTCCCCAAAGTTGGTAGCAAGGCAGCTCATAGATAAGCTTAGTGGAAACAAAACCATTTTAAAAACAGTATACAATTGTTTGAAAAAGATAAAATAAGTTAAAAACAAAATACAAAGCCAGCATCCTGATTTCTTTGTTGAGAATAATTACATATTAAAAGCCTGCTTGAAGAGAAACCTTCTTGCCTGCCAGCAATAGGAAAACAGGGATGGGTCACGTCTTCAGTGGTAGGGAGTTCCACAGGGTTTATATCAGGAAACATGGTTGTTCAGATAGTCTGGACCAAAGCCGTACAAGGCTTTATAGGTCATAACCAGCACTTTGAATGATGCTTGGAAACTAACAGGAGACCAGTGAAGCTATTTTAACAAGGGAGTTATATGGTACCTATAACTGGCCTAGGGCAGCGTTCCGGCTGCTGCATCTAGACTTACTCATGTAGTAAGGTACAGGACAAACCTCATGTAGTATGGTACAGGAGTCCAATCAGGAGGTAATCAATGTGTCACTGTGGCCAGATCTGACATCTCAAGGAATGGGCGCAGTTGGTACACTAGTCCAGAACTAATGCATAACAGTGCCTCTAAATCCCATCCCAGATGGAAGCAGTGGATGATGCTGTTAAGAGCCAGTGAGAGGTCCTGCAGGACCAAGAGGGATGTACTCCCCGTTTAGTTCCCTGCATATGTTATCCATCAAGGCGACCAAAGCTGTCTCTGTCTCACAACTAGACCTGAAGCCAGACTGAAAGAGATCTAGATAACCTATCTCATCCAGAAATCCCTTGAACTGGGATTGTATCATGTATTGTAAAACCTTGCCCCAAAATGGAATGCTTGAGATTGGCCAATAATTATTCAGAATTAGCTTGGGTATCCAGCGATGCCCGGGTTATTTGAAAATGTTTGTTTGTGGCTGTTGGGTAATATCGATTTGGTCATATGTTACTCTATTTCTTAGAAAAAAACCTCAGTGTTTGCTTTTGTTTTTGTTTTTTTATGAATGCTCCCATTAGGATCATAAGGATGTGGGCGAACTACAATTGCCAAAAATCTTGGGTCAACCTTTCCAAAACTCCCCCAGGATTCCCAGTCGGCCATGTAGAGTCTGTGTGGCAAGTTTGGTCCAGATCCATCACTTGCTGGGTTCAGCGTTCCCTGAGTCCGGATGAACTATAACTCTGATGCCAAGGTCAATCACCCTAAGTTGGCAGTGTTGGGTCTGTGTATCCAGTTTGGTCCAGATCAGTCATTAGTGGGGTTCAGAATGCTCACGGAAAACAGGTGAACTATAACTTCCAGAGATAAAGGTCGGTCATCTCCCAAGTCCACCAGTATTCCCAGTTGGCCATGTTGAATTTGTGTGCCAAGTTTGTTCCAGATCCGTCATCAGATCCGCCATCTGAATACAGATGAACTATAACTCCTGGATGTCAAGGTCGATCACCCCCAAACCCCACCAGTATGCAAATGTGGCCATGTTGGGTCTGTGTGACAAATTAGTTCCAGGTCCATCATTGGTGGAGTTCAGAGTGCTCTTAGATTGCAGATGAACTAGAAATCCCAGTCCCTACAACTCCTATAAATCATGATGAATTCTCCCCAAACCTCTCCAGTATGTTCAGTTGCTGATCAATTCCTTTGTTTATTGTGTGCCATAGGAAATGATATAAAAAGGGTTAAGGGAGAGGCAGTGCACATGGCAAGAGAAAGGAACACTGGGATGTGATCCCTGTAATCTGCAATGTGCTGGGAGAGAGTGACTTGGTGGCTCCTCAGCACTGGGAACTATAGCCTGTTTGTGGAGGCTGGAGGCTGTCTGTGTGAGCGGACACATACAGATTTTCACTTTTATTATGTGTATAGATGGTGGAGTCCTGGAAGGCCTTTTGTAGCAATGTGATATCTCTTTAGGCAGGATAGAAACTTCCCTTGTGACAGTGAGGCATTATTGGCCAACCCCGTCTAGCTGCTTCCAGAGGCCAGAAAAGGCAAGAATCTAGTGTACATGTGGTGGCTCTTACTTCTCAAAGGATCCTGCTCACATCCTTGGACAGCACAAATTTAAACTCATCCAAAAAAATAAAAACAGGAGAAGCAGGAGCCAAGATGACATCCATTGGACCTGTCTCAATTGCAGCATCCAAGTCAGACCCAATCTGAGAAATGATGTCTGCAAAATTGCATATCAAGGCAGAATTTTGAAATAATCTTATTCTTTCCACACAAGGGCATTTACTATTGCACCATTGCTACAGGGAAGCTGTATATTCCATGTTATCAGCTCTTGACCACTGAAAAATTCAGAAAGACCACTTTTGTCTTGACTTCTTACCTTTCCTTTTTTAATTTACCCATGTTGGGATTGATGTCGGCAAACTTCTCAGAAAGCTTCCAGACAGTAACCACAAAGACAATGGCATTGACCTGTGCAAAAAAGGTGGGACATAGATACCAGTAAGGCTCAATGTTTCAATAAATAAATCAAATGTGGGAAAGGAAATACAACTATGTTAAGATGGGGGTCATGGATAAGAGCTACAGTAGAGTCTTACTTATCCAACATAAATAGGCCGCCAAAACATTGGATAAGCGAATATGTTGGATAATAAGGAGAGATTAAGAAAAAGCCTATTAAACATCAAAATAGGTTATGATTTTACAAATGAAGCACCAAAACATCATGTTATACAACAAATTTGACAGAAAAAGTAGTTCAATACGCAGTAATGTTATGTTGTAATTACTGTATTTACAAAATTAGCACCAAAGTATCACGTTATATTGAAAACATTGACTACAAAAATGCATTGGATAATCCAGAACTTTGGATAAGTGAGTGTTGGATAAGTGAGACTCTACTGTATTTGGAATTTCCAATTAAACAAGTAGGCACACAAATGTTTTATATATTGATATCTTGCTTTTTCTTTTAGGAGAGACTCAAAGTGGCTAACAATAAGATAAGAATGTACAATTTTAAACTGAAAATGTACAAACATTAAAATAGAAAATAAATACATAGTTAAAAATCATTAAAATCCTTAGAAATCTATTAAAATACATGCAATCCAAATGTTCCCCAACAAATCTTTCATACATTTTACTAAACTTTAATCTCAGTTTGAAGACATGCAGATAAAAAGCTGATCTTCGAACACACTCCCAAATGGACCTGGGAGTCGAGTGGAGTTAAAAATCAGCCAATTTCTGTCTATGCCCCCAAACCATTCCCTTGTAATGACAGAATGGGAACTGACAGCTTGGTATCAGATGAAGCAGAGAAGATGATGGAACCAATGTCCCTGTGGAGAAAAAAATGGCCTGGGAAACATTACTGAGTGAACTCACAGGAGCATATGGACAACTACACTGTAAGTGAATAAACAAACAATCCATCCATCAGCAACTGCTTGACAGAAGTTGGACTAGAGAGGAACGTGTTGGAAATTACAACCTTCTTCAAATCTCCTCTAATAAATTGTTTTTTATCTATAATCCTATTGTTTACTTATTGTATGTATGTTCTGGTATGCAGCTTTCTTTCCTTGCTCTATGTTTTTCCTGAGAAGTTGTGGGAGGGCTGCAGAGCATATGATCCACTCTGAGACGAGCAGAGCACAGACTTCTTTAGACTTTGGGACTACTCAGATCGCAGATTTATAAACACTTGCCTGCTGTTTATTATAAGATAGATGTTCTGACTGGATGGCACAAAAACTATCTCAAACATATCTGTAACTGACTGATAAGTTGTGTACCTGTGTATACTGAATACATGAAGTTGTGAGTAAACCACATCATTTTTTACCAAAGTCTATTTTGTCTCATGAGTGCATAATATACAAGTTGTTTTATGGGAGAGTAGATATATTTTTGAGTATTGAAGAACACTTCTGAAGCACTGCTATTTTTATGCACTGGCATATTCTCTGTTTCCTAACAGATCAGAGACAATAGGTAATTCAGTCTAATAACTGAAGCCAATTGCCTTGCATAATTACATTTGGTTGTATACCACTTGAGAACATTCTACTCAAATGAGTTTTTGGCTCTTCTCTAAAAGTTTATGATCTCTAAAAGATCATGCTTTTCTAAAAGAACTTGACATTGGCTGTAAGATGGCTTCTAATAGAGAGGGCAGAGGAAATTGGTATGGGTATATTTCAGGCTTTACCATGATAATTAAAGAGACTGGTCCTAAGAAGCTCCATAGGAATCCACCATCTCTCGTAAGCCAGCAACTGTGGGAAAAGGAAGAGGTTGAATTTTTGCAACTATCAGAATGTACTTCCCTTCCACCCAAATTAGACAGGCTCATGGGTTCACTTGTAAATGCCCTCTCCTTTCACATGTGGCCTCAGTTGAGAAGAGAGCTCATGACTCATCATGCAGATTGAATACAGTGGCTTGTCACCGAGGGCTTCCAACATTAGAATGGGTGTTGCATGTATCTTTTTTCAAGTGCAAAAGTGTGACACAAGCATTTATTAGGAACTGCTGACATGCCACCAGGTAGTCCACCTTTCTGTTCTGGAGTTGGTAGTCTATGTTCAAGCATCAGCTCAAGTGTCCTGCAGTTCTCAATGGTCTCCCATATCTCAAAAACAACTCACTTTTTGTTGCCGTAGCCTTTGCTGTTGATGGCAGCTGAGATGCCCACTAAGACAGCTGGTAGTCCATATCCCACCAGGAATATGTGCCAGTGCTTGAGGCTGTGGGTTTTGAAGACTTGAACCACCATCAGGTAGAGCTCCACACCCTCGAGCAGCATCCAGCAGAAGACAGACAGGAAGGAGTAATGCAGGAGCCCAGCCACTATTGCACATGCGATCTAGAAAGGAAGGAAGGACCAGAAGGAGACTATGAAAGAGCTATTGCCTAAAGATTTTTGCACAAATCTCCTAAGCTAGAGCAGACATGGGCAAAACTTCCCAGATGTGCTGTGCTTCAAATCCCAGAAATCTCAGCCTCCTTACTGGCTGTTAGAAATTGTGGGGGTTGGAGTCCAAAACACCTGGAGGGCCAAAGTTTGCTCATGCCTGAGCTAGAAGAAACAAAACCTTGATATAGGGATTGGAAATATGTGGTCCTCCAGATGCCAAATGGCAACCCCTGCTGGCCAAGAGTAGAACAGCCCGTTCTTTCACAAACAGGCACAACCTATATTTTGTTCATGGAGCACATATTTGAGACTTACTATCCTGCCAAAATACCAAGCACACTCTAGTGAAATATATACTGCAGACTGTTTATGCAATTTATGATGGCTATTTTGGCAAAAGGAGCTGCAGTTCAGCTAGACATTTCTAAATCTAACTCGGTACTACAACATAAACATAAAAATAACAAGTGGCGCATTCTTCATCTTTTGTCCCACATCAGAACATCCTCTGCACAGAGAGAGAGCTCAGTGATGGAAACATGAATCAACAGGAATTGTGAGGTACTCCTGTGACTGTCATGTCCAAATCCTCTCTTACACAATGTGTTGCTGCTGCTCATAACTTGGAACCTGCCACCAATTCTACCATCCTGTCTATCTGTACATGACCAGCCTGAATGAGAAGTGCAGATTTCTTTAAAGCAACAGTACTTCAGGGATATCTCCTCAATCAGAGTAAGAGTGCCCTCTATCGGAAGATGGGTGTTTATCCTATTACTACCAAAGAGTACAGAAAAATCTTGGTGTTCTGTTTATTGTCCGTCCTGGCTGTTTCCTTTGAAATGTCTCCCTGCTAAGTGCACTCAGTTAGTTACCATGTTGCTAGGGTTCCCAGCTCCTAGCAGGAAGATGACATCGGCAGTAAAGAGCGCCAGACAAAGGTGCAGGTGGATGGTGGTGCGGATGCCTCGGATGGCCCGACAGAAGAGGAAGGTGAGGATGGAGAGGAAGAGGCAGACCAGAGAGACCACGAGCCCCACCTTGGTAATGACGTCCAGGCCCCGGTCCTGCCACAAGGACAAATGGTTAACGCACTGCAACAGAAGCCTTGTCTTAGCAGGCGGATGGCCATAATGAACCCACAAAAGAAGCCCTATGCGGAAAACTTAGGGAATCAAGAGCTGAAAAGTCTAACTAGAACTCCAGTTCCCCAGCGGCTAGGAGATAACTATGACAGAGGGCTTTAATTTCTGCCCAATATGTGAGAAAGTAGCATGGATGTTAGGGTTGTGTTCCTGGAAACCTTGACTATGCCACTTTCCATGACTGACTGGCCTCACGGGTTCCAGCAGATGTCCATGTAAGTCAGGGATGCACAAATTTTGGCCTTCCAGGTGTTTTGGACTTCAACTCCCACAATTCCTAACAGGATGTTAGGAATTGTGGGAGCTGAAGTCCAAAACACCTGGAGGGCCGAAGTTTGCCCATGCCTAGTGTAAGTAAATGGTTTACTCCACCAGGTCTGTCAAATAGTTCTTTCTCACTGTCAGGCATTCTCTGTTCATGACCCCAGTGTAACACTTGAAGAAGAAACTTGCATCTCTGCCTGCAGAGCCAGATCATTAAAGGTTGCTTCAGATACTATGCTCACATACAAACAAATCACACATTTTTCACACTTATATTAATAATATTTCCAGACAGGGAGTAATACACTTCCTCTGCAGAGAAATTTCGCAGCCACAAGATTTGTGCAGATTACAAGGTAGAGTCCAAAACAGCATACACCAACCAAAACATGTTCGCCTGAAAGGGGCTGCAAGAATCCTCTGTTGTTTTTGCTGTCACTTCCTTGTAGAGTTTGGAAAAGTTAGCTGAGGGATTTTATTAGTTGAGGCCTGCTTGCAATATGTAAACTCACTCCCTGCCTCTGCCTCTGCTAGAGATCACAATTTCTCACACTTTTGTTAAGTCATTTACATTAGTGCTTTTTCAGATTATCTGAGGTGAGAACAAATAATCATTTTTTCCCAGTGTGCCAGGGTCTGGCATCATATTTATGCCCACTGGCATCAAGGACCAGCAACAATTTATAGCACACCATTTTGAGCAACACTGTTTTACAGAATAGCTGTGATTCCTGCTCTCTTCTCTTCTGATTCACTCAGGACCAACTGTTCATGGGAAAGTTAAGAAGTACCAAACCCCCTGCGGCTCACCTCTATGTCATAGAAGGCCATAAGAACCGCGAAGCTGGTCATGTGAGTGCACTGGCAAACCGTTTGGCTGTCTGTGGAAGTCAAGCGGGTGCAGCCTTTTTCAGACCAGTGCCCACTACCATTGACAGGCTTCCAAAAAGCACAAATCACTTTCATCCCTGGCTTCCAGTCCTAGGAAGAAAGAAGTTATCTCAGTCTGGAGGTTTTGGGGTACCTGAAGATGGTGGAAAAGGGGACCAGGATTCATGCTTAGTTGCTAATTATTCCAAAAATATAGAAAGACAGATTGGGCATATATGTAACAATAATAATAATAATTTCTTTTCTTACCCGCACCTTCAGTTCGAGGCAGGTAAGAAATACATCTATTCCACAGGAAGTGAGGAAAAAGAAATGAGGCAGAGCCTGAAAAAAGTTAACTTTCTAGGCTACAGATCCAGTTGATGACTATCTTCCAGCCAAGAGGTGTTGCCCAGGGGCTGCTGGGAACTGGAGTCTGGGAAGGGTTGGCCTTGTTGCCCTTAATGTGGATGATTGAGACAGATGGACCAGCCAGGACATTCTTTCCTCATATAAAATGTTTCCTTCCTCTTGTAAAATGGGGAGGTTATAGTAGTGGAAATTGCACAGTGAAAATATTAGAGAATGAATGACTCACTGGTTTCTGATGGTTGAAGCTGACAGTAACAGGGGAATTCAACAGCTTGGTCTCATTGTGGCCTACAAAAGCTGCTGCCACCCGGGACAATACTTTGTAGCTGGGCTTCCCCACTTCTTGTAGCCACTCGGGTGACTTTCCAACTTGCTCCCATTCTTCCCCTTCAACACGAGCATCAGACATCATGTGTTCCAGTCCATGGTATGTGAGCAGGCCAGCCAGGCTGAAGGCTGAAAAGGCAAGGGTAAATAGTTCAGCTGCTCCCTTGGAATAGGAGCTGGCATGATAGAACCTAAACATCTGGAGGCCATTCACACTACAGCACCATGGTACTATGATTCCACTTGCTGCAACCTATGGGACCCTGGGTTTTGTAGTTTGATTAGGGCACCAGAGGAGCTCTCTGGCTGAGGTTTCTAAAGGCCCTTCTCTCTACTGCCAATCACAGATCCTCTAGGATTGGACTATGGTGGTTAAAAGTGGAATCATAGTGTCATAATGGTGTAGTGTGAACAGGATCTTACTCGATTTACGTAGGACAATAAGGTGGAGCCACAACCTCTCCCCTCCTAATATTCCACTCATGGCTAGAATATTCTCTAGCTCCTTTAGCCACTCTCTGAGTTGGGGAGAAAAGATCTTGTGGGAATGGGAAGGGAAATGGTTGCAAGAAAGAGAGAGGGAATGGAAAAAGGGTGGAAATTAGAAAAGAAATAAGGACTGACCCCACCTGTTTTCACCTCCAGCCCCACCTCACTCCAGGCAGAGAACCCCCAGGTTGTCAACAACATTAACAATGGGTTCTACATTCTTAGCTTTACATCCAAAGTCCAGCCCTGAAGCTATGTCCCAAGAAAGTAGCTCTGTCTTTGTGTGTGTGTGTGTGTATGCCTTTTTCCAGCTATGTCTGGCCACAGACGTACTATGTAGTGGCTCACACCTTTATCCAAACTGTGCTCCTTTGGCGCATGGGCTTTTTACCTTCTCCTTCTTTGCTTGCTGCGTCCCAGTTCAGCTCCATCTGTGTCTCATTCTGCACCAGCTGGGCTGAGCTCTGGTTTTGGCTTCCAGCTCCTCTAATGTACATGGCCAGCTCTGGAATGAAACAAAAGAAAATGAAACTCAAGCCATGTTTGACAGCAAGCCAAAAAGGACAGGGGGCAACATCCCTGGATCATGCATCACTCCCTGCAAAATGTTGTTGTTACTCCATTTATGGTCTTTTTCAACACGGAAGGAATCCTACAAACAGTAACCTAGAACTTGGAATGAAAAAAAACCCCAGATTATTTCTGTTACCAGGTGAGAGTATAGTGGAATCAGTAGCGTCCAGTTAACACCATGTGCAAAAGACTCAGACCAGGCAGAGGAATTGAAAAGAACAAAGGAAACTTTACTCTTGCTTGTTGAGTTGAAATATAAAACAGTTCTGCAATCGTACAATGTTCATGTAGTTGCATAAGATCAATAACCAATCAATCAGCATCAATATATATACAGCATAGCACAGAGATCCTCAAACTTTTTAAGCAGGGGGCCGGTCCACAATCCTTCAGACTGTGGAGGGGCCGAATTATCATTTGAAAAAGAAATACGAAGAAATCCCTTTGCACACTGCACATGTCTTATTTGTAGTGCAAAACAACAACAACAATGAAAGAACAATAAAATATTTAAAAATGAAAACAATTTTAACCAACATAAACCTATCAGGATTTCAATAGGATGTGTGGGCCTGCTTCTGGCCAATGAGATAGTCAAGTTAATTAGGATTGCTGTTGTTGTTGTGTGCCTTCAAGTCATTTCAGACCTTGGGCAATCCTAAGTCTAAAATTATTTATTTATTCATTTACTACATTTATTTACTACATTTATATCCCGCCCTTCTCACCCCGAAGGGGACTCAGAGCAGCTGTATGTACATACAATATATTATATTATTAACAAAGCACAATATTAGCATTATATATTACTATATTGAACTATACCACTATACTGTAATATTATATGTAATATATAACATGTAATTAATATTATTATATGGTATTATTATTAGTATTACATTGTATAACATGATAATATATCAATATCATATGTATATATAATATATTATATTATTAAAACTGATATAAAAATATTATATTATAAATGAGGGCGGGGGCCAGGTAAATGACCTTGGAGGGCCACATCTGGCCCCCGGGCCTTAGTTTGGGGACCCCTGGCATAGCATATTCAAAATAGCTACTTGACTGTAGCTAGAGAGAGACTGACTTTCCTGTGCTCTCTCTTGAAGCTCAAATTCCAACTGACAATCTCAGCCATCTGTCAGCAAACAGATACATTGTTTTAGGCGTGGCTTTGCCTCTGCAAAGCTGAGCTCTTTTGCAGAGTTCCCTTTGCAAACCAACTTTGCAAGGATTTCTTTACACACACACACACACACACACACACACACACACACACACACACACACACAAGCATTTTGGCGCAATAATTTCCATCCACCAGCATCAAGCTTCCCCCACTAATGGTATTATAGGATACAGAAAAAGAAGGAGGACTCCATTTTCTGCCAGAAAAAAAGTTTCAGATCACCCCCCCCCCCCCAACTCAGTACTCTACAGCCACTCACCTGTGGTTTCACTGGACACACTGCTGAGCCCTGAGGGGAGAGCAAATGCCAAAACTCTGAGGAAGTCTTCTACTGATTTCATCATCTCGGTGACTGTATTGTGTCTTTCCACCTTGCTTGCAGTCTTCAACAGACTCATTAGACTATCCAATAGAGCCAAAAGACTCTGCAATGGAGGATAAGATGTAGCTCAATTGAGGAACTATACTCCAATTGTTCAAGTTCGAAAGAGATGCTAAGAGAAATGCATATTCACTGCAATTGACATAGTTTCCTTCCCACAGTGGGTTTATGATTGAACAATCAGATTTGTCAATGTTAACTCATGTTTATTTCTTAGTGATCAATCACAAACCAAAGCAATCAGAATGCAAGATACACAGTAAAGCAAAAGCACATGCTATGTCAAAAAGACATCTTTTACTGTTTGAGAGTGCTTTCCTTCTAAATACATGCTAATCATATTTAGTGTGATCCCCAAAGACTTCCAGAAGAAAGGGTGTGGGGGTGTCAATTAAATATGGTCATCTGCCATCAAAAAACCGGAGAATGAGAATCAGAGAGTGTGTGAAATTTAACTGTTTGTTTGTTCTTGAGCATACGGAAGAGTGTTTGAAGCTGCCTTAAGACAATGCACTGAAATGTAAACTGTTGTGTAGTTAGCTCTGAGAGAGTGAATGGTGCCATAATGCTAATATGAAAAGGCCAGTTGTGCTCACTTGGCTCAGGACATTCCAACTGAAGTGTAATGTCTTTATCTTCTATGAAAGGACTACCAGTTTTCAGCTTTTCTGATGGCAAAGAAAACCTAATAGTAAAAATGGGTGAGAATTAGAAAATATTCTGTATGTTAACACTCTGTTCCAGAGCAGAGCTACTTGGAAGGAAGCCCCGTCATTTTCAGCTGTATTTACTACCTCATAAACATTTTTAGGACTTCATCCAAAAAATGGCAACAATCGTGAAATATTAATAGCACATACACACTGATCTCATTTCTCTTTCTTGCATGTGGAACAAGATGCACATTTTAAATTTCCATCAAGAATAAAAGAAACTGGCTTACAGGCATATTGATTTCCTCTGTGGTTATAACATGTTGCAACTTATATCTCAGTGTTAAAAGATCTGTTGATAAGGCCCTGCCTGAAAACAATGAGCGCTGCTTGATGTAGGAAGGTTTGTACAAATAGAAAGATCTCATGCTGCTCAGACGATCAAATTCTTAGGTATAGAATGTTCCTACACCTTCCTTATAACCATTTTATTTATGCACATGTTCAGTTTGTTGTCCCATCAGTTTTTTTTACAAACGTCATATGAGATGATGTCTGAAATAATATTGCGCAATTTGGTTACAGTTCACTTTTGAAGCAAATGTTTGTGTGTGATTCTCTTGTATTTTTTATGAATAGATTTCTGACAGTTAATTGTCTTTCACAGTGGTTAATATATTGGTCAAATGCATTGGTTCATTTATGGTTTTTTACTCTTAGTTGCCAGCTGGAATCTGATGTCTGTTTCTCCCATATATATGTGTGTGTGTGTGTGTGTGTACACACACACACACACACACACACACACACACACACACACACACACACATATATATAAAATCTCTCCTACCAGTATTTAACACAGCTGGGATAGATCTAAGTCAGCTTGGTGAATCAGACTTGAGTTTGCCAATATTGCGCAAATGTATTGGTTTATGCTGAGTGATGGAGATAGGATGAAGGAGTCTGAATTTGAACACAGGGAAAGTGTTTTTTGTTTGGGATGGGGTGCAGGATACAAATGAAAAAGAGCTGAGGGAAAGCATTAAGGTAGAATTACAATGACCAGATCCCATCTGATCTTTAAAACTAAGCAGAACCAGTCTTGGTTAGTATTTGAATGGTAGACCATCAAGTACCAGGTGCTGTAGGCTATATAGTTTGACCTCCATATCATGGAACATATGTCCCAAGACACTTCCCCCACCATGGATACATGAAACCATGGATAATAGTCAAGGTAAAGGTTTTCCCCTGACATTAAGTCTAGTCGTGTCCAACTCTGGGGGGTGGTGCTCATCTCCATGTCTAAGCCGAAGAGCCGGCGTTGTCCGTAGACGCCTCCAAGGTCATGTGGTCAGCGTGACTGCATGGAGTGCTGTTACCTTCCCACTGGAGCGATACCTATTCATCTGCTCACACTTGCATGTTTTTGAACTGATTGGCAGAAGCTGGGGCAAACAATGGGAGCTCACTCTGCTCCCCGGATTCAAACCACCAATCTTTCTATCAGCAAATTCAGTAGCTCAGTGGTTTAATCTGCTATGCCAATGGGGGCTCCTAACCATAGATAATAGTGAACCCTATATCTTGACTGTACTTTGAACATATCACAGATCCACTCTGGGGGACTTGGATAAGTCAAATCATGGAAGATATCAAATACAGGTATAAGGGGGAGGAGGTCATACTGTATTTTAGAAGAAGCAACTGGCAAAACCATGTCATGAGTATTCTTTGGCCAAGAAAAACCTATGAAATACACAAGGTCACCCTAAGTCAACAGGTGACTTGAAGTCACACATCAGTGAAAGGAAGATTAAAGCAATATGTGTTTATATAACAGAAAGACTTTGCATTACTAATAGTAAACTCCATAAATTCAGAATTTCAAAAACTTTAATTTTAATAACAATTGAGTTTTTGATGGACCCTCCTGACATCCCAAAGCAGGGATCCTCAAACTGCAGGCCTCCAGCTGATTGGATCTCCAACTCCCAGGACCCCAGCTAGCTTGTTCAATGGACATGAATTATGGGCGTTGGAGGCCCAAACAGCTGGAGGCCTGCAGTTTGAGGATGGCTGTCCCAAAGTAAATTGTGACCATTTTTAAGGGTGCTTGCACAACTTTTCTGTCCAGAATCTACAGTAGCAAATTATGTTGCTATGGCGTGGAAAGCAAAACTGAGTGCTCTAAAAAGCAATTGTATTTTCCCTGACATTTTCTTTCTAAAGGCAGGAAATAGGAGAAAATGTCTTAAGAGTCTATTGCAAACATGATCGAAGAGCAATGCCATGTCACACACTTTTTGCATGTATCTGCAATACGCAAAGTGAGGATGGAAAATTTCAAGCCTAAGTGCTACATTGATGTTTTCTGTTTTAGACCAAGTGCTACACACCAGGAGGGGTGTGTGTGTGTGTTTACCAGCAGCCCAGGAGCCTCTTCTATTTTTGTCTCTGCTCATTGATTGGAGGTAACAGAAAAGAAGCCTTTTGAAGTCAGGCAAAGTTTTATATGGATCCAAGGTATTGAGGTATCGCTTACAGCCCAGGAAGTGGATGATTTGAACTGTATTACAGTCAGAGTGAAATATGGAGGCACACCACAGGGACTCCCAGTTGAATACAGATCCCTGCAGTGTGTTTCCCCAACATGGACAGTGTGAAGTCCTATTCCTCTTACAATCAATAGGAAATGCTGGCCTCTGTCCCTGCAGATTTGAGAATGAGTACCACAATTTTCTAATCCCAATGGCATTGACCTTTGGGTCACAAAAGCAGATGTGAGTGGACACAGAGACGAAACAAACTCATTAGGTGAAACATACCTTCAGAACTATTTCAACATCCCCAGAGGTCCGCATATTCAGTGAAGAATTATAGAGATGTCTCACCTCTGTCGTAAAGTTACAGAGGAAGATCTGCAAAACAATTACCCCACAACTCCATTGGGTGGAGATGGGGGTGAGGAGGTGAGAACGGGAACAGCTGGGCCAATTGTTACATTTGTTTAGAAGTTTAAGGGTCAAATCAGATTCAATGTTGGCCCTGGCATGCTTGATTTAAAAATAAAATAAAATACTGGGGGCAGGGGGCAGGTGGCAGGGGAGGCCAAGCTGCATTGAGTCAATGGCCTGAGAGAGGGTCCCAATCCAAACTCCATCAGCACACCAGTTGTTTATTCGAAATGGGAGAAAAGTCAAAAAGGGTTGGTGCTGTGGGCTGGGAGACAGGAAAGGGGGTGTGGGAATGGTGGAGAGAGGAATGTGAAATAAAAATGCCTGGCTGTAATCCAATTACAACAATTTGTTCTAATGCATTTAATAGCAAAATTCAAAGCAGCTCATATTTTCTACAACAGTAATTTAAAAATTCCCCTTTTCAGTAAACTGAAAGCTTGTTTTCAGGGAAACAACAATATTTGTGGCCATTTTGCTTCTGTTGCTACACAACATAAGAGATTAGCTGCAACACACTGGTTGAGGCAGACAGCCTTTGGACCGATAGCGTACTATAGGTGGCTTCCAGAGGACAGAAAAGAGAGAATGAACACTTAGTGGGAAGTTTCAATTCCACAAGTTTTGATCAGTTCTATGCGATATTCAGACCATTTGATATCAGAAACCAGCAAATGTTTTTAACCTGAAGTTTGTACCATATTGTCATATCTGGCTATAACTACTTCTTTCTTGGAAACTTGCTATGGACTAGCACTTGTCCACAGACCACCATTCTGTTTACTGGGCAAATAAATCAGGGTTGTGTTTTCTGTAGTAAATAGCATAGTATGTAAGTAGATAAAAAATAAGAGCATGCCAGAATTTAGCAATGTGAGAATGTCAACGAGAATTCCCAGTCCTCTTTAGCTGAACATAAAACATCTTTGGAAAATGGCCTCTACTAGTGTGGATCCCCTCTACTTAGTAACACACAAAAACCTTTCTACAGGTTTACTGGAAACCTCCAGGACAGATGTGACCTCATGCGGGTGGTTTGCCACCCCTTCCACTACAGCATGACAGCATTGGCTCCTCTTCCTATGACATATAGCTAGCTTTAGCTGGAGCTTAGCCCTGCACCCTTGATCTGTGCCATGGATTCCATTTGGCCTTGAATTGCAAGCTCCACTGTTTGTGACTCACCTGTCCATCTGAGCAATTATGATCTGAAGGTGCAGGAATGCTGATTGCTATGGAAATAAACAGAAACCAGAAAGTATTATTCCACATCTCTTTCAAAAGCATTATTCTGGTCTTTAAAAAACGGACAAAGCATTTTACATTGTTTCTTTATCAGGAATGTCCACAATGGCTTCAGTAGTTCCTCTCTGAGTGGGAACCACTGAATATGGCAGAATTCAACATCACATAGAGGACTTACCATGGCTGCATTTGGCTGAGGGACAGTTGGATTCAAGAAGTTCTACTTCAGACCAAGGGAATGAGGTAATTGGTACTTGATTAGAATCTGTTTGGTTACATACAGTCACAGCTGCAGATGCACTTTTCAAGATGTTGAGGAAGGAGGGATCTGGTACCCCCCTTTTGCAATGTGCTGGTATGCAACTAAAGCTGGAAGGTTCCTAGCTGCAGTTCCTCCTGGATATATGGGGTGCGGGGATACACCCAGACACCTTGATCATCTGGAGAAGGAGCAGCCTTTAACTGTCAGTGAAGGCTCTGTCTCCTTTCCCGGATGCTCCAAAATCTTATCAAGTACACTTCTGCTGATTGGCACCTGGGATCCTCCTACACTAGCTGCTCTTGAAAGAGAAGCAGCTTCTATTCCTAGATGATACCAGAAGTAGACTCAGTCTACAGACTCAGTCATAGACTGTTGTTTACTATTTTTGTCCTCCTTATCATTGTGGGAGGCCAATCTGTATTATTCCTATTTTTCAAATGTGGGAAAGGCATCCAAAAGAGATTTGGCAATGATTAAAAAGTCTACTCAAGCCAGAGAGCCAGTGTGATGTAATAAGGGATCTGGAGTACTCCTCCAATCAGCACAGTCAATGAGAATGAGAACTGCAGTGTAAAACACATTGGGGGCATAAGTCTGAGGATGGCTAAGTGATACTGACCAGTGGTTTGACTTGGTAAAAAAGTTCTTCCTATGAGAAGCAGCTGCAAAGCTCTACTAAGATGTGGAGATCACTGCTTGATGTTTGGCTGGCTGATCTCATTGTAGCCTGCTTCACAAAGTTGTTGTGAGGACAAAATGGGGAGAAGGGAAATTCATGCAGCCCCTCTCTGAGCTCTTTGGAATAAGAGCAAGATAAAAATCCTATGTTCTTTGCCATTTAAAAATTATTTCCATATGCTAGTGATATGTATCAGCTAATAAGGACAAATTTACACTACAAGAATCCAGGTTCTCTTGAGCATGCCATGTTTTCAAAAGTTTCATATGCTAAATGCAACTATAAAATTGTCTGGCTTTTTTGCTCCAAAGTTTTGCATTATTGAGGGTTAGAAACACAATCAAATATCTTTAAGCATCAAGAAGGCCTGGGAGCTATGTCAGAGCTTGGACTTTTCAGGCTAAAGTTCTCTGAGTAGCCATGTTGGCTGAAGGATTCTGGGAGCTACAGTCTGAGTTGTAACCCTTTGCAAACACTGATTGCTGTGCAGTACAATCAGGTTTCATCTTGTTGATGTCCCACTGAATTCTTGGCATGGAGCTGCCACATAAATTTTGGATTGTGGGAAGCATACTGAAAAAAGGTGCCTCCCCGGGATACAAACAGAGGGAGTCAGTGATGCCAGCCAAGTTTCCCCCAGCTAGAGGATCTAGGAACAAAAGCTGCTTGGGTTACAGGCACTGCGGAAATGGGCTTCTAATTCAAGAACCATCTGAATGAAGCAGAAACAGTGGTGAGCAGAGGGGGGCTAATTGTTGCCAGTCACTCAGGCTGGAAGAGGAAGCTGTCAAACCAGCATTCCAGGGGACTAGAAACTAGTCACCCCTGTGGAGATGAGCCATCAATAGTGGTTGTAATAGATATAACACACCTGGGAAGCCTAGTTAGATGTAGCCTGAGCAGCAAATGAGCACTGTTAACACATCTGGAATCAAATTGTCTTTGCATGCAGGGAGCCACTGAAACAAGCCAGGCGAGGTAAGTGTTTTGTCTTATTGAAACAATCAATAGAACTATTCTCCTTTTTTCTGTCTTGGGCAGATTTAACTTTGCTAGAACATTTATGTAGCAAATATCAATGTGAGACAAAAGGGAGCAGAGTCAATTTATGCCCCTGTTATTCCAGATCAGGTAAATGAACAAACATCCATAAACGCACACAGTTTTAGACTCTACATATATTATTTTGCACAGTTTGCTTCAGTGTTAGCCTTCCATCTTTAGAACACTGTCCCACCCAAAAGATTTTACAGCCTTCTCCATCAAAACTCACCTTTGCATTTTATGGCGTTTCTGCCACCACGGACAGCATCATTATATTTGAAGTGCCCTGTTGGACATATACATTTGTAAGACCCTATGGTGTTTTCACATGTGGCAGTTGGATCACAACAATTCTTATCCCCACACTCATTTATATCTGAAAGAGAAGGAGAAAAAGAAAAGAAAACAGCATGAAACTTAAGAAATCTGAAGAGATGAGGTATGTATGCATGCAGAAACACAAATATGTATGTGCCTCCCCAACAAAGGAAAACTGATTATCTGCTGAGTAGACTGGTGGCATATTTGGTGACAAAATAGAAATGTAAAATTGATTATGAATCATCTAAGACATGGTGAAAGGCATTCTTCAAAATTCTATGTGACATTTTGCTCATGGGCATACAGAAGACTGGGCAACTTGGAAGGCACTGAACAGACTGAGCTCTGGCACCACAAGATCCAGAGCCAACCTTAAGAAATGGGGCCACAAAGTGGAGCCCATGACATGTGAGTGTGGAGAAGAGCAAACCACAGGTCACCTACTACAATGAAGTCTGAGCCCTGCCACATGCACAATGGAAGGCCTTCTTACAGCAACACCAGAGGCACTCCAAGTGGCCAGCTACTGGTCAAAGGACATTTAGTATAATACCAGTTTTTTAACTTTGTGTTTTCAAATACATTAGAACTTGTTCCCTCAGTTCGCTTCTGACACGATAAATAAATTTTGCTCATGCTTCAACAAATAGATGTTTGTACAGTGACTTTAATTGTAACTGAATTAAATTATGTGTCTTTCATTATGGATGATAGCCCACAAGAGAGGCCCACTTGAAGCTGAACAGCATAATCACTCTGGTGTATGAGTGACCTGGCAAGTACTGGTAGTAAGAAAGGGGATTCCATTTGCCTGAAGAAAATCCCCACTCTTTATATCACATCATCTCATAGAACAGTAATAAGAAGCTCTTGAACATGTACATTTTGGGCTCTCGCCATTATCCTTTCCACAGGGAGATGCTCTGAGAAGTACCAAGGATTTCTTTTAAACATGTTCACAAATACATCTTATTCAGATTTAGATTAATCTCAGATGCAGCTTTCCATATTTAATTATAGAGAATCATTTAATTGATAAGAACAACTTAATATAACCTACGAAGTGAAGTGCCAAGAGAAGCAATGAACTCTGTACTTAATAATATAGCAATTTGGGCCAATAATAGGTTAGGATAATAACATTCACATACAGACAACTTCAGAAGACAGAATCAGAATTCAAAACTACTTTAATAGATTAGAGAGCTAGGTCAAAACTAACAAAATGAATTTCAACAAGGAGAAATGCCGTCAACTGCAGGGAGCAAGTTTGTTTTCTTCTGCCTTGGAAACTAGAACTCAGAGCAACTGCAGGAAAGAAGATTCCACCTGAACATTAGGAAGAATTTTCTGACTGTAAGAGCTGTTCAGCAGTGGAACACTCTGCTTCAGGGTGTGGCGGAAGCTCCTTTCTTGGAAGCTTTTAAACAGTGGTTGGATGGCCATTTGTTGGAGGTGTTTTGATTGTGCTTTTCCTGCATGGCAGCAGGTTGGGCTGGATGGCCCACATGGTCTCTTCCAGCTCTATTATTCTATAATACTAATTTTGGTCCCTTACTACTGCCAAGTTGTGTAGATCTGCTCTATATCAAATCATGCCCACTGTCATGACCAGCAGTTTGGTGGTTTTAGTTCAGCTGCTGTGGAATGCAAGAGGTCAAGTTCCCTTCCAAGTAATGGTTCATAGGCTGCAGAGATTATTTGAGAAGGACTGCCAATATGGGCTGCAATTGTGAATGTCTGCATTAAAAGAGGTGTGGAGAACAGTAACTATGGGATTTGTATTCTGGCTGGTTCCTCTGGGCTGGCTCTTGATACCCAGATCTTGTTTTGTATCCTGAAGCACCTTAGAACCTTGCAATGTGCCTATTATATCTTGGAGCCCTGTATCTTCATTTGGACTGACTTCTTGGCTTGATTCTGTCAATAATCATGGCATAGCTCAAAAGGTAAGGTACTGAGGGCTTTAGGTCTGGCCACATGGTAAAATGCATGACAATAAACCCTTCCTACATATTCCAGTGAAAGAACATCTGAGTGTGGTCTCTTTATTGCACAGTTAATTTCCTGCATCATTCAGGGGAATCTGGGGCCTAGCTGGTTTGTGGCTTGGGAACGCTTCTGGTACTCTACTGAGGAAGAGGAAAATACCTGACAGATTCCTGGATTGGAAAACCAGTTTGTACCTTCAGACACTGGACATCAGTTTGCCTTGCTTATTTCATGTTAATTTGGACTTTGTGCCTTTGTAGCTTGGGACTTTTGTTTTATTACATCAGCCATGTGCTATTTTGATGTTTTGTAGTCAGACCTTGAAAAGACTCTTTAAGTTCATTGCTTAGCAAAACTGGTTTTAGCACAACTTGGGTGTGTTTCTGCCCTCATTACTGGGTAGAGCCCTGCAACATGACACTTAGGATGTTTGCTCTACTTCACTGAAGTATTTTTCGATTGAAAACAGTTTATCATGCTTGTAGATCAAGCTCAAAAAATAGTAGATAGGTTTTCAGACCATCTCTCAAAAAGCACCCAAAATTCTGAAATCTGTTCTGCTTTACCAACAGCTCCAGATGACCAATCCCAAAGCTTTTGGAGTGAATTCACACAGTCACCTTCACTTTGACACACTAGCTTATTGTAGTGCTGATGTGACTTAAGAAACATCACTGCCCAAGCATTATTTGCTCTGAGAAGAAAGGAAGTATTATGTGCCCATCAGGCGTTACCTTTGCATAGCTTTTTATCATCTTTTATACTCTTCGCAAATCCTGGTTTGCATTTACAATGGTAATCCCCTATGATGTTGATGCAACTTCCATTAGGTCCACAAATGGAAGCATTTTTCTGGCACTCATCAATGTCTGCAAAGAGACAACTGCATCTATGTGAAACATGGCAAATCAATCCCAAGAGGGGGTATCATTTATTCAATGAGGAGGAAATAGCATGCGGCTGCAGAAAGACAAGTCATTCCAGTTCGTAGATTACAAAGGTCTGCTTTTCCTAAGCCATTCAAAGCAGCATGCTGTGAAATCTTCACTTAGAGCAGCAATTCACAAATGAAGACTTCTTCATGCATCCTAAGAGGACATGATAGCAGGGTATTGGAAGGGACAATGAGGCTTCCTATCCAAGCAAAGACTAGATTTCATTGGTGATTCCCATATGGAATCAAGTGGAGAAATACGGTAAATCTACAGCTCAAAAGAGGAAGAATGAAGAGAAACTCACACATCACAGAGAGAAGGTAATTAAATGCTCAGTTTCAGCTACAAATAAAGAGCAAAAATAGGTGATACTCTCTTCTCACTGAACACTTAACTAAAAAAGAGGATGCTATGATGGGAGTGCTGCCAAATGAAGCAGTGATCTTTCTCTCTCTTCTCTAACTGGTCATTCACTATTCCTTGCAGAAACAGAAAAAATGGATTGCAGAACACACTAAAAGGTACAAAGGATATCTTTCTTCACTTCAGAGAGTTTTGCAACCCTTGAGTTTTGGCACAAGCTTTGTGGTCTGCAGCCCACAAAGGTTGATGCCAAATAATGCTTGTTAGCCAATGTGGTGCCACATAACTCTATTGCTTTTGCTGCAGAGGAAGATGGCTACTCCACTGGAAATTTATTCATTTTGCCAGAGAACCACAAGTGGACAAACTCTGACAAAGGAATGTCATAGGTTTCAAAGAATAATGAATTACTGCTGTAAATAATAAGATCCCAAGTGACCGATGAGGAAAGAACATGAACAAAACTGCTTTTGAAAATCACAAATATAGTAAGTCCCTTAGTTACAAACATCTGACTTACAAATAACTCATAGTTAAGAATGGGGGTGAGACAACAGGAAGTGTGAAAAATCTACCCCTCAGAAAAGGAATTCAGCCCTGAAAGAGTTATCATGGGAAAAAGTTGTATCCACTGAAGTTTTATCAATAATCCTTGTTTCCACAACAAGTTAAATTTCCAAAATCCAATTTTCACAGGGACAAAAAGTGAAGTCAAAGCACTTTTAAAGAGGGGTGCAGACTGTAAAACAAACACCATAGGGGTGTAAATCCTTCCCTTTAAATATTTTACTTGTTCTTACTTTCATGCAAATTCAACTTAAGAACAAGCCTACAGACCCTATCTTGTTCATAAGTTGGGGACAGCCTGTATACCTTTCACTAAACAAGAGTAAGGTTCTATCCGTCTGTGATATAGAAACAGAACTTGCTCACATGTCAGCAGATTGGGCTTGTATACTTAGTGGCCACTTAAAATGAGAAAATTCTTAAGTTTTCCCATATATTATTTTTAGCAGTAGTAAAACAAAGATTATACAGAACATTATTCACTAGCTATGTCCGAACATTATGTCTGCATATCATATTAATTAAATGTTGTAAAATATGCAAATAATTTTTAAAATAATTTTTATTAAATTTTGAAAATAACAATAAAATCCACTTTAGTGGGTTAGGAAAGTATTTTTCTTAATACATTTTCTATATGGCCTTATTTCATACTAGTCTTGGCATGGGCAAACTTTGGCCCTTCAGGTGTTTTTGACTTCAACTCTCAAAAATCCTAGCCAGTTTTCTGGCTGTTAGGAATTTATTTATTTATTTTATTTACTTATATTCCGCCCTTTATATTTATATTCCACCCTTCCCACCTTGAAAGGGACTCAGGGCAGAGCACAACATATATACGGCAAACATTCAATGTCAAAGTATAAAATAAAGTATAAATTATAAATATAAAAAACAATAGAATCAGTTATCTGCACTTTAAAATCAATTGTTTAAAACCATCACAGATCATCCATACTGAATCCGGTCAGTCGGGTACAATTTCCTATTGTTACCTTATTGCACTGTCCCAAAGGCTTGGTCCCACAGCCAAGATTTTTCCATCTTCCTAGAGGACAGGAGGGAGGGGGCTGATCTAATCTCGCAAGGGAGGGAGTTCTATAGCCGAGGGGCAATCACTCAGAAGGCCCTCTCTCTCATCCCCGCCAATTGTGCCTGTAATGGTGGTGGGACCAAGAGAAGGGCCTCCCCGGAAGATCTTAATCTCCATGGTGGTTCATAGAGGGGAATTGTGGGAGTTGAAGTCCAAAACACTTGGAGAGCCAAAGTTTGTCCATGCCTGTAACTAGTCCCTATACAGAATCTCTAAAGTACACAAAAAAATCATAAAGTGATATGAATGGCAGATCTAACACACAGGACTAGTGAGCGAATGTTAGTTTGTTTTCATACTCCTCCCAAAAAACCTTCCCTTACTGTATTTTTCTTTGCCACATCATTTTTCTAAAGTGCTGTTCGTCTGGAGGTATTTTCAGATGGGAGAAAAGCTTAGGTTACAAAACGTGTACTTTGCACATGGAAGGTAAATTAAATCCAAATGTTGTCAAAATGGGTCGAGGATGGGTGTGTTGGGGAGACTTCAATGAGTCCTTCCAGCCAGAACAGCCAAAGCTAACCTAGACAATTCAACCTAGAGCAGTGGTTTCCAATCTTTGGTCCTTTATTTGTTATAGACTTCAACTCTCAGAAATACCAGCCAGCTCATTACCAGCGGTTAAGATTTGTGGGAGCTGAAGTTCAAAATATCTGGAGGACAAAAGGTTAGGAGCCACTGATCTATAGCTTAGAAAATTGACTTTTTTGGATTAGAAGTACCCCAATCCTCCAGCCAACATGGATAATAATTGTCTTACCCCTGGCTGTTTATATACTTCTTTATTTCTCATGGCGTAGTCCTTTATCCACTCTTTTGCCATTTTTAAACTGCTCTATTGTCAAAAACGTTTCTTATTTATGTACCTGAAAACAGCATCAGTAAGCTGCTCTGGTACAGGGTCATCCACAGCCATTATACACTACTGTGGGAAATAGCTAAAAAAGCATCTTCTAATGAAACAGGAAACTTTATGGAAGCCCTGATGACGGACAGTATTCAGTACAGTGAAAGATCCTTCCAAGACCATCTTACAGAAAGTGAAGAGCCCCTTCAGAATGCATTTTATCAGCAGAGCTAGAATTGTGAAACAGAGGGGGAAATGTATGTAATTAATGGAGCCATGAGTGGTAACAGAACATCCAATACAGATGTAAAAACCTTCATTTTGGCTATAGATTGCAGATGTAGGTAGGGAGTGTAGCTTTTTGGGTGGCTTATATTTTACAGCAGTGTCCTGTATCCTACAAGTACGAATTTTGACATCTATCTGTGCAGTTCATGGCTTCTCCTGAAGCCTTCAGGCCTTTTCTGTTAGCACTATGCACAAAAAGTAAACATGCAACATCTGGAGCAAAAGTTTTCAAAATGTCCTTACCTTTACAGTTGTTCTCAGTAGAATTCTTAAACGTGGTGTTTGGTGAGAATCCTTTAAGACACTCACAGATGTAATCCCCACAACGATTTTTACAGGTAGCGTGGGATCCACACTTTATTTCACTCTTCTGGCATATATTAATAGCTATAATATATAAGAATTCAAGTTGAAGTCAATTTTCTCATGCATGCACTAAATGGCCAGATGGTGGCAAGAGTAATTCTGAAAAGATTTTGGCCCAAATCCAATGTCACAATAGTGCTGCTCAGGGGTGTGATGACATTCTTCTCCCCCCTCATCCCCCCCCCCCCCCATAAATGAGTTCTTGGGGGTTTCTTAGCTTTCTTGGAATTATGATTTGGGGGTGGAGAAGGAAATGCAATATAGTGGGGAGATTACGCCCTCACCCCAATTCCACTGAGTGAAGCATTTCCCCCCCTCTAACTCAGGAGTATCAAAAATAAGGCTCCTCATACACATTTTGAATTATTTCCAAGGTGTTGAAACACTTAGAAGGACTAAGTAGAGATAGTAGAATTGGCAGTATTTGTGGTGGCTGGGGTGGAGGGATATTTGAAAGGGCAGGAGGATGGCAAGCCATGAGGTCTTGGGCAACTGATTCTGAGGAATATTACAGAAGACTTGGAAATGGCCAGTCATGTAATTTATTGCTATTGTGGGGTTGTTGTATGTCTTTCGGGCTGTGTGGCCATGTTCCAGAAGTATTCTCTCCTGACGTTTCGCCCACATCTATGGCAGGCATCCTCAGAGGTTGTGAGGCATGGATAAACTAGGCAAGGAAAGGAAAATATATATATCTGTGGAGAGTCCAGGGTGTGACAAGAATCTTTTGTCAGTTGGAAGCTAGCATTATTGTTTCAGTTAATCACCCTAATTAGCATTGGAAAGGTTTGTCTCTTGCCTGAGGGGCATCCTTTGTTCAGTCATTAGCCGTCCTTGGGGCTCCTCTGTCCTCAGAGCGTTGCTTCCCTGAGGATGCCTGCCATAGATGTGGGCAAAACGTCAGGAGAGAATACTTCTGGAACATGGCCACACAGCCCGAAAGACATACAAAAACCCTGTGATCCCAGCCATGAAAGCCTTCAACAACATATTGCTATTGTGTTTGCAACAGCCAGGGAGAAAAATTGTGAAATTCTTCTGCTTCAGATACCAAAACAATTTCCTAGGTTTGGAACCTTACTGTTCTTAATCTTGAAGACAAGGGAGGTATTTGAAATTCACGTTCAGGTAGAAAAATGTCAGGGTCTGCTATCTGTGGGATCCAGAAAGACTACTTTGTATTCAATATTCAGTTAGGTCACTCTACACATAAGAATTTGACAGCCTCCATGAAATTCTCTTTCAGTTCTTAGATTTCTGTTTTGCAGAAAGTGAGAGACACTGAGAACCATTCATACCTGATCTTTGCTGTGTCTGTATTCCCTTGCTAGCCCCTTTTCTGTTTATACTTAAACCACTTTTTAAAGTGTGCAACTGAAACTAAAATGCTGGAAGTGTGATTACTGAAGGAAAAATGCATTAGAGAGAAGATTTCATATTGAAAAACAATGCCCTACATCTCCCACACTCCACAGTTGCATCCTTAAACTTTTGTAGGATCTACATATGAAGTTTGTTAACAACTCTGTAAAATATTTCTTTAATGCTGCCCTATTTTAAATATATCTTTTATGCAATGTTTATGTAGTAAGGTATGTTTAGAGCTATATTGTACAGACAGGGCTAATAACGTATTTCATATAGGATAGATTGCTATTACTCCTATGTTCCAGATGAGGAACTGAGGTTGAGTATCTTGCTAAATATCAGACTTAGCAGGGCCAAGTCTTAGTAGTGCAAGCTCACACTGAGAAAAGCCCTGTCCAGGCTGGCTGAATTGAGAGTACCAAAGGGAATAAACCTTTCACTGATCTGAGACCTTGGAAATCTGATGCTGGTAGTTGATTTTTTTGTACTTTGGTAAGGTTCTCACAGGGAAGTCTAACCAAGGAATCTGCAGGAACTGCTACCAGATGGTGAAGATAGAGGAACTACAAACTGAAATTGTGGGCCAGCAGCAGCCCCCTCCTGTTCCCTGTCATTATCTCACTCTGTTCTGAAAAGCAAGGTAGTCGTTTTACCACAGCAGAAGTCTCCCGACAGACAGGGTTCACACCCTTCAGTACAGTTTCCATCTTTCTCATAATAATCACAACCTGTTTAAGAGGAGAGAAATGGAAGAATAGAATTGGTTAGAATTTGCCAGTGCATTATGGAAATAGCTACCATTATTGGAACCGAGCCTTAGAGAAAAGCACTCTGTTTCACTTTTCATAAAGTAGATTTGCCTCTTACCACTTCCCAAGTAGCCAGTTCATCCAAATATAAAATGGATATTGATTCATCTGCTCTCTGCTTTTAGTATCACTACTTTTTAATTAAAAACAAAGGACCTCTGGAATTTTTTGTACTCAGCTACAGGTTTAGGGTTGTAGACTTTCCTTTGTGGCATTCCCAGTGAACTTACATTCCTCACAAAAAATGAATAAAACCATTTAAAACTACAGGCCTTTTAATGCTGCTCTTACTGTCTTGATGATCCCGAAAGGACTTACAGTTTTCATCCTGAGCAACGGCTGTAAAGTGGATACGAATAATTAAGAGTCCTGAAAAAGAGAGATGGGAATGTCACATTATCAGATTTAGTCCATGTATTGTATCAAACCTTTTCGCCGAGTAGTTAGAAATAACAAAGACAATCATTTCCCTTTTCTCCTCATACCATCCCTAGGAATATTAGTGTGGGAGACTGTGACTCATCAAAGCCAACCCACTAAACCAGAATTTGAGCCTGAGTCTCCAACACCTTAACTGCTACACCACCATAGCTCTTTCAGCATGGGCCCTTAGGCTTACCAAACTTCAAGCATGGAGATCTCCCTTCCAAGCAGTGCTGGGGCCAGGCTATTTTGCAACCTAGGCAAGGGTAACTACTTATATCCCGCCCCCCTTGTGTGTGTGTCTAGTTTCAATTTTCATAAGCAGAAAAATGGATGTGGCTCAAAGCTCAGCTGGTTCTTTTTCCTCATTTAATATAAGAGGACAACTGAAAGCAAAGGACATTAAGGTTCACATTCAGGGACCCTATGCTAGAAAGTGAAAATCCACAATTTGCCACATTACAGAGGATTGTCTATGAATAGGAGACAACAAATCCAGCATGTTTAAAAGATGACTTAGAACAACAACAACAACAACAACAACAACAACTTTATTTGTATGCTGCTCTATCTCCCCCCCCCCCCCAAAGGGACTCAGAGCAGTTTCCAGCATAGGTAAAACATTCAATTATCAACATAGAAACATACAACATACCCCCCCAAAAAACATGAACATATTACTATTAAAACAATCATACACATTTAAAATTAGAAGTCAGTTCCAGTACTACTCCACTGGGTGAAATTCAGTTATCCATGGTCAGAATTTCAGGACTTATGGGCAGCACGACATGCGCTGGAGTACAAATATTAATTTTATCAGCTGATACTGACAGGAATTCAGCTATTATATGCCTATATTAGAGAGGCGAGTGGCCAACAGATCACTCTGAGAGACTTTCCGAGGGTTAGAAAACACTGGTTTTTATTTGTTATTTTTTACTAGCTGGGACTTGGAGCCAGGTAGCCCTCAAAAGAAAAAAAATCGCCCCCCTTCAAGGGACGTGACACTATTTTATACCCCTTGGGCTACATAAACTGATGGGCCAAGTGGCATTCACATATTGGTTAAAACAAATATTATCACCTCATGTGGAATGCTTCCAAATGTACATTCTGGATTGGCTAAAGCATACATTCTTGCTAACTTCCCTGGCAAAAGTTGGGTTTACAATCTAGCCTGCTTGCAATTTGATACATCTGTTTTCCTGGTACAATGGAAAACTGCTAGCATTTATATACACTCTTAGTCCTTGAAAATGTCTTTTTGATTTCTTATTTTATCAATATCAGGCTGCAAATCCACTGATCAACTTGCCAAGCTTTCTGGCTGATTCTAAGAGCCCAATAGGATCATTTCTGATTCTAGTTTCCCAGTCCTTTGTTCCCTGTACACATTATTGCTGTTCTCTTGGGGGGCATAGTTTTCTCAAGGAAGGGCAGTTGTGAGCATCTTGTACCTTTACAATGGCTCCCATTTTGGCATGTGACATATTTTGGCAACTGCCTTTCCCTGAAAATCAACTGAGCCAGAAGTTTTCTAGAGGAAAATGATGTTGCACCAGGTTCAAGCAACTGAACTTGGACTAAGACCTCTGTACTGAATATTTCATTACAATGTTACTGTGATTATAACTGATTTAATATTGAGCACACTTTTCTCTGGTGCAATGCCTAAAGCATATGAATAATTGGATAACAAAGTATCTTGGCATCCAGCATCATTGTTAAAACTATGATTGATTGCAGTCAGCACCACTATGTTTGTTTCATAGAATTCTATATGCTGAAACCATCCTGTAGGCCCTCTACATCCCATCTATACTGCCACATAATTCAATTTCAAAATGCAGTTTAACTGTATTCAATTGGATTATATGGCAGTGTAGACTTTTATCAAATACACCAGACCCTCCCCCCTAATAAAAGATACACATAATGTGGACCCTGTGACCTGTAGTTCTCCCAAGGATGGAAGCCATAATGAATTGAGAATGGCCTCCATCTCCTATGGCCCCTTGGGTCCCCCAGAACCACCAACAACCCACCCATCACAACCCCATGCACCCATCTCAGCACCCATAGCACAGGAGAATGGTTTGGGCTGGTCTGTGCCGGCGACCCTCCGCAGCTGCGGAGGAGATTTGCCAGCTGATCGTTTTCCCTGTCTCCGCCAGGAAGCCAGCCAGCCAGCAGCCACACAGTAGCCAAAGCACCTCCACTTCCTGGCCCCAGTCACTTTGTTTCTCTTTCATTCCTTCCCTAGCTACCATGCATCTCTCCTCACGTCTCTCTTCCTCCTCCTCTCCTCTCCTCTTCTTCCTTCGTCGTCTCCTCCTCCTCCTTCTGTTTCTATTTATTTTCCTTCTTCTACAAACATATGCATAACTGAATGAGCTAAAAATATAATAAAATACTACAAATGACCTCCTCAGGTGCTACTCAGCCTTGACAAGGGCCCCCATTCTTCTCCCTTCTCTCATATCTCTCCATCCCTCTCTCCCACCCTTACTAAACATCACCCCATGACTGTTTCTCTTCTATTTTTTATTGTTTTCATTACTTTTGCTATTATTTTATTATTAAATTCTATAAAAGAAAGACAAATATTCATTAAACTCAAAACTGTGAACTCCAGTAACTTTCCCCTTAAGCAGTCTTCCAGAGACCACATCCACATCCCAGATGCCAACCAGAGATGGGTCCAGATCCCAACAGGAGGCCATCCATTCATGGCCCCGAGATATCTTCTTGGAGATCTTGGACAGTCACAGGACAAAGATCCAGACCAAAACTGTGATTGTGATTCCATCTGCAAATCTACATCTCTGGACTCTCCCTTTGTCTCTGGACTTGGAAACACATCTGGGACAACAACTCCCACTGTGTCATCTGGCAGGGCCACGCATTTACAAAATCCTGTCAGATCGGATTTGGATTTTTTTTCATTGTTTATTGCATTCCTGAACTACATACCCAAGGGGGCTGGCATGGCCCCTGGAGCTCCCCCACCGGCTGATTGGAGGCTTTCAAGCTTCCCTGCCCAGCTGGAAGGAGATCCCTAGCTACGATACCAGTGCCCCTGCCAATCAGGGTGAAGTGCACTGGCTTGAACCCGCTTGTCAGCCAATCAGAGGCCAGGAAAAACGCTGACTGGCTCTGCCAGCTGGCCAATCAGGGAAGAGGGAGGAAAATTTTGAAACCAGGCAGTATCAGTGAATGGGAAATTTTGTGTATAAAAATGTCTGCTTGTGGATGTACTTTTACACTTGTACCTTTTGAGTACCTGTGCTGTACTAGTGTCCCTTTTGTGCATATTGAATAAAGCCTCTGTTTGCCTTCATCCTGACGGAGTCTTCATTTCCTGATTCGTTATCAATGTTAGCTAGCTAGTTCACCAGGCATCCCTCAGGGCATAAGAGAACTGCAAATTCCCACATCATTTTCAGATAATAAATTCAATGCAGTTAAACTGAATTGTGAAACTGCATCATATGATCAGTGTGGACACATATAATGCAATTTAACAGCACTGAACTGCATTATATGAGTCTATATTGATCATATAATGCAGTTTCAAATTGCATTATATGGCAGTGTAGATGGGCCCCAGATCAACTCTTAAGTGAAAGAAGGAAATCTAGAAATGGAGCATCACACCAGAAGGCTGACTGGCGACTACATGAAGGCCTCCTGGAAAACTAGCCTATCTACTCCTTTTGGTTACTGCCTCCAATTATGAGCTTCTCCTATGGTTAAGGAGCATTTCCTAAAGTTCAGCTGAAATTATCTCTCTTGTAGCTTTAGATAAGATCTATTCCTGACTTTGAGATTTTCACAAAGGTTTTAGGTTAAGCTTACAATAATCGGTTGGACTCAAGGAAAGCTTTATAGGCATTCTTTCTGAGAGGTTCAACTTTTTCCTTTTTAAATGGATTAGACAGCATCACAAACTATTTGAGAAACTTAATTTGTTCTGTGACATTTGAGAACACAAGATATGCAAGCTCAATGGTCCCTTGCCAATGTGAAAGTAGTGGCATTCTTCATTTTGTAGTATTCAGCAAGCCTTTGGAAATAACTCTGTATTTGGAGATATATATATATATATATATATATATATATATATATATATATGTTTATACATAAGTAAAAATCTATTGCTATATTAGGGAGTCTGGTTTCCCAGGTAGTTATTTAAAGAATCATTTGTTTCTGGTGTGCTAGCACCAGACATATTTCTTTACACTAATACAAATGTAAGATGTTAACAGATGGCTGTAAACTGATTTTATTTTGGGTTGATGTGTGCTGTATTTTTCAGTTTCCCATTTAAACTTCCTAACATTTACAAACATTGTTTTAAAAGATGTTTTGATCATATCATATTTTAAGCCAATAATTTAATCACACACAGAAGATTCTTAATATATATGTACATATTAATATGTATCTACATATTGAACATTACTCTTCTCCTACTGGAAAACATGTACAGTAGAGTCTCACTTATCCAACATAAACGGGCCGGCAGAACATTGGATAAGCGAATATGTTGGATAATAAGGAGGGATTAAAGAAAAGCCTATTAAACATCAAATTAGGTTATGATTTTACAAATTAAGCACCAAAACATAATGTTATATAACAAGTTTGACAGAAAAAATAGTTCAATATGTAGTAATGCTATGTAGCAATTACTGTATTTACGAATTTAACACCAAAATATCACGATGTATTGAAAACATTGACTACAAAAATGCGTTGGATAATCCAGAACATTGGATAAGCAAGTGTTGGATAAGTGAGACTCTACTGTATATCATAAAGTTCTAGTATATAAGCATATTATGGATAGCAAAGACAAGCACAGGTCAATTTCTGAAAAGTAGTTTCTGGATTAACCTGCCTTTAAGTCACACTTTTTCTTTAAGAATTTATTCCAGTGCTAGGGAATGTAGGGTTCTTCTTAAACTGGGATGCAACTGCCCCCTCCCCCCAGCATAGCCAGTGAGGAGTGACAATGCAAGAATGAAATCCAACATATGGATAGTCCCACTCTCCCAATTAGTGGTGTATAATTGTGATTACGTGTCTTTTATTGCTATCAGTCTTTGCTTTATATTCTGTGGCTGAGTGCTATCTTTATGTTTTATATTTGGACTATGAAAACAGTCAGACAGTAAGTGCTGCTTTCATTAAACTGTTTGACACAAGCTGGGTGTTTGTTTTGGTTCACCTCTGCCTGCGTACTGGCAGAGCCCTGGCTTCGTGACAGATACTCCATCTATAAGATGTCTCCTTTCGAAGCCTTGCCTATCCCTCTCAACACAGCATTTGCAAATTCACACGCGAGACGCAGAAAATTCCAGATAGGTCAGATACTCAGTAAACATCTGGACTAGGACAATAGCTGAACGATGTGTTTGACAAATACAATAATCCCATTTAAGAAGGGTCAGGAATCCCATCAACTAAGTGTAACTCCTCATTGTCCCACTGAGAGGAAACAGAAAAATCCCACCACCTAAAGGTAATCCTGCATGCAAATGTGAGTAAATCAATAGGTACCGCTCCGGTGGGAAGGTAACGTCGCTCCATGCAGTCATGCTGGCCACATGACCTTGGAGGTGTCTACGGACAACGCCGGCTCTTCGGCTTAGAAATGGAGATGAGGACCAACCCGCAGAGTCAGTCATGACTGGACTTAACGTCAGGGGAAAACCTTTACCTTTACCTAAAGGCAACCTAACCCTATAATCCAGATAACTCATCACCACCTACCATCAGCCACTGTCCCTCCCCACCACCCTTTGTCTTCTCCAGAAAACCCAGCCTGTGGAAGGAGGCTGAGACATGACTAGTAATTTGAAATCTCCAATAAAAAAATAATTAGAATTCCCACCATATACAATCTGAAAATTATTGTTATCAAAATTCCAGAATGTATGTACATTAAACCAATGAGAAACACATTACATGTACTGAGCCAATAAGAGCAAACTATATTATATTTGTAATATGATAAAACACAGGTTGACTCCACCATAAGAACATGTCAGATTTGGGACCTTCCCCTGGCAACCTTCTCTGATCACTGAAGAATAAAAACCTCAGATCGGGCATCCACCTCTGCATTTCTTCAAATTTGCAACTTCAGAGCTTTGGTACACTGGGACTAGGCCTTCCTGTTCTTGGGACGACATTTACACAGTGAGGTCAAAATACAACTGCAAATGTCCGACATCCCTCTTAATTATTATTTCAGAGGACATGACACTAAGCCCTGGTTCACATGAAGTCCTGAATACATGTCAATATAAATGCTACAGAAGTTTGCTCAACTGAACTAGAGACTATAAAAAGTATCACATTCTGAAGCAACACTGATTTAAAAGCCTAGCTGAAAGACACAGACAGAAATGCATATATTTATTCCCTGCAAACCTGAATAGGACATTGGCAAGCACAACCTTTTCCTTTTTCTATAGTCCAATACAGAGCTGAAATAAAGAGTCTGACACCAGCTATCTTTCATCAGAATTTCCTTTCTGTGAACAGGCATAGGAGAAAATGCCAAGTTACAAAAAACAAAACAACAACACAGATTTTTTTAAAAAGCCATACCCCGTTACCACCCCTCTATCTTTGCAACTGAAGCAGTAAGAGTGAAAGATGCAGAGCAGACAAAACTAAAACTAAAAAAAAAAACCTCTCCCTCCCCCTTTGCTGCATTTATTTATTTTTGTACTATAAATTTCCTAGAACTGGCATTCAGAGTGATATGTTAGGTGCATTTCTTTTAACAAAATATTGGATAAACCAGAGATTGGTCCATAAAGGAATTAATTGTCTGATAATTTATTTGTCTCTTGTCTGACAAATTGATTATCAGACAATTAATTCCTTTGTGCAGGGATGAATGCTCTTCTAAAACAGAGCGTATCAATTTGTATCCCTCCAGATATTTTGAATGCCATCATATCTGGAATAGTTTATGGAGTCTTGAGAGACATTTTTGAGAAATCACTTCTATATATGAGCTGATGATTATATTTTAACTGCTGTTATATAAATAACTGTTAGTAAAATATGAATTTAATTGTTGTATTTGTTATTTTTTTTTAAAGATGACAGGATGAGGAGTCAAATAACATCTAGAGGACTGCAAATTCATTACACCTGCCCTAAAATTCTAGATCAAATTTCAAGTCCTTTCTGAATTGGGCATTTTTCTATCTTAGGGTATATTTACACTGTAGAATTAATGCAGTTTGACATCACTTTAATTACCATGGCATAATGCTCCGGAATCATGGGAGTTGTGGTTTTAAAAGGTCTTTAGTCTTCTCTGCCAAATAATGCTGGTACTTCACCAAGCTACAACTCCTATGATTCCATAGCACTGAGTCATGGCAGTTAAAGTATTGTCAAACTGCATTAATTCTACAGTACAGATACACTCTTGGTTATTATTTTTCTCTATTCTCCTTTTATTTTCATCACGTCTTTTATATTCCTTATTTCCCCACTTCAAATACAGTCATCTAAGTCAGTTTGAGCTAAACTTAATTAAATTTCATTGACTTCAACTGAAAAGGCAAGCATACATTTAACTTTGAAAGGATTATGACTATGTTGTGACTACCGTTTTATGGTATTATTTTTATCACCAATTTTCTGCAACATATGCAAACCACTTAATTTTTACAATCAGATCAAAAGCCTTATCTTGTTCCCTTCTCTAATTTTTATTCTAATCTGTTGCCCCAGACATCTAGTCTCTCTGTTTATCTCTTCTAGCTTTTTGATAACATTTCACAATCTATTTATCAGGGCATACAATATGACTACATAGATAAAACTTGTCCACAATGACAAAAAAAAATGTTTTCATCGCATTTTCCTGATCTGCATTGACTTTACAGTGATCCCAGTTAACACCACATATATCACACACATATTGTGAGATCACCATAATTGATCACACCCGGAGAACTCGTCTTAGCTCAGTCTCTTTGGCCTACTCCTTCTGATGTCCTTCTGATTGTCCTTCCATATCTTGCAAAAAGTGGTAGCCCTTCACTTTTCCACTATGATGACTCACTTCTTCTGCTGCTAGATTTTAAACTCTTTTAAGTCCATGTTGTAAACAAACTCTCAGACATCTCATTTGTCCTGTTCACCATTACAACCATGTTAACATAGTAAATAAACACATCTCCCTACTACACACACACACACACACACACACACTATCTGCCAGAGAAAATATAAGATACTTAAAAAAAACTCTTCTGTGTAGAGCAGCATTTCTTCACTTTTGAATTCCAGTTATTTTTCCATGTGTGGTATAAAATACCATATTTTATCACATAATAGTCACACTTTTCTCTTTTAAAAAAAGAGTGTGGCAACTATTACAGGAGGAAAAAATGGTAACTTTTTAATAAAAGTATGTTGAAAACAACTTGAGAACATATAAATAAAGTTTTATTATTTATTATTATATTTTCTGAGTGCCCAGAAAACAAATGAAATATTTTAATCTTCCTTGTTGGAAGACCCCACACCACTATCAATGCTGTCAGTATGTGATGCGCTGTCCTCAGCACTGCTCCCAGCAGATGTCTTTTTCCTTCCCATCACTCTCCCAGAGTGCATCAACTTGATTTACCCGGTGCACTAAAAGTGCCAGTTTTTCAAAACTTTTCACAACAATGTCCTCTGTGATAAGGTCCCAACTCTTAACAGCCCATTTACACATCAGTTCCAAGGGTGGGCACTTCATATTTCCAGCAGGTGTCAACTGGTGATCGCCACTCATCATCCACTCATTATACAAACAGTGCAAGTGGCCTTTAAATACCTTGTTCACCGATATATCCAATGGCTAGAAGATAGAGGTTAAGCCACCAGGAATCTCTACCTCTTGTGTCAGGGAGAAGTTGCTTCACTTCATGTGACTTCATCAACTGTCCAAAACTAGCAGAGCTGACTGTTTCCGTAGAGCACCTAGTTTTCTGTTCCACACAGTTTTAACACAATCCATCATGAGTTCTAATTCCATCCAACCCTTTGCCTGCATCAGTACACAAGTCCACAGGGAAACTGTTAGGCACTCTTGAAAATTACGTAAAGTGGCAACTTCCTTCTATCAGCTGTAATGGCTATCATTATGGTGCACCACAATCTCTCATGACTACTGGCTCTCACAGTGACAATAGATGATGCTTTCAGTGCAATTTGTGGAGCATATCTGGTCAGCATTGTCATTTTGAGAAAAGACAACGCAATAAAAGCTTTCCACCATCTTGGTGTAATCAGGTGGCAGCTTTTGGCATAATGTGGCAAAAGCAGGATGTGTCATTGCATGAACCTCATAACCCAGACATGACTTGCCTTAAACCGAGTTGGGGGAATGTTGTATTTGCAGGCTTCCTCCTCTGTTTTCATCTATAATAGCTCATTGTCATGCATCTTTGTCACATACGCAAACACTTTCTTGTTCATTTGTGGAAACATGCCTGTCTGGGACCTCTAAAATGCAACTATATGCACAGATGTCTATAATACACAGTAAAAAGGAAAAGTATGGTATATAATATAATACGAGATAAGTTGTGTTCAAGTTATATGCTTCTACTGTTATGTAATCCTTTATACATGCAAAATGTACCAAAAAATTTTTTATATTCAAAACTGCATGGATAAGAAATTGTGGTTCTACAACCTTTCTTCAACCTGGCATTTAAACCCAGTTCAGACCTGAAAGGGTGTAGAACCACAATTTCTTGCCTATACAGTTTTGAATATAATTTTTTTGTTACATTTGCATGTATAAAGGATTACATTACAGTAGAAGTATATAACTTAAACATTACTTACCTCGTACTATATTATATACCATATTTTTCCTTTTTACCTCTAAAATGCACACAGAGTAAGGGTGGTTTTCTCTAGTAGTCTTTACCTTTCCTCCAGTCATGCATCTACTTCTCGCTGACAGAAAACTGCCTTCCTGCAACTCTGTTTCCATGCTCCTCAGCAATGACTCTCAGCTTGAACCCTGATGAGTAACCCCTATTCATGGCTAGCAGTTCTGTGAAGGAAGGCAGCCTCTGAGATATACAAACTTCTCAGCATGCCCTTCATATGTCTCTCTGCTTTACCCTTTTAGCAAGAGACCATCACTCTCTCACTGACTCGCCCATCCATCTGCCCAAAAATCTACTCCCATTTCACTCACTTGCCTGTGCACTCACTCGGATGCCCATCCGCTGCCCATCCGCTGCCCACCTGCCCAAAGACCCACCCACCTGCCTCATCCACTTGCCCGTCTGCCCACCCATCTACCTGCCCATCCTCTTGTCTGCCCATGGACTCACCCACCCACTCATCCAGGCATGCACGCATCCACTCGCTCACCCACGCACTCACTCACTCGGATGCCCATCCATTCTATGCCCAATTAAGGGTGAGCAGAGGATGGATGAGCATCCAAGAGAGTGAGTGCATGCACAGAGGATGGATGGGCGTTCGAGTGAGTGCATGTGTGGGTGAGTGCGTGGGTGAGTGGGTCTTTGGGCAGGCAAGTGGATGGACAGGTAAATGGGCGAGTGAATGAAGTGTGCAGGTGGGTCTTCAGGCAGGCAGATGGGTGAGCAGATGGGCATTTACAGCAGAGAGGATGACTCTCTGCTGTGAAACTATTTTGCGAGGAATCCTTAAATATCAAAACCAGGAATCTGGGTTCATTCATTTCTAATGGGACATGCATTCTTACCTTTGTTGTTAAGTTTTTAAAACAATCTTATACTCTTACATTATTAATATGTCAGTTAATTTACTTGTTTTTTAAATTAGAAAACTCGACTTCTATCATTTAGTTTATCTTATTTTCCTTGTGGGAAGTCATATTTCAGTACTACATTAGGATAAAAAGTATGTTTTTCTCATCTTCTTTTTACTTTCTCCAATCTCTTAGCCTTTTCAATACTTAGTGTCACAGCCCAACAGCCTCCCAACCTGGGCACTTTGCCCAGAACATGAATCCCTTGGTGATGGGGAAACTATCTTCTCTGATTTACTATTGTGTGAATCATTTGTATTTTAGGCCAAAAACCAGTCCAAGGAACAATCTCCAAGCAACCTGAGAAGACTGTCTTTGAAGTTAAAGAACTAATCATATGTGTCATCAAGATTTCATAAGGCAGTAAAAAAAACCTGACACATTGTTAAACTGACCCATAAAGGCTTGCCTTTTGTTACTGCAGAATCCACCATTCATGCTGGCAAAGATGTAGCAAGTATATAAGACATTTGCTTTATTATGGAGCTTAGTCTCTACTAGAAAAAACAAGTAAGAATGGGATGGAGGCAAGAATTAGTGGTGTTATTTATGTCATACATTTAAGCTTGGCTAATATTGGTTTAAATAGTCATGGTTTCCTTCCAATGGCATTATTTTAAGGGTGATCTGTCTAATATGGATTTGCTGCTACCAAGATAATGAGATTACAAAATTGGGAAACTTGGTACAGGAACAGTCTTGAAAATTGGTTCAAGGCTTGTAGTGCAAACAGAAGGTTCTTTTGCATGTTGTGTGAAAAAGACAAGAGAGAAAGCTAGGTTCATGGGGTTTCTCTCTCAATTCATTTCTAAGTCTCAAATGAAAGAGAGACACATGGGTTGTCTCTATCTTTTGTGATACAAGTTCTACAGAAGAGAACTCTTGTCACCTCTTCTGTGAAACCTAACTTGCAAGCAAGCGAAGACTGAAAAGACAAAAATCTTCCACCAGTTTCCACAAAGATTCACCACCTCAGAAAAAAGAGGTAGAGATGGTCCAGAAAGAGAAACTGTAATACATTCATGTAACTAGGGTCACATGATATTTCAGCATGAGGAAGAGAAGCTGTCAAATGTGATATAGTCAACTAGGAAATACCCACATTTTACAAATGAGGCTTTCTTTGGAAATTCTGCTACAGATGTCGATAAGTTTTATTAAACCAATGAATTAAAAAGGCAACCATTTTTGGCACTAGATCTATTCCAGGTGAAGGACAAGGATTCTGCACAAGGCATGCTTCCTTTCATATCCAGGACCAATGAATCCGAATTACACCTTCTGTCTAGAACCATACAATCTAGAAGTCATCCAAGACCAGTTTTGCTTGGCTGCACCATATTAGTTCAATTTCAATCTTGGGGGATTTGTTGTGGTTCTTTCACAAATTCCCACTACCTATACCTGACAACAGGCAAGAGGTGCTGTGAGTATCCTGGTAGCAGAACACTCTTCCAATAGCAGCAAAAATTAAAAAAAAACTTAAAATAGATCAGGGCAGTCTAATTTTCTTGGGTAGGGAGTTCTACAGTTGAGATGTTGCTCTAAAGAAAGCTGTGTTTTATGTAACCACCAACCTACCTTCACGAAATGTTGACAAACACAACAGGGCCTCCTCTGAAGATCTCAAATTTCTGGCAGGCTTATATGGGAGATGGTGTCCTTTCTGACATTTTGGCCCCAAATATTTTAGTGCTTTGTAGATCAATACCAGCATCGTGAATTGAACTCAGAAGCAATCTGGAAGCATCTAATCCTTTGTTGCACAGAGAAAACAACCCAGTACTACCACAGCTTCCTTGCCAAATGGTTCCAGATCTACATTCTGTCTACTCTGGGAGTTTTTTTTTTATGATAGGCCCCTACTGAACTGGAAGTATCTCATCTTCAAGGCTGTATAGTGGCACAAACCACTTTACAATGTTGTGCAAATTAGGATATTTTAACAGATAATATTCCTAAAATAATTAATGTCTACTTAGGAGTCATTTAATCAAAAGCACTATGAAGTCCTCAGTTCAAATTTTCCTAAGGAGTCCTAAAGATAATGAAATGTGGCAGATTCTCAACAGCCGGTTCATACAAGATGCAAAGACAAATTGGTTGGGAGTTAGGCAATCGAGAAGCTTTGAAGAAGAAGTCCCTATGTGGCCAATAGGAAAGATAAACACCAATAGAGATCCTTTGTATGGCTTGGAAAAACACTGGTTTTATTTAAAAGTACCACCTCAGACCCTGTTCGTGGATCAGTTCCAAAAGCAGACCAGACAAAGGTGTTGTCCTTCCCTTTTATACATCTTCAAATATAGGTAAACAAAGAAACATGCTCCTACATATGCATTAGCATCACTATGTCACTTTAGCATCATAAACCTATCAAATTCTATCTTTCTACATACATGGGCCATCTCTATGCATGTCTCAGCATTTTTTCTATCTAAAACACTCTAAAAGCAGCTTGAAGAAAGTTAAGGATCAGCTACAGAGATCAATCAAGAGGCCTGTTTTTGACCTATCAGGAGAGAGAAGTCCGCTCTCCCTCCATTAGCCATACCAGGGACCAATTTACCAGGGGCTAAATTGGGGTGGGGGTGGAAGTGGCTGGGTGCTCTCCTGGGTCATCCTCTGATGGGAGTGGGAGTGACATGTAGCAACCCTTCAAGGGAAAGCCCAGAGTTTGGGATGGGGGTGGGGACTGAATCTTGGGAGGAACTGGGATTAAATAGCCCAGTTCCTCCTGAGATTTAGTCATGTGTGGAAGAACCCTAAAATTCCTCATAAATTAGGATTTCCACTAATCTTTCCCAGGGCCGGCCCAAGGAAATTTTCAAGTGTAAGCGAAACAGGATTTTGGTGCCCCCCCCCTCAAAAAAAAACCCAATCACCGAGAAATAAAAGGTAGAAGGTAGAGGTGAATAGAATGGATAAAAGAGTTTACCTTACAACCAGAAGTTTATTAACAACATTATGTTCATATAGTAACATTACATAGAATTAACACCAATCTTGCATTTTAATAAATAAATATTTTAATAAACTTTGCAACAATTTTAATTTTTTTGTTATTTCTAGTCTACAAGTACTACACAAAGGTTTCCTGGTCATGATATCTCTTCAGAAGATTTTTCAGACTTCGGACTAGCTTCAGATCAGTTTTGTTTGGGAGAACGCAGCCTCAGGAGAATAGACACTTCCTTTCTCAGGAAGTGAACTCTTGTCCTTCAGAAGTGCCACGCCAGGGTGGACCATTGTAATGGGTGTAGCAAAGCAGGGGAAATCCAGTCATGAATCAATCAGGGCCAGCTAACACCTCCCAACAAAGTATCCCCATCATCAAAGTCTGGTAAATCCTCTGTTTTCTCACGGCCACAGACGGCAGAAGCACATACCATATCGCAAAGAACACCACTCTGAAAACGGGAATTCCAGACAGGAAACAATCAGGGCCAGCTAACACCTCCCAACAAAAAATTCACTCAGAGAGGAAACAGCCTGGCTGTAAATATGCAAAGCCATTACATCCTTATCATTTTTCCTAATTGCAGCATTCATACTTGCCTCTAACAGACAAAAAAAAATCAGAAATATTGTATATTCACAACCTTTAAGAAATAATATCCCCTGATGGCACAGCATGTGAAAGCGCTGAGCTGCTGAAATTCTGGACCGAAAGGCTGCAGCAGGTTTGAATTGGGGGACCAGAGTGAGCCCTCACTGTTAGCCCCAGCTTCTGCCAACCCAGAAGTTCAAAAACATGCAAATGTGAGTGCATCAATAGGTACTGCTCCAGCGGGAAGGTAACGCCGCTCCATGCAGTCATCCCACATGACCTTGGAGGAGTCTACGGACAACGCTGGCTCTTTGGCTTAGAAATGGAGATGAGCACCAAACCACAGAATCAGACATGACTGGACTTAATGTCAGGAGGAAAACATTTACCCTTTAGGGTTGTTGTATGTCTTTCGGGCTGCGTGGCCACGTTCCAGAAGTATTCTCTCCTGACGTTTCGCCCACATCTATGGCAGGCATTCTCTGAGGTTGTGAGGTCTGTTGAAAACTAAGCAAGAGAGGTTTATATATCTGTGGAAGGTCCAGGGTGGGAGAAAGAATTCTTCTCTGTTGGAGGCAAGTGTGAATGTTGCAATTAATCACCTTGATTAGCAGTGAAAAGCCTTGCAGCTTCAAGGTCTGGCTGATTCCTACCGGTGGGAATCCTTTGTTGGGAGGTGTTACCTGGTTGTTTCATGTCTGGAATTCCCATTTTCAGAGTGTGTTTCTTTATTTACTGTCCTGATTTTAGAGTTTTAAAATGCTGTTTGCCAGATTTTGTTCATTTTCATGGTTTCCTCCTTTCTGTGGATATTGTCCACTTGCCTCCTCCTTGCCCAATCCTCCCTTCCTGGACGCGGCCGCAGGTCGCCAGGGTGATCTGCGGCCGCGTCCAGGAACTAAGGGAGAATTGGGCAATCTCTGCTGTGGCACTATGGGCTCCTGTCGACGCCTCGACAGCGCCCCTAGCGGCCAGCGCCCGAGGCCGCCGCTTCAGCAGCCTCATATGTCCAACCGGCCCTGATCTTTCCCTGTCACTTTCCAACAAAATGGGGTTGGGGAATGTGTTCACTGATTGATGTGACGAATAAGTATGTTATGCTACTCAAATATAATGTCAGTTTTAAGTTCTGAAATTATCAGTCACAAGCCTTAAATCTGAACCTCTCCTCATCTACTCTGGAATTTACCAAAGTTAATAAATCTAAATCATCATTGCCAAGGAAAAAAGGCAGTGGTTTCATATAAGAGCTGGCTAGAATTTATATACATTATAATTTGCGTGCAAACCAGGTTTGTAAGCCATAGTTTGAACATAGCTTACTTATCATTTCTTCGTGCAAACCAGAAAATTTCAATTTCAGGCGGAATGAAAAATGTTGTTTAACTATCAAACACAAACTAAAGAGAGTGGAGAAGGGCATCATAATACACAAGCTCAAGACTCATTCTTATTTGTAGAGATTAGAAACTTACTTTTTTGAACCAAAATCACACTCTGTTGGATTCTGCAATCTAAAGTCCAAAAAACCATATTTTCCACATTTTGTTTATAACTATCTGAATGTCACTTTTAATTTATTCTAATTTATTCTAAATAATTTGGAATTAGCCAGATAAGCTGGACCATTGGCCAGAGGAAGCTACTTTACTCTGGGCCCATCCAGACAGGCTCAAAACACAGGACGCAACCAAACAACACCTCTGGTAAAAGTAAATTAATGTGAAGTAAACTGGGCTTTTCCTGGTTTACTCTGCATTAATTAAACACCTTGTTGGCTCTGGATCTTTATGAAAGATCCGAGTCTAATGAGGTGCTGGGCTGTGTGGACTCGCTACTAGGACTGCCTCCTCGGTCCCATGGCTGAGTCTCCACAGCCACCCCGCTTCTTTAGGCTTTGAAAAGCCTGGAGGAGTGGGAAGGCGACCACCCTTCCCTTCTAGCCCCCAATTTACCCTAAAGTTTACTGAAAATAATCCCTGGCTGCCATGGAGACTCTCCTTGCGTCTTCAAGGTATGGAAAAATGATGTCTGAGGAGACGGGGTGTGGGGGGGGGGCATGGAAGGATTTTCCTCCTCATCCCCCCATCCTCCTCATCCCATCCCAACCAAGGAAGCTGCTCAGACCTTGAACCAGTCACTGACAGCTGTGATGAGCTGGATGAGGGCTAACAAACTGAGGCTCAATCCAGAAAAGACGGAGGTCCTCCTGGTCAGTCATGAGCCCGATTGGGATATAGGGTGGCAACCTTGTGCTTGATGGGGTTACACTCCCCCTAAGGACACAAGTCCACAGTTTGGGGGTCTTTCTGGACTCAGCGTTGATCCTGGATACACAGGTGTTGGTGGTGGTCGGGAGAGCTTTCACACAATTAAAACATGTGCGCCAACTGCGCCTGTACTTTGAAAAGCCAGATCTGGCCACATGATCCACGCCTTAGTTACATCTCAGATGGATTACTGTAATGTACTCTATGTGGGGCTGCCTCTGAAGACGTCTCAGAAACTGCAATTAGTTCAAAGATCAGTGGCCAGGCTTTTAACAGGAGTTAGCTACACGGAATACATCACCCTCATGCTGAAACAGCTCAATTGGCTGCCTATATGTTTCCGGGCCCAATTCAAAGTGCAGGTTACTACCTACAAAACCCTAAATGGTTCGGGTCCAACCTATCTTCGTGACTGCGTCTTCTCCTATGAACCTGTTTGAGCTCTCAGATCTGCCAGGGAGGCCCTCCTCATGGTCCCACCTCCGTCACAAGCGAGGTTAGTGGGGATGAGGGAGAAGGCCTTCTCGGTGGTGGTCCCCTATCTCTGGTACCCCCACCCCAGGGAAATTAAGCAGGCCCCCACACTATTGATTTTTAGGAAAGAGTTGAAAACTTGGCTATAAAACAGGCCTTTGAAATGGTTAAAGTTAGCCAATGGATGGATGAATTCAATTGGGATTTTTAACTGGACTGGACTGGAATAGAATAGAATAGTGGCTGGGGTGTTCTTAAAAGTGTTATGATGTATGGTGTAAATATTGTTTGTTCTGTTTATTAATTTATGAACATCTTTTGTGTTATACCTATTATGAATGTTTCCACCTTTTATTTTTATGTATTTTGTTTGATATTGGTTGTTTATTTAGTTTATATTGTTTATATGCTTATGATTATTTTTGTTTTTACTGTCACATTGTTGTAAGCCGCTCCAAGTCCCTTTGGGGAGAGGAGTGGGATATAAAAAAGTTATTATTATTATTATTATTATTATTATTATTATTATTATCTCCTAAGGTGTCATTTTCTTGCACCACGAGTATTGAAGGAGAGGCTCTATGGCGGCCAGGGACCATTTTCAATAAGTTTTAGGGGTTAATTTGGCGGATTCGCTTCAGTACAAGTTTTAGTGATGTCTGGAAGCGCCCTCTCTCACAGCCAACAAGGGCATTACTATTTTCTTCCAAACCCAAACCAAAAAGAAGGGCAGTGGACCATGTAAACTCTAACTGTAGTCACAAAAGAGGCAAAATGTGGTTATACAGGATCCTAGGTAATCAATAATATTTATGTGACAACCAGGAATTTGACCAGGCACTAACTGTAGGTTTATTTAGAGAGTGATTTGGCTGGCCCAACAGAAATATTTTGGAACCATTTTGGTACAAACTGATGTGATAAAACTATTTAATCAACAACAGCCGTAAACAGACATAAACAACATTTTCATGAATGCTTCTCACTCCCACACCCTGGAAATCATCTATCCAAACTAAAAGACAGCAGTTGTTTGTACTTTTTTTATGCACAAAATATTATGTCAATGTCTGAAATCACTACATAAGAAGGAAATTGCTTCAGTTAATGATTTGTTTAAAATAAATAAAAAGTATCTGTTCCTGTGCTTTTAAAGCAGAGACAGGAAATTAATATAAAAATTTAAAGGCAGAACGTTGTTAATAAGTTTTAAACATCTAAATCAGTCATATTCACTGTAGACAGAAGGGAAACCCCAGCAAAAGTCCCAGCACTAAGGGTTTTCAAACTTATGTTTCCTGGCACATCTATTGAAACCTTAGTTTGGTGCAGAATGAAAGAGAACATCAGGATGCAAATCTTCCTCCCACAAAACACCTTCCAACCTGCTTTTAATGCTTGTTGATTTCAAATCTTTTAAACTCTGTGTTTGAAAAAACTACATATGAATTTGAGCACACAAAGATGTTTTTGTTAATTCATCTCTGGATGGCAATCTGTGAGAAATGGTCTTTTTCAGCATACTGTGGGCCAAGGCTGCTTAAAGCTGCCTTGAACCATGATAATAAAAGTTGCTGAATACTCTGGAGGTTTTCCAAAACCCTGGAGTAACCAGTGACTTTGGGCACATATAATCAATTGTACCACTTCAGTTGATCATACACCAACCTGCTTTCCCTGGGCTTGGGCAGCCCAGGGACAAAGGATGTAACTTACCCTGCTCACCTCAAACTTCCATTTGCAGTGATCAGTAGGCATAAAATGGTGCTGTTCATGACTCAGAGCCTGGTGTGATGATATCCAGAGAGAGAATGAATGCAATCGAGAAGGCAGGGGGAGAGGGGGAACCATTTGTCATTCTGCATATCAGCAGTGCAGCCACCGGCAATGCTGGCCTGGTGTACCCCACTCCAGATCAGCTTTGTCATTTCTACCTTGCAAAATGCACTCTTTATATCATCTCTGAAATCAGAGAATTAGGAATCTGTGAACACTTCAGACTTTGTTGTAATACAGATCCCATCATTTCTGACCAAGAGTTATACTAGCTGGGACTGCTGGGCACCATCATACAACAATATCTAGAAAGTTTAGATTGTGTATTTTTAGCACATGCAAGTGACTTATGGAACCTTTTCAGTTTAAGAGTAGGTTGGCAAAATATACAGTTTCTTTCTTTATAGGTCACCCTTCTCTCTGCTTCTTGAAACAAACAATGTTTTTACACTCCCAGCTAAATTAATTGGCCTCACTGATTTATTTCTCAGTAAATGTCTTTCTCACAGTGAGAAACTGAACAGGCAAGAGCCTTCCTTGGAATACTTGAACGTCAGCAGTATTCCCAGACTACTGTCTCAATCATCTAAACCTCTCTGTTGTAAAGCAGTCTGCTCTGGTGGCTTAAGAAAGGGGAGTAAGAAGGGTGGGAAAGTGAAAGTTGGATGAACACATGAAATGGAAACCTGATGTCCCGCTAGATTAGGGGCATTGTTTCATTCATTTCAAATATACACATGGTTCTTGAATTAGGCATCAAAATGTAGGCTGTGAGAGGAAGGGCAAAAGAGGGTCACAGTATGGAATCAATGTGTAACTTGGCAGGCATGACTCATTTCCTGAATGATGGGAAGAAAGCAGAAATAACTGTATGTGTTGAAACGCAGGTACTTCCCCTACCAGCAAAGCTTGGAAGCACAAGTGACTTCTGGGTAAGAGAAAGAACTACAGCTTCCAAAGAACTATTGCTGTAAGAGGAATTAGGCACACTGTGGAAGACACCGAAAGGCCCTCTGTTGACTTTTTCAGAACTTTCCACCGGATGGGTGCTGGAATAAGGGGTGGGTGACAAAAACCAGGCCCCAAACCTTGCCTTTCTATGCCTCCCCTCAAGAAAACTATTTGTCCAATACCTAGCCCCATGAATGATTTTGAAAAACTCAAAAGCTTGCCTCTTTTGTTAGTGGTCCTAAAAGGGTCATTATTCATTATTTTAAAATAACTTTTGCTTTCACTCATTTACCACATGGACTATTTCATTTCATTTCATTTCATTTCATTTATATGCTGCCTTAATCTCAGGGTGGGACCCAAGGCAGTTTTCAGAAATACTAAAGTAAAAAGAGCTTACAGTAAAATTTCAAAACAATTACTATTGCATTTACTGTATAAAATTTTAAAATAAACTAAAACACAAAAAAGTTTAAGAGATCAATACACCATCTCAAATAAAAAGCTGCTTGAACAAAAATATCTTTGCCTACCATAGAAATGGAAGGAGGGATGGGACCGCCACTAGCCTATGAAATTCAACAGGATGGAGGTACTCACTGAAAAGATTCTCTTTTGTGTCTCACCAAATAGGCCTGTGACGGTGGTATTAGTAGTTCTGATGGGAAGATACCATCTTTCAGATAGTCTGGACTCAAGTCATATAGGGCTTTATAGGTCATGACCAGCACTTTAAATTGTGCCGAGAAACAAACTAGTAGCCAGTGAAGCTGCCTTAACAAAGGACTCATATCCCCCCTATAACTGGCTCTGGTCAGCATTTTGGCTGCAATATTTTCAAATACTTTCCAAAGGCAGCCCCACATACAACACGTTACAGTAGTTCAGCACAAGCTCTGTAGCACATCATGTCCTTCCAGTGAGAGTGCAAAAATAGTATTTTCTGATGTGATTTACGCCCTCATCATACAGGCTTATTTGCCTGTCATACACTGCTTCCTCGCTCCATTCACCATGGAGCCCATTACACGATGCACATCTACTTCTGGTTGGGCTCTGTGGCAAAAGGGGCGAGGAGGCTTCCCGTGTTCCCTTTGAACAATGGTGGGTAGCTGAGCCCCCCCCCCCCCGTGGGATGGGGCCAGCAGTTAGTCAGGTGATGTGGGGCTATGGCCCTCTGCTGGAAATCCACGGATTTGCCACAATGCATGACGAATCCAATAGCCAATGTCATAAGGTCATTTAAGTGTGATTTCTCACAAGCCTCTAGCATTGCTCTGCCTTGTCATTGTAACAACTCATCCAGATTTGTCCTTTCATTTGTTTATAAAAACCGAATGCAAGCCTTACAAACAAAAGCAGGCATGTGGGCTACTTCCTTCCATCAGAAAAACAATATTTAATGGAATTAGTCCAGTTTACATTTCTTAAGAATCTGGCATCATGAACCTCTCTCCAAACAGAATAACATATACACACTTTATAAGAGTCTAGATATCAGTCTTCACAAACGTTGCCTTTGAGAGTTGGCTAGTTTAAAAGATAGGACTTTTAACTGCTTTTTATTATTTTAATGGTATGTTTTAAATTGTTTAAAATTATTAGCAGTATAATTACTTGTTAATGTTAATCTTTTGTATGTTTCAGTTATATTTTGTCTGTCTTTAATTAGTAAGCCACCTTGAGTCCCAGTTTTGAGAAATAAAAGTAGGATATAAATAAAATTAATGTCAACAAATGCTACATTGAGATCATTCAATCCCCAGTGCCATTTCAGTTTGCAAAATTATTATTTTGATTGTTCCTATATGGCAGGGAGTTAGACTGGATGGACCTTGTGATCTCTTCCAACTCTATGAATCTATTATTCTGTTAAAGACAATATTAACACCTAATATTTTGTATAGAGCCATTATGGTTAGTGGTTTGAGTGCTGGATTAAGACGGCAGATCACTGTTTAAATCCTCGCTCAGCTACAGAAATCCCCAGGATGACCTTTCGGGTGTCATGCTTTCTCAGCCTCAGAGGAAAGCAAAGGCAAATATCTTTTGTCAAGAAAACCCTGTGATAGGGTTTCCATTAGTCAGAGTCAACTTGAAAGCACATAAAAAACAACATTTTGTATATAAATGGAAAATGTAGATTGTACTTCATTTGCTGGCCTCTTCGCCATGCCTATCCCATTGCACACTGAATGACTTGGATTACTAAAGATATACCTGTGAGTACCATTCAGAGTTCAAGCTGGAAATCCCATCTTAAATATGTGGCATCAGAGAATGCAAACTTTTCATAATGATCTTGGGGAAATACCCAAAAACTAAAACTGGCAAAGAAGAGAACAAACACTTCACAGTGGATGATCACCAAGCTTCACCCCCTCACATTCTTGACCACATGGATGATGACTGGACACTGTCATCCCAATGCTTAAACATTCCCTATGAACAAAATGTGGCAGCTGTCAATCCGGACACTGGAAATAGCATGCAGACCCCCAGTATATGAATTCACTGTTCTTAAATATAGGCCATGAGCAAAAAGCAGTCTAGATTCTTTATTTTCTACTTGGCACTATTTGTGTCCAAAGAACAAAAACCATAACTAAGCAGGGATCACACAAAAAATGTGAACCAATTTTTGTTGCTGTATTTGCAGCATTTCATATCTAGTGTTGTCAGCTTTCCTTTATACCTCAACAGTAGAAAGATGTGAGTACAGCTACATGCTGAGAAAAATATTAACTGTTGAAGTGTTAATTAGTGTTTCTCCCCTTCCCCCGGGCAGTTGGCAACTATAGTCACATCCTGAAATTGAACAAAGAAGGCTTGAGAAGCCACTTTTTTGTTTTGCTTCCAGGACTTGCAACAAAATGCAGATAAGAGTCTGAACCCCTCCAGCCATTTTGTGACCAACTTGTGGCCTTTATTTGTAAAGAAACCTGATTTACTAACAGCAAGTCCCAAACATGGAAATCTTGAACCTCAAATGGCCTCAACTCTGTGTGGAACCCTTCAGCTGTTCAGTACAAATAAAGAAATCCCAAAAGATTCTTTAAAGAAAATATAATATGGGCATTATATGCCCTGAACGAGGACAATGCTTGTCACACATGTGAAGCCTTGAGCTGGTTTGGATGATTTACCTCAGCCTAATAAACTAAAAAAGGAACAAGCTTCTCCCTTCCACAAAGCCTTTCATAAAAGCCACCTGGCCTTTGACGTGTGGGGTCCCGCAAGGTTCTATTCTATCCCCTTTGGTGTTCAACATTAACATGAAACCACTGGGCTAGGTCATCCAAAGTTTTGGAGTTCGGTGCCATCTCTATGCAGATGACCCTCAACTCTACTACTCTTTCCCACCTGACTCCAAGGAATCCCCCCATGTCTTGGACCAGTGCCTGGTTGCTGTGACGGGCTGGATGAGGGCCAACTAAAGCTTAATCCAGACAAGACAAATGAACCAAGAAGCTGGTAATCATAATTTTCTAGTTCAGATCAAATTTACTTGTTTCTTTGTTTGTTTACTTATTGTATTTCTACCCTGCTGTAGCTCACCCTGGACTCTGAACAGCTTCCAGTTTTGGCAAATATTCAATGCCACATTGAAATATAAAAGCATGCAATACATGACACATTAAACTTTAAAATGAAATAAAACATATACATATGATTAAACACTGTTAAAAACATAGCACCTGATCCTGCTATCGATTCCGTGGACATATATTGCACCGTGGCTATGCTACTATTTCCCGAACACCTGGTTCCACAGTCAGGTTTGACTTTCCTTCTGAAAACCAGGAGGGAGAAGGCCCTGTTCCTCATCCCCACCAGTCATACCTATGAAGGGGGCGGGACCGTGCTGGGCCTCCCTGGCAGATCTTGACAGGGAGTAGGTTCGTAAGGGGAGATACGTTTGGACAGGTAAGCTGGGCTAGCTGTTTAGAGCTTTAGCCCATAAAGCTGTTTAGAGCTTTATGGGCTAAAACCAGCACTTTGAATTGTGCTCAGTAGCAGACTAGCAGCCAGTAGAACTGATGTAACGGGGGGTTGTATGCTCACTGAAAGCTGCACCGGTGAGCAATATGACTGCCGTCTGTTGGACTACTTGAAGCTTCCAAACAGTCTTCAACAGCAACTCAACCTAGAGCGCATTGCAGTAGTCTATTCGAGATGTAACAAGAGCATGGACTACCGCGGCCAAGTCTGGCTTCTCAAGGTATGGGTGCAGCTGGCACACAAGTTTTAACTGTGCAAAAGCTCCCCTAGCCATCGGCAAGATCTGGGGTTCCAGGCTCAGCGAAGAATCCAGGAGAACTCCCAAGCTGCGAACCTGTCATTTCAGGGAGAGTGTAACCCCGTTTAGCATAGGCTGGAAACCTAGAATCCTGCTCAGCCTTTGTCAGGACCCAGGCTGCAGGGCACCTTACACAGAGGCCAGAATCTATCTAATATCTTTATTAAAGAAATATAGAAAATCAATAAAAACAAGTGAAGAATATAGTTCAGAAGCAGACCTTTCAGATAAGGTCAAATATAGTCCAGAAATGTATTGTCCAATATAAGATATTAGAGTTCAAAGTTTTAATCCACTTGACCGAAACACACACTTTGCCAAGCAATAGTGTGGGGAAATAACAGAGTCTTTAAAGTTCAATGAAGCTTGACAACAAGGCTGAATAAACTTGATTCTCGACTAGATCCTTGACTGGAGGCAAGATGAACATGAAGCATGAAACATAGTCCGTGGTAAAAACATGAGACAAGGCAAGGCTTGAAACTTGATCCGGGAAGCAAGGAACTGGGATTACAAAGTCCACACACGATCTCTCTCCTCAAGCTGATCAATTGACTCCGCAAAGTCTCCCTTGCGCGAAACACCTATATTGGGTCTCGTTTTCCCGCCAACAGAATTCTTTCCCTAGAGAACGAGAAGCGAAACCCAACTCTGTCCAGATGAATGACTCCTTAGAATTTCCCAAGGGAAGCAGGCCTAATCAGCCATTTGTTTGGCAGCGATTCTCAGGCTTCTGAGATTAGCCTCCCTGACTCCCCTATCTTTGGTATAATTGTCCCTCCGGGAAAACGGGGGGGGGGGGGGGGAGTTCTGTCCAAGGCTTGTTTGGCTGGATTCTTGTGGGCAAATATCAACATCCTGCAGGTGAAGAGGCTCCGGCTCTGGCTGAACCGGCGAAAATCCCATGTTTTCCTCTTCGTCTGCCACAATAGTACTAGGAACAGGACTACAAGGCCCATGAGTCATCACAGCCTTTCAACTGACCAGGAATACCTCTGTCTTGATACTCACAAGATTATAGGTTCCCCTCACATCCAGCTTGGTAAATAATCTGGCACCCCAAAATCTCACCAGCAACTCTGGAATTAGAGGCAAGGGTACCAGATGGTGATGCGGTTCAAAGCACAATAATCATTACACAACCACAACTCCCCTGACTTCTTTATGAACAGAACTGGTGCTCCTGCCAGTGACATAGATAGATGAATGATACCACAGTGTAGATTCTTCTCCACAAACTCCCGCAGCACTTGTAGCTCTGGTTTTGAAAGAGACTAGATACACCCACTAGGAATAGATACCCATCGAACTAAGCTAATGGCACAATCGTAAGGCCGATGTAGTGGTAAGCAATCGGCCTCCTTTTCATTAAACACATCCTGAAAATCGCAGTACAGTAGAGTCTCACTAATCCAAGCCTCGCTTATCCAAGCCTCTGGATAATCCAAGCCATTTTTGTAGTCAATGTTTTCAATATATCGTGATATTTTGGTGCTAAATTCGTAAATACAGTAATTACAACATAACATTACTGGGTATTGAACTACTTTTTCTGTCAAATTTGTTGTATAACATGAAGTTTTGGTGCTTAATTTGTAAAATCATAACCTAATTTGATGTTTAATAGACTTTTTCTTAATCCCTCCTTATCATCCAAGTTATTCGCTTATCCAAGCTTCTGCCGGCCCGTTTAGCTTGGATAAGTGAGACTCTACTGTATTTCCAAGGCAATTGTGCTAGGGCATCTGGTTCAGCCTCTTTATGTGCAGAGCACACTTACTCTGGCCAACAATGCTCCCTGCAATAAGGAGAAGCAAACAAGATCTTACTAAGTAATTGATGGATCATACTTGGCCAGTCAAGGCATTCTCAGTACTATCAGTATTCTCAGTATTCTCTATTTGTCCCTGTATGTTCATGCATGTTCATGGTTACTAGAACATTCATTCTCTTGATGGGCCCAGATTTTAACATCTTCCCATCTATGGTTTGGATAGGGCATGGATCCAGCAGGTTCTGTAATTTAATGTCCTGCTGGTTAGTGAAATCTTTGCCCATGAAATTGTCAAAAGCCCGAGTCAATCATGACCCCAACTAACTTTGGTTTCCAAAGTCACAACCACTAATAATAAGTCTTTCTTCCTAGGCTCCAACAATCCTCCCACCTGACCTGTGAGCCCCATCAGGCCAGGCAAGCTCTGTTTCTTCGACTGAGAAAACATCTGAGGATTGGCATTGCAAATCCTAGCCAAATGTCCAGGCAATACCAGCATAGCCCCTGTCTCTGGCGTCTTTCCTTCTCCACTGCTGATAGTTTGGGCCGGATACCATGCAACTACCTGGGTTCTATCCCAGAAACATCACCATAGGCAGGCCTGTGTACATTTTCAGTGTCTAGCGTGCTGGGCTTGCTTAAAGGAGCTTTTAAAAGCTGTTCTCTGTTCTGCACCAGACCATCTAGTTGCAAACTGATGGTTATCAGCTCTGTGGAGACTCTCCGATGTGGAACTGGATTTCTTTAATCCACATTCTGATAGGGATTATGTGGCTACATAGAAGCAGCCTTAGGACTTCCTAACACTTGGATCTGTGGAGATTTGCCAGCCCCTGTGGCAAATCTGCAGGGCGATCCTGTCGCCTCCTGCCCTGGATCACCTGCAATGATGCTTCCCGATGCAGCTTCCCCCCATGCTGGCCCCATTGCTTCCGATCAAACTCAGGAAGCCTCCTGTGTTCTGGGCGAAGTATCCTAGGACACTTACAGTACAGTTCATCTACGGAGTCCCACCAGAATTGAGTGTGCGTCAAGTGATGGGCAGTGTGAGGCTCCATTGATGAAATATGCGGCAAGCATCCTAGAATGCTTCCAAAGACCCGTGTGATGAAGTCATATGACTTAGAGGAAAGTTTGAAGTACGCAGAAATTTCTCCCAATACATTTTCATATCACATGCCTAAAAAACAGCAACCCACATTTCTGTGATGTACTTTTCTGACAAGAGGCATCCTGGCTGATAAGCACCACATATAAACTAAGTTATAGTCAGGAAGCAAATCTAGAGCTCAGTCTAGAACAATAAACACTAAGTTCTGGGATTTCAGGGCCATCTTGTCTGTGAGGAACCCAATCAATCCTACAGCAAGGCTGACTTCACCTATCCCCCTCGCTGAATGTCATTTAAACAGCAAACCCAACTAGGGTCAAAGAATGTGACATTCAAGTAAAGTCCTTGATGTGAGAAATATCAAAATATGCCTCAAAGGAGAGGAAATTCTTCCTGGCTTGTGTCACAATCACCTCAAAGAACTTCCTAACTAATTCCAAGCCTGAGGAAAGACTGATGCCCAAATGGAGTCTGATAAGGAAAAAAGCCTCTTGGCTTCTCTTTCAGTCCGCGAAGTCACAGATGGGACTGCCAACTATTTTTCTACACAAGTACCTTGTGTCTTTAAACAGTGATGACATCAATTCTAGCACAAAGATGTAGAGCTATGGGAAATATTTGCCTTCTAATTGCTATTATTAGCATTGTATTGCAACAATATATCACCCAATCCTTTCCCTGTTTTCTCTGAAGCTGTGCGTTAAATTGCACCCTAAAATTTTAATATGCTATAATGCCTCCATTCTAAAATGTACATGCCAAATTCTTGGGACTAACTATAAATACAATTTTTCATAATTAGCTTTGAAGTGAATGTGACTCTTGTATCCAATTTCATTTATCCACATCCAACAAAATATGTCATCTCTTGGCATTTTCTATGTTCTCCACTGGGGCACTATGGTATTCTTGGGTCAGAAATCCTTCATTTCAATAGAGCTGAAATGTTTTTCTGCAGTTTCATGAATCCATGATAATAGCTACGAGAACATAGCCCTACTGATGCAGAGGTTATACTATATACATATTCATTTTTTCAGTCTCAAGTTTGGTACCATCTGATTTGCAACATAAATAGGGATTTACCTTATAACACCATTACTCAGAACTACTAATATTATAACAATGATAAATAATAGTAACAAAAGAAAAGATGCGGCGGCTCTGAAGGCACTCCTCAGCAGGGGCGGTATTTTTTCTGGGGTCCAAGACAGATCTGAAGTAAAGGCCTCTCTCTCTCTTCATTTTAAGGGAGAGATAGCAGAAGCTGAAGAAAACAGTGAGGAGAAAGTCTCAAGCTGGTGTCAAGATTTACAATGTAATTCATATTTACTCAGACACGAAGTCTAACAGATTCCATTAAAACTCATTCTGAAGTGAATATGTATGTATTGGACCTCAGCTTTGTTTGACATGCAGTAAAACAGGAAGTTTTGGAGAGAAGGAGAAATTAGGGTAGTGCATTTCACTTCTATGCTTTCCTGCTCTCATGGTTTGTCTCTTCCTCAAACCTGTAACACAGCCAAATTACAATCAATGCCTCACATCTAGAAACTGTAAGGGCTCAAGGCTAGGGGTTGTGACAGCTTTGACTTGATAACTGCATAGGCAGGTATCTTTTTGTATCATTTTTGAGTGAGGCAGGTTGCTTCTTCCTTGATTGGTCCATGAGTTGCCACTGATATAATCTTATTTATATTCAAAAACCTTGGTAAAATACATGGATAGCTAAGTCAAGATCCTGTATTCAGAAACATACTTTCTTCCAAGCTGCCCATAACCATTTAGTGACTGTTAAATAATGTGAGGGAGAGCATCTAAGAAGTGTGTGGATGTCCTCTATAGACTTATAGCTAGATATTCAGTGATTATGTTATTTCCTAGGCTTCTGGAGGGCCCACAAGAGGCCCCAGGTAGTGCCTTCATCTTTACACATTTGGAATAGAGTCATACACTAGGGGCTTCTTGGCCATCACATGTTCTTCACAAGCCACTCAAAATGTTTGGGGGGGGGGGTATGCAAAAATGTAGGTTTTTGGAGTAAGAACTTTGGGGCCGGGCTGTGGCGCAGCTGGCTAGTAACCAGCCGCTATAAATCACTACTGACCAAGAGGTCATGAGTTCGAAGCTCGGGTCGGGTTAAGCCTCCAACCATTAATAGCCCTGGCTTGCTGTTGACCTATGCAGCCCCGAAAGACAGTTGCACCTATGCAGCCCCGGTTCCAGTAGAAATTCTGGCTTAGGTTAATTGGTGCTTAAGGTGGCGGAGTCAAACTGTCAGGACCCAGGCTGCAGAGCACCAATAACCATACGCAGAGGCCAGAATCTATCTAATATCTTTATTAAAGAAATATATAAAGTCAATAAAAACAAGTGTAGGATATAGTTCAGAAGTAGACCTTTCAGGAAAGGTCAAATATAGTCCAGGAAAACAATGTCCAATATGAGATATTAAAGTCCAAAGTTATAATCCAATAACCGAAACACACACCTTGCCAAGCAAAGTGAGGGGAAATGACAAGGTCCTTTAGTCCATGGAACTTGATGCAAGGCTGGAGAGCAAACTAGGTTCTTGGCAAATAAGGCTTGATTCAAGGCAGCAAGAAACGAGGAACAAGAACAGGGTCCGTGGCGAATCCGTGGCGAGGTCCGGGGAACAAGGCAGGGCTGGGACGAGAGCAAGGTCCTGGAAACTGGAGTAGCGTAGTCCACACACAATCTACTCCCGTAGTTGATGAATTGACTCCGCAAGGAATCCTTGTGGCCAAACACCTATATAGGATCTTGTTTTCCCGCCAGAGAACACTTTCTCTGGGGAACAAGAAACGAAACCTATTCTGTGTCCAGATGCAGGACTCCTTAAACTTTCCCAAGGGAAACAGACTTAATCATCTAATTGTCTGGCAGCGATCCTGGCGCTTCGGCGAGTCGCCTCCCTAGCGTGTCTATCTTGATTATAATAAAGGCGGCGAGAAAATGGGGGAGATTTCGGCTCAAGGCTTGTTTGACTGTCTTCTTGTGGGCAAACATCCTGCAGCTGCAAGGGCTCTAAATCTGGCAGAAACGGTGGGAAACCCAAATTCTCCTCTTCATCTGCCACAACAGTACTAGGAACGGGACTACATGGCCCATGAGACATCACACTAGCCTGGGGGAGTCCACACTAACTGCCTCTATGCTGCTGTGGTGGTGAGAGGGAGTTCAGACTGTCCAGTGAGGCTCAACCCTTTGTCAGCTTGTTGCAATCATAGCAGGCAGCCACAGAGCTCTAAAGAGCTCCTGGTCATTGCTCTTCACCTTTGCCATCACTTGCTAAAGGGACAGCTTGATGCTGGAGAGGGGAGGTAGGAAAGGAAAGGGGGGACAAGACTACCAAGATATGTGCCATCACCTCTGAAGGGGGGACATCTGCAATGGTGTTGCAACTGCAAATATGAGTTACAATATTTATAGTGTCGCAAGTTTGGTTTACAACATCGTTTTTACTGAACAGGATGCCAGTGGTTGTCCTTCCAGCATTAATCATGAGTCTGACTCGCTGCAAGGTCACTCTGTGGGTTTTCATAGCTGAGTGGTCTCCGGAGCCATAATCCCAACACTCAAAGTACTACGCCACAAACTCAACTTAATGAGTACCAGTTCAATCCTATGTTAATGAAGTAAGTTCAGTGGAGTTCAGTGGAACTCTTCCCAGAATAACTAAATACTAAATACACAGAGGCAGGAATTTTTTTCAGCTGAAGGGCTGCTTTGGCTTTGACCAAGCAGTACACTGAAGTCCCACGCAAGCAGAAGGCAGGGTCACAGCCCAAGGCAGACAGAGCCACTGCCACTGTTGCCAGGTACAGTAGGGTCTCACTTATCCAAGCCTCGCTTATCCAAGGTTCTGGATTATCCAAGCCATTTTTGTAGTCAATGTTTTCAATATATCATGACAATTTGGTGCTAAATTTCGTAAATACAGTAATTACTACATAGCATTAATGTGTAATGAACTACTTTTTCTGTCAAATTTGTTGTATAACATGATGTTTTGGTGCTTAATTTGTAAAATCATAACCTATTTTGATGTTTAATAGGCTTTTTCTTAATCTCTCCTTATTATCCAACATATTAACTTATCCAACATTCTGTCGGCCCGTTTATGTTGGATAAGTGAGACTCTATTGTATATCATGATATTTTGGTGCTAAATTCGTAAATACAGTAATTACAACATAACATTACTGTGTATTGAACTACTTTTTCTGTCAAATTTGTTGTATAACATGATGTTTTGGTGCTTAATTTGTAAAATCATAACCTAATTTGATGTTTAATAGGCTTTTTCTTAATCCCTCCTTATTATCCAAGATATTCGCTTATCCAAGCTTCTGCCGAACCGTTTATCTTGGATAAGTGAGACTCTACTGTACGTCCAAATACACTCCTGGAGACAGGATCTCTCTCACACATATTCACATGATATGCTAAGCAGAACCAAGGAGACCATGACCTCTCCTCCTCCTACAGGGTTCTCAAGTGAAGCAAGGAATAGCTTCCTGTTCTCAAGGGGTGGGAGGACAACAACTCAATCTAACTCATTGGACTGTCCCTTGTTAGGGAGTCACTATGTCTATGCGATACACTTCTTTCTGACTACTGATAGTTTACCAGTGTGCAAAGCGATCTTGGAGCATCTTAGAAAGAGCAAAGTTGGTAGCTTGAACTTTCATAGATAGTCAACATTCTTAGTACTGGCAGTCCCAGACTTGCAAGTATCTTATATATGGCTTATATATGGCTCATAGTTAAGAACCGGGGTTGAGACAACAGGAAATGAGAGGAAATCTGCCCCTAGGAAGGGAAATTCACTCCTGAAAGAGTTACCATGGGGAAAAGGTGTGTCCACTGACGCTTTATCCCCAATCCTTGTTACCACAACAACTCAACATTTTCAAAACCCAATTCTCACAGGGACAGAAAGTGAGGTGAAATCTTGTGATCAGGGGCACAGACAGTAAAACAAGCACCACAGGGGTGCTTCCCTTAAAAGTAAAGCTAAAAGTTTCCCCCTGACATGGAGTCAAGTCCAATTTTGAGGGTTGGTGCCAGGGCCGTAGCCAGAAAAAAAATTCGGGAGGGGTTTTGAAATTTCAGGGGGGGGTTGAACCCCTCAACCCCCCCCCCCCCCGCCGCTACAGGCCTGTCAATATCTGCTTGAGATAGTGCCTGGAGGGACTCTTAATTTTTTGTGTCTCATAGACTTAGCATGGGGATTTGGTTAACCAGTTAAAATTCATGAGTAAACCAGTTTTTTTAAAAAAAATCTGAAAAATTTCGGGGGGGGGTTGAACCCCTAACACCCCCCCCCCCCCCCCAGCTACAGGCCTGGTTGGTGCTCATCTACATTTCTAAGCCAAAGAGCCAGTGTTGTCTCCCAGGTTGTCAGTAGACACCTCCAAGGCCATGTGGCCGGCATGACTGCATGGAACACCATTACCTTCCTGCCGAAGTGGTATCTATTGATCTACTCACGTTTGTATGTTTTCGAACTGCTAGGTTGGAAGAAGCTGGGGCTAACAGTGGATGCTCACCCCACTCCCTGGATTCGAACCTCTGACCTTTCGGTCAGCAAGTTCAACAGCTCAGCGGTTTAACCCGCTGCGCCACTGGGGTCTCCACTCTTCCCTAGGCTATCAAAAATTTTTTTTAAATGGCTGGAGTGACACTTAGAAATGTACCTGTTCTGACCTACACACAAACACAACTTAAGAACAAACCTACCTAACCTATCTTGTTCCTAATTTGGGGACTGCCTGTATTTGAGAACCTGTTGCCACCAGCTTTGTCCTGTCAACCTCAAAGGTGCTACAAGATGGCCCAGCGCGTATTCCAGACAAATACAGCTATGACAGCGAAGGCTAGTGGATGAGAAACGGAGAGAAATTACAAGAGAAGACCAAACTGGGGCTATTTCTCCTTCGCACTGAATTATTCTTGAGTTCCCAAATTCATGATTCAGTTGCGCATTTAGAAAGGCAGTTTGGAGGTCCATAAAGAAGGGTCATCCAAACCTCTCTACTTGCTTTACCCACCGCCCCCCCCCCACCCCCCATATCGTCACACCTTAAAGAGGGCTTTTTCTGCCGCTCCCGCCCCTGTGCCTTGACCCGGAGCCGCCCTCAGGCGCGTCCCTTCGCCCTCTTCTGCGGGAAGAAGAGCAGCCCCAGAACAGCAGCGCTGTCACTCTTTGCGGGGAAACTTCCCGCCCAGCCGCGCGGCGCCCACGACGCTCCACACCTGGGAAACACCCTCGCGCACCGGGTTGCTTCTGGCACTATTATATATAATGTAGAAAGAGACCCATATAATGTTGGACTGCTTTGAATGGCACTGTATGGGTCCACGGGAGGCATGAGCAAACTTGGACCCTCCAGGTGTTTTGGACTTCAACTCTCACAGTTCCTCAGGCCCTTTCCTTTTCCCCCTCAGCCGCTTAAGCGGCTGAGGGGGAAAAGGAAGGGGCCTGAGGAACTGTGAGAGTTGAAGTCCAAAACACCTGGAGGGCCCAAGTTTGCTCATGCCTCCTGTGGACCCATACAATGCATACTATGCCTACAATGCATACAGATTTGTGCCCCATGTCTGCCTCCCCCGCCCGAGCCGCTGCCCTGGGAGCCCGCGCGCGGAAGGAGGTTGGTTTCCCGCATGTTCTAAGACTTACCAAGGGCCAGGAGTAGCCGCGGCGTGGGCAACATCGTAGCCGGGGACAAGAAAGCAAGCGGGCGAGAGGGAAGGAGAGAATGGAGAAGGCAGGGAAGGGCGGCGCCCTCCTCCCGCGGGACCCGCCCCGAAAGCAGAGGGAGGAGGGAGGGGAGAGGGCGTGACGCGGGGAAACGAGGGGAAGTTGAGCGCGGGGCTTTGCGGCCCAGGCCAGCGCTCAACAGGAGCCTCCGGAGATGCCCCGTCCTGCCCTACCCCAAAGGGGGCTCTTTTTTTCTTCTCGTGTCAAGTCGCTTCTGCTGTGAGAAAATGGGCCGTCTGCAAGGACGTTACCCAGGGGACGCCCGGATGTATTTAATGCTTTTACCATCCTTGTGGGAGGTTTCTCTCATGTCTGTGCATGGAGCTGGTGCTGATAGAGGGAGCTCATCCGCGCTTTCCCAAGGTTGGATTCTAACCGGCAACCTTCAGATCAGCAACCCAATCTTCAGGTCAGCAGTCCTGCCGGCGCAAGGGTTTAATCCACTGCGCCACCGGGGGCTCCTGGGGGCTGGTTGAGACTTAGAATAACCCTGGCGGAGAACCCAGAGCAGTCCAGTCCTGTACAGGGGAGAGGATGGACTACACACGTCTGAGATTTGTCCTTTCCAAATCTAAGGCCAAACTCAGAACTGAGTTTTGTGCTGCAAATATGAGTGGTGGGCACCAAGAGCAAGACGCATGGCTCTTACACAGATTTCTCTTTAACTATATCTGCATCCCATGTCAATCTGGGATTTGTAGTTTGGTCAGTGGCACCGGCAAAGTTTTCTGGCTGCCAATTTTTGAACACTGCCATCCCCAACCCCACTTTCCAGTCCCAGAATTACACAGGTTGTTGTTTATTCGTTCAGTCATTTCTAACTCTTTGTGGCTTTGTGACCAGTCCATGCCAGAGCTCCTTGTCGACCATCGCTGCCCCCAGTTCCTTCAAGGTCAAGCCAGTCCCTTCAAGGATACAATCCACCCATCTTGCCCTTGGTCGGCCTCTCTTCCTTTTTCCTTCCATTTTCCCCAGCCTCCTAGGCAAACCAAGAATGGGCAACTTGGAAGTCCCTGAACAGACTTAGAAGCAGAGTGGGCGAATCAAAAGACAACTTGGCAAGATGGCACTACCTGGAGGAATCCTCCACCTTGTGTGACTGTGGAGCAGAACAAACAACTCCGCATATGTATGCTTGCCTACAATGTCCTGCCTCATGTATGGAGGAGGAGTTGTTTAAAGCTACGGACAATGCAGCCGCTGTTGCCTGCTTTTGGTCTAAAACTATTTAGTTGCTTGTGATTCCTTTATTTTATCACTTTTAAACTCATCTATTATGCAGTGCTTTTGACATGAAATAAATAACTAAATCATCTTCCCCAAGCTTTCCTGTCTTCTCATATGTGGCCAAAGTACTTCATCTTTGCCTCTAATATCCTTCTAATGAGCAGCCGGACATTATTTCTTGGAGGATGGACTGGTTGGATCTTCTTGCGGTCCAAGGCACTCTCAGGATTTTCCTCCAGCACCAAAGTTCAAAAGCGTCTATCTTCCTTCACTCAGCCTTCCTTGTGGTCCAGCTCTGGCATCCATATGTTGCTACGGGGAATACCATTGCTTTGACTATGCGGACCTTCATTGCCAGTGTGATGTCTCTGGTTTTCACTATTTTATCGAGGTTGGCCATTGCTCTAATTACACAAGACATTGCTTTATTTTAGTATTTAAGGATGAATCATAGCCCTTTTAAGTGTGCAGTATGAAAGAGCCCTAGGATGAGTCCCAGGCATACAGTTTGGAAAGGTATCAAACTTTGGGGGGGGGGGGGAGAGAGTTAATACTTCTTTTACAGCTCCTTTTACAGGAAACTGAAAGAATTTGGCCTGTGATGAAATCATGAGGATGGCATCCCATATCTGAAAGCGGAAAGTGGTTTTATGCAGAGCCAAGACATTTGACTGCCTGAAGAGAAGATGTCCACCCCCATCCCATTTACAAAAGTTGTCTGAACTGGCAAGGAAGTCATTTTACGATGTTTGTCACAGAGCTAGTTCAGGGAATGCAAGGTCGCCCACAAGATCTCTCCTTAAATATCTTGCTGCCTTCCAGCATCAGCCATCCAAGCCCCTGCCCTGCAAGATGTGGATAAAGTTGTGGATAACCTGGATTGGGTGTGATTGTGTTATCAAAGACCCCCAACCCCACCCCTAATAAAAAGGGGACATAGTTTGATTTGTGGAAATTGTAGAGGACAGAAAGCCAGATGAATTGGAAACTGCCTCTGTCCCCACGACCTCCCTCGAGCTCTCCCATGACCAGTAGCAGCTCCGAGTCCCCACACATGGACACGCACCACTGGCTCAGCTGCTTGGCTCCAGCCAGTCTCCCCCAGTGAATCTCCACAGCCTCCATGGAGATCGCCCAGCTGATCCTCTTCCTCCCTTTCAGCAGAAGGACCAGCCAAACGGCTACAATGTAACCAAAGCACCTCCATGACCATCACCCCCTGCTACTATGTATCTCATTATGGTTTTTTTTTAAAATATTCTTTTCCTTCTGTGAATGTGCGCACAAGCAGAGGAGATAAAATATAAAGCAATTATCTCTTCCATCTTATGCTCAGGTATGGCGAGACCTTCACTCTTCATCCCCTTCTTCTCTCTCCATGAGTCTATACCAAATATCTCATGAACTCTTCCTTATATTTTTATTTATTATTATTATTATTATTATTATTATTATTATTATTATTATTATTATTATTATTATTATTCTCTATAGAATGAAGGCCTATGAACCAGTAACCTCTCTTGAGCAATTCCAGATGCCCCTTATACGCCCTGTGTGAGAACCAGACACAATCAAAGGACCTTCCTGGATCTCAGCAGGAATCCAGCTGCCACCTGCACAGCAGATCCCCTCCAGGGGCTCTCTGCAAGACAAAAGTCCAGGACAAAACTATGATTACAATCCCATCAACAAATATGCATCTTTTGGAGTCTTCCTTTGTCTCCTGGCATAGGGTGATGTCTGGGGCAACAACTCCCATTGTGTTCTCCGGCAGAGTCTGGGATCTGCATAATCCTGTCAGATCAGCTTTTGGACTTCTCTTTGTTTTCTACATTCCAATGCCACCCACCCAGGGGTTGGCACAGCCTCTGGAGTCCCCTTTCTTTCTTAGACTGCTTCCGCCAGTCCATCGGAAGTCCCAAGCTTCCCTGCTTAGCTGGGCAGAGATCCTCAGCTACATCACCGCTGCCTCCTCCAATAAAGGTGAGCACCAGCTTGAACCCTCCCCCCAGCCAATCAGAGACTAGGAGGACGCTGGCCGGCTTCTTGGCACCAGCCAATCGGGGGGAAAGGAGGGAGTCTTCAAAACAGAACAATGTCAGTGAATGGAAACTTACGTGTATAAAAATGTCTGCTTATGATTATGCTTTTACACTTCTACACTTCAAGCATCTTTGCTGTATGAGTGTCCCTTTTGTGCAAGCTGAATAAAAACTGTCGTTTGCCTTCAACCTGATGAGATTCTCGGTTCCTGATTTGTGCTATCTGAGATTAGCAAAGCTTGCTAGGCCTCTCTTAGTATATCATCTTGATATAATACTGTGATATAATGTTTGCATGTTGGGTTATGACTCTGGAGACCACGGTTCAACCCCATTCTTAGCCATGGAAACCCATTGAGTGATCTCAGGCAAGTCACACTCTCTCAGCTGCAGATGGAGGCGATGGACATCTTCCCTCCCCAAATAAATCTTTCCATGGCGAAGACCCTATGATAGATTCAATTAAGGGTAGTCAAGACTCAGAAATAATTTAAAGAGTTAACAATAAAAACAATTTGCAAACATATACATATCATATTTCAAATTATTTCATCATGAAGTATCAGCAATTTCTTCTTCTGATTTTGTATGTTTTGAATGTTTGATGTACATAAAAACACCACTGCAATGCCATCTTATACCAGTTTTTTTTAGAACTAAATAAAGTTGAAAACAAGAGCCTTTACTAGATAAGGAATGCTGTTTCTGATTAAGTTTCTTTGCATATCTCTGCCTCATGTGTCCAAGATGATTTATCTCTGTTTCTCCATTCTAAGAAAAAACAGCATAAAATTTAGACTGCAACGTCTTGGAATTTCTCCAAGCTAACTTCAAAATTTAACTTATTTTGATTTGTACAATATTTATGCATATGTGGTGTTTTATATATATATATACACACACACACACACACACACACACACACATATATACATACACACACACACACACACACACACACACAGTAGAGTCTCACTTATCCAAGCCTCGCTTATCCAAGCTTCTGGATAATCCAAGCCATTTTTGTAGTCAATGTTTTCAATATATCGTGATATTTTGGTGCTAAATTCGTAAATACAGTAATTACAACATAACATTACTGCATAATGAACTACTTTTTCTGTCAAATTTGTTGTATAACATGATGCTTAATTTGTAAAATCATAATCTAATTTGATGTTTAATAGGCTTTTCCTTAATCCCTCCTTATTATCCAAGATATTCGCTTATCCAAGCTTCTGCCAGCCCGTTTAGCTTGGATAAGTGAGACTCTACTGTGTGTGTGTGTGTGTGTGTGTGTGTGTGTGTGTGTGTGTGTGTGTGTATATATATATATATATATATATATATATATATATATATATATATATATATATAAATTCATTAACCTTTTAAATGACCATCTATGATTTTGATCTTATAATGAAATATTTACTAACGGAATTTAAATCTAGCTAATTTATATGTCTTCTACCTGTCTAAATTATCTTCATTATTGCCCCATTTAATACATTATCTTTCAATTATCAAGGCAAAGGATCATTAAGCATGCACATTTTTATACGTTAATGCATGTATCATCATCATCATCATCATCATCATCATCATCATCATCATCATCATCTATATTATACGTACTATCTCTTCCTGAAGCTTTTCAGATCCATATTAATCTTCTAAATTTACTTTTGCTGATATTTTTCACTGCTGGATAGTAATATTTATCCAGATATTTCAATTGCTTGAAGCATAGTAATCTGCTTAAATAACATAAATATCATTTTATGTTAGGGATTCTAGACACACAAAATTTCAGCAACCATATTTTACAGAAAGGAACTGTCAAAGGCTGAAATAATATGTGACAACCAGTTAATTGTTCTTCTCTCTGGAAAAGGGACAGACAGGTGAGGAGAGCTGAACCTTCCCATCTCCCCTGCCTTAATCTCTGTTAGTTAGCTCTATTTTCCCCTTGCCATATTCACTTGCCACATTAAAGGGGTAATGGTTGAAAACAATGCAACGTTTGCCATCACAGGCTTCCTAGCTTTCTCTCTGCTCATAATATATACAAATGCAAAAAATTAGACGTTCATAAAACAGACGATTTAAAAATAAATGCTGCAGATAAAACCAGTGTTTATCCTCATTTGACAACCAAGTGAAGAGAAAGATACTTCAGCCCTTTGTAGGCTGTGTAAATTCTGTGTGGCTGACCCATGTAATTATATTTTTCTGCCTTCCCATAAAAATAACCCAAACCACTTAAAATGAAGTATCTAACATATTAAACAGTCTCTGCAAAACTCTTACAAGGTGTCTACAAATCAGAGATGTGATCCAAGGAACAAACTGACCAATTAAAATAGTGTTGTACAACAATACCTCCCTCATATAAAGTGGAGACTCAGTATCAGCAGGAGTTATAGTCTCCCGGGGATGAAGAGCCTCAATGAGTTTCCACAGCCCTTGTCCCACTGAGTCTCCCTAATTGTACCCAAGTACTCCTGACCAGCAACACATAACCCTCACTTTTCTGAAACCTGCTATTCATGACACCAGCCCAGCTGGGGTCTTTCCACACCAGTGCACCAGCAGAGCCTGGGGAAGCCAGCCATGGTCGGTGTCACAGAGTGTCAACCGGCCCCACTGCTGGAAATACATTATATCCATCTTTCTTCCACGCTAGACTCTATTGCTTCTCCCTCCACTTCGCCCCACTATCCATAACTATTTTATTTTTATTATTTTTTTCCTGCAAATCTGCACACATGCTCATCCTATAAAATATAACAAAAATAACACAATCAGCCATTTCCTTCCCCAGCCAGCCTTTCCTGACCCCATATGAAATAATTTATTTCTTTTTATTTCTCTTTTATTTCTATATGCTTTATAAAAAAATAAATTTTGAAGGTAAAACTCAAGCGAACACCAGTAAACTATGAACAGCCTCATTCCAGGACCTCAGCCATTCATGCGGACAATTTTGGATTTTGGGGGATTTCATATTTCAGAATTCCAGATACTGGATGCTCAACCTATTCTGACTTTCTTGGGATCACCCGGCTTCAAGATTCGAGAATGAGAGTTGTTTTAATTTTGTGGTTATGGCTTTCCACTATGTGAAACTTGGGAAGTTAAGGTTTGGGAATATAACTCTCAGAAGACTGCATCTAGCACATCCAATGTCTGAGCTGATTAGGAGATGCTAGTAACTGTAGGCCAAAAAAGTTAATTTTCCAAGTTCTGCATTAGTATATCCAGAAGTTAATTGGTGACCTGACTCTGAGGCAATTTGTATTCATTCATTATGTTTCTCTTCTACTGTTTTAGTAGAACAAAAGAGTAGTGATGGCAATTGCTGTGCTACTACCGCTCTGTAGCAGCGTGGGATTAATTAATATCTCTTTACTTCCCTTGAGCTGAGAATGTACTACAGGATTCTGACATGGCCTACAAATCCTCTGACGTGAGAGTGCCGAGCATCATGGAAGCCTGAAAGGAAGATCGTCTGCCAAAAAAAGAAAAAGAAAAAAAAGCTGCACAATACAGGACTGTTTCAAGGCTCAGGAGAATATGTCAATCTATAAATGAGAAATTAAAAGCCATCCTTCCTCATATGCATTACCCTTCACTCTGAAATTTGGCAAAAGTAGGAATCATAACTGCCAGGGCCAACCTTGCCATTAGGCAGAACAAGACAGTCGCCCCAGGCAGCAGAGTTGAGGTGTCACAACAGGGCAGCAGACTGTTAACTCGTTCCTGTGCTATTATTGTATTTCTGCTGCCAGAGAAAGGGAAGGGAAGAGGCTTTTTTTGGTGGAATTTTCTGTCTAGTGTTTCAAAATAATTTGGGCTGGCTTTGGGTACTATGTTCTTTGACCTGGGTGGGTGGAGGTGCCATTTGCTGCTCCATCTCAGGCAGCACCATGTTTTGAACTAGTTAAATAGGGAACCAAAACAAGTTAAATACAGGAGAGCTGGTAAAGTGCTGAATGCTTTTCACAAACAAAGTAGGGACACTCTGGAGATAAATATGCATAAGGCACTGGTAGCTGCTGTGAAAGAAGTGCTAGTTAGAAGGTTTCTCAAGTGACACCTGCCATCTTCCTCATTGTGTTAAGAATCACACCAAGTCTGGGGCTGCTGTGTCGGCTCGGCTCAGTCTGTTCTCTGGATCGATCGATGACAGTGGGAAGAGAGGTGCCATGTGGTATCTACCGCAAATGTGTTTGGACCACGGTGTCATAGGCAGACATAACAAGTTTATATATTAAATCAGAGTACATTTTCAAAAGCATACTCGGTATTTGTTATTGTAGCATTTCAGCTCATTTGGCATCCTTCCACAAGGACCAGAAGGCTTAAGTAGAAGCCAGACAGGCTTTCTGAAGTCTAGAAAACATGTTGGCAGAACCAGAAAAACACAAGGACAGCTGGTACCTAACAAGGGATGGCATGGAAACATGGGGGAAATTCTCAGCCAGAGCTGGGGTCTGATGTAAGTGTGAAGAATGATAACCCAAGAAAGTTTACTTTATTATGGATTTATAGATGTGTCTGTCCCTCCTCACTAAAAGGAATTTAGAAAAACAGTGGCTCTGAGTATGTGAGGTATATGTTTGCTTTAGACAGGATAAAACTGGATCCAAGGAACAGTGGTCCCTAAAACCCATTTTAAACAAGAAAATACAAATACTTTATAGGAAAATAGGAAGTGGCATTATATTCAGTCAGACTATTGGCCATCAGGTTCATAATAGTATGACCCCTTTGGCTATGGGGATGGTACTTATGGTTTCACTTGCCCATATCTGACAAAATATGTCCTCTTGAGGATTTTTTTTTAGGTTTCCAGGTGATTCTATAGTATGTATCCACCAGAATGTACAAGAGAATTGCTTTGGAGAACCCAGCCAATTATTAAAGAAGATACCCCTCTAGGAATTGTCTAAGTCCTCCAGGGCAACTTTATGGTAACTTACAGCAAAAGCCGTTAATTTCAATAAGGGAATCACAGTAAATTTTTACAGCGAAGACAGCTCTTGTTGGCTTCAGACAGGATTTCCCCTCCAATGTGATTTGGCAATGCTATGGGCTGAAGCTGGAACTATAAGTATATGGTTTATCACACAAGGATGGCAAATCACACTTCCAAGCAAGGCAATAGTGTCTTGCTTGGAAAATTAGATCCCAAAGTTATGAATCATGATATGCAGCTCCACTGGGATATATAGTGAGCTTGCATTGTGTTTTCCATTTGTCTATAATAACCTTGCGTGAATTTCTCTGGAATGTTGCCAACATCCTAAAAATCCTTTTGTCTATCTGGACTGGCGCCCATTGTATTAACCAGAACTGAGATATCAAGACCTATTTCAGCGCATTATCTCTTGCCACATCACATTTCTATCTGCTCACACCCTTCTTCTGGGCAGACCAATAAATGGACACAAATCATCAAAATAATCCAATGATAGTTTATTAAATTTCCCACCACGACTGGAGCCAATGAGCAATGACATCAAACAAAGCCCTGGATCAATCAGGGAGTAGTTTTGGACCAATTTGGAGCTAGTGTGGCAATGGGACTTTGTTTTGAAGAGCTGTCTAAGTGCTATAAATATTTCTGCTTGAATTGAGGTATGTAAGTTCTATAGAGTGCTGTTCTTCACTGACATCCTCTCTTGCCATTGAGAATGAAGCCTTTGATTTTGCCTTCAATCCATCTGTGTTTCATCTGGCCTTCTGGAAGCTAAAATCACATAACAATAGCATTTTTGCCTTGGACTTATCACATGATGGGATTTTGTTGAAAGGCATTTCTTTTACAAAAGGCAGTAGTTATAGGATTATTTCTGTTTGCAAAATCAATACTGTATTTACTTGAACCTAATGCTTTATTGGCTAAATGACCTTCCCAGAGTTGGGGTGCACATTAGATTTGTGCAATACAGTAATATCAGTGCTGAGCTGAAGCAAAAGGGGAAGCTGCTTCAGGAGGTGCACCTGGGGCTCCTCTTTAAGGGGAATCATCTCTAATTAAATGGCCAGGGCTCAATGTTATGCAATCCTAGGATTTGTAGTTTGGTGTGGCACCAGCATTATTTGGCAGAGAAGGCTCAAAACCTTGTCAAACTACAGCCTCCCAAATTCCATAGTCTTGAATCAAGGCAATTAAAGTGGATTCATTCTACAACATAGATGCATCCCAAAGTTTTCTTTTCCGATGCTGGAGGCTTTGGTGTTTTATAACAATTGTTTATAATGAAGGAATTTTAAGCAGCCAGCAGCAGTAATTTGCACCTTTTATGGCCAAATTACAAAGAGCACCCTTTTTGCTGCTGCGCATTATATTTGGCAGCAAATACTTTTTTTTTGGTTTCAGGGTTTGAAAATTGAGGTGTGCACTAAAGCTGATGGTGCATTAGACTTGAGTAAATATGGGTACTTTCAAGTTTGTTTGCTACCAGGAGAGTGGTGAAAATAGAGCATTGTCATGTGATAAATCCAAAGCAAAGATGGTATTGTCCATCTCTAATTGCAATTTGCCTGCCTCATGCAATAAACCCATACCTTCTGTGATACTGAAGCATCCTTCACAGTGCTATGGTAGACAACACTAGACAGCATCTTCCCTTCAGTCATATCCTGATTGGCAGAAATGCTTTGTGAAGGGAATATTGTAGTTGGTGGAAGGTAGTATGGTCATAGTCTATGAATGTTGAAGGAAGAGTTGCTTCAGTGAAATATATATATTCCCAGTAGGTAGACTAGGGGGACAACAGCACTGTATAATTAATACAATGCAACACCATTGTATATAGAGAAGGTAGGAAAAACAAAGTTCTGAACTGAGAACTGGAGCATTTTCCGATGACCTCTATGTCTGAATATATTTTTAAAATTCTTCTTGCTATCTTTTGTATATTTCCTAGCTAGTCTTAAAAATCACAACTTATTATGTTACATTCAATTTGCCAGTATCTTTGCCCACATCTGAAATATGCCTTGAGTTTTTAAAAGATGATTATCTGCTTTTAATAGCATCTTCCTTCTGTTTAGTAATTCTAGTATTTGTTTACTCATTTCCAGATGTTATATATAGTAGTGCTGGCATTTTAAAATACTGCCTGTGCATTTTTGTGGGATTTTTTGTCTTATAAACTATTTTTTCACATTGTGTTCTAATTAGTGTCCTCATTTTTGCATTGTTCTGTTTATGTAGAAAGTTAACTGTTAAGTACGGTGTTCTCCCCTTTCTCCATAAATAGTTCTGGATTTTGACCATGATGGTATCTATTTCCTAGAAATTCAGCTATATTTATATCCTGAATCTGTTCCTTCATATTGCTTATGAATAAATCAGAAATTGGTCTACAGACTTAGCTGCAGTAGGAAACAAGATTATGTGATATAGAGTAATTATATCTGTGCAGCACCCAGAGATAACACACCTCCCCAGAAATTCAAGTAAATTTAAGCTAACCATTATTGCTGTGATACTTGTGTTTGCTGCCTCTTTCCATTTCTTTAGTTCGGCTTTCCGGGTGTTTTGGACTTTAATTCCCACAATTCCTAACAGCCAGTAAGCTGGCTGGGATTTCTGGGAATTGATGTCCAAAACACCTGTAGGGCCAAAGTTTGCCCGTGCCTGATGTAGACTGTGCCCCCCCTCCCCATTGGGGATGGAGTGTCTAGCTACCTCTGTGGCCTCCAGGACTAGAGCATTTCTGCTCTGACCTGTGCCCACAATAATTGGTTAATGTAAGTGAGTCCTTAAGTGCTTTCTTAGACAACAGGGAATGACAATAAAGCAAGTTCTGCATCATATCATAAGGCAACTTCCTTATCCTGGTGTCCTCCAAATGTACTAGCTGAGAACAACAGCAGTGGTGACTCACATGCAAGGAAGATGTTATAAGGACTGGGGGACTTTAATTTGTGTGTGTGAGAGAGGGAGAGAATACTTAAGGCCAACCTAAGGCAATGGACAAGAAGATGCCCCTTGTAAGGAAGCCAGCTGGTAAGGTAATTTATCTTTAATTCAGTATTGGTGGTAGCCTAGTGTCTTCTACGACACTGGGGTAGCAGTCATGTTTGGGTGTCCTCAGGTTATGTCCACACACACAAAGTAACAGCCAAGGGGGTTCATGAGGAAGAAGCAAATATTTCTGCTCCCCTCCATCTCTCCCTTCAAACCTGCATGTCATATAGCCAAATGGGAGGAGGTAGCTCTGGGAACACTGTATGTGCCCCACCAAATGCTGGTTTTTGTTTTGTCTGGATCTCCAATGGACATCTATCCCTTTGTCACTCACTCTCATAAATATAGAAAGTCATAGGTCAACACTCCCAGTCACAGTGAACGAGTTATTTATTTATTTCGTGTCAAAAGCATTGGTACAGCAAATACATTTCAAATAATGGAAATAAAATAAAAAAAGAAAAGAAATCACAAGCAACTAAATAGTTTTGGACCAAAAGCGGGCAACAGCAACCGCATTGTCCGTAGCTTTAAACAACTCCTCCTCCGTACATGAGGCAGGGCATTGTGGGCAAACATACATATGCTGAGTTGTTTGTTCAGCTCCACAGTCACACAAGGTGGAGGATTCCTCCAGGTAGTGCCACCTTGCCAAGTTGTCTTTTGATCTGCCCACTCCACTTCTGAGTCTGTTCAGGGACTTCCAAGTTGCCCATTCCTGGTTTGCCCCTGGAGGAAGACCCTCTTGGGGGGCCATCCAGTTAGAATTGCCAGGTTTAGCTGCCCAGAGAGACACCCTTGCTGCTGCTGGAGGAACATCAAGAGGAGTGGTGGTTCTCATGAAGCCCTTCCTTGATTTGAGTCTGGTGGGAGGAGGGTGATAGCCATGCAGTGGGTGGCTTTCACAATGTTCAACCTTCTTTCTCTCACCGTTAGCAGCAACTTCCCGTCGCACGTCAGGAGGGGCAATGCCAGCTAACTTGTAGAGTTTATCAACGAGTTAATAACAAGTGAATGGGGGACGCCTGGCTTGACAGCAGTGTGTGCGAAAAAGACCTTGGAGTCCTCGTGGACAACAAGTTAAACATGAGCCAACAATGTGATGCGGCTGCTAAAAAAGCCAACGGGATTCTGGCCTGCATCAATAGGGGAATAGCGTCTAGATCCAGGGAAGTTATGCTCCCCCTCTATTCTGCCTTGGTCAGACCACACCTGGAATACTGTGTCCAATTTTGGGCACCACAGTTGAAGGGAGATGTTGACAAGCTGGAAAGCGTCCAGAGGAGGGCGACTAAAATGATTAAGGGTCTGGAGAACAAGCCCTATGAGGAGCGGCTTAAAGAGCTGGGCATGTTTAGCCTGCAGAAGAGAAGGCTGAGAGGAGACATGATAGCCATGTACAAATACGTGAGGGGAAGTCATAGGGAGGAGGGAGCAAGCTTGTTTTCTGCTGCCCTGCAGACTAGGACACGGAACAATGGCTTCAAACTACAGGAAAGGAGATTCCACCTGAACATCAGGAAGAACTTCCTCACTGTGAGAGCTGTTCGACAGTGGAACTCTCTCCCCGGGGCCGTGGTGGAGGCTCCTTCCTTGGAGGCTTTTAAGCAGAGGCTGGATGGCCATCTGTCGGGGGTGCTTTGTTCCGTCCCCCAGGACGATGGTTTGCCTTACCTATTGGTCGTTTGTTTGTTTTCCCTCCTTTGCATTTTGTTTGAGCCTCTGGCTGCAAAAGCCTAGGAAAAGTGGCTTGGAATCTGCAATAGCTGGCTGCAGTTTTCTTTGCAGTGATTGGTCAAAGAGTGCAACATCTTAGGACCGCCCTTTTTACCAGGGTCTAGTCTCCATTTTGGAGCTTCATTCTGGCTATTGTCTTCCAACGTGCTGGAGCTGTGCAAGGCTAACTGGGACAAATCATCCTCAAAACCAGGCCAATCTAAGCCTATCCAAATTAGATAAGTATTGAATTATATTGATCTGGAATAGGAAATCTAGTTAGAGGAGCAAAGTTATTCCATCGCTTCTAGAACTAATCTTTGCTGTAAAGATAGGGAAGGAAAGAGTTTCTCCTTCTAATATAGGCAGCGTGATTAGGGTATAGTGGTTTTATAATCACTTTTGCCTTCTGGAACCAGGGATAATTCTGCAACTAAAACCTATGGAAATTTGTTTCATTTTCTGCAACTTTAAGATCTGTGCCAGGTTTACAACCTTGTATGAATAAACATCCTTTTTTGAAGTTATCCAGACTCAGTCGTTCAATATCTATAGGACAGCTTATAGGGATTTGCAGTTCGCCCGGATAAAGGACAGCACGTTTCAGTTTTATAGTTTTTTATTGTCCGGCGGACGGCACAGTTTTGAGGTCGATCAGCGGTTTTCCGCTTCAGCTAGCTTGCACGGCTTTATAGTTTTTTATAGTTTAGGAAGTTTTAGTATAGGCTGCGGCTTTTCCGCCTGAGCTCAGTCTGCATACCTAAAGACTCTACCAGCGTCTGAGGCAGTGGAGCCCGCTCTCAGACCTGAAGGAGTCAAATAGTGGGGCTCTATTTCCTTGCTATTTGGCTCGCGTGTGCGCACGTGGCCCAGTGGCTTTCTGGGTTTGCACAAGCTGTGCAGTTCCCAGCAACGTCCAGGGCTCCCTCGGCGGTAGACCTCGAGCCGCGGAGCACCAGCGACAGTTCTTTGGCTGGCTCTGAGGCGTGAAGCCCACCAGAACCAGGCTAGAACCTGGACAGGCCTGGCAACGCTGCTGCGAGTTCGGCCGGAGCACTCGGCCGGCTTCGACCTGCCTCATGGTCCGGCGGTGGTGACCTGCCTCATCGTCCTGCGGTGGTGACCTGCCTCATGGTCCGGCGGTGGTGACCTGCCTCATCGTCCTGCGGTGGTGACCTGCCTCATCGTCCTGCGGTGGTGACCTGCCTCATCGTCCTGCGGTGGTGACCTGCCTCATTGACCTGCGGCGGTGACCTGCCTCATCGTCCTGCGGTGGTGACCTGCCTCATCGTCCTGCGGTGGTGACCTGCCTCATCGTCCTGCGGTGGTGACCTGCTTCATCGACCTGCGGTGGTGACCTCCCTTCACAGCGGGGAGGAGGCGTCTCTTCTCTCCTCCTTTCCAAAGCCAGCCTCGGTGCTCCTTCGGCGGCAGGCCTCGAGCCGCAGAGCACGAGGTGCTTGAAAATTTGGCGAAGTCGCCATTTTGGCAGTTTACGTCACTCGGGCAAGGGAGGTATCAAGTGGCAAGTTGCTGTCAGTTGACATTTTGCAGCTTGCCCACCAAAGTCTGGCGCCAAAGGTCACTATCTTTGTAAAGTATAGTTACTTAGTGATATATATTGCTATGGTTAAGTGCTGTGAAT